>NC_140580.1:28911103-30273738 GCF_964204655.1 Triturus cristatus | reverse complement strand
AATATTTTTTTCTGAAGATTTTTGTAATAAATTGAAAGTTATGATGCTCAAATAAAAGGAATCAGGAATGTTTTACAAATAAGTTTATTCAGTTTCAATTAATAACTTCACTGAGTCACACACTCGCCCCCAAAACTGCAGAACTCTTCTTGTGACCCTACAATAGAATGCATGACTTTTCAGTAGCACCAGTAACAAATAGAGGATCCTTTAGACTTTTGAGAATGCCTGCCAGTCTCCACCATCTAGTCTGTGATCTCTGTGCTGTGAACAGAAGTTTGTCAGCAGTTCCCTTCTGAGCACTGACGGTTTTGCCAAGTGGGCACCACACTTGAAGAGGCCCAATAACAAACTTTTGTATTGAAACAAAATGGCAACGGGAGACTGCCTACCTATGGTAGTTCACCATTCCGACAGCAGGTTGTTGTACAGCCTCACCATTTTGTTTCTTTGTAATCACTTTAGGAGGTGCCTGGCTCCTGCATACCGGGCGTCACCTTGAAAGGGTTCATTTAGTTATTTTACTGATTTTAGTTTCACCCTGTTAATGTTGGTCATTTATTTTACCAGTATCCTTCCTTTCAAAGGGTAGCCTGTGAAAGGATTGTGAGGCTGCTGGACGCTAGTATTGTTTCATTTCTTCCACCTGTTTGTTCACTGCAAAGTGCTGGTGTATTGCCACGCCCCAGGACACGTCCCCTCACATGGAGAGACAGGGCCGGACTGCGACCCGAAACAGGCCCTGGCAAAGAGCTCAGCCGGCCGGAGTGGGGTGGGTGGGTGGGGTGGGGGGGGTGGGGGGGATACATGGTAGGAGGGGTACTAGTGGAAAGCTTTGTGCCGCTTTTTGCTTCTGCTGAGGGGGCCGATATTGCAGCTATGCAAAATCGACTCTGGCAACAAGAACAACCCCCAGGGGTCTAAAACCCTGCCGGCCCACCGAGGAAATGCCAGGTGCACGTTACAGCCAGTCCGGCCTTGTAGAGGGAAATTTAAACTGGCACAGAGTGCGTCCACGCAGCGAGCGTGCCAAAGGCAAGCCCACCTGCACCCATCCGCGTCCAGATTGCGCCAACCGCCAGTACCCCGGCCAGATTTTCCCCCAACCTAGGACAAAGAAAGTTTACACCAGGACCCAGCTCCCCAAGCGGGACCCTGCATGTAAACCTGGCTGCACGCGGTTAGATCTGGGCGTGCAGCCATGTGTGCTCAGCTTGGCATGTCAGGAGTGTGGCGCTGGAATCACTGATAGGGAAACAGCAAAAATAAACATTTTAGAGGCTAATTCCTCAACCCTCTCATACTCTGCAAACCAGTTGAAAACAATTGTAGCGTTAGCTGTGCCTTAATCAATACTAGAATGCTAGTCAAACATAAAATTGAAGTCGTCAACATGATAGAGAATCTTAGCTTGGACATAATTTATAACACATAAACTTGGACTGATCCCTCATCCGGCACTGATATAGTGGAGGTAGTTCCCCCAGGGTAATCCATATTCAGACTAGATAGGGCCCTTAAAAGGGACAGAGGGTTAGCCATTAATTACAGAGACAACATGGCTGCTATCTTCCATCCAGCTTTGTCTCCCAAATGTGAAGCATTATTTTTTAACATTGCACAAGCTAAAAATTAATCCTTCAAAGGACTTTTACTCTATCATCCCCCGGAACCCAGAAACACTTTCACACCGATGGTCGCTCCCCTCATTGAAAGCGGCCTTTGCTCTAATGACTCTACTATTCTTGCAGATTTAAATTTTCATCTTGAAGCAGCCACTGAATAAGACGCCTTAGGACTTACAGACACCATGTCTAGTCTCAGGCATTCCTGGGTGGTGTGTGGATCCACGCATTCAGCAGGCCACACACTTGATGGTATTTATACTAACAATGGGCTTCTAAGCATGATAAGCCTGATGCCTGTGGCCTTGTCTGACCACCTCATAGTTAGGTTTAATATCCTAATACCCAATAAAGCACCCTCTAATGCCACCACTCATAGCTCTTACAAGGCACAGGCCTGGAATCACATCCAAGCTAAGCAATTTAATCAGACACTGATAAAAATGCAGCCAGAACAATATGAGGATTTAGATTTGGCTACTTCTAATTATTCCAACTGGACAGAAGAAGGAGTAGACATCTTAACCCCGGTCAAGTCTGTCCCCTGGTTTACTTGCAAGCTTAGACATGAGAAGCAGTGCTGCAGGAGACTAGAACGCAAGTGGAGAAGAGAGTACAATCCCACAGAGAAAGCTAATTACAAACAATATATGATAGAATACAAGATCCTACTGAAAAAAGAGAAAATGGTGTTTTTATCCAAGGGGTCGAAACTTCCAAAAATCCCACTAAGGAACTCTTCCAGACAGTCATGAATCTGACCACGGTCTCTTGTACCAATCTTGTAGATTATAGCCAATCTTTCTGTGATACCTTGGTAGATATCTTTTAAGTTAGTCTAACACATCCATAAGAAATTCTCTCTCACTAAGGGAACAATCCCAGAAGATAACAAGCCCAACCCCGTGAGCACTGAGAAAGCGACTTTCACAGACTTTTCTGATAATGAGCAATATTAACTCGACTAAATCTGGCTTTCCGACGGACATATCCCCCCCTCACTGGCTAAACTAGCCCCAGAGACTATTGCCTCTAATCTCACAATAATTTTTATAATTTTTTTTAAAACAGGCCCTTTTCCAGCTAACCATAAAGTAACATCGATACTTCCCCTCATCCAAAAACCCAGCCTTGACCCTACAGACCCGAACAGTTATCACCTTCTATCACGCCGCCGCGCACAGCTAAGATTGTGAAAAAGGTGATGACTCTTCAATTGACAGACTTTATTCAGAAGAGCCACCTACTACATCCCACACAGTTTGGCTTTAAAAGGGACCATAGCACCGAGACAGCCATAATGGCAACCAAAGAAATAAGGGCTGCTCTTGACCAGAGAGGGAATGCTGCCTTGGTTTTGCTTGACCTATCGGCTGCATTCAACACGGTCGATCATGGCCTGCTTATCAAACGCCTTCACAATTTTGGTATTGAGGGGATGGCTTTGAAACTCCTAAAATCTTTTTTTACCGGGAGAGATCAAACTGTAGCTTTAAAAGAGTTTGTCTCCAAACCTTTTGCACTGCCCTGTGGAGTGCCCAAGGGATCTTCGCTAAGTCCCTCTTTATTTAATGTGTATCACATCACTAGCCACCATGATCAGGTCTTTTGGTTTTTCTCTCACATTTTATGCCATTGAGACACAAATTGTTGTATCTCTGTCCAACAGAGATCATAATACAGGACTGAGATTTCATGATTGTATGCGCTCAGTCAGCAATTGATTTGGATGAACAACAATTGCTTGAAATTTTACTCGAGAAAGATAGAGGTTATTCTGTTTGGAAACCAGGTTTCTGTCTGGTTCGTGTCATGGTAGCCAGAAGAATTAGGAACTCTACCTTCTCCAGTAAAGAAGGCCCAAAACCAAGGAGTTGTCATTGACAACAAACTTACGTTTGGAAACCAAGTTAATTCCCTCACATTATCTTGATTTTACAACCCGAGGACTGCAAAAACAATTGTCCCAGAAAACTGTGGTAAGCTCATTAGTGCTCTCAAAGTTAGACTGCTGGAACAGTATTTATCTCAATATGCAACAAGAACATCTCAACAAACTCCAAACCATGCAAAATGAGTCTTCCCGAATGTTGCTAGGCTTCCCACCACATCAGTCGGCCTCCAGATTCCTTCATAAGCTCCATTGGCTCCCAGTCAGACAGAGAATTAGTTTTAAGGCCTCATGTATAGCCCCCAAAGCATTGCATGATTCTGGCCCTGCTTTCGTGAAACAGTTTCAGCTGGTGCGAGCCACCTAGAAATATACGATCAGTGGGAGGAAAAAGACTCAGACTTCCCAATTTCAAACGTTCTTCTTGGGGAGGAAAAAGTTTCGTGTTAGGTACCGCTAAGATCTGGAATTCACTAACTTTACACATCAGAGCCATGCTCAGCCTCACAACCTTCAGAAAAGCATTGAAAAACGTTGCTTATCACCAACTATTGGGTCTCCTCTTTTGGTTCAGTAGAATTAGCGCCAAGACAGTCACAGGTATTCGTGCGCTCTGTAAGTATTTATGACATAACATTCCACCAAACTCTAAATAAGGGCCTTGGAGCTGTGGCTTTCTATGGCGCTTGATTAGAATATGGTTCTGTGTATTTTTATGATATGTAATTCAAAGAGGCCAGTAATGGGTTTGGACACAAATTACTGCTGATGTAACAGTTTATCAATCAAGGCCACAAATGTAATTTGCCATCCCAAATATCTCCTTTAAAGATCCTGGTTAAATTGTGTGTAAGTTGCATACAACAACACTAGTAATACGGTTTGCAAAGAAGCTGGATGAAAGAGTTGCAGTGAACAGGCATTATTATCTCTATTTTTCCCAGTCATTGTTTATCTACAATACCTGCTGAATATATGAATATATGTGAGTGCGCAGTGCAAATACGTTGACACTAGAGCAAGCAGCTTCTATCAATTAAAGATCTATAAACTTATATCAGATTCCAAACCTGACTGGCTGTCTGTCACTGATACCAGGCTGAGTGACAACGCAGCACTTATACTGCACAAAGCTGCACTCCCAGATTATAACATACTTTTCATAATTTGTCCACCAAAGAATGTTGGACGGGACCTTGGCACTGTTGATAAAACATCTCTACAGACAAGGTCTCCACCCTTTATCCACCACCTATCTGGCTGACAAGCTCACCGTTGTTGGTGGCAATGGAAACACAGACACAAACGCACTGGAGACAAAGAAGTGTAAAAGAAAAAGGCAACAGGCATTTTCCATGTATTCAACGTGGGTCTGTAACTGCATCCCTGTATTCATCAGGATCCCGCCAACCTTGTTCCAATTTAGTCTACAGCATGAGACACACCTTCGTAAAACCAGTTTATTACGATGTAGTAACAGACCACCTCCACTCTCTAGGTAGGCAGTAGCAAAATGACCAGGTAGGACAACGCTAAAAGGAGGTCAGTACAGGAGAGAATATGGAATTGGCATTGTATTTTTTCATGGATCCTTCATCATTCCTTTCTTCTTTAGGCTATTTGTTAATTATGAATGGAGAAGACACGGCGTCATTTCTTTTTTAGGTCGAACCTAGAGCAGCACATGCGCTGCTCTGCGAGACTTATAGTCAGGGGTTTTTAAAAGCTGACCATCCGCTTGTGCGTGATGGCCTATTGCTTGCGGTTACCCTCAGCGTCGCGTGCGCATTGTGCCATCTATTGTGTCAGATTTCACACGTGCGTGCGCACCACTCGCAGGACGCTGCAGCTGCTTTCAATTTTGCCGCCTGCCGTGCACCACTTGCGGGGTGCTGCAGACTAGTCCCTGTTCTTTCAACCAATAGTCAGTCGCTAAACCTCCTCTCTTCCTCCCGCCGCAAATGCAGGTTCAGCCGTTTGCCTTCCCCGTTGCTTGTTTGTGTTGCTGTGGAGCAGTCATTGAAGGAAGACTGGTGCAGCTGAATGATTTGCGCTGGCGAGGGTTCTCTCCACATTTCGGTATAATTTTTAAACATTCTGGGACTGAGCATTGCCCATGTGTTCTACCAGCACTTTGCCGGGAAACCGCTAGTCTTTTAAAAATGAAATGCAGAAGGATTGCTGGAAAAAACGCTCCTCTGAAGTTCTGCAGTTTCTTAGTTAGGGAAACTACATTTTCGTTATGTGCATTTGTGCCTTAAATGGGATTTGTGACGTAAAGCAGAAGGTGTATAGTTCAAATTAGCATGATAAAATGATAGCAAGTTATCGAACAAAGCAATTGCATAGTCCTCCCTTGAGCAGACTTTGCGGTAAAATTGGTTTTTAAAATCACTCTCCACCTGGCCATAGTTTAAAAAAATGCAGGCTTCACATGTTGGTTTTCTCAGAACACTGGATGTATCCTGCACGTAACTGGCTGCCATTTGGGGATGGGCATGACACCGTCAGTACTTTTGGTCTTGGGCATTCCCGGATCTTTTAACAGTATTCCTATTACCATATGGAGGCGTTTAGTTCCACTTACCTTTCAAGGTTTGGGCCTATTATTCCCAGCATGCTTAGTTGTGTTGGCTGGGATAGCCAACATTAATGGCGACGCGTTAATGAGCTGGTGCCAGTGGAAATCTTAAAGCTCTTCACTATGTTTTCCTGCAGATTAAACAATACAAAAATACATTTTGTCCCTGCCAAGCTGGTGGCTGGCCTGTGGTGTGTAAGATTAGTGTTTCAGTTTATCTGATTTGGAGATCGTAAGTGTAACCCATCAGTTTGCCAAGTCTTGTGTGTGGTTTTTTTGTATTTTAAAGTTAGCATGCATTTTATCAATTAGCCAACTGACAAGGCCCGCCACTAAAAAAATGCACATCAGAAAACTGGCCCAGATGTGTTTATTACTCTAGAGGAGGAACATGTATTCTTGAGATGTCTACTGCTGGCCAGCCCTTTCCAAAGCTGCCAGATCACGTGCTCTTCAGCCAGGTCTATGCCTTTTTAAAATGGATGAACCACGGAACTTTAAAGTACCTCAACACCTAGATAAAAAGGCAAATTTGGATAACTGTGTGGCATGATGCGAGCATACTTGGCTGCTGTGCCGTCCCGCTACAACGCTCAGTATACTGGGATTTATATTCAACTACAACTGGAGCCACTAGAATTGTGCAATTCTGTATTTTTTAAAGTTTCTAACACAATTATTTCAAGCTCCCATGTATCAAGTGTTACTCACGCTGCCTTGTCTGTTGTCACAGGGTTAACTGGTCACGTCTCAGTGCTGCGGGTATTCCTAACCATATCACACTGTTTTTTCCCTCTCTGTGAACTTTTCCAGAAATCCTAGTATTACCTTGCGTTTGAAATTCTTTCCGCACCTACAGATAACCATTTCTCATGGATGGTGCTAGTGATTTCTCTTTTACTACTCTCACCCCCTCCTCACGCCCAAATGTTCAGTGGCAGAGGCCAATAGGTCTCTCATTTGAGACCTTACAAGGGTTGAGCCATGCAACAGTGATGTTGTTGCACCAAGGATATTGTACTGAATAACTAAACACTTATAAGGTCCCAAAGGCGAGACCTATTTGCTATGCCAATGCTTCTTATTGAATGCAACCCTCTCACCAAGGGGTTTCTTGAATTCTGGCCCTGTTGTGTTACCCAGAGCCAAAGCCATGTGGCAGATGACTGCAAGAGTACACATTCTTGTTGCCCCAGTGGTAAGCAGATACTGACTGCTAGTGAGTGTGCAGTATTGTCTCAGCAGCGTGCAGGATGCTCATATACCTTAGCCTGATAGAGTGCGACCCTTAGAGAGAATGCATGGGATCTTCATTTAGGAAGTCATTCTGCACCTAGAACGTCATTAGGATCCGGTGCGCCCTGAAACCAGGACTATCCTGGCAGTACCTTTTTGTGGGACACAGAATCGACAGCCACAATGATGGTGGAGTGGCAAATGAAGACACACAGCACAGTCCGCTATAAGGTGCAAAGCTTGCTGGAGCAGCTGTGGCTCATGAAACCTGAACTAAGGGACTTGAGGTGGTATCAATCACCAACATCCTTTAAAAAAATACCAAATATGCCCATATACACTTGATCACCACAAATAAATACCATCAGAACCTTCTCTGATTCTCCACGGATGACGACAACTCCCATTCCGTGGAGAGAGAGGCCTGTCTTTTTAAGGCCACTTTAATGGAAAGATCTGGAGTTAGTGTGAGATGGGGATCTGTCATGTTCTTTGTTTACAAGCTCTTACTTCACATTTGGATTTAAATGTTGCTTTTTCTTATTAATTGCTGTACAATTATTCATTTGTTAGGTTTTTAAGGGATAGTTGTCAGATTTACAAATCATTCAGTGGTTAACATGGCAACTAGAATAATTTGTAGCTTCAGTAACAATTTAATTCCAGGAGATGTTAGTCGCATTAGCCACGTTTTTATGCACTAGCATTTACAGAAGGAATAAAATTGAGGTTTAAGTGTGCCAAGATTCCTTTCATACATGACTGTGCATCGTGTAATTTAGTGCAGAGGTAGAATTTTTCATGAATTTAAAAGGAAATAATGACAGTGTTTTAACATATGAGACGCCATATTGTTCTGCCACTTACTGAGGCGCAGCAGCCCCACGAGGAGGAAGGCGGGATGGCACTGGAGAAATCAGGAAATTAAAATGTTTCTTAATAGGACATGTCCTTTACTTGTTCCTTTGTTTCCTGGTTAGCCTGCTTGAGATGTGAATGGGCGTACTTTGTCCAGTTAGATATTGTGTTAGTACTGTGTGTTTTTTAGGCATGCTGTACAGCAGCACGGCCGCCTTAATCAGTTGGCCATATTATTGGAATTACCTGTGAAGATACATACACCCCTCCCCCTCCCCCCCGCCCCCCAGGATCAGCATTCAGTGGTTTAACTCCACTCTTGCGTTCCTCCATTGTGAATAACCCTGGGTTAGGCAGTGCACGCTTTCCTAAATATTTGTTATTGAGAAACCAATAGCAATCATACTGCAGAGAGTCAGGCCAGGAAATTCTATGTCAGGACCAGAGACTTAGATTATGCTTCTCTAAGTATACTACAAAACTTCAGAATGAGGTGCTGACCTCTAGACAATCAAGAGCATTGGGGTCCGTGCTAACCCCCTGATTGTACCTGGTTCACCCCCTCTCCTCTACCCCATATATTCCTGGGGTGCATATATAGTTGCATATATATTTGGGGCCAATCCTCAGCTATTATTCAATGTGGCTTGACCCAGGCCCATCTGAGCCCTGTAATGCAGAAGTAGATGAGCCCTTAGATTCTTGCGTCCAACGCTCAGGAAACAGAGCCCTTGCCCTGACCCTTAAACCCTTCACTTGACAACTATGCATGACTGCAGAACAAGTCCCTATTCCACATCCCATCCACACCTGGGCCCTCCATGGAACCCCCCGAAACCCAAGAGGACAAACTATCCCACTCCAATGCCCTTGCCTGCCTCAATCCATCATTTTTGATGGACCACTTTTACAGCACCCCATGGGGTCCAAACCCCCATCCACCTCTAGCATCAGCTGTTCCATTTAGGCTACCACCAGCTCCCCACATTTTGTCAAAGCCCCTCTAACCATTCGCTCCCCCCCCTCCCTCAGGCACATTCCAGTCCCGCTGCAAGACCTCTCTCAGGTAGATCTCCTTGATTTTGACCCCAATGATTTTTTCCACCCTGCGACTGGACCCCACGCCACAAGGTGGCAACATACATGCACGCTTACCTTCGGAAAGGGTTTGACAAGGAGGCATGAGCTAGACTCCAGACAGAATGCCCCCACCCGACTCTGGATGATTAAGTCTCTGGCACACAGGGGGTAGACACTAACGCAAATGCTTTCCTTAAGAAATTCTCCAAGAACACTAAGAAAAACATTGACAGAACCTGCCAGTCAAGTCAGGACTGCTTGCTGGATGTCACTGGGCCCCTGACAAGGATCCTGGAGAAGGCAGTTGATGCCAAAGATTCGGGTATCCCCATTGACCCCGAGGTCCTGGTGGGGTGAGCTCAACGCACCATTTGCCAGGTTGGCAATGCTGATTGCACCATATCTGTGAAACTTAGAAAACCCATTCTTATGTGTATGGACCTGAACCTTTCAGAGATGGCTTCTGAAGAGGGCAGGCCCATAGCCAATGGCCTTCTATTTGGCGACTCATTTATCAAAGACCTTGGCACATCGCAAAGGAACCCAACCAAATATCGCTTATGTTTATATTCATTTCTTCATTGCCCCAAAGTTTTTGTATGTCTTTATCCAGGTCGTCTACTGCATTTACCAAGGTGTGATACCACAAAGCAACCTCCTTCTTAACAGTACCGGTTTTCATTGCTTGGTCTAACCAAGAATCATCATCCACTTCATTCCAGTCTTGGCTTACCCGCCACGCAGAGAGCTGGTAATACTTAAATCTAGTTAGTTAGCCCCCTGAAAGCAGACTCAACATCTCCCACCCAACTAGGTCGGTTCCCAACTGGAGATCTCCCCAGCGAGAAATTCCTGAGTTCATCGGTGGGAGGCTAAGTGAATCTTTCAAACATTCCGGGGTCCCTGGTGATTCCCATATCGGGGCCCTAGATGAGTAGTAAGATATGCCTAGCTTTTTCTGGAAAAACACCCATACTTTCAATGCCTCAGATAGAATCTGAAGTCTTACTTTTTTCTTTAAACTTCAGGTCCCCAAATTTAAATAAAAATTGATCTTGCCCCTCTTTCAGCTCACTAAGCATTGCCCCAAAAAGAATTCCTATTGCTGAACTATCCGCTTTATTTAAAAGCATCCGACAGTTCTTAAAGAGAAAAGCATGCCCATAGATCATCAAATCAGGTAGTGCCATCCCACCCTTCTCCAACCTCTTCCTTCGTCATTTCAAAGATATGGGAGACCCCTTCAAATCCCAGATAAAGCTACCTATCCTTCCTTGTCGTTAAGCAGTCTCCCTTTTATCAAATAATAATGGTATGGAATTAAAAAGAAAAGTGATTTTTGGTAAAATAATCATTTTGACAAGATTGACCCTACCATACAAATTTAGAGGGAGGTTAGCCCACCTAGCCAACAATCTCTCTACCTCCTGACTGATCTTTTTCTAGTTCACAGTGGTTATTTCCGCTAATTTCTGTGTAATTATAATACCAAGGTAGCGCATATGCGATTTTGCCTGCAGGGTTTGCTTTGGTTGGTTCCATTCCATAATTTCTGTCTTATTTCTATTCACCTTATATCCGGATATATATCCAAACACTTCTGCTTTTGCCATCAAGGTAGGAATAGCCCTATCGGGGTTTAACGTGTAGAATAAAAGGTCATCAGCGTATAAGGCTAATTTTATCTCAAGAGTTCCATAAGTGAAAGGAACAAGGGTAGTGTCCTCTCTAATCCATGCTGCTAAAGGTTCAATATTCAAATTAAATAAAAGCGGGGACAGGGGACACCCCTGTCTGGTTCCGCGCATTATTTTAAACCAATCAAGGTTCAATATACAAATTAAATAACAGCGGGGACAGGGGACACCCCTGTCTGGTTCCGCGCATTATTTTAAACCAATCAGTTAACTCACCATTTACGAGCACCCTCGCTCTAGGTAGATGATACAGGAGTTGAACAGCCTTTATTATGTTATTTGGGAATCCGAATATCTTTAGAGTCTCCCAGAGATATGGCCAGTGAACCTGATCAAAAGCCTTGGCAGCATCCACTGCCACGACGGTTACGGGAAAATTATGCGTTTCTGCCAAGTCTATTACTCCAAGCAATGAGAAGGTTAGCTCATTGAGATGTCTCCCAGGGATAAAATCTCTCTGATCACTATGTATGATACCTTTTATAATCTTAGCTATCCTGGCAGCCAGGATTCCTGCGAGAACCTTGTAGTCTGTATTCAACAGTGATATTGGTCTATATGAGTCTACCGCGAGAGGGTTTTTGTTAGGTTTCAGAATTAGCGTTACCGTTGCCTCAGCCCAGCTTAAAGGAGGGTCTTCCCCTTCTATCAGTATTGCATGAAAAAGCTATTTGAGCACTGGTACTATTATGTCAAGGAGACTAAGGTAAATCTTAGTTGGGAGGCCATCTGGCCCAGCCGCCTTGCCTCTAACCATCTTTCTAAACTGCTGTCGAATCTCCTCCTCTGTTATCTTGTCGCTAGCGTCCCCTTCTGGTCTTCGGTTAAATTCGGGAGTTCGATTTCCTTTAAAAAACCCTCAATATTATCTCTCCCAGGGGAGATATCCTCTTTATACAGTTGACTCATGTCTACAAACCTCCAAACCAATTTTTGTGCTAGTATCAACTATATCTCCTGTCATAGACTCTCTAAGACTACTTATTTGATTGCAAGCTTTGTCTGCTTTAGCTTTCCAGGCCAAGAGAGAACCACTCTTCTCGCCATATGCAAAGTGCTGAAGTTTACTGACCTTCCATCTATCTGACAATAACTTATCGAGGGCTCCTTGATATTCTGCTTGCAACTTTTCTTGTTGCTTAGTGAGCGAGGCCACCTTGCTAAAACTCTCTAATGAGGCCTTTTGTAGCTCCTGCTCTTTACTTTTTATAGTTTGTAGGAACATTTCCTCTCGGTGCCTCGTACTACGTTTTTTACCCACCATAGTTGCGGTGCCTATAGATCTTAGGAAGGCCTTAAAGGTGTCCCATATGATTTGAACTTTAGCTGATCCATTATTAGCATCGAAAAAGACTGCTACCTCATCTTTCATCTTAAATAGAACCCCTTCATCTAACAATATTGTCCTATCTAAGGTCCACCTTATTGTACCCCTCTTGTCTTGATGCTTTAGTGAAAAGAAAATGGCCGAGTGGTCTGATAGTATAGCAGGTACATGCTTGATCATGTCCACCCCCGTTAACAACTCACGATCTAATAAAAAGTCATCAATACGTGAGTGGTGGCCATATTTCTTACTAAAAAAAGTAAAATCCCTCTTATCTCCCATCTTAAATCTCCAAATATCAACTAGATTTAATTCATTGATTAAGGTTTTAAGTACCGCCGTTGTTTTTGGTGGGGTAACATATTTGACTTTGGAGGTTCTATCCAACTCCTTACTTAAAACTATATTAAAGTCCCCTACAAGTATAATGGGGGCGTTAGATGTCAATAGGCCTGATTCCAATTTAATTAATGGATCTGGGTTATCCTTATGTGGGCCGTAATAGGAAGCAACCACTGCCAACATTCTATGTGCTTTTATCTTAGCTAGTACCCACCTCCCAGAAGAATCTGTCTGGTAGCTTTCCAGTATAATAACAGAATTACTTCTCATAAGAATTGCTACCCCCCTCGTGTTACCACTTTGATCTGAACAAGCGATGTCCTGAACCCAAGCCCATTTTTTGAATATGCTTTTAAAATCCTTTTTTAATAATGAGTTTCTTAAAGTAAAATAACCGTAGCCTCGGTTTTCTTAAGAAATTCCATTATTCGAGTTAGCTTCCTCGTGGATCTTAGGCCATTAACGTTCCAGGATATAAAGTAAACCAAATTCTTATTCATCTATCGAAATTAATCCTATTTAGCGCCGCCCTATGTAAGCATAAAACGACTAACGAAGCACCATATCCTATCGCGATCCACCAGCTATAAGACAGAATAAGGACAATATATTTTATTCCTTTTCTCCCACATGCTCCCAACCACCCGTGTCTCACCCCCCACCCTCCTTGGGGAACCCCCCTCCCGATCTGTTAGGCTAGGGCCTTCGAGGTGTCCCCGTGCAGATAACTGAGCGAATCTCCAAGACAAACTCAATACCAAAACAAAACTTGTTAGTATACATTACGTGCGCGTGTGTTACGTGTGCTTCTGGCGAAAACTAGTACCTATCTCTAAATGTCTAACTACATGCGTTCATTCCACTCTTCTATGTACATCTTCAGTGTGCATCTATATACAGATTTATTTTGGCGTTCAAATCCCTACTCTGGGCTTTCCATCAACTTTAACAGGGGGTCAACTTCTTCAGGGTCTCTAATATTATACATTTTGTTTCGCCACATTATTTTTAACATGGCAGGAAATTTCATATGCACTTGGGCCCCCCTAGAACGTAATTCACTCATTTTAGCACCTAAGGCCCACTACCTCTGGGCAGTCCTCTTGCCCATGTCAGAGCGAATTTGATAAGTGACGTCTCCAAATTTCAATTGCCGTTCCTTCAGTGCTCGCCCAAGCACCAACTCCTTAATCAAAATTAAGGAAGTTTATCAAAATCTTCCTTGGAGCCTTCCTCCCTGGATGGAGCCTATGGGGGTCTCTATGTACCCTTTGAAGTTCTTTTTCCCAGTCTATGTCCGTTTTATCGTGAAACAAATCTCCCAGTAACTTGCACACAAATCCTTTAATGTTCGAACCTTCTGCGTTTTCAGAAACCCCCAAAATGCAGACATTATTTCGCCTGGCATGTAACTCAAGCCTTTCCAGGTCTTCTTGTAGGGTCTTATTTTCTTCTTTGAGTCCCACTATCTCCTTCGAATTTACTGCTGTAACCTCACCCAACGACTTCACCTCCTCTTCCAGAGCTACCGTACGCAGGGCAATTCCATCGATCTTCTGTTCGAGAATTCCGCATTTTCCTTGAATATCCTTCTGGTTGTGTTCAGAAGTCTCAAACTTAACCAGCATTTCTTGCCTCAAGTTAAATAGTAGATCTGTCACCTGGGCCCCTAAAGAGGCCCCCTCCTGTAAACTATGATCTACCCTAGGGATCTCATCATTGCCCCGGAGTCCTGCATTGCCGATTTTATTCACAGACACCTCTTCTTCTTGAAAAGATTGAGCCATAAGTAAGGGGGTGAGCAAAGGAATGCTCGAGGAAATAGGGGGAATAGATGAAGTGTATTCTAGAGTCTCTGGTGCATTCTCTATAAGAGGGGAGAAACGATTTTCAAGACTCAGTGGTTCAGTCTGCCTCCCCTGTGCCCCTATATCTTCCATCTCATCCCCTGTACTCCCAGTACGCCCCTCAGGCCCTGCTGAACCTGACACTTGTTCCATAATTTTGAAGTAGGACCTGAGGGAGGGAGGAGGCTTAGAGAGAGACCTTATTTCTCTCCCTCCACACTTAACTTTATCTCCTTTAGGGGGCTTCTTAACAGGGGTTACAGGCTGAGGAACGCTCGCTGACTTCCCCCTCCAACTACACTCTTCTTTTCGGGGGCGGGGCTTGCATCTCATAATATACTTGGACCATCTTCTGATTCTAGCCCAGGAAAGAGGTCTCCTCTTATCTCATCTGAACTTGATTATATCTCTGCTTCAACAACTAGGCTTTCTCCTAAATGTGAAGAAGTCCATGTTGACTCCGTCACATTCAATACATTTCCTGTGCATCCAGATAGATTCATGGACTGTATAGTAATTATTTGAACCTCAGAAAGTTAAGGTTGTCCAGCTAGAGCTGAGATCTCTCTTATCCAAGGATCAGGTATCTCTACAGCAGGTTGCTCGAATCATGGGGCTGCTGGCTTCATCCATTCAAGCCATTTCCCCAGGTCCCCCACATTATAGGGCGCTCTAGCGCCTCAAAATTCATCACCTCGGAAAAGTTCTGTCTGACTCAGGCTTAGTTCCTCTGCCTCAGGAGACCAGAGAAGAGATGGAATGGTGGATGAGTCACATGGAAGCCTGGAATGGCAGGATAATCTGTGGCCAGACGCTGTCATCGAGTCAGATGCAAACAGATAGGTCAGTCAGTCAGTCAGAAAACTTTATTTCGGCTTTAGCCATAAAAGTACATAAGAGACATAATATTATTAAAAGTTGATACAACATTAGTCTAATAAAACTCATTCGTCATTACATAAGATAAAAACAGATAATAAGATACAGGTAAAAAGACCAAATTAACCTTAGTGAGGTAGCAGTTTTCTTCTAATTAGCCACATTGAGAAAAGAAATTTGGCAATTACGGTAGCATATAGAGGAGAAGTGTCATGCTTCAACAACCTATGGAGTTCCATGCAATGTCTAGCCCCTATATTCTTGGCTAGTTGAATTATCCATAATCTGCGCGGGGTAGTATATGCCGGACAGAAAAAAACGACATGTACCTCAGTTTCTTCAAGAGTACCACAACCAGGGCAGGATTGCCGAACTGAGCCCAGCCACTTGTTTGTTCTCGAAAAGAGCGGGAGGGAGCCGTGCCTGAACTGTAGATATCGTTTTTTGGCCATGACTGGATGAATCAGGTCTATTACAGACTCAAATTTATAACTAGTTTTGGCCTCTAGAAATACAGAAGTCAAGTTTGCTGTAGTGGCAGATTGAATAAGGTGAGTCAAATTTCTTTCCTCCCGAATTTTTGCCAGAGATCTCTTAGAAAGAGAAGGGCATGCATACTCTGGAGAATGCCAGAGGTCTTCTCTCCCTATCTCCCTTAGTGATTTCTTTATATAGGCTAGCCAAGGGATGGCACCTGCCGTTGGGATCAACAAAATGGACTTCAGTTCCTCCTGAAAGTTTATCAGTTCAGGGGTACTCCATAGGCGGCGCCAATACATTAGTGGTCTGGAAGCAACCATATCCGTAATCTGTTGGATGCCTAAGTCCATCCTAAGTGGCTGCATAGGAGTGCTTGTTGGGAGTGCAAGTATGTTTCTAAAAAATTTGTTTTCTGACTTAAGTAAAATCGGGGAGGGGGTATGGCCCCATAGTTCTGCTCCATAAGCTGCAACACCCCGGGCCTGGGTCTTGTAAATCTCTGCGAGTGGGCTAATCAGTTTTAGGTGGCTGTTTTTATGCATCTTAGTGATGCCCCCAGTTATTTGGACAAGTTTCAGGTTTACTTTAGAGATCTGAGGTCCCCAGGTCATTTTGTTAGTAAGGGTCAGACCCAGGTAATCAAATGTGGTGACCCGTTCTAAGGGCTGGCCGTCCAATTTAGGGGTAGGGTGGTTGGTAGTGTCTGCGTGGAACACCATGTATTTAGTTTTGCTTACGTTAATGACTAAGTTCCTTTTCCTGCAAAAGGATGCAAAGCCGTCCAGGACTCTTCCCATCCCCATAGGGGTCCTGGAGAGAAGCAAGGTGTCATCAGCAAACATTAATGCAGGGATTTTCCTACCCGCCAGCTTGGGGGCGTCAATGTCTCTTAGGGTCAGAATGTCCTCGACGAGCCCATTTAAAAATAAGGCAAAAAGTGTTGGGGCAAGAACACACCCCTGTCTTACTCCCTTTTCAACCCCAAATGGGGACGTAAGTTCACCCTTTAATCCAAACCTGACCCTGGCGAAAGTGTCTTTGTGGAGTCGCTCTAATAAGTCGCAAAGATAAAGGGGTACTCCCAACTCCTTTAATAGGTCCCAAAGCTGGCTGCGGTCCACCATATCGAAGGCAGACTTTAAGTCAACAAAGGTGAGATAAAGACTGCCCCCTTCTAGGATAATGGTTTTCCAGTGGATCAGTTGCAGCCTAAACAATTGATCCACAGTTGACATCTTTGCTCTAAAGCCCACCTGTAGAGGAGTTAAAATGTTGGAGTCCACCATCCAGGTCTGGAGTCTCCCTAGAAGGATACGAGCAAAGATCTTCTGGGCTACATCGATGAGGCTAATAGGCCTATAATTAGCCGGATCGAGTGGGGAGCCCTTTTTATAGATTGGTATTATCTCTGCTCCGGCCCATGTAGATGGTAATGGCATTCCACCTAAGATTGCATTATAAAGGCCATAGAGATAAGGGACCCAAATATCAGGCTCGCTTTTAAAAAGGTCTCCTGGGATCTTGTCTAAGCCGGGGGCTTTATTAGGCAATACTTTGCTAAGAGCCACTCTAATCTCGCTGAAGGTACACATCTCTGCCTGCCCAGGGATAGTGGGTGGGCTGGCAAAAGGGGAAGGGGTGTGTTTATTTACTGCTGGTACATTAGAAGCGTATAGATCTTTAAAATGACTACGCCAAATTTCTTCACCAAGGTTGGGTTGGAGTGCTTGGTTGGGGGCAGATGATCCTGTCTTAACAAAATTCCAGAAGGATTTGAGGTCCCTATTCTTCAATGCAAAAGAGATCTCCTCCCATCTAGTAGTTTCCCAATCTTTCTTTGCATCGTGAAGAGTTTTCTTGAAGGAGGCCCTAGCTTCCTTAATTTCTAGCGTATTGCCATTCTAGAGAGTTATCAAGAGCAGTGACTTTGCTTCCCTGCAGGATTTATTGAACCAAGTTGGCTTCCCCCTGATTAGCGCCAGCTTGGTCCTAATAACTCGACTAAAGTGGGTCCCAAGGATGGCACAAAGTTCAGTATGGGTGGATCCAATTAATTCTATGTTTACATAGCCCTCAGGAGTAATAGATTCTCCCATTGTTTTCTCTAGGAGAGGATAGATCTCAGAGTACATTGCACTGAGATCACTTTCGGATTGGACAATCTTCTCCCATCTAATTCTCCGTGCCCCATCAATAGTGGTCAGCGGTAGAGCGATAGGTGAGTCATTGGCAATAGTAAGGGAAGTATTGAAACCCTCCATGGTTGCAACTAAGGGATTGTGGTCACTTTCGTGACGTTTAATGACTTCAAAATTCGAAGTCCTAGACCACAATCCCATACTAACCATAATGTAGTAGATAATGGAGGATTGCCCGTTTCTTTCGTAAGTTGGGTTACCTGGGCTATCTAGGGGAAACCTGCCATTACATGCTCGTACTGAAAAGGCGAGTGTGATTTGTGTGAGTTGGAGGACCAGTGGCGTCCAGGCCTTTGTGGGATAGATATTGGGTGATGGTATATCCCAGACTTGATCCTCCTCCTGTGATACTGACATGGTTAGGCCATTCAATGGCTCAAAGTGGCAATTAAAATCTCCACCGATAATAAGATGCTCAGGATTAGTGATCGTACTCAAGAAAGCCTCAAGGCTGGCCAAAGTGGGGGACAGTTGACCATAGCTTACTGGGCGGGAGTATATATTTATCAGGTTCAGCTTACGCCTGCCCTGAAGAGACATATCTAGACACATAATATCTGGGGAATCAGTGCGTATTTTTTTAAAATCGTATCCCAGATGTGTTCGGACCCAAATGAGCATCCCTCCCGACGGTCTACCCTTCTTTGATTTTGCTGCGGGTTCCCAGAAGGTAGCAAACCCTACACGATGGCAGGGCCGCAGTGCCCAGGTCTCCTGTAATAGGCAGATATCATATCCATCAATGAACTCCCCCCAATCGGGGAGTTCAAGCAGGCGTGTCAAACCTGCCACATTCCAGGAAAGGATATTCAACCCGGCAGTCTGGTTGGTAATAGGGGTACCGGAGAGGGTCATACAGGAAGTTGTGCTGGTACCCAAGGGGATAGCTGAACTATCTCTATTAGTAACTCTTGATCTGGGGGAGTCAGTGGGAAAAAGAGGAGAAAGGTTATTGATAACGTGGGTGAGGGAATATGTGGGAGTGACCAAACTCGGGGTAGGCTCTATTGATGGTATTACAGCAGGACCTTGAGGGGGACTAGGGTTCAGTCAATCTATACAGTCCAAAGGACTGAACCTGTTATAACAAGGAATGTTGTATTGAAGCGAATGTGGCTCAACATCATGATTGCTGGTTTGGCAAAAGCCCATTCTCTGTCTACCTGGTTGCACTTTGGCTATATCCCTCCCGTGGGTAAGCGATCCAAGGGGATAAAAATAGGAGAGGGGGAAGGTATGAATTCCATTAGCAGTATCCGCCCATCCCCCCTTAAACACATATTGTGGGACCCTTGGATCTTTGAACGTTACAACTATGCAGTTCCCCTAGTGTTCTTCGTGCCCCGACCCACCCATGAAACTCTTCGAACCATTAAGATTTCCCCATTCAGAGTGGATGGCAAGGGTCTATGTTTATTCATCCAATGTATTGCCTTGAACTTCAGTGATAGATAAGATTCGACTCTATCCTTCGGAAGTTCTGGTACACCTGATAAGACAACCACATATGGGCTACAATCAGGCGGAAGATCGAGTCTCGGGAGGATCTTAATATTGGGGAGAGTATCAGGTCTGAGATTAATCAAAGGAAGGGTAGGAAGCTGAGTTAGGGAGTCTGCCAGGGTACCCGCTGTGGTGGGAGCAATCGACTGGGGAAGGGGGGCAGGGGGGAGAGGTCTGCCGTTCTCACTGGGGACTGATTCACCTGTGTTATCAACTAGATTACACTGAGTGGTATTCACTGTAAGCCTTTTGCTCGGGGTGTTAGAAGAGAGTGAAATTAAATTATGACTAGTTGTTTTCGCTGTTGTATGTACTACAGGAGCCGTGTCAAATTGGATCCTTTCAACTAATGAAGCTAGCTTTGATTCTATAGCAGAAAGGCGCCTAACAAGAGGAGACAACCTTCCGTCAATTACATCAGCCATTTTATCCCAAAAATTACTGGGGAGCAGCTCCCCCATAGTTTCCTCACTTGTTGTCATGGGGGTAGATCGTTTAGCAGGGTCCTGTATCAAAATGATTTGTGGATCTGTACTTCGGGTAGGGGCATTATGAGCTGGATTGGATGCTAATGTTCTTTGTTTGTTTTTTGAGGGATATGTCATTGTAGCACCCTCTCTTTTCTTGGCCTTTGTAGCTGGGGGGTTTGACCCGGTGATTTTCCTTCTAACAGATCGGTCTACCATTGACCTTGTTTTGGGACAATTGACAGTAGGTGAAGGAGCGTGGTTGTCATCCTGGGTAGACCCAGAGAGAAACGATTCAGCTAGGGTGGCGTCGACGACAGGCGAAGGGTCCCTTATCAATGCCTCAACTATATGACCACTTGTTAGGGGAGGCTCGGGGTTATCGGGAGAGGGGGAGGGAGCAAGCGCAATGGGTCCCAATGAAGATCTTTTCCCTAGTAGTGGATCATGGGATAACCTTCTTTCAGTGACAGCAATCTCGTAAGCCAGGACATTGCTCGCACGAGTTATGAAGTTGTCCAAGGTCCCCATAACGTTGCACCCCTTTGAGCCCGCCCGCAGGAATCCAGTTGCCATAGTGTTTACCTTGCTAGGAATATCAACCAGGGGGGGGGACCAGCCCAGCCTCGAACAGTCTCGAACGGCCTCAAACGGCCCGCTCTTTGCCCGGTCTTCGCCCCGGTGAGCGTCCCGTGCGCGTCCCGCTAGCGCGGGTGGGAAGGTATCTATATAGGAGTGGCAATGTCAATAGGGGGGGGAGGGGCCGAGAAGAGCTTCCAGGTGCGCCCAGTGATGTCCGCCGACTGCACCCTGGTCCTCACAGTCCCGGCAATCAGGCTCCCCCAGCGTCCAGCGCTTAATCAACAGCAACTTCCCCGCAAGTCTGGGGATTCAGGATCTGCAGAGCTCCTAGTCCGGTAAGTGTAGAGTCTGCGCCCACGAGCGTAATGAAGAAGTATCCAAGCCTGCTTCAACCAAGTGACACATCCCTCCTCCTCTCGCAGTTACGACGAGAAAATGTTAGGGCTGAGGAGCCTGCTGTGGCTCAATTTCCACCGGGGGCTGTTGGTCAAATGTAGAATTGCACCTTCACATTGATTGACTGGAACTTCTGGCAGGTTTTTTGGCAGAAGAGTTCTGTCTCCTCAGATATTCTTGGGCTGAATCCTTCTGAGGAAGGACAATGTGTCAGCAGTTCAGTACATCAACAAAATGGGGGTGCACCAGATCTTACATGTTGGTGGAGATTGCCAAAGAATTTTGGCGTTGTTCCTGCAACACAAGATCTCAGTGGTTGCAGAGCATCTGCCAGGCTGCTCTAATGTGATTGCAGACTGGAACTCCATATGTCTGAGAAATACCAGCGATTGAAGGTCCAATCCACCCTCCTTTCTTTCAGTGGCTTCATCACCTATGGAGCCTTTGCAAGACAGATTTGTTCGCTTCCTATCTCAACTCTCAGATCCTGCAGTTCTTCAGTTGGAAACTGGACACTCTGGCATTAGCAACAGATGCCTTTCTACAAGACTGGAGTCACAGCTTACTGTATGCCTTTCCCCCATTTCTGATGATTCCTTGAGTGGCAGCTCAAATAAGGCTTCAGAGAGCGAATTTGGTCCTTGTGACCCCTCTCTGGATAGCCCAATCCTGGTTCCCGACTCTGATGGATCTCTCACGTGACCTTCTAGTCCAACTTCCTGGCCTTTGAGGCCTCCGGGCGGATCCCTCGGGGAGTCTGATCCTCTAGTACTTCAAGGGACTCTTTATCTCATGGCATGGCATCTTTCAAGAGACATTGGAGATTGCCTGGGCTTTTGCAGCAAGCCGAGTTCATTGTTTCCCAATCTTGGTCTTTCAACACCCATAAAAGATATGCATCAGTGTGTCGTCGATGGTTTGGTTGGTGTGATCCACAATTTATTGATCCTGTGGGGGCAGATTTATCCCATATAGTGAGTCTTCTTTCTTCCCAGGTGGAGGACGGTATGGCTTATCATTCAATTAACAACTTTTGCTCCTTCATTTCCACCAGTCAACTTCCTCTGGATGGTAAGCCCATCTGAGAGCATCCATTGATTTGCAGGGTCATGCATGGCATTCAAGCTCGAATTCTCCAAACCCCTCGCTATTCTCTTCTGTGGCATGTGACTGTGGTACTGAAGTTCTTAAAAAACTATCCAGAGAACTCTTTTCTATCTCGTAAACAGTTGTCAGCCAAGTTGACTACCCTTCTTTGCCTTGTCTCTTGCCGCAGGGTCTCGGATGCCAAAGCTCTCAACGTTGCAGGTAATTTGTTACCACGGAATGAGTCTCTTTCCAGATTACCAGGCGATCACAAATGTTTTCTAAATGTATTTCTTATCCTTAATTCCCTGACTGTACTTAGTTGTGTGTGTTTCTATGTCTAAAGGCTTACGAAATGGCTACCCAATTGTTCACACCTAATTCTTCAAGACAAATGTTAATTGCACTTCAGAAGTCTTTGGCCCTCATGGGTTGTCTGTAATATAAGGACTGGTGGGCCCTCATTGGTTGATGGGCTTATGGAAAATGTAGTTTATTAATATTCTTGAGATGGGTTGTTTACGACTCTTAGTGAATGTTTCTTTGAAGTGCAAAGTTTTTGGAATGTCAGAAAAGGGATATTCGACTGTCTCCAACCAGTCACAAGAGCTACCAGTAGCTCCCAGACACCTGCAAAGTAGCTCACAGCCTTGAGTTCATTTTTGAATAAGCATAGTGTCACATTTTGCTTTTAACTTAAGAGATGGCGGTGTTTACCTTTACATTATTATCATCATGCTGCAGATAGCAGAGTAGTGTACAGTACAAACAACAGTGATCCTCAAATGGTTAGGATAAGATTTGGATAAATATAGTTCAGAATCGATACTATATTCTGGAAGTCCAGCCGGACAACCGATTTAATTTTGCAATAACAGAAAAAATCTTTACATATAGGAACAAAGTACTTGTGGGACACAGTCCTGTATCCAATTAGAACAATAACATTACAAAACAAACAAAGGCATTTCAGGCAAGACAGTAGGAGCTTTTTACATTATCCAATGTTGTAAGCTTTTTCAAAACAGCAAATGCACTTTTTTAACACAATTGATTAATGTGCATGCTATTTTAGTGGGGGTCGACGACGTTTCGATCCTGTTACGAGGGTACTAGGATCATCATCAGGACATTAATGTGTACATGCCTGATTATAACCGAAATTGCCTAGAGTCGTGAGAATACACGATCTGTCAGGTAGCCAGGGCAACAATGATAGTCAGGTGAAGTGAAGGATCGCTAGATTAGGCTGAAGGAGATTGACCGATCCGGCCGGAGCCAAGGGCAACAACGTTAGCCAGGTTAAGTGAAGGTTCACTAGATAAGTTGAAGAAGTATCCAACAGAGAGCGGTCCAAGCGAAACTTCGAGTAGTTGAGGCGGCGTGACAATGCACGGGATCCAGCCAGGTCTTCAGGTTACGGTGAACCAAGTGACCAAGTTAACTTAAGAGATGGCGGTGTTTACCTTTACATTATTATCATCATGCTGCAGATAGTAGAGCCTGATAATGAGCAGTGATCTGTCAGATGTATGGGCCAGGCTAGGTCACAGAGGTGAAGAACTGAAGCACTGAAGTATTTAACTCTTAAATTAAAGTCCTTGTCTTAATATTGGTGGGTGAGAACAAAAATTATGTTTCTGAATGATTTTAAATTGGAAAAAAATAAAATTAAAAGTTACCTTAAAGATTAGCTCTTGATTTTAATTTTCTCCCATTTCAAAGTGTCGCATTTACAAGTAGCAGGTCTTTTGCTCCCATTTGCCAGTAGGCACTGTGCCATATTTATAACTGAAAAATAATCATTTTTTTTCCAATGGGAACAATTTAAAGTAAAAAATACTTCTTCTATGAAACATTAAGTATTAATGTCTTTCTCCACTTTCAATCAAGCCAAATATGAAGCACATATATTCGCTTAAAATTCCTCCTATTTAAACAAATGTCTTTTTCTGTTATAAATATGGCACCATGTCCACAGGTCACTGGGAGCAAGATTCTTGGCGTTTGTAAATGTGACACTTGGAAAAATTCAAATGATGAGTTTTATAGAACCCATATAAACAAAGTTGACTCTTTATTTTAATTTTCTCGATACAGTGCCATATTTATAAGTGAAAAATACAGCCATTATTTTAAGTTGGAGAAATTTAAAGTGTAGAAAAATGTTCCATATTCTGAACATTTTTGCAGAACATGTTTGTGGACTGTAGATTTCTCCCATTTCTGCTATACTTCTAATGGTGCCACATATGGCGAAAGGTATGTCCTGTGGCACAAGTACATATGACACAGTCCCTTATTCACCCGTATACATATGTCCCCTTGATATGCACACATGTTCATACATCCCCAAAGACCATGCTCTCACTGACGGACATGGCAGCCCTGCCATAGTGCCCCTAATCAAAGTATTTTGTTCATACCATGGCATCCGGCTTTATGGACATTAGGCTTAAAGTCAATGAAGCGGGCATGAGGGTGTCTGGTAACAATGCACAACTCGCTTAGCCTTCCGCAGCTCATGATGGTTTTCACTCATCAGAGGTAGCTCTCACTACAGAAAAGGATGCAGACCTCGATGAGTGCAAAAATTGGGTTGTGGCCGATCGGAGAAGCAGGCCCCTTGCATCTTGCATCTTGACGCATGAAGCAGCACTGGCCACTGTTGCATCCAGTGCTGTTTCTGGCTCCTGTTTCCACACAGGCTCAGCGTCTGCAGCCAGTGAGTGCTGTGCCTGCCTCATGATCCCCCCAGCCAGTGTTCAATGATTCTTCCAGCCTTGCACTGCTCCCGCAGCTCGTACATCCTGTATCTATTTTGAGTCCTGCTCCTACAGCCAGTGCTGTCTCTGGTTTCTGTTTCCACTCAGCCTCTGCTATGGCAGTCAGTGCGTCTTTGACTCCTGTTTCCAGCAGGCTCTGTTCTTGCAGCCAGTGCTGTTTCTGGCTTCTGTTTTCACTCAGTCTCTGCGCTGGAAGTCAGTGCTGTCTCCATCGCCTATTTCTAGTGAGCCTGTGTTCCTGCAGCCAGTGCAATCTCTGGCTCCTGTTTCCGGCCAGGCTGTTGTCTTGCAGCCAGTGCTGTCTCTGACTTCTGTTTCCACTCAGCCTCTATCCTCCGGCAGTCAGTGCTGCCTCTGTTTTCTGTTTCCACCCGGCCTCTGCTTTGGCAGTCAGTGCTGTCTCTGACTCCTATTTCTACTCACCCTCTGTTCTTGCAGCCAGTGCTGTCTGACTTCTGATCCACTCAGCCTCTATCCTCTGGCAGTCAGTGCTGTCTCTGTTTTCTGTTGACATCCAGCCGCAGCTCTGGCATTCGGTGCTGTCTCTGACTCCTATTTCCAGTCATGCTCCGTTCTTGCAGCCAGTGCTGTCTCTGGCTTCAGTTTCCACTCAGCTTCTGCTCTGGCAATCAGTGCGGTCTTTGACTCGTATTTCCAGCAGGCTCGGTTCTTGCAGCCAGTGCTGTCTCTGGCTTCAGTTTCCACTCAGCTTCTGCTGTGGCAATCAGTGCGGTCTTTGACTCGTATTTCCAGCAGGCTCGGTTCTTGCAGCCAGTGCTGTCTCTGGCTTCAGTTTCCACTCAGCTTCTGCTGTGGCAATCAGTGCGGTCTTTGACTCCTATTTCCAGTCATGCTCCGTTCTTGCAGCCAGTGCTGTCTCTGGCTTCAGTTTCCACTCAGCTTCTGCTTTGGCAGTCAGTGCGGTCTTTGACTCGTATTTCCAGCAGGCTCGGTTCTTGCAGCCAGTGCTGTCTCTGGTTTCTGTTTCCACTCAGGCTTTGCTCGTGCAGCCAGTGCCTTCTTTCTCTCTCACTCCCAGAATGCAGCAGCAGTGCCTGACGGCGCCTGGGGCAGCAGCAACTCTCTCTCCAGCAGCAGGCTGCACGCACATCAACTGCTATCATGGCTGAGGGGAGGCGGACGGGAGGCTCGCCTCCTTGCTGACAGCCCTTGGCTCCTCGGGCGGGTTTCCCCCATAGAGGAGGCGGCAGGTGCCTGCTGGGGGGCGACGGGAAGGATCGAGGGCTCCTGCTCGCGCCCCATTCAGCCAGGCTGCGCGTGGGGATGCTATAGGATTCACCGGCGCACCTCTGACAGCATCTCCGAGGAAGCGGCAGGTGTGCCGTGCACGGAGAATCCATCTCCTGGAGCCCGGGGCTGCAAGAGGCATCTCGGTAGAGCCGAGATTGAGCGTCAGCATCCCGGACAGCACTGCATGGATGCTCTCAGCACCGCACCAAGAGAAGCAGGTACCGAACTTAACACATTGGGTGACCACATCAGAGGGCAGCTTGGCTGGCACGGACCTACAAACGTCACGTGGAAGCCAGATTGCGAGCCAAGAATGGGCAATTGCGCGCGTTTTGTGGGGCGAGGTACAGTGTTTAATATAGGTTACTGGTTGGAATTAAATCATTGAGTGTTTTAGCTGATTTCTCAAGGCGCGCACCTACCTGTTTCGAGAGTTTGGATTAACGGGGTACCTCGTATTTTGGTTTTTGAGAGTGTGGCAGGATTCCTAAAGTTGGTGCGTGCCAGGTGTGAGTAACTCGCCCTGGTCTTGAAACCTTGATTGATTACTTGCCCCGCTTGTACCGGAATGTGAAGGCAGAAGCAGCCAGAGGAGATGCACCTGTCGCGAGAGGGCTTGGCATGTCGGAGGGCACATTTGCACCAAATTTGACAGAAAACCTGGGAGGTTAATCTTGTGTTATTGACCGCGTATGCATTTGTTAACTACCACGTGTTTTTTTTATAGGCTGCTCCGGGGTGGGTGTCACAGGTGTGAATGAGATGGTCACGTGACCATGTAAACGATTGGACGTTTTTCTCTGCCAAGTGAGCGCCTCACCCAGCCTGCTATGTATTTATGTATTTATGCATGCATGTATGTATGTATTTATTTTCTTTGCATTCTTGGGAGAGACAATGTAAAGCTCCACATTCCAACAAACTTGGAATATGCCGGGCTGGTGTGAATGCCCTACCGTGACCGCGGACCACGAGAATTTGGGTCGCAATTTTTCTGCAATTTATCCAGAGCTGGTGGTTTAATTCAGTCTTCTTTATTAATGTATTTATTTTATTTTGTGTAATGGAATACACGTTACTTTAAATCGGTTTCGGGGCGCTAGAGGGCGTGACAGGTGTGGATAAGATTCCAACAGGGGAAAGTATAACATATCAAGCTGTCTTGTCAGGTGTGTACCGCTGATCCAGTCCTGTTTTTGTTAATTTGAATTGCATTCTGGTTCTTACAAATAGATTTTTGCGTTGTTACAAAATGATAAAATCAAAACTACCAGCAACAGAATGCAAAGGAGAAACAAGCACTGGTTAGGGTAAGCTCTCCTGCAGCAGGAGATCCTGTCAGTGGGTTTGTGCAAAGTGAGCCCACCCACCTACACGGTGTACGATAGGTTTGAAAAGTGCCTTAAGCACACCTTTTTTCATTTTATTTATTTATTTCATTGTATTTACAATACATAATAATGGAAATGAAACTTTAATTTTATAGTTTTTATGTCTATCCAATTCAATCCAGTTTTTCCTTTCCATTCTGGTACCTGTATACCTAAATTTATAATGTGAGAAACAGGACTACAAGTACCAGAAGGCAAAGAAAACAAACCCTTAATTTGGCGAGCTACTCAAACATAGATGGGGGCTATTGAGCCGCCTGACATACCAAATCTTTTAGTAACTATTGCAGTCAATAACAAGAAACATATTTCAATCGAACATGATTACAGAAGAACATCTGGCTGGGCAACATCCATTCGTGGCCTTTTAACGTGATTTCCTCTTGATTACAAGGCAATCTCAGGCGCACTAGGTATGAGTAAAAAGACCTCCTTTCATCATATATATGGCGATTTTAAATGATTGTGTTAAATTTGATTTTACATCAAGACTGCAAAAATACATTCCTGATTTGCTAATGCTCTATTTATTCTAAGCAACATGTATTCCTAGAGTAGGCCTGTGGGTGCGGGCCTCAGCGGCCTTGTCTCCAATTATATGTGATCCATTGACAGGGAAGTAAAGGGTGCACGAGCGTTGTACAACTACTGATGGGGCGGATGGTGTGTGATGGTGGCTTCTCTTAGCAGCTTTGCCCATTCTTGGCACCAATATCCATGCGCGTGACTGTGATTGCCCACTGTTGCTTGTGTGCCTGGCCCACTGTAAGTGTCTGAGTCACAATAAGTGTTAGGAACTTGCTCAAGATTGTTTAAGATGTTTGAAACTATAAAAGACTGGGGCTCGTCACACCTGTGTTTCAAGAAGGTAAGGTTTTCGGCTGCAAACATCTGTTCTACTTTGTCATGAGCAGTGACTTCCAAGTACTAACTAACTAGGTTGACGTGCAGTTCATTAACCAGGGCCTTCTGGCCAAATGAGAAGGGCATTGGATTTGGGAGTGGAGAGCTTAAATTTCAAGGTCATCTCGGCTGTCTGAAGTACATTATTGGTTGTGGCTAAATCTCAAATGCTCCTCTCCATCATACTATGTTTCACCCTAGGGCGTGACGGTTTTCCACCACAAAGGACAATTAGTCGGCCGTTTGCAGTGCATACTTTTCACGTTCTCAAAGAACCAGGGCCATTCTTCAAAATTCTGACTAGCCCTTTCATGCAACTAGATTGGAGGATTGTGGACAAACACCCCTCCCCTGAACCCACCTCCTATCAATCCAGGTGGTGCAGCACTCTGTGTGGCGCCATCTTGGTAAATGTCATCCAAGATTTATTGTATTCCTGAGGGCAATGTGTGTTTCATATCAACCCTCAGGAGGATTCATCGATGCATGCGGACCTTGGGTCCCCTTTCACTTTCACACTCTTATTTAGTTTCCTCTTGAGCAGACTACCACAGGATCAGAATATTGGAGCGACTCTCAGATTAGCAACAGTGAATTTGACATTAGATCCACAATTTCCAATGTTACATTTTGGCAAAACCTCGGTGATCTCACTGGACTGTGGTGTTATGAACATGAAAGTCCTTCAAATTCTTCGTGTTACGTATTTATAGTTCCACCTCTATAGAGATATTTGGGTCTTGTTTAAGGAGATCCACTTTTTCTTATGTGGAGTGACAAACAGAGTTGAGCTTGATTTCCTTAACACTGTTCACATCCTCTTAATGTATGTCTGTGCAAACCTAGCCAAAAGTTAGCCGAGTGCTGTTTAGGGTCAAGACAGGCATTAAGTCAAAGTGTGATAGTCCTAGAAGAGGTTGATGACTTGTGGCCTGCATTGTGATGCAGTGTTCTTTAAAGCGGTGTATCTTCAACTCTTTCCTAAATTGCAGCAGTGGTGGGACGGTCCTGATGAATAGGTGGTTGTTGTTCCAGATCCTGCTTGCATAGTTGGGAAAGGCCTGCTGCCTTGTTTTTTGCTGTTTTATGCTTTACTCTGCATGAGTGACGTCCTAAAGGGCTTTGCTCCTTTGGAGAACCAGCCATGCTTGAGACCCAACCTTGCTTGTTGTGATGTACCCATAAACCCAAGTTATTGTACTTCACATTCAAAGGTCCGTGGTATTAATTCCAGTTGCTGCTACCCGCTGAGATTCACAATTTTATTTCCTGTGAATTAATGCACCTTATGTCAGGAAATGTATGAGTAAGTCACACCCAAGTTGGGACGAAGTTAAAACTGCAGTAAATGTTATGTGATTGTGGTGCTGGGTGAAGTTCCTTGAAATGTATCATCAGCATTGCTTAAAGAAGGGCAGCGCTGTCAAATGCCCTAGTAACTTATTGTGAGAAAGTGCCCTCTTTCTGCATGGTTGCCCCCACTTTTTGCTGAATTGCCGATGTTCTTTGAGTGTGCCCTGGGCTCCTGCTAATCAGGTACCCAGGGCCTATGTTCCTTCCCTAAAATTGCATTGAAGCCTAAACCCAATTGGCATCTCTGGCCACATGTCAGCCCCTTGTAAATGGTACCACAGGTATCCAGGGCACTGTGACCAGAGAAGGCCTCCAAGGGCTGCAGCACTTATTGTGCCACCCTTAGAGGTCCTGTACCCTGACACCCACACACTCCCTTTGCAGTCTGCGTGTCTTGGTGCAGAACATAGTGAAGAGTCGACATGGCACACATCCCTGTGTGCCATGCCCACAAAACCACTGCCCTAGCATAGATCAGTCACCCCTCTAGCAGAGTGCACTATGCCAGTGGTGAGGGTACAGGTGCATGAGCCCTGTACCCCTACAGTGCCCAAGTCCATTCTTGGGCATTGTCAGTGCAGTGCTGCCATTAAGAGTATATGGTGCTGGGAGTTTGTCATTACCAACTCCACAACACCATAATGGCTCCAATGAAAACTGGGAAGTTTGGTATCAAACTTCTCAGCACATTAAACCCACACTGATGCCAGTGTGGGATTTAATGTAAAATGCACAACAGAGGGCATCTAAGAGATGCCCCCTATAACTCGACCAACTTCTAGTGACCTGACTGAGTGGCTGCGTGGGCTGCCACCACCAGACATGTTTCTGGACCCCTGGGTCGAGAGCCTGCTGCTCTCGGGGGCCTGAAACAATGCACATCCTGGGACGAGGTGCCAAGCCTCCTCCCCCAGGATGGGCAGGGTTCACAAAGGGGAAGCTTCAAAGGCATGCCGCCTTTGTGAGCCTCCCCAGACCATTTGCTGCTTTCAGCAACTGGTCCCCACTGGTTCTACCCCCCTTTGGGTGGGAGAGCCGGCAGGAAAAACAAGTGCGGGAAAGAGGTGTGCCCACCTCTGCCAACTCCACCCCTCAGGTGGGGGAGGCGAGGTGAAGCACAACTCTGAGTCTCTGCCATCTTGAGGATGGGGGGACCCAACCAACCAGGGACAGGAGAGTGGCACAATAGGGGGTGTACCCACCCCAGGGAAGGGACCTATTGGTCCCTGCCCTTTAACTACCTGTAACGCCCCTAAATCTAGTATTTAGGGGGCACCCTGAACCTTGCTTCCGCAGATCCAGAAACGACAAGAAGAAAAGAAGAAGGACCAAACAGCCGTACAGCTAGCTAACAAGAGGAAGACTCCCACTGATTTTTCCCCAGCCCCACAGGCCTGTCTCCCCTCGAACCTGCTCCTGCGAAATCCCGGTTTGTCCTGCAGCCAGCAACCTCCAAAACCCCAGAGGACCTGCCTGCCTTCACTTCCAAAGACTGCTTCTCCCGTGAACACCGGATTTGTTCAACTGCAACCTCTGGCAGCAGCCGGAGACCGCGAATCCAGCCCACTCTGCACCCGCCGAACCCGGCCCGAGCTCGAATGGAAAAACACCACGAGGTGGTCACCCCGGCGATCCTGACCCAAGATCCGGCAACCTCTGACCTGCCTCAAGCCTCCAGCCGACGCCTGCTGTCTAAATCCAGAAGGCCCCCCTAACCGCGACAAGGAGCTGGTAAGAAGAACCGACCCCAAAAGGCACCCCTGCACCCAACGTCTCACGGCCTTGTGTGCCCAAACCGACAGTGCCTAACCAACCCTTAACTTCCCAACTTAGCTCTCCAAGTGGTGGTCGCACCCAGAAGTCCTCAGTCTCCCTGCCTGCAGTGCTATTGCAAACCGGAGGTTCTCCATAGAAAACAACAGGGCGCCCGATATTGAAACAGCACTCTGCACCCGGCCGCCCCAGTGCCGCTGAGGGTGCACCTTTTGTGCTACTTTGTTTCCCCATTTTCCCTGACCTTAACCCTAGGAGCTTTGCTCCCACAACCCAGTGGCCTGCTTGCCAGCAGCCACCAACCGGAGGCCCCCTATCTCCCATTGGTTAACATTCGGCCTCAACACCCTGCACCCGGCCACCCTAGTACCGCTGAGGGTGCAACAACAGTGCATCACTGACCCTGGGGGACCCCTGAGTCTAACCATAGAACCTTAACTCCCACAGTCGGTTACTTACCTGTGAACGGATAACCTGTTTTTCCTCCATAGGATAACATTGACAATTTTCTTCCACACAAATAACCAAAACATATTTACTTACCTGTTTGCAGGAAATATCCCAGTGCTGAATCTAGGTATCCAGCACTGAGTTACAAAAGTAACGTAAAGAGTAACGTACTTGTAATTTACTGAAAAAGCCTATTCATTTCAATGTGCTGCATTTGCTAAGGGTTGCAACCTCCTGCATCCCATGTAAATCAAACAAAGTACAGTTTCTATTGCATTTTCAAACTGTTCTATATTCAGCAACTTATTACGGAAAAGTATTTAATTCTTACCTGTGCCAGGCTTGCTTGGTGCTAAAATAAAACAATAGTATATATTTTTATACAAAAACGATTGGCCTAGAGTTCAGTTCTTGAGTGTGTGAATTCAATTGCTGACTGAGTGTGTACATCAAATGCTTAACACTGTTCTCTGATACTGCCTTACTGCTCGACCACTCAACCACAAATAGAGAGTAAGGTTCTATCTAAATTTAACCTCTGCCTACCTCTGGGGTCACCTGAACTCTATACACACTATACCTCATTTTGGTGTAGTATATATAGAGCCAGTTTCCTACACTTATAGTTTCATCTTTGTGTAATAGTATTTTGAATTTCCACTTCAGTATAAAGTCTTCTAGTGGTATTGTAGAGTCCACTTTTGTCATCGCCTCACGTCAGTGACCAGCGCACCTTTACTGATCAGCATTGCGGAGAGGATAAAACTCCGCAAGGGTACTGCTAGTCAGCTCTACCAACTTCGCTGAATGGCAGTGTGCACACGGGGGGGAACATGCTGAATAATCGCTTTATTATAATCAGTCCTGTTTGAATCAACATGTTTCTGCCCAGTTTGTCTATTCTCTCCAATCACTTTTGGGGAAGTTGATCAAAAGTCACGTGCTTCGGTCTTTCAAATTGGCCAGCCTCGAGACAGCGTGGGGGTTCTGGATGCTCCTTGTGAGCATTTAAGACCAGTGAAATGAGCAGGAGCAGTGCAGCGCGGACCTGTGAATGCCAGATGGGGGCTGGAACTCGGAGGTGAGACTAACGCATTAGTGTGCTGGTGTCTTAGATTAACACTTTAGTCACGCATATTTGCAGCTCATCAATCTCACTTTATTCACTGAATCATTTGCGCTTCTCATCTTGCCTTGCTGCTTCTTCAGCTATGCACGGTTTTTAACTTTACTCAGCTGGCCTGCTTGCAATGGAGTTACTTTGCTACGGTCGTAGAATGTTGCTTGATGCTTAGTTTATAACAGTTGTTTCCCTGCATCATGGTTTTAAAAAATAAAATAAAAACATTGTGAGCTGGTCAACCCTGGCCTCTCGGGGTCAGGGCTGGCTTGTGGCATGGGCTTGTTGGGGCCAGACCTTGGGAGCTAATCTACAGAGGAACTCGCAGGGCTTTTCATTAAGGTGCTGCACCCTGTAAGGACCCTACCTTGGCTCCAATGATTCAGTTTAAAGTTTTTCCAATCCTTTTTAATGTCTCACAATCACTGTATGTACCACCCTTCAAGCCCCCTTCCATGACCTCAAATCTACCTTTCACCCCCTGCTGCCACACACCAACACCCCCTCCACACCCCAGCCAACAACTTGATGCCAGCCTGCCAAAACTAAACTGTGGGCGATTCAAGTGAGTTGGAGGAGGTGCTGTGATATTTGTGTTCAGAGTCTCACCGGGACATCTGTAGGGATTCGGTACCAACGCTGAAGTTGGGCACCACAAGACATACCCAGTGGTTCTAGAGTGGAAATCGGTTCCTGATCATTAGAAAGACAGTGCCCACAGAATATAATGGGTCATTGCGATCCTGGTCGCCTTGATCACGTGGTGGGCAGTATATTTATTTTTCCACTTTTTTACTTACACAAGTTGACACAGAGTGACTTTATAACTTTGAGGTCCTGAAACATGCCCTGGAATCCCTGTATGGACCACAGTTGGGCAGAAACATGTTGACAAACACAAGAATCCTAGGGTCTACGAACTACCTCTAAGTTGCAGCTTAAACCTATGCGATAGTAATGAACCTAACTGGAAAAATTGTTAAGCAGAATGTTCCTAAGGGCAGATCCCTTTAAGGACATAATCCCTCACTCACCAATGGTGACATGCTTCATCATAGGGACTCTCCTCCCAAAGGAAAAACCTAGTTCCTTTGGGGGCTACAACCCCCTCTCTGAGAGGGAGGAGCTCAGGGATGTTTTATTTCTAGTTTTGAGGACTAACTAAGTCCACATATGATGAGCAAAAGTGTATGAGCAAGGGTGCAGCGCAAATAATGAAAAACGTGAGTATGTGAGAAAAAGTGATCGTTAAAACTGGCTAGAAGGCATCAAAGCCAACTTTAATCAAGAGATGCCTACTGTCAGTATTAAAAAGCAGTGCACCTGCGGTATGGATTTAAAACCGCTATGGTGTGAGTTTTAGGTGGTCAACATGTTTCAGCCCAAGAAGACCCAAGGTGGATCGGGCTTTCGTCAGGACCTTACAAAGAAACGCTACTGCAAGTGAAGAAAGTGAAAAAACAAAACCAAAAAAGGATATAGGGCCAGTGCAATGTCATAGGCCTCTATCCGAACCTGCAAGTACCTGAAATGGAAAGAAAGTAGCACATGTCAGGTAAGCTTAATACACGTCTTGACAGTATAAAATGTGTACTAAAATGGATCTGCATCAACAATAGTCCCAAAGGAAAAAGATACCTTACCCGCAAAGGCTGGGTACAGGATCTCACCTCTAACTGGCAACCGCTCAGGAAGGCAGCACCGCTCTACAAAACAGTTTTTATTATTTGTGGAGTGCAACAAAAGGAGTAAACAAAATCTCAAAATGATCGTATAGTAGTTAAAAGCTATTCATATCGATCATATGAAAATTAACCACTAGTGTAAGGAGCTATAGAATCATAAAAAACAGATGAGGGGTCAACCCATAAAGGTCACATTACATGTGCTGTAAGTCTGCTAAGGAGACTCCAAAAAACACTAATCACTCAGCCCTCTGCCTAGCATGACAAGCAGAGGGAGCAAAAACCCTCCAAAGGCTGTATGGAGAGTAGTAAGCAGATATATCTGCATCACATAAAGCAAGATCCCCAAACCAGCGTGGTTTATAGAACCTAAGGCAAAGGGACACCAAATTTATGGCGTCTTTTAGACGTATTAGATATACGCATGTGCACACCAGTTCCAGTGCGGCCTATGAGACGCATGCGCGATGCTTAGCCGTAGCATCGTTACTTCGCGCATGCACATTTTTTCCATTATTACTGAGCATGCGCAACGGGGCACTGTCAGCGCCACCTGAGCTCGATCAAGGAATCACGGCAAGGGCTATTTAAGAGCGCGGTCTGGGACCAGCACTCACCTCCGGCAGCAGGCTCTCCAGGTCTAGCGGTACCGATGTATAGGTGAGCATTTGTGAACATTTTTGGTGTCCCTTTGCCTTAGGTTCTATAAACCACGCTGGTTTGGGGATCTTGCTTTATGTTATGCAGATATATCTGCTTACTACTCTCCATACAGCCTTTGGATGGTTTTTGCTCCCTCTGCTTGTCATGCTAGGCAGAGGGCTGAGTGATTAGTGTTTTTTGGAGTCTCCTTAGCAGACTTACAGCACATGTAATGTGACCTTTATGGGTTGACCCCTCATCTGTTTTTTATGATTCTATAGCTCCTTACACTAGTGGTTAATTTTCATATGATCGATATGAATAGCTTTTAACTACTATACGGTCATTTTGTGATTTTGTTTACTCCTTTTGTTGCACTCCACAAATAATAAAAACTCTTTTGTAGAGCGGTGCTGCCTTCCTGAGCGGTTGCCAGGTAGAGGTGAGATCCTGTACCCAGCCTTTGCGGGTAAGGTATCTTTTTCCTTTGGGACTATTGTTGATGCAGATCTATTTTAGTTCACATTTTATACTGTCAAGACGTGTATTAAGCTTACCTGACATGTGCTACTTTCTTTCCATTTCAGGTACTTGCAGGTTCGGATAGAGGTCTATGACATTGCACTGGCCCTAAATCCTTTTTTGGTTTTGTTTTTTCACTTTCTTCACTTGCAGTAGCGTTTCTTTGTAAGGTCCTGATGAAAGCCCGATCCACCTTGGGTCTTCTTGGGCTGAAACATGTTGACCACCTAAAACTCACACCATAGCGGTTTTAAATCCATACCGCAGGTGCACTGCTTTTTAATCCTGACAGTAGGCATCTCTTGATTAAAGTTGGCTTTGATGCCTTCTAGCCAGTTTTAACGATCACTTTTTCTCACATACTCACGTTTTTCATTATTTGCGCTGCACCCTTGTTCATACACTTTTGCTCATCATATGTGGCCTTAGTTAGTCCTCAAAACTAGAAATAAAACATCCCTGAGCTCCTCCCTCTCAGAGAGGGGGTTGTAGCCCCCAAAGGAACTAGGTTGTTCCTTTGGGAGGAGAGTCCCTATGATGAAGCATGTCACCATTGGTGAGTGAGGGATTACGTCCTTAAAGGGATCTGCCCTTAGGAACATTCTGCTTAACAATTTTTCCAGTTAGGTTCATTACTATCGCATAGGTTTAAGCTGTAACTTAGAGGTAGTTCGTAGACCCTAGGATTCTTGTGTTTGTTAATGGTTGATTGGGGATACAATCCTTAGTGGTCTTTAAAATGTTCCCTTGGACTCTCTCGTTTGAACTGTTGTTTATTGGTCAGAAACATGTTGACCCCTGAGAGGAATATGATTTATTAATCCCTAGTCTTCTTTTTAAACTCTATCACACAGGTCACTTAATGAAGTCTACGTGGATCTCTGGACTCTGCCCTTCCTTACCCTTTCACCATCGCTCATCTTAGAAAAACAGCTCGGCTCCTCCTCTCAGGGGAGTTGTAGCCCACACCATGGGCCCAGCGGTATAGGTGTGAGGAGGAAACCCAATGATGAAGCATGTCACCCTCGGGTGAGTGAGGGTTCTTGTCCCGAGAAGGTCTATTTCCCGGTAGCTTTGTTATACACGATTATAAGAGCACATATAGGACCAAATCTCAATATAGTTGATAAGATTGGTCGTTCTGAATACACAACCAGACGAACTTTTTGTAGGTTTTCTTTTTTCTTTTTGTGTTCAGAGGCAAGTCACTGCTTTGATGGAGCCGGCCAGTGACTTACCTGTGAAAGAGGCCCTCTGCTGCTTCATTTTATTCATCAGCAGCAGCAAAGACAGCAGGACTCCTTCGCTACGGTAAAGGAGTGTCGCCCCACCTGCCAGCAGCTAAAAAAATGGAAAACAAAACGATAAACTCTTGTTTATTATCGTTTTATTTTTTTCTCAAGCTGAGGCTTGAAGGGGCAGGGTGGTGATAGGCTGGAGGGGGAGTGTTGGGCACTGCCTTCACTGTGCGTATGGGCTTGACCGGCCGTCTGAGGCCAGCTAAACCCACATGCGCAGTGAAGCTCTCTCAAACCCCAGCTGCATTGCTGGGTTGGAGAGAGCAGGCGCAGGCTCCCAGTCTGTGTGGGAGCACAAATCATCAGCACTCAGGCCAATCCTGATGCTGCTTTCAGCAGCTTGAAAGCACGTCGGGATTGGCTGCAGTGCACACTGGGAGCCTGCGCCTGGAGAAGCAGGAGCGCGATGTAGCGAGATGGTACCGTTTCTTTTTCTTTCTTTTTTTTTACTTCAGTCCTCATATCATCTCCAATCTTTAAATAAGCACCATTTAGGGTTCTAGAGGCCCATGTGCTGAAAAATGGTACTCTCTTCTTCAAGTAAATTTACTGGGCTACCTCCGGTGTGACTTACTTCATAGCCCAACTGATTTAAAAAGATGTCATCTTTGGACGGGTCAATTGATTAAATCTTCAACATATCCCAAAAGTCACCACCATCCTTTCTCTTATTTTTCCACCTATCAATCTCCTCAAAAAAAGACCACCCATTCTCCCTTTGCCTGTTCTACTTCTTCCCTCCCTTTGTCCGTGCTCCTTCTTCCCTCCCTGTGTCCGTGTTCCTTCTTCCCTCCCTGTCTCCGTGTTCCTTCTTCCCTCCCTGTGTCCGTATACCTTCTTCCCTCCCTGTGTCCGTGTACCTTCTTCCCTCCCTTTGTCCGTGCTCCTTCTTCCCTCCCTTTGTCCGTGTTCCTTCTTCCCTTCCTGTGTCCGTGTTCCTTCTTCCCTCCCTGTCTCCGTGTTCCTTCTTCCCTCCCTGTGTCCGTGCTCCTTCTTCCCTCCCTTTGTCCGTGTTCCTTCTTCCCTTCCTGTGTCCGTGTTCCTTCTTCCCTCCCTGTCTCCGTGTTCCTTCTTCCCTCCCTGTGTCCGTGCTCCTTCTTCCCTCCCTGTGTCCGTGTACCTTCTTCCCTCCCTGTGTCCGTGCTCCTTCTTCCCTCCCTTTGTCCGTGCTCCTTCTTCCCTCCCTGTGTCCATGTTCCTTCTTCCCTCCCTGTGTCTGTGTACCTTCTTCCCTCCCTGTGTCCGTGTACTTTCTTCCCTCCCTGTGTCCGTGTTCCTTCTTCCCTCCCTGTGTCCGTGTACCTTCTTCCCTCCCTTTGTCCGTGCTCCTTCTTCCCTCCCTTTGTCCGTGTTCCTTCTTCCCTCCCATTGTCCATGTTGCTTATTCCCTCCTACCAAACATTGTCCCATGTCCATGTTGATTCTTAACTCCCACCCTTCCGTTGTTCCTATTGCTTCCACCCTTCCGTTGTTCCTATTGCTTCCACCCTTTTGTTGTCCGCGTTGCGTCTTCCTTCTCAACCTCACATCTTCCCTGTGGCTTCTTCCCTACCACCCTTCTGTTGTCCCTGTTGGTTCTTGTTGTCCCTGTTGCTTCATACCTCCCACCGTCCTGTTGTCTGTGTACCGCCACCTACCCAATTCTACTGCATCATAGTGCTTTTTTGAACCTCCCATTGACCATGTTGTTTGTTTCCTCTCACACTCCCTTTCGTTGTCAGTGTGGCTCCTGCCCCACCCCCAAATAAGAAAAGTGCTATGACTTGGTCAGCACTGGCCCCACCATTGCATTTAAAAAAAAGCTTTTAGCCATGCCTTACAACATGACTGAAAGACATTGTCAAAGCCAATAACTCTCCAATAGGTGAGGCCTATTGGCTTTGCCAGTGCTTGTTGCATTTGGTGGGTTTTGTTCCCTACAGTGGTAGGTACCATGAGCAGTGCTGACCTTCAGGGATTGGGGGTGGTGGGTACTGGAGGGGCCTGCTGCTGGTTGGCTCAGAGAGTCCAGTACTAACCAGATCAAGTCTCTCCAAAACAGTGTATTTCTTTATGATGTGATCTTTGCAATACACTTCAGTTTAGCATATTGTGTTATACCATTGCACGGAGTGGCAGTTGCTAAAAAGAGACTGATTCTAATCAGGAACTTAAAACATTCATGCCCCAACCACAGAGGAAAGTCAGCTGTCTTTTGCCCCCTATACCTGGCTTGGGGTTTTACTATAGATGGAGTGGCATTATAGTGTGTTTTGATTAGTGCGGCGAATACGCTGAATTGATGTATTCCATGATGCTCTCGTGTGATGAAGATGGAAGAGAAGGCGCTGTGGAGAAAGTAATTGTGTAGGATCACCCAGTGTGGTCAAGCGGAAGCCTAGATTGATGCACAGTTTATGTGCAAGTCAGCCTACATGGTTATCAAGTTCTCTCTCTCTTCCCCATTTTTGATCAGACTTAATGATTTGTTTTTAATTCTTTGATGCACTTAATCAGTGCACGGTGTTAAATAAAGCCAGGCTACCCATGTTTCATAGGACCGCTGGTAGTAATGTTTGGGGAGGGGGATGTTTTTATGTGGAAGCGAAAATTAAAACCTAAGCACCCACCTTTGGTCAATGCAGTGGACCATTTGCTCCACGTAGCTAAATGTCTTTAGTCATTGTCATTCATTCCTGAATTAATTCATGTACCCACTCTTCACCATCCAACTATTCATTCATTAACCCATGCAGCACTGTCACCAATCCCCATGCACTCATTTGACGATTGGAGATTGGACAAGATTCAATAATGAGACGTGTTGTAAGTGCACCACATTTGCAATGTTTTTCATAAAGATTATTGTGGAGGTCCCTCATCCTGCCCCCCCCCCCAACCCCCACCCGCCGCAGTGGTCAGGCTCGCTTGCTTGCGCCAGGCAGTATGGGGCTGGTCTGACAAACTTCGCCAGAGTCGGGCCTGATTAGATCATGTCCCACTCACTAAGATCTCACCCTGGTGCACCCGTACACCTTGAAACGCGATGGTTAACACAACCAAGTATTGACATCACGTCTTATAACAAATAAAAAAAACCTGCACATCCCCTCCATCTGATACTAAGAGGCTCGGACGTATTCTACTCCTGGAGCCTCGGAAGGGCAGAGGTCATGACCTTTGAGGCTTCTTCCGCCTCTCTCGTGCTCCCACCGCTGCATCGGTGGTGTGCAGAGCCGCGTCTAGTTGCATGCCAGCCGGCCTGCTTCCTGCAGTGAGCCGCACACGCAGCGCCGGCGGATCTGCATTTCTAACACAGCGCGAGGCGGGCAGCAGCTCCGGGGATGAGGTCACCGCTGAATCCCTGCCAGCGGGGCCCAGGTGCCGTGCACCATGTAGGGCGCTCGCACTGGAGCCCCACTATCAAGTGTTGCTAAGTGTCGGGGTGCTAAGAAAAGGCTCCTGGGAAGGACATCTTTTGCAAAGTATAATTCAATAAACAGTATAACGATCAGGGGATAAATGTATAAATATAATCACATATCATGAAATGTTGGCATATTAACTTTTTTCAATTAATGACCTTCTCTTATCATATGCCCACATATTTTTTTTATATCATTGAATTATAATGGAGAAAATCGTGAAGAGCTCATCAAAAATTCGATGGACTGTATATGCTCACAACGGCTGTTGAAATTGTCCAGCACCATGGCTGTGGCACCATCGACCTTGGAGGATGAATAGCTAAGTTGACACCCTAGCCTTTCAATGCCTAGCCATCAAGTTACCCACATATTTCTCCAAGAGGTTCCTCAGGAAGGTGTCTTGTAAACTAGCTAAACAAAACATTGTGTATCCATAGTGAGAACTTGGGCTTCCTTTTTGGCAGAGAAAGTCATACAATATGAAGCTGCAGGTATATTGTTGTGTGCTTGCCCAAGTGCATGCGTACAATTCAAAGTACAAACCTATTGCCAATGCTTATTAATCACAGAAAGCAATTAGTCCGGGCATGTTCAGCGTGGAGGCATGAAGACTCGAACACACAACTGGAATGGCTTTCAAATTTGAGGGCTCCTACGTAAATAGGCATATATACATTCAGGTATCATTATACACAGACCAGCAGTCCTATATAATCCTGTGTAATATGAGGCATAGGGTGATGCACACCAAGTGGCACACGATAGTTCACACGATTGGGCACAGGGTGATATGATTCAGGCAAAAACTGAGTGATGCACCTCACAGGGGCATTAGATGGTGCACCTCACAGGGGCATTAGATGGTGCACCTCACAGGGGCATTAGATGGTGCACCACACAGCAGCATTAATGGTCAACCTTACAGGAGCATCAGACAGTGAACCTCACATGAGCATTTGATGATGCACTACGCATGAGCATTAGATGGTCCACCACACAGGAGCATTAGACGGTGCACCCCATAGCAGCATTAGATGCTGCACCACACAGGAACATTAGATGGTGCACCACACAGGAGCATTAGGCGGTGCACCACACAGCAGCATTAGATGGTGCACCACACAGCATTAATGGTCAACCTTATAGGAGCATCAGACAGTGAACCTCACATGAGCATTGGATGATGCACCACACATGAGCATTAGATTGTCCACCACACAGGAGCATTAGACGGTGCACCCCATAGCAGCATTAGATGCTGCACCACACAAGAACATTAGATGGTGCACCACACAGGAGCATTAGGCGGTGCACCACACAGCAGCATTAGATGGTGCACCACACAGCATTAATGGTCAACCTTACAGGAGCATTAGACGGTGAACCTCACATGATCATTTGATGGTGCACCACACATGAGCATTAGATGGTCCACCACACAGGAGCATTAGACGGTGCACCCCATAGCAGCCTTAGATGGTGCACCACACAGAAGCATTAGGCGGTGCACCACACAGCAGCATTAGATGGTGCACCACACAGGAGCATTAATGGTCAACCTTACAGGAGCATCAGACAGTGAACCTCACATGAGCATTTGATGATGCACTACGCATGAGCATTAGATGGTCCACCACACAGGAGCATTAGACGGTGCACCCCATAGCAGCATTAGATGCTGCACCACACAGGAACATTAGATGGTGCACCACACAGGAGCATTAGGCGGTGCACCACACAGCAGCATTAGATGGTGCACCACACAGCATTAATGGTCAACCTTATAGGAGCATCAGACAGTGAACCTCACATGAGCATTGGATGATGCACCACACATGAGCATTAGATTGTCCACCACACAGGAGCATTAGACGGTGCACCCCATAGCAGCATTAGATGCTGCACCACACAAGAACATTAGATGGTGCACCACACAGGAGCATTAGGCGGTGCACCACACAGCAGCATTAGATGGTGCACCACACAGCATTAATGGTCAACCTTACAGGAGCATTAGACGGTGAACCTCACATGATCATTTGATGGTGCACCACACATGAGCATTAGATGGTCCACCACACAGGAGCATTAGATGGTGCACCACACAGTAGCATTAGATGGTCCACCACACAGGAGCATTAAATGGTGCACCACACTGGAGCATTAGATGGTGCACCACACAGGAGCATTAGATGGTACACCACACAGGAGCAGTAGATGGTGCACCACACAACAGCATTAGATGGTGCACCACACAGGAGCATTAGATGGTGCACCACACAGCAGCATTAGATGTGCACCACATAGGAGCGTTAGATGATTTGCCTCATGAGATCACTGGCTGCTGTTAGTGGAGCCTTGTGTGGTGTGCATCAGCAGAGCCACAGGGTTACATGCAATATGGAGACCTTGTACAATTTACAAAGAGGGACACTTTTTTGTAGTAGGTGGGCAAAGGCTAAAGCCAGAGAGGTCTCAAGTTTTTTAGTGTCTGCCAGACTCTTTTAATCAATCACATAATATGTACATAAATCAAATAATATCTAAAATGGCTTTGGTTTGGTCTCCTCCCACCTTTAGTATGTTGAAGTGCCATTGAAATATTGGGTTAGCCCACAGGACAACACCCATAAGTAAAGAAAGGTCAGATGGTCAGCACCTATGACAGCCTTTGGGTATTAGAAGTGTCAGGCAGTATGAATGATTGCATTTTGCCTGTTTACTAGCTGTATTTATATCAGAAGTGTTGGACCTGGCCCTTTTGGCAGAGTCACCCCCATACATTATGCCTTCCTCCTCCTATTTTTTTCTGAATTAGTTTTTATTGTTCTTAGGACACTGTGCACTTTACCTCTGATAACCACTATTAAAGTGCTCTCTCCTTAAAATATGGTGGAATTGGCTTATACCCAATTGGCAAATTTCATTTACTTGTTATTATCTTGTAAAGTGGCAGTACGTGTGCACAGGGCCTGTAAATTAAATGCTAATTGTGGGCTTGCCACACTGGTTCTGCCACCTACTTAAGTAGCGCTTTAAACATGCCACAGGCCTGCCAGTGCAGAGCCTGTGTTGGCAGTTTTAACTGCCATTTTGACCTGGCAAAATAAACCTTCTGCCATGCTCAAACCTACCTTCTTAATGCTAATAAATCACCTTATGGTAGGCTCTAGACAAGGGTGCAGTGTATTTAAAAAGCTGGACTTTTAAGTTTTGCATGTCCTGGTAATGAAAAACTTTGAAATTAGTGTTCCACTACAGCAAGGCCTATCTTTCCCATAGGATAACATCCAATGGGATTTTATAAATGTAATTTCCAAAAGAGAAGAGATACTTGAATCATGTTTGATGTCTCTGGAATCCTTAATCAAAATCCATTGTATGGTGAAGTTGGATTTTAAATTACAATTCTGAAAAAGCCACTTTTATAAAGTTGGCATTTCTTGCCTTAGCCATTTGGTGCCTGCAGCCTGTCTCTGGTCGCATGACTGGATGTAGTTGGCAGTTGGACTTTGTGCATTCCTCCTAGATAACCACACACAATGGGAGCTTAGGTATGACATCACTGGCAGGTTGGGATCGATGAGCTGGGTTCTGGGATTTGTGTGCCTCCACACAAAGGGCTGCATAACCTCTGTAGTTAGTTGGGAGCCAGGGAAGGAAGGGCATCTGCACACTTCAAAGGCATGCCTCTAGCAGCTTCTCCCCACTTCAAAGGCACAACTGTGTATCAAAGAAGGACCTTTGACACTACAACTTCAGTACACTTCTGGACCTGTGGATACTCTGCCAGGAAGAAGGGCTGCTGTGCTGCTGCAAGGACTGCCACTCCGCTGGACTGCTGCTCTGTGGGACTCCTCCTTTGCTGTGCTGACCTGCTGCCATCTTGCCTGAGTGAGAAGGACTGGACCTGCATCTCATGAGCCCAAACCCATATTGAATCTAAGGACTAGTTGACTGGCCTCCTGATCTCAATCTTCTTGGACATAATAGGCTTTCAACAACCTTGCATCTGCATCTGGACTCTGCTTCTGTGAGTCTACCCTGCCAAGTGGTGCCAACCCAGTCCTGGACCCTTGGAAGTGGGCAAAAGGTATTTTACCAGTCTTTGTGGATCCTGCCGAAAAGACACATCTCCTCTGTTGTGCGGTGCAATCCAGTGCAGAACCACTGCATCTCTGCTGTTGCTGCGCGGATTGGACCCGTCACAAAGACCCACATCACCTTGCAATTCTGTCTGAACCGCCACTGTGCAAGGCATCCTCGGTGCAGTTCCTCACAGCTCTTCTCGACTGCAGCCTCGACACTGGACTCCACATCACAGCTCTTCATAACTGATGCATCACCCGACAGCATGCTACATGCTTTACGCCAAACTTCAGATCACAAGTTCTGTTGACAGGATCCTCGACGATGATGCAGGCTTTTGCATCATGAAACAAATGCCTCGCTTCCGCTGTGTGACACATCTTCGGCGTGGATCCTCGCAATGCTTCACAAACCAGGATTGAAAGTATTCTTTCCAGTTGGTCTAAATGGGTCCCTGTAGCTGGCCTGCACTCCATTGCGGTAAGCCTGAGCTTGTGACTTTGTCCTGGTCCGAGGCGACCAGATATCCATAGTTGCTGCTTTGTGCTTTTCAGTGCTATTTTTACCTAAAACTTTTAAAGGCAATATCTCTGATCCTACTAATTATTTTTTTGTCATTTTGGTCTTGTTTTATTTATTAAATTAGGCTCTATTTTTCTTCCCTGATGTGGGTACCCTTTTGTATGTGTCACTGTTTTTGTGTTTGGAGCATTGCACAAATATTTTACACATTGTCACGATTAGCCTGACTGCTCTGGTCAAAGCTACCAGGGGATTGGACACTAGTTTATTTGGGGTTTGTTTGTGCCTTACCCTAACTAGGATTGTGGTTGCTGCTTGACCAGGGCTCTCACCACAGTCAAACAGTAACCTAATTTCTAACAGCGCTTATTAACATAAATAGGAATCCAGCTCAAGTCACCACTGGTGATCCACACATTGGCCCTCTAAGGAGCTGTGGTGAGGCTGGAGAGATGGTGTGAACCATTGGAGTGAATCATAAGTGTATTATTATTTATGACCCTGCAGTGCCCTTTACTGCAAATGCACCCGCCATAGCCATGAGCACCACCGTAGAGCATAGTCTTTGCAGATCAGTAGGTATCCATTTTTTGTCTGTGTGTGAGTCCACCTTTGAAATGTAAATACATATTTTGTCTATGGAAAATGTAAGATATTTACTTCTGTGCAGCACAATCTCTGCAATTTTGACAAAAATTGTTGGCCCTCCCGCCATTATTTATTATTAGAATTGCAAAAAACAGATTGGAATTTAGAGGAACTCAGTTGTTTATTTTACCAGTTTCAAAACAGTGAAAAGTCAAGTTTTGAGACAATTCCAGTTTTTATTATCATGCATTTCTTTTGTAAAAAATTTGGAAATGCAGGTTTTGTTCAAAGCTATGTAAAGCAAAACTTAATAAAATTATTACATTTTAATATGGACAAAACACATCTATTTTAAAAATGAAACAAATTAACAGCCTCGTTAGAAGGAGAATGCAAAGCTAAAATATTCAGCATAATTAGAAATTGAAGCTTAGAAGTACAAACATCAAGTGTAGTGAGCGTCACCTCTTAATCACAGGACTTGACATGTCCAAATGCATCGATTTCACTCACTGGGTTTAAGCACATTTGCAGCGGCCTTACTCTTCCATCTCAACTCATCTCATCGCTAACGACTCCACTAACTTTGTCACTTCACTCAGATTCTATTCTTCACCCACAGAGGTCTTGGTCCTCCGATGGACCTTGCTTTGTTACAGTGAGAGGAGAGAAATCAGGGTGTTGAACTGTTGGGATCCTAATGAGGACCAACAATTAGTAGCCAAATTCACAAATTAGTGATCACATTTAAATGCACTACTCTCAGAACTATGCTATAGACATAGAGTATTGCAATTGGAAGCTCAAACCTCCCTCCTAAAGAAGTTCAATCTAACAGGAATCATGCATACCAGAAGCTCTGTTGTGGTTACACAGAACAAGAGCAAACTAACTTGATGTTCTGAAAATCATCTATGACTCTCTCTACCAGGCATTAGAAATCAGATAAAAGTAAGCACCGTTTCTATAGAAAGAACATTAATAAAAGACATAATAAAAGACTCAGACACATTTTAGATAATGTTGTTATTGTTTTAAAGATTCAATATCAATCATGTAAGCAGTATTTAAAAAAGTTCAGTCAGGAGTCTTACAGCACATAGTATAAAACCATACATTTAGTCAAAGTAAATCTACAGCTAAATAAAAGAATCCATAAAGAGGATGGTAAAGGTTAGGGTTTCCTACCACAAACAAAGGCAGGAGGATGGTTCAATATAATTCTCTTAGCATGGGCAAAAGGGTAAAGTTATAGTCCACCAAGGAAAAGTCCATTGGCATGGGCAAGGGGAATGGAGCTATAATCAGGAAAGATAAAGTCTGGTCACTCACCAGACAGTTTCAAACCATCCAGCAGGCAAGACCATCAGCAAAGGGAAAAAGACAAGGGTCATGGAAAGTCCGATGCTATGGTGGGTAGGTAGGAAATTGAGAGAGAGATTTCAAACCCTCCTCCATGGAAAGTCACTTTTTATACCTCCAATACTTCATTTGTGACCTTAATTGTCACCATACAATGGTCTGATTATCATGTGACCATTCTTCCCGTCATCAGGTACAAAATTGATACTCCAACATATTTTCCCTTGTTGGTCATGAGAAACGACTGTCGATTCCGTCCTCACAGGTTAGTTGACAAAGCACCCATTCACTTTGTTGCTTTTTATGTATTAGGTCAAAGGGTCAAGTTCCCATTAATTCACTCACAACGAAGTACAGAAAAAGTGTCTATTGATTTAAGGATGTTGCGTAAAAAGGACAGAGAAAGCAACATTTGAGGAAACAAAACATTACCAGGCTATGAAATAATGTAGCCTAAAGAAAAAAGGCATTATAATGCAATTTAAAGCCAGCATTTTTTATTTAGTAAAATTAACTCATAATTAAGTTCAGGAATAATGAAATAAATCAGGCATATTACACAAAGAAATAATTGTAATGCTCTCAGTGATTATTGCATAGAAATGTCCAACTCTAAATATGGCCTATTACAACAATTTGAAAAGTACATACATGCATTTATGCTGAAAGTTTAATTCATATATAATTTAACAATTTTGATTTGCACCAGGTTTTTGTTTGCTATGGTGCATTACAAGGAAGGCAATAGAGATGCTAAGTTTCATCTTTAGTATGTGCACAATCATGTGGAAGACTCATTTGTTACATAGATATGCTGCTTAACACTAACAATGTGTTATTTTGCATTATAGAAAGCTTTTCGATCAATAATCTTTCATAACGAGTTTGTTAAAGTAATAAGGTAATTAAATCATTAACATGCCGAATTCATTATTCTCAAAATTCTTCTTTTCTATAAATCCAAGCACACTTTTATGGTGTTGGTACTCCAACTTTTCTCTTATTCAGTGTTATTTTTCTAGATGTGTGCTAAGCGGACATTAGAGTTTCATTGTCAAAATTGTTTTTTATGTTGCGTAAAGAATGATCAGCGTTTACGCAGCATCACTGCTGATTTGAATCTTAGCTGTACTTTAGATCTAAACTGTACTTCTAAGGTGACCCTGGATTGTCCGTGTCTAATTTGTATTCTTCAGCGATATTCGATTTTTTCAGTTTCCATTTTCCATAATTTTTTCCTTTATTCTCATGTCTTGTATTCACTTTTTGTATTCATTTTCTTTTTACCTAACTTGGTTTGTATTTTTACATCCTCTTTTATCATAACTATATTGCTGTTCAACTACAGTCTACACACAAATCACACATTTTATGTGAGGGCATTTTGCAGTTAAGACCAAGCTATCAATGGTGATCCAAGAATTCCTTACAGAAACCTGGTAGGCTCTGTGCTTCAGATTGCTTGGGCTTTTTGGGAACTCGAACTGTGACCTCTTTCTCCCATGGCCTAACATTCTGGATCCCTATAATCACCATGTCTAATACGTTGTACATGGCTTCTTCGGGGATATCTGCATGCTTTTAGAAGGCACTCACATGCATAGGCATACTTATATGTAGTGCGTTACTTATGAGTGAAGTTTTAGAAGTAACTGCACTTCCTTCCGCTGCAGAGGTGGTAGGCCTAGTTTTAAAAAAAACATATGGGAACATATTTGTTGAGAGCTGCAATGATGATAGATTGAAAGTTTAGCAGTACAGCTATGAATATGGTTGTCATGACTGCATAGACAGTCGTCGTTGCCCCTGTTCTCTAGGCTTCAGTGGGAAACATTAGTAATGTTACATATGCATGTTAATCATTTGCATTGTGAAAGAAGTGGAAAAACAATGCATAGGCCTTTAATATTTCCCACTTTAAGTATTGTGGCCTTTCAGGCCAAACAAAACATTTTACAGTATGATTTTAAAGGAATTTTGCCATAAATTGCACATTTACCAGTCTTCACATCTTTCATCGAGTCTCTCCCTTTTTTCGTCTTCTTTCTATCCTTTTATTGCTATTTCCTTCTTTCTTTCCACCTCACTTTCCTACTTTTCATTATTCTTTCTTTATCTCTTCCCAATCTTCCCAATCTCATTTAGTTCCTTCTCTCTGTCCAATCTTCTTTTTTTGTATCTCTCCGTCTTTCTAGAAGTCTGTCCTTCTGTATACCCTTATTATATTTTCTTTCTTTCCATCCTTACCTTTTTCTGTTCTTTCATTCCCCTATTGTTCCTATCTTACTGCTTAGTATCCCACTGTCTTTCCTTCTCTCCTTCTTTATGCCCCCTTTTTTAGGTCGATCCTGGGCAGCGCATGCGCTGCTCTGCGAGGCATGCTCTATTAGAGCATGCGCTTGAAGCACTGCCCACTCTCCGCCCATATTTTTCATTGGCTTTTGTCATTGTCCTTTGTAAATGCAGGCTTCTGATTCCTTGATGGGCTTGTTCATCCCTCCTTAGTACCGCCTTGTCTTTATTTGTAACCGCTTCTTGAGGACTTGCCGTTTTACTTCTGTTGTTACATGCAAAACTTTATTTAGTCTGTAAGCACTATTTTCTTTCATGAGTTTTGTCTTACTGCAGGCACGACATACTTTCCTGCAACATTGAGTGAGCCATGCACTTTTTCACTTTCCAAGCCCCCCGGGAAGATGGCGGCTTCTTTGCAATTGAATCATCAGTCTTGCATTAACAAGAGTTTGACCTATTGACATTTCAAATGACAATGCCTTTCATTTATGTGTTAATTTTCAAAACAAATAATTAAAAGGCATTGTCATTTACAGTGCCAATAGCTTGAACTCTCGCAAATGCGAGAGCTATTGCTTTGCAAATGCTTTTTTTATTGTATTCTGCTCTCTAATTTCTTCCTCTCATGAGTGTTATGTTACAGTAATAGCACACTGATTACACTTGAGAGTATTCAGGTGCTCTGAAGCAGATGTGTGAGGTCAGCCCTGGGGGCTTAATCAAAAGGCCACATCTTTAGCTTCCTGCAAAAGTAAGAAATAGAGAATTGGAGGCTCTGTGTTGTGGGAGGTTGTCCCAAACTTTAGAGGGCAGGTGCGAGAAGGGTCAGCTCCCCCACGTTTGTGTATGTGTGGGGTGTGTGCTACTGAGAGACCAGTAGAGGTGTCTGAAAGGTTGCTGGAAGTGAATGCAGCTGTTCATGTAGGCAGGGCAGTGTAGTGACGAGGTTTGCAGGTGTGTGTGTGAGGAGTTTAAAGGGTGCACGCTTGTGTATCTGGAGCCAGTTGAGTTCCCTAAGATGTGATGTGATGTGGGCTAGGCATGTGAGGTTGAGGACTGTCTGGCTCATTCTATTTTCCTACTTTGTTGTCCTCCTTTCATTTTTTCTCATTTCTTTGTCTCCCTCTTTCTGTCATTCATTCATTTATTATTTTGTCATTCCTTCCTTTTCCCTCCTTTTTCTTCCTTTCCATCTGTCTTTGAATTCTAGTACCATCTTTCTATCCTACTTCTTTTTTTCTTTCTTTTGTAATTGCAGTCTGTTCTCCTTACTTCATGATCTGTCACTCTATTTGCCTCTAACTTATTTTTTATTTACCATTTCAATTGTTTTGCTTCCTGTCTGTCACAACTTATGGCCCCTTTGTCACCCTTTGACCATCACCCCACATCTGTGTCGTGACAATTTATTCTTGCAGTGTTTATTCGTTTTTAGGTCTCGCCTATGCAGCGCGCATGCGCTGCATAGGCAAAAAGACCTGTAGCTATCGCTATGGCTTTTCAGCAAAAACGTGCACGCGTTCCATTGCCTTCAATGGCAACGCGTGCACATGTGGCGATTCACTTGCGGGCGCGCGCGGCGCCATATGGTAGCAATTATCGCTCCTGTCGCTGCTCGCTCTCGCAAGTGAAAAGCACTCGCCCCCTCCCCCTGCTGCCTCCTTTTAGCGCGAGGAACGCGCTTGTTTTTTTTTCTCTCTGATGTCACCTGTCCCTGTCTCAGCACACACTGCCTGCTTCTACCACACCTGTGACGTGTTCCCTCCGACCCTCTTTTATCTGTCCCAGTATGTCTGTGTGTGTCGGGGCGGTGCCGAGATTAGGTCTCAACCCCTTTCCCATTCTGCAGACTTCCAGCCCCACAAAGGGCATTTAACAGGGCCTAAAAGGGCAGAGAACGATGAAGACCTCTAAACGTGTACATTGCAACAAGTTACCCCCAGTGCAGATGGAGCCCTCACTACACCTTTCTTACCCCCCTTCCTTTCCACATATATCTTGAAAGAACAGCAGTCTAAAGTATACATAGAATTTCAAACTGTCCGACAGGGGATAGCATTTTTCAGATTACCAGAGAAAATTGTTAGTTTAACAGTTTAGAAAGTGCACACTACTAACTGACTTGCTCATTGAACCGTGGATAATTGGAGCTCTTATCCAATTAATGGTGACATTATTTTTTTGCTACCTCGGAACGATGAAAGGCTGAGTAGGCCCTGCTTGGGGGTTTGAACCTGTTAGGCGCAGGCTCTATACCTATTTTGGCTTTGGGTGCTCGACCCACCGTGCTTTCCGCACACACCACAAATAGAAATCTGGCTTGGTTTTAAAATGAAAGTTGTTCACTAATTCTGTACTTCTCAGATTCAGCACTTTGAAAAGGTGCAGTTGGCCCGACGACGATTAAACAGACCTCGGAGTCCGGTCTAGCACAGCCCCTCAGTCGTGGAGCTATTTTATAGTAATTCAAAGGGCAGAGTTCGCTGGGGTGTTGCCAAAGTGAAATAAAGCTTTTCAGGATATTTATAGCAAGTGATATAAAGTACAATCCATTAGACAGTTCTGTGAACGCTTTATATGCGTAAGTGTCGTTTTTGACATTGCCCCTTACAAAGAAAATATTTTAACAGCTTGAAAAAACGTACCGTGTGATTGAACTCCCAAAGACATATAACCATGTTCTGAGTTAAGATGCGGCGAGGCGTCTAGGGCAACAATGTATTGTAATTTCACGTCTCCAAACTTTCAAAATAGTGCCAAAGTAGCATACTTCCTATGTTCCGGCAGTTGTTCTGCATCAGTAATAAGAGTCTAATATGACACTTTATAAATGTCAAAACATCAACCCGCTGAGTTTCTCAATTAGTCAGTGAAATAACTGTGAGTACTTGGGTGGAGTAAACCTACTTTTTTCCAGAAGCAGTTCTTCAGCACAATTTAAAGTGAACTTCAGCATCCATTTAGGCCTCAACCAGAGACGTTTTAAGGCATGGGCAAAGTGGGCTTTATCAGTGACCTGGCTAAAGAGTAATGAAAGAGCTGATATTAAATCATAAAATCAAAGTGTTCCGAACAGGGGCCCCCAAAATACGCTTGGCCTAGGGCCCACAAAATCCTTAAAACGCCCCTGGCCTCAACTGCAAGTGCCACAGTACCGGTGCCTTGGGCCGATTGATTAAGGGAGAGCGCCGACGACAAGCCTTTCGTCAAAATCCGCTTGTCTCGGTATTTAAAACAATCTCTTTAAGAATTATTCAAGGTCATCAGGGCAAGACACTTTGCAGTACAGAGCTGGCTCCAAGGGGGCCCCCTGAAAGCCTGGGGCCCCTGGGCCAGAGCCCACATTGCACATGCCTTAAAACATCTCTGCACCTACACGATCATGGAATCAGGGGGAGTGCATTCTGCTATTAATGCAGGACACAAAAACATTTCCCATTTAGGCCGCACGCCCTCATGACCCACGCCCTTCCAACCAGAGACAAGAAAAATGCAAAGTACATGTGATCTATCCCCATTCCTCTTTTCTCTGCCACTTGCCCAGACATTGCAGTCTACCTTGACCGGCTGCATGGGGCATGCCTGTGATCCCAAACGCCCTCAGGGTACGGGTGCAGTGTAGGCTGCCGATGTTAAAGGGTACTCCATACTAACCAAGCAGTGACTGACTCATTCTCGTCGATTAACTCACGACGCTGGATTCTAGGTGACTGAGATGCCTTCATTGACGCCCTATTGACTAGGCAGTCACGCCCCCCTCTCTATCGTATTGTTTTCCTGATTTATTCCCGTCGATTAAATCACGACGCTGGACAGTGGGTAACTGAGATGCCTTCACTGATGCCTTATTGATTAGATTGTCGGATACCTCGCGCTTTTATAGCAACAAACTAATCATTGTTGGGAGATTCGCTGCATTCATTGCGCCTTGTTTTGCCCCCTTTGACTACGAGTTTAATTCTCGTTTTTTGAGCACTGTTTTGAATATTACAACCCAGTCCTGATGATGATCCTAACTTAACTGGATCGAAACGCCGTCGACCTTTCAGCTCAATTGATGGCCTTATGGTTCTTTAAAATGAATATGCAATTACCTCTATTGTAAAGAAATTGAATTCAGAACCTTTGTAATTATTGTTCCATTGTTCACTTTCACTTCACGTTGCGCCGTCCCCTGCTGATCTCACCTTGTCATTCGCGTCGCCGTCTTCGTGTCACGTACACTTTTAGCACCAAGTACAAGTTCGGGTTGTCCTTATGTTATATTGAATTTGCGTACAGTGCTGTTACAACTGTTCTATTATTTTGTTTATTTAAGTTTATGTATGTGTCTATGCAATTTTTGATCTAATACAATATGTCTTTTCTTAAATTATCCTTTTCAGAGTCTTCCTTATCTCAACTGTATTGTCTTGTACATGCAATTTATCTGCCTGTGTTGAATGATACCTGTTGAGAGTATTTGTTGTTTCTTTCACGAAAGGGGTGACACCCGAATGTGGACCACCGTTTTGGGGTACCCGGTCCTCTCACTGACCCCAATATGACTTTGCGTTGAGATCAGCATTTTACCCTCAGACATTAGGTGTGCTCCTATTGAAGATGCATAAGCACGGCCTTCCACAGTCTGGGGGTTTGGTACCACATAATTCATTGTTTTTATCTCTATGTTCTCGGTAATGGATGACGTCACGGTAATACACTTAGCTGTTGGAGTAAGGGTTGTTGGATATTTTGTAGTTTGCAGCTGTACACTGGATCGCCAGAGAACCTTCATCTGGTTGTCAGTGGTACCACGAAGGCACGTTTTCTGACATCAAATGTGGCACACTCTGCCCTTAACCTCAGAACAAGCACCACTCAGAAGCCTATGTGCACAACTACATAAACCCACGCATTTGCACAAACACCATCATAAAACAAATTGGCCCAGTCAAGAAGGCGCAAGCATGAGTAAAGGAAGACCGATTATTCCATACAACGAGACACGTAGACCAAGAAATGAAAATGCAGGCACTGGGACAGAAAGAGAGAGTCTGGGACAGGGAAGCATGCATATTGGAACATGGTGACTTGGACATGTGCTGGACTGCATTCAAAGCAAAAAAAACATGGTTATAATGTGCATACTGATGACCTAGCAGTCCATGGCTCTGTTTGATGTCTTGTATCACGATTGTTGAAGAAAAGGGTAGAGCCTTGGACTATTTAAAATGGTTTAATGGTGGGTATATGCTGGCCCTTTACAGCTTGTTGGGTTCTGTCATTCAGCAGCAGTCTGCCAAAGCGTCTAGTTTCTAAAATACAGTTCAGCAGGTGCCGCAGCAATATTGGCCATAGACAAATGTAATATAAACAAGCATTGGCATAGCCAATAGGTCTCGCTTTTGGGACCTTATATTTAGCTATGCAGCACAATAGAGAATTGGTGCAACGATATCAACTGTTGCATGGCTAAACACTTATAAGGTCCCACAGGCGAGACCTATTGGCTATGCCAATGCTTGTTGTGTCTGTTGTGTAATGATCTGTGAGCCACAGATCAGAATTAGGAAGGCTATAAAACAACTGAAGTAGCCAGAGGCCAGAGAATTGGGTGCCCTGGGCCAAACATATTTTGGGGGCCCTTGTTCGGAACAGATTTGAATGTATGGGGCAATTTTCCATTCTTTCATGCCCTCTTTGGCCAGGTCACTGACCGTGCACAGGCACATTGGTCCAAATTCTAAATGTGTTTACATGTAATATTCAGGGATAGTGACTGTGTGTTTTCAACATTGTAACACAACAGCAGCTCACTGATATTATTGCAAACAATCTCTGTGGCACCTTCCCATTTGTCCTATGGTTTTCTTTTTAAAAAAAACATAAATACAACATTTCATTGCAAAATGTCTGCAGTAGACTCACCCACATTGAAAATAAGTTAAAGGAAAACCACTTTTAAAACCAGTTGTTTGAAGAATTATTCAAGGTCATCAGGGGAAGCCTGCAGAACAAAACCGGCTCTATAAGCGACCGCCAGAAAGGCCCGGGTTGAGGGTCAGAGCCCACTTTACCCATGCATTAAAACGCTTCTGCCAGTAGCACCCCTATTCAACGATGTGTTGCTCAAGGTAGGTGATGCGCCACTGTAGCAAAGTGATGCATCAGTTCCTGGAGGCGGTGCAGGGACGTTGAGCCGCCAATGCCTAGGGACGGTTTGGAATGCAGGGGAGTTGATGCGTCGGTTGCAGGTGCGAGACCCCAGGTCCTGAAGGCAACGCGGTGCTGATGATGCATCGATGTCACGGTGTGGTGCGTTGATTCCACAGTGTCGATGTCGAACCACCAGGCGCTGTGTTGGAGTCGGAGCGGTTCGTAGCAGACTTCAGTGAAGCAGTGCTTGAGACTCACGCAGCTGTGGTGCTTCAGGGGCACTGCTACATCACCAGGGTTTGCGTTGTAAGTCACGTCATTGGGCGAGCAGCGACCATGGCTTCGGTGCCGGTAGTAGCGATGCGTCGATTTCGCATGGATGTGTCGATTCCGAAGTGACACTTGGAGTCGATGCGTCGATTTCTTGGTTGCAGCACCAGAATCACCTCCAAGGGTCCAGGAGTGGGTTTGACACCACTTGGCACATCAGGACTCACAGCAGAGGAGCCCAGGTGCTGGTAGGAAGATGCAGGTGAAGCCTTTGATGCCCCTGAGACTTCCAACAGGAGGCAAGCTCAACTCAAGCCCTTGGAAAAACCTTAGAAAGCCGGATGCTGAGAGCAAAGTCCAGTTCTCCTACTCCAAGGCAAGAAGCAGCAGAGAGCAGGCATACAGCTCAGCAAGCAGCAAAGTGGCATTTCCTCCTGGCAGTCCAACAGCTCTTCTTCCTGGCAGAATGTCCTCAGTCCAGAAGTGTTTTTGTTTCTCCCGTTATGGTGTCAGAGACAGTGGTTAATTAGTAAAAATATAAGTGCTGGGGCTCTCAAGAGGCAGCTTTGACCAGCCCGTTTCTCCTGTTGGCGCTGCCTAAAACAGAACTATTTACTAACAATTAACCCCTACAAGTGAGAAGAGGATGCGGTGTAATGGCCAGAGCTGCCGACTTCGGAGCTGGGGAGTCTTGGCATCAGCTCAACATCCTGTGATTCAGGGCAAATCACTTAATCTTCCTGTGCCTTCCAAAATGAAAGTGTCCTTAACTGGTGCTCAAGCACCGGTGTTGATGGTTAAGTGCCGGTGCTGAGCACCGGAAACCAATGGCTCAAATCAAGCACTGGTGCTGGCGCTGAAGAGAGCTTCACTGCGCATGAGGTGTTTGGCCAGCCAGAACGGCCGGCCAAACACCTCATGTGCAGTGTAGGGAGTGCCCACCACTCTCCCACCTGCAGAGTCATCCCCTGGACCCGCCCCCAAAACTTGTCTGAGTCCTGGGGGCAGGTCCAGGGCATTAAAATAAAACAATAATAAAATGGGTTTAAAACGCATTTATTATCGTTTTATTTGCTGATGGTGAATGGGGGGGGGGGGGGGCGGCACTCTTCCCCTCTAATGGAGCTGCCGCCAAACATCAGCAAAAACAAAGTCCAGCATACAATCAAAAACAGGAAGCCAGAAGCAAATAGACAGGGGACACCACACCAAAAGATGCCAGGTCTAATATGTGCCAGATCTGAATGCATGGCCCATTAACATCTTACTTTATGAGCAGTCGCTCTCACTGCCCCATCTCTCTTTTTTCCTTCTATCTCTTATTTCTCTTTTGAATCAATGTGACCGCTTTGAGGGCTCTACATGTGAAGCACTTTTCCTGCGGCCTTTGTATTAGCCTAGTGACAGCATGATTATTAGACGCCACTCGCAAGCTTCCCTGCCGCCAAGCTTTCTTTCAAGCCGTTGGGAACGCCAATGGACCCTGGTGCTATTTTACGCGTGCTATGCTCCCGGAGATCTGCATGATCCCAAAGCCCCTCCCGGAGATCTGCATGACCCCAAAGCCCCTTCTCCAATGGAAGTTTTGAAGATAGGTAATCACTTTTCGAGAGAGGACACATATGCAAGGGGTGCTCAATCTTCCACACTCCCAAACCTTAAGGGGTCTCACCCATTCTTTGAAGGAAAGGTAGGGCCAGCAGAATATTTGGAGAGCCACATTACAAAATTATGTTTTTGGGGGCCTCTGCAAATATCTTTGATACAAGTCTGTTTGTCCCACCAACACTGATTTGGTACAGTAAGCTTTAAAGACAATGCAATTCATTTTACTGCGCAAAGATGATGTTGGTCACACTTCTAAAACATATGGCAATTAACACATCTTTATTTCTCTTTTCTACCCTATGCTCTCCCTCCCCGATGGTATTGTCTCTCTTCTTTGCCCTTGGCGTCTCTTCTGTACGGTCTCTCCACTGTCTTCTAGTTGCTCCATCTCTCGTTACACTCATTTCCCCCAATCCTTTTCCCTACTGCCCTATTGTATCTCCTCTCCTCTCTGCACGTCTCTTCCCTGTGGGTTTTCTTTCCTGTCAACTATCCCTCTCTTTCCTTTTTTCTTTCTTTGTCTTTTCCTCTTTCTCTATTCCTCTTTCACCTCTCACCCCCTCCTCTCTCTTAAACCTGTTGCGCTGTCTCGTCCTCCTCTTCTCCCTGCCCTTCCCACTCACTCTTTTCCCTTGCTCCTATTCCCCTGTCTCTTGTCTGTCAGTCCCTGCCCTCTGCTAGAATTCCCTCTCAGCCTGGCTGGGCCCAGTCACTGTGACGGGTACACCGGAGCATTTCGCTAGGCCACACCCCTACACCGAATGATAAAATAATGCAAGTTTTTACTTTTTAATTTCAGCTTGGGTAAGACACAGAGGTTTCCTCAAGCTGATGTTTACATTACACTCGCAGCGCAGTGAGGGTCGAGGGGGGCGCCCGGATGGAGGCCATGTTACACCCCTGCATGGAGTTGCTGCAAACAGGGAGTGGCTTTTCCATACTCCTCCTTCTGTGAGTCTGCCTTGTGTCTTGGACCCGCAACCCTTGCCTCAGTTTCCTGGGACTCAGGCAGCCCAATATTACCCCCGATCCCCCCCCCCCCCCCCCCCCCCGCAGAGGAGAGGCACCCGTTGGGAGTGTCATTAGAGGAGTAAAACGCGTAATTAGTAAGCCTCGCGCCTGCCCTTCTCGCCTGTCGCGCTGCCGCGCATGAATACCGGATAGATGTCCACGCAGCCTGTGCTTCTCTCGGGCCCGGCCGCAGCAGTCTCTCGTCTGGGAGTAGCGCTCTAGCGCCATCCTTCTCCGGGAAGCTTGCCTGTCGTGACCTCTCCAACGCATGGCGCGGTGCGGGATTTGGGACGGCGTTTCTCCTGCTTCTTTCAGTTTTTGTGAGCCAAGGTGTGGGCTGCAGTGCTGCTCGTGCTCTCCGCCTGCCACGTGCTGGCAGTTCTCCGTGGGTCAAGGAACTGCTAGTTTCCCGGCCGTTGTGAATGGGGCGGTGCTGCTGTGCGCCTCTTGCCTGGCACCACAAATATGCAAGTGACTTTATTTTTACTGAAAGTCGTGCACATTGATTGAGGTGGGGGATCCGAGCAGCAGCTGCAGAAACGGTTCCTCCGGTTAATGCCGTCCGGGGAGCTGGAACAGGCAGCCCGTGAGCTGCTGGGAGCTCTGCAGCTACCATTTAAGTAGCCCTCCCGTGTGCAGCCCAACCCTCCCGTGTGCAGCCCAGCTCTCCCGTGTGCAGCCCAGCACTCCCGCGTGCAGCCCAGCCCTCCTGCCCTCCCGCCCTCCCGCGTGCAGCCCAGCCCTCCCGCGTGCAGCCCAGCCCTCCCGCGTGCAGCCCAGCCCTCTCGCTTGCAGCCCAGCACTCCCGTGTGTGATAAATCATGCAGCATCACTGAGACATGTGACCCATAGTATTCCCCCAGTGCCTGGGGTGTTACGGCTGACCTTTCTGTGTTACCCATGTAGAGGCTTTCCAACTTGATAAAGCCTTTTGACGTTGCTGGTGGTAACCAAGCCTGCCTGTGGCAAAGGTGATCGCTGCTGGTGACCTCGTGTAGGGCGGTCGCCAATGTACTCTCGCCTGACGTGCTCACTATTGCACTGGTAATGACAGTGGCTCGGGGTGATATTCTTTGAACAGAAGTAGCTCTTATGACAGAAAAGACTGGAGACCCCGGAGCTAGAGCGACTGTGCATGGCCTGGGGATGTCTATTTGAGGCATGCGGCGCAGTGGCCATTGTGCAGAGAGAGCATGGCCCACTCTGCCTCCTCCAGGGGATCCGGGCCCTGCCTCTGATCCCGAGACCAGTTGTCAGTCAATCAGGCAAGGGAATGGAGGCGGTGCCGCTGCTCCTGAAACCACCTCCAAACACTCCGCTCCAGTGCACCGGAGGACATCGCGCTCTCTGGTCCAATGAAAAGAGGTGCTTGAAGGGCCAGTGAAAACAACCGTTTCCCCCCTGTCACGCCATATGCATGTTGTAAAAAAAAATAAAACCGGCACACTGCACAGCCATCCATGACGTAGAGGATGTATGCAAGAGGCAATGGCCATGATACTGGAAAGCATGTCCTATGCACACTTGCCACTGTCCAAATGAGAGCGTGGATGATGCAGGGTTTTGGACACTTGTCTACAGCCTACAAAGTTGTTTCATGGGGATCCAGGTTTGAGCCCACCAGAGCAACTTTGTTATTCCATAAGTTTACAGTTCATTTCAGTAGAGTATTAATAAATAGACTCGTATCTTTTTTGTCAGGAGCTTCCGTAGATTTTACTAGAATTAAATGCATAACTTAATTTTTATGTTGTATGTTAATTTTTAATGTATTGTTGTTGCTGCAACAACAGTCCACATTCCAAGTAGCACCTTTATAAATGATGATATATTTAATGCATAGCTTTTTTGAAAAAAGCAGTGGGGAAGCCAAAGGTTTGCCCAATAATCGAAGTAGCCTCTTCAGCGATTGGTGAATTAAGGCACTCAGTCACTCATTATGCAGGCGCTCTGCCAATCCACCCATTAGCTTGTTCTTGCATTCATCCATCGCACACATATATATTTTGTGGGTAATTTCTGAGCACAATGATAAAAATGCAGATAATATATATTGAGAACGGTTGCACCCAGGAATGCAATTTTGCAGTTTTTTTCATGAGGACATTTTTTGAAGTGATATCTGCTGAAACTTTATCTTTCTTTTCCTCCAAATACCAAGAAATAGAGACATTCTCGTGCAGAGAATGGATTATAAACTATTATGCAACCATTCTAGACCTCTAGCATTCTTTAGGTTCCCTAGTCTTATGAGGTATCAGGGGCAGAATGCAAAAGTATTAAAAAAAATCTTTAAAATAAAAATCGAATTGGAAAGGTAGAGCGTGAGAAAATGGTAGTCTTGATGTGAGCTGTCACGGAGTTCCCGCACTGCTCTGGTTGAGGGGCCAGAAGAGTACAACCATTTAAATGAAGTGTGTTCTTGCCTTGGATTTGGTAGCTCTCTCTCTTACACTCTCTCGCTCTCACACTCTCTCCCTCAGACTCCAGGCTTGAGTGTAAGAGACGCAGATACCTCAGTGTTACTGTCAGTCGCTCCAGGGGACGGCCTTTCAGTCTGGAAACAGGCAGAGATCCAAGCACTGGATTTAGTTTCATTCCCGCGCCAGGACAGTCTTGACTATTGGAGCGCGTTATAAATCCGCATATAACATATAACATAACATAACACAGTTCCTCCAGCAGGCCTGGGAGGGAGAGTGCCTTCTTTCTCTTGGCACCGCGGGGGTCCTTCCTTTCGGGTCAGTCTTGCCAGCTGGTAAAGTGAACTGATTTAGTCAAAATTGATCAGCTCAATAGGTTCTTGATTCAGTTTTAGAAAGGGCAAAACCTCCAGCCGAGGATTTTATACAAGTTTTAGCAATCCCGTGTTGTTCGATAAAGAACATAGATCGGTTTGTGTGGACGGTTGGCAATGCTTGTGCAAAACAAACCCAAGCTAGTGTTTATAACCTTCATTCCAAGCTTTTTGTAACCCCAGTGGGTCCTGTCACTGGCATTACTGGGCCCCTCGGGGATTACGAGTGATGCAGTAATCCCAGAGGTTTTTTTTAGAAAAATAATGGGGTGGCCCGTTGTCCCTCAGAACCTGGGTATACGTAATATATAGAGACAATGGTTCTGTCGGGATTAATGAATTTCTTTGGAGTGTTCACAACGTTGTGAACACTCCAAAGAAATTCATTAATCCCGACAGAACCATTGTCTCTATATATTATGCAGTAATCTCAGAGGCCTGGACTTTTTCTTCAAGAGACTCTGACTTCCCAAAGACACTGACATTTCTGGGTGAAAATCTAAACAGGAATGTGGAATAATCAGCAGAAACAGACGTTTAAAGTGATTCCCCATTCCTAAGTGCAGGGCTTTAAGTGGGCCGGGTCTCGCCGGGTCTGAGCACCGGCAGTTTTTTAAAGGAGACCTCGAAACGGGTCTCTATTGGGCTCTGTTTTGTGCCCTGGCACAGGCGCTCCGTTTTGTTTTTGCGGACTGCAGTGACAGCAGGCACATCGATGTGAGCGTTGCAGAGGAAGGGAAATCCTTCAAAGAGACTCATTTTCTCTCTGAATTTCCCTTCTCTTTTTGAAACTCAGGAGCAGCAGCATTGTTGTGGTGTCACCAGGGCTTTAAGTGGAAGGTTTTTCAATATTATATACAAACCATAGTTGCTGCTTATTTATCTTCTGCAGCTAGCAACCATTGACTTGTAGGTATGATGCGACTTGTTATATCATATATCTGGACGCAATGACAGGAACAGCAAAATACAAGTCGGGCGGCACACTGTGCTAAACACAGATTTGTAGCTTCTGTGTGTTTAAGCCACGCCCTTAATTACATTCACCACGCCCCTTTGAGAGACCTCCTAGTGTTTTCATCCCACTTAAAGCCCTGCCTACGTGGATCTTTATAAGGCAAATGATAACTCAGTGGCTTTTCTGACCCGCAGAGATAGTCGCTGGAATTAGTGGCCCCATTGCCAGACTGCTGATAAGGAGGGCTCATGTGCTTCGAAGCGCATTATACTGCACAAACACGTCATGTTTCATTAGGGTGCGTGGGATGCTAATGCTAAACATTAGCTGAGCTACCTCTCATTTTAAACCTAGCGGGCCATGAGCAGAAGTATGAGAGGGGAAAAACATTAGCTGTGGTTACCAAGGAGACAGACCTCCAGGAGGAGGGCAAAGGATAAGTGGTGACGTTGGAAGAAACAAGATGAGAGCTAATGAGGGTGAAAATGAGGGAGACGTTAATGGAGGAGCATACTGGGAGGGAAGACCTGCTCCATGAAGTTTAGGGGCGTTACAAGGATGTGACGTTAGGGTGACCAGACATCCTAGTGTTCCCCGGACAGTCCCAGTGTCCCGACACTTTCCTCCAAACTGAATAAATGTCCCGGTTTTTGGATAGTGGCTGGGATGAACACAGAAATGTCCCAGTTTTTGAGTAGTAGCTGAGTAGGCACTGGTGTTAAAAAAAGATGTGCGCATGCTCAGTTCTCACTACTGGAGATGTTACGGCGTGACGTCACTCCAGATGAGGTTGTTGTGGGAAGGGAAATCCTTTAAAGAGAGACATTTTCTCTCTGGATTTCCCTTCCTTTTCTACAACGCAGCAAGAATGTCATTATGCCAGCCATCTGGGCAACAGGGAGTCCGAACCGCCAGCATGACCCTGCTCACTGGAGTCATAGGTGACTGCCTGCACCAAGATCCAGCCTGCCATTGTATAAACTGTAGTCCTCCTTCTATTCATGACCTGTCCCAGTTTTTTGTTTTGGGAATCTGGTCACTCTAACATACGAGTGTCAGTAAAGTGGTACCGGTGCGGTGCGGAGCAGCCAGCATGGATACCCCGGCCTGGCATGGGAAGTAGGGCACCGTCTGCTCATGAACCTTCAGAGGCAGTTGTAGACACACCTTGATGCTCTGAGGCCTCGCCTTTTCTCTATAGTTTCTACTTTCCTGTCTTTGCACTACCACCAGCGACATTATTGGTGAGATCTTGTGAAAGAAGTTGATAGTCTGCACTTGGTTTTGTACCAATACATCATTTACGGAAGGCACGGGAGGGAGTTTAGGTTCTGTTGCTAGTCAATGAAAATACCTTTGACTACATTTCAGTGTTCCTTTGTCATGCAGCCATGTATTTTTTATTTTTTATTGCAGAAGTGGGGATGATGGACTTTCGTCCTGAGGGTCAACAGATGGGCTTGTTTAGCCAGCCTCTGGGTCGTCGCAGATGCAGATTCTAACCCATTGCTCTGCACCCAGGTCTGCGTCTGGTGGTCCCCTGTTCTTGCGCAGCACTCCTGACCAGGCGAAGGGCAGCTCTCCACTCTGGGGTCCAATGCAGGCAGTGGGATAAAAAAAAACTGGTGGGGGGGTTGGTATTTAAGGGCGTGGCTTAAAGACACTTAAGCTAAAAATCTGTGCTTAGCATAGTGTGCCGCTGATTGGTATTTTGCTGCGTCTGTCTTTGCATCCAGATATATAACACAACAAGTAACATTACACCTACAACAAGCCAGGACTATTGGCTTTGTCAATGGTTGTTAGTTGCACAAGATAAATAAGCAACAACTATGGCTTCATTGTATATAATATTGAAAATGCTTCCGTTCTGAAATGATGATTCTGTGAAAGAACTATACCGAGTCTCTTTGAAGTTACATCAAAGGCAGTGAAGGGTGGTACTACTGCTGAATTAAGTTAAATTGTTTTCATCCTGAGGGTGAGGGCAAAACTGGAGAGCCTCATATGGACCCATCTCAGCACCTACTTTTTCGAACTGCTGGTGCTGAGCAAGGACTTAAAGCCCTGCTCCCAGCTACACCTCAGACCTGGTACACCACTGCTCATGAAATCCGCGAGTGGTGCAGTGCACAACTGCAGGTCTACCCCGACGGATGTGACTCTGTGCATTGATATTCAGGCATTCGAGCCCTGTGCTCGTCAGTGCACTGACCTGCTGGGCATGGTGAAATGGACCAGAGTCTGTGGACTGGAGCAGGAGACTATTATTGGGCACATGCGCCTCATGGGACCCAATGCGTAAGAGAGGAGCAGCCATGAACTGTGATGGCCGCCCCTGCCCGCGCCACCGGGCCCTGATCAATGTCTGTGAGTGAAGATGCATTTGCACTTGGCAGAAATGCACTCCCAAACTAACGGGTCGCCTCCATTTCATAGCTGTCTATGCAGACAGGTGAATACTTGGAGTTAATATTGGTGGATCGGCGCAAGGCTGGACACTGTTCAAAGCTGGACACTGTTCAAAGCTGGACGCTGTTCGTTTTCAGCAGCTCTGCCTTCCTTTTGTATTGACTCTGTTTCTGGTTTTAATTGACTAATGAACTATCTTATTCATTCATTCACTCATTCAATAACAATGCCCTTTACCCCGAGGATCCTGCTCGACCCCTGAGGTAATAATACTGTAGATAGTGCGAGTTCTCAAATCGAGCCCTGTCTCCTGGCTGCTGTGGGCAATCGGGGCTTCAGCGTTTCTCCGGGCGAAGGGCACAGGCAAACAGACCCTCGAGGTTGCAGTGCAGCCCCAGCCCCGCTATAGCTTCTGAAGTTTCTGTATCAGCGAAATATTTATTGTTCAGTTAAAAGCATCACATGGTCATAAAAAGAACCATATGTGTAATTAAATACGGCAGTGCCCAAGGTTTTCCCTTGATGATAGAACTTAAAGAAATGCGATCAAAATGATCTGGCAACTCTATCACAGCAGGCATGGGGGCGACGCAGGGTACGCAGCACCCGCTGGTTCTAGGGGTCCCCCAGGGGGCTGCTTCTTCTGGCTCTGGTAATGTGACCTGGTCTGACAGCAGTTCTGGGTCACAGGAGAAGGGCTTCCGCTTGTCTTCACGAATGCAGAAAGGAGAGATTCCTTCAAAGTAAATGGGCCCCGGAAAGGCTGTGGCTAAAGTGAACCAGCGATCTGCTGCCCCCGTGCCACCCGGGCACCCACCTGGATGCTAAAGTCACTTCTCCAAAGCCTGGGAATGATGCTTTCAGCCGCTGAAAGGCCACCTGTGGTTTTCTATAATTCTGAAACGGGAGAGGGCCCTGGTTTTGATGGGCAGTGCCCGTGTCCCCTTTACTCAGTGCCCTTGAACTCCAGAGATGTCACGTGACGGGCACAGCAGTGAGAGCAGCCGTCCCGCTGGGCCCAGAGCCAGCCGAGTGCGCCGCGTCCAGTGAACACAAAGGATGGGGCCCTCCTCGGTGAATTAGTGCGGGCACGTCCTCCGGGTGAAGCCACAGTAAAGGCCAGAGGCTCTTCTCAAGGGTGGGATTCTCCCGCCCCCTGCGTGTGTGGGCTGAAGGCGCGGACATGTTTAGCTAACGCTGTATGACCTTCTCCAATAGTGACTGAAACACACGTACCGCAGCCCAATATGCTTTTCATCTTCAATACAGTCCGCGTTACTGCCAGAGTGATGCACATGTCTATGGCCTGCCTCGACAGCCAAGCAGTCGCCAGACAATTAATTGGTCATCCCTAGGGAGGGGCTTCGGCTCCGCCCACATGTTGGGAGGCGCGAGCACATGTTTTAATTGGGCAAAGGGTGTTTGCCCTGCACCAGCTATGATCAATTTGTTTGTCTATCCAGCTTCCTAAGCTTGAACTTTCAGGGGCACATACATGACATTGGAATGCAATTAAAATGTCTTAGAAAACGTGATAATATAAGGCAGGAGGGCGGCCATATATGGTGTTTTAGGTCTGGCTTTAAGGTGCATCTGTCGCCTGACCTTTTAACCAACACAAATATTACACAGTTCTTTGCTTTCACACAAATACATATTGATTCCCAAGTTATTTACTTCTAATGCTTCACGTTACTATGCAACATTCCTTTAAAGCCAGACCAATTGGCATTGCCAATGCTTATTTGTTTAGTAAATAGGAAAGGTTAGATAAGTAAAACCTACTTGCATCTCCTTGTGAATAAAAGCCACAGGGACAAAATAGAAACAAATGCATCAAAGGCAATGCAGCTGGCAGCTGCTTGTCACATATGTACTCGAGCTATACTCAGACGACTGCTCCCAGTTCCCGTGTTTCAAATGGCGAATCATTCTTTTACTCGAAGCATGGCTCTGCGTCAACGACGCCCAATATAATTTCCAAAGTAAAACTGTTTGGCTATATTCGGTAGTGCTTGTGAAACACTATATAGATATATATCCTATATCTATATCAATCACAGTGGCGGTCGCTCCTGGGTAGTTACAGTTAAGATTGTGTTTCCATAGGTAAAGCAAGTTTTGGTTTGCTTATTATATCTTTAGTGCTGTTTGACAAATCATCACAAATCTTTCCACAAAACAAATGTTTTCACCGCTGCTCCTTAATGTAAAGTTTCGGGGGATCCATCAGGCAGGGACCGAGGGGAAAAAAAAAGGGGGGGGGCACCAAAACTTGTTATCCCCATTCATTTTTCCATTGGAACTTTAGACAACCCAAACAGATTTACACCAAACTTGGCAGAAATATAAATCTTGGTCTAGAAAGAGTGTGTTTTGTGATTTAATGTAAATCGTTCATTAGTTTTTGAGCAATTAAGCCTCAAAAACATATTATATATCACGTCGCAGAGTATCAGCGGAGTTGACAGATCTCATTGTGAGATCTGATTTGTGCCACCAGAGCACCAAATGTATAGCGGCTGCAGCCATCTTAGGACTCAGGACTCAGTCCTGAGCCCTAAAAACTGGTAAAAAAGAGATGTAAAGGGGTAGCGGAGGGATACCCTGACCCCCTAGGCCTGTTGGTGCCCCGGGTGGGCATTGGGACACTCCTCAAACAACAAAAAATCCCGCCTCTCGGGTGCCCCCATAGAGCTGCTTTCAAGGAGCCAGCTGGGCCGCAGGGTTTCCTGGGGCTCCCCTTTGTGCCCCATTAAAAAAAAGCAGTGGGGGTGGGCACCTTCCTACATATTATTTGGGAATGCGGTGCGATTATGGAGTTTTGGAAGCGAATCCACGATGTGATGGGGGAGGTGACAGGCATCGTCATGCAGCCAGAGGCGCGGTGTTGTCTCCTGAATGTTTGGGGTCCTACTGACCACGACGCAGCACAGATTCAGTGGGTGACCCTAGGGAACATGGTAGCCAAGCGCGACATCGCTCGCCTGTGGGGCTCTACTAGGCCTCCTACATTGACAGAGTGGATGGAAAACATGGATTGGAGCATGTTTAGGGAGAAGACAGTGTATTGTGCTCGAGGGCGCCCTCGGAAATGGCACTCTGTATGGGGGCCATGGAACCAGTACAGAGGGGGCATATGCCCGCCCCCAGACCCGGACCCGCCTGAGGAGCAGCTCTCCCCTTAGCTTTCTTTCCGGCTTTGTACTCCTTGCTGGTATGTGTTTGTCTTCTTGAGTCTCTGACTTCCCCTCCTTTCCCTTACTATAGACCTGTGTCTGATGGACGAAATGGGGCTCGCTCCCCCTGATGGGAACCCTTTTTGTGCTTTCAGTACTTATCGCCTTGCTTGTGTTTAGGTTTGGGTTTGTGTTTATTTAAAACAGAACCTTTGATTCTCCTGTCAGTGAAATGTGGACGCTCGCATGTGTTGTGTTTCTAAAGCTGCCGTACCTCCGGGTTGTCGGCTGAATAGCTGTCACTGATTTAAAAGCATAAAGGTTTTTGGAAAAAAAAAAAAAAAAAAGCAGTGGGAATCCCAGGTGGGATCAGGACCCCCAGAACAATTTTAAAGAAAAGCACAAAAAGTGAATAATAACTGACTGGCCACAGTTGTTCATTTGTTATTCACTGCTCCTTCAAGGAGTGCTCCAAAATGGCTCACGCTGAATATTTAGATATGTTTTGTTTTTGCTGATGACCCTAGAAGGGGCAGGAGCACCACCATTCTTTTAACATTGAAGGGGATGCAGGGAGTTCTGCAGTCCCCAGCAACATTAAAGAACAAGCATTTGCTATGCAATAGGTCTAACAGTTGTTAAAGTTAGAGCTGTTGACTTTGAAATTTACAATGTTTTTTACTTTTGTTTATTTGCAGTGTTGTAAATATATTTGCATAGCGCAATTGCTATTGGTATAAAAAAGCAAAAGTAAAAAACATTGTTATTTTTAACGCCAACAGCTCTAAATTTAAGAAATGCGAGAAGTATTGCATTGCAAATGCTTGTAGAAAGGTACTGATAGGAAGAAGAGAAACAGGAGCGAGCTTAATGTATAAGGCAAAAACCGGGAGGGGAGAGGGTTATAAGAACGAGAGAAAGACAGCTAGGGGAAAGAACGACGGGTAAAGAAGATAGTGATGAGTAGAGACAAGGGAAAAGAGAAGATAGGAGGTCAAAACAATAAAGAAATGGGAAGGAGACGAGAGGGAGAGAGAGGGAAAGGGAAAGAAAAAATGTAAGGAACGAAAAGCGGAAAATAAAAAGGTGGAGCAATTAGTGGAAATTAGTACTCTATTGCAAGATCTTTCCAGCAGAGGTTGATGATGGCAAAAGTGTCCTATCTTGATAGAGAGCGATGAATTATGAGCAAAAAGTAAATAGAGTTTTTACATCTGAACTGTAGGGTTTGGATATAGTGTGATTAGATACTTTACTATGCTAACTCCATTCTTTGCATAATGGGAACAAGGGGCTTGTGCCTGGCCCTACACACAGTAGCCTTCACCACAGTGTGAACAAATATTAAGTTGAAATATTACAAATGTGATGGTTATTGTATAGTATCAGTAACATTGTTTATGGCTGGAATAAATAGGCCAAATTGCTTTTCAACCATTGTTTCAGTCAGTTGGTTTGTGTACTTTTATAGGTTTACATCAAAAGATTGAATACTACTCGCTTGTCACAAGGATTTCTAGCCATCTCTACATTGTGCAGGGATTATCACATTTCCCTACATGCCCATGAGGTTTGAAGCCATTTCAGCATGTGGATTTTTGTTAATAATATTGTACATGTTTCAGGATTTGTAGACATTCGTGGTGAAGCACTGAGTGGCTGTTAGACTTTGTTACATAAGCGGTTGGTTATGGTGCCAACCCAAGACTGATTTTTTGCTTTTCTGCCAGAGTTTTTTTGTATGTACATGAAGGAGGCTCAGCACTTGCACTTCTTGTAAATATGCCTTCTTTCAATCTCACCATGTTGTCTTCTATTGGTCTGGTGCTTTGGTTTGTATTTCCGTCGCTCTTGACTCATAATAAGTTTAGCTTGCAGTATCAGCTTCTTGGGTCTGAGAATATGCTTCTAAATGAATAAGGGTATGCTGTTCCTACAGAGGCTGTCAAAGGTTATGAACTTGTATGAGTCAGGAGGAGAACCCTCCTTAAGGAAAAAGACCCTCACACATCCGGCAGACTCGCTGTCATGTATCATCAGCAGGTGGCCCAGATGTCAAGTATCATCATCAGGTCTGCTCCGAATCGGGGCGGCGCTGCAATCCCCGATCGGCGACCTTAAAGGCGCCTTTTAGTGGAGATCTTTATTCCATTCATTGCCGGTTGGTGAGTGCAAGTGAGGGCCCTATAGTGAAGTGCGTGTGAGACTGAGTGTATTAAAAGTAAGTAGTGGAGATCCTAAATAACAAGTTTTAATAAGAACGGTCCCACTCTTAATTAAAAACAAAAACATGCGTAATCTTCCAGTGAGGGTGTCTGAATTACGCTCAAGTGGTCAACATGTTTCTTGCATTGGTCAACTAGACCGCAATTCTTCAGGACCAGAGAAGTACACACACTTATTGGTGGTGGTAGCAACTAATACTTACCACCGGTACAGCACCCTAATAAGTGGTTACTTAAAAATTAGTGATGCCTGTAAAAAGGAAGGTAAAGGGACAAACATACAAGTCATAAAGATAAATTTGCTACTAAACAATCTAAATTCAAATTGCCTCATACACTGCACCCAAAAAAGTGTCATGCAGTATAAGTGATGTGTAGGTACAGGAAGTGGTAAGGAGTGTAAAACAAGACTTCATAGTGACTCAAGTGACATATTAGTTATGTCAAGCAAGGGCTGTTGCAGTACTGATATGTTAAAAATGCCAAAATGTGTAAAAAATTTAAGGAAAGAAATAACTCACCCTGGAGTTCAGGGCGTTTGGTTCCAGCGAGCAGGCGTTGGACAAAAACACTGAATAGTACAGTGTTCTGTGGACACAAAGGCACCCGTATATGGAGTGTATTCGAACAATGTCGTGTATATACAGTCAGGGCTTCGTTATCTAGGGATGGCACTGTAACATGGTTTAAATACAATAAAAATGATGGTTGTCAGTGGCATCTCGAAGAGAGATGAAGGTATAGAAGGGTGTCTTTAGGCTATAAATGGTCGTCTTGGCTACCTTCGATCATCATAGTAAATGGGTATTAGAGCTGCCCTCAGTTGAGGATCAAATAAAGCAGAGTGGAGTCTCTGTAGCCCCCCTAATGATCGTGTATTAAGGAGGCCCTCAGTACAGAGTCAGAACTATAGACGATAAGCATAGAGTCTTCAGAGACCCCCCGAGGAAAGTAATCAATACTTACAGCCGTCCGTGATGTGGAGAGACTCGGAACCTATCTTCCGTCCGCGCCAGCTCGGTGGACGACCCTGGATTCTGGCGGGGAGAAGACATAGCTAACAAGAGCCAATCAACAGTGAGGGCTCATCGTAACACGTCAACCGGTTGCTAGTGTGGAAGGTAGAGCCACTCTGATAGGCTCCCGTGTGTTTGGTAGATTTAGAGTCAGCGTCCTATTGACGCTCCGGAGTAGAGATGTCAACCAATAAGTGGTGGTGTATTAGGTACTCTCTCCTGGTAACGGTAACTATGCAACGTGACTGAGGCTTCGATAAACACGGATCCGGCTGTTTAAAAGTGTCCGGAGATGCGTAATAATACTTATTAGTAATGTAAGCCATGAAGGTTAGAGTTATGAAGAATTCTCTAAGAAAAAGGAAACGACCCCCGCGTAATGTGTGTCAAACTGGTTCACAGGTAACATGAAGAAGTATATTTACACAACTATCGCGGAAACCATAGGTGGTTATCATGTGGTCCACAGCGGATCTGATAATGTGAATGCACAGCATGATCCAAATATTCACGTGCTAACCCTCAGCTATATGAATAAATGAGCGGAAAGGGCAAGTAAAATTCCGTCATTAAGAGGGTCGGTAAAGGAAAGAGGGCACAATCCACAGAAGGTATTGACAAGGGGGTCACGGGTGATACAGACGTGAAACAACGGCCCAAAGGTACCTGTGTTGGGGGTAGGTAAACAATAATGTTCGACCCGTTCAGGGGTGACCAAACCCATCTGAGATTGATCGTGTGTGAGCTAGAGAGGGTTTAAGAATTGGTTCAAATGTTCAGCAAGCTAGCCCATGGGATGTCTTCATTTAACCCTAACAGGTGTGAGGATATTCTCATAACCCACCTTTGTTCAATGGAGAACAATTTGGCATTGCTAATGGTCTTAAAGGATTGGAGGACCGTCCACTGGAATGAGTCAGGGGAGTGTTTCTTGTCAAGGAAATGTTTTGTCATTTTCGTGTTATCTTTTTTGCACCGAAAATTGCTCCGATGCTCAATCATTCTCGTTTTTATTGGTCTAGTGGTCATCCCTATATAGGGGAGATTACATGGGCATAAGATCAAATAAATGCAATTTTGGGTGTTGCAATTGGTGTGTGTTCTGTTTTGCCAAGTGAACCCATTTGGAAAATCAATATTTTTCGTGACTTTAGTGAGATGGCATACTACACATGAGCCACAAGGATAATGGCCCGTAACAGGAGGGAGGTTCCATAGGGTGGTCTGTCTGATGTTTTTGGATGGTTTAGGTCTAGTGTGTATAAGCCTGTCCTTCAGATTGGTAGTACGTTTGAACGCAAACCGCGGGGTAGTAAATGAAAGAACCCCGGTATTGAGGATGTTCCAATGTCTTTTGATGATGTTTCCAAGTTGTGCCGAATTAGGCGTGTAAGTCGAAACACATGTGAGGCAGTCTTCAATGGTGCGTTCCCTTGGTTCAAGTAACCCTTCCCTATTGTTATTGCGGGCACGTTTGAATGAATTCTTAACAACATGGCTCTGATATCCCCGTTGTAGGAGATTATTGGTCAGAATCGAAGATTCCTTGATGAAGTCAGGTAGCGAACTACAATTCCTCCTAATACGGAGGAACTGTCCGAAAGGAAGGTTTTGCTTAAGAGCTACCGGGTGGTAGCTCTCAAAATGTAGTAAACTGTTCCTGTCAGTGGATTTACGATGGAGAGTGGTGCTCAAAGTCTGGTCTTTCAGTAGGATTAAGAGGTCCAGAAAAGGTATTTCTTTATCAGAAATAGTGTGGGTAAACCGCAGATAGGGGTTTAAGGTATTAACCCAATTGCAGAACTCATCACAGTGGACTCGGTCGCCTTTCCACAGAATCAGAATATCATCAATGAATCTCTTCCACAGTAGGATGTTAGATCTGTAGGGATTCGATTCGTGGTGGATGGCTCTCTCTTCGAAAGCTGCCATATAAATACAGGCCACACTCGGGGCAAAGGTGCTGCCCATCGAGGTGCCCTGTATTTGATGGTATAATTGGCCCTCGTATTCGAAAAAGTTTTCCGTGAGGGCTAGAGATGCACATTCTAGGACAAAAGGACGGGGTGTAGCTGACACCCAATCCAGTCCATTAAAGACATCCTCAATCACCTCAAGAGTGGCCCTTTGTGGAATATTGGTGTAGAGGGCCTCAGAATATGCTGACATTAGGTAGTTATTTAGCACACACACCTAAAAATGTCTCTATAACTTGAAATACTGCTAATATTTTTGTACGTTAGGCCACACTAAGAGACATAGGCGAGACACGTTTGAGGCAATTCCATAGTGGTGTGTCATCCTTATTTTAAATATGTATCGATTTTACCTCCAAATAAACATACATAGGGCTTATTCCTGAGTGTGGTACTGTCTGCAGTGCACTTTACAGAGAGGCACATTGGCGCAAGAGTGGTGGTTGCTTGTTGCCTACTGCAGAGAGATTATTAGAAAGGGGTTTCAACACACTTGCATGCCAGTATTTGAAAGTTGATGTAACGTGCTTGGAATTATGCACTGGTGTTTAAAATACTTGCTTTCTTTGCAGTAAACAGGGCGGCATTTGTGAATGGCGTCATGTTATTTCTAGTAATTGTGGTGAGGGTCTGGATTGCAGGCCTGAATGGCTTTACGAGCCATCTCGATCACTGGTGCAAGCAAGGGATAGTGACATGCGTTCTACTGCTGTGTGCAGGATATGCACTTTCTGGTGACCTGGGGTCTTCTTCGGGCAGGATATATTTTCAGGACCATGATTTCGGTGTTGATTTTACCACATGAGAAGACCAATTGGGTTCTTATCTGAATATATCTTTGGCTCTCATCAGGACGTGATTATTGTGCACACTTAGAGGACTTTGCATGTTTTAGCAAACGTGAGGATGCGTGCAACTCACCGAGGAAGCTCATACTTTAGTTTTAAATGCTTTGGTCGTAGACTCAGAAAATAAACAATCTTTGCTATGTTGCACTTCTGTTTGCCAAAGATGCAACATATTTTCCTCGATCGCTTTATAGTGTGAGGAGTGACAATTACAAAATAAAGTAAATCAGAAGAGAGGGGTAGAGGGGGAGGGGCGGATGAAAACACAAGATGAAAGCGCTTATGTTTTGAGCCGATCTTTGTAGTTTGCATGCAATTAACGAGGATCAGCTGAAAACATAAGCGATATTTACCCAAACACACACCATTTCCCCCCCTTTAAGAATTGTTATATCAGGGACTGCTTTCCTTACCTAAGCCAGGGAAGTTCATGGATCCTTCCTCCGACCCCCCCCCTTGTCCATAGCTGGGCTGCCAGAGTGAAAGTGGGAAGGCTGGTCTTGCGCAGCTGCAGAATCACTGGCTACAACTGGAGGAGAGGCAGCGCCATGTATGATGTAGAGGCGGGGACGGAGTAAGGGAGGGTGGGGGTTGGCCCAATACAGAAGAACCAGGCAAACACCACTAAGGAGACATGCTGTGCTAAGCTAAGAAAATAAAGTACGGCAGAGGAAAAAGAAAAAACAAATATATATATATATAAAAAAGTAAAGAAATAGAAAAGAAATAGCATGACAGCTGCTTTCAGTATGAAGCTTCTGCGCCAGTTAAAACAAGTTATGCCCTCCATTTATTTAGGCAGAAGTACACTTCTGTAACCACCGCCCCTTGAAAAACGCCAATTTTCCATTCCTTGTTATGCAAGAACAAACATGGCGAACGCAGTTTTGTTTAGTGTTTTTTGCATCAGTGCAATGTCAAATCCGATGTTTCCGGAGGTGACGTTCTGAAAGTGAAATTGAAACAGATGTGACTGTGGCAATTTGATTTGTTAGGGCTTCTAACAATTTCACGCCTATAGCGGCCGCGAGACGCGCTCTGTGGTGGGGTCGGCGCGAGCAAGATAGAGAGGCAGAGCGAGGCGCGCGCGCGGGAGAGCGAAAGGAAAGCCAGATGGCACCTCTGCTCGAGCCTATGAGCGTAACCGCACGCAGAATGCCACACAAAAAGCTGTGGTAGGACTTTTAAAAGCCCACTAACTAAATGTCTCGCCAGAGCAGCGCATGTGCTGGATCAGGCGAGATCTAAAAATGGGTCATTGAAACTATGACCACAGGAGAACTTAACATATTTTTTAAAGTGCTTCCCATGCTGGAGCCTTTGCTCTACAGCTGGGATTTCAGCACCATCCAGGGTCTGGTTCTATGGCTACATTTTATGTGAAGATACAAGACTCCCTTGCGGTCGTTTTTATGATTGCACTTTTTGGGCTGAAACATGTTAAAAGAAAGACTCAAAGACATGCTTGTTTTATTAATTCATTTTTTAAATATGTCTCTTGACTATTTATTTTCACGTTTTAACCTACAAATTGTAAGAATAACAACTATGTAAAAAGAAAAAGTCAGACATGTAATCTGAAACTAAATGAAATGTTTAAAAATATTTTCATAGTAATCAATATTAATAACCATTATATTATGCGTATTATTGAAATATACATTTAATTTAAATTATTGGATTAAATGATTTTTGGAGAAACATGATATATGGGTTTTATATATATATCTTGATATGCTCACCCCTTGATGAAGCCAATAGGGTGACTTTTTATATTTTGGTGTGGCAGAAGGCTGTGCATGGTGTAAGGTTGGATGCTCAGAGGCAAGCCCCTGCAGCTGTCGTCAAGCCCTGCACATGGGGTTGGGTGCCTGCAGGATATTGGTCATGTGGCCTAACCCCCCCAAATCCCTGCCACAGGGGGATTGGCTGCAAGTCCCTGCAGGCAACACCCCACTAGCTACAGCCGAAGGCTTGGCACTGCGGGGGCTTTGCTACCTGCGTGCGGTTGGATACAGCCAGGCCCTGCAACTGATCCCCCGCCGCGCATGGCTGAAGGCTATGAGCAGCAAGTGGTTGGCTTTGCGTTTGGTAATAAAATATTACTTTACGTTAAAACAACCATAGAAATTCCCTGAAAAAACACAAAAGTTAAAGTGACGCTATAGTAAGGTGACATTATAGAAGCAGAGCACAATTGCTTTTACACTGAGGGAGCTGCAGGTTCTGGATTTCCCTTGATGTACAAGCAATGCTGGCTCCTGCATGAGGCGGGGAGCCGGCAGAGACTGTGGGGGCCTTTGGATCACCCCGAAACTTTCAAGACAGTAGCTGAAGTGAGCATTGTATTAGTTTTGAAATTTTGTTCAGATTGGTCAAACGGCGCCAAAGTTTTTGCCAAATGAAAAAACTCTCTTCCTATGGAAACCAGGTCCTAACTACAGCTACCTACTATATATAATGTACATACCATATCATTGTAAAGGCTGTTTACCGAAATATCACTTTAATTTACAATTGACAGTATTCTGTTCCTTTTCTTTTAAGAACGGCCAGACACATTTGGTTTTCAGATTGACGTTTTAGTACTTTTTGATCCATCCCATCCATAAAAAACACAGCACTATTTTTGGATGGGCTCTGCCATTGTCAACTGCTGCCATGATGTTTTTTCTATTATTTCACCAAAGCTATATCTTGGTACATTCCTAGAACACCCTCCAAAGATGGCGGCACGTGTTGGTTTTGGATAAAGTTAATCACCAATTCATTAATAGAAGGGGTTGGTGAATCGTGAACAGCAATTTTGCTGCTTTGTTCTAAGGGTGTTGCAATTTATCTTTGATATTTTGAGCAAATTACACACGTTGCTCAAAAGGCAGGAGGCCGGATTGAGTTCATTTTCTTCTCAAACTCTTCACAAGCCAAAAATTGAAGCAAATTTGCTTTATGTGAATTACTGACAGGCACACTGCTTTCCATGAGGGGGCTGGGGAGTTAAAAGGACTTCTTCATGACAAGATCATTTTGTTTGAAAGACAGGTACTTTTGAGAAATGGAGATCACAGATTGCCAACAGGGGGCTCATCGATTTTGAAGAAGTAGGATACTGGGACCCTGTTAACAACAAATAAAACGTGAACAATTCAGGCGGATATTGCCTCCATCTGAGCATATTTTTGTGGGGTTTTTCTATCTGCAAAATGTTCTAGAAGTACACCCGAGAAGATACGCCAGGTGCAGATTTCCAGGTATACTACTTGTAAGGTCATATGACCTTTTGCGACAGCTCCTGTTTCCCCTGTGCAGAGTTCTCTATATTGGGGGCTCTCCAGGCAAAACCCTTTTTTCCCCAACAGATCAAATAAATGGAGATGAGCCGTTCTCCTTTCGATCCTTGACGGGGAGTTACTTCAGGTTTTGGCTGGAGTAAATCTCTGACCATCCCCAGGATGGAAAAGGGATGGGGAGACATTTTGAAATGCTCACAAATATACATGTTTGTGGACACTCCCAAACTTCCAAGGCAAAAGAGTAGGATTTACTAATGTGGATGTCTTTGCACTTAAAGTGGAGAAATCCGCCATAATAAATAAATATACGTCTGCCAAGAATCCCAGTGTGAACTACTGGCAAGAGTAAACGAGGTAAATTTGGTCATAAAAAATTAATTTGGTTATTATTGAATATACCTTTTTGAAGTAGCGCCCTATGTGTCTGTGCTTTGTGTCACTGTGAAGGAAAAACACAATATGATGTTAACTGTTGTAAATGGCCCTTTTTAGGGTGCTTTCTGTCGACTTTATTTTCTTTTCTCCCTCCTAGTTTTCCGCTTATCTATGTGCTAGCCTTAGGACTTTCAGGGCTTAGACGCTGCCATTCAGTACCAAAGCACTCTGCTTGTCATATACATTCTGGTGATTGGTGTATACATGATTTGATGATTTGAGTTAGCGGTAAGTCCCTTGTCTAGTGGTAAGACATATACCTAGGGCATGTAACCCAAATTCTCCTCTGTGGGCCTGCAGCACTGGTTGTGTCATCCACAGAGGGAGCTCTTCAAACATACCACAGGTTTTCCATGGCAATGGCCTGTGTATGCCGCTTACTGTCACTCAGCTTGGCTTTTAAAAGCTACTTGCCAAGGTTCCAAATGTCTCTCATTACATCTGAGTACTCCCTGGGGGCAGGGGGCGGTGTCGGGAAGAGGTAGGGCATAGGCACATGTGCCCTATGTGCCCTAATAGTAAATGACGCTGGATGATCTGTTTGGTACTGGTGAGGCCTGCTTCTCGCATTTGTTAACATGGAGGATCTTTGTTTCCTATGTGCAGAAAAGTAGTAGTCTGGTGTTTGGTATTGATGGGTCAGTAATGGCATTTGACATTACTAATGTGGAAGTGCCATTTTGGGTAAGTAGGCATTTCTATGCTTGTGGTTCTCTGTGTGCCTGACAGCCTGTCTCCAGTCCACATCTGTGGGAACAGCTACCTCTGTGCATTCCTGATAGACGGTCATAAACTAGGGGTTCAAGGGAAATTGCAGACCTCTGACTCTGAGGGGCCTTCCTGGGTGGGATAAGAGGGGGTGGAATTGGCACCTGCATTTCAAGGGGCAGGGTCCTGGCCCCACTAAAGATATTGATCAAGCCTCCTAGAGTAGCAGGGCAGACAGAGGTATTTAGAGGGGGGTCTGTGCATTTCAAAGATGGCCTTTGATCTCATCTTCAAAGGTTTATTGTGGGTATAACTACTGGGGCTCTGTCCTCAGGAGTTTAGAGGTGCTTTTGGGATTAGAACCATACTACGCTGGTTCAACGCTGGGACATTGACACGAGGAACCATTGGGGCAGGAGGGACTGCAACTGGATTATCCCCAGACTTGTGCTGGCATGGGGCTTGTCGCATTTCAGGAAGGGAACTATCACTTGGTAGTTTTTGCGTGGATTTTGCTGGCCTGCAGCTAATTTCCATCTGCCGTGGCCTGGGTCCCTAAGTACTCTCCAAGAGCTGAATGGCTGGCCTTCTGTCCACGACATCCTAGGGTTATAAAGGATCTCACCATTTCCACTAGATCATAAGGACCGTGCAAGGTGCGGTGGAAAAGGGTGGAATGGATCGTTGGTTGGGACAAGGACCATACTGACGTACTCAATAATCACACTGTGCATAGGAGTGTTCTTGTAAAGATCAGTGGCCCACCTGAGGTGCTATAATGTGAGGACTTTGAGGAGTGTTGGGGAAGTTTTCCGAGTTCGAGGGACCCGAGCTTGCAACCGGAAACCTGTGCTACCTCACATTTCATAGCGTGTGGTGTCAAAGGGGAGTCAGGGGGATGTTTGGTGAGTTAGCGGGACCCAAGCTGGAAGCCTAGACTGTCTCTGACCTCCGGATCAGAAGGACGACAGTGCTTGATATCGTGGCCTCAGTCCGAGGTCACCAGCTCCCTCACCCCGGCCCCACTCCACAAGGCACTCCATTGTTTGTAACATTGTGACTGGACCTGAGGGGTCTCGTTGTGCCTTGTGTGTACCCACGGCTGACTGCCAGGAGCAATTGCAGCTCGCACCTCCGCCTGGGGAGAAACAGGTCTCCAATTTGGAAGAGCGCCAGATTCCAGTGTCAGTCTTTTCCCAATTGGGGCATAGTGATTCAGCAATCGTGAAGGTGCTGCTGGGTGCTTTGATGGCCTAATCTGGATGCACGAAACCATGTAACTGTTTCCCTCCCCTTTAAGTGGTCCCGACAATCTAACCAAAGTGTTGCCACCAGGTGCAAAGTGTATTGTTGGCTGGTAAAGTTTGAGTGGCTGAGGAGCTGAGTCACTAGGTGTAGTCAAATCTCGTGATTTCTTGACTATTAAAACTGTATGGGGTATGCAATATTAGCAATGTTGTGTTTTATGCTAATGTGATAGTGGGAAAGTGGATTACCTCTAAACAGCCTGCATAAATGTTTCTTTCGCTTTTGATGTGGAAGGGAACACTTGGATCATGAACACCTCAGGGCAGTACCCCATGGGTTTTTGCCACTTATGAGGCTGAGGGTATAACAGGGCAATGAATACCTTTGACTGATACATATATGTTCATGCCATTCTGCTGTTAATGGGAGAGTTCGGCATTGTATATAACTGCAAAGCATATATCCAATCTGTGTTGCTTTGATTTTAATGTGTGCATAATACAAAGACCAGTGCTTTATACAAATGGTGTGGAGTCTTTTTGTAGTGTAATCAGTGTGTTGCAAGGGCTGCACTGTGCCAATACTTTATACTTTGAACCTAAGGGTAAGCCCGACTGCTCTGTGCCAAGCTGCCTGAGGGTGAGCACAGGTTATCAGACAAGTATATCGTACTCATCCTATCAAGAATGATAGATTCTGTCTGACTTCAATGCGTCCTAGCCAGCCAGAACTGCTGGGTCTAACATTAACTAACTACCAGAGAAAAGTGACATCATATTCTTATCCCAGGTGCTTTCTGACATCAGAACACATAAATGGAGTACATGATTTATAAATATATCATGCTCTCACTTATTTCGATGTGGTTACTTCTACAATATACCCTCAACATTTTAACTCAATAAGGTTATGAATTTGGATATGACTCATTAATATACGATTGAGATATTTCTTTTTCAATTTTATCTAATTCATAATTTTGTAAGCTGTTTAAATTTACAACAGATATAAACAATATTTACAAGTTTGATGCTATGGCCACCTTATATAAATTTCACTGGTGTCAGGATGATTTCCATATTGCAGTGCCAGTTCCGCACCAAATGAAATTTACTCCCTGTCAGCTAGTGCAAATTTTGGTGAATGTCTGCCTCTTCTGCAAGTTTTTCCCACACCATTGCAAGTTAGTTAATTTGACCGCAAATGCCCGTAATTTGGGCATCAACTGACATTACTGCTTAGTTAGCTTTCTTTTTTATTGAAATTAGATTTTATTGAAGCAAAACCTCATAATTCGTCATGCATCAGATATTTGCCATTTTAATAAATCAATGCAAAAATCTAAAGGGTAATCTCCTAACTCCCACTATATCAGATACTTTTTTTGAAAAGTTGGAGATTCATATAGTTTTGAACACAGTATTTATTAAGCACAGAGTCAGCCCAGTTTTTTTTCACTATATGTCATATGCAATCTCTACTTTTTTATTATAATAAACATCACCCAGAAATACTTTTGCATATAGTGTGCTAAGTGATACAATTTAATTTTATAATGTTAATGCTTACATGTATGTAAAATTGATAAGCATGTGCAAAAAATAAAATATATTGTACACAGCATCTAACAATGTGGTCATAAAATATTTTTAACACTGAGCCTTAACAGACCTGTGTCAAATTTGGCCATGATCATAAAAAATCATAAGTATTAATATCTCAAAGAACAAACAGATGTTTTCGGTTATGCTGTATGCACCATTTTCCTTGTCTACTAGCTGCAAAATGCTTGGATTTTATGATTTTAAAGCTCCCTTCTTTATGTCCACCTTGGGGCTCATATAACTTTGTCTTCTTAAATAGTGCAGTAGTCAATTAAATTGGTATCAATTACATTACCTGAGCACATAAATAGAAACGGTAGGCCAAGTATATAATTTGCCCGTTTGCATCTCTGAGCTGTGTTTTTACAAAAATTAGATCATAAGAACATAGACTTCACATTGAGACAAACTGCTGTGGAATCCTGACAGTTCTAATTCAGTTTCTCTATGTTCTTTCTGTGCCTACTGTCACATTTTCTTCATCTTTGCTAGAAAGTGTGAACTTCCCAGAGCACACACAATAATGCTGATATCTCCATGACCAACCACTCTGCAGGCTGGCATGTTTTTAGTTTGTTAGTGGATGCAGCCACTTCAATATGCCCCCTTACAGTGTAAAACGTACTGTTTACAAAGATAGAGGCTTAATGTCAACACATGGATACAGGTGACGTATTTTGCGCAATGTTAGTTAAGTGTTGCAGTAGTCTTAGAGTCCCCAAATCCTGTTTTATTTTGAAAACGTAAGATAATATCAGTGGGCATACAGTCTATAAACCCCAAGATTTGACGATTGATTAGAAGAGGTCTTTAGGTAAGACTTATGGCAAGAGATCATTCCAGATTGCCGAGTCAGCCTCTCTCAATTGGAGACTTGATTCCAGAAGCAGCGCAGAAGTTGCCTTTCACCAAGATTACATGTTTGCTTCTTCATCAAAGTTCTGATAAGGAATAGCTGATTCCCACTATTTAAAGGTATGCTGTGCAATTCATCCTAAAAAAACTCTAAAAGTCAAATGGCAGGTTAGCTTTTTAATGCTTTAGATAAGTTTTAATGTAGCACTTAACAATAGCTGTGAGAAATTGGGTTGTTGTTTGAGGAGGGTGTGAGCCCTTCTCAAGCAACAGGCATAATCCTTGTTGGGATAAACCACAAAAAGTCACTAAAATAACCCATGCTTAACCCTTTGGAAGCTTGGCACAAAAGCAGTAGGCTTAACTTAAAGATGATATTTAAAGTATTTTTGTAGCACTTAAACAGTAATAAAGTGAAGAACACAACACAAGAAAACTCCCACACTAATTTAGAAAAATAGAATACAATGGAATACATTATTTGACACCATAATGACAACAATCCAATCAGTGAAACTGGAATTATGAATTTTTAAAGTTTAGTGCGATCGAACAACTAAAAGATCACAGCTCCAACCGTGGATATCCAGTGCAAAGTTGAAAGTTCTGGCCATGTACAGTCTGGATACAAGAAGTGTATTGATCCTGGTCCCGGCTTACTTTTGGACTTAGAAGAAACTTCAAACAGAAATGTATGAGAAGGTAAAGGGCATCAGGGTAAGGCAGCCAAAAGGGTTCAAGAAGGAGGTGTTATCGGCAGGAAGCTGCTGGATGAAGATTTCTACGTTTGGACGTAGTCTTTCTTTTGGAAGTTGAAAATCTCCAGTGGGACGGAGCTGTAGACTGTATCCGAAAATGGATCCATGAGGTTGGATACCCTTACAGAGAGAAGCCACTGAACAGGATTTGCTGCTGTGGAGAAGAATGTAGCGGCAGCTAATGCAAAGTCAGGCCGATTGGCGATGCACCATGGGCAGATAGTCGAGCAGATAAGCCCAGGTCTGTTCTAGGTTCCCAGGCTAGTTTTTGGCAGAAATTTTCAAAGTCCTACATTTTGAATTTTGGCTGGGTTGGCACCTTTAGCACAACTTTCAAGCACCCTTAACTGGATGGCACCACTTGGAGGCTCAGGACTCACTTCAGGCTGATTCAAGGTGCACTTTAAACGTTGTTGGAGCTCTTTGCGTCCCTGTAGCTCTGAACAGAAGGCCAGCAAACTAGCCCTTTGAGTCACTCTGGTGGTTCTGGGTCCAAACAGAGAAGCAGGTCTCAAGCGGTAGGGCAGTCATCTGATGGCACTGGGTGGGCTTCAGGCAGCAGAGCAGTCCTCTTCCTCTGATAGTCTGCCGGTCCAGAAGTGAACTGAAGAATGGATCTGAGGGTTCTATTTTATACCTACTGGTAGCTTTGAAGCAGAAGAAACTTCGAGATTCCTTGCCCCCCCACAGAAGGTCCTTGAATTTTCTGCCTCCATGCCCAGGGTACACTGGGTCTGGGGTCACAAAAGGCTAATGTAAAGTTATTTGTGTGTGCGGAGGCAGATCCTTTAAAATATAAGTGGGGCTGTTTACAGCTCAGCCCCTCCCATCCTGCCAGGATGTCCCATCTTTACACTTAGTCCCCCTTTGTGTTAATGCCTGGGAGGAATACACAAAGGCCAACTGCCAACTACACCTAGACATGTGACCTACATCCTGTACTGCTGTCACCAAATAGTTAGGATAAGAAAATGCAGGCTTTCTAAAAGTGACATTTTCAGAATTGAGATTTAAGACCCTACCCAACCTGATTAAATAGGATTTTAAGCTACAATTCCTTAGACACCAAACATGATATTTCTACCTGTTCCCAAACAAAAGTTATCACATATTAAATGTAATAAGGCAACCAAATGCTATTCAGTCAATGAGGTAGGCCTCACAGTAGTAAAAAAATAATTTGTGAGTTTTTCACTTCCAGGACATTTAAAACTTGAAAGTACATATCTCACCTTTTAAATCCAAAGTACCCTGCCCTATGGGCTGTTTAGGGCCTACTCTAGGGGGTACTTATATGTGTTAAAATGGGAGTTTTTGGTTTGACAAAAGGTTTATTTTGCCAAGTTGAATTGGCAGTTTTACACTGCCCACATGCTTCAATGGAAGGCCCGAGGCATACTTTAAGGGGCTATGTAAATGAGTGACACAATAAGTGCTGCAGGCCCACTAGCAGCATTTAACTTCCTGGCCCGGGTACATGATATATGATGGACTTGACCCTTTTTGCCAGGTTATCCCCAAACATTTAGCTTTTTCCTTATATTTTTCCCTGACCTGCTTTTGTTGGCCTTAGGACTCTGGGCACTTGACCACTGCTAATCAGTGCTAAAGCGCATATGCTCTCTGTGTAAATTATGATGACAATTGGTTCTCCCTGATTGGCATATTTGATTTACTGGTAAGCCTCTAGTAAAGTGCACTTAGTGTGCCAGGGCCTGTAAATCACATACTACTGGTGGGTCTGTAGCACTGATTGTGCCACCCACCCTGAAAAGGTATCTAAGACCTGCCACTGCAGTGTCTGCTCGCAGTTTTAAACTGCAATGCTGACCTGGCAAGTTCATCCACTTATATAAAGAGAAAGGGATGCACAACAATCTTCAATCCAAAATTGACCAAGTTTGTCCAATGTCGTCACAGGAAGCGCGCTGAACTGGGTTAAGTGCCTTGTCCTGGTAGCACTTGAAGTCTATACCGAACTGTAGGGGGCAGCATTTCTGCCCCACACCCAATCACACAGCTTTAGTGGTGAAACTACCACATTGTTCCATATTTATACTCCATTTGACTCCATTTAATCCATGTACTCCTCAATATGTTCAACTTTAACATTTAATCACATAAATTCCACACGCTGGGATGTCATGCCATTTTCAAGGCTTCCTATGCTCGAGCTGTGCCCATCCGGACCTCTTGTCAAGAGCACGAACTTACGCATGATTCGTCCAAAAGCAATGTTTATTTAAAAACCCAATGCATTTGGGGCTATGATAAGCCCTTCTTCAGGAGTCACTACAAATAACAATAAAAACCATTCACTGTTATACTATATTCACTGTTGTGCGTGTAAAAATCAATACTGCCATTCATTATATCTATAAAATAAATTGTCTTTATCCTTTTGAACATCGATGTAAATGAGAAAAACATTTAATTGTGCCTTCCCACGTAGTCACTTCCAACGTCTGGTGCAACCTGATTTAATCACCCATCTTTCCTTGAGCTTATGGTGCATGATCGTCACCTCGACTCGCACGCTCAACGCTCAACTCCGTTAACAAAGCACAACATACTAGTAACCAACCAGCCACGTTCTCCCCTCTCTTAACCTGTATTTTTCTCTGTGCAATCCTTCTCACGTTTATTCCCACAATATTTAGTATTCCTATCTATATACGGAGTCGCGCTCTGTTTTTATCCCCTTATCTTGCCATACACTCTCCACTCGTGAACGTACTCCCAGTCCTGCATTCAAACCTACAACCAACCTATTTGTATTCACGCTCCCTCCCACTCTCCCTGATACACACGCTACAAAAGTATCCTCTTTCATTCCAAACTTACTCGCATTACTAACAACTGTTCCCCCAAAACGGACCGCATTCATACTTAATCATTCTTCCTATCCTGCAACCGCCTAATCCAATGAATTCCACGTACCTGCCACAGATTGCCTAGAACCTCCGTCCTGGCCTTTCATTTCGGAAAAACGTTACCTCTACGTTCAAACCACCGGGGGGCATATTTATAATGACTGACGCATCCCTACATATCAGCAGGGATGCGGCAGTTATTTTGCGCCCCAGCTCCGCCACCATGGATGCGCCGCATTTATAATGCGGCGCACCATGGGGCAAAAACGGCACAGATGCGTCACGCATCTGTGCCGTAAAAGTGGCGCATTGCTGGAGTTGCGTCGCAAGCGCGACGCAGCTCCAGCATTGCTCTGGGGGGCCCTATCTTCACAATGCTGCGTCAATCCTTACGCCTGCTTCAAGCAGGCGCAGGGTTTTGACGCAGCATGGGCTCAAAAGTGACTGAGTGAAATCTTGTAGATTTCACTCAGCCACTTTTTGGAGGCGTTCCTGCGCCGGAACGCCCCCACCTGCCCTGGAACGCCTACATGTGGCGCAGGGCTTTACAACGTGACGCATCTCCCAGATGCGTCACTTTGTAAATACCCCGCACCATGGCGCTGGATTTGCGCCGCTGCTGCGTCACAAAAGTGACGCAACGGTGGCGTAAATGAGGCGCAAGTCAAACATAAATCTGCCCCCGGGTTTTTAAACCTGATTTACCCACCCAAGGCTCCCCCTCATTAGTGCTGACTAATTGGTCACTTGTTCTTCTCTCTCACAACTGAATCTGCCGCTATTGCACACAACAAAACCACAACTCCCATACTGCAATATGTACGTCATTCAGGAACATAATAAACTGATACGATGCTCAAAATTATATGCAACTCAGTTACATCATTGTGAAGCAGTGCAACAAATAATAAAGCGCCATATTTAAAAACTTGACACTGTGAATGCCTAATGTACGTGTGTAAACCATATAAACATGAACTTGCTCAATGAACAAGATGTTCCTCCATACGTGTGGCGTAGAATGCTATCAGACCATTTATCTGTTCTATACATTTTAACTGTGGGTGCAAACCCAAGGTAGGCAATTGAACGTGAAATAATCATTTTATAAAGAGAAAGGGATGCACACCAATCTTCAATCCAAAATTGACCAAGTTTGTCCAATGTTTGTCACAGAAAGCGTGCTGAACTGGGTTAAGTGCCTTGCCCTGGTAGCACTTGAAGTCTATACCGAACTGTAGTTCATCCACTTGCCAGGCCCTAAACCTCACCTGTTCCTACAGGTGAGGCACCCCTATGGTATGCCCAAGGTGCCCCATGGCCAGGCTGCAGTGTGTGTGAAAGGTAGGGCATGTACTGGTGTGTGAGACATGTCCTGCTAGTGAAATACTGCCAATTTTCGTTTTTCACTATTGAAAGGCTATCTGTCCCATCTTACAAGTATAACTACCCATTGGGACAAGATGGAGAAATAAAGTTTAGGCTCTCTGAACTCAGAATATAATAACATATATTTTAGTAAAGATGATTTTTAAATTGTTTGTTTGAAAATGCCACTTTTGAAAAGTAGACTTTTTTTGTTAAACCATTCTGTGAGCCTCTGCCTGTTCGTGGATTGGCTGTCTGGTGTTGAAGTGACAGGGGCGGGGATGTGCATTCACTGTAGACAGCCACTGGGGGGGTTGAGGTGTTCCTGGCCCTTCCTGGATGGCTCAGAGCTGAGCTGAATGGTGCTTGGCTGCATTTAGAGTAGTGGGAGGAGTCTTCCTTACACCTGCTGTCTCCATCCCCTGTGGTCATACTGCACCAGTGAGGACAGAACTGGTTTGGACTGGGCTCAGAGACCCTTTAACAAAGAGAACAAAAACAAAATGGGGTATAAGTAGTTGATCTTAAACCCCAAAACTTTAGATCACTTCTGCACTCAAGAGGAACCTTTGCCAAGGAGAAGAGCTGAAGAGCTGTGAGGAGGAGTACTGCCCCTATGCTGTGTGGGGTTGGCCTGCAGTTGCCGTTTCTGCTAAGGAAAGTACAGAGACTGGAACTTTGCTGTGAACCTGCTTGAAGAAAAATCTCTGAGGGCCTGTGTGTGCTGGCCTCATTTTCTGAAGTCTCTGGGACAGAAACATTCCTCCACCACCTCCCCTGAACTCTATTGCTGAGAGTTTTGACATGCCAGGAGAAGCACATTCCAGTATTAGGCCCCTGGAGGTCGTTCCTGCTGTTGGGAGATGGAAGAAACCTAGGAGAAGAAAGAAAACCTGTCTCCGACGCTGCCAGCGACTCCACTATGACTCCGCGACCTGCAATGAACTAGAGGCACCGCTCGTGAAGTGCATGACGCACTGCCCGGCCTTCACCACAGCTCCGACGCCTGCAGTTATCAGCATTTCCCAACGACAGCGCTCACACCGACTCAGTCATCTCCTGCATCCTGTTATTGCGGCACCATAACCGTCGAGGGTAATTCCACAGACTCGCCGAGTTTGTACTGTCACTGGAACAGACGCCTCACCGCCGGCACAACTGACTTCCCCTGTCCTGGGCTCGACACGTCACCTCCATGAAGGCACGATACCTCGCCTCCCCCGTGGCAGCCAGGGAGCCGGCCTCGACGCCTCACCTCCACAATGCTACACATCGTCACAGACTTTGTTTCCAAGGACGCACCTTGTGGTCGGCACCGTACTTAGGATTTATTGCTGTCATGATGTTGTAATAGCCCCAGGTTGAGTTATTGGTTTTCTACAAGCTTTATTTTTGCAATAAGTGTTCTAAAGTCATATTTTATCACCGGTATATTGTATAATTTTTGTTGTTTTATAAACTAGCGTGGTGACCCTTTGTGGTGTTATCGCTTTATCACTGTGCGTTTTGAGTACAAATACTTTACACATTTCCTTTGGGATAAGCCTGTCTGCTCATGCCATGCTACCAAGGGGGTCAACAGGGGTTATCTAAAGTGTGTATCCCCCTTACCCTGACTAGAAACAAGGGTCCCTATCTGGCATACCTCTGCCAACTAGAGACCGCCATTTCTAACAGTATAATATTTTACTAGGGAGCTTGTAAGTAAATAAAATATGCCAAACAGGTTTAAGCCAATTTTACCATGTTTAGGGAGTGGGCACAAGCACTTCACCACTGGTTAACATTGATAAAATGCACAGAGTCATAAGGCCAACACAAACAAATTCGGCAAAACAGGAGAGGAGAAGACAAAAGGTTTGGGATACGACCACTCTCAGCCTGACATGTCTACAAGTAGCTCTAGGGAGTTAGGAAGTCAGAAACATGCTAACAGTGTTACAAATGTATATTAGAAATGTGTATCTTATTTTCGCTGACTATTACATGTTTGACTACTTTGTTGTTTACACTATGTGTGGTTACCATACATATTTTATGCACTAAACTGAGGATTTTAAAATAAACATTTCAAAGTCCAGGTCTATGTTTCTGAGAGCTATCCTTTATTGTGTTATTCATTAACTAAAGGTTGTTTGGATTGCCACTGTGTCCCTTTACCCATCCAGAGAGATTGAGGTTAACCTGAAGACACAGCCTGAGTAAGGCTGCACAGTCGACTCATGTTAGGGCTGTGGTCCAAACGGCTTTCTAATTTGATATTGGTGCTTGAACTTATCCCTGCTTCATAGGACTAGAAACCCAACTCCTGTGGCTTTAGGGACCTCCCAGATTTTGTATCAATACAAAGAATAATCTTATATGGGAGTTTAATCACTAATGGGAGAGGATGTAACCTTACGGCTAGAGCGGTCGACCTCGAAGCTGGGGCACCCGGTTCGAGTCTCGGCAACAACGCTCACTATCCTGTGATTCTGGGCAAATCACTCAATCACCCCATGCCTAACAAAAAATGAATGTGTCCTTGTGTAACGAAACTGGTGCTCATGTAAAGCACTATGATACCCGATATCTTCGGGTCTAGTTCGGGCTATACAAAACTCTAAAAAAAAATGGTTTAAAAAAAGGTGAGATTCTACCTGGACATTTCAATAGAAAGGCCTTACTTGCACTATTCTTGTTTAGTGATTTACACAAATTACCTATACACATAAGTGTAGAAAAAACGCTGACCACACCCCAAGATTCAGAGAAAATAAAATACCAGTATTGTTTTATGCCAGTGACTCAGTCCTAATAATTGATAGTACTCAAAGAAGCCTTACAGCTCTCCTGCAGAGGGCAAATGCCTAACGCCAAGAAGTGTGTGCTGACTAAAAGAAGTATAAAAGATGATTGCAGATAATTCTAGCTCTGAACCAAGAAATCTGGAAGTTTATCTCGGTAACAAGAATCTGGAAGGCGTCCGGGAATTCTTGTGCCGAGGTTTTACATCCGCATTGAATGGGAATGGTACTGGCACATTGACCAGGCAGATGTGCTGTTAGAAGGACCCTGGATGGTGCCCAAATGATATCCCGTAACTCATAAACGCCTTTAGGAAACGTTTTTAGCCTAAGATTGATGTTGCCATCTCTTAGAGAAGTGAGACCGAGGGACTAACTATGTTTATAGCATCACCAAAGTGCACCTAAAAAGAAACAAAAGTGAAGCTAGAAGACCTGTCACCTATGCTTGTACAGAACATGAGTTTGTCATTCCTTGAAAAAGTTATGGGTAAAAGAACATAAATGTAGGTACAAAATTGGAGACAGGCGATCTATTTTTCAGCTCTCACTAACCTTGTGTCAATTGAAAATAATAAATATTAATAATAATCTGGCATTTGTAAAGCGCGCAGCTACCTACCAACGGAGGTGTCCCGGCGCTGTACTTATACCACAGAGGAACTCATCCTGGCTTTCCCTGTGAAGTGTCCGCTCCTGGGCACCCCCAAGGTGCAGCCAGGCATCCCCAGTTCTGTTGAGGCCGTTGTGAAGATTAAGCAAGCTATTGCCCAGAGTTGCAGAGTGGGACCCATGATTAGACTAGGCACCGAGGCGAGAAATAGCAGGTCTGAGGAAATTAAGCCCAAGACCCGCCGAGACGGGAATTGAACCCTGGTCCCGGGCCGGACCTCTGCATCAGGGTCTGCCGCTCTAACCATTGAGCCACACTTCTCCACTAATGAAAGTGAAAGACCTAAGTATGCAGTCGCCTTGTTATCACCTAATTGAGACTAACCAAGGAACTAGTTGTGAATGAGAGGTTAAAAAGGCCATATGAAAGGAATGTGCTTATGGGTTCTACATTAGGAGACAGCTAAACACCTACCCTTTAACGGTGCGCCCGTGCCGCTTGCCACTCTATTTGTACAATGCACTGTTTCCCTTTAGAAGTTGTACATCAGTTACTTTCTATGCACATTTATCGTTGCACATTTACTTTTATTTTAAAGTCTTCAAAGCGATGAATGCACTCCTTCATTCATTGGCGACAATCTCCTAGATTTGCTTTCCTTATTACATTTTGAAGTGTAACTAGGAGTCGTTTACAGAGCGATGTTGCAAAATATTTGACTAATGTGATACCATTAGATATGGCAAAGCTCCTGGGAGTACTGAAGGAAAGACAAAAAGAAAGGCACTTACTTAAATCACTAGTAACCTTAACAAATTACAGGAAGACAGCATATTTTCTTCTTGTGATGGTGACGAAAAAATACATTAAAAGGATTATGAATTTTGATCTTGTTAGTGTATTCAAAGTGCACACGATTAATGTATCTATTGGCCTTCTAAAAGACGTACAACCGTCTCCCCTGCCCTCAGTGGATCTACAGGCTGCATTTCTGCAAATATTTGGAAGTAAAAAATACACAACATGTGAAGCTTAGAGGCTCTTTATCCATTCTGGCTGTGAGCCATCGTCAGAGGGGGCACAGCCATAGCCAATGTTATTCCAGTTGGCATCAAACATAGGGATTTAGACCATAGCTCATTGCCTACTTCCATTCTGACCCACTGTGAATTCAAGAATAGAACTGCGGTTATTCCTGATATATTTGTAATATTTGCAAAGAATTTTCTTATGAATTACTGCAGGAGTTTTTCAAAATTGAAGTGTTCAAAGAGGTTCTCAACCTGACAGCATATAAAAAATTCATTTAATTCCGTGACCGTGCCCTGATTGTCTCTAGTGTCTGGAGGAGCAGCAGACCAGGTCTGTGTCCTAGCCCTGTTTGTCCTAGCCCTGTTCCCCCTTTTGCCCCACTACTACAGCTGCTGAATGTATGAGGAGGCGACAAGGGAAAAAGTGGCACTGCACCTTGCCACGCACATTAATGTGTTCAGTCACCTTCCATTGCAAAGCGTTGTTGTTTGCCTAAAATGTTTAACTCTGACTTTGTATATATGTTGGTATATAGCCCAAAGTGTCCCCCTCACTGAATTTCACTTCTAGAGACTCCACTGATTAGCTCATGCTTTTTAAATTTACCCTTTAGATCATGATAGTCTGTAATGCAGGAAATTAATAAATTGTTATTAGCCACATTTTTTTTTCCAGGAAAAAATCCGAATTGTCCGTACCGGGGTATAAACTAAAAGAGTTGAAATCTTTAAATACTACCTAATATTATGCCTGGTATGTGTCTTGCTGTGTATTATATTTCACCTTATTCTTAAATGTATATTTAGAGCATTACATTTTGTGACTTAAGCCTATGCATTCGCAGCAGTAATAACTAGGGGTGGGCGGAATTTGCATAGTCGCGCTACGCAAAGCTCCGTGAGACGGTAAAAAATCTCCACGAGCACGCAAAAGTTTTGCGAACATGCTCAAATGCTTGTTCCACCTGTTCGCGATGCTTTTTTCTTGTTCGCAAACGCTGTTTGCGTGCTCTGGGAGAAATATCTCGCGAACACGCATTTTGAAAGCGCGAACAAGCAAAAAATTCCAGGAAGCCGCGGATCGCAGCATTTTTGGCAATTCCACGTTCTCCACGGAACACGAAATTACCCAAATCCTGCAAATTCCACGAGTGGAACGGAATTTATCGCCCAGGTCTAGTAATAAGGGCTTGCAAAAACCAAACCGAAAGTGATCACATTGGTGAGGTGCTAATAAATACTGCAGATCCAAGAGGTGAACAGTCCGATATTGTTCCTTGCAGGCCTGCACCTTCTCCGCTTGGACTGCCGTGCTAGTGATTTTGTGCTGTTTGCACTGGCCACCTCATTCAATGTGCAGAAGATATGTGGATATTCAAGACCTCTTTTGTTCTGGTCCTTGAAATATAACTTGGCCGACTAATACTTCTGCTGGAAGGACTTGTGTTTGAGCTAAAGATCAGAGGTTCATATCTTGACATGTCCACATAGCCTTTTGGTCTCAGGGGACTGAACAGGCACTTTACCAATACACCTATTTTGCAACAATATATTCTGTACTTATGTTCATTGTTCCATGGGATGTGCCAGGTATTTCCTCAAAGCTAGAGTCACACGTGATCAAAACACTTTCCTCTCAGGACATTGCCGGTTGTCTGGCCCTTATTGTGCTCTGGCCACCTATGCACATCACTTGCAACTTTCCGTCCGCTTCATCTTTCACATAAGTGACTTTATACAAAACACTTAAAGACTCCGGGGGAAACATTCATTTGCTAAGAGTTGTTGATACCCCTTTGCAGACTTCATTTATTATAGAGATACTGTGCGTTCTTCCTGTGAAATATTTAGGCCTGGGCTAAAAATCCGTTCCGCTCGCGGAAATTGCGATAATTTGACATTTTCGCGTTCCGCGGTGAGCGCGAAAATGTCAAAATTTCCGCAATCCGCATTTTACCGGAAATGTTTTGCTTGCTCACGCTGTAAAATAATACATTCTTGCGTGCGTGCGATCGCCTTACCTGAATCCCCGCGTTCGCCGACAAGTTTTCCTGATCCGGTCGCGTTCTCCACGAGATGTTGGATTGTTGGTAGCCATTTGCGCTGTCTCGCGACAGTTCTCGCCCGCAGTAACATCATTCGTCGCGTGATCACGTCTTTCTTCTCGCGATCATGCACCGAGAGACAAGTGAAAACAAGATGGCCGCGCCCCCGAGCAACCGCATGGGTAAGTTGGCGAGCCGCGACCACGCAGAACATACCGTGAACGGCCGGGAAAAAAACTTCCTCAACTTCGCGATATTTCCGCGTGTTTGCGTAGATTTTTTAAATATTTGCGATAATTTGCTAAAGTGAATTTCGCAAATTCCGCCCACCCCTAGACAGACATATTAGCATAGTTTTTTTTTTTAAACAAAAATAAAGAAAAGAAAGCTTTGGACAGGGGTTTTAGTGATATTCTTAGATAAAACCTGCGCCCCTGCCATGCACCGTTTTCTCATCAATAATTTAATTGCAAGTGTTGCAATGATTTTATCAATGATATCTTAGAAGATGTCTTGAGTGATATAATGTGTGGGTTAATTAGCAGTGCATGGCGAGGGCCCAAGTTATAGCTACCTTAGGGCAAGAGTTATGGTGCCTTGCTATTTTAATAACTGGTGAATTTCACCTAGCTATAACGTTACTTTAACCTTTGTTTTTTTTTCAGTGAATTTCTATTTTCTTTTTACATGTAAAGTCATTTTTTATTACCATATGTAAAGCCAACCAGGCTGTACAGCGGGTGGTTGCCCACAGGGCTTGACTGCAGATTTTACAACTGCGAGTCCTACCCTGCAAAATGGTGCCACCACAGGCCTAGGCCCTTGAAAGTGGGACTGAAGGTACTATGCCAGCCCATCTGTGGATCCAGAAGAACCAAAACATCTCTTCTGCTAGATGTCGAAAATCCGAGCAGAACCGTTGCATCGCCTTTGCTGTGTGGACTTTCTCAGCTCCAGTACTCCACATCGCAGCCTTGCAGTTCCTCTGAACCGGTGCATCTCTTCTGCTGCACAAAGCATCCTTGACGCCATACTCCGCATCGCAAGCCCTCATCGACGGGATCCTCAGTGACTACGCAGGACCTCGCCTCACAGCTCACGAAACTGGTGCATCACCTCGGCTGAGTAACACATCCTTGACTCAAGTACTTGCAATGCTCCACAACCAGGATTTAAGGTACATTAGATCTGAGGGCCTAACTGAGTCCCAGTAACAGGCCCACTCTCTGTCACAGCCGGCCTGAACTTGTGATTTTGTCCTTCGCAACCAGATATCCACAATTGTCGCTCTGTGCTTTTTGGCTATTTTCACAAAAAACTTTAAAATTGCTTATCTCCGGGTTGCACTGGTTGGATTTTTGTTGTCTTAGTCTTGTTTTGTTTATTAAAATTTGCTCTATTTTTCTAATCTTGTGTGGGATCATTTTTGTGGTGTGTTTTCACTGTGTTGCTGTTTAAAGTGTTGCATAAATACTTTACACACTGCCTCTGAGTTAAGCCTGCCTGCTCTGTACCAAGCTACCAGAGGATTGAGCACGGGTTAGTTTTGGGTTTGTTTGTTTCTTCACCATGACAAGGATTGTGGTTCCTGCTTGAGTAGGGTTTCACCCAGTGCTTTAAATGGGCCGGTACTCACTGGTGCTGAGTACCAGCACTTCTTATTTTTACCGATCTGAGTACCGGCACTTCTCCACTGCCAAGGAGAGTACCGGTACTCATGCAGGTAAGGTCACTGATGCTAGTGCTGCTGAGCTCGAGGGTATCGTAGCGGAGCAGATCTGTACAGCATTCTAACAACCAAAGAGCCTCCCTAGCTCTCAGGTTAGTCACTGCTGAAACATTCAGCAGCGGTTCATTTGCGTTATGCAAGGGATGCCCGGGTGTTGAAAATGTCACCGTCCTGCTGTGTTTGATAGAGCAGGCCCATTCAGGCCCTGCTTTGTAAATCACATTCACACTGTCCTTGCTGTGAAGTAATGCAGGAATAACCTCAACTGAAACTTTTTTGAAAGTATCTGTGTGCATGCGTGTGGAGCGCAGACAGGAAGAGAATCAGGACACTCAGGAGGTAGTTTCAAAGAAATGCGTGGAATGCTTTTGTATGTGGATGTCTGCTTGTTTCTGTGTGAATGTGTGTGTGTGCACTCTAGAGAATATATAGGTATTGTGCCAAAATGCAACCAAGTAAGAACAGTATGGTAGTAAGAAGCTGCAAATATTGCAAAACAAGGAAAGATTAACATATTGTGTTTGAGTTAACACGTTTTGTTTATTTTGAAACATTACTCACATGTTTTGATATGTCCTGTAACTGGTGTAGTACTCATTATTAATGCTGCTATTCTAAAGTCTCTGTTGTTCTGAGGCACACTGAATTTTAGCCTGAATAGTGCTGTCGGTGGTTTGCATTCATTTAAACGCTCCTTCTATTATGATTTAGGGCATGTTCCCAGCAGATCTTCACACCACCCTCTATTAGCATATCCAGATGTTAATCAGCAGATATGGGAAGCTTAAAACTACTATCAACAGAAATGTAAGGGCAAAATGTTTACTCAATAGTAATGTCTACCACCATGTTTCGTCCTGCCTCTAGCCCGCCCACTAGCCACGCCCCTAGCCCAATTTAATGAGTACCTGCACTTATTTTTCCCCATTTAAAGCACTGGTTTCACCCCACCCACCAGCAAATCAATTTCATACTGTGAGCGCCACAGTACGAACTGTTTCCCCAAAATTAATCTTAATTACGCGGGCAGGAGTAATTGTCTTATTATCGATAATTCTGTGTCAGAGTAACCTAGAAATACCAAAATTACTGCTAATTCTCTGGCGTGTCTGAAATTCCGCCCAGGCCTAAAAATAAGATGACTTCTACTGGCTGAAAGGGGTGAGTGAAAAGGGAAGTGGAATGGCAATTTCGAATCAACATTTTTATTCCAATATTCTAAGACACTGTTCTTGACACGCGCATCGAAAATCGTCTGTACACAATTTACAACATTACTTATGTCATGCTTGCAATCTTGTCCTTGCATAAGTAGGCATCCCGAGCTATTTAGGTTCTAAACGAGGCTAGGGATTGCACGCACGCACGGGACACGTGCTTATGTTGTGTTTATATTTAACCCTCTTCAAACACTTGCGCCTCTACCCACTCATTACCGTTCTCTGCTTTGACCATGATTGTTCTTACTACACATAAATTGTCCATCTTTAACAAGCCACTGTGTGTAACACAGTCCATCCTCTCTCCACCTCAACACACGGGGACATGCTGAGTATCTCACGGACCCCACTTGCCTTCCGGCGACCCGTCTACCACTGGATCGTCGCCTCACCCCAGCTGACCAACGACGGGGAGTCTCCACTGCCCGACGATCATCGGGATGTTGTCGCCGCATTGCCAGCCTGGACTCGTTCCGGGCAATTGAAGTCAGTTCACCGCTTGTGGCACGCACTTTGGACAAAGGAAGCAACCATCGGTGGCCTGACGGGTTCCCGGGGAACGAGACTCAGGCCCGGGAACTCCTCGCCAGGCCCCAGCACCCGCTGACTGCAGTGGGCTGACCACCGGAGCAACGAAGTTGGGACCCATCATTGAGAATACTGGTGAATCTCCGATCGCTGCACGCACGGCGCCTGCCACCAGTCGTGGGCCAATCTGGGGAATGGCTTTGGAGCGGTGCGCCCGTCCTCCTGGACACTGCTAGTGTCGTCTCGCCGTCTGCCGACAGAGAGGCATATGGCTGTCCCCCTGAAATCAAAGAGCGCTCCGTTCGTGGTGGGCCTAGTTGCAGGATGGGTGCGCTACAGCGGTACGCTCCAGCGCTCGCCTAGTGGAGTCACACTTCGCAGCTGACTCCGAGGCTGGGATGCTTAAAGGGACCGCTCACTGCCAAATCAGTCTTCTGATGCAATATATTTTGTGCTCTTTTGCCCGTGATGGCACGATTACTTTAAATAGGTCGCTCTGATGTCTCTGAGCTCTTTACAGGAGTCCGGTTGACACAGGAGAATTTCTCCATTTTGAGTCTCCCAGCCCATTACTTTCAACCAGTTATTCTCAAAATGGTGCCTATCCTGTAGCCCTGCGGGGAATTACAATCTGTTATCACCGCCATGTTTACCAAAACTTTGCCCTAGACATCGCCATAGAAATAGGACTTGGTGTGTGGTTTTGCACTAAAACCAAAAAAGGACTACTATTACAAAATTAGCAAGTCTCAACCGAATGGCGGACATCTTGGAATGGAGCTTTTTTTTGTTGCTTTTTTTTTTCATCATTTGTCCTTGATATGGAACTACTTACTATCCTTTAGCCTTTGACAACGTTTGAGTGACAAGATTCGTCCCTGCCACCACTGTCTCCTCAATTTGTGCTCACCATGGAAGCCAGCACAAACAGCCCGATGGAGGGATCACTCTAGCAAGTGGGTTTCAGTGCCTATATGATCCCCTAACCTCGCTAAAAATGCATCAAAAAAACTCAAACACAACTTAATCGAAAGAAATCCGGAAACACTTATATCAGATACTTATTTCTGTATGTCTAATGGCAACATCATGATGGACCTAATCTTCTTCACGAACAGAAGAGCCTCATGGAGAAAATCTCTCTTATCCTTTTTCCAGTGAAAACAGATAAGGAAAACTCCACATGGATTTAGTCTTTCTATAACTCCCTCTGCTATTCACAAAGTAGATCTCACCATTACTATCTACAACAATGGGATCATTCTCATTCAAGCTTCCAATCGAAACCTAGAGCAGTTCGACAAACTCTTTCTAATGATCAAACGCTTATTGACGAACAATTCATCCTCTTCACGACAAGATCTAACACTAACCACTTCTAGGTCTTTCCATACCGATGCCCCCATGTCCTCCTCAGACTTACCTCCCTCCTCACACACTACCCTTACCCTGCTGGTCCCTGATCCGCTTGAACCGCATAATGCGAGGCCATTAACCCTACCAACGTCCTGGTCAGTGCCTACTGGATCACCTCTTATACTCAATGACAAACCCCCTCCTCTGGCTTCCACTACTATTGACTCTGACACCTCTAAGACACATAGTTACCCTTCCACCTCTCCAGATCCTCACACTCAATCAACCTCCAGGTCTAGGCTTTCCGGAACTCAGCTTTTACTCAGTAACCAACCCTCTCCTTTGGAATATCCCACTACCGCCTTGGATCCCTCTAACACACTTAGACACCCTCCCCCCTATCCAGATCTCCACACTCAACCTCTGCCCCTTTCCCATCACCCAGATGTTCTGGCACGCTTTGAAGATATCTCCCTCCAACTGCACCTTCTCTCCAGCGAATTACACGTGCTGAAAGCCCTCTCACTTGAATATCTCCCCTTGTTAAGCCCCCTCCTCTCTCGTCCAAACCGGCCCAGAGCCCCCGTCACTGCCATCGACACAGCTCTCCATGACCATCCCTACTCCCCTACTATCCCCAAAACCGTTCCCCTTCATAACACTGCTTCTCACCCTATCGCATATTTGTGTGATTACATATTTGATTGCCGGCCTCAGCGAGGTAGCGTAGCAGTACTTGCGAGATAAAGAACACAGCGCGGAAATAGAAGCCACTGTTTCGGGGGAGGTCACAGATTATCTTGTTGAATCAATGCGCTGCTTCAGAATGTACAACCGCATAAAAAGCTGCACCGTATAGAAGTGAACGATCCCGACTACTTGGAGAAGTGTCAAATAGCAATTGGTTTCATCATGACAAAGTAATACCTTTCCTGGAAAGGTATTACTTCTTTCCTCCCCTTCAACACTGAAGCGACCAATTTCGGCTTTAACTTGCTGGTATAGTCATGCCCTGCCCCCCCAAACCTCCCTCACTGCACCCACCAGCACGTCACCGCCTCCCTGAGTGTGTGTCTGTTTATGTGCGCCAGGGTCAAGAGGGAGAGTGTTGTTTGGCACATGGCTGCCAAGTGCTAACTCGCTAGACAAGCGGAACTGATTGGGGCCGTTTCGGTTTCGTCACACAGCAAAAGAGAAGGCCCTAGCAGCAGGATGCGACTTTCAAAAGAGACACTAGCACTGAACACGCAAGTGCGCATTTTACCAGCGCAAACTCTTTTCTTGTGAAATCCGGCCTGAAATCCAGAAAATTAAACAAAATATAGGTCATGATTCATGAAGCAACTGAGCCAGGCAGCGCATAGGGAACGCACCGAGGGCGACCTTCAACAGATGGAACTGATACAAGGGTACAAAGGCCCATTAGAGGTCAAACATTACATTGAAGAAGATGGTAGTAGCGCTAAGCCCTTTACTCTATAACCTGCACCATAAGATGTTAAATTACAATCCTATATCAGAATCGCGAATGATCCTGGAGCCCATAAGTCACTTCTTGTAGGCTAGCTTCAAATTCTGTTCGCATTAGTTGGTGAAAACTTTATTAATAAGAACGTGCACGAGGGGCACACTTTGGAGTGCTTTAATAAAATGCTGCTCTCCCGAGAGATGTGATTTGTCTAGTACTGTTTTTATTTAATGTATCCCCATAATGGTAGCGAGAGGAGAATGTTGCTGCAAGGGTGTGGCCCTAAAGTAAACACCATCTTAAAAGAAAAGCAGCTGCCACCTTTGACTTGCCTATGTCTGTGTTTCAATGCAATGCCCTCTTCTATGTTGAGGTCACTCGCCGATATTGTCGATGCGATGCTGAAATTACTGAGATAATTAAAGGCATGTACATATTGTGCGCAGCTCATCATCTTGTCGCTGTGTGCCTTGAATACGAAGCACACTTCCTACAGCGAATACAAAATGTGGCACCGTGTTAGCAGCCGGTTAAAGGCGCTGTCTCTACATCGGTTATTTAGCGTGAATACTGACTGCACAATCACTATGACATCTAGATACAAGAAAAATCCATGTGCACCACACAATAATTTGACACCGAATTGAAACCTCTAACCTAATTCAGGAAACAATGCGGATTACACTACAACAACCACCCTGATGTAAGGATTGAACGCAGCGCCGACCAGGCTGACTGCCACGTGTTGGCAGTATGTTCTGTTAAACTCGGTAATCCACATGGCTCGGACTCCTTCCCAAAAAAACAGACTTATCTTTCATGTTCAGGACAAAGCCTTTGTCCTGAACATGAGCTAAAAAAGGCCCCCCGCGTTAGCCTAAGCGGCGCCATTGCCAGAGCCCGGTGGCAACACCAGGCAGTGGCCAGTGGAAAACAAAACATAAGGACTCAGTCGTGTTAAAAAAAAAAAAAAAATAATAAACTCTAGAAAGCCCTGTTGTCTGCTTCAAATATATTTTTCAGCACAAGCCCCAAGTTGGGGCTTGTGCTGAAAAATATATTTTAAGCAGACTTGCTGACCCCAACCTTCGCCCTAGTTACAGCCCCCCAAGAGTCAAGCAGCTCAACAGCGCCACCACAGGGAGCACAGTCACACATATCCACAGTGCTGCACTAGCATAGCCACTCTCGCAGGCACAGGCAGGCAGCCACCACCATCTCACTCCGGCAGCAGTGGACTCCGCCGGTGGAAGGAGGAACCAAGGGGTTGCCTGCAAAAGGGGGGGGGGGGGTGTAGGTAGCAGGCCTGGCTCCAGGAATTTTTGTTTGGGTGAGCCAAAGGTACATTCGGGTGGGCCACTGCTGGCCCGATTTATCGCTTATATATCTAGCCAGGCCTGCTTCTGGGCCCTCCTTTTATCTCTCCTTAGTCTTACAAGGTACAGTAAAACACACTCTCTTTCTAAATGTTATCACTCTAAAAAAGTGCTTTTCTCCCATGTAATGTCCCTTTGATGGGAAGAGGAGGTTTCTAAGGTGGGAGTATCTAGCAAGTGACTCTACTCGGGCTCCCTCTGTGCGAGCCTTCAGGGAGAAACCCTCTTCATTACTACCTCCACCTGACACATGACTGTGCAGCGCACTCCCTTACAGACTTGATGATCCACTTTTCTACCACCCCTCTACATTACACCTTATCTCACAGCTGACCTTGGGACCCAGCCCCATATCAGCCACCATTCAGTTCCACTTTCATTATTCCCAGTAAAAAACAAAAGTAAAATCACCTTCAAACTTGAAACATTGAATATAGCAGTAAATGTAATCAGCATGCATGTTAAAGTATGCTCTACAGTCAGTTGTCCTAATCATATGACTGTTAATTAAATAAACAAAAACAGAAAGGCCCTGACAGGGCCGGCTTTAGTGCTGGTACAAAAGTCTTTTTGACCTCTTTCTCTGTAGATAACTTACCAACCACCCTCTTCATCTCTCCGTAGCCACTCCCCCTCATGGCCTCCTCCTCAGACTCCCTAACTACTACCCCCCACCAGTACCCCTCATCTCGCCGTAGCTCCTACACACCCCATGACCTCCTCCTCAGTGATGGGGTGTGTGAGTCCTCAGATTCCCTCACTGCCACCCTCCACCAGCGCCCCTCATCGCTCCGTAGTTCCCCCACCCCATGACCCCCTCATCGGTGAAAACTCCCATACTTTAACTCTGTAGATATTCACTAACATTTGTCAGTAGAATTGCCATGCTCCCCTTCACGTCTAATCACATTAATCTGGAGCAGGAGTCGCAGGAACTATACGACAAAGTGTGCCAAATGAGGTGCAATTCATAAGGTAGGAAGACAAAGGGAAGACATTAAAGACTAGGGGTGGGCACAACTTGCAGTGTTTCACTCTGTAAAAATTCTGCGGCGTCACATAAAAAAATGCTATAACATTCTGCAGAGTTCTGTCACTGGGCGGGAAAATATGCACATATCGCTGCTTGCACTGCAATTTAGTGCTGTTAGCACGAGTAACGTCGGAAAAAAAGCAGCACAAACACCACATGTGGTGCACAAGAGCTTCTGCCATTCGAGTTGAACAAACAATTCTATGCATGCATTAAAAGTCACATGTTTAATGTATTTGTCATTGGCTGTATTGCTTAGGAATTCCAGCACTTTGGGGTGTAAATGCCAGGACACCAGGCATTTCAGATGTCTTAAACTTTTGTGCTCAATGTTAATGTCCAGAGAGTACTTATGTCAAACTGCGGTCTCAGTCTAGGTACTTTCTCTTTAAAACAGCAAAAGAAGCGCCTAACAATCTCCTGCACTATCTATTCACTGGTACTACGACTATGTACGATGAAAAAAAACGTTTCTGGATGACCCTGTGATGGGTGCCAGCTTTTGGGGCACATATTAGTAGACCTGAACCACGTCGAAGAGCACAGATTCGAAACTTTGAGGCATGACACAGTGAAACCCGAAAGAACCCAAATAAATAAACTGGAGGAAATGCACAGTGGTCAGTGGACTCGCAAAACCAGCCGCTCAAGGCACTAGGAAGTCTGTTGCAGCCAGGCCTATGCCTGCTGCACTACTGTCTGAAGACACCATACTTTGGATCAAACAAAAAGCAATCCTTAGATTAAAAGTGTCCGGAACACAGCAGATCGACTGCTTGGACGCAGCTACACAGGGGGGTCACGTGGCATGCTTCTCTAGAAACCTACACTGACCACTGAACAGATTATTTTGTCGAAGATTGATCTACCTTCGCCACATTAGCTTAACAATAACATATCTGTGTGTGAGTGTCAGGGACCCTCTAGAACCGGGCCTTGCCTGAGCCAGCCAGCCACCACCGTCCTCGCTCCGGCACCAGTTGGCAAATGGCAATGCATCGCCGCGCTGTGTTGTCCGCCCCGCCCCCCTGGCCCCTGCTCTCGAACAGCAAGGAGAGGCCTGCCTGCTCACGGCCCTGAGTCTGGAATGATTGTGGATTTAGAGTCACTGTCTGTGTCTGAGCACTGCTCAGTGACTCTAAATCCACAATCATTCCAGACTCAGGGCCCGGGGCCCCCCAGGGTGCTAGTGCGCTGCACAGAAGACACATTGATGACTCTGACTCACCTCGGCGACGGGTCGACGGAGGACAGTCGGACGCCGACGGTAGTAGTAGTAGTACTGGCCTGGCTGGGACTAGGGACTGGGACAGTCACAGGCAGCAGGCTGAGGCTACAATTAGAAATGAATTATGGGGTGCCCGCCCGGGTGCCCCTGCCTCGTTCAGTAGTCTCTGTCTTCGTGGCTGGTCTGGAAAATGCTCCTTGGTCGGGGTCACGCGCACTTTTATTGTTCTAACCCCAATGCGCATGTCTCACAGCGGCCGCCCCACCCTGCCTAAGGTGCATGATGATCATGAACTGAGACCGCGGTCCGCGCACACGCGCGGGCTGCGCCGGCGGAGATTTCTGCGGCTGCGCGGCGCGCTGTGCGCGAGCCAGGGCGCCCGAGTGACGACGACCCACCCCCTATTGATGTTAAATAATAAATTATTGCAGCAAGGCCGCCGCGCAGCCGGAATCGGACCGATCATGAATTGATTCTGATTTCTGAATCTGATTTTTTATTGCTAAAATTGTGCTTTTTCTTTCCCGCACGCACCCACGCGGAGTGAGGAGAGAGTCGAGACACACACAGAGTGTTTTCATTCTATCTTATAATACTAACGCCGTCGGCGGCGTCGCGTCGGACCAAAATATCGGCCCCAGCAATGAAACCGGCCCCCTGACAAAAAACCGGCCCCCACCCCTGGCAGCCTACCGGGGGATTGCCCGGTGCCCGGCATTGCCAGTCCGGGCCTGCCGCCCTTCCTTGCCTATCCCAGGTCTATAATTGTTCTTTTATTTGTGCACTATTTGATTCAATGCCAATGTCTATTCCCTTATTGACTCATGTACTGTTCTGTTTCACTCAAAATGTAAAGCGCTCTGATATCCTTCGGGATCAAGTTTGCGCTATATAAAACTCTATAAATAAATAAATAAAATGAACACCTTTTGGCCTCTTTATAGCACCGGGTTGATTGGTAGTGTCTTTGACGTGACAGTAAACAAACACTTCCCAGCACGAGCCGATATTCGGTGTATCTCAATCGATACCTTTCCGTTAATAGGGCCTGTAATGTTCAGATCACTGGCCAGAGAGAATTAATTACTCGATTCGACCACCCTGGTGATTATCTTAAATTGTCCCACAGTCCACCGGTGCATTGCAAACAAGAAATCAACAGCAGCATCAATGTTGGCGTTAATAGCGCCAAGACTGCGATGGTCCCCGGGGATTGCTAGCATAACGCCCCCCTCCCCCTTAGGCTGGGAGGTCTCCAATCCACACCGGCTCAGCGAATCTCATTGTCTTGTGTCTTCTTGCAATGCACTGAATATAATTCAAACCCTGACGAGGCCTAAGCAGATCGCGTTTTAAAAGACTGGTTTTACCGTCGCAAAGTGATGCGGAAGATGGAGCGACGCTGACTACTGTACGTTTGAACATAGTATCTATCAGGCTACTCCTTGTCCCCTGATTAGATGCAGCGTCTGAATGTAGGCCTAGGCTACATTTAAATAGTGCTCATGGAATACGCAAAGTTTGCTTTCAGTGAAATCCGCAACATTTCACATTACAAAATTTTGTGTCATTTTTTGCTCACAGGAGACTGGTGCAAGCATAAAATGTTTAGCGAGAAGCAACTCAACTCAAAATCTCTGCCTGTTTCTTGTGTGAAAATGTTTACTCCGGACAGTGGGAACCCCATTGTCCACAGTTCGTGTAATTCTATGTCCCCCTACGGTTTTGCACTCTGAATCTTGTGATGTGCGGCTTGCATGTCAGACTGCTCAGACATTTCTTGTGGCTTGGGGGTGCGTTTTAATTGCAGCTGCGGGCTAGAGCTGCCGCAGCAACCTAGCCCATAGCCATGTCGAGATTTTAGTGCTGCAAATTAGAGAATCATGTCTCTGAGACAACAATCCGTTTGTAAGTCACATAATTCCTTGGCTGCCTTACATATACACGACCTGCTCTTGATCGTGAGCCACTGAGGTGATATCTTGAAGCCTGTTTCTGTCATTTTAATGAACATTCATCTAAGTGAGCTAACTGTGATCTGTTTGTTGGCTGCAGGGAGCACACAAACACATAAAAGTGTTTAAGTTGGTAAATGTCAGTGAACTGCCAGCTGAAGTAATTGCTCAAACCTTTGCATAATATAAAGATTTGAAGACGGTAAAGGGGCAAAGACAGGTGTGTTTTTTCATGGGCGCTCAGCATCTGATGTGTGCTGCAGGCTTCGCAGTCAGTGGAAGCAGGAAGGCAAGGAATTGAACTCCCTGTAGGAATACATAAATTCTAGCCGAGGAGACATGAAACCGAATTTACTAACCTTTTTCCGCGTAGGTATTACATATGCATGGAGAATAATCATACAGCATGCACTTGTGCAGAGAGTCACTTTTGCAAAGGTGCAATTTATGGATGTGTATTTGTGTGCATGCTGTACGACAAGTACAGTAGTTGTCCGACATTACATCAGATTTTTTTTTTTAACACTAATAATGTTCCGTTGCTGATACATGCCAGTAATTGTACCGTCTTATAAAATATCGGTATCGGGCATCATCTGAAATTACGCAAGGTGCTCTCATATGCCCCATACAGTGGCATAACGAAACTTGAGGGGGCCCCCCTGCAAAACACATGGAGGGGACCCCCCGGCGGCCCAACCCACCACCTACCACTTTGCCCTACCACCTAGAAATCTAGTATATTTTGATTTGAAACCTCCAACATTTAAAGGAAATGCCTCTATATTGTCTTTCTATAAGTTCTAATGAGAAAGTGAGAAACACTCTTGACATACAAGCGATGCCACTTGTAAAAATACTGTCAAAAGCAGATTATTTAACTGAGGCAGCAATCTAAACAATTCTAAGGAGCGATTCTATTGTCTCAGGAACTGCCTATGGCTGAAGAATAAAGAACTATGAAGGGTCTGAAATAGAATTGACATTAATGGACAATAACTTGAAACTTTGAAAGACAAACCCAAACCTGCAATTACATAAAAACTCGACTGACAATATACATAAGCAGTACACAAGATATAACTCAGTATCCTGCAAAAGGCAAGAGAAATAGACTGGTGAATTATCTGCATGCCACACACTAGTGACTGTCCAGGGTTGTGCATGATAATAACGTAAACTGAGGAAGCAATTTCAAGTTCTACCATCATGTCTTTATTAGTAAGCATTACAAAACAGGGAGGCAAACAAGGCTGAGGAAGAAAACTGTTTGGATGCTTCAGAACATTGATACAGATGTTAGTCTGTTTTGATTTATCATTTCTGTAGTGTAAGCAATGCTAAATACATCATTTAAGGCACACGTATTACGGACAAGTGCAAGCAACACCATAAATAACACCGCATAAACTCACAGCGAATCATACATTTTGTCATGTTTTGGGCCTAGTGTGTTGCTGCTTATTCAGGGTGCATTACATTTTTGAAGAGCACTCCAATGTGATTTTACTAAAAAAACACCTAAAAAGGTTCCTTTCAGCAGTTTTTTAGACCCTGGGCCTCTTTCCGAATGCCCATGGTATTATGAATGTTTATTAACCCCACCAGGTAAACACTGATTCTTACCGGTATTACCCTTCCCTTCTGAGTAGAGCAAGTCGGAATAAGGAATAACATGTGTATATGTGTTTATCCACCAAATTACTGCATGTTTTGTCTGTTTGCAACCATATTTCCCTGATATAAATTTTGTGAAGTCTTATCTGATGAAATGTGTTTATGAAAATAACTGCACGTGTGCAGTAATTGATACAAAACTCGGAATCCTGCTTCTAGCACAAATTTCTGTTTGTGCCCAAATTTCTGCGGAACGATAAGTGACCTCCATCATGAATATCGCTGAATAGGATGTGGTGTAACAGTCATAGCTGCCGACTTGGGAACTGGGGAACCATGTTCGGGCGTCGGCTCAACATCCTGGGATTCTGGGCAAATCACTAAATCTCCCCTTGCCTGCCAAAAAGTGAATGTATCCTTGTGCAGCGTAGCTGGTGTTCATGCAAAGCTCTTCAATACCTTTGGGTCGAATTTGCGTTATATAAAAAAAAAAATAGCAACTACTCCAAGTCGTAATTTTGGGAACTGACCTATTACTGCATAAGTTGGTTCACAAAATTCCTTGTCATTTGCAAAAAGTTGGTGTGCAATTTGCAACCACTTTTTACTAATGGAAATTTCATGCATCAGGCCCTCAGATTGTAATTCCACCCCTCATTTACCTAAAATCTACCAACTGGAATCTTCTCTGCACACTGTACAGCATCGTGCTTCAAGCTCCTTTACCATCTTGGACCCTTCTGCTGGAACTCACTTTGACCAGCTTAACAAGCAAGACCCTTTTTAGAGGATATGAAGCATGCCACTGACAGAGTGGGTGAGGGTTTTCAAAAGAGAACATAGTAGTTCTTCCACGGGCCATACCACCAGCATTGGGATTTAGAAACCACAGTTGTTGATGGGTATAGGATAGCTTGGTGTGTTGATGTGAAGAAGTAGGGAGATAACATCCTTATATCCACAGAAAATATATCTCTCTCTCCCTCTCGATCATACTTTATCAGTCTGGGGAAATATGGTGTGCAGGAGAGGATTTTAAAGACAGTTCTAAAGAATCATCTACTTCACGAAAGCATAAACTGAACCTGATCTCACACAACTCTCAAAATTTGTAAATGTGTGAATATATCAGCATGTTTCTATTTATTTATAGAAATATAGTAAGCTGTACATCTGTCTTTACTGTTAAATTTCCTACATAACTGTGCTGTTTATCCATATCGTAATCACTTATTTAGGTCAATTTTAACCATCTCATCTGTCTATTATTATACTAGGTACCAATTATGTTCTAATACACATTAATTCTCAGGATGGGATTGCCAACATCAATTAATAAAGACAAATATTTATTTCTGAGGCTCTATATAGATGTTGAAAAGCGGCATCGATGAGAATGAACCGAAGGGCACTCTGCAGTGCATGGACAGAGAAGTACATTTTGAGGGTTCTATGAAATGAATTGAGGGCACTTTAATAGCGCACTGCACAAAAAAGCAACTTCACATGCAGGTTATCTCATTACTGGTAAATCCAGCTGGCGAGGGAGAAGACATTTTTGATTTGTCACAAGATGGATCTGGCCTGAGGCTCTGTAATGAGTTCAAGATGTCTAAAATCATAAATGCAGACATTTGCTGTATGAACTGTAACCACCCAAAGAGAGATGGAAGGGGTTGTGGTATCCATGCATACATATGAGAGAGCGTGGCCATGTGTCTGACGGTGCTGGATTTACCGGCTTGTGTGCTTGATCAGTTTTCAATGCAGACTCAGTATAGGTTTTTATTGCCCTAGCAGTATAGCTACATTTTCTCAATCATTTGACAGGTCTGGTTCTGCATTTTGGGGAGACTTTCAGATTGTCCTCTAACCTGATGTATGTATTTTGGAAGACAGCACTCAGCACTGAAAACAACATTAAAAGAGAGGTTGGAGAAGGGATTCCACTTTCGAAAAGTGGTGTAAAATTATATAATTTAGTGAGATTGTAATGTATAAACAACATTTTTAGTGATTTTTGGTTGTATTAGTCTACGCTCAAGTATTTTTGGGGGAACATACATTATTTAAAGCACAACCAGCTAGTAAAAGTAGTTGAAATCTGATTGCATTTTACAGGGTGTTTGTTTCCATGGCATTCTAGGAAATGTGTCTGAAGAGGTACATTTGCAAGCAGACTTGACTAGTGATTCCCGGTCAAACCCAGGAAATTTTGGGAAAATTAGTGAACTGGTATGTTCTAAAATACATTAAGTTTCCTACATTTGTGCAAACTGAACAGAACTTAGCTGCACTTTTACAGCGGGGTTTAAGAGCTTTCTATGAGAACATTTTGGGGAAAAAAAAGTGTCAGATAGTACATTTTACAGCATATAGGGACAACAACATTTGACAAAGCTGAGAATCACGCAAAAACAATTTAACAGGAGCTTGATGGGTGTCCCTCGGAAAATTTGAAAGAAAATATGTGGCAAAAGGTGAATTCCTAACCTCATTTTGCCAAAATTAACTGTGGATAATACCATCTGCAGAGTGGTTGTAGAGCAGTACAAAAAAATATGAAGATGGCTCAAACACCAATGAAAGGAAAAATCCATACTCTTCTCCACATGCTGTAGGCCCAGCGTGCGATCCCTTTCTAGTGAAGACCTCTAGGCAGGTTTATCCCCTTGCTATGAAACACACTAAATGCTACGGAGTTATGCATCCTTTTCCTACACCCTTTTTGCGGCCAGTACCAAAACTGTTCATTATAAGTGTCAATAACATCTAATAGGATAGCACCAGCATCTCTCAGCATTGATGACAAAAGCTTAAAAGGACACAAGCACCACTTATCAGCAGGGCTGCCACACCTTAAATGGGGTGGTGTCAACACTTTTTAGGACAGCTACTAGACTTTTATGGATAGAGCACAAGACCTACTAACTTTTCACAGTAGGAATTTGGTGTCCTAATTGTGATGCACCAACATTTCACATCAAGGATGATAGCTGGGTTAACGTTTCAAGATTTTCAAGTAAATAATGGGGGAGAAGGAACACTGGACAAAATAGATTTAAAAAATCGCTGTAAAGGGGTATTTCGTAGTATTCTTCCGACGAAGGCTTTATGAATCCCGCCACCAAGGAGCAGACAGCCTCTGCTCCTGTGTCTTTGAACTTTCAGCTCTAAGATCTTCATCCTTCTACTGCCATTAACCCTCTAACCTATGCCCTGGAAGTAGACACTACCCTGCCTATGGGTCCCACATTATTTGCACCTCTGGACTGCTTCCAGTCCCTTCACATAAAACTTCTAGCACTTTGTTAGATTGCCTAGCAAAGAGGGGCACCTATTATCAGCACCTCTATAGTGCCTGAAGGCTCTGGACTTCGCAACGCCTGCAAAGTCAACAAGGTTTTCAGCAATATTTACTCTCTCCAGTAAGGTAGATACATACATATGCACCATGTAATTCCTCTTAAAACGAATTCAACCGACATGTCTCCCTCACATCACTTCTCACCATTGTTAAAGGGATTTCCGAACTGAAGTCCATAATGTCTATTTCTTCAAATAATTATGATATTCATTTATACATACTCTACAGAAAGGCCAAAGGTCTTCACTTTACCACTGTATGTTCCATTCCTTAAAATGTTGCACAATCTCCTAATATACTTGGTTGTACCCTCCTCTAATACTTGGTGTCATGCTCCCTCTAATGCAAGGTATCTTCTGGTTTTAGGTATGTTGGAAAATGTAGGAATCTCGGACGTTTTTGTGAATTCGGGGCCACAAACATGTGACGGGCCTCTCTGCTCCAAGGAGCAGCTCATCATATAAACTTTGTCACCACAGAGAGATGTTGCATATTAGCTGCACCAAGAAGGAATGGGACAGGCCTTCTGTTTTATTATTTAAAAATAAGGTGTAACAGAACAGCTGTGTCCCAAAAAGGACAGGGCCTGAGGTAAAAAGACCTGAGGGCATATGTATCATAGGATACATTTGCGATTCTCAAATAGCGATTTTTAAAGAATCGTTATTTGAGAATCGCAAAACGCTATGTATGTAGGATTTGCAAATAAATTTGCGAATCCTACATATTCCTTAATTGCGAATCGCAATTTGCGATTCACAATTAAGGAATACTTCCCCAATCATACCTATGGGCCTAGGGGCCCATAGGAAGGAATGGGAAGACATTCTCAATTTGCGATTCTCAATTAGAGAATCGCAAATTGAGAATGCAATTTCAAGGGTGCCGGGGTGTCTAAAGGACACCCTGTTGCACCCCTGAAATGTGCACGTGTGCACATGTGGCACACATACATGCCCTAAGGGCATGTATGTGCGCCACATAGCACTTTGAAAAATGCATAAAAGTGCATTTTACAAAGATATCACAAATTACCACCAACTTGAAGTTGGTGGAAATTTGCGATTTCCTAAGAAGAAATCGCACAACTTGGGTGCTTTTTGCATCGCATTTAAGGAATCACAATTTGCGATTCCTTAAATGCTTTCGCAAAATAAGGAATCACACATTTTGCGATTCACTATTTTGCGAGGACCTTTTGGGATGATACATCCCAAAAAGCTTTTTCCCTGAGAATCGGACAGTTTGTGAATGGGAAATGGGCTTCATACTTATGCCCGCTAGTTCCCTTGTGACGACACTGAGTAATGTGTAATCCATGGAGCTATTGAAAAGAATCACACACAATGCATAGACAGAGATACTGTAACGTTGACCAGTCCTCAGGATCGGTTTGATGAATGAGTGGTCCACCTCTTGATCTAACCAAGCCTACGAGCCGTAATGGCACAGTTCATCGGAAGGATCAAGTGGGGGAAGGAAAGGAAGGGAACAGCGGGGAGGGAGATCTGAAATGAGAAAAAATAGAACACACACTGGTAAACATTTCCTTCATATAGAACACATTATGCGAAAGCCGGGTGTCTAAGCCAGGCTAGGTAACGTAACCTCCTATACCTGTAAAGTAAAAGAATCATCCATGTAGGGATTGTGTTGGAAACAAAAGTAGAGGGGGCGCCTTCTGTGAGGGCGTGCTTGCCTTGGTATCTCTACAGAAACGAGGGAAAGAACACTCACTATGCATGCACGATCCCACTCTCTCTCTCTGATTCAGTAACGCCCTTCAATATTCAGGCACGGAATTCTTGCCATGCACCTACCCTCCTCTAGACTCCACCGTTTAGCACAGGGATAGAGCGTAGACCTCTACCGCTCTTACCAACCCCTGTTAAAGATAGAGCCAGAGATAATACTGTTAAACAAGACTGTGGATATGTTACCATCACATAACACAGCAAGCCACATTCATCCAGTCACATCTGAACATCCCCTTAATTGATGCTTGGCTTAGTAGCGTATCTGTCTGTGATCCATACGACCTTGGCTGTATGTGGTTCCAGTGTAATGCTTCTTACACAGACTTCTGTGGGACCATAGTAACCAGTAGTACCCGGTGAGAGAGTGCTGATCAAGACTCCCCCCGCCGGCCGACAATGCTGGCCGATCAAGACTCCCCTCGCCGGCCGACAAGGCTGGCCGATCAATTCCTGAGCGCTTCAGTGCTGTCAGACAAGAAACGCCAGCCTCCGCACGAGCAGCCGCTCACCAACGGAGGATGGCTCAGGGACAAGGATATCAAATGGTGCAAGGCACCCTTACCGGACCAAGACTTCTACGGCTGGAACTGGCAGAAGAAAACACCCAAAGCTGTGAATTTCCGACAGCGTTACGGGAATCAGCTTCCTGTTTTATGCCGTCCTCTCGCGACGTCGGGCGTGACGCGCGAGGGGTTCTGGGTAGCGTAGTTCACGTCGGCGCGGCGGCCGGCCGGTGATGTGTTCCGTCTCTAGAGACGTGCGCTCGCAGGGATGGGGCTATGACAGATACATACAAACATATGCACCCATAGAACCACTGCATGTATGCGTACACACATGCACAGCATTCAGGCATAAAGGTACACAAACCCCCAAACAAAACATACACACACACACATATATAGAAACAGCTATATTATGGAGATTAAAGGTTATTTTGCTCAGTAAAACCATAACATGCCTAGTGATAGCCAGCCGGCTTGACCCAATGAAGCTGCAACTAGGGGTCACAAGGGTTCTAGAGCACCAAGTCACAAAATGTGGTGGGGGTTCCGTGAAGAGATCCAGCGATAAGCCAGGCCCCAAGTTCCCAGATCAAGGCTTCGTGGACTAAACTAAAAGGTATTTCTATAAGGTATTTCTATAAATCTTTGGCCTGTCTGTAGCTGGATGAGACATAGACGGTATAGACACTAGAAAGACTTCCAAACTCCTTATGTGCTCCTTTTTCTATCACACATGGCACTAGAGCTAAAATTACCCCTATGTATCGGATGTCCAGAAACTAACAGGGAAAACGCATGGGTTTTGTAGCAGGGAGAACGAGTTATATATCAAAAAAGAGTGGATCACTTGAACCTGTTATCCAGGGTTTGGTGGTTATCCGACCGTTCCTTAAAAAACCCTCATTCACGTTTTTAGGTGGATTATATGGCGGTATATCTTGGTTCTCCGCCTTTGTAACGTGATTGCATCATCATCGGGTTTAGTGTTGTGCTACCTCCACCTGGAGGAAAACCACTGGATATTACAGTAGCGATCAGAAATCAAAAAAGGACAAGGTGCTCATGTGTCGTGAAACAGTGAAAGTTAAAAAGGGGGATGTTTTCTCATGCTACCTGGACTTTAGACTTTATTGTTGTCTGGTGCGTGGAAAAAGAATAAAAATAGAGGAGATTGTGCAGCTCGGACAGATAATGTGTCCGCTGTACAGTCAGTCCAATGAGTGGGTCGACATGTTTCAGCTCTTTACGTGCCCAGGAGGGTCAGGTGAGCTTTCATCAGGACCAGGGGGTGTTGTCTTAAAGAAGGATGTTGTCCACTTTAAGGGTGAGGAGTTCGGAATATTTTCCAATGATCTCCTATTAGAAGGTTTAGTACCTATGGTGAAGAAGGAGGACGAATAACAAATGATAGTGAAAATATTTCAAGAGATTCTTATTTTAAAAACAATGGGGGGTTTTTCATACCCAGAGTACATGACGAGAAACAAGCAACATGGCAATTCTTTATATATACAGTAAGGTCTGCAAGGTAAGTTCGAACACGCCGCTGGTTACATAGCAAGTATAAATGGCAAATCTTTGTGATGATATCTGTACGTGTTGTCTAATAGGAATAAAGTGTTTATACAGAAGGTTGTTTCAGAGATACTGTTTGAGTCCTCATCGTGAGTCACAGAATCCCATGCGATATTTATGTTGAGGATCATTGTGCAATGTGTAGCGGATAGCAGGTTGTGCGGGGAAATACTTGGGTATTTACAACACGGTAGTGATCACTATGATTTGTCATGTGTACAGATGTTGAATGCTTGGTAGGGTCTATTGTCCATCATGTACCACTCACATCGATTTTTAACATGAAATTTGGCGGCATTGTTAACGTGATCATTCATACATTCACTCGATCTGTAAAGGAAAAGCGACCGTAGTGGTACTTCTGAGAGCCACTGTTATATTACATGTTTAGGCAGTACTTATAGGCTCAATTAGGAACACAGAAAGAAAGATAGCACACATCATGCGTAGATTACATAAACAGGCATTGCTCGGGTGGCCTTCGTACCTTAAAAGCTCGGATTTCGGGCTTCCTAGGAAGAATGGCAGCGTAGTGAGGCTGTTAGAAGAGGTCAGAGGAGAGGGGGGGGAAAGAACAAGGTGAGATTTAGAACCAAAGAAATCTTGAGTTAACGTTACGTGTCTCCGTCTCCAAAGTCTTCTCCATACCGGAAGTCCCGCTCTGCACGACTTGTGCTGACGCTGTCTTCCTGCTTGGTGGAGATTGCCCGGACTCGAACATTTTTATGCAGTTAAAAGTGAAAAAAGACTGTCAATTAGGGCAGTAGCATATACGGCTGTAGTTTTTCACTGTCTTTACTTGTGTAGGACACTAAAAGCAGTGTAAAATGTGTCGCAAGTATAGATTACCATTACACCTGTTTTGAAAAGACAAAGTCTTAGGCAAGGCGTGATTAATGGAAGGGTTAACAAGTTCATCAAGAGAATAGTGTTGGCTTGGGGATTATTTAAGAAATTGTCAATCATTAGGATGCTAATAAAGTTTGATTGAGAGATCGTTTTGGTCTCATCATGTGGGACAACGTGTTCCGGCCATAGGGTAAGGTAGTCTTTGACATGTTAACGATAGACATATTGAGAAATGTGTTCGCTTGGGGTTTTATAGGAAATTGTCAATCTTTAAGCTGCCAGAAAGGTTTATTTGAGAAATCGTTTGGGTATCATTATGCGGAGCTTCATATTCCGGCCATGGGGTGAAGTAGTCTTAAACATGTTTACGATACACTTAACCAGGGGACATCATCGTTCAAACCTGTTATATTCGTTTTGAGACGGTGTACCCATCTTTGTTCTTGTATAAAGAGACGTTTCTCGACATTTTGAGACCCAGCCACCATAGACTCTATGACTATCCATTTGAGGTCATCAAGCGTATGTGGGTGGTCGATAAAGTGACTGCTCATTTTGGTAGTGTGACGTTTACATCTGACGTTGCTTCTATGTTCGCAGATTCGCTGTTTTACCTTGCGACACGTCATTCCAATGTATCTCAGATTACATGGGCAGGTAATCATGTAGATTACATGGGTGGTGTTGCAGTTGGTATGTTGTCTCATCTTCCACATTAAGTCTGGTGTCAATTCAATGGATTTCGTTATTTCTGTTAAATGACAGACGGAGCAGTGTCCACATGGGAAATGGCCTACCACTGGTGGCAGGTTCCATAAAGTACTTGTGGTTGTAAGTGTCTTTTTTTCTAAAGGACGAGTGTGTACTAGCATGTCCTTAAAATTCTGAGTTCTCCTGTTTGCGAAGCGTGGTTTTGGCCAATTTAGATGTCCAGAGGTCAGAATGCGCCAGTTTTTGTTGATTATTTTCTTGATGGTGTTACTGGCTGTGTTATATGTTGTGACACATGTTACTTGGTCAGGTGGTAGTGTTTTAGGTATCACTTCTAGCAAGCTCTCTCTGTGTTGATTTCTTGCTCTCTTTTGACATTTGTTCACAATTTTCATGGGATAATCGCGTTTGAGTAGTTTTATGCGTAAGTCTTCAGCTTGTTGTTTGTATTCACTCAGCTCGCTGCAGTTCCTTTTTAGGCGCAGGAACTGACTGTAGGGTAAATTCTCTCTGAGTGGGCGGGGATGGAAGCTATTGAAAGAGAGAAGGCTGTTCTTAGTCGTGGGTTTAAAGAAGGTTTTTGTCTTGATGGTATTGTCAGTTACATAAATATATAGATCAAGAAAATCCAGATGGTCCTTGTTTGAGTTCATAGTGAATTTTAGACATTCGTCTCGTGTGTTTAGCCAATTGTGGAAGTCTCTTAGGTCTTCTTCTGTTCCTTCCCAGAACATGATGATATCGTCAATATATCTCTTCCAGAAGGTGATCCTGGTATGGAATGGATTGTTGACGTTCTGGATATGTATCTTTTCAAAATTACTTACATATAGACCTGCCACGCTCGGCGCAAAGGTACTTCCCATGGAAGTACCATGGCATTGCCGGTAGAGAGTGTTGTTAAATTCAAAATAATTCTCTGTCAGAGCCATTCTGCAGCATTCTAGAATGAAGTGTCTGGGGGTGTGGTATTGCCAGTCCTGTGCGAAGAGTAAGTCTTCCAGGGTGTTCAAAGTTTCTTGTTGAGGCAGGCTGGTATAGAGGCTTTCCACATCTAGTGAGACTAAGATCATGGTTTCACTTAGGAATGGTTGATCTTGTAAGAGATTGAGCAAATCTCGTGTGTCTTTGAGGTAAGTTGGAGTCTGTTGTACCATCGGTCTCAGATATTGATCTGCAAATTGAGAGAGAGGTTCTAGAAGAGAGCCTATTCCGGAAACAATTGGACGTCCAGGTGGTGGGCGTTGATTTTTGTGTACCTTTGGTAAAGAATAGAAGTATGGTATGCGTGGGGAATCCGTTCTTAAGAATGAAGCCTCATTCTTAGTGATCCAGTTGTTTGTCTCTGCTTCCTCTACCATTAGGTTGATAGTTCTTTTTAACCTCGGAGTTGGGTCTTCTCTGATGACTTTATAGAATTTTTCGTCAGATAGTAATCTCAGGCACTGGTTGTTATAGTGGTCCTTGTCCATGATTACTATGCCTCCGCCTTTATCGGCTGGCTTTATGATGATGTCGTCATGTGTTCTTAGTTCTTCCAGTGCTTTCTTTTCTTTGTTGGAGATATTTATGAAGGATTTAGTCGTCATCTTGTTTATTTCATTTATCTCTTTCATTACTGCCTGTTCAAAGGTCAGGATTTCTATTGGTACCTGGTGGTTCAGAGGGCAGAATGTAGATTTGGGTCTCAAGGTAGTGTCTCCAAGGTTGGGATTATTCTCTGTACCTTGAAAAAATGCTTTTAATTTCAATGTCCTACAGAATTGGGCAACTTCACTTTGTGTTTTGAAGAGGTCCAGTGGTGGTGTTGGTACAAAGCCCAGTCCTTTGTTAAGGACGTCTTCCTGATCTTTTGAAAGAATAATTTTCGACAGATTGAAAATTAGTGGGTCGTGCTGGTACTGGGTTTTTCTTTTGTGGCGTTGGCCATACTCCTTGTCAGTATCTGTCTCTCCTGATCTGTCCAGGTGACATTCCTTCGTCTCCCTCGTTGGTTTGTGCGGCCTCTCCCTAAAAAAGTCGGTTGTTGTACAAATTGTCCCATGTAGGGACCTAGTTGTGGCGGTGCTGTTTGGTATGGATTCATCCAGCCTTGATAGTTTGGAGTGAAGGGGTGGAAGAGTGGGGGAGGTTGTTCCCCGTAATTAGGGTTGCGCCAAGTGTTGGGTCTTCGTCGTTGTTGTCGTCTGTTTTGCCCTCTGAATTTTCGTCGTTGCATGCTGTCATCCCCACTCCAGTCTGAGTTGTTAGACGAGTTACCACTGGAGTCATTATCAGTTTGGGGTTCCGATACCTCATAGTCATCCTTACTGTAGGGGTGCATTTTTTCCATGGAGAATTTTTTAAAATCCTTACTTAGTTTCTGGATTTTGCTCTGTGTTAGATATTCTCTTGTCTCATTCATATCATGGTTGATTTCTTCCAGTTTTTTTCTTGAAGACAGTGATAGATACCATGTTTTTTAATTTTGCTTCACTCAATTGGATCTTAATTGTGAGTGCCTCTGTTAATCTGGTTGCAGTTTTGATTATTAAGACTAAGTAGTCTCTAGTACATTTCCAGGATATGGCTGACCAGTCTTTCCTAAATGCAAGGTCTTTCAGAAAAATTCTAGGTGCGTTTTGGACCCACAATCCTCTAGGTGCAGCGTTTCCACGTAAATATTCAGTCATAATAATGCCATGAATGGCCGTTCTAACTTGTTCCTTCTTGTCCTCGGATAGTTGTTCCCAGTCCTCATTCTGAGCCAGGGTTTGTGTGATTTCACCATCTTGCAGAAGGGATGGAAGGGAAAGAATTGCGTTGATCTCGTCAGTAGAGTAACTTAGTCCTAAGTTCTCTGCCATTTTGCTGTACTGGGTCAAATAGGGTCACTTTAGTGTACAATGTGTTTTGTTCGAATGATCCTCAACGAAATTTTCGGGGCGTCTTCGAAGGGGATATGATTCCCACAGCTGCACGCTGCTATATGTATGGCTAATCAGTTGGTAGGGAATAAGAAGGATACGTGATCCAGTCGCCTTCCAATTGGTAGTTATATATCAAAAAAGAGTGGATCACTTGAACCTGTTATCCAGGGTTTGGTGGTTATCCGACCGTTCCTTAAAAAACCCTCATTCACGTTTTTAGGTGGATTATATGGCGGTATATCTTGGTTCTCCGCCTTTGTAACGTGATTGCATCATCATCGGGTTTAGTGTTGTGCTACCTCCACCTGGAGGAAAACCACTGGATATTACAGTAGCGATCAGAAATCAAAAAAGGACAAGGTGCTCATGTGTCGTGAAACAGTGAAAGTTAAAAAGGGGGATGTTTTCTCATGCTACCTGGACTTTAGACTTTATTGTTGTCTGGTGCGTGGAAAAAGAATAAAAATAGAAGAGATTGTGCAGCTCGGACAGATAATGTGTCCGCTGTACAGTCAGTCCAATGAGTGGGTCGACATGTTTCAGCTCTTTACGTGCCCAGGAGGGTCAGGTGAGCTTTCATCAGGACCAGGGGGTGTTGTCTTAAAGAAGGATGTTGTCCACTTTAAGGGTGAGGAGTTCGGAATATTTTCCAATGATCTCCTATTAGAAGGTTTAGTACCTATGGTGAAGAAGGAGGACGAATAACAAATGATAGTGAAAATATTTCAAGAGATTCTTATTTTAAAAACAATGGGGGTTTTTTCATACCCAGAGTACATGACGAGAAACAAGCAACATGGCAATTCTTTATATATACAGTAAGGTCTGCAAGGTAAGTTCGAACACGCCGCTGGTTACATAGCAAGTATAAATGGCAAATCTTTGTGATGATATCTGTACGTGTTGTCTAATAGGAATAAAGTGTTTATACAGAAGGTTGTTTCAGAGATACTGTTTGAGTCCTCATCGTGAGTCACAGAATCCCATGCGATATTTATGTTGAGGATCATTGTGCAATGTGTAGCGGATAGCAGGTTGTGCGGGGAAATACTTGGGTATTTACAACACGGTAGTGATCACTATGATTTGTCATGTGTACAGATGTTGAATGCTTGGTAGGGTCTATTGTCCATCATGTACCACTCACATCGATTTTTAACATGAAATATGGCGGCATTGTTAACGTGATCATTCATACATTCACTCGATCTGTAAAGGAAAAGCGACCGTAGTGGTACTTCTGAGAGCCACTGTTATATTACATGTTTAGGCAGTACTTATAGGCTCAATTAGGAACACAGAAAGAAAGATAGCACACATCATGCGTAGATTACATAAACAGGCATTGCTCGGGTGGCCTTCGTACCTTAAAAGCTCGGATTTCGGGCTTCCTAGGAAGAATGGCAGCGTAGTGAGGCTGTTAGAAGAGGTCAGAGGAGAGGGGGGGGGAAAGAACAAGGTGAGATTTAGAACCAAAGAAATCTTGAGTTAACGTTACGTGTCTCCGTCTCCAAAGTCTTCTCCATACCGGAAGTCCCGCGCTGCACGACTTGTGCTGACGCTGTCTTCCTGCTTGGTGGAGATTGCCCGGACTCGAACATTTTTATGCAGTTAAAAGTGAAAAAAGACTGTCAATTAGGGCAGTAGCATATACGGCTGTAGTTTTTCACTGTCTTTACTTGTGTAGGACACTAAAAGCAGTGTAAAATGTGTCGCAAGTATAGATTACCATTACACCTGTTTTGAAAAGACAAAGTCTTAGGCAAGGCGTGATTAATGGAAGGGTTAACAAGTTCATCAAGAGAATAGTGTTGGCTTGGGGATTATTTAAGAAATTGTCAATCATTAGGATGCTAATAAAGTTTGATTGAGAGATCGTTTTGGTCTCATCATGTGGGACAACGTGTTCCGGCCATAGGGTAAGGTAGTCTTTGACATGTTAACGATAGACATATTGAGAAATGTGTTCGCTTGGGGTTTTATAGGAATTGTCAAGGGAGAACGAGAACCAATCAGCAAACCGCGCACATCTGCCCAAAAAACATGCCCATACGGGAAAGGCCTGTCACGCAAGAATAGAGGGGCGAGGGCAGGAAGGAAAGCCCAGAGGACAGGGCAGACAGAAAGAGCAGGGCACAGGCATGAGGACTTGCGCGCTCCAACAGACTAACCTGAGGCAGAAGACAGGGAAAGACTGCAAGGCACAGTCGTCTCTGGCCTCTATGATGCCTCGCCTCACCTCACCTGTCACGCGGCACGAGCACTTTTAATTGCGCGATCACTGCGATGCGCATGACAATGGTCACCAGACCAGCCCCACCCTAAGTGTGAAGACCGCGCGGACGTAGTGACATGTGCGCGCGCGCGCACAAATATAAAGAGGCCCGCTGGTGCAATGAACGACGGCGATGCCGTAGCCTTTTAATGACCAAATACCTGACGGATCTGTAGTGCTTGCTGGCTCTGCTGAGGGGTCCCCGGGAGTGCGCCCCCCCCCCCCCCCGCAACGCAGGGGCTGCGGGGGCCTGTGTTATGCCCCTGGCCACATAGTGTCTCCTTACCATTAGCTCCTTAGCCTCTTCCTCGTCCTAGAGCTTACTGCATGAGTTTTACTCTAAACTCCGGAAAGTATATGTCTATCCAGATCCAATAAACACATTACAAACTACCAAGATGTGTGCCCTCTTCCTCCAGGATATTAACATTAACAGAGGGCCGAAGGAAACAAACGTCCAGATTTTGTTTGTGCTGCAGACATGTCTGCCTGGCGAGTACATTGTTTTTTTAAAAACTTAAATATAGTTTTAAATGGTTTAATCGGGCAATCGCATAAATGAGAAGACGTTACCAAGCACATTGTTTGCATGACTCCTGCAGGTGTTGGGCAGCTCCCCGACTGTTCACTATTATGGACACAATATATGGATCCTTCGTCTTCTGATGGGGATGAGCCCGGTAGTGCTTCACAGCCTGATGACAGAATTACTCTACTCACTAGAAGGGAGGATCGAGTAGGCTGTAAGGGTGGCTTTTGTGGCCAAGAAAAAACCACTTCCTTCCTAAAGTTCCTAAGATGGCTTCAGAACAAGATGATGGAGTGGCTGTGCTGAAGAAGAGGATTTTAGAGGCCGCTTTGTGCAGGGTCAAGTATTCTCTGAAGCATTAGACCATTTAAGGGAGAACCTTGCTGCACCAGAGTCCTCGGAGTGAGTGGATGAGGATGATTTCTTCAGTCGCTCTCAAGAACGGGAGCCTGAATCCTTGCCCATACATGCTGCCTTAAGAAAAGTCTTATGCAATGAATGGAAAGAGGTTGATCAACAGGCCTTCCCAAGGGTTCCTACTCGAAGATACACACTGCATAACTTCACAGAGGAATTTCCACCTGTAGTTAGAGTGAACTCTTTGATGGAGGGTCTGTCTTCTCGTGGGGTGATTATTTCTGAAGAAGCATTACTTCCAGATGGTGTAGACAAAAAGGTAGAATCTATAGTAAAGAGTTCATATGCTGCCTCAAAGTTTGTGTTACAAGCAAGTACCCATTCCAATATCGCCATCCAGTCGCTTCTTAAGGACTTTCAATTGCTATTGGAGCAAATGTAGTATTAAAAAGATGTATCTGGTATTATGACTTTGATAGAACAACAAGTCTGTTTCCTGTCTGATGGTTCATTTGATTTATTGCGGCAGAAGCAGCCTCCTCTGGAGAAATAGTATCTGTAGCAGCCAGGAGGCATCCTTAGAAGGCAAAAGCATCTTTAAGTCATTATTAATGTGTCTTCCTGTTTCTGGATCCAGGATTGGAAACTGTTAATCCTGGTATGTTCACGCTTCAGAGGAAGAGGTGACCTTACAGAAGAATGCTTGGTGCAGGCCCGGCAGTAAAAGGGGTAAACCAGTCCTTACAGGAAAGGTGCTGAGACTGGAGACCCCTGTCTTTGGTGAAACCCATCACAGTTATCCCCAAAAAACAACTCTCCTGGCTCTGCAAAAGCATGACTATGCCCATATCAGATCGAATTTTCTGGTTGGGGGTCGACTAAAGTATTTTTCTTGAATCGGTGTGAAGAAATGAACAAACCTATGGGCACTGGGCATTATCCTCTTAGAATATGAGGTGCAATTTTCATAGGAACCAGAATTACATTTTCACCAGACCTCTCTTCCACAAGACTTCGCTCGATGGAAGGCCTTATTGGGAGGGATTCAGAACCTTGTCAAAAAGTACCCATCGTTCCAGTTCAGAGCAAGAAAAGTGACAAGGTTCTTAATAATTCTTCTGAAAGAGAAGGTATCAGGAGGGTGTAGATTAGTACTTGATTTAAAAAAAGGAAAGTCATTTGTTTCTTACCTGAGATTTAAAATGATCTCTCTGGCAAACATGCTTCCCCTGGTGAAGCAAGGAGATTTCTTATCATCTATCAATCTCTTGGACGCTTATCTCCATGAATCAATTCACAAAGCATCATAACAGTTTCTATGATTCTGTTTCCAGGGAGACCATTTTCAATTTCAAGTCCTCCTGTTTAGCCTGGTGTCTATTCCAAGATTTTCCACAAAGCTCTTGGTGCCCGTTGCAGTAGAATCCATGCTTTAGGAATTTCTGTCTTCCCTTACCTTGATGGCTGACTGATTACCTCTCTTCTTTAAAACGGGTTGAAAGATGTTATGACAGGTTTCAACATATTGAAAGAACATGGATGCTTTTTAAAGTCCATCTGGTCCCAAACCAGACATTTCAGTTATTGGAGCCATATTCAAGACCGATGTGGGGGAAGTTTATCTGTAAGATCGCAGACAGCTGAAATTTATGGTACATCTAACTAGAGGCCACAGCATGGGAATGGTTAATGGTCCAGGAGTATATGGCTTCCATAGTATCTATGGTTCCTTGGTCCTGCCTCCGCCTCATTGATTCTTAATCATCTGATGCTTTGGAGGCCATCATCATAGATGTATGAACAGCAGATTACTTTGAAGTTTCAGTGGTGGCTTCAGCTGCAGAACTTAAGCAAGGTGTGTCCTTTTCAGCTTCCCTTTCCCAAAGTAATAGCTACGGATGCATGTCCTTTAACTAGGAAAAAGTGAGAGCAGTGCTTTTGGCCCTGAATCATTTTGCACATGATCTAAGGGGTCATCCATTTCGTATTGTAATAGACAAACTGTTCTTCCAGGTCTAAGAACAGGATCTCTAGATTTGTTTTTTTTTAGCCCAAGAGATTAGTTTGGGGTCAGAACCCAATCTGGTCGACCTCAGTGTGGTGTATCTTACAAGAGAGAGAAAGTTCAGGCAGATCTTCTGAGCTGAGCCCTCATGGTGTCTTTATCCACAGGTGTTCAGGATGATAACATGGACATTCGGAATTCCTTGTTTGGACATAAGAGAATGCTCTTCTCCCTCATGTTTTTTTCTTTTTATTCACTCTAAGAATGCATGGGGGGACAGACGCTCTTTCTATTGTATGGCCTCGGGGTCTGCTATATCCATTCCCACTGGTTCACTTAATCCCAATGGTAATTCAGAAAATCCAGGGGGACATAAGGTCCTTCTCTATTATTAGTCCCATCCCTGGACCAAGAAATGCCACTGCAGCTGCATCTAGGGGTTTGGGACTTGAAAGGCGAAATTTAAAATTTCCAGGATAATTGGCAGACGTGGTGGTAGAAATATAATAGTCCAGACACCCAGCAACCCTGAAAGTTTATGCAAAACATTTAGCCTTATAGTCAAAGTGGTGTGGATGAGAGTTTTGCATCCAGCTTCCTGTGACCAAAGTATGCTTTTAGACTTCTTAAGGGGCGGGTTTATGCTGGACTTAGAAGTATCCACCTTGAGACGTCAGTTGGCAGTGGTTAGAGCTTTTGAGTAACTACTCTTCCATTGGCTCTTTAGCTGTTAGGCTTTTGAAAAGCATCTTTGAAGAGACCAGTTATTTTACTTTACTTCATGGGATCTGCCTTTCATCCTGAAGGTTCTGCAATCTTCTCCTTTTGAGTCTCTTGAGCCTCTGGCTTAAAGTTTCTTACAAAACTATCTTTTTGGTGTCAATCTGATCACAGTGTAGGATTGTGGAATTATATGCTTTGCTGTACATTGATCCTTTTTTACATTTCTTTGCAGACACATTTGTTTTAAGATGTGGCCCTTCCATGTTTACTAAAGTTCCATACTCCTTTCATATAATGTTGGATTTGATTTAGCTAATTTTCCATTGATCTCCAAGCCTCTCAGGAAGGAGAGGCATTGCACTCCTTGGATGTTCATTTTGTTCTTTTAATCTAAATCGACAGTACAAAATATTCGAGGAAAATTGAAACATTGTTTCTCACATTAAGGTTGGATGGTCAGGATCTTAAGCCTTCTTTTCAACCATCTGATTATTGTGGATATAGGACAATTTCCTTTGCTTATCAAAAAGAGGTAAAATAAAATCTATGCGGAACCTTTCAGGGTAGCTCAACTTGTGGAGTATCTACTTCATGGGCTTTTTTCAGAGGTGCCTCCGTGAAGGACATTTGTGCAGCAACTACTTGGTCAACTCAGCACAAAGTCCTGGCTCATTATAAACTTCAAAGAGGTGGCGGTGTTTTAACAGATTTTGGACATAAGATTTCAGAATCTGTTAAAGCTGCTTAAAATCACTTACACATTGATTACCTTTCACTGGATGCTGCGTTAGTTGGCCTCCCTGAACTTTGTCTGAATATCTAAGTATTTGCTGTTTGATTTACTGCTTGGATATTAACTAATTTATTTTGGACTGGGACAAGGAACACTGACGAGGAGGTAATGACCCAGTCTTGCCAGTAATCTTCATTACTCCGAGTCCAGGTCTTCCCCTTTCATGGTTCTCAATTTCCCTCCCTCCCTCCCAATCGGTGGGGAAGGAATCAACCAGCAAATTATTACGTTCGTTATTCAGCTTGGGTAATACCTGGATGTTAGTCGTGTTCGGCCCTCTTTTATGTCCTTGCCCTTTTCACCAGTGCAAGTAAGCGCAGCTTACATAAACTTCAGTTGACTCAGAACGCTGCAGCTAGAGTCCTGTTTAGGCTCACTCACTCTGACTCAGTCTCCAGGGCTCTCACAGAGCTACACTGGTTGCCCATCAGGAAACGTATACATTTCAAAGCGTTATGTATTGCGTTTAGGGCCTGACACGGCCTTGGTCCGTGGCAACCGTGGCAGCTTTTCAAACCCTACACTCCAGCTAGATCAATTAGATCAGATAGTGGCAATCTGATCATCCCCAAGGCACACAGAGTAAAATGGGGAGGAAAAAGCTTTGCTTACACCACAGCCAAACTCTGGAACTCCCTGCCTATTTCCCTAAAAAAAGAATCTAATTTGATTAAATTCAGGAAGGGCTTAAAACCTGGCTTTACTAGCTCACCTCTACAGTATCACATCTGCTCGCATGTTCATTTAAGCCTCTGGACACCCCCGGGTACATGTAGCGCTATACAAATTCTTCATTTCATTTCATATGTTAACATTTAGGAAAAGAGAGGAGCCATGCCTAATCCTTGGCAGGGAAGTCAGTTTGCAACAGGGGCTTTGACACACATAGTGCTTGTGTCCCATTGAGTCCCTGATTTCCCCCCTCCGATTTAAAGTTGTAGGTTCCATCCCTAACTACAAGGGCTGGACTGGACAAGATGAGCTGGACTTCGAAGAGCTGAAGTTTGCCAGTGGGCACCTGGCTGTGACATGTATGTTACCAATACATAGCTCGTGGGAAAATGTATTTTACAGTTTCAGGATTTAGGATAAATACACAACATTGTTGAAAGCCAGGCTCTCAGCGAGAGTATGAAAATAGTTAACTTGAGAGCTGTGCACAATATTATAATGTAACATGAACATTTCTCAGAATGCCATTTGAATAATTACAGTAATTTCCAAGAGAGTGAGTTGTTTAAGCCTTCCTACTTGATGTGTTGTTTTTGATTGCAATAATTTTCATGGGACATTACTTATGCATCAAGATTGTGTTCCTGCTTTAAGAGCTATTTTATAAGGCTACTGTAGAATAGCAGTCGTTGGTGTCTATTTTACAGCAAAACCAGCAGCTTTGATGAGGTGTCTGTTTGCCCTGCACAGACACACCACCATTCATAAGATATGTTTGACATGTAAACACCATTATTACCACTGTCTACACATACCCTATGCACACAATTAATATGAGAGTTTGTGTGTGCTCTACAAAAACGATGAATACAAGTGGTTTTGTATGCCCTGTGAAATGAGAATTACACCTTGGTATCTTCCTGTTACAGTTCTCACTTCCTTAGGGTGGATTTATTTCTGTGAATCCGTATTAGCTGTTTAAAATTAACACACGATTTTAACTCATACTCTTATCCTGAGGTCGTGTTTACCTCACCAAGAACTTTTATTTTGCCAGGTTTCAAGTCATTTCAGCTTCTGACGAAGTTCTCTTTTTTTCTTAAAAAGCGAGTTCCTATGACCTGGCTCTACAGGGATAGCATTTTTTCAGTATTGTTTTTCCAGAGCAAATACCAGCTGAGATCCTTTTTGTGCCTTTCAGTTGCGTACGCTTTTCATATCCTGGAGTTCACTCCTTCTTTGAATTTGAGGATCGAGTTAGAGGTTTGGCGGGAATACCCCATGACCTTTCCAAAGTCTCTTTCCTTGATCTGCATCGAAGTTTGGGTTGAGGGCTTTGGATCCAGCCTCGCATACTTTGTGATTGTGCCTTTGTCTTGATGACACTTCACATGAAGGGTAGCAAAATGAGTGCCAGAGTTAGGAATGGGCAAGTCAAGGTTATCTTTCGCTACACCCATGAACGCCGATGGGCCTTGGGCGTATTCCCTATTTGTGCTGTGTGCCCGGTGATTAGGACATAGGATGCACGACTAGCATCAAGAAAAGTTCATAGTGATGTTGGGATTGCATTCAGACGGGTTATCCTTGATGACCATTGGTTCAAAAAGTGTGTGCTACACCTGGACAGGTATGCTCTCCTGCTTGACACCGTGGACTTTGGTAGATTGCACCACACCTGGGGATAGCCTTTTTCCTGGCTAGGACGCCAACCCATTCAGTGGTAGATACATGGAACTAAAACGTTTTGTAGAGCTGTCACCTTGCAGTCCAGGAATGAATATCGTGACCTGATTGCCAATATTGTTTTCATATTTACCACAAAATGAATGGTGGATGGTGACCGATTTGTTCCTTGTGTGCCACTTGATGTTTTTCCTGTGCTGGGTTTGTCCATGCATCTTGTGTTTGTTCTTGAGGCTCTATGTGCCTAGAAGTAGGGGCTGGTGAGCTAAGGGTTGACATGTTTTTTACTGCTCACTTCTTGATTTTCTATGTTGTTTTGAACTGAAATTGTTATTTTGAACTTGACAACCCAGCAAAGTGCATGGCACAACTAACATAGGTTATTGACTGCGTGCTCATGTGCATGCAGGGGTAGGTGAATTATTTGGGCTTGGGATTAGTTTGTGCCAGAACCAGACTAGCCATTCTGCCACTATGACATTTTAACAATGAGCTTCTGAGCTGGATGAGCTGCCACCAAGCCTCCACAGAAAATTTCAAGTCGTGTATTGGTGTCAATCATTCCAATTAATGTATTCTCCTGGTTACTTGCAATATGTGTGTCGTGTGAACTGTCTGCTATATTGGCTTTGACTGCACAGACCTCTCATGGTTACAGTTTGCATTAAATGTACTGCTCACTGGAACATTGGCTGATTGTCCATGTCCGCACAGGTATTGGTGGCCAAGGTGGGGCTTAATTTGTGCTAATGTGGTAGGTAAAAATGGTATTGGTGTAGTCCCTTTCTATGTATGTGTGAGTGTGTATGCCTTTATGGAACAGATCTTTTTTTATTCATTTTAGAAGGCATACCAACAGCAATACACAGCCATTCGCCTACAACCACAGGGGCCGGTGGCTAGGAAAAGATGCATAGGATATATATATATACGTACACAGCTTCATTGCCTACAACCCGGAGGCTGGCAGCGCTAATAAACATGCCTGGTAAGTAAAAACAAACGGAAACCATCAAAAGGACAGTGCAGGTCTGAAAACAGGAACCGAGGGAAGGACAGAAAAACCCTTCCTCCTGCCCTCCCCCCTAAAACTAAAAGAAAAATAAAGAAGAAAGAGGGACACCCGTACCAAACTCCCTCGGGTGCTAGAAAGAGACCTGACCCCACCCGCCAGGCTCGATCCAAAATGCCCCGTTCACCCAGATGAGGAACACCCTATTCTTGAACTTGAGGGATCAGCTGGAGGATTTGCAAGAGTTTGGGGCAGGTGACTTCTCCGAGATCTTTCGATAATAACACAATGAAAGGAGCCCATGGTTCTGCATATTTCTCGCCTTTCTGGTCTTGTACGAGAGAAAGGCGTTCCATAGCTAGGGTCATCCAAAGTCTATGGAGCCATGCTGTGTGATCCGGGACAGTAGCAGTGCCCCAGTGCATCAGAATCGCTTGACGTGCTGCGACTAGCGCTAATGCCATCTGCCTACCTCGCAGCGACCACAACGGGAAAGTTATTGGGTTCGAAAGTCCTAGGAGAGTGTAGCCCGGGAAACAAGGAATCTCAGTCTTGAATGCAGTGTCAATGTCATTAAGCACCTGCTCCCAGAATCTCTCCAGTCTCGGACAATGCCAAAGAAGATGTGCAAGGGAGCCCGTCAGGCCGCAGCCCCGTCAGCATTCCTCTGTATGATTCTTGTCCCATTGATGGATACGAGCGGGTGTGAGGTACCAATAAGATGCTACCTTAAACGCAGACTCGGCTCCAGCGGTATTGTAGGCCGTATAATGGGCTCTGTATTGGATGTTGTCCCACTCCTTGTCCGTAAGAGCCCGCCCCAATTCTGCCTCACAGCGGAGTTGGCCTCTCGAGCGATTCCCTTTCTGGCCTGGCGCAAGAAGAACATAGAACTCCGCCATAAGATGCTTGTCATCTTTCTTGCTCACTATCCACTGCTCGAAAGGGGTAGGTTTGCGAGAAGCATGTGGTAAGTATGCTCCTGATGTAGCCCAGTGCCGTAGTTGTAGGTTATAGAACTCATCTGTACGGGGAAGGTTGAGGTCCTGACGCACCTGAGTGAAGGGAATGATGCCGTTGAGGTCGAATAGGTGGCCCAAATGCTTGCAGCCCGCTTCCCTCCAATGCTGAGCAACCTCAGACCTACATCCAGGGGGAAATCAGGGTTATCAACCATTGGTGTCATTGGGGAGGGGAAGGATGTAAGGCCTCTCGTGAGAGCCACCGCGTCCCACACCTTCATTGTTGCTGCAGTGACTGGTGAGAAGTAGAGACCACATGATAGTTATCGGCGAGGAAGCCAGATCTCTCGCCAGACATTCGCTCCAGCTACCGCCTGGTCCATGAAGGTCCAGTGCTTTTCAGAGAGCGGGCGATTCCATTCTAGTACATACCGTAGGTGGGCGGCCTGAAGATATCTGTGGACCAATGGCAGGTTCACTCCACCTTCACTTTTAGGGCGCGACAGTTGCGCTATGGAGAGGCGCGCCTTCCTGTTGCCCCAGATTAATTTATTTATGGCCAGCTGTAGAGCCCGCATAGCTTTGGGTGGAGGTACTAGAGGCAGAGTCTGGAACAGATACAGGATCCTCGGCAAGACCGTCATCTTTCCCGTGGCGATGCGCCCAAACCAGGACAAGTTAAGCTTAGTCCATCCATCCAGCGCCTTCCTAGTCTGGTCTACCAGAGTCAAGTAATTCAGCTCCAGAGTGCGTGGGAGTGAGGGGGCCAGGAGAATGCCCAGATAGGGCACGGGTCGCTGGACCAGTGAAGGGGGAGAATCTGTTGGAGGGAATCTACCTGTGCCTGGGGCAAGGACAAGTTGAGCACCTGAGATTTGTTAAGATTAACCTTATAGCCGGAGACTTGTCCGAAGGACTCTAATTCACTTGCGAACGCGGGTAGGGACATGAGTGGATCTGCTAGGGAGAGGATGACATCATCCGCGTAGAGGCTCACTGTATGGGTATCTCCGCCGAATAAGAGACCTTGGATGCGCGGATGATCTCTAATTCTCTGAGCAAAGGGCTCCATGTACAGGGCAAATAGGAGGGGCGAGAGCCGACACCCCTGCCTCGTGCCCCTGGCGATCTCAAAGGGAGTCGAGGACACTCCATTTACTCTGACAAACGCCTAGGGAGCATGGTAAATACACTACACCCATTGGATGAAGCGGGGTCCAAACCTGAAGCCCCGCAGAGTGTCAAATAAATATTTCCAGCACACCCTGTAAAACGCTTTTTTGGCGTCGACAGACAAGAGCACAGCCCCCTTACGGGAGCAATGGACACTGTCCACGAGATGCAGAAGGGGTTTTGTATTGCCGCCGCCCTGGCGAGTAGGAAAGAACCCCGCCTGGTCCGGATCGATTAGGCCCGCCATTAGAAGATTCAGCCGAGCTGCCAGAATGCCTGTGAAGAGCTTTGCATCGATCTTAAGCTGCGAGATCGGGCGGTAAGAGCTGCAAAGCCCAGGGTCTTTATTAGGCTTGAGGATTACTGAGATCGCGTCTTCAGACATGGAGTCTGTGACCGCCCCACTGTCTAGGAAGGAGTTGAAAAGCCGAGTCAAGAGAGGAGCTAGCTCCTTACAGAATGTTTTTTAGAACAGGGCAGGGTAGCCATCGGGATCCGGGGATTTATCTAGCTTTAACTGAATGGGATCCTCCAGCAGCTCCGCCTGCGCCTCAGGGAGGCGGGGAAACTTGCTGGACTCCAGGTATGCGCATGCATTAGAGGGGCCTACTGCCTCTTCGCTATAAAGAGATTGATAGAATTGCCTAAACTCCTCTATGATTTGGGAGTCCAAGTGAACCTCTTCGCCTGTAGGCCGCTTCAAGGAGGAGATGGTCACAGCCACAGCTTTGGCGCGTAATCTCTGTGCCAGCATCCTCCCACACCTTTCGCTACTCAGATAGGACTTGTGGCAGAGGCGAAGCAAAGTGTACTCTACCCTATCAAGGTCTATGCATTTAAGAAGCATTTGCTTTCTTTCCAAAGTCCTCCAAACCCTCGGGCCCCGTGCGCTTCTGTATCGCCTCCAGCTCCGCCACTTCATGTTCTAGACTCTAACAGGCTTCCCTACGCTTTTTGTTGTCAGCAGAGGAGATCGCTATGAGTTCCCCGCGAATCACCAGTTTAAGAGTCTCCCAGACGGTCGCTAATGTGGTATCCCCAGTGTCGTTGTGTTGGAGGTAGTCCGTTAGCTTTGAGCGTACTCTCTCTACAGTACTAGGCGAGTGTAAGAGTCCCACCCTCGAGCAGGAGTGTGTCTGACCCCCTCCGGTTGTATGTGGATGGAGATAGGTGCGTGGTCGGAAAGGGAGCGCGTGTCTATGGAGGCCTCACTAATCCTGGAGAGGAGCGTGTTGGAAACAAGGAACATTTCCAGACGCTCATAAGATTTGTGAGCCGCAGTGTAATGGGTGAAGTCCCGCGCAGTCGGGTGCTTGAGTCGCCATACACCGTGAAGGCCATTATCGGCCAGCCATTGTTTGCCCTCCGAGGAGAGGACACCCACCTGTGTGTAGCGCTGGCCGGACCGGTCAGAGTCGTTGTCCATAACCAGGTTCAAATCTCCACCCACCACTACAGCAGAGTCAGGGAGGCCAGGTCTTCTGCAACATACCTAAGTAAAAATGGCTCTTGGTGTGTGTAAGGTGCGTAAATATTAATCAAAGTGAGAAGAGTGGCCCCCCATTGGATCCGGAGTGCTAGAACCCTACCCTTGACTCATAAAAGGTAGAGAGCACCTTGCCCTCAAATTTTGCCCCCAGGAGAATGGCCACCCCGTTCTTTTTCACTGCGCTTGAGGACCAGTATTGACGAGGAAATCGTTGTGTACTCATGCGGTTAGTGTCCTTAGATAACAGGTGGGTCTCCTGCAGCATGCAGATATCCCCTTCAGAGTGCTCTAGTAAAGAAAGGATAGCAGTGCGCTTTACAGGGTGGTTCAGGCCCCGGATGTTAAGACTCACAATCTTTAGGTATTTAACCATTCAATATGGGGGTTAGTATGCAATGCGCAGCCGTGACAGACAAGGAGGAGAAGCGCTGGTGGTGAGCTTGAGCGAGTGAGATCCAGTGAGGAGGAAATAGAGGCGCATGGCCTGGCACGGAAACCCCACAAAAAGGAACAACAACATTCCAAAATAATAAAACAACCCTCTGCAATTCAACCCCAAACGTTAACAGTGGACACAAGTTCATCAAGAGAGAAAAAACCCAAGGGGTTGTGACTTTGGCGGCAAGTCGCAGGACAGAGTACCTGGTGGTCCAAGGTCTGCGGGGGAACATTCCATTTGCCGGGGAGAGGGAGATGTCACAAGTGTCCCTCCAGCCTCACTCCAGGGCACCCATCCCCGAAGAACTGTATGATGAACTCAAGGAGTGCTCGGACGCTCCTGAGGCTGAGAGATGGAAGAAAGGATTGCTTCATGTTCCTTGGCCATCGTTTCTGGGTCAGGGTTTAAGTTGGATGTCGATTTACTGACTGTTTGCCAGTGTGAGACTCTCCGGGCGGCGCTATCTCTAGGGCCCTCCTTCTGCTCCGCGGTTGTAGCGCTTTCCAATTCCAGCAGGTCGAGAGCCTCGGCGAGAGAGCAAATCTGTCGCAGCTTATCCTTATGCTTAAAAATAATGCAGAAGTGGTAGCCCCTTGAGTACAGGATTTATTTGTCACGGAGATGGGAATTAACAACTTTGAATTCTCGCCTTTTGGTCAACGTTGATGCTGCAAGGTCTTTGAAAAGTAGGATTTGCTCCTTGAGCTAGAAATCATGTACTCAGACAAGGATGTCCGGCGGAGGGACCATATCTCCTCTGGGCGGGCCCACACGATAGACCCGGTCCATCTGAACATCTTTAGCGCTGTCGTCACCCAAAACTTGCTGAAAGAGGGCCAAGATGTAGGATCTGAGGTCGTCTCCCTCTGCTCGCCAGGGAACCGCTCGGATATGTAGGTTATTCCTCCAAGAGTGATTCTTGAGATCCTTCGCGTGGGCCTGTAAGTCCAAGTTTTGGTCCTGTAACCGGATCACCTCTTGCTGCAACTGGTGAAGGTCTTCTTCCCAGCTCAATTCGTGCTCCTCAAGGGTGGCCCCCCGCTCGCCCACCTCATCTATGTCAGGCCGGACCTCCTTGAGATCAGCGGAAAGCTGGCCCTTCAGGTCTAGGATGTCCTCCTTAATAGCAGAAAACAGCCCCATCATGAAGGCCTTCGTAGCTGGGCCGTCCCCCCCCCTTCTATCGTCTCCGACTGTCTCGGGTCCCCAGGTGCAGTGCTTGCTGCATCAGGGCTGCTGGGTGACTTAAGGAGCAAATATTTGAGGGACTTCTCCTTCCTCGCCCGGGCCGAGGACATGGTGCTATGTTGTTCCTGTGGGTCACCTCGTATGAGGTCAGCAGCGATGTAGTCTAATGGCACCCACGTGGAGTAGGAGTCGGTAGCCCTACCGTGCAGTCCAGGGGCTGTGAACTCGTGCTGCGGGGCTGGTGCTCAACAGGGCCTAGTTTATGACTCTGAAGGAGCCCTGCGTGCTCCGGGAAACCCTCGCACCCCCTGAAGTTCTTGGTGCCCATGCGGTTGGCCACTGCTGGGCGAGGCCTCGGTCAGCTCGCTTCAATTGCAGGGTGTGGGGTCCATCCACAGCGCAGACCTGCGAACTGCGTGCGTGGTGCACTGTCCTAGAGGCGCCAACCGCCCCCAGCGAGGAGTACTGATCAGGGGGTCCCAAGCGGTGGGTCCAGACAGCAGCCGCAGTTCTCTCAAGACCTGCCTCCAGGCGCAGATGGTTATGGCACTGCTGGAAGTTGAGCCGCAGGGCCACGGAAGCTAGGCCGCAGGATCCAGTGCGCCCAGCGGCCCACGCACACCACTGCCGCATATGTCCCGAGGGCCGCAGGCCACGAGCGCCTCCGTGGCGGAGCAGTGCCGCCTCCGCCAAGCACCCCGACAGGCCAGGGGAGGCGACCAAATGGCGGTGGGCTATGCAATCGCCGGCCAGAGCAGCCTCCTCCTCACAGAGCCCCACCAGAGGCTAGATGTGCGTGGGCAGTGATTACGTGCTTGACGAGGCCGCTTCTGTGAGTTGCGCTCCGGGGAGGCGCTGTCTCGCTCCCCACTGGAGTCCACCAGCAGCCACGGCAGCGCACCCCACGCTCTCGACCCAGGCCTAGCTCCCAGCATGACGCAAACTGGGTCAGCAAGGTTGCAGGAGGCTGCAAAAGGACTGCGCGGTGTCACCAAGGCAATTGCTCTCGGTCGCCAGTTCCTAATTGCATGTTTAAGGACCGGGGATGGAGCTAAATACAAAGCTTTTTGAAGACGAAGCCGGAGGGACGGAGTCCTGCGTCCTACCGTGCCGCCATCTTGGCCACGCCCCCGTGTGTATGCCTTTAAATTGCATCTTGCCCTTGATGTTCATATTTGTGCTGTGAAGTCCAAAGAAGGCACGTTGTTAATGGCTGTGCTGTTCAGCAGTATATTCTTAGTTTCTTTTACCTGCTTTTACAACTATGAGCTTTATGAGCCGTATTTTGGACTTCAATCCCTGTTTTTAGCAAGGATTATGTTTACTTTGCTATATAGACACCAAAGCAAATGTTCAGCTTGCTAAACCTACAATAAATATATTTCCTATTTGTCAGTACAGACTGATGGAATGTATGTCTCAGCTCCACATAAACCATTACTAGGAATGACATTAGGAGACAGAATGAAAATGTATATACCCTCCAAATTTAATTAATGGGAATGTCTTTAGCTTGTCTACAATCAAATTAATACACCAGTTAAGAACGTTCGCACCCTATAAAAATCTTTCTTAGGAATATGTTAGAAATGTATTTGTATGCGCCCAGGCAAGATGGCCGCTGACTGATTTTCAGGGACGGCAGCGCTGACCCTTCTCTCCCTTTGTGAAATCCCCGCTAAAGAATGGACGATTAAACTGAAGGGTTATGCCTCGATGGATTTGCTGTGAGGCTGCTCAGACCCCGCCGGCTCCCAGCGGCGTAAGCTTTAATAGAATTTGGGCAGCTGGTTTTGCTTACATGCCCACCCTTACGAGGCGTACAGCGGCGGGCAACTCCTACCGATTACTGCGACCCTGAGGCGGCTTCTTGTGTTCGTTCGGCAGTGGTCACTGCGGTTTCGAGTTGTAATGGCCCCGAAGGCAACAAAAACCGGGAAAGACCAGAGTGCCGTGAAGGACGCTAACGATAGGAGAGATGCTAAAGATCCTAAAGATGCGGCCAGAGAGACCAAGGAGAGAAAAGGAATCCCAGGAATACAGGATACGAGTGCAATCTCTGGGCAGACGCGACGTGGTGGCCCCAAAAAGAAAGGTGAGGGGAACAAACTGCTGGATGTTGGTGTGGCGGGCAGCACAAGGCTACGCGCTGCGACCGTTGTTGCTACAGAAGGCACTATGCGCCAGCCGTCAGCCTTAGAGGCATATGGGGCGATCAGGGCGATAAATGCTACAGGGACAATACCCACGAATAATGTTTGCTCTCCTGTTTGTGCCCCCGCCCCAATCTCTGTTGTGTCTGTTATACCTAGAATCAATGCTGATCTATCTCCTTCAATGGATGATCCAGGCGCACAGAGAAATGACTTTCCGACAGCCGACCAGGTGGATTCTGGGCCGGGTAGTTCTTGTCCCTACTCCACACCTCAGATATCAAAAAATTTAGAGGAGGGCTCGGAGCTAACTGGTGTTATTCAGGCAAATGGAAAGGTGATAGAGGGGGCAAACTCTCGGATGATAGCCATTACAGCGAATGGACATAGCGATGGCTTGGATAAGGAGAAAAGCAATGGTCCCTCTGGTATCCTAGATAGCCCAGCAACAGCAGATGAGAAAATAGCTAATCAGCTAACTCAAGGCCAGGTCAATATATCCACACAAGCTCAACTAGCCCCAGATATACTGGAGATCGACGATGGCAACCTTAGTAATAGAGTTAGGGTGTGTGTTGCCCCATCACATAAAACATGCAAATCTAATTAAGAAATGTTATCACCATGTAATACAAGCCATTTGAGAAATGTGTATGTGTATATATATATAAAATATGTATTTTTTATATATTTTTTGATTTTCTAGATACTATCTTTTGTGGGAGTTGTGTTACAAGCATTTGTGCTAGCCTGAAGAAGGTGGGGAATCATAAGATACCACCGAAACGCGTCGCTTTTTTGTACAGACTTGATGGGAAGGACTAACACAACGCTTCTGGACACCGAGAAAGCATTAGGTCCACAAAGGCACAGATAATATCTTGGGATATAATTGTAAAAGAAACGTGACACATTTATGAGATATGTACCTATGAACTTGTCAGTCTTTGATTGATATATCCTCTAGTGCCCATTAGATTTACATTATAAGACATTGCTGCTTGTGTACTCCCCTTTAAGTCTTTTTGTCTCCCTTATTGATTTTGTGATAAAATGTTTTTAATGTTTTTTTAATGGTTTTTATGATACATAATAAATATACTTATTTTTCTATATACACTACCTTTCTGGACTCCTATTGGTGCTAATACCTGACTCTCGTGAGTGAATGTGTAAGAACGGATGTATGCTACATAAGATACCCAAGGGGGTCTTGTTTATTTGACATAGTAACCTTAGTAATACCTCCGGCGAGCAGAATAATCAAGGGACTATATCTTCCTGGTCGAGTGCATCCCTGCTCTCCCCGGAAGGAGATACGTTTTTCTCCGTGAATGACGATTCAGATACATCTCAGATTAGTGAGCAGGATTCCTTGCAAGAGAGCGTCTCAGGGGATGATTCCCCGTCTACACAGAAGAGGCACCGCAGCCAGTCTATCATCTCTAGACGACGGGCTAGGACTAAAGGCAGGTCCTCGGATTCAACTAGTAGGCGGCTTGAATGGGATTACTCCGCATCTACGTTGACAGCTTATACTGGTAGCGGGCCTGTTTTAGAAAACGAGATACAAAATGGAACAGGCACAGGCGAAACCAGGAACTCTGGCAATGTGTCTTCATCCCCGACACTGGAGTTATTGTTTGCGACTCTTAAACAAATGCAGGGTGAGGCAAGGCAGGAAAGTAAAAGATCACAACTTGCCACTAAGAAAATTCAGGGGGCCATTCGCAAAACGAATAAGCTATGTACGGACATGTCGGAACGAATAACCCATGTGGAAGCGCGAACCGTTGCTGTGGAGGAGGAGGTTGAGAAACTGCATATATTCAAAGCTACACAGGAAAAACAAACACAAGATGTATGTTGGCAACTTGAGGAGTTTGAGAATCGGCAGCGTCGCAACAATGTCCGGCTGCTTGGCCTTGAGAAAAACGTGGAAGGAGGGAACACTATGGCCTTTGTTGTAAAGTTACTGAAGGGCGCTTTCACAGAACTCGCCCACTGGAACTGGGAGATGGAAGTACAGCGGGCTCATCGTTTCCGAATGTTTAAGAGAACCCACTCGAAAAATCAAGGAGAACGATCTAGAGCCATATTGATTTTTATTGGCAATTTTTTGCTAAGGCAGGCCATTATAGATCGGGCTAGACCTGATTCAAAAAGAACTTTTGAAGGACACACCTTCTTCGCTCGGCCGGACTTTTGCCACACAACGGTCGAGCGGAGATGGAGGCTACGACAGATGATTGCCTCATTCCAGGGGGTGGGCTGCAAAGCTTTTTTGCTCTTTCCTGCACGGCTTAAGGTTATTTATAAGGCCAGGGTCAGAAAGTTTTTTTCTGAGATAAAAGCTCAAGAATTTCTTATGGAAGCAACATAATCACAGGGGGAGAGGGCCCTAGGCAACACTTCAGACAGGGTGGCAACAGGGAATAATTGACGAAATGATTGATGGGGCTTTCTTCTTTTCTTTCTGTTAAATGAATACGAAATTTAACTCCGTTAGGTATTTTTTTTTTGCTTGAAAATTGTGGGTTGGGGCTGGAACTTATTGATGGAATGATTTTAAGGATTGGAGGCTAGGCAGCATCTGGTGTTAGGGGATATACGGGGGCGGTGACGTTGGCGCTGTCGGTGCTGGAACTACAGCGGCCACACTTGGGTCATGCTTGACCTATTTGCCTGTAAGGGAAGTAGGGGGGGGTGGGGGCGGGGGGAGGGAGGGGGTGTTTTTCTAGAGGGGTTTGGTGGAGGTTCAGCACAGTATGCGGTATTGCGATAGGCGAGGTCAATGAAGGAGCGGCATAACTGGATACAAAAAGCTTCTGTTTGGTTATTCAAGGAGATTCAAACAAGGCGTATAAATATAAATGTTTGTATGGAGAGACTAATTGAAAGCAGGGCTTACTCGAAAGAAATGAAAAAATCTAAGATATGAGTTTACGGATTCTGACAGTTAACATTTTCTGGCTAAATGACCAAAATAATCGGAATAAGGTGGCAATTTGGTTGAAGTCTCTACGCATAGATTTTCTTTCTGTTCACGAGACACATGTAGAGGGCAGTAGAGCTCGTATAATGGAGCAACTGGGGCTTAAACTTTTGGCACATACAACGCAGGGTTTTCGAACAAGGGGAGTGGCAATTCTTACCCGGGGGAATGATGTAAGGGTTCTTAGAAAGACCGCAGATCAATGGGGTCGGTGGGTGGTGATTGAATGTCTGATTAATGGATGTAAGTTTACACTCTGCTCGCTATACGGATCAACATGTGACGACCCGGAGTTGCTAGAAGAGCTAGACTCTAGTCTGGCTATGTGGCCTACCCCTATGATTATTTGTGGGGATTTTAATATCAATGATTTGGGAGTACAGTGGGGTTTGCCAGGAAGTAATTATCTTGGGGAAAAAAGAAAGGTTGGTTTTGCCTTAACTAATCTAGTTCGTACTAATGGTTTGATAGATTTATGGGCATATCTGAAACGCTTAGACTCAGGTAGTACCTTTTTTTCAGCTCCACATAAGGTTATTTCCCGCTTGGATTACTTTTTTGTTTCAAAACAATTTATTTCTAATTCTGGTATTGAGAGGCATCCTCGGATAATGTCGGATCACAATCCGCTAGTTTTTACAGTTAATGTGTTGATGGGGGAAAAGCAAAACCCGGGATGGACCTTTGAACGGAGGTTGTTATATGATCCTGACTATGTCGCATTCATGAAGGGCTGGATTAAGGAATTCTGGGATTTTAACCGAGGGAGCACTAGTGAGGGAATAGTTTGGGACACTTTTAAAATGGGGGTTAGAGGTAAAACTATAAGTTATAGTCTGCGCCAACAGAAGAAGGAGTGACAGCGGGAGATGGATGTCAGGGAAAAATTGAACAAACTGGAAGAGGCTCTAGCTATAGCCATCAGTACGGGCGGTTTGATAGCTGAAATAACACTACAGCTGGCTATAAATAAGGCTGAGGAAGGGGATCATTTTGTTACGAAAGCAGCAGAGATCTATCTGGCAAAAAAAGAACACTGCCATGAATACAACGAGCGGGTTGGACATACTTGGCTATAAGAGTTAGGCAAAAAATAGCAGCTGGGGAGATCTCTGAAATTTATGATGCCGAAGGAAAGGTTATAACAAACGCATTAGAAATCTGTGACATTTTTAGGCTTTTCTATCAGTACCTATATAGTAGAGGACCATCAGTGGTGTCCCTGGGCATTCGAAAGTTCTTAGATAAAGTAGCTGTACAGAAGGTAGACCCTGCCGATAGGGAGGAACTTGAGAGGGTGTTCTCACATGAAGAAATAATTGGGGCCTTGCAAGACTTGCCATCTGGAAAGGCAGTTGGCCCGGATCAGATTCCGCTGGAGTTTTATAAAAATGTCAAGGACTCTATTGGACAAGATTTGATTGAGGTTATGCTGCTGGCTCAAAAGGGGGGGGCTGCACCTGAGTCGTGGGTGGGCTCAGATATTGTAGTTTTTCTGAAAAAAGACAAACCAGCAAGAGAGCCGGGCTCATATCGCCCTATTACACTATTGAATAGCGACTGTAAAATCTTCTCTAAGGACATGGCGACACGATTATCCATCCCTGTCAACACGGGTTTATAACGGGTTGTGGAACCACACAGCATGTACGGCGGGTGATTACACTTTTTGATGCAGTGGAAGTTTCAGGAGACCCTATGGCTGTTCTGTTATTAGATGCTGAAAAGGCATTCGATAGGGTCTCCTGGGACTTTCTGTGGGAATCAATGAGATGGTTTGGCTTGGGGGAGGGGTTAATTAAATCCATTCAAGTGCTTTATTTGGCACCCACAGCTCGCCTAAGGGTAAATGGCAACTACACTCTGCCTTTTAATATCCAGCGGGGGACACGGCAGGGGTGTCCATCTTCGCCCCTGCTATTCGCTATCTACATGGACCCCTTAATAAGGCTATTTGAGGCTAATAATGGAATTTCCCCAGTAGTATGTCAGGGTGTGGAATCTAAAGTCCTTGCCTATGCCGATGATGTGGCCATTATCACCACGGATCCACTCTTGGCGTTGGTAGTGGTAGAGGTAATAGCACAAGAGTTCGGCATTTACACAGGGTATGCACTTAATAGATCTAAGACTCAAGTAATAAAGAACCGATTTGTCAACTTAGAAGATCCCTGTGTAACAGAATTGGCAATGTATCTAGGTATAAGGATTACGTCTGATTTAGAAAACTTGGTGGCTAAAAACATTGAGCCAGTAATCAGAAAGGGTTGAATGGATCTTGACAGACTGAATAATCTTCATTTGTCTTTGGTTGGACGTCGTTAAAATGATGTTTTTACCAAAGATTTTGTATTTGTTTAGGGCGATCCCACTGGAATTTCAAAAATCTTGGTTTGTTATTTTAGAAGGCTTAGTTAATAGATGCATTTGGGCACAGGGGAAGACTGGGAGGGCTCTTCGCTATATGTCTTTGCCCCGGGAGAAAGGGGGGTTTTTAGTTTCAGATTTACAAAGTTATTACTGGGCAGCTGCACTTCAATATATGGGTATTTTGATCACCAGATGATATAGATAGGGAAATAGAGCTCCCTGATGTTTACAAGCTGTTATTGGGAGAACACGCAGTGAATTGTTTCTGGAAATTCACGGAGCCTAGCTACTATAAGAGGACAAAATTCAAGACTCTGCTATCTGCTTTTAAGATCTGGGGGGTTTTAAAAAAGAAGATTGGTCTGGGGAGGATTAATCATTATACTTTGCTTTACAAAAACCCCACCCTTCCGGAAATTTTTTCTGACGAGGTTATGGCAGGATGCGCAACAAAGGGAGTCCGAAAGGCTGGTGATTTAATTGGGAAGGAAGGGTTTCGCCAATTTAGCTGGAGTTTGGGCTGGCATTTTTTTAAAAAATATTTGCAGCTGTGCAGTTTTTTGGGCAAAAAGGTTGGGGGGGCTAGTGGGTTTAATAGCAACCTAATAATTGACATCATGCAAGACAGCGCTAAGGGTACTATCAGGCTAATATATGCAGAATTGATTAGCTTAAAAAAAGATGATCTAGCTAAACAGGAGAATAAATGGCTGGAGCGCGTGGGGGCTGCACCAGAAGTATTTTCAAAATCCGTAGAGCTAGCCCGGACAGTTTTGTGTTCGGCCGGGCTCCAGGCGCAACATTTTAAAGCTGTTTTTTCTCTATATTATACCCCGGCTAGATTAGCACAGTGGGGGGGGGGTCATCAGGGATCACCTGTCCACGGTGTGGGGGGATGGCAGCTGATCTCATACATATGTTTGCAACTTGCCAACATCTGCAAGGTTTGTTGGAATCTATTATGGAATGTTTAGATCGGTCACTTGGGCTAAAAAGTACATTAACCCCCGGACTAATTCTGCTGGGAATAAGCAATCTAGGACAAAATGAGAGGGCTCATCAATTTCTTTTTATTGCTATGGCTGTCCTAAGGATTAACATTGCTTCTGCTTGTTTGGATCGCCTCCCTCCCACCTTTCAGCAATGGCTCTCGCGGTTACTCTCTATATATACATTGGAAAGAGTGATTTATGAAAGGAAGGGTAACAAATCTAAGTTGCTAGGACGGACTATCTGGGCTCCCTTAGTAAGATGGAAGGAATCAGAATAATTGATAGGCATGGGTGGAATAAGCTAAGCATGATGTCGGAGCTAATTTATGCTCTTTTGAATCGAGACCTATGCCCTGTATTTGTTTTGTTTCTAATTCCTTTAAAAAAAATATTATTCTTTGTTTATTTTGTATGATCGATTCCATTTTAAAAAAACTTGCATTTTTGTTACTTTCCATCTGGTTGTGTTTACTGTGCTGATACCTGTGGGGAAAAAATTTAAAAATGTAATAAAAAAATAAAAAAGATAAAAAAATAAAAAGAAATGCATTTGTATGCACAAATAACAAAAAAAGAAAGATTTCCTGTATATGCCACACACAAACCAATGCTACTGAAAGTCTCTGGGTTTTGAGGGCCAAGGGAATTACATTGGTATCTGTATGAAGACCATTATCAGGATATGTCCTGAAAATATTTATTACAAGCCAATAAAACCATTAATAATTACATCTTTGTAAAAATGACATCAATGCCTTTTAGATTCCCTACAAACCAAAGCTAAGAATTGACCTGAATGCCCAATACAAACGTCATTGGGCTCACCTTTCAAACTTTATTTTTCTTGTGTGTCATGAAAATCTAGAATAAGATCGGTCCTTGTGGACCAGTGATGGTCAAACACGTCTTAGGCAAACAGTTAATAAAAATATCTCTGAACATTCTACACCTAATTTTAATAAGGAAACCAACTTTTTCTCTATGCACATAGAAAGAATAGTGAGCACACACTTTTAGCTCTCCTAAAATAGCTTTCATAGTTAATTGTAGTTCACCATTAGGTGCCCTATGTGGTTTTCCGAAAAATGGCACTGATATTGGGAATTTCATATGGGCAATCGCTACCCGCGAGTTGAGAAGAGCTACTAGATCAATGCTCAAAAACGTTTGTGGCCTGAAAAGAATAAAGTAATGTGCAAAATGTAAATGAAGTTTGCAAAAAAGCATCCAGATGGATACCATTTTGAAGACTTGAGGCCTGATTATGATCTTGGCGGTGACGGTCACGCTTTTGCGGTTGCGTCCAGTTCCCCGTCCGCTCAGTAGGTGGTATTTAGTGTGTGTGGCTTGTCAGATGAAAGACCGCCCAGCTCCTTCTGGCTCAGGTGGGCTTGCCCAACCACCACAAGGGTTGTCTCAGGGAACAGCAGATGACGATGGGAGCCCAGCCACTTTCTCCACCCGGCCAATAATGATGTGCCTTCCTGCCGAGGCAACTGTGGCAGCCAAACCTCCACACCTGAGTCGGCAGAAAGCAACTCATATAAGGCCAAAACTCACCTTTCCACTTCCTGTACCACCATGAATCCGATCTTACAAGACCTGCCGCTGCTGCTACAACACGAACAAAATCAACACCGTTGTTCGCAAAGCGGAAGGTAAGCACCACTATTACCTGTTACCTTCTGACTTGGCTGGTCAGATTTGCAAAGAATACATGCATTTTTAAATTTCACACGCAAGCCTTAGCATACCAATGTGTTGTTTCAACGTCAGTAATCTTGACGTTTACCACGTGTAAAGTACCACACCTGTATGACTACAATGTATTATTGAATTCTGAGCACGCTGCCTTAGAAAAAGTGGGCACTTGCTCCAAAAAAAAATCTAATCATAAAGCTAAAAGTATATAGATGTGTTTGGATAGATTAAGTAAAATGGCATATAAACTAAAATGGCAAACACATCATTGTGATAAGTGCAATATAACAACATGTAGAAATTGCACTAGACAAGGTGGAAGTCTCATCTCAACAATTCCTAGGAAAATGAATGCCAGTCCTAAAAGTTAACCATTCTACATATTCATCATCTCAACGTTTGTCCTTGTCTAGTGGAAGTCCTGTGTTGCATACAATAAAATGTGTTACATAAGTTCACATGGGGCAATGCACATGTGCACATATGTGTCAATACTCAATGGAAACAATCACTCCTGAATGAAAATTTAACAAAAAATCAAGTTGAAACATCTATTTGTTGGTGCATTTGACCATTACTATGATGAATGCTTGCATCTAAATGCACATGACCATCACTTACCATGTCAACCGGTGTATGCACCTAAGAAAGTAGGCATAAAAATTATAGGCTGGATTACCTGACATCACGGGAAAGAGAAATATGTACTACATATGTCAGTCTCAAACATTGCTAGGAATAAAACAATTGCTAAGGGAAAGAAATGCCAAGACTAACTTGTTGAAATCCAAACCATAGATTTATTTCAAACAAATTAGATAACTCTCACAAAATAAATAATGCCAAATGGCAGCCCAGAATTATGCACGTAAAGTCCTGTGCACATTTGTGCTGTTTGACAAAGCCTGCCTCCTATATCACTGCTAGGGGAAACCTCCTCAAGAAGGGGCATCCAGTGGGCAATGCAGACACCTCATATAATCTACAATGGGGGGAGGGGGAGTCTTTGAAGTGGAAGGGGTGGATTTGCATTTGGGAGTGTGGGGCTTGGAAGTGGAAGGGGTGGATGGGCCTTTTTTGTTAGGGTGAATTGGGATGCTGCATGGGTGTGTTTGGGTGTGGGAGGGGTAGATAGCTGTTTTAGTGGAAGGGGTTATGGCAAGAGTAAAATGGGGATCCTAAACGGGGAACTAGGGAGGCTGTGTAGGAAGGCATGGGCTTTGGGAGCCAGAGGGACTGGCTGTGTGTGATGTGCATGTGTCTTGTGAAGGTGCTGTTGCCTGTGGGTCTGGTGCATGTTTGGCAAGTGTGGGTGTGTCTTTTGTCCTAGGTGTCAGTTGTGTGTATGATTGGGGGCGCCTCAGTTTCTTACCTGTGTACTCAAAGGATGTTGTGCCTGTCTGTTTGTGCTGTGGACATGATGATGGGGGGGTGGTTGGTGACTGGATATGTGTGCTGTGGATGTGATGGGGTGTGGCTGGTGAATTCTGGTGTGGTGGAGTCTGTGGCTGTGATGGTTGTCATGGTGATGGGTGTAGATGTGGTGGAGGTTGTTGTGGTGGTGACTGTGGGTGTGATGGTGTTGGTGTCAATGTGGATGTGATGGGGTGTGGCTGATAAATGTGGGTGTGGTGGAGTCTGTGGATGTGCTGGTTGTTTTGGTGGTGTTGGTGCAATCTGCGGATGTCCTGGGGTGTGGCTAGTTACTATGTGTGTGGTGGAGTCTGTGGATGTGATGGTTGTTGTGATGGTGACTATGGTAGTTTTGGTGGTATCTGCGGGTGTGGTGGTGTCATGTAATCTGTGGATGTGATGGGGTGTGGCTGGTGACTGGGTGTGGTGGAGTCTGTGCATGTGATGGTTGTTGTGGTGGTGACTGTGGGTGTGGTGGTGTTGATGTCATCTGTGGATGTGATGAGGATGCGCCTGGTGACTGTGGTGGGGTGTGTGGATGTGATGGTTGTTGTGGTGGTGACTGTGGGTGTGGGGTGTCGGTGTCAGCTTGTTTGATATTGTTCATGTGTGTCTTGTGGGGTTTATGTCTGTGTGTTGTGCTAGGGTCTGGATGAGTGGGTGCATGCAAATGTTTGCACGTGCTTGGTACAGGTGTATAGTAGGGTATTAGGAAGACGAAGGGGGTGAAGGCCACAAAGTTTGTATGAATTAGAGGTTGCAGTGAGGGAGGAGGCCAGAGCCTTAAAATACCTCTGTAGGCCAGACATTGCATTGTGAATGCCATACAGGTAGGCAACCATCTGTTGCAGATGGCCGACTTGCCCTTGGATATCAGTCAGTTTTGCAGTCTGACCTACAGAGATATTCGTCAGGAGGTCAATAGCCTCCTCACTTAGTTCAGCAGGGTTAACAAGGGTGGGGGGAGGTGCCTGGAGTGAAGTAGATAAGGCTGTGGGCCGGCCACCTGGATGGGGAGCAACAGGGAGAGTGGAGATAATACTGGGGTGGCATATAAGGAATATTTTGTCAGAGTCCTTGTTGGGCCCGCCACCACTGGGGAGTGTCCACTGGACGATGTGTCAGATGATGAAGTTGTGGAACATGCGTCCTCCATAGCATTCCCCTCACCATCTGCGCCACTGGCTCCCTCAGTCTCCAGACACACTGTGGCCAGTTGCTTCCCTCCTTCGCTTGCTCTGGATGATTCCGAAATTACATATACAATAGGTTAATTGAATCTGTGTAAACACAACTGATGCTGACCTGTGAACACAAAACAATTCCAAAGTTTACATATTTCACATGCTTCAAGCCTCCCTACTTGGATTCACCATTCGCATGAGTCCATGCATGTATGCACTATAATCTGAAGATATTTGGTCAAGGTGTTTTCATAAACCCATATAACTCATAACTTATGTATGAACTTGTCTCTACTGTGTCCTTCAACTGTCCTTCAAAAGTAGACTTTGTAATGTATCTAGTCTGTTTGGTTTGATCGGTAATCTTTTTTTTGGTTCTGTTTCAGGTTTCGTCATCATTGTTATCTTCATTTGAACATTTCAGAGTTGTGATATTTGCTGGTATATGGCCCTGTTTCAAAGTACAAAGGGAATATTGGTTGATCCTGGGACAGACAGGCACAGACTTTGAGTGTACAGATCGTGTACCTAGACAACTTGTACATTGATTGAATGGAAGGTTTGAGTACTCCATAGGACTTGTTCTTTGTCATGTGGTGGCACTAAGGCAAGATGCGTGCCATCATTAGCTCAAACCACATGTGGTGGTGGAGGCAAATCATGCTAATCTCCCTTCACATTGGCTAAATCCTCACTGAGTGTAAAGTATATGTAGCTGTTGACATGTCTCATCATTGTAGGACATGCGCCTTGTGGCACACCACTGCAACTTGGTTGTAACATTTCACCATATACTGGAACAGTGTATTTGAATTATCCTGTGGCCGCAAAATGGACTACTGCCATGTTTTTGTCTATTGGTGTATTAGATGTGGGGTTCATGTTGGGAGATGGTAAATCTGTCTCGAGCTGTTGCTGTTGATTTTAATCGTTGATTTTTTGCCTATAGAATCTGACATTTAGAATCTATCCCTTTCTTTCATAGTGTCAAGGTCAAAACTCTAGGGAATTTGGGTTTTGCATGTGTGTAATGTTTTAGGAACACTATGACAACCAAATATTTGTTGCAACTCAATAAAATAGTAGTAGTTGATTTGTGGTTTGTTTGTCATTTCTTACATATGTGTGGCATATTACCTACAGGTAAATCATGTTAGAATATACAAACATTGCATTGGTTGTTTTTACAAAATGTGTGATACAAGAAAACTGTCAACAAATTGAGAAAAGGAATACAACAGCAGTCTTTGATTTTTGGCATTTGGGGTTTTTAGTAAACTAAACCAAAACAACTGAAAGAGGGGAAAAAAACTAACCAGTCATGGTAGATTAAACTAACACTGTGGAGCCAGTTTTGTTTGCAGTCCAATGTCCATTATATACCTGGCATCAGAAAAGGTAAACAATCCATAAATAGTCCACAGAGTGAATGGTAGGCACACACTGGAGGAAATTAGATGTGGGGGTTCTTACTGGTGGTAGGGGTCTTGCCTTCCTCTCCCGCTGAGCCAGCTTCCCCCTGCTTGTCCAGAGTATCAATGGAGTCCTCCCTAGAGACTTGATCCTGGGGTAGAGTGGAGCGAGCCTCAGCTGCAGCTGTGGGCCCTGTGGTCTTGAAGTTGGGCCTTTTGAGTATGAAAAACACAAAATTGTACAAACCTGGATTTTACATATAAAATGTTTGTAGCTAATACCCAAGGCAAAGCAAAAGGGAAAGATTTATTGAGTATTCCTTTCAGTAGTATTGCATGGATTTACACTGACAGTTTGTATTCCAAACTACAGCTTTACATCAACAGTTGAGAACATGTCTGTAAAGGCAAAATATTAGATAGAAAGTATACATGAGATAAATCAAACATTGGACACCACACAGTTGAGGGGAGGAATGTGAAAACACATTCCTAGGCTTAGCCGGCTACCTATCTAGCAGAGACACAACTTAGAAGGATGTTTGTCATTGGTCATCAGATGACATTGCAGAGTACAAATTTAAGGGCCACCACTTGTATTCAGCATACCAAAGGACATACCTTAACATATATAGCTCAACACAGTTTAATTAGTGAGCCAAATAAACTTTATTCCATTACAAGTAATGGCCGACATAAGCAATTGAACCCAAACTCATTTAGTGAGAGAGCATCAAATAGAACTTGATGAATTCTTATCAGTTTGACAAATGTGGATAAATGAAGGCAAAGAGAGAACTAATATATATGACATTGCAATCTTATTTTGATAAAACAGAGACAAGGCATCATGATAGTTGTAGTCATTTCAATGTAACATTGCCATAACATGCTAAATTGTAAGTTTACCATACCTAATGATGATATGCAGTAAAACGAGTATTTCCATTTGCAAAAGGTAATACACATGTGAAGCTTGTTATCTGGTGTAGACACACTTACAAGCACCATTACATCTTGTGGGGAATACATTGGCAGGAGCTACATTAAAAATAAAAAGAACATTTAGGATTAGTGGCCCATTAAGAAGTTTAACTTACCACTCTCCACTCCACCAGGGATTCTGATCAAGCCTTCACAGTGCAGGATCTGGAGGACCTTCTCCTCCCAGGGCTTCAGATTTAAAGGTGGCCTGGGAGAAGCACCATCAGTCTGCCTGGTCTCCAGATGGTGTTCAGAGACTAGAGTACGGACCCTCCCCTGCAGGTCGTTCCACTGCTTCCTAATCTCCTCATGTGTGCGCACGTTGTTAGCTACAACATTCACTCTGTCAACTATTCTGGTCCACATTTGCTTTTTCTGTGAAATGTTGGTATATTAGATTTGGACTCCAAACAATTGTGGCTCTACTTTGATGATTTCATCTGCCATGACTGACCATTCGGCCTCCAAAAACGTGGGTTGTTCTGTCCTGGCATTTTTAACTTATATTGATTAAATATAATGACTGGCTCCAAAGTGAAAAAAGTGATAAAAGGAACAAGTAACAGGGAGAAAATAATGCTTCAGGTTCCTGTGTCTTCTGGGCTGTCTACAGGGTAGTGCTACTGTAGAGTGGCACAGGATCATGTTCTGATATGGGGTATGTTTTATTGGGTGGTATGCAGGTGACGGGAATTAGATAACAGACATCAGGTATGTGTATTTTGCAACCATCCAATGGCCACAGGAGTAGGACATTCAGACCACGTCCCGCGATGGCATCCCTCCGATGGGAGACAGCTGCCAGGACACCACCAGTTCAGCTGCGAGATCGTGAGATCTAAATATGCTCTGCGAAATCCCAGGGCCCTGATGATGATGGGGGTACTAATGGCCAAATGAGGAGCCTACAGTATTGGCGGCACATAAGCATAACAAAGCAAACACAAGGAGATGATGGACGGAGTGCTGAAACTTTTCAAACACTCACCCCCAGTCACAGATCTGGGTTGAATCCATCATCATTCTTTAGCTCACTTTACCACCCTAGTTCAGACACAGCTATATGCAAATCAGTCTTGACCCTGTGCCTCATGGGAACAGTCCAGCCCGAACTGCCAGGCCATGTCTTCCCTGAACTGCAAACAAGCATCCTGGGACCGGTTTCAGCCCGAACTGCCAAGCCATGTCTTCCCTGGAATGCAAGCAAGCATCCTGGGACCGGTTTCGGGCTAACAGCCCGCTTCAGCCAGGCTAGCTTGAATCCAGTGACAAAGTGAGTAGGGGACCCACGTCTGGGCATACCTTGCCAACTTAGGGCAAACAAAGCAAACCCCAGGAGATGATGGATGGAGTGCTGAAACTTTTCAAACACTCACCCCCAGTCACAGATCTGGGTTGAATCCATCATCATTCTTTAGCTCACTTTGCCACCCCAGTTCAGACACAGCTATATGCAAATCAGTCTTGACCCTGTGCCTCATGGGAACAGTCCAGCCCGAACTGCCAAACCATGTCTTCCCTGGACCGCAAGCAAGCATCCTGGGACCGGTTTCGGGCTAACAGCCCTCTTCAGCCAGGATAGCTTGAATCCAGTGGCAAAGTGAGCAAAGGACCCATGTCTGGGCATAACCTGCCAACTTAGGGCGAACAAAGCAAACACAAGGAGATGATGGACGGAGTGCTTAAACTTTACAAACACACATGAGCGTAACTGCAGCAGGTAGCACTCCACCGACGCGGAAAGCGGTCCAGCCTGCATAGATATAAATACGTCGTGTGGGAACACCGCCTACTCAACTGTGTTTTTGGGGCAGTGGTGGTAAGACCGCCAAGTTCATAATCAAGTCTTAAGTGTCATACAGGAGTGGGTGGTAACAGGATGTCTTCACCCATTATGTTTGATATCTCACCTAGCAGGATGTTCAACAATCATGCGTCTGGCTTGGGATGAACACACCTGCTGATTAAGTGAACGTGATGTTTACCTACGCATGACTTCATTTTGTTCTGGTGTTGTTTTGACCGCTTCTGTTTAACTGTTTTTAAACGTGGATTAATTTTTAGACGATTTGAATCTTGTGCCTCGATAGAGCCTCCTGCCCCGGAATACCATGAACTGTGTGAACACTTATCAACAGTGGCTGCTTTGCACACGCAGTGTTGACTTGAATGTTGGTGTAACTACAGTGATTTGCATCCACCTAAATGAAACGAGCATCACCAGTGTCTTGAAAGCAAGCACTGGCGCTATCCTGTCGCCCCTGTGTCTGGATGGTTTGCCCTCCTTAAGACCATTCCATGGTTTGTAGAACATGCAGTTTATCTCTGCGAGGACTGGTATACTTAGAACTTCGATGCAGAGCCCTGTATCATGAAAAAGTCTCTGACCTTTATAACCTAGGACTGCACACGTGTTGTTTGCCTTCGAAAAGGAATTGTTTGCCTTCAAAGTAGGAATTGAGAGTAAAGTCCTGCTGCTCTCACATGCAGAAAAGATAACATGCTTTCCAGCCTGGATTATTCCTGCCTGCATAATTTGGCTGCCTGAAATACACCTGCCTGTGCACCACTTTCAGGAGCTGAGATTCCTTCACACTGGTTGGGAGTTGCTGTCCTGGAGTTGGTATTCCCTGTGTAACCCTATAGTGGGCATATAACGTGCAATTCGTCCTCAACACTTTTATCCCCCATTTTCCCTCCACAGAAACACTTTACAAGTGATTGGTGTTCACTGCGTAGCTTTTATTATTTGTCAAATAACACCATCTTTATTTGTTGCTAAACCTTCAACATTTTGACCAATTTTTATTAAACCAAACCAACACACATTACTGAACATAAGATGGCGCCATATACAGTTGCGCCACAGGTTACCATGTATATACAATTCGGCATCACTAGATCCACTCTTGAGGGGTGTTGTACCAACAGGACACAACCCAACCCCCTTTTTCCACTCCTCCATTTGAGGTAACTATCCATCGTTTACCCTTTAGACGTGGCCAACAGAGCACTGCTTAGCGCCTTCCTGGCACAACCGCTCTCTCCATCTTGCTTCCTCCAAGCACCGGCTACTAGGGTAGGGCCGGAGAGTCCAGGGCCACCAGCAGGATGGCCCCCTCTCCCGCCAGCCCAGAGCCCCGTTGACTGCCTGCATATTGCAGGGTCAGCCCATTTCCGCCAAAAAGAAGTCCCCGCCCTTTCTCTCTTGCCCGGGACCCCGCCAATTCTACCATTAAACTTCGGGATAGGTGGGTGGGCAAACTGCTCCAGCTGCGACCCTCCGGCAAACCACAGAGGCGAGAGGATCCTATTGCAATTGGTCTACTCCACATACCCCCCCACATCCGGGCACCTTCCTGGCGGCGAAGATAAGTGTGTGTTCTCAAGTCTCTTACATTCTCAGTTTTTACATGTTCATGAGGAATGGTATATGTGAAGCAATGCTGACTGAGGTCTGATGGCACCTTTGAGAAACTGAATCTTCGGTGGGCATTGCGGGGATTTTTTTTATTAAATGTGCTTTATTATTCAATCACTTTGTTAGGCAGGAAGTGCAATCATTTTGATGTCAGTAAGGTTCACTATCTATCTAGGCTAGCCTCTTCTCTAAGAGGAAGTGGGGCTAATGTCATCAGAGCTTTGTACTTGGGGTGCAGAACTACAACAGATACTGGGCTGAGACAATGATTTGCTCATATCCCTTTTCTGAGGCTTCTTTAGAAATTATTTTTAAAGAGGCAGGGGACACAAATGGGACCAAAGACAAACATCTATTTATCTATCTACTTCCTTACACCTGTCTGTCTGTCTAAGCCAAATAATGCAATGGTCTGAGAGGTTTGTTTAGCACAACAGAAATAGCACCTTATGTACATGATGCATTTATTTTAAGACGATTTATGGACAGGCTGTGAAACTGCACAAGCTTCTTAAGTGAGGCTGAGAAATGCAGCACCAAAATCTGGGCATCAACCCCAGACCCCCCCTCCCACCAACTGAAGGTGGACAAGCCAAGCAATACTGTATCCTGGGTTGAGCTGAACCTGTGGTTCGTCCCATGAGAGCTGGCTTACTAAAATAGCCGCACTCCAATTATTAGAAGCACTACATTCCCACCTCTCTCTTGCTATTTTAAAAGGCAAAAAAGACTAAATAACAGCTGAGAGCAAAAGTTCTGAAATTATGCTTTTTTAGGTCACGGCTAAACAGCACATGCACTGTCTCGAAGAGACTGTTATATTCAATATGTGGGCTTCGGCCTGCCCCTAGGCTTCCTATTTGCTGGCTCAATCATTGCTCTCATATTTTTTCTCCCCATTTGTCCCTGACATGCATGCATCATGTCTCCTCTTGTGTTTAGCCCTCTCGAGAGCATGGACCAAGTACTAGCATCCATCCCCTGCTCTCATTTTAGGACCTACTTTCTTCTCTGTTTTTGAGCACTTCACACGAGCACTCTTGTTTTCTCTTGCTCCATTCTCCATTTGCTGTTGCCTCTCCACATTCTTACGAGAGCTCAGTTTCTGTAAACAGGCCTATAATTCTTGTTTATAAGTGTGTGCAGTGGAAATGCTTGCCTCCTAGTTTGTTAAAAGCTTTCTTCTTTACTGTCCCCTTATGCTTTCTTTTATAAGCACTGGGGGGGAGGATATGGCATAATTGCTTGATCGGCCAACTTTGAAGCTGGAGAACCAGGTTCGAGGCTTGGCGGCAGGCTCAACCTGCTGTGATTCTGAGCAAATCCTTGCTAGTTTTATAATTTCAATGTTTGCTGCTTGCCACCGCCTGAATTTATTTTCAACCAATGTGTGCAGTGGAAACTATGCCTTCTACTTTGTTAAAAGTTTTCCTCTTTACTGTTACCCTATGCTTCCTTTTGTAAACACTGAGAGAGGATGTGGTATGACTACTTGAGCAGCTGACTTGAAAGCTGGGGAACCGGGTTGGAGTCTCGGCATTGGCTCAATATCCTGTGATTCTGGGCTAATCACTTTCCTTGTTCCGAAAAGTTAATGAATGCAACTGGTACTCATGTACAGCGCTTCCATACATTTGGGTCTCATTTGTGCTATATGAAACTACAAAGAAAGACGGTTTACTTTTGAATACTCTGGAATGCTTTTTAAAATACTCATGATCTTTTTATTTGTTGTAGTGATTTTGCAAATTAAAAAATTATTACGCACCCAGGTGATTCACACGCTCACACCTACAGCCATTCTACACATCTACAGACTCAGGCTTCATGCTTTTTTACTTCACTTTCATCCATCCTGAACAGCAGACATGCTGCTAGTCAACATGGCCAAAAGACATTAACATTGACCACACCAATAGCTCTCGGATTGACAGAACCTATTGGCTTTGACAGTGCTTGTTATTTTATTAGTCTCAAGAGAGACTGTGGAATGCTCTGTGCCAGGCAGCTTGGGAGCTCATTAGCATGGAGAACAGTGCTTCTTTGGTGTGGTGTGGGAGTTCTTTGAGTGTTTGTGTAGCTTATCCACCCCCTCACCTTGCTGCATTTTTGTAGCTCTATTAGACAATAGTTATCTTTCCTCGCATATTCCGCACTTTGTTGATGTTTTACGCGTCCACTGGTTTAACAGGTATTTTCATTGTGTCTGTATAACTCTCGTGCTTCCCCCATAGGATACAACTGAATACACTCATGCCCCTGTCCTGCCCACCTATTCCGTGATCCTCACAATGTTCATGACTGGACCCTCCCCCTTACAGAAATTAATTTCACAGACTCCTCCACCTCACACACAAAGTTACAATATGTTCTTGTACTTAAGTAATGTTAAATTTTGTCAGCCATCTAATGCGCTGTATTGCAGTGTTTCACATTTTATCTGAATACACATGTGCCGTGGGAAATATTGCAAGTGAGCCAAATGTTTGCAGTGAGGTGAAAGGGGTGCAGCAGGTACAGTGGTCTCATTTTGCTATATTTTACTACTATACAGGCTGACACAATTGCAGTTATTTTGCAGTTAAAAGGGACTTGATTTGAATGGTGCAGTGGCACCGGGCCAAAAGCTTTAGGGACCCCACTAAACGCAGAATATTGCAAAATGTTACTACTAAACAAGCAGTCACAAGTGCAGTTATCTAGGGCCATGATTTTAATGGTGCTGCAGGGGCAGTGCCACCAGGGCCAAACGTTGTCATAACTCCTCTAAACACCTACTATTGCTATATTTAACTACTAAATAAGCAGTCACAACTGCAGTTACCTTGCAGACACTAGGGACAATATTTAAATGGTGCAACAGGTGCAGTGACTGGGCCCAAAAGATATCAGAACTCCTCTAAACACCTAATATTGCTATTACATTAATGAATTCTAATATTTCCCTTTTTCATTTTTGAAACTTTTGCTATTACTTACCCTCACTATACCACTAGTAATACAATAGATTACCCTTTTGCTCATAAATAAGTCATAACATTTTAACAGACTTTCTGTAACTGTACAACTGCTCAGCGAGGTACAATTTAAACAACAAAAACAGCTTATTATTAATCAAATAGGCGAAACCTAATACATTTACCAATGCTTGTTCAAAATAGATTTTATATTTTTTTATATTCCATAATAAACATTGCAACCCTAAGCACACTACAAAGTGTATTCATGTTCAATATTAGTCTTGTGCAACAGGTGTTTTTAGAACCACACTTTCTCTATTGGGCCAGTGGTTATATCTTTTATTCCATTTTAGAAAAAACATTGTTTGCGCTGGAACCTCATCACTCATAAACTCAATTCCATTTGTCTAAGTCGACGGTGGCATTGGTGTTGTTTGACTAGATATATCTGTTGTTGTGCAAGGAAGATACACCATTTGCAATACCCAAAGCATGAAATTCTATCCACTGCCCCCAGATATGTTCGAATTTATTTGACCAATCCCTTCTGAGATATACCAGTTTTTCATCAGCCATGCATCAGTCCATCCCCATTAGCCACTGGTCCCTTGTCAGCATCAGTGGGGATCCCCATAACTGTGCCAAATCCCACTTTGCCAACACCAAACCCAGGTGCAGAGAGATCAATATCACGTTATACCCAGAAGCAAAATAGGCAGTTGAGGGGGGTTCTCACCTTCCAAAATGGCCATCAGCTTACCCAAGATCCTTTCCCAGTACTCTTAAAGTTTAGGATATCCCCACAGTGTATGGTAGAAGGTTTCCTCCATTGAATTTCCTTTCCAGCAAATAGGTGTCAGGGTTTTCCCCCTTTTGGGTAGCTTGGACCTCTCAAAGTATGCCCGATGTAGGACCTTAATCTGGAGCAAGCGGAACCTAGTCTTGATTGCCACTTCCCTAGAGTACATCCGAGCCGCCTCCCAAACAATGTCTGCAAGTGTGATCAGATCTCTCTCCCACCGCTACCTGAGTGCCTTGAGGTTGTCAGTCACACTTGGAGACCTCTGCCCAATCCAAAGACTCAGCTGGCAGTGCATGTCCAAGTTGTGTGCAGTTGTACATCTGTGAATGCGAGAGCTCATATCCCTCCCTCATCAGATCAATGGTTTTCCCGCGTTCTTCATTATTGAGTATGAGGGTAATGGTAGTTTTCTACCAGAGTGCCACAGTCCCTTCCGCCATTGGGAAATCCATTGGGCCAGTCAGCTCTTAGCTCCGTTGGTGTCAAAGATGAGGCCTTATGAAGGGAGGCCCATCCTATGACATTAGCGCTGTGTTATCTTCATAGAAACAACCACAGAGCACAATTCTTTAGGTAACTTACCCTAAAGCTAACTGAAATAGAATTCTACCATAGCTGAATGGGTTTTACCCATAGATTTTTTTGTGTGTGCTTCCTTCCACTACTGTTTGATTGTTTTCACATATGCATGCTAAGCTCAATCATTTTTCTTTTGAAATCTGCTCCGGCACGAAATAAATGCCTTTTTTGTCACGAGATGATAATTATAGGAACATCAGGCTTAGCCATATTCTGTGGTAATGTGTCAAAAAAATGCCACCATAGGGTACACACATGTTTCTCAAACAACTGTAATAAAATCTTGAAAAAATAATGTTCTGGAACTGTTAATCAATAAAATATTTAGTCAAGTGAAACTCTATTATTTTGATATTTAAAGTCACATACAATCACATTGGCAATAAATAAAATATGAATTAAAAATACAAAAATAAGACCTTGATATCGCCCAAAGAAGCAGAAACCTACAATATACAGAGCAGCCTAAATATTGATAACGACATTTTGAGCTTAAGTATTTTAGGCATATTTCAGAAACCTAGGATGTGGCCAGTTGATTCTGGGTACGATAAACGGACTTCTTTAGACTTGATTTTAGCTTGACGTTTAAATAATGCTCGCAAATAAAAGTCTTTGCTATATATTGATAATTTCTTTAGCAAATCTTAAATTAATCTTGATTGCATGAGAGCATTCATTTAAGCGGTCTTATTCTTCCCCTCAGTATATTTATATTGCTTTAATAAACAATTGCTGGGATTAATACATTTGCATAAACATAAAATAGTAATTTGTAATCCGTTTTGTACCAGTAGAAATGCAACGACTCAGAAAGCAGCATCTTAAATCTTATCTTTTCATTGTTAGATTCCCATGTGCACCTAACTTTACCCTTTGCGAAAATAATTACCTTGGTCCTCAAGCTGTTGACGGAGAGTTATCCTGAATATGCGTTTATGACCTATACCATAACAGTCGTAGGCCTGTGGTTGTCTTAAGCATAACCATCAGGTCATCCATATAAGCAAAAGAGAAACTCATGTGGCGCCTAACGTTGGGGAATGTACATCAGGTATATTGGCCATGTATGAAGGAAAGATCAGGGTGTGAGAATGCACACTTGTTTGAGGGCGTTCTCCATATGCCTTTTAGAGGAGAGGGCCTAGACTTGGATAATCTAATATGCATCCAGAGCTGAGAGTGCAGTTCAACTATTAAAGGTAGTAAAGTAGGATCTATCCCCCAGCCTTTTGGTTTTTTCCCATAGCCTAGCTCTGTGTACAGTGGTGAATGCAGGTTTATAATGGATGCATATCATGTAGAACTGAATTCCATCCTTACAATGATTTAACAGTCAATAGTGTTAATGCAAGAACATTGTTATTTGTAAAGCAGAGTTCCCAAAAGCCGTTTAAGTATAGTTCAGTACCAGTCTCTTGCCGGCCCACTCTTCCAGCTTATTCAATAATACTTTTGTAACTAATTTCCTACCTGTATCAGCTACAGCTAGACTAAGACCAGGGTCGGACGGAAAATGAAACCTTGCCATGACTGTGGAACTGACCCAGATAACATGACATTAACAAGCACTTGCAATGCAATAGGTCTCGCATTTGCGAGATTATGAGCTATTAGCATTGTAAATGACAATGTCTTTTATTTATGTGTTGTGAAAACCTCTAAACAACGACTATGAGTACAAAGTGCACATAAATAAAAGGCATTGTCATTTACAATACCAATAGGTGAAAGTTTCGAAAATGCGAGATCTATAGCATTACAAATGCTTGTTTAACTTAAGCCACCTTGCACAGGATCAGAGATTCTTTGCAGCGTGTTTAGAATCCATTGGCAAAGTAAATAGGTAACAAAGGCGAGACCTATTGACTTTGCCAATGCTTATTAAGGAATGCGTCTAGTAATATATCCTTCTGTTAGGACCTTGTAGCATGTTTGGTATCTGATGAAGTCCACAATAAATTGTCTGTGTTAAAGAATAGGCATCTTAAATAATTTGTGCTACAAACACTCGTTGCCTGCGCATTCTCGCGCTAAATCTTTAAAAACATAGGGGCATATGTACAAGGAGTTAACGCCCTGCTCATTGATTTGTATGAGCAAGACACACCTCTCTGGCTGACATTTCCTCTGATTTAATGTCTTTTTTTTTTGCTATTCAGACTTTAAGTTAAAAAAACTTGTTTGTTGGTTTATCAGTCTAAAGATGGTTTTTGTATTTGTATTGTTTTTGTTGATTCACTGAAATCTATTGCTTCATACAACACGCAGAGAATATATTAAAAAATATATATTTATATTCACACAGCACATCATGCTGCGCATCTAAGTGCTATAAATAGCAGATCTTATAACTAACCATTTTATTATACCCAGTTTACCGACGTCGGAAGGATGGAGGGCTGTTCCTGCCTTTGAACTCATGAAATCCAGGTTTAAATTAAACAATTGGAAAACACGACAATGTCTCAAATTATATTAAATTAAAGGAAACATTAACTGGAGCTTCAAAAAAGATGACGTGAATTTAAATTTCTGTAAATGAAATGGGTGGTTAATATGGTAGCTACTGTTACACATTAAGACTAATATTGACACAACATTGCATTTATGTGAACTGAGCATACTTAAACACACTGCATTGTAATTTGATGAATTCCATACTCACCATACCTAGGACCAAGACATTTTAAAGAGTGCGAGAGTGAAGGAGACATGGAGGGAAGTTATGGAGCGGGAGTGGGACAGCCTCCGATACATGAGGACGTGCATTGACCTGCAATCAAATATTAAGGCTTCACTTTAATGGATTCAGAGATAGGGGGCAAGTCTAACATTTGGGGGTCTCCCCATGTTTGTAACCTTCTGTTTACCATATATCCAGCGATGTGTAGTATTCGACAGCGTTGATTCAATGGTATGTCAGCCTCGCCGCATCCACTGTATACGTTGTTACTGCATTGCCCACCTACAAGCATCAGAAACCGCAGTCCACCAGGCTCATACACATTATGTCCACGCAGCACTTCCAACCACTGCTGGAAAGCCACTTTAACGCCGATATAAAATTGTGTACTTGAACACTGGCAGCGCAGCGTGGTCTGTGCTCGGGGACTTTGGGAGGTACAAGAAGGAACAGCACAACGTGGTTGCCAGAGGGCCGCCCATGTAACGTTGGAGCATACAGTGGCGAGAGCACTTTCCATTGTGACACCGCTGAGCTGAAAAGAATTTCTAGAGTTCAAGAACTTGTGAAACAGTTATTAAAGGGTAAATTGTTCTCTGAGAGTGGCGATTTAGTTTCATTTTCGGGCGCTACAATTATTCCAATATAAGTCAGTAATTGTTGGATTAAATGGTGTATTGATGGCTTCAGTCGCCCCCTCAGAACTTGCAATCGAGTGCGCTTTTGGAATCAGTGGGGCCGCTCCCCCCTGGCATCGATCACTGAAGGGGGGGGTCAAGCTGTTCACAGCAGACCTCCGCTGCTCAGCCTCTGCAGGTGTGTCTGCAGCAGTGTTTGCAAGTGGATTGCCCCCCAGGCAAGTTGATTGCTCCCAGGCATGGGGGAAGCACGACCGACCAGGAGCAGGATGGGGGGGGGCTGCTACTGTGTCCCCCACCGGTGTTCGTGGGAAAAGCAGTGATGCGACTACCAGGGTGCAAATGTATTGGACAAGGAGTTCTGGTGGAGCCAGGGTCCTGTCAGAAGAAGGTGGTCGCGTGGACCTAGTTGGCCCTGGTGCAGGTCATGGCCAGGGCAAGCATTTCGCAACATCATGAAGTAAGTCTGGTGCGAGGACCCCGCTCGGAAGGAGGGACCTGGAGAGCTGAGCAAGATGGCTGCACCAGTGAGAGGGAAGTCCAGGTCATCATGGTACTGCGCCCTGGCGGACAAAACAGGTTTGATGTTCAAGCCGAAACGAACAGCAACGTGTTATTTACGTATTGCGCTAATTTATCTTCAACCCCACAACATACAAGCATTTGAGGCAGCTGTCCGTGAGTAGTGCGTGGAGTGGCAAAGCGTCGGTCCCGGGTACAGAGCGGTGGAGTAAGGCGTCGAGTGAGGGCAGGAAGCTGGCAGATATGCTTGCTGCGGCAGTGTGCAAACTTCGGGAGCAGCAAAGAAAACAAGTAGTCCCTAAATGAATAGATAACAGCCAGCAGAGGAACTAAACTGTAGTTGGTTGGTGCTGCTTCCTGCAAAATGGAGGCAAAATGGAAGTGACGTATCGGACCAAAAGCCAACCATAAGCCAGATAAGAAGACCAATGCCAGAATCAACCAATGGCAACCGACAGGAGAAATGACCCTACATATTTGTGTTTACTATATGTCTTGCGACAGATCATGCGCTGTCTAGGCGAGACCTAAGAAATTAGTAGAGTTAAGTGGATTACAGCATGCTTTCAGATTAGCTGTCAGCAGTCTGTTTGGACAAAGGACCCTAGAGCGTTGCGCTGATTTTATCAGGATTGCAAAGTTATCTTCCATTAGAACATTGGAATGTTGAGTGCTCCATTGAAGACAATGGAGTGCTCTGGGCTTCTAATGGCTGGTAGAAGCCCAGAGCATCGGCATTCCAATGTTTGTTCAGAGCAACAGCTGTGAACAAAGGCCTCATGAACCCAGAGGGGATTCCAACCCCCTCGTGCTTCTTGAGGCCTCAGTTTTACAAATTAGAACATTCTGCCCTCTAGGGGCGGAATGTTCTAAAACCCTTAGAGCCCTCCGTAGCGGGCTTTACCGGCCATTAAAAGCTCACTCCCTTGTTAAAGGACATTGCTTTCTAGGGGTGGTATGTTCTAAAAGCCTTAGAGCCCTCCGTAGCAGGCTTTGCCAACCATTAAATGCTCGCCCCCTTGTTAAAGGACCTTGCCTTCGCCTCGGACCTTTAACGCTGGAGCGGGCCATTAATGAAGGCTATATTATCATTTCTGGGGTATAAATTTTAACTTCTAATAAGGTGGGTATCAATTTACATTTTCTTGAGTACAAATAACTAATGTATGAAAGCCATTTGGAAAAGTGAATATGATAGTTTGAGTTTGCATTTCGTGTGTCATCTTTGTGTAACCAGTAAACAAAATCTTTAGGGTCCTTGGTTTGCATGAAATAAAATAGGCTCGACTCCTCTTGTTCAGCTTGCCCAACACCTCCTTTATATGTTTTTTTGTTGCCTTAATTAGCCTGATTCCATCTACAGGTTCTTCCTCTATCAATACTGACCCCCTGGATGTACTAGAATTCATTTTTTATTGTCTACAAGTTCTGGTGAAACAGTTGCTTTTTATCTTGGGTGCTTCTGCTATTTTTCTTGATCAGAATGCACCACCTATTCAAAAGTTGTTTCTACACGTAACTAAGTTGGACCACATTTCACAGCTTTTCGAGTTCAAGTTATCATGACTATGAAAGCAATACAAGTGAATGTTAAAGACTCATAACTTATTTAAAATATTTTCTAAACGTAACCCTTATTTAATTCTTTTATTTTTGATAATGCCATTCCTGTAGTCGGTATGTCCATAATGTAAAGCACAACTGCCATCAAAATGAAAGGTCCTTTGATCATGTTCCCTCACAGGCCAATGTATAATACCAGAATGTAAAAGCATCTCTAAAATATGCCTGTGTAAACAAAACCATAATTGAATATCAAACTTCTTCCTGAAGAAGGGTGTGCAAAGGATTCCATTTAGTGGCTCACACATTACTGAGTAAATAGTCTAAAGATCGTATTGCAGTTGTTTTTCTTTAAGGGGTCTAATTTTTCCTGGAATAATTTTAATATTATTTTAAAATTTAAGAAGAACTTATAAGTGAGAAAAAGCCTTTCCAATAGCAATAAGTATATTGCAAAGTATCTGCAGGTGGATCATGATTCTATCAATACGCACTTGTAGAAGCAGTGCATTGAGAGCATTACCTTAGTTGTCCATTTAGGAGAACGCCTAGCTCCTAAATATGAAATGTATGCTCAATCCAGAGCCAAGGACTAACCCTCACGTTTGTTTTTTATTACTTAATCACCAGCTTTCATTTTGCTCGTGAAAAACTCAATTTATTTTGTATGTCTTGAAAAACAATTTATTTCTGAAAAGTGGAAATCGATTCATGTACGGACTAGTTAATTTTCTCGCCACACAAAACTTTGGTTAAATTTGGCGTGAAATTTCAAAAAGAAAAATGAGGACATTGCATACATTAGCCCTTTCCCTGCCTTGATTGTTATGTATTTGTAAGCCTTTTATGACATTTTATACTTCATAAGGGTACTGAAGTGGAATGATATTTTAATAGGCTGGTGCATATTTGCATTGCTTTATTTGAAGACCTGACACATCTGCTCTCATGCTGTCAACATGCTTTGCTAGCTCAACAAGATATCAGCTTTGCAAGATTATAGGTTGTTTTTTAGTGTACTGTCAGAGCAGCTAAGAGGGTAGTGACACTACTATAAATATATATATATGTGTGTGTGGTATATGTATATATACATTTTTCACTGTAGGACTTATCTCAGCAATAGTGATCATTGTTGGTAATGGGACCAGGTGTGAATTACTGGTACATTTTTTATTATTGGGCACATAGTTTTCAGTGATGTTATTACTGTTTTCCGCCTTGGCAGAGCTTACACCCAGAGAAAACAAGCAACATTTTAAGTGCATGATAAGAGGAGAATTTAGAAGCATCAAAGTTATCATTTACTTTGAAAGCATATTTTTACTACTCATAATTTTTCAGGATTCCCTATAGCATAACTACTGTTAAACTAGTTTGCATTAGTACAATCCTGGTAAAAGTCATACCCCGCACATGCAGTGCATGGACTAGTTATCACCGATAGAATGAAGTAAGAAAGAAATCTTTGCTGAGTGGAAATGTTGCTCTCATTCGTGAATGGTTATTATAACTAGCCTGCAGCAAATCTTAAATGGGAATCTGATACACTTGACTAGAGGGTGGATCTGCGGCAAAATATATATATGGTTTTTAAAAGACATGCAGGCTCCCAAAAACATATTTTTTCTAAAGCCCCCAGGTGGGCCAAGTTCCGGGGGTATGATCAAAATAAAGGAGGGAGGTGCATGAGGCCCCCCCTCCTTGGGCTATTGACAGCCCCGCCACTTCCCAATGGCAGTGATTTAATTATCTGTGGGGGAACCTCGTGGCTCCTCCACTTCCTTGGGGACCACAACCTCCCAGGGGCACAAATGTTATACTAAAAGATTGCGGGGGAGGCCTTATGGCCCGCTCCCACCGAGCATTAGCAAACACTGCTTTGCTTCATGGAAGCCAGAGCATTAAAATTTGTCTTGCTTTCACAAAGCAGAGCAGAATTGCTTTTTGACAGAGGGAGCTGCATGTTAGCAGCTCCCTCTGTCCAAAAGCAATGCCAGCTCCCGCAGAAGGCGGGGAGCCGGCAGGGACCATGGGGGCTTAAGGCTCCCCGCGCCGACCCGCAACGCGGTGGCAAGGCCCCAGGGGAGGGGATCCCTAGGGTGATATCAGCCCAGGGAGGGGGCCACGCGGCCCCCCTCCCAATTAAAAAAAAAAATATGAAGGTCTGGCCCCAAGGGTTGGGGTCTCTGGGCCGAAATAGACCTGGGGAGGGGAGGCCACGCAGCCCCCTCCACTTTTTTGATAACATATAAAGGCCTTGCCCGGGGGATGGGGTACCCAAAGCCAAAATTGGCCCAGGAAAGGGGGGCTGCGATGTAACTAACCATGTCATGAGTGATGTAATTTTTTTTTTAAACCATTTTTATTGAGTTTCCAGAAACATCATACATTGACATAATATTAGCCATTTAGTACGGGTTTCAGGAGTGTACATTATGATTTAACCAGTCCATCAGGGGTCGAAAATGGTGTATTCATATTGAGGGTGATTAATGAGTTCCCTGTCGACGTCCTGTTTTGTCGTAGTGCGTCTTGTTATGTCTATAATGACAAACGTGTGCTTTTGTTCATTGCGCGGTGCTTGGAACTACCGGCTTGAGTAATAAAACTGGGACGACAACTGGGATAGTAGGGCAAGGTGAATGGAGCATCTTCCTCCAAGGACGACCAGAGACAGGAGGATGTTGTTGCTGTGTGGGTTCTTATGTGAGGGGGCGGGGGAGCAGGGCTCTTCAGTAGCAGGGTGCTGGCAAGAATGCATGCTATGCGCTGGCTTGTTTCGTCCTTTCAGGGGCTGTGCTGGGCCAAGAACTGCCATTGTATCTAGGCGTGTGAGCTGAGCTTTCGGCTTGTGGGATATGTGAGGTCATAAGCAGTGCACTGCGGGGGCATAAGTTATAGTTAGCTCAGGTAACTTTAACTGCCAAATTTCACTGATTTTGTATGAGGGAAATCTGATCCTAACTATAACGTCCCAGTAACCTATGTTTTTTTCAGTGAATATATATATATATATATATATATGTATAAAACAGAGGTTGAAGTGATGTAATAGTTAGCTGATGAACGCAGTTAAAAATATGGCATTTTAAACATTCCAAACCACTGAAATTCACCAGTTACAGTTATCTCAATTAATTATATCTCATGCTTTAAGGTAACTATAACTCGCTGCACCACCATGTATCGTTTTATCATCAATTTTATTGCAAATGTTGCAGTGATATTATCAATGATGTTATAGAGGATATCATGAGTGATGTAATATGTGGGATAATTAGCAGTGGATGACGAGGGCGTGAGTTGTACTTACAGAAATTTTAGTTACTATAACTGTTGAATTTCTGTGGTTTAGTAAGTTAAATGCAGTAGTTTTTAACAGATATCGTCACTCCCCTCTTCCTCAGCCACTTCTCCTCTCCTCCCCCTCCAGCACCCAACTTCCTATATATAAAGGAGAACTATACTCTTTCTACAACATCACCAATAATTTTGAATAATACACACAATGCAATACTTATTAATGTTGATTACTTAAAAAATATTTATTAACATTTTATTAAAACACATGTCTGACTCCTTTTTACAAAGTTTTTATTACATTTTGTGGGTGAAAATGTGAAAATAAATAGTCAGAGACCTATTCTATTTTTTGTATTTAAAAGAAACAAAACATGTCTATGAGTTTTGTTTTCTTTAACATTTGTCAGCTCAAATATTGCAATAATAAAAACTACCACAAAAGGGCTTTATATCTTTTTTATGCATCTTCAGGTCACATCAAAAAGCAGCCATACAACCAGCTCCTAGATTTCACAGAATTTTGCATCTGAAAAGCCAACACTTTCGAAAATATAGTAAGTTCTCCTAGGGTCATGGATTTAATGACCCAGGAGCCTTACTGTTTTGTTCGTAATGCTGCTGGGGGGCTGCAGAACTCTCCAAACCCCTGAACAACATTAGCAAAAACATTTTTGGGTGCCCCTGCCCCTTTGAGGGACATCCAAAACAATGCAAATGTAAATAGCCCTTGCAGTGCATTAAGGGGTGCTCCTTCAGTGAATAATAAAGGAACGGTTGTGGCTGCTCATTTGTTATTAACTTTTTGCCTTTTTTTATAAATAAATTCTGGATGTCCTGGTCCTACCCTTGACACCCACTGTTTTTTTAGTGGGGGCTGTGGGGGGGAGCAAGATCCTGCTGACCAACAGCTCCCAACAGGTGGCCCCATTTAACGGGGCAGTGCAGGAGGCGGCAATGTTTTAAAATGTATATGAAGGGGCAGCCTGGTGCCCACCCATGGCACCCCACACCTTTATTTTTGTTGGGGGGGGCTGTGGGGGGAGCCCCTGAGCCCCCAAGGCCCTGACGGCTCCCTGCTCTTGCAGGGAGAGCCCCAGGGCCTCCGCCACCTTGACAGTTCCCTGCTCTTGCAGAATCTGGCATCATCATGTTTTTGTTTATTATTTTTTAAGTGGAATGCCCCAGTGCCCACCTAAGGCACACCACAGCAGGTCCCTCATTGGGGCCTGCAGAGGACACCCAGGGCCCCCGAAGCCCTGCCGGCTCCCCTGCTTTCACCCATCGTGGGTGCAGTGGAGGCTGGCAGTGCTTCCACCCAGCAGGTACAGTTTTCTTTAGATCCCATGGGTGGGAGCAGTTCTAGGTATTTTCCCTTCCTGAGAGTGCGAGCAGGGTAAACTTTTATTCTCCCACCAGGCGGGAGAAGCTTTGTGCTCCCACCCGATTGGAGAATATTACTCTCTCCCTGCCTATGGTCTCATGCAGGGAAAAGACAGTGTCCTGGGGGTAGAGTCCTCGGGACATCTCCCTTGAGGCGCCCCCTGGGATGAAGTCCCGAGGGCCAATGTTTGGCTCTTGGATGGGAGCCGTGTGGCGCCTCCTCCCCATCTAGAAACTTGTTGACCAGGGGATGGGTTCTGGAGAGGGGGCCCTAGCACCTCCCTCTCATTTATTTATGACACAGCCCTTGAGGATAGGGTCCCTGGAGATATTTCCGGCTCGGGGAGGGAAGCCATGTGCCCCCTCCCATTTAACAAACTATCGGTCCTGGGGGATGTGGTCCCGGGGGCCTTATAGAGACTTGGGGCAGGTTTGGCAGACACCCTCCCCCTAAATAGAAAGTGCACCACCCCCAGTCTCTGGTCCCCCACACAGGGTGTTTTCTTTTTACAAGCATCGGGGTCCACACTTCAAAAAAAAAAAGAATACCGCGGATTTGCAAAATCCTTTGTGAATTTGCAGAAAAATAAAGTGTTTTGGCCGCAGGTAGTCCCTCGGCCCCATTATGCTTTTTTTAAAAACGTTTTTCTTAGGACTCAGAACTGAGCCCTGAGTCCTAAGGTGGATGCTGCCACATCCTTGTTGATGTGGTAGCAGCCAATCAGATCTCAGCATCAGATCTGTATGCTCTGCGGATCCTCTGTGGCTTGATATGTGCAAAGTTTTTGAGCATTAATTGCTCAAAAGCGACTCTCCAGATTTACACCAAATCGCAAAAATCACTCTTTCTGGGCCACGGTTTAGCTTTCTGCCAAATTTGATGAAAGTTCGTTCAGGGTTTGGACTATAGCTGTGTCTAAAGTTCCTATGAAAACATGAATGGGGAAAACATGTTTTGGGCATCCTCTTTTTTTCTCAGCCCCTGCTTGACAGCTCACCCCAAAGCATGCTAGGAGGGAGAATCAGTCACATCTGCTATGACAGTCTGTGAAAAAAGAAATACGGTATTTTAGAACAGATAAATAATCTTTTGAGCAACAGCAGTGGGCTAATGCAGCCCGCCACAGCGCACTAGTTTCTGTGACAGGAAAATGCTCCTGTGTGGTACAGACTGCAATATCTCACAGCAATAACATGCCCCGGGCCCTTTCAGGCTGTGCACAGAGCGTTGACCCACTGTGATGGAAGGCGTGCGAAGATAGACCCGCGACCCACAGCTCAGTGTGCTGGGGGGCACTTGTAGGCCATGCGAATGAGCATTGCTATGCCTCCTTTCATTTTGGGCACTCATGTAGGAACATGCTATACATTTTTCTGAGACTTCAAATCTTGCGATTCTAAATTTTTCAAACGTGGGTGTGACTGAAACTAAAGTCTAGTAGGCATCATCTTAAAGTGGCATGGACACATTTCAAAACAAAGATCCTGTTTTATTTCTTTAGTATGTCATAAGGCACCATGGACCAGGATGGTGGTTGTACATGTGTACACTGCTAAAGGGAGCCCATGGTCCAGAACCTAGTATGCACATTTCGTATGGCAATCCCACTATTGGAATGGCCCCAAAGAGCTTTCTTAACCTAGGCGCTTGTTCTTGATAATGGATTGCCCTTGACTAGCGTCAATGTGATCGTCAGAAATTGTTTTTGTTTGTGTTTGACACTGTTTGGGATGTGTCGCAATGGATAGTAGCCAACAACATTGGGGTAAAGTCAGGGCTTTAAGTGGGCTGGGTCCTGCCGGTGCTCAGCACCGGTAGTTCTAAAGAGCAGGGGCTGAAAAACTGCTACTTATGGGGCTCTCCATTTTCGCCCTCATCCTCAGGGTGAAAAAAAAATGTTAACTCTGGGGTAGTACCGCCCTTCACTGCCTTTGAGGTAACTTCATAGAGGCTAGTTATAGTACTGTCAAAGTCTCACCATTTCAAAACTGAAGCATTTTCAATGCTCTCTACAACGAAGCCAAAGTTGTTGCCTATTTATCTCATGCAACTAACAACCACTGGCAAAGCCAATACTTCTGACTAGTTCTAGGTGAAATGTTACTTGTATTGTTCATCTGGATGTAATGACAGAAGCAGCAAATTTACCAGTCGGGCGGCACACTATGCTAAGCCGAGATTTTTAGCATACGTGTTTACAGCCACACCCTTAATTACATTGACCACACCCCTTTGAGAGGCCCCTAAACACCCCTCCCCCCCCAAGTATTTCCATCCTAATTAAAGACCTGGATAAAGTAGTGTATTTTTGAGTGATGGTTGAGATTGGCTCTACTGGAACCTGGTGCTGATCTGGGTGCAGCATTATGTGAATGTTTGCATGTGCCGCAAGACATCCTGTTGTTGTAACTAGTGCACAAGTCTCTTTCTCTTATACACTTTCCAAAATGCTTTTTTTTGTTCGTTAAGTTTGAAGCATGATTTGACTACATTTGACATAAATCGTCATTTTTCATAATATTAAGAGATACAAAGTTTGTTTTCATTTTTCAAAATCATTGCTGTGCTGCGGGGCTACCAAGTGTGCAAAACAGAATGCTGGATGCGAGTCTCAGTAAAGACACATGAGCTCCAAAGAACCACCGGGCTATTCTGAGCATCATTCTTAGGCTGACAGGCGCTGACAGCTTCCCTCTATTAGTCTTAGTGTCATTGTCATTAGTGTTAGTATTATTATTGTTAGTAATATTATTAATAATGTGTTTATCACAAACAATCTCACATTTTAGTCTGTGGTGCAGTAATATCCGGTGCTGCATTTATAAAATTAGTATAGACCTCCATTGTAGCAGTCCACTTATTAGGGTTGCTTTGCTTTTGGTGTCTCCAATCCCATTACAGTCTTAGGCATTTAAAACACTTTTGAAAGATATAACTTAGTACTCCTTATAAGTTGAGTGGATTTAATTGTGGGGATACAGAGTGGTCGAAATTAACTTTTCTGAGTTATGTCTTGTCATCTAAATCTAGCTATAGCAAGTTATTTGGCCTGGAATGGGGAATACAATTCTGACCTGGTTCTGCCAGGCCCAAAACTGCAGGTAGTGGGCCGAATAACAGGCCCTTATCTGCTTCGATTTACCATCAGCATGAAGATCATGAAGAGCTGGGGGTGGTGAGAACATCTATGCAAGTGGACGCTATAGCTAGGCTAGGTGTAAGCATCCCGCGCTTCTCCTGGGAGTTGCATACTGTTGGATAGGGCTGTGCTGAGGCCCACAGTCCCTCCACTATGTAGCAGCAGTTTTCCCAGGTGTATCTCTACCTGATAAATAAAACCAGACCTGATGTTATCAAGAAAAGAACTGTGGATGCAGGAACATGTGGCCAGTTCAGGTGGAGAGCTACCCTCCCCCCCCCCCCCTCCCCACCCCCCAGGATACCACTCAACCAGACTTGTGATGATGATCATTATGAGTGCCCTGGCATCACATTTGAGAGGTTTACACCCAGGAATTAACAAAAATGAGCGTCCTCTTCACTCTGGGGAAATGGAGCTAGTGGGTAATCTGAGTGGAACTCTGAGGTTCCACTAAAATGGGGAATTCTAGATCCATGCCCTCCAGTATTTTCCCCCCTAGTTTGTTTTGAACAACCAAAAGATCTTGGCAAATCAAGATAGGTGTATCGTGAGTCCAAGAACCTCCTCATTTTCAGTGGGGCCCAGGAGCAGAGTTATCGACCCCATTGAAAATGCTTTGGCACTGCTAGTGAGGCCCTCAGTGTTCTCTGATCACGGAATGTTGGCGTCCTCATTCTTACACTATTGTAATTACTTCCTTTTGCTTCTTGCTGAGGATGAGTGGATCTGGTTTAAGTCACTGGAAAGCTCTATAGAGTCACTCTGTGTTGCTTATTATCTATTATGGACTCCAGGGTAGAGACCGGTATCTTCTTCATTAATGCATCAGGCTAGAGTGAGACAACATCAGGTTCAGTTTCAGGTTGCAAGTGTTGAAGCACGGGATACCCCACCAAGAGCACTGGACGCCCCTACTCTGGCATCAACTCATGTAACTGTCAGAACAAGACTATCAGTGACTTAGCAACATTTCATGAAGCAGCATGCTCACACTGGAGCAGGGGCAAAGAGGACGAAGGGAAATGAAGATACAACACATCTCCCTCCCTTGGAAGCAAAACAAATAGGTGACACAACCTTAGACAAAGTAAGATTGCGCAAACATATTGACAAAACTCTGGAACCTGCTTGTAACACAGAGAGAATGCTACAAAGTCAAGAACCATCAGCGAGACACAAAATATCAGGATGAAAAGCCTGTATCAAGCAAAGTCCACCCAGACCGTCAACGAAGGACCCAGCCGGGTACACAGCCAACTGCTCAACAGACGCAGGGACGCATGTCTTTTAATCCTAAACCCATCTCATCAAAGGGCGTTGTGTGAATAACTCAACAGCTGTCTTACAACTCTCAGTCTATCAGTATGCAACAGGGCTCTTTCATCCCCCACGCATCCAGTAAAATGCCATCTTCTGAATAACACGAGTTGTCTTTCAACCCTCACGCTACTTATCCAGTAGGTTTCTTCAAACCTTCATTCATCCCACAACAGTAAGCGTGTGAATTGCGTAACTAGCCTCTTTCACTTCACCCATTAGAATAGGGCATCTCATGATTATGGACCTACTGGGCTCCCGTAGCCATTCCAACATTCACTAGCATTGTGTAGTATAACTGCACACCTGCAGTCATTGCTAATGTACTTGTGTACCACCTATCGCACCACCTGGTACAACTACTCCTGCACCAAACAGTACAAATGGACCCCACCATCCTGCTCCGGGGTGGCATGGCCGTGCAATTCCCTAACCACACTAGTCACAGAACCACTACCTTTTCAATTAAGAAAAGGAAGTTTTAAGCACCAGATCACAAGTCGCCATGCAGTTTCACTGAAATGCAATTAAAATGTATACATTGTGTACCCATATTATATTTTTTAATAAATAACAAATGAATTAGCCATGACATTTTCTCTTATTTATTATTTTAATCAACCATCAAATAAATTTAAAATAAATAAATAATTCCACTCTAACACTAATATCGCACACTTCATGTATCCACAAACAGGTATGATAACTAACTGTACTTGCCCATTTCCTTCAGAGGACACAAAGGATTTTCAACAGTAGCAGCCACTCTGCAATCAGAAATTCCACTATTTTGTTTGCCAATACAAGCTCACTTCGTGGAAGTGTCAGCCCTTTCAAAACAAGCACTTCTAAATGCATTAGATTTTGCTTACGTGATTAATAATAAGCTGTTTTTTTGTTGTAAGTTGTAGCTTGCTGAGTAGTTGTGCAATATAAGTTACAGAAAGTCTGTTAAAGTGTGAACGTATGAAAAGGCAAGATATTGTGCTGTTACTAGTGGCATAGTGGGGGTAAGAAAAGTCAACATTTTGAAAAATCAAATGAATCAAAATCATAAGTGCACCTCAGTTCACACTGTTGATGTTAACATATTGACATGTTCCATACCTGTCAATGTCTGCTCTTCACCCAGCCCTGCCTTTATGCCGAATGACTGTGGCGGCTTGGTCAGTCTTCGTTGACACTAGCGAAAGGGATCAGCAGAAAATAGGGTTCCTCTTTCCCCTCTTACTTTTAAACCACTGCAGAGGCTGCCTAATGATGAAGACACTGGTGGGGCATCCACATTTTAACCACTTTATTTTGACTTTGCCACACGCATGCATTCTTGAATCTCATCGCCAATGGTGTGCAGTCTCTTATGCTCAGCAACTAGTCTCAAAGCCATGCTACAAATTGCTAGCTTCTTTATAGGCACATTAGACTAGCCTCAGGAAACATGACGTTCAGTTGCAGGTTACAAGTATAAAGGCACCGGATGATCCGCCAGGTTGAGCTATTAGCTCAACTGGGGCTACTGTCCGAGCCCTCCAAGTGACAGACCGCATTCCAAGTAGCATCATTCTCATGGTGGAGCAGGGAGCCATAGAACACATGAAAAGCAAAAATAAAAAAAGTCTGCATTTTATTTTATTGCAATTATTGAAAAGAACCCTATGTTATCCGGGGGAAAGGAACTCCTCGTTTTTTTCGAGGTAACTTTGAAACCTTTGTTGCATCAGGTACCAATATCTTTCCTTTCCTCCCTGGAACATTCTTAGTAAATAATTATTTTGAATATTCGTTCTTATTTGGTAGCATGGCGTCCACTGAAGCCTGGATACTGTTAATTCTTATGAGAACAGTTATAAGGTATGCATGTTTTAAAACAACTTTAAAAGTTTTATTAAATGCTTTAAAACATATGTAAATGGTAACAAAGGGTAGCAGAGTCAGATTTATGTTAAACTTGAAGGGCAATTACAATAGTTCTGTCTTCTTAGTAAAACATTGTTCGCACAATTTGCTTCTTAATTCATCTAATTTTGAGCAAGAAAATATTACTCAAACTCAATTTCACTGATCAGTTTCATGCAAATCATCTGTCTCTATTAATTGGAAATTGATTTACCGGCATTCTTTTTGTCCGGCTTGACTATACCAAACATTGTTACTAACTCTTTAAAATATACACGAGTTGGGCATGTCTCCACCCAGAAAAGTATGACTCTCTCACCTTTTCATGTTGGTTATCTAGTGTAACTTTCACCTTGCAGGATTTCATTTAAATATAACAGGTACTTTCAGTGCTTTAAATGGCCCGGTGCTGAGTACCGGCACTTTTTTGTTTTGTGAGGAATAGTACCGACACTTCTCAAGAAAAACGTAATACGTTTAATTGGAGAGTACCGGCACTTATCAGAAACAAGCAGGTACTCTGGCACTTCTATTTCATTTGTGAATGCACGTGGTTACATGTATTATTACCACATTAAAGCAAGTGGATTTGCCAATGCTTGTATTTTTATCCTCCATCCTAAAATTAATCATAAATCCCTTCACGTCATGAGATGAAAGGAATGGAAGTCAAAGTGCATCTTGCCGAATTCTGTGGCTACACCTCAGATTTGTATTATTTTCTCCTGGTGATTATTCTCATAACTACTCCGTTGCACTGTGATTTTAAGGTGAAATAGAGTGTCTCACTGCCAGGTTTTGTTTTGGTAGCTTCCCTCCCTCTTTTTTTCCAGAAATTCAAGAGACTGGAGGGCACAACACTGTATTCATGGAGTAATACCAGTAGTAATTAATTTCCTTTTATGGATAACCTTTAAGCCATGTACTTCCCCACATCCAACATTTAGAACAGAAAGGGAAAGTTTTTGTTCAAACCCGTAGTGTTATTTTCTGTCAAATACTGTGACGGGTCCATAATGAGTCTGAACTGACCATAATCCCCAAAGTACAAGCACGCTGTTACGGTCTCAAATGATCGTCCAACAATTTTCCAAATGAGATTCCACTTCTTGGTTCTCTTTGAAACCACCATGATTTTTGTGTTACTAATATCAATGTTTAAACCATTGGTTTCTCTACCTTCTTGGCTCAAACTATTGCTCTGCTAGATCCACTGCAAACTAAGGGGGCAGATAGAGGTCTAACACACAGCCGTGCTTTCAATAGTTTAGGGCATCATTCTGAGTGGTCTTTGTACAAACACTTATTTCCTTAGGGATTGGAATTATAAATTTTGCTTCAATTATTGCTTGCTCTGCACTTTTTTCACGAGAAAATTTCTGTAGGTCAGTGTTGGACCTGTGCTCTACATGGTCGCTCCCAAACCTTTTGCCCTCACAATTCCTGCTCTATAATTTCGGTTTTGTGGGCATTAAGACTCTGAACTTTACCACTGCTAACCAGTGCTAAAGTGCTCATACTCTGCCTAAAACAAGGTAAAATTGGCTTGCACATGATTGGCATGTTTAATTTCCTTATATGTCCCTAGCATATGGTACTGCATGTAGAGAGTTCCTATAAATTAAATGCTTTGGTGGTCATTCAGCACTCATTGTGCCACCCACTTAAGTAGCACTTAAAACACATCTGAGGCCTGCCATTGCACCCTGTAATGCATTCAACCTGGCAAAATAAACCTTTTGCCAGGTCTAAACATGTATTTATAATGCAAATAAGTTGCCCCTAGAGTATTAAAAAAAAGTAGGACTTCAAAGTTTTACATGTCCTGCTTTAGAAAAGCTCCTAAATTCATGTTTTAATCCTCTAAGGCCTATGTCTCCCATTGGATACCTTATTGTAGCGGTTCTTAACCTGTGGTCCGGGACTCCTGGGGCCACGATGCCAACATTTAAAACTGACAATTTTAAAACACTCTGTAAATGTGGAGGGACTTGAAATTAGAAGCTAAAAATTAAATTGGTATCCTCTGACTGATTTGTGGGAGCAGTTCAAGTACATCAAACATAATATTCTATTGATGATGGGTGGCCTCAATTGAACTTAGAAATGCTCCAACCTCTTCACATTAAAGTCATAGTTTATAAAAAAATGTATATGTGTTTGTGAATTAACTTCATCATTTGTGTAGTATCCTGGCTTTAATGTCATTCATAAATATAAAGATGTGTGCTGTTCCTAGCGGGTGAGATTGGAAGACAGAGGCCTACTATAATCTAGAAGTCAGTGAAATCAGGAGAAACTTCCTCCTTTAGGAAAAAGACCCTCACACATCCAGCCAGCTAGATGTCATGCTTCATCATCAGGTCTGCTCCGAATCGGGGCGGCGCTGCAATCCCCGATCGGCGCCCTTATCGGGGCCTTTTGATGGAGATCTTTATTCCTTTAAAGCCGGTTGGTGTAGTGCGGGTGAGGGCCCTAGGTGAAGTGTGTTCAAAAAATGCAATATTAAAACAAGTAGGTGGGGCCCAAAATAACAAAATTTAATAAATAGGTGCCCACTCTTGACTAAAAACACAAGGACGCGCCACCCTACTGCAAGGCAATAAGGTTGGCGCTAAAAGAGGTCAACATGTTTCTTGCTATGGTTAATTAAACCACAATTCATCAGGACAAAACAAAAAGAGAGTTCACACACTTACTGGTAGTGATAGCACCTATTAGCACTTACCACTGATACAGCGCCCTAATAAGTGGTTACTTAAGTTGGAAAAACCTATATGTACCTGAAAGAGAGAATAAACAGAACAGGTACATAGTAAAACGACATAAGATAACAGTAAGTAAGCCTCATGTTCTATGCACCCTTGAAGTGATGTCAGGCAGCACTCGTGATACACTAAAATAAAGTTGTGATGACAGCAAGTGCTGTGGAGAATTCACACATGTATTAAAAATCAAGTGAGCAGTACAAAAAGTGTGCACAATAAAACCTGTTGCAGAAATAGCACATATGTAATTATTTTAGAAACCACCAACAATTCATTAAGAAAATAAGTTTCTCACGCCACGAAGAGCGTACAGTGATTTAATTGCCATGGGTCACTTATCAACTCACCCCATAGTGATGCGTAAGGGACTCCAACAAATCAGGGCCGGACTATAACACTGAATAGTGCAGTGTTCTGTCATGATACATAAACAAAACAACAGTATTGGTATAAAGATGACAAAATATGACTTGGTAAATGAAGGTAACAGTAGACGGGGACATCCGATGTTAAAGTTACCGATAAGAACAGATCAGGGTTCTCGGTACAACATATGGTTGGACGGGACTCAAAACCATTGGAACCCATATCAGGGTTAGTATAACCATAACAGGCGCAGTCACAGTCAGCCCAAATGGACTCCAAAGTTATATCCCTATTATGTTATGTTAAACTGGTCACCCATGAAGACCGCACCCACCATTGAACGGAGGGAACACCAGATGATAGCATTTGTATCTAGGTAACAACGCGGACTGTAAATTGGTCCCAAGAGGTTGAAAAAATAATAATAAACCCCAGGGCGCAGTATGTTACCTCCTCGTTACAGCGAGCCCACTCCTTCAAAAACCGCCACTGGCGGTAGAATAATCGGGGGAAGCCAGTGTCTAGCACTGGTACTGCGTAGAGCACATAAAAGCACTTACTTATTCCCTTCTTGCAGAAAACGGCTGTTCCTACCCTTCGTCCGAACCGATTCGGGGGACGTTGCCAAATGCCAAGTGTTATAGTCCGGCCCTGATTTGTTGGAGTCCCTTACGCATCACTATGGGGTGAGTTGATAAGTGACCCATGGCAATTGAATCACTGTACGCTCTTCGTGGCGTGAGAAACTTATTTTCTTAATGAATTGTTGGTGGTTTCTAAAATAATTACATATGTGCTATTTCTGCAACAGGTTTTATTGTGCACACTTTTTGTACTGCTCACTTGATTTTTAATACATGTGTGAATTCTCCACAGCACTTGTTGTCATCACAACTTTATTTTAGTGTATTACGAGTGCTGCCTGACATCACTTCAAGGGTGCATAGAACATGAGGCTTACTTACTGTTATCTTATGTCGTTTTACTATGTACCTGTTCTGTTTATTCTCTCTTTCAGGTACATATAGGTTTTTCCAACTTAAGTAACCACTTATTAGGGTGCTGTATCAGTGGTAAGTGCTAATAGGTGCTATTACTACCAGTAAGTGTGTGAACTCTCTTTTTGTTTTGTCCTGATGAATTGCGGTTTAATTAACCATAGCAAGAAACATGTTGACCTCTTTTAGCGCCAACCTTATTACCTTGCAGTAGGGTGGCGCGTCCTTGTGTTTTTAGTCAAGAGTGGGCACCTATTTATTAAATTTTGTTATTTTGGGCCCCACCTACTTGTTTTAATATTGCATTTTTTTAACACACTTTACCTAGGGCCCTCACCCGCACTACACCAACCGGCTTTAAAGAAATAAAGATCTCCATCAAAAGGCCCCGATAAGGGCGCCGATCGGGGATTGCAGCGCCGCCCCGATTCGGAGCAGACCTGATGATGAAGCATGACATCTAGCTGGCTGGATGTGTGAGGGTCTTTTTCCTAAAGGAGGAAGTTTCTCCTGATTTCACTGACTTCTAGATTATAGTAGGCCTCCGTCTTCCAATCTCACCCGCTAGGAACAGCACACATCTTTCTATTTAGACTCACGTTTGGGCTCCGTGTGCTGGACCTGTTCATAACAGCCCTCTTTTCCTCTTATTACATTTAATGTCATTCATCTCACCTCATGCTCTGCCAGTGGAATGTTCCAAGGATGATGTATTACAGAATGTTGGGAGTCAGAAGTCACAGTTGAGAAGGGCTGAGGAGCATGCTAGCTGCTCCTGGTGGGGTCTGTACTGGACTTTACTACATGTCCTGTAATTATCTACAAATAAACATCTGAAGATCCTCTACACGTAAAACTTACCCGAAATGTGAGGGAACATAACTGAGGCCAGGTAACGTATATGTGTATGAATCCATGACCAATTTCACAACTATGAAATTATGTTTTGATAACTAGTATACATGGGTGTAGAACCACATATGTGGGTGAGAACACATGACACATCTCTAGAAAAACAGATAGAAACATTACCCTTGGACTAACAACCCAAGGGTCAAGTAATGAACTGTGTGTGAAAGGGAATAGTACCCATCCCCACGCCCATCCGCAAAGGAAAAAAGTAGATTTTTGATTACGAAACTAGAAGACTGGACGTCCCTTGAGAAAGAGAACATAAGGTGTGGCATCACAAACAAATGTACTGTAATTAACATATCATATGGAGACAGTTACAAAAATGTGTGTACGTGTTAGAATAAACACACTTAGCGGACGAAGGCACAAGAAACACCGTGAGCTAGGAAAAGTCACGACAATTCAGCTTCAGCTAACCAAAGAAAATAATGTTCCTCTAACTGTGCAACGATGAACGATGAGGAAATTACATGCAGAACTGCCGGTCTAAAAAGAAACCATGCTATGTCTCTGAAAATAGGAAAAGAACAATAAGCAAAGTTCATTGTCCTGCGTTGGTTTAATAGCACATGAAGAAAAAACCGTTGAAAGAAAGTTGAAAAACTGCATGCTCCGACCTGTTTAATGTTCCCTGGTTATTCTTGAATAATTTTGTAACTGCCCCTCGATTTGCTGCTCCTCGACTGTGCATTTTTGTTCTGTGAAACATACAAATAAAGAAAGGAATACCTGCAATATCCCAGTGCACCAAAACGAAGCAGCAGAAGAGTACGAAGGACAACGTGGTTGGCAAAACGTGACAAAGAATAGTTGAAGCAGATAGAAAGCACGAAGATCACTACAACCACAAAATGGCGGCACGCACCGGTGACGCCGCGCCGGATGGCTCCCGGCGTCACCGTGCTCCCAAACATCCTCGGCAGCAGGGAACCGCATGGAGAAGCACACGTCACAGAGGTACACTGGAGGTATTGCATAATAGTTGGACACAGGTAGGTGGACGTGCTGAATGTGACACGTGCCAGCATCTTTTGAACCGCAACATAGCAGTTGAACAACTCCCATAGTTTCGATGTCTCAACAGACTTCAGCAAACAGACAAATGGTGTTCAACCTCGTGGCTTACAAAACACAATAGCTTTCTCAAGCTGATGGCTTACAAAAGCTGCCAAAACATTGACACTGCTGCTTGACAAGATTTTGAACAGTGCATAGGACTTGATAAATACTAGAGTCTATTGCAAACAGGAGGCATGAACGTGTAAGCCTGTAGCTGCAGGGCACAGTAACGTGTGGAAATAGTGCCAGAAGGAAAGTTTTCACTGTGACATGTCGATCGTTTGTTAATATCACAGTAAATCCCCACAAGTAGCACGAGGGTCAGTTACCAGATTGTCGCCAATAAAATGTAGTAACGAGGTCCAGACGTGTAGAGGATCTGCAGATGTCTATTTGTAGATAATTACAGGACATGTAGTTAAATCCAGTACAGACCCTACAAGGAGCAGCCAGCATGCTGCTCAGCCCTTCTCAACTGTGACGTCTGACTCCCAACATTCTTTTTTTGCTGAATGCTTGGCTCTGTATTATTATGTATTGCTGTGCAGTTCAAAACATCAAAATTGCTTAGGTCGGGTCCCTTGCTTCTAGTAATGACTCAGTGGGGTCCTTGGATTCCAATAATGATTCTTGTGGGGATCCCCTGATTCCAGTAATTATTAAATGAGGGGTATACAGAATTTAAAAGTGTAAGTTCTACTGCCTTACTGCATTTAATAAATACTAACATTTGATTGGGAGCAAGTACAAATATCATGTTTGGGCTCACATGAATTGAAATTTAAAACCCTCTTTAATGGCAAAGTCAGATTTTAAGTCGAAATACTGAAAATGGCACTTTTAGAAAGCTGGCAATTTCTTGCCCTAACCATTTGATGCCTGCTGCCAGTGTCTTGGGTCACATGACTGTGAATAGCCTAGCTGTTGTGCTTTGTGTATTCCTTGAAGAGAATGAGACAAAGGGGGACTAGGTGTTGACAGAATGGGCCATCCTGCCATGATTGGGAATGAGCTGTTCCCTGCCCCACGTCTATTTCAAAGAGGCTTGCATCCAGCACTCACAGAGGGACCTGACACTAGTCTTTTGTCACCCTTGACCCTGGACTTCTTGCAGCTTAGGGAGAGGAAGGGAAGAGCATTTGAGAACCAGATGTAGGGTTAGCCAGACTGCCCCCCCCCCACACTTCAAAGGCTGGCAGCAGGTACAAATATTGAACACTCCGAGCACTCCTGGACCTGTAGAAGACTTCAGGAGGAGTGCCTGGACCCCCAGAGTTCGGTCCTGCTGCTTGAGGCCTGCCATGCGCCCCAGACAACTGCCCTGCTGCTTGAGGCCTGCCTTGCTTGTTGGCTGGCTTCCTGTGTGAGCTACAGGGACATAACAAGCTCCAGAGATCTTGAACTCTGCAGCTGGCCTCTGCTGGAGTGAGAACTAACCCCGCCTACCCCCAAGTGGTGCCCCCAGGTCCTGGACCCTTGGAAGTGGTGTTAGAGGTGCTGCTCCTGCTTAACCCTAAAGGTTGTGAGCAGAATTTCACCAAAAAGCACATAAGAACCACAAAAAGACCAGAGCCTACTTGCCAGCTGATCTACCTAAGGTGCATCGGCGGTCAGCCTGACTTCATGGAAACCCCCGCTGTGCTCTTCTCTGCAGCAACAAATCCTATTCAGCAGGACCTCCGAGTGACGGTTTCTGGCCTTGTTGAGCCCTCATTCGCAATGGCTTGCAGCTGCGCCCTTCTGGAGGTTTTCAACTTCCAAAGAATTGTCTAGGTCAAAAGGTAAGTCTTCAAGAGGATCGATGATGACAGGCTCCCCTTCCATTCCCTCCTCAGCCTGGAAATCCAGCTTCTCCTGCTTGTAGCTCTTTCCCGTCATTGTCAACAGCTTCACAAAGATCTCGCTTAGTGCTACCCGGTGACAACACCTCCTCGGACACAGCTGGCTGCCTTTCCCAGCTGAACTCTACACCTTTGACTTGATTTTTCTTCACAATTTTCAAGAGTCTGAAGGTAAATTGAGACTGGGCATAATCCACCTAGTATATCTGAGCAGCACTCCATCTTTGTTGGCCTTAACTTTGCACTTGTCTCGTATGACCAGATACCCGCAATTGGCACTTTGAAATGTACTGAAATATAAATTACTATTATACGTAGATGTGAAATTTTGTGCAAAAAAGCATACATTTCATATGCCGTTCCCAATTCCCAGTAGGGAAATTCAGAATTTGAGGTAATTATCACATCTGGTGTAGTCCAAACCCAGGTTTATCAAATTTCACCTGGTGCGATAATTATCTCAACACCAACTGGGGCACTTGTAACGAGACCCGTAGCATTTTAATTCTCACTGAATAAATATTCATAGCCTTCAGCATAAATCTTATATCCAGGTAATTTAATGTAGCGTGATTAATTGTGCTAACAATGAAGGTAAAAGTCCCCATTTCTCCAATTTCGAACATAGGGGAAGGTGCTTTACTAGGTCAAACACAGTTGTAAAATCAATAAAAACAAACATATAATGCTTGGCCATTAGCTGGGGTATACTTGACACATGAGGAACGGAACGTTGTACAGAACTAAAAACCGAATGCTAGACAGGGATGATTTCATTTTTTAATAAATGTTTCACAAAGTCCTTCCCTGCTCAATCGAAGCGGCTGTTAGCTGATAATTTGTCAAGAGACAAGCTGCTGCCCTTTTTGAAGATGAGTATTTATTATGATCAAAGGTAATGCTGCTGACACCAGATAAGTACTGAGTAAACTGTATTTATTTTCCGTCCTATCCACCTCCCAGCTCCAACTCCACCAAACCCTGTGAATTCACATAACCCAGCAGTTACAGAAAGGTGCTAGTCGTGTTCATGTTTGCATGGAAAGAGACACCACAGTACTATAAGCAAACTGCCAATACTAAAGAACAGTTTTTTCTAGACAATCCTCAAATAGGACCCAATGTTTCCACGCATGTCTGCATTGATGCTGAGCCTCAGTAAGGAACTGAGGCCCCGTGTCTGGAGAAACGACGCATCATCTCCCCTCACAGTAAGAAACAGATGCATCACCTCCCCTCGCAGTAAGAAACGGACGCATCTCCTCCTCTCACAGTAATGAACCGACGCATCACCTTCCCTGCTTAACAGTAAGGAACGGACACATCACCTCACCTGGAGCAGGGAACTGATGCATCATCTTCCCTGCGAGTAAGAAATCGACTCATCACCTTCCCTGAGAGTAAAGAACTGACGCATCGCTTGGCTTTTCTGACGCCTCACCTCACCTCCCCTGTGCCTGTTTTTGTCTTTGATTTTGAGGTATCGCAGGTAATTTGTTCTAAAACTGATGCATCCATTGTTTTCAATGACTGATCTATCTTGAACCTTTTAAAAGTGATATCTGTGCTTATGTATGTTGGATTTTTGTTGTTTTGAGTTTGTTCTATCTAGATAAAGATTGGTTATTGTTCTAAACTGGTGTGGTGTTCATTTGTAGTGTTTTTCCTGTGTTACTGTGTGTATGCACAAATGCTTTACACATTGCCTCGGAGATAAGCATGAATGCTCGTGCCAAGCTACCAAGTGGGTGAGCAGGGGTTATGTTAGCTGTGTAATCCCTTTACCCTGACTAGAAGGAAGGGTTCGTACTTATACAGGGTGCAAGCCACTGCCAACTAGAGGCCCCCATTTCTAACAAGATCAAAAAGAAGTGCACATACCTTGCGTTTATAGACCTCAGTTCTGCATTCAACAAGGTCGACAGGGGCATTCTCTGGTCCAAGATGCTGACTATGGGTGCTGATAAGAGGATAGTGCGTATACTATCTAGACGCCATAGGGACGTGGCAGGATGTGTTAGATCAGACCTAATTGAGAGTGCATATCCCCCTTGAAGATTGGCCAAGCCATGAGGCAGGGTTGTGTGCTTGCCCATTACAGTTTAGTTTTTACATTAACGATTTGGAGCCCACTCTCTCAGAGGTGGCCTTTGATCTTCCTATGGCTTGCACTTAAAGACTACCAGTCCTTATGTACCCCGAAGAATGTGTACTTATGTCCAGGACTGGAGTTGGTCTGCAGAGACTGCTGGCCAGTTTTGTAGGTCAAATGGACAGTGTAGGATTACTCACAAATAAGTCCAAATAATAAACCTTGATTTTTAGCTGCCCTAAGAGTAAAGTGAAGTATTTTCAGCTTACTAGACCCACAATACAGATACTTACAACTTTCACTTAAGTGGGGATTACCTTTACCAATAACTGTTCTTGGAAGCATCTAATAGAGGTCAGCCACACACACTTTGAACAGAACAGGGCAGCTATTCTCCAGTTTTTGAAGAAACTGGGCTTGTCCCCCCCTTGAAGCCATGCCCATCAGTTTTGAAACCAGATGTATTTCGGCTTCCGTTTATGGGGCAGGTATTTGGGGCTATTCCGATTCAACCTAGTTGCAAACTGGCATAAACATCTTCCTGCGCAAACTTTTGCGACTACCCCAGTCTGTACCTGTCAGCATATGCCAGGTTTACAACATTTAGAGGATATAATTAAGCCAGCCCAACACTACCATGGATTTCTATTTGGTGACGTCTTGAAACCACCCTTAATAAGGCCATTATCGCAGACTGTTTGGCCCTGGACAATGCATGCTATTTGCAGTGGCTACAGTACGTTAAGACACAGCTGTATCTAATTGGTTGCCATGAATACTTTGATATCCCACTGCCCCTCACGTGGAACTTAAAAGCCCTTGTTAAAAAGGAGGTGGTAGCCCCTCTGGCAGCCTGCATCGAAGGTAGGGAAAGTGGAAAGGTGCAGGTCAGAACCTACACTTTATTAGGGACAACTTCTAGCATAGAGGCCTTCCTGCGTATTGTTCCCAGCACTCAAAGGTACTATCTTGTAAGATTTTGTCTGAATATAGCTCACTTACTAGTTGCTTATTCATCTCATGCCCACAGAGAAACTATCTGATGGCATGCCCTTGTGATGCAAAATCTCCACAGTCACAGTTGTATATTTTCATTTTCTGTGACCTATACAAGGGCCCAGGGAAAAAGATCTTGGCTCCCTGCTCACAAGCCTTAATTTTGACAATGCAGGCCAGCTTTACTACATCTCCAGCTTCTTCAAACCAAACTGGAAATGCATGGAGCCTATACGTTTATTTCAGCCTCTGTTAGGCTGCGATAAATTGTGGGGAAATAATGATCAATTGCAGGATATCCTTTTCCGGTTCCTTGGTAGCAACCATCATGCATACCCTGTTTATTGTAGATTATGCACTGTTTGCACTATACACCTTATTGCATATATTTATGTATGTTTGATGCTACTTTGCAGGAAGCTTACTTAAATGAACTCTGGGCTTGTTTTAAATGCTGTTGTGATGGAATTGCCTTGCTTTTACTCCCTGTGTTTGGTTTTGTGTGCTTTTATGGTTTCACAGCAGAATAAAGTTTTTTTATGCATACATACATTTGTAGATTGTCTAAAGTGCACATGTGCAATTGTTGCCAGGCTGTATCCAGGTTATCTAGTCTGAATACTACTTTATTCTGTTTCAGAAGGCGTCTGTATTTATTTTTTTCTTGTCCAAATGTTCTTCCAGCAAGGACACCTAGGGAAAAAAGTTTCCTCTTAACTTCTACATTCTGTACTTGAGTTTTACCAGACAGTACAAATATTTTTCTTGATGTTGGGTAGTTTTGCATTACTTGATTCTGTAGATGAAAAATTAAATGCACATAGCGTTGGATTTTGATCGAAGTTTAAAGCACTCCTCTAACTGGGATGCAATCTGTTCCTTCTAGTGTTTAGAAAATAGAGCACCCTTTCTATTAATTGTAAATTTTCATTCTCATATGGAATGAGTTTGAAAGACTAAACACATATAAAGTTTTCTTTGGTCAAACAAATCTAATGAATAGTAGAAGACCTCCAGGTCAAAAATAGATTTTATTTATTTTTGTTTTAATATTTTCAAGATAAGCCTTTAAAACGGTCTATCTGCGAAACATTTGTGGGCTGTGTTATTGTTAGAATTTTGTTAATCCCAGTTTACTTTCATATCGAATTTTGACCTGCTATGAATTTTTGTATACCTTGTCAAAATAATATTGATTTGTATTTGATTTCACTGTAATCATACATATTCACATGGAGATGACTGTGCCAACATTATTTCAACTTAAAAAAAATTATAGTGGCCATTTCTTATGTTTAACTGCTGTTTTTTTAATTTAATTTATTATTCAAAGTTGCTCATGGCACATTATAATTCATTAAAATCATCTGTTAACATTTGTGTGGTTTATGGATTACAATAAAATGTTACTTATCAACCTAAATGTTTATTCAAGAATCAGAGGCTTAACCTTTCCTGGATGAATATAAGCGTTTATAACTAGAAATACATTCACAGACTGGGCGATTGTTTTTAGGAATATTTTAACTACTAACATTAACCTTAACTGAATCCACAGGTAAAATACTTGATTATTTATTTATTTATTTATTTTATTTTTGTGTTTTATAGAGCGTGAACTTGACCCGGAAGGGTATCAAAGCGCTTTACAGGATTAACATGTTGTATACAAGAGAGTTAGAAGGGGGGTGGAAATATTTGTGATAAAAACATGTAAATATATTTTATGAGAACAAGAGGTCCCAGATTCCCCGGTGGGATGCGGGGAGGTGATGGGTGGATAGCATCCAGATAATCCAAGGTGCGGCAGTATTCGTAAGAAGAACAAAGTTGCTGAGGTGATTGCAAAGCAAGATTTAGGAGAGGAATTTTCCCATTAGGAAGGTGTTGGTCTCCTTTTTAAAGTGTGCCAGAGATGGAATTCTTCTAATGGCAGGCGGGAATGAGTTCCTTATTCTTGGTGCGGCCCCAGAGAAGGCCCGATTGTAAGTTTTTTTTTTTTCTCGCAAGCGTGCTGGTTGGAGCAAGAGGTCTCTGGCGGACCGGGAGTTTCTGGCTCCTCCGGATACCACGAGTTTCTGGGCGAGAAATGCAGGGGAATTTGAGAAAAGAGCCTTGTGAGTGATACATGCCAGTTTAAGTTGGATTCTGGCCTCAAAGGGAAGCCAGTTCAGAGCTTTCAGGTGTGGTGAGATGTAGGATTACTAGTTATATCCTATTTTCATTACAGTGACCAATCGCCCTTTTGCATGTCCCCATGAACTTTCACTAATGGGACATCGTAAAAAAGCATCTTCAGGAAGTATATACTCACCCACATATTAGATTTCTTGCAAGCATATCGTTGGTAGTGAAGCACACCAAGGAATATTTAAATAATCTGTTGATTTGGTTAACGTAAAAATTGTCCTACTGGAGACAGTAGGTATTTTAGCTAGCACGAGTACCCGAGGACCTTTACCCGTTGTTCGCCTGTATTGCTGATGACATCCAATCCCATATTATCATTGTTTCCATTGGTGTCCCTGAGTCCAGATGATTAATTGTGGTTTAATATGTACTCCCCTGTTCAGTGCTTGATGTGTGGCAGTGGTTGTAAATGGAGGGCACCAGCCTTTGTTTAAGAGACCTGAAAATAGTTTTCATAACTAGTCTTTGGCCCAGAGTAAGAGAAAGGCAGGTAGAAAAAGGAAACAGAAGGTGGAAGAGGAAGATAGGAAATAGTGACAAAGGGAGAGGCAGAGATGAAAAGAATCTACAGGAACCAGATAAAGAGCATACAAGATGTAAGGAATAGGCATGAGGTGTAATGAATAGTAGGCTGTCTTGGTACTCTAATACACTGGGATTCAGTAGCACTCTGTGGAGGGTTCCCAAGAAAACCTTTTGGGTCCATATACTTAATATTTGATTCTATATATTAAGAAATGTCCCTGTCTCAAGAGTGATAACTAGGTACAGATATTATTTCATGAACATAGTGAAGAATGAATGTATTTAAGAACCTCCAAAAGGTGAACATCTGCTTTGTAAGATTACCACTGCCAGGCAGCTTTCTATCATATGGCTATAGCAAATGGTTTCAGCCCATTTAGTCCACTATGAATGTTTTGCAATTGACAGGAAAATGGGTAAGGAGCACCCCATAATTGCCCTGTGAAACCTTATTTTATATTTTCTTTCTATGTGTGATGGAGGGGCAGGAGCACCACAGATATGTTCTGGAAGTGCAATAGCACCCCTGAAAAGTGTTCAAAATGAACCCTACCTTTCCCAGCGGTTTGAAGCCCCGACCATGGGAATGTTTTCCTTTTCTTGAAGCATTCCCTGGAACTTTTGCTCTTGTACTCTGCATTATGGGGACCCAATGTGATTTGTCCTGTGGATGCATTTTTGGCCTGCAGATTGTGAAGAAAGACTAAAACATACATTTTTTAAAGTCAAAATATTTTATTGACAACATTTGTATTCAATAATGAATGTTATTAAGTATTAAGACTGTGTTTACTGGTTTTAATTGTGGTGCTATTTTGAAATATGCCGTGGTTGATTTCATTAATGTGGCGACATCCTGACAAAGCCAGTAGGCCTGTCTTATTTAAAGTGAAACCTGCTTATTTAGTGATGTTGCATCTGGTAGAAGTGGGAGGTGTTGTGAGTATGGGGTTCAGGACCAGTAGGGGTGTAATGTAACATGAGGGTGTCACCAAAGGTATTCCCATCTACCTGATGTACATATTTGTAATTTAGTGTGTAGTATTTAGTAATGTGTGCATAATGCATGTATTTTTTCTTTTTAAAACAAAGATTATTGACTGGACAATCATTTATTGAGTGCTATTGTTGTGTGTCAGTGAATTGTGATTGCTAGCCCACACTACCTCCCCTGAGTAGATCTTGTACTGCTCTGATATGCTACTCAGAGAGAGTACAGCCCTCCAATGGTGCACTTGATTTCCAGTAATAAGACAATGGCAGACATATTACTTGTGAAGGACTCACATCACATCTTTATTAAGGAATAATCACATTTCTTACATGGACTAACCTGAGTCATCTTTTCTTTACATACTTTTACCCAACTCGTTCATGTACTCTTTGGTGTTAAAGATGAATATAAGATGCCATTCAAAAAGTGGTATCCTTTCCAAAACCTGCTTTGGTACATTTTCCACGACGATGGGGGAATTTTCATCTAGAATAAATAGCAAAGAAGTTGGACCTGGTTAAAACATTATGACTTAAGTATTTGCACTTAGAACAAATAACCCACAAAATGTGTTGGTTGTTACACATGACCAAAATTTGAGGTATTTGAATTTCACATCCCACTCTGCACCCACTTCTGGTGATGAGTTAAACAAAATCAGTGCTTTCTGCGAAGAACAATTTTTAGGTCTCTCACATATGAAAATGGTAGTTCTGTCAGTACCTTCCCCAACATAGCAAAGCTCCTTTGCTGTCAGATGAGGGCAGTGACGGCTCCTCCGCTAAGGCAGAGGAGTGTTGCCCCATGGCTTTATGCAGTGTAAAACAGAAAAAATACAATGATAATAATTTGAGGTTATTATAATTTTTATTTTTCCCATTGTGGCATCTTTGTGGGGCAGGGGTGCTCTCAGAGCAGGGGGAGGGGTGGTTTGCAGTCCCTATGTGAGTATGAGTGATTGGCCGGCCCTCTCGGACTGCCCAAACAGTCATGCGCACATAGCATGTTCTCCATGCAGGGTGCATTACAGCCTGCATGGAGAACATGCCCACCCCTCAAGCCCCTGGCTGTGTCACAGCGCTCAGACCAATCACAATGCTGCATTGCAGTGTTGTGATTGGCTGCAGGGAGCGTGGGAGCCCTGGTGCTTCTTGTTTCCCCCAAGAAGTCAGGAAGAGGATGCAGGAGAGGCGGTATTGGCCAACCAGTCAGCCGGCCGGGAGCTGCGTGATTTTTTTTTTACACCGATCCCCCTCCCCTTCCCCCACCCTGCCCCACTGATGCTTCCAGGTAGCAGCCACCACTAGATGAGGGACCCCCCAACAGTAAAACGAGGCATCCCCAATGAGCAGCTCTTAGGAAGGGATCCTTTTTACTATTCCTGTTGTTTGGCTACAGGGCAGTGGGGAGTCTGATGGAGAGTCTAGCAAGACATTTACCTTTAAGCATTATTAAATCTGTGAATTCACCGCTACAGCTCTGCTTTAATCACTTAACCCAGTCACACTAGTACACAACCGAATAAAGTAAACGGGCTATGTTAAAGTGCTCATCAAACTCTCCCAAGAGGAAGCATTTCTTAAAACTGACATCCAGTAAACCTTTTTACAGGTACCAACTTTCGAGTGTCCACATGAATCCAGGTCATTTCTGGTACTATCTTCAGTCCTGAGCTTTTCACCTACTACTCAATGTATTCAGGTGTATTAGTCTCATTAATTTAATGGAAGCAAAGCAAGATTACAACGCCCAGAATGCATTGACTGATCACACAACTTCAGGACTGGAAACAGTGTCTTTAATGACCTGTAAGGAGGTGTTCACCTATGGCAGTCAGAAAGGACCACTTCAAATTGACGGCTCCCTGGCAAATTCACTGAGTATGCACCCTCACCTGGAAAAAAATTATCTCGCCTATTGGAGTTCTGTTGAGATTGGTAAAATAGAACCAGGATTCAAGTTTGTTGGATGAGAGTTAGGAGGCTAACTCACCATCTGTAAGAGATTTTTTTATTATCTGAGGGTTCTCTGCTTGGAACTGTATTTTCTACTAAACTACCCAGATCATTTATTGTAAAAGAGTATAAAATAAATCCTCTTTACAGCCATTTGTGAGCACAGACACACAACTGACCCCTATTTCAAATTACAAATGACAAATAACAAAATAACTAACTGTTAGTTGGGTATTCACAGAAGAAGAAATTTACAATACTTTTTTCAGTTCGCAAACGGCCCAATTTACAGAAGCGGGCCGTTTGAGTCTGTAAAAAAATATTTTCCTATGTACCAAACCCTATTTTGCGATTCGATAACCTATTACAGAATAGCAAAATGGATTTGCAATTCAGTATTAGGAAGGGGTGTGTTTGGGGCCTCCCTTCCTAATGGCAACTTGCAGTGGACTGTTTCGAGACTGAAATGCAGTTGCAAAACATGTGCATTATACCACCAACTCTAAGTTGGTGGTAACCTATTGGCAAACGGGAAGGGGTCCCCTTGCCCTTTGTGAATGGTTGTAAAAACGTTTTTTAAGAGCGGGTATTGGTCCCATACCACTGCCTACTCTCGAAAAATGAAAAAAAAACTTTCCATTTTGTTTTTAAAACTCATTCCATTTTTCTTTAAGGAAGGAGGGCTGCATATAAAAAAAATGTTTAAAAAAAATGTTGCTTTATGTAAACGCAATCACAGACATGGTTGTCGGCTAACCCCAGCAGGCCACCATCCCTATGATTTTAGTGATTCCAAATGAGTTGCAAATTGCAACCTACCTCATCAATATTAATGAGATAGGTCTATTTTATATCCACTGGGAATCGCAAAAAGTGTAAAACACACTGTAGTACATCGCAGTTTGCGATTTCCTAATAGCGAATCGAAAAAATCACTATTAGGTAATCACAAACACATTTCTATGTACATCTGGCCCCTAGCCTCAAAATCTAATTTTGTCCCCGCTCACCGCTATGTTCTAATCTTTGATTTTCCATTTCAAAGAAATCTTTTCAGGTATGTTAGTCCAATTTTTTTAGTTAAAATCTGGAGGAGCATTCCTTCTATTCACCCTGAGCCAGTGACACAAGACTCCATGCAACTTCTTATTTCAGATTCTACGAGCAGTGGCCCCAGTGTGAACCCAAAGAAGACAACCAAGCATTCTCAGTGCCACTAGGTCTGGCTTAGAGATGGAAGTGCCTTGTTTGTCACCCTTTCCCGTTACAGTAACATGTGGTATTCCTTGTAGCAAAATATTTATTTGCAGGTTTTGAGGCAGGGTGCTAATTAGGGGGGCGTGTACCTTGTGTAATTCTGTATAGCACAACCACATGGAATTACCAAAAATTCCAAAATATTCCTCAGGACTACGTGAGAAGACACATTCTGCATTTAGTGCTATTTTCTTAGTGCAAAAATGCCCGCTTGTGTCCAAAATGGATTCCAGGATGCATTTTGCACTACAAAATAGAGCTAAATGTAAGGGAACATGAATAGCACTCTTGCTGTAAGATTCTTTCACCCCCAAATTATGTGAGCGGGCGTAATCACATTATTATCAGTAATTCCACGTCAAAGAGTAACATTGAATTCCTGAATTTGCTTCAATTAGTCCGGTGTAATTGATATTCCACCCAGGTCTAATGATGATTCACTTCTAAAGCCCTATTTGCATGAACATATATTTTTCACAAGGAATATAAATGTTCATAATAATCATATTAGACATGTCATCTGACATAATGTTACGCAAGGAACCAATCAGGTGTTAGGACTTTGCTGTTGGCTTGTCATCCGAGAGGCAAAGAAAACACTCTTTGAGTAGTACAGCACATCTTCAGTCCTACCAAAAGCTTGCAGAGGGAAAGATCAACTTGTGGGTAGAGCCTAAGCACCTCTCTCCATGCTAAGTTTTGTTGTGTGTGACCTCCTCAAATGTTAGTTGTCTGCTCGCTTTAGTGTTTGCCATCCGTCCTGAGCAGCAAGGCAAAGCAGCATGGTATAAAAAGCAGAGGAAGTGGTAATAGGCACTGTAATTCCCCTAAAGCATTCTAGTCATACAGGTATATCAGGCCTGCTACACCAGTAGTATGGCAATAACAAAGGTGCAGCATAAACATTAGAAGATTCCAGCCAGGTCAGGAAGGGAAGCACTGTGCACAATACCTAATAAAGGAATAAGGAGATGTTTTGGGAAGTTTCGGTAGAAGGTTGCCAGATGGCAGTAGCTTCACAGGAGTTCCTTTTTAATGGGAAGCATAGACTGAGGCCTTGGTGAATCATCTATTTTATTACCAGACATGCTGTTAACTACACAGTTCAAGATGGCTGTTCCGTGTGGTGTGCCTGTCACCAGCAGTGTGAGATGTGCCCCTACTGCAGGAACAACTTTTTTATCCCGGTAGGTGTTCCTCAAGGTGGAGAGATCCCATGGAATTCTCACAGTGCTAACAGAGGTCTGCTTGGTACAGAGTAAGCAGTAGGCCCGGGCGGAGTTTGTGGAGTTCCGCAAGCGGTGGAGTGCGTTAGGTTGCGTGATTCGCGCTGATTTTAAACACAGGGTGTTTGTCCCACGCTGGAAAATCTGCACAGACTGCACCATGCACAAGAGGGCAGGGCGCTGCTTCTTTCTGCCACTCGAATAAATATTCTACTCGAGTGGCAGCTTCCTCAACTTGAATGGTTGGTTTCTCAATAGAAGCAGTCGCAACCATCTGTGACCGCCCGCATTGAGAAATCTTGCTGGGGGGTGTTCTAGCATTGGATTTTCCTCACTCGAGCTCGCCAACTTAACATTGGTGAGCGCAAGCGAGGAAAACACTCCATAGTAGAGTTGTTCGGAATTCCATGTGCTGTGTGGAGTGCGGAAAACTCCGCAAATGGAGCGGAGTTCACCGCCCAGGCCTAGTAAGCATCCGAAGAAGTCTGCTTGCCACCAGGGTTCTAGGTGGCAGCACCATCACCTCCTAGGAGGAGGGACAGTCAATATTTGCTTAGTGGTGAGGTGACACCCAAATCAATTATGGCCCCCATCCTGCAGATAATTGCAGGACACGGGGGGTCTCCACATTGTGAGTAGATGATCAGGCCTATGAAGACTTGTGGTTGGAGCAGCGAGAGTCACGACAAAGGTTTTGTCTCTGTTGGAGCCGCTTTCACCTTGTCCCTCAATCTAGGGTTGTACATCCAAGGGCCCTACTGCTGCAGCCAAAGGAAAGGATCCAGCAGTTTAAAGGCTCCGTGTCAGATGGATGGTTCCGAAAACACACTAGGGAGCTGCCATTAGCTTCACAGTGTAGATTTGCAGTACTACTTTTGAAAGTTCTTTTTCAGGTGATCACATAAGGTCATAAGGTCAGGCAACACCTGAGCTGTTGAAAAAGACCTAAAAAAGGAAGCTAAAACAGAGATAGCTATCACTTTCGCGAAGCAAACCATGATTTGTGGCTTCATTTTGAGTTTTGGCAGATGGAGTAGTATCTGTCGGGATTACCCACGCCGGCCTGTGGGTACTTTGCCCAGAAAATTTAGAAATTACCTCCGACTCTGTGGTCATCTCTGTACATTGAAAGGAACTGGTGTACAACCACCATCATTTTTGATGACCATACACCAAACTTTTAACAATTTTTTGTTTTTCAGAAAAACAAAAAACGTAATGACCCCCACCTGAGACTTTTCTCTCAGGGTGTGGGTGGACGTCAATATTGTGTTTTTTCCTGGCAGTGAAGGCATTTTACTTTCAACCCTAAATAGGGCAGCCAAACTCTACACTTGTTTTACCGTTCTGAGAAGAAAGGAATTATTCTGTCTCCTTCCCCATTGAGAAGAGTTATTGTCCCTCACACAACACCTTCAGTTTGGTTGTGTGTTGCAAATATAGCAAGATTCTTACAGTGCCATTTCCTTTTGGCTGTTTATTTACTGATATCAGATTTGAAATAACTTGCATTAAATTAACAAAATTCATCTTTGTTGATTTCAACAGTGGTGCAGTTACAGTAAGAAAGTTTAGGCGCAGACAAAGTTTAGTTAAAAATATAAGTAGAGTGTTATAGTTCCAGTATCCCAAACATCTCCCAATGGGTGTGTTGTTCTTTGAACAGCAATTCATCAGCAGCAGGAAAACTTGCAATAAGCAAGTAAGTCTAGTTCTGTCAGTTGGGCATTGTCCATGTGGTGGGTCTATTACAGAAGTGTTCCAAAGAGTGTTCAGAAATATTGCATTCTTCTGACGCTTGAGGATGAGACCCGTTTTGTAAACAGGATTTGGGGTACCTCACAACCACACAGATCTGAAATGCCCTTCCTAGTCCTCAGGGGCCAACAGGGAAATCCTTCAGCGCAACAGAACTCCTTGTCCGCTTCGGAAAACCCTTAATATCAAAACTCATGGGTTTTAGGACTGGCTTTTTAGCACCCACTCCACTTGGTTTATTTCTCTGTGGTCCACGCATCCCAATGAGTTCAGGCCAATTTCGGCTTTCCAGTATACATCTTCTTGAAGCGGTGTCCTTCTATACGAGAGCTTGACCAGCAGCAACATTCCCAATTATCCCTGTTGACCACACCAGAAAACTGGTTGCTCTACCTCTGCAACTAGTCCTGGTAGAGACCCTAAAGTCAGGGGGAGAAGGAAAACTCTGCTAATAATCACATTATGGGCAGGAGAAGGGTTTTGTGCAGAAGACAGGGAGTTGTCATCTTTTTCCTTGTTTCGATGAAACTCAGGTGTGCCAGTGGGCCGAGCAGTGTTTTCAAAAATGTAAGCTAACCTACCGCTGGTAGGTGTCCCTAAACCAGTTTGTAAAACAAATATCAAGCATACCACAAATCCCCCTTTTAGTAAAGAGGAATGCACTTCATGGGCCAAGTACCAACAAATTCTGCAACTTGGCTTTGTGCCCCAAAATCCAAGATTGAAGGGCCCATGCATCTGTCCCCTTAAGCTACGTCTACTATCAACCAATATAGTTTACTTCAAATGGATCTGCCAGCAGGATCTCAATGCATCTTGCAGTGCAGAGGGACCTTTCAGTCAGGCAAACCTTTCCACATTGAAAGAATTCATTGAGCCCACCCTGTGGCAAAAATGTCCCAGTAGTTCTCCCATTACTGTGCAGATTCACTCTGGAGGCTGGGCACATATGCCATCCAGATAGACTGACAAGAGTGGCTCTCTGACAATGAAGCAAAATGACCTTAACTGCAATACGCATCGACAATATACATCTCCTAAGACTGGTGTATTTGGAATAGACAAATAATATCATACTTCATAAAAGTCACAAAACTAAATAACTAAAATCTCATTGCAAATGTAAGTATTTTATGCTGGATTACATTTAGAAATCTAGAAATCCAAGTTATGAAATAAGTAATATTTGTATTCAGCAGAGACCATGGACCTGCAGCAAAAGTGGTCAAAGCTTAGTGTACAAACTGGGAGGATGCTTCAGTATAGGTCCCAGTTTTAAATTAGTGCAAAGCTAATAATTTGAGATGTATTGGTCACAGTTATGAAGCAGGAGAACATCATGACAGGTTCGTAGTAGTTGGAGTTTCATTTAAAAATATAAATATACAATTTTCACACATGACAGGGAGGGGTCTGGGCCTTTTTAGTGGGCCTCCACCCACAATAAGGGTAAAGACTCACAATTTCAAATCAGTAAAGCACAACAAAATAGATGCTGTTTCTCACAGTAGTCAAGTGGATTATGGGAGTAATGATTCAATTTTTCATAATAACGCAAATAACAACAAAATGAAAGGATTAGAAAACTCCTCGATAATGCATTTTTCACCCAATACTTGACACTCTGGGCTAAAGTAAATTATTCCTTTTCCTGAAATAGCTGTAGCTCGCTGATTTGGTTTGTGATCATTGTCCTTCGATCATGGTAAATTTACCTATTGAATATCTATTTGCATGTGATAGAGGTTGCAAACCTTGTAAACAACTTACATTTTGTTTTTTCACTCAACCTTCGCTAAATAATAACAAGCATTTGCAATACAATCGGTCTCGCCTTGGGACCTTATATGTATTTAGCTATGCAGCACATTATCCTGGGTGCTGAAACATCTACCGTTCTTTAACATGGAGAGAAATGAAGCACCAAACTGTGTGACGCGCCAACATGGGAACACATGGAGAGAAATATTGCCTTTCAGCGGGAAATGGTATAGTACAAAGCTCTGTTTTTAATATAACAGCAGGGCCTTCGATGGTCATATCACTGAAAATAAAAGATTTGAAAAATATATTATTGTCTACGGGTGCTCATGGAAGACAATTTCTATGGACTGGAATCTAAAGAATGCTAAAGTGATTCTGGTATTTTACTAACCTCTGCTGGTCGTGTCCTATAAAGTCAGTTAAATAGAGGCAGTTGAACAGAAAATAAAGTCCAGAAGCGGAAACATACAAGTCCTAGGGCTGATCTCCAGAGCCCACAAAGTACATACACATATAAGTATATACTAAAGTATATATAATATACTAAAGTAAATTCTAAAGTATATACAAGAGGTCTCGAAAGCTCGACCTAAAAATAGATGAATCTTTGGCAAATCACACCTAAAGCAACAGTGGCCATCTGTATTGGCTGTAACATATTTTATGCACAACAGAAAATGTCTAATCAGTAAACTTAACATACTACTGACAGAGGTAAACAGTTACCCAGATTAAAGCAAACTCTTACAAGACTTGACTCTCTTTATTGTTCACCCTACAAGCTTATACAGAATTGAAAATGTCAATAATTACACATATAATGTTGCACAAAGTTTCTAATTAATATGCTATTTCCTCACTGATACATCCCGAAGACATTGCATATACCCTTACAGCCTACCGCACTATGGCTTATCACAGAGATGCCCTCACTCCTATCTTACTTCATTTGCATTTCTCCTCCCATTTTCTTAATTTCACCCCCTGCCTCTGAATAATTTTGCATGGCATCTGTATTCTTATCTTTCCAGCACTTCTTTTTGGAACTGGCTTTCAAACTGCAGCAAGCATCCATTGCCTTGATATGTGTGTGAATATTGCTACAATATCGAAAAACCTCTGAGCCTCCCTACCCCTTCCCTTTGAAGCCACATCTCAATAAACGTAACAACAGTAACCCCCAAGGTCATCACAACGTTCAAACCTGTAATATAACACTGTGGTACACTCTTAAAATGCTTATTAAAGGAGAACGTCCCGTCACATGTAAAGAAAAGGCAGTTTGTAGCTTGGGTCTCCCTCTAGTCTGAGCCCTCAGCTTGCAGAATATGGAGTCAGAGCTCGAAGAGCCTCTAAAGAGGACCTCTCAGCAACACAACTACAGCCGACTCTTCTGCAGCAAAGTAATCAAAGGGACAGTGCACGTTGTATAGATGGGGCTGAGGCGTGGCTGACTGACTGTTGCTTTGACTGTCACTTCCTGGAAACCACTGCTTAAGCATTGGCTCTGAGGGAAAGAGAGAGAAGGTTTGTTGCATGCTCCGCCACGTTTGGGTATGAGGGGGAGCGATGCCCTTGTGGCCGCCACCTTCTCTGTACGTCTCTCGGCAGCTCTCTGGCTTGTTAATTTTAAGCACTAGATTTGGGCGGCTGGATAGTGTTCATTAACACGGGCATGTTTTTCTAACAAGTTACCTCTTTTTATTGGCACTTATTTGACAACGAATAAGGTAACAAAGGCGGCGAAGTGCCAAGCTTTTTTGTAGCTGATCAATCCTCCAGACCTGTATTCAGCATGTTAGTAAGTTTTTATTTGTTGGCAAGCTCTTAAGACGAGGAGACAGTAATGACTGACAACTACCCACATCCTCCCTCAGGCCCCAGCTCCTGAGTGTGCATGGTAGGAGACACAGGCATGCTTCAGAGCTCGCCCGTCCTGCTTTGCCTCCACCCAGGCAGCCTTTGGAAAAAGGCATGCATGCTCAGTGGCGTAACAATAGTACCTGCAGCGCATGGGGGGAGGAGCAAGCTCCAGGGAGCCCCTCCAGCACTGAGCACGTGCGGCGGGCCCCCTGGCCTAAGTTCTCCTAACTGGGCCCAGAGTGTATGGGGCCCGGTTGGAAAGTGGGTTCAGAATACGTCTTAGAAAACTATTCCTGTCCTCAACCCTTGGTAGCGTGGCTGCGAGCAGGCAGGCTTAACTTCAAAGACAGGTATGTAAAGCATTTAAAAACACACCTTCAGTAAATAATTAAGACACAATGCACAATAAAAACCAACACCAATTTATAAAAATAGCAATTATTTCTATCTTTAAAATGACACCAAAATGACAAAAATATAATGTAGGGAACCGGAGAGATGAATTTTCAAAGATTTAGCAATTTCTAGAACATAGAAACCTATAGCGCCTAACCTGGACATCTGGTCGCTGTAGACCGGGTCAAAGTCAAAGTTTCAAGCTGACCGCGATGGAGCCCTGGGCGGCTACCCCTTGCAGTAGTTCTCGGTCACAGTTTTTACCTTCGGACTTAGAAACTTTCCTGGAGCTTTTTCACTCCGAGTCTTTCAATGCTCTTCACCAGGCCGGATTTGGTGAGCGTTCGCTGACCTCGGATTTTGCTTACTCCCGGTCATACTTCTGGACGTAGGACCTATGGAGCTTTTCTGCGGGACGAGCGTGGACGGGTGGCCAGCTCGCGGTTGAAGGCAGGGGGCTTGGCTGGCCAGGTTGAGTTGGTCCCCTTATGGAACTTTTTTCCAAAGTTGCTCCAGAGTCCAAACTCCTGAAGTTCCCCAAAGGGTCCCAAAGTGTCTCAAGCTCACTCCAAATGTCTGGCATCTCCAATATGGTCCTTGCAAGTTGAGGACTTCAGTTCCCACAATCCACCTGGACAAAACCCTTACAAATCCACTGGTAGTTCTACAGGTTGAGGATCCTTGGTGGTGATGTTCCAGGTGAGCTCTCTTAACCTTTAGCTTGCAGGGAGTCCACTCGTTAGTCCTTTTACAGCAAGGTAATCCACAGGATGTAGTTTCAGATGGTGCAGAAGGTGCAATCTTCAGAGTGCAGGCCTTAGGAAATGCACATCAAACTTTTCAGCATGGCCCGTCTTGCTTTCTTAGGTTTCAAGCAGCAGATCTGAGAGGCTCTGCTCCTCTCAGATACTTACTCCAAGTTCTCTGGGTCAAGCAGGAGGTCACTCCTTTCCAATGGGGTGCAGGGTACCACCACCCAGAGGTATGACTACTTCCTGCAGAGTGTGGCACTATTTTGTCCCAGAGTGCACCAATTCTTCCAAATTCACAATGGCTGATTTTCCATCAGGGAGAGAAGAGCTGGCTAAACACACACCTAGGATGGCTAATCTCCATAGTCTCTCCACCTTGCATCTGCTCATTCCTTCCTTAAGCCTAGCATCTGGCTGGGTTCAAAAGAGTAGAGTTGTAAACGACACTGGTGTCTTCCCCTTCCCTTGAAGTCCATTGTTTATGACTCCTCGCCCTGCTCTGGCATTCCTGTGTAACAGAGCTGGTTAACCCCAGGGGCTCTTTATCACCTCTTCAAAGGAGCCTGGCTAATCCACTTTACTCTAACCAATCAGGACAGACCACTGGAAGGCTGAATCTGGGCTTACAAACAAGAAAGTTGTATAACTTCTTGTCTGTACATTTTAGGAGAAATTCAACAATATCATATTGGTGGATTTATTAATACCATTCTGGTAAGTCTCTGAATGGTATTTTTACCTTTTCCTGTCAAGAGTTAGCAGTTAATACCTTCTTGCCATGTTAACTTATGTGGCATTGGATTTGCAATGGGAAAAATGACTTGGGTCATTTTTCCATCACCAGGGCTTATAAAAACATATTTTGTAGGTACTCTGCATATATCTACAGGACGCCCACCACTGGATCACCTCGGGGAGATGTTAGGGGTTCTGGATTTGTAAAAATATTGCAGATTCTCCCTCCACAGTGCTCCTAGCACCATGTCGATTTTGGGCAGCACTTTATCACAATGTGGGTAGTGAAAGGTGCAATTTTACTTAACCCAGGGCACAGAAAACTCATTTTATAAGGGTCCTCCTTATAACTACCTGATCCCGACCCCGTGGGACACCTAGGGGAGACCCTGGGGGTACCTAATATGCCCAAACATTGTAGGTTATTCATTTTTAAGTGTCCCAAACACCAAAGTCGAGTTTGGGCACAATTTACTTTTTAAAAGCAGTCCTGCAGCACAGAGGCACTTTTAAACTGACCTCAGGCTTCAGCAGTGCACACATGCAAATGCAGAAAGGTCTGCTGGCCTGTAAACTACCATGCCCTATTATATACTAGGGACTGATAGGTAGTTCCAATCCCCCTGCCCTATTATGTAGTAGGACCTTATAGGGTAGGTCATGCCAATCACAGGGGTACCCCAACCCATAGTGTACCCTAGTGTATGTGGCTAGGTGTTTTCACTGTATTTTAAATGTGTCTCTTTCAGCAGAGCACTGACCATGGGCCTGGTTAGGCAGAGCCTAGGGTCAGACAGAGTCAGTTACCACCAGTACCAGTCAGAAAAAGGTTGGGGGGTGCCCAGGGCACAGGATGACTTTCCAACAGCCTCCATCCATGTACTTTCCATGGGGGCCCCCTCAAGTTTCGTTACGTCACTGTCCATGTTTTCTTGTATATTTAAAACTGCCTCAGCAGACAGCCAGAGAAATTTAGAAGCAACCTTTTCCTCTTGATAAGAAACTCTTTGCCTTTTCTGGACCCCATCTTTATTTTCTTCACCTTGCATGTGGCCAGTGTCATTCAGTTCCCTGTTAGTTTCCCCACCTTTTATTGTTTGAAGCCTTGTTTTGTTCTGCTGCAGTGTATTGGAGAGAATCGTTATAGTGTGGAGGGCAGCAGAGAAATAGGGGTTAGACTGAAGAATGAGAGCAAGAGGAGCTAAAGAATGGGGGTTGATTGGGCTGTTTGATTGCTTGATTAGACACAAAAAGGGGAGCCGATTACTTTAAGTGAGGGGCAGATGAATTACAATTAGGGGGTGATACCAGTGTCTGAGGGGTATATACATTAAAATGCATTCACACCACCTGCTATGACTGTCTCAACACAGTCTTGAGTTTCACTGTCGGTGGGAACAAGAAAAAAAAAGGGAGTGGTTCACGGTATTGCCCTCAATATATTTCCGGGAAGGGACAGGAAGAAAAAAGCGATCCAATATGGTAATGGAACACTCATGAATGAACAAATGTACAATGCATAGATGAGGTTAAGTCAAGCATGTGATGGGAAAAGGGGACTCACACCTCAACTTGACATGTTGGTAACCCTGGGCGTAGTTTGCGTAGTAGCGCTACATGTAGCTACGTGAAGTGCACTTCGCACTACGCACGCTACGCGTAGCTACGCGAACTGCGTAGTGAGGTAGGGAAATGCTGTTCGCACTGATTACACAGTGCCGGATGCTTGTCCACACTGTGCAATCATTGCAAACGGCATCTTGCACAGTGCAAGTGGTCGTTTTCTGAAAGAGGAAGCTTGAAAAATGTTGATGGTGTATATGAAATGGAAAGTGTAAGCTAAAGAGAGTAAGCCGGTGTTAGAAATGGGGGTCTCTAGTTGGCAATGGCTGGCCACTGTCCAAGTAGGGACCCTTCTTCCTAAATCAGAGTAAGCAGGCTACACCCTTTGATAACCCCTGCTCAACACTGTGGTAACGTAGCACGAGCATTTAGGCTTATCTAAGAGGCAGTGTGTGAAGCATTTATGACCATACACAGTAACACAGTGAAGAACACTACAAAGGGACACCACACAAGTAGTTATAAAAAATAAGTATCTTTATATATAGACTTAACACAAGACCAATAACAGTAAAAAGCCACAGTACTAGAAAATAGGGTTACTCTTAAAATGCTGCAAAAATAGTTAAAAGTGTGCAAAGAGGAGTTCAGTTCAAGGCAGTGGTCTCTGCGACCCTTTTACTCACAAACTACCTGGATTCTGTAGCAAAGCAATCAAAATGTCGCTAAGGAGTTGTAGCAATGATTTTCCTCACGCGTGACCAGCGATGCATTGAATCCTTGCCGCAAGGGAGGATGATGCGCTGATCTGAGTGCAGGACAAAGCAACAAACTTCTCCACGCTAAGCCGGCGATGCGTTGAAATCCTTGCCGCGAAGGGTGGATGATGCGCCGAGCCTGTTGCGTGTGCGATCTTGTTGCGATGAAAAGAAATGGCGCCCCGCGAGGGAGCGAAGATCCTGATGCGATGCGATGAAAATGGCGAACGCTCGGAATCCGCGCTGCGATGTCGTGAAGCGATGAACTCGATGCGATGATCTTTGGTTAGCGAGCACTTGGAGGCCCGCAAACATGCGATGCGATAATCTTCGGGTTAGCGAGCATTTGGCAGCCTGCAAATGTGTGATGCGATGATCTCCGGTAGCGAGCACTCAGCGGCAGCAGCACGATGATTTTCCTTACGCTCTTCAGCTGTGGCGGCTTGCTAATGGGCGTTAGCGACGATTTTCAGCACTCTCTTCTCCACAGTAGAACTAGAGGCCCTGGAACTCACAGGAGCCTCACCTGCAGATAGAAATCCCCGCTGGGAGGAAACAGGAGGCTGCTGGTGGAGTCTGATGTGCCTGAGACTCCAGCAGGAGGCTAGCTCTCTTCTAGCCCTTGGGTGATTGCTGTAGCAAGATAAAATAAAAGTTCCTTCAAAGTCCTTTTCTTCTTCTTCCAAGTCCAGTAGTAACCCCTGCAGGCCAGTCCAAGAAATAGCACAAGCACAGGGACAGTCACCTCCTGCAGATTCCTTCAGTTACACAGACAGAGGTTCTTCTTGTTGTCCAGGAGCAATACAAATTGTAGGGGTTTCAGCACAGATATTTATAACCCAAAAGTCTTTGTTCTCAGAAGCTACAAGTCACTGAACCCAGCCAGAACCAGTTCTGCCCAGTCCTGGAGCACTTTGTTTACCAGGCTGCATCCGTCCTTTCAGAAATAGGGGGTCTGCCATCAGACGCACAGTGGGAGGTGAAGCCAGCATTCACCTTGCCAGGCACAGCCCTATTCAGGTCCAGGAGCTACCCCTCCCCATACTCCAATGCAGATCTCTCTATTCAACCCAGGTCTGACTCGGCCTTCCCTGTCCCTCCAAAACCAGACAGCCAATACACATAACAGCAGAGCACACTGGAAGCCTTAGGCAAGAAAATACCTACTTTCTAAAAGTGGTATTTTCAAACACAGAATATAAAAATAAACTTCACTAAAAGATGTATTTTAATATTCTGAGCTCGGGCATACTAAATTTGTTTTTCTACCATGTTCCTTGGGTCAGTTAGGACTATAGAATGTAATAGCCAAACCTCCCATTCTGGCCTATGGAGAACAGGTAGCCTTACAGTAGTGAAAAACGAAATTGGGTGTAATTCACTACCAGGACATGCTACACACATCAGGCCATGTCCTAACTTACATATACAATGCACCCTACCATAGGGGTGGCTTAAATGATGCCAATGGAAGGTTCAGGGGCTGGGAAGTGGGTGCACTTCACAGCAAAGATGGCAGTTCTAGACTGCACACAGACACTGCAGTGGCAGGTCTGAGACACACTTTACAAGCTGCTTCTGTGGGTGGCACAAACCAGCGTTGCAGGCCCACCAGCAGCATTTGGTTCACCAGCACTGGGCACACACAGGCCACGCTACTAGGGACTAACAGGTAAACCAAATAAGCCAATCATGGATATACCAATTCACATGTTATATTTACACAGGGAGCATAACAGCGAAAAATGGAAGGGAGACCCACGCCAATGGTGCCAGGTCTAACAGCCGGGGTAGGATTAAAAAACTACTTGAAGTGTGAGGCTGGACTGAGAGGCAATGACCGAAAATGTTGAAACATATGGTCAGCTGAGTTGCCATCTTTAAGTATATATTATTCAGAACTCTTGAGCAGCTCTTGTAAGCACTAAGTTTAAAGTCATTTTTAAATACAGTCATTTATTTACTATTATTTATTATTAATTCTTTTTTCCATTCTGAGAGGAACACGTGAGCTCCCACAGCAGCGTGAGCCTAATTGTTAATTTATTATGATTCTCTGTTGCCATCTAGTGGGGAAATTCTGTGATATACGGTTTACACTGAAGATGCAGCATTCCTGTCTCGTAGCTTTCTATCAGCAATATTCGGTTGAAACCGAAAACTGGATATCTAATCTATTTCCAATGCACCATTAAACGACTGGTCCTAAAATAGCAGTCTTTTTTCTTCCCAGAGTTTTCCTCTCATATCGAAAACTAAAAGCAGCGCTAACATTTAAGAAAGCTAAGCACACAAGAGTTTTTCTTTCATTTATGATATTGGTTTGTAGTAAATCTGGTCTAAAGCGAAGCCAATCACCTTTTGAGTTAGAACTGATTTTCCTTTATTTCAAATAACAGATTGACACATATTTTATTGATTGATCTAAAGATGAGAAAGCAGAAAGCTGGCTTCTTGTTTTTAACCTTTTCAGCACAAGATGGAGATTTGTAACCCTGGGCGTAGTTTGCGTAGTAGCGCTACGCGTAGCTACGCGATGTGCACTTCGCACTACGTGAGCTACGCGAACTGCGTAGTGCACTGTGCAAAATACTGTTCGCACTGATTGCACAGTGCCAGATGCATGTCCGCACTGTGCAATCATTGCAAACCACATCTTGCACAGTGCAAGCGGTCGTTTTCTGCCGCTCGAGTAGATTTGTACTCGAGCAGCAGCTTTCTCAACGCGAACTAGTAGTTTCTCATCGCGTGCAGTCACGAGCATATGCGACCACTCGCAATGAGATACCTGACCTCCCCGCATGGAGAATCTCGCCGGGAGGTTTATTTTCCACGCTCGCGATCGGCAACTTGATTGCTGATTGCGAACGAGGAAAAAGTCTCACCGGGATGTTATTTTCGTCGCTAGTGGTCGCCAACTTGACGTTGAGGACTGCGGCCAAGCAAAAAATGCCCGCTACGCTTTTTTGCACTGTGCTATGTGCAATTCGCGTAGCGCCCGGTTGCGCAAACTACGCGAGCGTAGTCCTATGCCCAGGGTTAGATTTGTTGTTAATTTAGAAAAGGAGACAACACATACATTTTTGAACAACTGAATCTGGAAATATAAAAACAAATGATAAAAATTGGAAAGTGCTAAATTTACATTTCACTAATACATGTGGGTGGTATCTTCTTTGGTCCAGGAAATGTTTTTTTTAGGAGTGATTAAGTCATCCATGCTTCAAATTTTGATCATTGCAGTCCCAGAAAAGTTAAGTATTTGCACAATTTGGATTCCAGAGTTCCACGTCTAACAACTGTAAGGGGCAGAGACTCTTTATCAAGGTAAATATACCAATGGAGGTGAAAATCCCAAGTTTATTTGTGTGCTTCTTAGGGTGAATAACTAATGGGTTCTCAGAATAGACGTAAAATAAAGGTAGAACTTTGATCGAGAAAATACTTGCAGGAAACATGAATTGATTGCCAATAACCCTAAACTGAATCCAGCAAATGTTGTTTATGTGAACCGCAACAAAGACATTTTCCCATGGAGCTATTTACACACTTTTCCAAAATGCAAAAGATCTCATGAGTGTAACAATTATTTGAATAATGTGCAACCAATGTTGGTGAATAGTCCTTTAGAGAGTCTTTATCGATAGCCTGGTGATTTCCTGTAACAGAGATATTCCAAACACTTAGAATCCCTTAAATGAAGAATTCCATAATGGACGTTGCTGCAGACATTAAGGTCTGCAAATTGCATAGTAATTGAAGTGCAGCATGTGACTTCACAGAAAACAAACGTATTTAAGAAACCTGCTCTTGACAAACAATCACCATGAATAGACTTCCTCACATTTTCCCAGATCAATGCCATTCTCAAGGTGCCAGATGTATCATGGTGAATGCCCTTATTGTTTACAAAATTCCCTGCAGTCATTTTTTCCAATACCATGCTGTATCACTTTTGCCTGCACTTATACCCTCCTTCTTCCTCTGCCTGCCTGTCTTCTTTTTTCTTCCTCCCCATTCACTCTCAATTATTTTTTACCCATCACATACTCCTATCTGTACCCTTGTATCTCTACCCCTACATATAATGTTGCACCTCCACCCCTTCCTGTACTATAGTTTCTCCTCCGCCGCCTAAACCCTTGAGCCTCTATTGATTCCTATATCCTATCCACTAGTTGTACCTGTACCTTAGCACCACTACCTTATTTGTAATCTAGTACCTTTACGTCATGTATAGTCTATAATTTCTTTTCCTGTACTTTTGCATGTGCCGACCCCATATACTTCCCCAGCTCCAGACTTATCTATACCTCGGTACCTTTCGAATTGCATAGTACATTCAGCATTTGCCATCCGGACTATGAACGGGACCCTATTATATGGGTAAGTCATATAGGTATTCTTCATTTTGCATTTTCTATGAAAATAAGCGTAGCCAATTGAAGAACTGGTGATCCAGAGTTGAATATCTCCTCACCTGAATTGAATTATTTAGTAAAAAGAACACAATTTAAAAATTCTGATGGCAGGATTCTGACACCCTTCAGCTGCAACAAAACTAAGGAGTGTATGCCCACTGCTGCCCTGTCTGTTGTTTGCTGTGATTGGCTTGAGATTTGTCTTGAATCAGAGAATCCTGAGTCTGAGGAGATGGCGGCCTAAGAACGATTTGGTTTTTCGATCTGAAAAACCCTGGTTATTCTTTGAATATCTGATTTCATGTACCTGCCTCAGATAATGCTGTAAAAGTGCTTCGATGTGTTTGCGTTTGCCATCTAGACTATGAATGGGACCCGGTTATGAGGTCTGATCCTTCATATTCACTGTGGGTGTATTTTAATGATATAGTGACGTATGAATCTATTAAAGCAAATGTCCTAGCTCTTTAGGCATCACAAATGCTGACATTCCTGTGAGTCAGGAATTCAAGCCTGTGCCCCTTAGTATGTACCTAGATCTCTGCAGCAGGATCATCACACATCTAAATGTAAGACCTTTAAATGTTGATAAAACCAGTATATGGGCTCAGTGGCCAGAAGATGTTCTTATTGCATTTATACTGACAAAGCTGCGGTGCCTGACGCCAAGCTGTACATTCTTAATTCTAATGAAGCCAAGACAACAAATCCCTGTACCAGCTTAAAATGACAAACAAATCTACATTGTGTGCTGACCCCGATTAATATTTAATATTAATAGCATGAACATTCCAAAGTCAAAAATGCTAAATCTATGACCGTGCTGAATCAAAATTATGAGGAATGGAGAGACTCCCTTAGAAGGCAGGCTGAGGAAGTTGTGTTGCATGTGATCCTAATGGTCCAGCTCTTTGGTAGGTGTTTATTTCCAGTGTTGGTGGCAGGACATAACCTTGGAATCATACCATGCCAGTGCAAGGCCACTTTTGGGGGCCAGAAGATCTGAACACATCTCTCCAGTCCTGTTCACTCTCCAACGCCTCCCGCCAAGGCCAGGAGTCTATTTGTGCTACAGGGGTAGCATGCAGGACCCCACAGGCTCTGCGATGTGGGGGTGGGAGGAAGATTGCCCTCCCTGGAAGAGGGAGCTCTCACATCAATCCAGAGACAATGCAATCTAGCCAAATAATAAACAGTACCTATTGCAGTCTGGCAGCAACTTGCTATGTGCGACTTCCTCAGCAGCAGCAGCAGAAGTAAACCGGAAGCAACAAAGTTTCAACAATTCTAACGTATTGTTGCAATATAGGGGACCTGACCGGAAAGGTGGCCCTGTATCTCTTTCTGTCCTTGAAAATCAGAAGGAAGGGGAGACACGAGACAATGAAGTAGATGGGGAAATCAAATAAGAAAAGAGAAACGAAGATGACAATACAGAGGCACTGATAGAACAGGGAGGGCAGACATGTAAGTGTGAGAGAGAGATTGCAGAGCAAAGCAAAAGACAGAGAGAGGAGAAAGAATTCGGCTACGAAGCAGGTTAAAAAAAAAAAGGTGAGACAGATGAGTCACCAGAAGTGAGAAACCAGAGAGATAAACAGTGGAAGATAAAATCGCAGAAGGGGACACCACAGACCGACCAGTGCGTGAGGGAGAACAGTGAAAAAGAGGCATCCAAGCGAGAGACAGAGTGTGTTTGCGCGTGCAGTAACACAGGCCCCTGCAGTCTCTCTGGCACGGGAGTCTCGGTGGTGCGGTGGAAGGGCACTCTAAGGGGCCTCCAACCTTCCAAGGAGCACTCGTTCAGCCCAAGGCCACACATATTTGAGAGACAAGACTCCGGGCCTCTCCTCACATTCTGCAGGGGCCTGTCACTTCGCTCTGCGCCACTGTTTTTCTAATCTGCCTAGTTCGTAAAGTATTGCACTCTACTATTACCTGTCTCCGGAGACTCGTGGTCTCTTCGGATTAATGTGGATACTCTTCAATTTAACCACAAATGTCATCAAATGCAGAACATAACGGCAGTCTTGTCAGGAGAGTACACCTAAAGTGTGGAATTCCATTAACCTTCTGGCAAGGCGCAGTGCTCGTATACTGTTTTGAAAGAGAACTCGAGTGCCTGCTTTGCCTGGCTGCTGGCGCTTGTGACCCCACGGTGGTGTACTCACGGGGACTGCTGACTCGCTTGTGACCCCACGGAGGTGTCCTCACGGGGACTGCTGACTCGCTTGTGAGTTGCAATGTGTAGTATCCTGTTTGTTGTGGTTCATGATGTGCCAGTGGAATGCTGCCTGAATGATGCGAGATGGAATGTTGGGAGGGGGAACTCACAGTTAGAGAAGGGCTGAGTGCCTGGTTGGCTGCTCCTGGTGGGGCTGAATACTACTGAACCTACATCTTGTAACCAACCTGAATAAATCTACTTTAAACTACATTCTGGATGTGGATTTGATTACTACACAATGTTTTTCTGATAATGTGCGAGTGTTGATGGTCTAGAACTGTTTTTGAAGTGTGCTTTCTGAGCCCTAATGTACTCATCCAAGCTAAATGAATGTGACAAAGTATACAGCATGTTTCTCTGTATTCATCATTGTATTTTATGTTTGTAAAACTCTCCGCTGCTCAGGTAGGGCCGTTTCCTTCGATTCAAAACCAGATGTAAATAAATAGCAGGTTTGTTCCCGCTGGCACATCATATATATGTGCAAATAGAAAGTGACGGGTTTTCCATGAACACAGAAGTGTTTAAATTGCATGAAGGCACTTATGCTGTATGTGTTGTCAGAGGGTTTAGGCAGTGGGTGGAAAGATTAGCAATGAGCTCTGACATTAAAAAGCCCTGCATCGGAAACAGCCGAGTCTGTGTTCAGATATCTGCTCCCCTCATCTGCAGTAATACGGATTACCTGTCAACCACGAGGACAGCTTGCATTTCATCTCATCGGGGTGCAGGGTGTATCTTTCGTACATGGAGCATTTATAAAGCACAGCGTCCTCTCAAAGGCTTCCTGGCTCTAGTGAGTATAAGTATATTCCTAGGTTATTTGGAACCAGGCGGGTTTTCAGACCACGTGTAATGCTCACACCAGGGAAGGGAATGGATTCCAAAGGGAGGGAGACAGAGCAGACACAGCTCGGCCACTCTTGCGTTCATCTTGACAGTTTTGATTACAAAATATTGATACAGTAGCCATTACAAAGGATGCTAGTGTCTGACTTTGACTTTAGCGAGGGACAGTCCTGCCAATGGTAGGCCTAGCGAGGCAGCCTTAGGACCCTATATTGCATTCTTTGATTCACAGGGGACGATGCAAATTATTCAGACGTGGGCAGAGTGCCAGGAAGCTGTAATCTGGGGTCTGTGATGTATGGGATTCCCACAGCAGCGCCTGGCTGGGATGACTAATGTAGCCATAGCTATGCAAAGCCACTGGGTAAGGAAAACAAACCTGAGGCTCAGTGACAACAACGACCTCTTGGTGGTAGCACAGGACAGAGTATGAGGTTGTGGTCTAAAACAAGGAGAACAAGTCTGGGACCCCCTCCACTGGAAGGAACTGGCCCATGTTTGTGACACCTATCTCATGCCTACTTTAAAAGTGGGCCAAACCGAATAGATCGAAGATTGTGTCCAAAGGTGCTCGAGTCTAATATAATGCCAATGTCCGGACACCACTCTAATCGATCCCCCGCTACAAATATAAAGGACACCAAGCAGGATTTGGCCTCCTTGGTAAGAAAAATAATCAGTGGACTCAAAATGAGATCAAATATTTTTTTAGGTCTCGCCTGACCCAGCGCATGCACTGGTCTGGCGAGACTTATTGAGAGGGCTCCAAAAAGTGCTACCAGGCCAGCCTAGAGCTACAGTGCATGTGCGCGGGTGCGCGCGCTCCGTTTTACCGCAATTACTTTCACTTTTGCGGCCGCAAGGCCGCTTTGATGTTGATCACGATCATGCTCGCAATCGTGATCACTTTCGCGGCCGCAAGGCCGCTTGGCATAGCCAATAGGTCTCGATTTTGGAACCTTACAAGTATTTAGTTACGCAACTGTTGCATGGCTAAACACTTATAAGGTCCCAAAGGCGAGACCTATTGGCTATGCCAATGCTTGTTTATAATTACCTACTGTCTAATATTTACCAAAAATAAAACTATGAAATGGGCCAAAAGCTAGAAGAATCCTCTGGGTGGGTTGAGTGTTTCTTTGGCAAGGTTGCAACTGCTACTCTTCACCAGAGTTATACATACACACACGGAGTCACCTTGAGTAGGGTTTCCAAAAAGGGCACGGAGCAGAGTAATCAGACATTGTCATTAGGTCCATACATGGAGTACACTAAGCATCTCGAACTGAGAATTCATGAGCAAGGAACACGACAGTGGATGAAAGGCAATGGATGAACAAGCAAGGTTAACTAACACACTTGCATGCACCAAGCATACATACAATACTCTCCCTTTGACCATCCAGGAGTATAGAGATTCACGCTTTTGTTAACATACCTATGGATAAAAAAAGCATTGGCTCCCAACCTTTGGGCTTTGCAATGCTTGTTTTCAATTGTAATGATTTTTTTAAAAACTTTGTGAGAAAAACTATGAAAGTGGCCGATACGCATGTGGCTGCCATCTGCAAGTGGTTTCGGTAATACAGTTATACAAAGCTAATTTGAATATGGCTGCATATTTAAGCAGTCATATTTTTTTTAGCTGTTATAAAACAATTCGGAGATGCTGCCTATGTGTACATTTGCACATGTGCAGGCAGCCATGTTTGAATAGGCTTCATTTGAGTGAAAATCATTTAAAAATCGGTGCCAAAGCATGGAAAGCCATCCTACAAGTTTATGTAGAAAAATAATGAATTATGTGTGCAATGTGGTCAAGCATGCAGCCCAATAGCATTGTTGGGGCTAGCTGCCAGACCCTCACCAATGTAAAAAAAACCCCCACAAAATAACTAAACTAATACACATTCTCACATAGCCCCTTTTATATCAATGTACACCTTTTGAAAGAGCAGAATGCCTTTACAGTGAAGGTAGCCAATGGTTGAAGTGGGCTGACCTATTTCCCATGTTGTAATGGGCTGAAGAAATAATACACATGCACTTGTACATTCATGCGCACACACACCCTAAAAAAAGGACTTTGCTAACACCAAAGCCCAAGTCTTTATTGCGGATGGTCATCAGAGCGAGGTTAGAGATTCAGGTGAGTCTAAGCTACACTAAGTGTGGATCTGACCCATCCTGCAATACTTATGAACCTATATTTCATAAGCAATCCCCATTTACATAGCCCTTCAGGCCCTTGCCAGGATTGCACAGCTCTCTCATTTACTTCTGATTCTGGGTGCTCTCACAAAGAGTATGGTCTGAAAAGGACGTTGGTTGTAGATTGGCCAATATATGACGTGTAGGTTGAGGCGCATAAGCCTTTTTGATGCGCTCTAAACATGGCGCAGCTGTGTCACAACACTTTAGTGAGTTTAAGCATGAAGTGTAGCAAGGAGTGTGAGAAAAGATGTGATTGCACACTTAATAACTTACCATCTCCAAGGTCGTTTCAATCATAAAGTAGAAACTCTCATGGCGTGTGTGTGCGGGTGCTCTAAGTAATAGACTGCAGGTCTGTGCAGCGGTGGTGAGGCCCCGCCTCTAGTGCTTTAAAATGTCTGGGAGATATGTATTCATCCACCTAGGAGGGACAGAAGCAGCTAGAACATACTAGTGGATTCCTCCCTCATCGAAAGACGCCCAACCCTTGGGGGTACTGTTAAAGTGAAGCTGGGAATGATATGTGGATCCACCCAGGAGCGATAGAAGTCCAACCCTTGGAGGCGTGCTCAAGGACCCAGAGAATACTATATAGAGTACTCCCAGCAGCAACTATTACATAACCGCCTTGGCATTAGTTCTGAGGAGACCAGGAGTTGCAGGAAGCAGTTGCTAGGAGTGAGCACTACATATGGCTGAGAGATCGACGCAGAAGACGTTCTAGCCCAGCCCATTGTCTTGGCACCATAAAGGGCTCTAGAGACAGAGGGTGAATCAGTGGTTTTGTGGAAGGGATGAATTTTGCTTACTGAATAAGAGAGGAGAGGAGGTGTAGTAGGCAAGGAAAGTTGAAAGAAGCGATCTGGCCGTTGGCCATGACCAGAGGCAGTCCAGTCTGCTCTGTCAAAAAATTTTCAGATTCTTGATTCATTTGCCATTCAAAGGAATGCAAAGCCATCTGTGACACCCTGCAGCAGGGACAGGCAGTGGACACATTTGGCTTAAATTACATGTCCATATAGTTTTCCGTGCCTAACCTGCGTGGAAACCTTTTCTTTCATTCTCATAGTCAACTGCAGGCAGTGCTTAATTTGTAAAATATGAAGTGCAGGTGCTCAAATCTTTGTCGGGGGCCACACCTACTTTTCTCTGGCTCCACCCACTTCCTCCATTGGCTCCACCCACTTCCTCTATTAGCTCCACCCACATCCTCAACTGGCACTGCGAAAAGAAGGCCATTACCTGCAATTTGATGGCATTTGCAACACATGCTAAAAAGCATCTGTATATTACTGGTGACTCCCTGGCATGTATGACAGCTCCCTGCTAGTACTGGCAGCATCCCACCATGTGGAAAGGCACCTTCATGCCACAGAGAGCATCTAGTTCTTTCAGCAGCCACATGGCATTATTAACTACTAGATGACAGGAGAAAACGACTATAATACTGGTGGCCTCATCCTGGCACGTAGTGCAAACCTAACATTCCTAGCAGCATCTTCACACATTGAGCAGCGCCCTAACAGTGCCAAGAGATACACAAAGGAATGCTGATGTTTGCGACTCCACCCTGATCCTATTGGTGCCGGCTATTGGAAATCATTGCAGCAAATCGGGCTTGATGTTATCTTCTGTGATTTTCTCGCTCAACTGACAGATCAAAGCATTCAGAGACATTGACCCACCTACACCTGAGACAACAACACAGAGGCATCTCCACACCAACGACAAGCAAACCCTGTGCAGGCTCTCCATCACCTACAATGAATCAATGCACACATATCCCCCCACACAAAAACGCCTCAACCCTCTAATGAAAGGTACCAAGAGTAATCAGCCATTTGATCCATAGCGTTTCATGCCAGACGTCTGCTGTTTCTAAGCGCTATTAATAACAGAAGTCACTATTACCCACTTTAACAGTACTCAATATCCTGACCTCGGAGGGATTGAAGCAAGGTCTGCCTTAACTCAGTGCCTCTGGATCTCTGTGTGTGTCAGACTGGCCTCTTCTCTTTTGTGAAACCATAAATCCACACTTCTGTGAATTTCAGGCTGGCTTTTCATGTCACCCGCTTCCCTCCCCCCCACCAAGTGTTGCACATAGTCACACTGCGGCCTCAGTGAGGCTGCGAGCCCCCCCGCCTACTACCGAGGCCGGGCACACTCTGCGTCTGCAGCCTCAGTGTGGTGATGTCTCCCTGCCCTCTGAGAGTGTTGCCCGGGCCGGGGTTACTAATCAGAGCAGTTTGTTAACGACAACGCCACCACACCTGAGCCGACCCGAGAAAGTGAAACCATCGGTTTTGGGCCGCGGAAACCTAATGTGTGTGCGTCTGCACGCACCAGCCACCTGAATTATCCAAACTTCTTTGGTACATACACTCTAGAGAAAGGTAGGCTTAGGCTAATTGCAGTTAGGGCTATTTCTGCATTTTACATACATTTGCTGTTAATGTTTCATGCAGTGAGAAGAAGAACATGTTATTGTGGTTGTCCTTAAAATTCCCTTTCCATTGTATTCATTAATGCAGACTTTGCAGAGACTGCGCTGCGGGAATCAAGTTGATTGCAGCATGAGCATCACTATCCGCGTTGCGACAACGCCACCACACCCGAGAAAGAAAGTGAAATCATTACCATCGGGATCGGTTGCGCGCACCAGCCGCCATATTTGGGCAAGTCAGCAAGCGGCTGGGCAGGTAGGCTAGGGCAGCAGGGCCTAGCCCTAGTTTTACTTATTCCCGCAGCCTGCGCAGGCCAGTACAGTACAGTACTGCGGCACCAGCACGATTATACCGCTAGGGCCGGTGGGCCTTCAGCGAATCCGAATCTGATTCTCTGAATGAATGAAAACATGGATGCATTGAATGCATGCATTGCAGCATTTGCATCCTACTATTCCTAATAATCAGTATTATATTATTGTATCTTATGCAGCTGCCTCCCCCCCCTCCCCCAACACACACGCTGGTGATCTTACAATCGGACCAGTCCCTCACTCACACTACCCAAAATATAAATACAGCATTGTTTTTTTTTTTTGCACGGTATTGGAATGGCTAGTAGTTAGTTGGCTTAGCCGCTTAGTTAGCCTTGCTCACTCAGTAGTTTACTAACTAACTCACTCACTGTTTAATTTAACTTCAATCCTTACCGTTACTCGTGGTGGGTGGTCCGGCTCAGTGAATAACTGTTTTTTTACGATTAGGCTGCCTGGTGCACATCGATGCCTGCCTGCATGCCCTGCACACAGGCTCAGCCTCAACGTTGTCTGTCGAGGACAGGTCGGGCAGCGCCGGCGGCCCGCGGATGACTCAACAACGGAGGATGTCCTGGTTAGCAGTGAGCTGCGGTGGTTATGCTGGGGCGTGGCGCACGCGTGGTCACGTGAAATAAAAAGATCTGCGCACGCCGCGCGCTGCGCGTACAGCCCCTACCCCCTATCAGAACAGAACAGAAACCAAATCCAGCCCGCCCCTGGTGCCCCAATAAATCAGTGTGTGTGTGTCACACAGCACTACTGCTGCCACCCGTGTGTGTACTGGTCCCGCGGCCGCCCACCTTCAAGCAATGCACACGCATATCCAACTGGGCACGCACGCGCTCACTGTGAAGTAACCAAGGGCTGCGGCCGCCATGATCAAAAGTAACAACTGCAACATACATCATATATTCTCTTGGACGAATGGACGGCACCGAAGGCAGGCAGGCAGCCTCAGGGCAGCTATTGTTATCCGCTCGCTGTGACCTGCATGATTGAACACACTGAGCACAGAGTATTATTACGGTCAGACTCGGTAAATTTAAAAAAACATTAATGTGCATGTGTGACGTACGTGCGAGATGCGTAGACCCGGCCCTGTCAATTAAGTGCCGGTGCTAAGCACCGGAAAGCACCGGCACAAATTAAGCACTGACTGCAGGGTGCCTCATGGTTCACTGTACATTGAATGACATTGCAAAAAACTTCCAGTTATATTTTTCAGTGACTATTTTTTTTTTTTTTAAATTTTAAAGACCTTTATTGTATCATCACAACATATCACAGCACCAGGCCTACAACCACACGGGCCGGCCGCGTTCAACAAAACCTTCCAACCGCTGTCTTACATGTACACAGCCATTTGGCCGACAACCCGGAGGTCCGGCGGCACTGTTTAGTGATGTACCCCATCTGCCTCCACTCCACGATACACATCAGTTCAAGGTCCATAAAGTTCAACTTCCCACCCCCCCCCTTATTTTCCTTTATCTGTTACTTTCCAGGGTGTAAGTGTCCATAATCCAAGTGCTAAGCAGCAAGTCGTGATTGCCAATGGCCTACCAAGCAAACAACTGCAATCCCATATCAACCCGGGGCACACAGAGCGACTGATCCCCCGGACAAGAGTGACCGTCATCCGAGAGGCCATCAAGCTGGGTCATCAATAAAGGGTCAAGCTCTAAGGAGATAGCCAAACCCAACAGCAGTGCATAATGCACCTCCCATCCCTGCGTTCTATCGGCTGTGGCACATATTGAGGCCCCTACAACAGCTCAACCGACCCCTACCCCTCATACGCCCCCGCTCTTGCTCCACAATCAAGCCATTCAACTCCACCTCATCCACAGCATCTCAGTAGCCATGGTTCAACACCCTAAAAATAGCATCCTATCCACTGTGCACTGCCCCCAACAACCAACCCGAACTCCTCAACACAGCAACCCCTGAAAGAGTCGCACCTAAGCAGTTGGAGTAACCGCCAAGACCTCATCCGCCTCCACCTGACTCCCACCTGCACTCGCCGTGGCAGTGGCCACCAAGTATTCCCTTAACGGATCCCAGATGTCCCTGGGCTGACTACGCAGCGGTTGTGTGTCAGCATATATCGTGTTCTGTTCTTGACAATATATTAAATCCTTGAGCCATTCCTTGAATTTTGGTGCACAGCCCCTCCCCCATCTACATGCAACCCGCCGTTTCGCCAGTAATAGTGCTATATTTCCAAATTTCCGGCTTGATTTGGGTATCTGCATAGTATACCCCAATAGCATAATTAGTGGGTCAAGCTCAATCGCATCGCCCAGCATAGCCCGTAATGCCGTATGCACCTGCGTCCAATAAGCAGCCACCGGCGGACATGCCCATGCCAAATGTAAGAAGCCTGCCCCTTCCGAGCCACAACGCTCACATCTGTCATTATCTGCAAGGCGGAACCTCCTCTTTTTGGCGGGCGTATAGTACATTCTCTGCAAAAACTTATAATGGATAATTCGTAGCCTGCAGCTGGCCGAGATCCTGGAAGTGAGCTCGCAGCAGTATGCCCACTGTGCCTCCGTTATCTCCCTCCCTATATCACCACACCAGTGCCTAAGCGCTCTGCTCTCCCCACTCTCACTTTGCTCTCGGATACTACGATACAGGTGAGATACTAAATGCCTGCCGTCTGCCGATGTAAGCAGAACTTGCAGGGGCAACACTATGTCAGGTTTCTTCGGAAATTGCGGTATAACAGCCCTCAACCCCTGCCGCAGCCGGATATAATAAAAAATCTCTAGCGGCGTAGGCTGACAATCCTTAAACAACTGTTCCCGCGTTTTGAATTGACCGTTCACAAATAGGTCGCCCCAGGAGCAAATTTTCATCTTGGCGCACATCCCTTGGAATCCCCCTTCCTGCAACAAGGACAACTCCGGATGATAAACTAGGGGCATAGTCGGTGCATATAGACATTTGACTGGTAATCTGCGCAGTATTCTCTGCCACGCATCTATCGTACCCGTTACCGTAGTAGCCGACGTCTCTATCGCACTCACTGGACCATGAATGATGCCCTTCAGTGGAAGAGGCCGAGCAATCCACTCCTCCACAGCCAGCTGTGGCATGAATGGCGTAGGCATAAACCAATGATATGCGAAATGGGCTTGAGCACTCAAATAATATGCTAGGAAATCGGGGACATCAAATCCTCCACTACTATAAGGCTGGGTAATAGTCGACCACGCTACTCTTGGTTGCCGACCAGCCCAGAACAGCCGCAACAGCTCGGAGCGCAAAGTCTGAAAGAAATACGCACCCGGGTAGTACGGGATATTCTGGAACAGGTACAAAAAGCGAGGCAAAACCACCATTTTAATGAGTGAAGCCCTACCAGCCATGGTGAATGGCAAAGAAATCCAACGCGTGACATCCGTCGCCAGTTTAGTAATAGCAGTGCCATAATTCAATCTTATCGTCTCCTCCCTAACAGTCGATATCTGTATCCCTAAATAACAGAGATCAGTATCACACCATTCAAGCGGATAATCTAAGGAAAATCGAGTCACCGCCGGAGTCAGTGGAAAAAACTGTGATTTCTTCCAGTTGATTTGTATACCCGACAAGCGGCCAAACACCAAAAACTCCCGGAGCAGGGGATTGAGATGATTCTGCGGGTCAACCACGTACAGCGTTAAATCATCCGCATATAGTGACACATCTATCTGACGTTGGAAACATTTAAACGCACTTTGTTTGTGCAGTTGCCGGATACGGCATGCTAAAGGTTCAATCGCTATTGCGAACAGTAATGGGGACAGTGGGCTCCCCTGCCTGGTTCCTCTGGTCAGAGAGAAAGGACCCGACAGCTCACCATTAATCAGGACTCGCGCTATTGGTTCAGTGTAAAGTAACCGGATCCATGCTACAAATATTTTGGGAAACCCCATCCGGTACACAATGGCGAATAAGTAGCTCCATTCGACCGAGTCGAATGCCTTCGTGGCATCCAGCAACACGGCGGCTACAGGCAGTTCCGGCGCTATTGTTTGGATCAGAGAGAAGAGGGTGCGCAGATTGCTGGCCGTGGATCTACCAGGTACAAACCCCGCCTGATCCGGCAGGGCTATCTTAGTCATAAGCAGGGAAAGCCTGGTGGCCAGCACCTTCGCCAATATTTTTGCATCACAATTTATTAAAGAGAGCGGTCTGTACGAATCGCATTCAGTTGGGTCCTTTCCTGATTTCAACAAAGAGGTGATCACCACCTCCCTCATCGAACCCGGCAAGATGCCTATCTTCAGAGACTCCTCAAAAACCTCTTTGAGCACGGGGGCCATTATATCAATATAACAATTATAAAATTCAGCCGGCAGCCCATCAAGGCCGGTCGCCTTCCCATTGTTAAGAGACATAATCGCCTCTCGTATTTCATCCAGTTCGAACGGAGCCCCGAGGAATTGCCTATGGTCGTCACTCAGCCAGCATAGTGCCACATCATCCAGGAAGCTCCCAAGTGGGATCTCCTCAGCCCGCCGTGTGGCATATAACTCCTCATAATGTGCGGTAAAGAGACCCAATATCCCCTTCGTATCATGATGTGTCCCACCCTCCGATGTACGTAATTCCAGTATATGTGTATTACATCGCGGATGCCTAGCAATCTCTGCCAACGCTCGACTCGGTCTCTCTCCCTCACAATATCTACGCGCCTGCCAGTGTTTCCCTCTGAAGTTTGCTTCCCTCTCCGCTTCCTTTTCATACTGCGAGAGCCGTTCCCTAAATTCCTTATGAATGGGGCCCATCGGCTCCCGGGCCATTCTAGCCTCCAGCTCCTTAAGATCTCTCTCTAGTTTCTTAAGCGTCCCTCGAATATCTCTCAGTACCCCAAAGCTCTTTGAGATGTAGTACCCTCTAACCGTCACCTTAAACGACTCCCAAATGGCCTCCACACTATCTACCGATCCTTTATTACAAGGGAAGAACGCTGCAATTTCCTCTCCCAGTTCAGCCTTGAACAGTGGGTCCAGCAGAGCCGTGGACTGCATCCGCCAGTGTGGCACCGCCCTACAACAACCCGGGATCGATATTTGTACCGACACCGGGCAATGGTCCGAATAAGACCTCGGCAAATGCACAACCCTGCCCAGATTAGCCACCAAACCTCGAGATAACAAACAGTAATCAAGTCTGGCCCACGTGTTAGCGTATGCAGTAAAGTGCGTACCCTCCCGAAGCCCCGCATGCACGAACCTCCAACTATCTATCAGGCCCCCCTCCTCCATTATGCCCTCCAAAACATCCCTTGCATTTTTATGATATTGCGGGCTGCCGTCAGACCGATCCACTCCGGGAGCCAAGGCAACATTAAAGTCTTCGCCCCAGATAATATGCATGGACCCCGTGCTCAGTATCCTACCCCAAAGTTGTATGAAAAAGTCAGGTGAGTCTACGTTAGGACCATAACAGTTGACTATTGTGACGGTATCAGTGCCAAGCCTGCCCCACAGTAAGACAAATCTCCCCTCTGCATCCGTATGCTCACCAAGTGTAGCAAAAGGCACCGTTTTCTTGATTAAAATGGCAGTGCCCCTGGCATACACCGAATAGGAAGAAAAACTCCGCACCGCCGCCCATCTGCCGGCAAAAGCATAAGTCGACCGTGGACTAAGATGGGTTTCCTGCAACAATGCAATTTGTACCTGATGCAGCTCTAGATATGCCACTACCCTCCTGCACTTTCTTGCATCATTCAACCCTCGCACATTCCAGGATAACACCGTTAGTTTCGCAATATGTCCACTATCTGCCATTACTCATCAAGTCCCTATAATCTACGTTGGCACCTAAGGTAGACCTGATGCTCTGCTCCCGACCCCGGATCAGTAGCAGGTGTAGCCACAACAACCATAGCACTGGACTTTCACGAATAAGGAAAATATCAGTTCCAGAAACTTCTTTCACCGCCCTCCCCTGTAGGAATAAACCCCTCAACTTCCCCAGGTCACCCACCCCTGTCCACAAACTCCAACCCCCATTCCCCTCATCTCGCACTATATGCCCTCCCCCCTCCCACTGAAGCATACCCCAACCTGCCAGCCATGTGCCCACCCCTCCCCTCCCACAATTGCCCCCTGAACCAGGGCCAGTCAGCTCCCCATACCCCCAAGATACTAGAGGGAGTTTCCCGTCGGGGACCATTTCTAGGTGGCACAACTAAACCCCCTCACCGCCGCTCAGACCACCAAAGGACCTGTAGTCCGACCCGGCGACCCAGAGGGGCGTCCAGCGTTATAACCATGGGCAAAATAGGTACCACATCATCAAGCATTATCATCTGACTATAAGAACAAAGAGACAACACAGAGTGCCAACTGTACAACATCCTTCAGGCATTGGAAACACAAAAAAAAAAAAAAAAAAAAGGGGGGGAGGGAAAGGAGGAGAGTCACATTATGCGATCAACGCTCACCACACCTCACTGTTCGCCTTCCTCCATGTCCCCGTGCAATAGATCTGGATCGTCCGCCGCCCCCTCAGCAGGCCTGTTAACCCGCTTATAATGTTTAATAAAATCCTCTACTTGCTGAGGGTTCGTGAAAATTTTTTGTCTCCCCTGATAGGTGATTCTCAGACGGGCTGGGTAGAGCAATGCATAGTCCAATTGCAAGTTGCGCAACTTGACCTTTACCACCAAAAACTTCCGCCGTTCCTCCTGCACCATCGGAGTGAAGTCTGGGTATAGAGTAAAGGAATGGCCATCATATGTTAGTGACTTTGTGCTGTGAGCCGCCCGCAGAGCCGCATCCCGATCCCTATAGTTCAGTAGCCTGGCTACGATTGGCCTAGGAACCATTCCCGGTTTGGGTCGGGGACCCAGGGTGCGATGCGCCCTTTCCACTATAAATTGCGAAGAGAAAGCGTCTGCCCCAATCGCCGCCAGAAACATCTTTTCAACGTACTCCTCCATTTTTCCCACATTCGTCGTCTCCGGAATACCTACTATACGGACGTTATTACGCCTACTTCTCGCCTCCAAATCCTAATTTTTAGCGGCAATCACACGCAACAGGTTGTCCATTCTGGAGAGCTGCGTGGTATGCTGTGTCACAGTGTCCTCCGAGTCCGAAATCCGCTGCTCCGCACCTTTCAGACGTTCCTCGTGGGCGTCCAGTTTCTGAACCACTGCATCCATGCGCGATGAGATTCTATCAACTTTGTCCGCGATCGTCGCGAACCCTTGCCGCATCTCACGCAGGACATCTTGCAAATTAGCCCCCGCTTCCACCGACTCCCCCGCGGCTCCACTCAGTCCAGGCGGACTATGATGAACCTCGCCAGCTTTAGCTGTCTTCTTTTGAGCCTCAAACGTGAGCTTGGGCTGTCGTGTGTCGGGCTTGCCCATCCTGACTTGTAGTCAGCGTAATATATCCCCTTCCGTTTACGACCTCTCTCCTAGTCCCCAGCTAGCCGGTTCACCGCAATACCAGCAGTCGGAAGTGAGAGGGGATAGTGTTAGGGGAAAGCCAAACTATTCCGAGTGCAATTCACAACAGGACCTCAATGCGTCACTCCGTCACACTTGGCTGGACCTCGGGCCATGCACTGCGTACTCCTTCACAGCCCGTGCCAACGACCCACTCCGCCGCTGCAACCGGGGGGGGGGGCAGGACCGCACAGAGACGCCCTCCTGACCAAAGATAGCGCCAATCACCCTTCGCAGCCCCAACAGCGTAGTGCGGCCAGTTCTGAGGAGATGAAGCTCTATGCAACACACCCAGCCACACAGGCGGCCCAGTACAATCCCTTCACCTGGCGATTCTCCCCAGGCGGAGTCACAGTGCGCCCACAACACGGGTGATGCGATTGGCAGTGGCACGGGTCCCCACAGGGGGCCTGCAAACCTTAATCTCGCAGTCTTCCCCAATCGAGCACCAGCCTCCAGCGATCCCAGGCACCTCAGAAGCTCCTGCCGGTACGCAATGGAAGGGGGAATCACAGCCGCGCCCCCCCGCCGGTCAGGGGAACCGCTCACCGCCAGCAACGGCGTGCATATGAATACTCCGGGGCCATATACATCCCAGGCACTCACCGCTGCCACCAGCCCCAGTCCCCAGGCCGATCCGCGCCTCCGGGGGGGGGGGGGAGGCCTATCGCACCGGCAGCAAGGTCTCAAGGCTCCAAATTACTCCCCCGGGCTTTCCTCCGAGCGCGTCGTGCGCCGTCCTCGGGTCGGAGGCCCGCTGCAGTCTCCCACGCCTCGGCCTCGCCTCAGAAGTGCAGCCGGCCCAGCGCCTCACATTCTCCAGTCGGCCCCACCGCCGGAACTTTCAAAGCGGCTATCTCCCACGCCCAGGCATAGATTTCGATCAGACTTTGCTTGTCGCCGCCGGAGCTCTCGCTATGTCTCCTTATAAAAGCAGAGCGCCATATGTTATGTTATGTTATGTTATATGATTTTTGTATAGCGCACGGATACCGCAGCAAAGTGGCGTCCCGGCGCTTTGGAGAATGATAACACAACACGACAGAAAAGGTGGAAAGGATGGGCCTAGATTGTGGTAAAAAGGAAGGTTTTAAGTGCCTTTCTGAAAGGAAGCAACTCAGGAATGGCGCGCAAAGGGGCAGGCAAAGAGTTCCAGAAAGTAGCCGCCAACACTGAGAAAGAGCGTCCGCCCGTCCTAGATTTCTTAAAACGTGGCACAATGGCCAAATTAGATCCAGCAGAGCGAAGAGCTCTGGCAGGGACATAGTGCTGGATAGTCTGTGCAAGGATGGGAGGGGAGGCTGCTTTGAGAATCTTAAAAGTTAAGCAAAGAGCTTTAAACTTAATTCTCTGCCCCACCGGCAGCCAATGGAGATCCTGGATAGTCCGACGGGCCGAGACAAACTTCGGAAGGCCAACAAGCATCCTGGCTGCCGCATTCTGAACTCTCTGAAGACGAGATAGCTCGGCCTGATTAAGGCCCAGAAACAGGGAGCTAGCATAATCTAGTCTAGTGAGAACCAGGGCTTGGACAATAATCTGTCTGGTCTCCGCATCGAAGAACTTAAAGATTGGTCGGAGACACTGCAGGGTACCAAAACAGGTGCCGGCCACACGTTTTGTGTGGGAAGTGAAGGAGAGCTTATGGTCGAACCACACCCCAAGGTTTCTAACCTCAGTCACAGGGGAGGGGACGGGGCCAAGATCAGAAGGCCACCACTGATCTCCCCATAATTCACTTTCCCTACCAAAAATAATGACCTCGGTCTTAGAGGCATTAAGTTGAAGCCGATTGTTCGCCATCCAGCCGGCCACAGCTTTTAGAGCTGACTGAAAGGTGGGGGCATCCATGTTGGAGTCGCCATTAAGAGCCACCGCCAACTGCATGTCATCGGCGTATGACACTAAGGAGAGACCAAAACTGTGGGCTACCTCCGCTAATGGCTGAACATATAAGTTAAACAAGGTGGGGCTCAGGGCCGACCCTTGGGGAACACCCTGGAGTATGGGGCGAGAAGCAGAAACAAAAGGGGGTGTGGAAATCTTGAAGGCTCGATCCTTAAGAAAGGAGCGAAACCACTCAAGTGCCACCTCTCCAACTCCTGCTTCCATCAGGCGATGTAAAAGAATCTGGTGAGACACCGTATCGAAGGCGGCACTGAGATCCAAAAGGATCAGTGCCGCCGTCTGACCCAGATCCAACAGATGCCTGATGTGTTCCACCACAGCCAGGAGGGCAGTTTCTGTGCTGTGGCCTGCACGAAACCCATTTTGGGAATTGTCCAATATATTTGCTTCCTGCAGGTGAGAAGATAGAATAGCATTAGCATGAGCTTCTGCTAATTTAGCTGGCCAAGGAAGAAGGGAAATAGGTCGGTAGTGTTCGGGCTTGGTGGGATCAAGGGCGGGTTTTTTAAGAATTGGAATAACCGTCGCCTGTTTCCAAGCTTTAGGAACACTGCCCGTGCTGAAGGACAAATTAATAAGGCCATGAAGAGCAGGGAAGCAGCCTTCAGCGAATTCCCGGAATTGAAAGGGTCTCATGGGGTCGTCCGGGGAGCCGGATTTAACTTTAGTCGTCAAGGCAGAGAATTCATCCAAGGTCGGACTCTTAAAGGATATATGTCGGATAAGTGTCGCCGGACTGCGGGAGCCTCACAGGAAGGCGTCCATTCGCTAGTGCGCCACCTAGCGTCCCCCCTTTCAGTGACTATTTAAAAGAAGCATTGGCAAAGCCAAAAGGTCTCGCCTATGAGAGCAATTGGCATTAGCAACGATTTTTAGCCATGTTGAGCAGCAGCGCCAGGAGACTGGGGGAGCAAGCAGACATTAGAGTGGGTGGACGAAATGGGGTAACAAACTGACAACACAAGGTAAGAGGGGTTGGGAAAGCAAGCTGACAACATTGGACTGGCGGGGTTGGAGCAGCAAGCTTAGAGCGGAAGTTATGTGGGCAGCACACTGAGAATGGAACGAGGGCAGGTGGTAGGATCTGGAGCAGCATGCTGAGAACAGAGGGAAGGTGGAGGTTAGCAAGGTGCTGTGGCAGCAATATGACAATGGAGGGCTTGTGGGCAGCAGGGGCTGGCATAGCAGGCTGACTACAGAGGATAGCAGATGAGTCCATATCATGAATGAGATGGTTTTCCAGTCCCAGCCTTTTCTTCAGCAAACTAAAGCATTCTATTAGTTGTAGATTTATATATTTCAAGGGAACCTATTGGAATTCCAGACCTGAACACAATAACCTGCAAAAGGAAAGCCCAACGCTAGAAATGGCATACCAGAGGACAAGGAGTCGCATGATAATCATGGCACAAGTAACAAGCATTACCCAACTCAAAGGTACTTCTGTCCTGTACCGCAGAAGACCCAGATGAAAGGCTGAGTTCACTCCAGCAGGTTTTATTTTGTGTTGCAGAGCTCGCATTGCATACTAGTGGGTGCTCATATTCTCACCTTTAGCTGTCGTAAATGGCAGCTACTCTGGATGCCAAGAACCCCCTTGATAACAATGGAACCAAATCTCTTACATTTTCGAAAAGATGGAAACCTACGCAATCCAGATTCACACCTCTGAACTGCATACTGCATAACTGCCTACTTGGAGATTCACAAAATTCTCAGAAGCGGGCGGAAACTTTTAGGTGTCCTTGTGTACTGGTCCATTGGACTTTATCCTAAGGATTATCTGCGCGGTGTACAATCTACGCAAAGATTTGGGGGAATTGTACAATTAACCAAGAAACGTCCGCCTTTGTCCTCTAAAGGAAAAATGTTTTTTACAGGTACAGAAACAAATTCCACTAAACCGGAAAAGGGCTTACTCATGCCTTTTGCAGTAGTAGTGTAGTGAATGCTTCAGGGGTGGAATAAGCCATGCAAAATGCTTATCAAACCTGCATGACGCACCCGTTTTCCTATTTTTGACCTTAAAGTTTGTAGTGCAAAAAAATCAAGGTACTTGAGGAATTTCCATAGTGTGGTACAATTATTTAGTTGTGTAAATTTATATAGGAACTAATTTTGTGAATCAGTATCTTACAATCTATGCTTCAGATGGTATAGGAGGTACCGAAGTTTATTTTGCATAATTATATAGTGCACAGCGACCGTGAGTTATTTGGGTCGCTTTACTAGTAACCCAAAGAAAAATATATACCTGTAAATTCATGCTACATTGAGTTCAACTTGAATGCAAAAATTTGTTTTTAAAGTACTCCTATAAGAATTAATTTTTACATAGTTCATGCTGAAATAATATTGCAGCTCCATAATAATGTATATACCAGGTGTCGCTGTTACCCGCCGACGCTCATTTTGTTAGCTTTGAATGGAAAAAAAAAGGCTCTTTGATATTGCTTGGATTCAAATGTTGATGATGTACATAGACAGCTACAGTAGATACATTGACTCACCGATCTATCCAGTCACTTACTTTGTCTTCAAGTTAAACTGTGATTTATGATCCCCTGCATGGCAGTTAGATACAAGCAGTCACTTATAATACATTTTTGTTGTGCAGCCTCGTAGCGCTATACACAACAGGCATATTGACCAAACTCCATGGCACACATTTTATCAACGAGGTGGGATGAAAGGCAGATTCAGGACTACCATGATTTGAACCCCTAACCAAGAAAGTCTACCCATTGTCTTCAGTACATGCATACATATTCGTTTAATTTGCTATAAAAAAGTAACACAAATTTAACAAAATCTATAACGACACGCTGTTCTATTAATTTTAGTTAATAGTTTGCATATGAATGCCACAGAAGCGAGTATTTCAACGGAATATTAATGTTAACACCAAATCTAAAATTCAGACATCCTCAATATGCACAGGCCTTCTGATCAGAGCCTCACTGACCAAAAAGGCTCCAACCACCTTCAATCCTGCACTTGGACTCTTCCTGCTGTGAGTCCTGTTCCCCCACCCCGCCAAGTGGTGCCACCCCATCCTTGGACCCTTGGAAGTGGGCCAGAAGGTGCTCTGCCAGCCCAGCTGTGGTCCTCAGTGGAAAAGACGCAAAATGATGTGAAGCCCCGCACTTCCTTGCAGCATAGCTGCCAGCCGCATCAGAATCGACACTGCATGACGCAAAGCCTTGCGGCACAGCTGCCAGCTTCATCGGTACCATCACTAATTGAGTTAAAGACCTACCAAGTTTCGCCGCACAGATCATCGAAACCGAAGTAAAGCAACACAAAGCCTCTCCGCATAGCTTCCTTGGACCTGACGATGCAAACCTTCGCAAAGCGACGCCATGCAGACCGCTCATCAGGATTTAAGGTATAATTTTTCAGTGGACCAAACTGGGTCTCTGTGGCCAACTTGTGCTCCATCAAAGTCTGCCTGAATTTTTGACTTTGTCCTGGTCTGGCGCAACCAGATAACTAACCACAGTTGATCTGTGTGCTTTTATGCACTATTTCTACTTAAATCTTTAAAATAACATATTTCAGTTTCTACTTCTTAGATTTTTGTAGTTTTGGCCTCATAAGATTTATAAAAATGTTACTCTGTATTTCTACATTTGTGTAGTATGTGTTGCATTTTTAATTGATTACTGTTTGCAGTGCTGTATAAATACTGTATACATTGCCTCTAAGTTAATCCTGACTGCTTTGTGCAAAGCTACCAGAGGGTTAAGCGCAGGTTAATTGGTCGTTTGCTTTTGTTTCATCCTGAGAGAGATTGTGGTTGCTGCTTGATTAGGGTTTCACCCCCCTCAATCAGTTGCCACATTTCTAACATGCATCTGCAAGGGATATAGCTTGCTCTCTGAGCTCATTAAAGAAACTGTACCTACCCTATTTGGAACCAGCTCGAGGCAGGCACCTATTGTCCAAGGCCCTGACATGAGCAGATCATGTAGTGCATTATCCATGCAGGATAGGATAAGAGAGGCCCCAAATTTCGATCTGTATATAATGAGGATAAATACTGGCCAGCATGGCCAGACTATCTCTTGACCAAGGAGAATATCCTCGCTTGCTCTGAGATGGGACTCCGTATTCCACATTATAGATAGCAGCCTGGAATCCAGTTGTCCAAGGACCAGTGGGACAAAGGCTAATGGACTTTCTTGATTCTCACATCCATCAGGCAGCAGATCCCCCTTTGAGTGATCGTTTCCTTGCTAAAATTTTGGATGGGCACTCTGTGCATGTTTAGATGGTGGTTGTGGTCCACAGCGGGTTCATAGAAAGTATGTCAAAACCTTCTAAAACTCGTAGGCATATGAGTGCTGACACGAAGATACCTCATACCTGTGAAGGGTAGCATCTGGAGCCGATTGCTGCTGAGCAGCGAGGACCAAGAGGCGAAGAGCGCCTTTGTGCTTTTGACTATTTAGACGTCTTCCTTGTTCTGTAATAATGCATTTTGCTGTGTATTAGGAACTTTCTTTTTACAAGGTAAAGCAGTGTAAGAAAGGGTAGCCTCATTTTGTATTTTGCTTTCTTCTGAGTTTCTAGCCCACACACCCTTTTTGATTAAACCTTAGACTCTGTTCCCCCGCATTCACATTTGAGAACTTGGTAATTCGGTTTGAAGTACAAAAGCACAGTGGACCCAGCTGACCAGTGACAAGCTACCCCACCTGGCACAACTGGAGGCCAGACGCCTCATATTGCACTAGAGGCGCACAAGTCATTTTGTGTTTTTACCTCCTTGTGCTTTATGTGATATTTCCGCTCACAGGACACCCCATCGAGCAGACAATAAGCAGTGGGGGGCACTTGCATGTGCTGTGTGACTTTAGAAACTGTATTAAAATACAATGCACATTAATAGTAGTCATGAGGGAATGCTTTGCATCCACATTTTTACAGAGGACCCTCAATCATAGCAAACATAATGCCCACATTTTCTGTAAAAATTGCAGCTGTAGACAGTGATAAATACTATGCAATTGTACTCACTCTTAATGAGGGTTGTCTTGTCTTATAACCAACGCCTTAGCGCCGCTGTAAAATGCAGTCCGCAACCATGCTACATACATCGCTTTGTGTTAGACTAGGGGCAGGGTTCTTCCAATGTGGGAAGCAATAAGGACTGAATGATTCCATTCTAAGATGATCCAAAAAAGGTTGTCGGTTTCAGAAAATGGTTTTAGTCTCTAGCGGATAAGCACTACGTTTTTTGCAAGCCTCCCTCCCCACACTTCCACAGCATCACAGACATTTCCCTTACACTCTACTGACCTGAAAGCTTCAATTACCTCAGAGGCGGGTGTTTTTTCTTCTACAGAAGATGTATAAGAGGATGTTCTGACCTTAAAGTAGATGTATTCTCCCCTCCATTCTCTGGACTTGTACGGCTCCTGCGTTTCAAACGTGACCCTTGAATCACCGTCAGTGGTCTGGTGTTTGAAATGCCTCCAGTAATCTCCTGCCTTTTCACTTTGCTTCAAGCTGAAATACATGCCACTTTTGAGACTCAGATGATTGCAGAAGAATGGTATTTTTTCTTCCAGACAAAATGATGAGCATTTGAGGTTGGAGTTCTTGGTACACTTATCAAAGAAGTTAAAGCCCTTTGTTTTCTCATTTGGCAGGGACGTGAGGTCTGATAAACATCACCTGCTGCATTTGCAAGTTTATGGAAAATGTTAATTTTGGTTGCAGCTTTTGTTTGTAAAGTTCCATTTTGTTCTGATTAATAGAATAGCTAAGGGTGTTTTTATTTGTTTAAAAAGACATTTTGACCAAAACCAGCAGGTTGAAACTCTGACATGCTAAGTTCAATGCAAACATTTGATTTTGGTAGAAAGGTAGGATTGGAGATCAGGATCTATGTATGTTTTACAGCCGCGGTGTCCAATGCTGATCCACAAAGTCTAAGATCCATATCAGACTTTGTCTATTCAAATGGAAAACCACTGCATACAAATCATCATGAAGGGAATCCTTTACATAGAAGTCACCCTCAGTTGTCATGGAACCGGTCTTCATGGCCTAGCGCTGTAGCTTGCTGTTTATAGTTGGATTCATAGAATAAATTGAAGTCTCAAATCAGCATGTCCTCAACGTGCGTTTAAGGAGTTACCTCATTTACAACATAAATACATTTCTTATCCTCGTTTGACAGGGAGAAGTATCCAATTCATCTTCAAAAGGGATCTTGAGTTGGACACATTAAAGGACTAGAGCATAGGGAGATGGATTTCTTATGCAAGGTGATTATGAGCAGGATCACCCAACAAAGAAGAAGCCAGGTCTCTTGGTACAGAAGCCCTCACATTTGCCCCTTGAACATGTGTCCTCCATGAGCGGGTGTATTTAACGCAGATGGGCTTGGGTGATGTACGTTGAGAGTGGCTCAATAAAAGTCGGGTCATAATTTCTGGAGAGTATGACTTTTATCATGAGTCATTGATTTAGGTATACACGTTGGTGTAGCACATAACCTGGCTAAAAATAATCCTTAGATTTGCACTTCTGGACCCGCGATGGTCATCCCTGGGCAGCAGGATCCTTATTTGATGGTAGTACTACATCATAGTGCGATAGTTCCAAAAGACATTGTAAAGTAGCATAATAAGGTATGCCGTTTCTTGGAGCGTTTGCACATTTTTAACCTTTTCTTTAATCCCCACATACTTTCAGTTACAAGGATGCATTTGATTATATTGAAAACAATCCCACTGACATGAGTTTCACATTCACAAATATATACTTAGACATGGCCATCACCTCACAATTCCATTACAGCTGCATTACAAATTTGATAAGCTAACATCAATCCTAGCAATTTTGTTTGCTACTGCCATGTTGAGGGTTTGGAAAATAATTGCAATGATGATGCAAGCGGTTTGTTGATGTCAATATCTCTCACAATAATGGTTGCCAAAGTGACAGGGCTGCATCGAGAATTGGTACTGTGATCAGGAGCTATGAGGCTGCAGCTTTTGTTGGTGCCATTTCTGGGTAGTGTGGATTCCTAACTTGATGGCAACATTTTATATGTTAGATAATTGCTAATTCAATCATGCCAACACATTCCAATTTTGGAGGTAACCACAGGACTGGCAATTTGTTACACAGATTTTAGGTGTGTGCCATCTAAAGATGGCAGTGAGAAATACCTCTTACCCTACGCCACATTGCGCCTGAACTAATTACTATTTTTGACTCAGCCTTGAAAAAGTCTATGTGATGAAACATGTGACGGCTGCTGCTTGTCTTTTATGTTATTCTTTATTTTGTTAAGACTGTGAAAAATACTGGGAAGAATAAGTACAATCAACATGCATTCGGTTTTTGGATTTTTTTATTACAGCTCATATACAGTTACCACAGGGACCTCCTAGTGTGCTTTATTCTCCATAGACCTTTAGGCAGGTATTTTTTTGCATAGAATTGCTCAGGAATAAACAATTTCTCTATGTTAATCCTTACTAGGCTCTTAGGGGATGTTTTACGTTGTTTAAACAATTGTATTTTGTACATATTTGTAACTTTATTACCATATGCTTGATGCTTGTCTTGTGGGAAAGCTTATGAACAAACACAGTAGGTCTTAGTTTTTTAAAGTGACAAGCCAATGCTAAAGGTAATAGGCCTGATTATTTAGAGTGAAAAGCTACAATAAAGGCAGTAGGCCTGACATATTGATTGCGAAAAACATATGTTAAAGTACATAGGTATTTAAGGTTATTACTCTGTATTAAACTCTACAAATGTGTATTTGTCACATGAATCTCACAGATTACCATGATAGGCAAGAGTGTTAGTGCAGTTACCAATTAAACAAACCATGTTAGCTCCTCTTAGGAAAGATACTATTTTACTTTGCCAACTAAAATTGTGTATACTATGTAATTTTATAACTAATGGCTGATGGTTGCTTAGTGGGAAAGCTTACATTCAGTACAGAAGGCCTTGGTTGGTTATGATAAATTAATAATAGCAGCTACAGACCTGATCTATTCGTTAGGAAATATATTTCTGTTTCCATAGGTCTTACCTGTATATTATGAAAATATATAATAAATGCACTGGGTCTGGTATAGTGATTGTGAAAAGCATATATTAAAATCAATAGGCAATTAAGGGTCAGTTGTTGTTTATCTGTATTAAACCCTAAAGATAGTTATGTTGTTGGATAAAATGTCACAGATTACCTTTAAAGGGAATGATTTTGGTGTCAGTTACTGCTTCTGACAAACTCTCGGAGAAAAACATTGCGCTATGATAGTTCTTTCTAGACTCTCTTCTTAGCTACTTGCAAGATCTTGTGAAAATCAGTAAATAATATGGGTACTTATAGTTAAGATCTTGGATAACGTTTGCACTGTTTGATGAATCTCCATGAAAATTTCCCAAAAAGTGTGACTTCTGGACTGATTTGCACATGAAAAGATATGGGGTGATTCATCAAGCGGAGAACGAGAAAAAGGGGGGGTCATAAAATGGGTTTTCCCAATTCAATTTGCAAAAGGAACTTTAGACACATGTACAGCCCAAACCACTGAACAGATTTACACCAATTTTGGCAGAAAGCTGGATTGTGGTCCAGGAAGAGTGCTTCTTGTATTTTGGTGTAAATCTGTTTATCTGATTGTCTACTACCACATCAACACCAAAAACAACAATATGATGGCAGCTATTTTAGGACTTAGGACTCAGTCCTGTGTCCTAGCAAAAATGGTAAAAGGGAGACATGGTAGGGATACCTTAGCCTGGTTTTTGCAAAATTAACAAAAAAATCACAAGCTCCTGTGCTAGTCTTTAGAAAAATCATCTAGGGTGAGCTAGGGCCCAGGGGGACAGTGCAAAATATTACAGGGGGGGCACATGGCTAGTCTCTCCCTGAGCCTCTATGAGGCCACTGAGATTCTATCTCCCGGGGCCGATGTATAATATAAGGGGAAGGGCGCACAACTCCCCCACCCAACCCTTATTAAGCCCCAGGAACTCCATCCCCCGGGGCTGAAATCTATAAGAAAAGGGGAGCAGGTATGTGGCTTAAAAGGCCTCAGGGACCCATCATCCTGGGCAGCACTAAACTGAAAAAGGCATGGGGCCATGTGGCCCTCCTTTCTTGAGCCTCCAATGGCACTGGGGACCCCATCTCCCAGGGCCGGCTCAGACTGCATACCGCGGAGCTCACCCCTGGGACACAGTAGATTCCCTGCCAGCATTCGGTCCGGTCAGGGTAACATGTGCTTGCACTCGCCCTGCGGGAGCATTTTGAAATCTCCCACTGTGTGGGTGCAGATATGCCTTCCCTGCCTGCAGGAGTGCCAGCAGGAAAGGCGACGCTTGGTGAGAGTTTTAAAAATGCTTCCACCGGATGGGTGCCGACTTCTTTTTCCCTATCAATGCTTCTGCTGGCAGGGAAACCCATGCCAGCATAAGCATTTTCTCCCACCTTGAGGGATTAATGCTGGCTGAGGCCACGGGGCCCTGGGGCTCACTCAAAGGCCCTCAACTTGCTGCTTGGCGGGTTCCCCGGATGAGCACCGGGGCACCCACCTTCAAATTAGTGATGCCCTAGGAGATGGGACCTTGGTGCCACAGTAGGCTTGGGTAGGGAACCACATGGGCCCCTCCACTTTATAATGGCAATCAGCCCTGGGGAATGTGGTCCCCGAGGCCTATTAAGGCTTAAGTAGGGGGGGTCGTGTGGTTCTCCTCAACTTTTTTATGGCATTAGGCCCCAGTCGATTGGGTCCCTCTGGCCTATTAGGTCCCTTTTCCTGTTAAAAAGAAATTCAGCCCCAGCAGATGCCGCAAACCCCAAGCCACGCAGGGCTGAAGGCCATGCGCAATGGGGTATTGGCTTTATATATGGTAACAAAATATTATTTTATGTTTAAAAACCCTAGAATCTCACAGAAAAAAACCACAAAGGTTAAAGTAACTTTATAGTAAGGTAAGAATTTTGGTGACAAAGTAACATTTTAAACATATAAAGCCACTGAAATTCACCAGTTATAGTTATCTCAAATAACTGTAACTCCTGCCCTAAGTTAATTATAACTTGCCATGCACTGCTAAATACTCTGCAAATTACATCACTCATGACATCTTCTATAAATAATTGATAATAGCACTGCAACATTTACAATGAAATTGTTGATGAGAAAGCTGTACATGTCAGAGGAATGAGTTATATTTACTTTAGGGCACAAGTTATAGTTATTTATATATATATTTATATATAATCTTCTACTGGTGGTCGCCAGTTGGTAGTTCTAGTTAGGACCTTGTTTCCCAATAAAATGTGATTTTTGTTGTGCATGCAAAGTTTCAGGATGATCTGTGAAGGGGGGTGAGCAAAAAGGGGTGCGGGTAAAAAAAGTGGATTTCCCATGCTAATTCTTATAGAGTCGTTTGACACGCCTGCGGCCCGAACTACTGGATGGAATCACACCAACTTTGACAGAAAGGTCCATTTTGTTTCACAGATCACATTTTTTGTTGGTTGGTGTAAGTCCATTCAGTAGTTATCGAGAAAATAAAGGAAATTCAAATTTGTATATCTATGATCGCGAAGCCTTAGCGAATAATGACAAGCTTGTGCAGAGATCTGTCGAGCTCTGATTGGCAGCCAGCACTTCAACCAGGAAGCGTTGGAAGGCATTTTGGGACGTCCACCAAACAAATGCACAAAAAATGAAAAAGGGCAGGGAGCGAATACACTAACCCTCTAGCCTTAATCTAGGGGTCCCCCTGGGACCCCGCCAGAAAAGAAAAGGCTTTTTTTTTTTTAAAAACACAGTGAATTTCTTAAATATTTGTGAATATCTCTGTGATTTAAAAAAACAAACAAACAAGCGCAGACTCCTGGCCAGGCAGGGCCAGGTCCCAGGGGCATGCAGAGTTTATGTAAAAAATAGGAGGGGAGCACACAGGGACTACCATCTTCCCAAGCTACTGCAATTTTAAGGGGGGGGCTATAAACTAAAATTGATAATGGGAGCCACATGCAACCCCCCCTGGGACTACCTCCCCACTAGGGCCACAAAGAAGGGGTCCGCAGGACCACCACCAACCTGGGAACAAATTGTTTTTTTTAAAAGGAGGGGGGCCCTCCTCCCGGGCCATATACGACCATGTGAGCTACCAACTCTCTTGGGACGGCCTTGCAGAACAAAGGAGGGGGGCCACGTGGCCCCCCTCCAGGAGCCATATTTGGCAATGGAAATGGCCACCCCCCTGGGTCGACTCCTGTTATCTCCTGAGGTGCCCAACCTCGAGAGATAGCTGTTTGCTTCTGTCTGGTGTGAGCTGTGACAGCTCCCACCAAGCAAAACTAAGCACTCTGCTTCCAGCAAGTGGGAACTGTCAAAATGCTCCTGCTTGCTGGAAGCGGAGTTTTTATCACTTTCCCTGCCCACAGACATGCGAGCAGGGAAAGAGATGAAAGTATTGCTCTTGGATGCATGGAGCTGAATTTCCAGCAGCTCCCTGTGTGGAAGAAGTATGCTGGCTCCTGTAGAACGTAAGGAGGCAGCTTGGACCTTGAGGCTCCCCCCACAGTCCCCAGCATGCACACTGGATAGCCTGGGGTAGCCAGAGAACCCAGGGAGATGTTGTATGGCCCAGGGGAATAGGCCCCCCGGGCCAGAATCAGCCCGGGGAGGGAGGCTAAGGATTGGCAGAGCTTTTTTGACCCTAATGCTCATTTCACAGAAATTAAACCTCAATGGGAGACACTTATAAATATAAACATAGCAGATGCCCCTGTTGAAGCTCCACTTCGGTAAAGGACAAATGATCCTGACTCCTGGGCTTGACGAAGGCAAAGCAGGTGTGTTTTCTCAGCAATATCATATTGAAAAAGTATCTGAAATCTTTCGTAGAGGTGACTGCATCGTTTATCTATTGGAGCGCAATCTCTATGTGAATGTGACAAGTGGGCTATTTGTTGTCCTGTCCTGATGAGAGCAGAGCCTATAGTTCTCCCTTTAATTTACTACAAGTATGCAAATGTGCGAATCACTTGGAAGCTTCCCCGTTTGACTCTGCCCACATTAGTAGTATGCCACAGTCTTACTTCCTTTTGCCAGGATAATGGACAGCTTAACAAGCAACTCCCCAGAGTGTTTCTCACCGATTTTGGTCAGGAGTTCTTTATGGCGGGATATATGAGGAAATCTCTTCCAAACACAAAAGCACTTACTTCATGTAGTTAGAAGAAAGACCCTTGTTTGGTGGAGACTTACCTCTTTGTAGTCTCATTATCTTCTCTATAGGAGGATTTATGTTATCACATATTTCTGGATAAAGACGCACCAGGAACAATCACATTGCCAAAAAACACACAAGGTTGCTGGTGACATTTTGTTGTGCTCCATTATGCAGCTGTCGTGTAGAATACGTACTGGACATTTACTCAAGGAGGTATCACTTAGTAATTAACCAGTCAAAAGAAATCCACTTGGGTAGATATTTTGTGCAGTACTGTTGACTCTTGTTGGATGAAATGGCAGGTGCAGTTCCTTTGTGGTTGAGTCACTCACACAGCTGCTGATATACCCACACAGACACTTAGACACCCACCCACTCACTTGGGCACTGAAACGGGCACTGAAACAGCCACTGACAGACCCACTCACACACACACACACACACACACACACATGTACTCACAGACTCATACAGCCACTCTCCCAGACCCATTGAAACTCTCATTCACCCACTCACATACCCACTCAGACACACCTACTTACAGACCCACTCAGACACTTATGCACCCATATACAGCCACTCACAGACCCAAACACCCACTCAAGACTAATGCACACACTCAAAGACCCACTCAAACAATCATGCACTCACTCACAGACTGACTCACACACTCATGGAGGTACTTGCAAACCTATCCATATACTCCCACATCTACTCACAGACACACTGACACACTCAATCAGACACTAATGCAACCACTCAGACACGCATGCATCCACTCACAGACCCAGTGATACACCTATGAAGCCACACCCAGACCCACACGGAAACTCAGATACCCATAGAGACACTCACACACCCACCCACAAACTCACTCACCCACTGAGACACTCACGCACTCATTCACAAAGATTACAGTTAGAATATAAAAATTTAAAAACCTTAGAAATTCACTCAACAAATCAAAGGTTACAGGGATTTTATGGTTAGGGAATAGAATTTTCAAAAAACCTAGAAATTTATTGAAAAAACCCAAGGTTATAGGGACGTTATAGCTAGGCTCAGATTTCACTCATACAAAACTAGTAAAATTCAGCAGCTATAGTTAGCTGAGCTATCTATAACTTACGTCCCTGCAATGCACTGCTTACGACCTCACATATTACATCACTGATGGCATCTCAAATGACATCACTGATGACATACTCCACACTGCCACTCACTCACACACCCACACACACAGCTACTCACACAGCCACTCACTTACCCATATATCTACTCACAAAGCCCCCACTCATCCATATACTCATTCACACAGCCACTAACTCACCTATAAATGTGCTCCCACATATTAACCCATGCAGCTACTCACACACCCAGTCACTCACCCACATAGCCTCTCAACAGAGCCACTCACACAACCACTTACATACCTATTCACACATCCATACAAGCACTCACACATTACTCACTCACCCATACAGCCACTCATACAGTCATTCCCCAATACAGCTACTCCCACACCCACTCCGTTAACCAAACAGCCACTCACACACCCATTATGTTCATCCATACAGCTACTCACACACCCACTTATTGACCCATACAACCACTAATACATGGATTCACACAGCCAATTCACATAACATATTTCAGAAATACTATTACTCACTAGTAGTACACAAAGTGTAGAAATGTAATTTTTGTAGTATCTTAGTATATATGTTTAACACTCGAACTTTTAGAAAATATTCACAATAGCTGGAAGATATAATCAGTGATGTCATTTGAGATGTCATCAGTGATGTCACTGACCATATCATGAGTGATGTAATATGTGAGGTCATAAGCAGTACATTGCCGGGACATCATTTATAGTTTGCTCAGCTGCTGAGATTCACTGGTTTTGTACGAGTGATATCTGAGCCTAACTATAACATGCCTGTAACCTTTGTTTATTTTAGTGAATATCTAAGGTTTTTTAATTCTATTCCCTAACTATAACTTACCTGTAACCTTTGTTTTTTTTCAATATGTTGGCAGTAGCTAGTTTGTAGTTATAGTTAGGGCAACTAGAGATAACGTGTTTTTTTCTCTCTTAATAACTTTGGAGCCATTTGAGAAATGTCAGCGTAACTTTGCAGAGCCGCTTCCCCAGTCATTCTTGGAGTCCTGAAAGTTTCACAGTGTTTTGGTAAGTGGTGCAAAGAAAAATAGGGGGCCCCAAAACAGGCATAGAATCCAATGCATTTTACATACACTTGGATCTTTGTGAAATTTGGAAGGATTATATATTATGGTGCGCAAATTATTCTTTGGTGGTACCGCAAGTCAGTAGGTAAGTATTTGATATGTTTTAAGGGTTTTTAATTTAGCTATATCTCTAGTTGAAGCAGTACCGCGTTACTCTGGCGATATATTGCGATATAAGCTTTGTTTATTTTTTCTAAGGCCAATGATTAGACAATCAGCTAATGACTTGTAATCACTACGTTCTTCGGTGCTGTCCGGAAATACCCCCATATATGACTAAAATAACACAACAGCAGATATCACTAACTTTAAATTCCTTAAAACCTTTAAATTAGGGACACTACTTCCCTAAACTACACAAAATAATCATATGGGCACTATAATATGTAATCCTCCTACATTGTAACAAAATGCGAATGACGGTTTTCATGGAACAGAAAATATGTAAAATACATTGCAATTAAGCACATTTTGTGGGCCCCTTTTTTTCTCTGGACTCCCTTAACTAAACCCCACAAAACCTTTACTACTTTCACAATGAAACTGGTGAAACAAGTATGCTAAATTTCACAGATATTTGGCAAACTGGTCCAAATTATTATGGGAGAACATACTACAAAATCCATAGGACGATAATATGTACACATTTATCAAGAAAAAAGTAACCTATTACCACTGAAATAAAGTGGTACTAGGGGCCTCATTACGATGGCGGAGGGACCGCCACCGCCAGGCCATCAGTGGCGGTCCCACCTCCATCGGACACCGCTCGACCGCCAGCCGCTTTACCATGGCGGGCAGATGGTAGGCGTTTGGAGAGACTGACCGCCACAGATCCGACGGGCTCTAGAGCCTGTGGGTCCATCGGAGGGACTTGTATCCCTACAACAGTGGCAGTGCCTGCACAGGCACCTCCGTAGGGATTAAATGTCTCTTTCCGTTGGCTGTTTCATGGCAGGTAACCCGCCAGGAAAAGGCAGGCGGAGAGGGACTTTGGGAGCCCCTAGCGGGCCCCCCTTGCTCTCGGCTTGGGTTCTGGGAGACACCTATGGTGCCTCTTACATATCCCTGCACCATGTGGTAGGCACCACATGGTTCCTGACACATAGTGCAGGGATATGCAAAATGAGTATTTTTTGTACTGGGGCATGTGCTTGCAGCCCACAGCACACACCGCAATACAAAACCTACACATTGCGACCACTATGAAGGCGGTCGCATTGTAATCCCTATGGCAGGACCACCAACAGACAACAGTCCGACCGCCATCATAATCCGGCACTAAGTTCTTAATCACAATAAAACTTAATTATATGTAACACAGTAAGTCATAAGTCATCATAACGCAGACCGCTTAATAATGGAAATTTGTGGTATAACTACTTGTCTGATTTTTACCTTTGTCATGAACCAATCAAATACCGAGTTGTGAGCCCCATGTAGTGTGGTATACCAGGAAGGTAGCACGGTACACCATAGCACAATATATAGGTATGTTTTATTTAACATATAAGTTTAACACTAGTTACACTATTTACAAAGACAACCAGAAAATTTACATTGACACATTATAATATATATTTTGCAGATCTAGAATTGACATTTTTCCACACACTTTAACCTTCTGTTTCTTTTAATTTACACACTCTACTTTACGCCACCCTACTATACAACAATTCAATTTATGGCACTCCACTGTATGCTATTTAAAGTATGCTACTCCACTTTACAACACTCCAGTATACAGCGCTATTTTGTATACTAATCTCCTGTATGTTAGTCCACTCTACTCCACCAAACTCCACTGTACGCCACTCCAGTCTACAACTCTATACTGTATGCTATTATACTGTTCACCACTGTATTCTATTACACTTTTGTGTATGACAGTTTCTGGAACCTCTTCACTGTACTGCTTGAAACTGTATGCTATTCACTGTACGCAACTCTACTTTACACTATTCCTCTATACGCTGTTCGACAATGCCCCACTTCATAGTACAGCACTGGAGTGCACGCTATTTCAGCGTATGCTGCTCCACTCTACGGCACTCCATTGTACTGAAACACAGCATACACCACTGTCCTGTACTACAATCCACTGTATGCTATTACACTTTACAAGACTACATTCTGCGCCACTGCACTAAATAAAACTTCACTCTATATTACTAGACTCTACGCTTCGATAATTAACCCTATTCATTTGTATAACACTCTACTGTATGGTACTCCATTATATACCACTCCAGTATACATTTGAAGGTTTTACATGACTAAACTGAACATTCTTACACTAAACACTACTCAGTTGAACGCTACTCCAGTGCATGGCACTACACTTTGTGCTACTCCAGTATACGTCATAGCACTGTACCCTATTGCACTATAGTCCACTGTAGTGTATGCTTTTCTGCTCCGCACCAATGCCCACTGTGGTACTCCAATATACACCACTGCACTGTATGGGATTTTAATTTATGACACTACACTCAACTTTACGTAAACCCATTGTACACCACTAAACTGTACGCAACTCCACTGTATGATACTTCAATCCAGTGTACGCTATTACACTTTGTGCCTCGCCACTGTTCCAGAGTCCTCTGTATGCTACTCGACTTTATGCTATTCCAGAATACGCTATTCCAATATATGTTCATACACTTCACAACACTTCAGTCTATAGTACTCCACAGTATGCCAGTACAGTGGACATAAATACGCTCTACAATATTTACAAAATGTAACTTTACTTAACCACACTCCACTCATTGCTATCCCATTGTATACAACTGTTGTGTATGCCAGTACACTCTGTAGCACTCGAATATATCCCACTGTACTGTATGCTAATTCACTGTACACTACAGTATACCTGATTCCATTTTACTCAACTCCACTATACCACAATATACTGTACCATAGTCAACTTCACAACACTTTCCTTCAGTATATAGTACCACACTCAACTTAATAACAGTCCACTCCACAAAACCAAACTGGACGAATGTTACAAATGTGTTGCTTACATTAGAAAAACTATTGAAATTTACACCAAAAGAAAACAAAGTTTGAAGATTAGTTATGGTTAGGAAAACGTTATTGATGTTGGCTATACAAACCCAACTTAAACTACACAAACATTAGACATTCTGAAGTTATATTTTAAATTTATCATTTATGCACCACTTTCAAATTAATACGTCATACTTATAACTCAAATTTATACTTGCGAACCACCAATACAGTCTTCTGACCTCATTCACCACACTACATTTACTATAACTCGCCACTGTATCATGCAATATATTCTACCACATTACATAATTTCAGATGTCATAAGTGTTGTTAGTAATGCAATCTTTTCACACGTTCTAACTTCTGTAATATGTAAGTCTTTAGGTAGTGCATGGAGATAGGCCAGGTTATAGTTAATGTAATGTGGCGAGTCAGATGAGAAGATTGTGTACAGAGGTGCACGAGTTATACAAATGTTATGGTTAAGGTGCTGCATAAGTATAAATTTGAGTTGTAAGTATGACTTATATTAATTTTAAAGTGGTGCATAAATAAATAAAAAATATAACTATAACTTTAGAATGTCTATTGTTTGTATAGTTTAAGTTAGGTTTGTATAAAACCTAAGTAAGTTTCCCTAACTATAACTTATCAGTAACCTTTGGCACAGTTTGACGAATATTCACAAACAAAAAACACAGTTGTTAGCAAACCCAAAAATTATATATATATATATATATATATATATATATATATATATATAAAACGCCAACCAGAGGGAAAATACTGTACCCCGTGATTTTAATCTAGCGTTGGGATAATCAATTTGTTTTAAAAAATGTTGGATTAACCATGATCCAATATTCGTAAACATCAAGTATTTTGTTTCTGTCTATGACCACCTAAATACATGTTGCACTTGTCACTTTAATTTTTTTTTTTTTTAAATGGTAGAAAAAGCAAATCGAAAGCTGTGGAGCACGTCATGGGATCAAGGCCCTTCGGGGTTGAAACGCGTAATGGCTGCTGTTTGTTGAGTGGAAAATAAAGAAAACTTTACCAGCACTGAAATGGTGGTCCGTGCCACAGTCCTTGTGAAAATCGACAAGTGGTGGGAGGAGTACGCTTGATCTATATAGCCGTCTCAGACTCCTCCCGCCACACACAGACCCCCTCTTGCTACAGGGCAACGCTGATTCCAAAGGAACCACAGCCTGGCAACAGGCTGTAAAAGAGAATCCGGGAGGATTATCGACAAGTGAAGACCCCCAGTAGCGACGTCTGTTGCAACGGCAATCCTCATCGATCTCAAGGTAGGCGGACACGTGTCGGAGGACGCGAGGAGCGCCTGCGGCAAGTGGAGGGAGGGCTGCCACTGTTATCACATAACTGGCTAGAGAGATGTGCTTGGATACACTTGGAGTGATTGCTTTTGCAAATTTACGTCCAGAAGTATTCGCAAATATTTCCGCATATTACCGCTTAAACAAACACTATGTCAGCTGATGTGCTGAGAGACCGGGAGGCAGCAGCGGCTTAAATGTTTGATGATGCATGTACGCCGAAAGTAAACACACTTACCCACAATGCAGCATCAGGCGAAAGAAACACCAGCCTGAAGGACAAACTAAAGAATTTGGATAAGCTCATGAAACAAGAGCAAAGCAAATGGTGGGAAGGGAAATCCCTACAACGATATTTAGATGTGGGAAGAGTCCCACGGGGATTGCGAATTCTCATAGCCCCCAGCTATGAAAATCCAGACCCGGTCAAATATGCTGAAAAGATAGAACAAAACTACAAGAACAAATAGAATCCATTAACGATGAGCAGAGCCAGTTGGGGCAAAATGAAGAGTTGGCTAAACTAAGAAATGAAATGACTAAGAGACTCCGCAAGGAGGAGGAGAAAATCAGAGAGCGAAAGACCTTCAAATTCCACAGAGATAAGGTGGACTACGAGTGTGGCCGGATATTCACATTCGCCAAAAAATACGACTCGTTAAAGGTTTCCAAATATAGCGGAGCTAACGCTGCAAAATCTAGCTCAGCAAGCAATAAGGCAAGACCAGCAAATGCATCTCGGATCTGAGCTCAGCAATTGAGAGCAAGACCGAATTGAACGCCCGCGATCCCCAAGCAAAGCACATACCATCCAAACTTTCGCTTGCAGAAGAACTGGATTTATAATGTCTAGAGCGGAGACCGGCGCTTCGCCCAAGAAACCAGGAAAACAAACAGGAAAAAACAGATCCACCAGGCACCGGGATAGGCAAAAAACGCAACGAAGAAGAGCCCAAAAAACAAACATTGCGCAAGTGGAAACGCAAGTAATTTCCAACCAAATCAGCAACCGCACCATAATAAATCTGGCAAATGTGGATTTAAATAAAGCGGACAAACAAGTTTTATCTCTCGGCCTGTCATACTGCCCGGAGAGCACATTTCCCTACGCCACAACAAAAATGGATATCTTCAAAAGTGTGCGTAAGCTTAAATTGAAAAAATATCACCTGTTACGCGATAAAACAACGGGCAGCTCTCAGACTAGCCAGTCTGAAGAATCCTCACTAACATCCCCACCACTCGATCTCACAGCATCTGACCTGCCAATATTGCAGGACTTACAGGAATGAATGGAAGAAAATACAACATCCATACAGGGCAACAAGGAAATTGAGCCTACCACGAGGGGTATTGAGCAGAGCATGGGCATCACACCCTTCAAACCCCGGTCAATCTTCAACCCCATAACACCTAGTGAGGCCATCAACATATTCCACGAGCAAACAGTGGCTGGTATCAAACAGCTGAACTACAGAGTGCCGAGAACTAAAAAAGATACAATTATTAAACAAGAACTTCAATACCATATTTTAATGACTAAACTAAGGAATAACACCCAGATTGTCATACGCAAATCGGACAAAGGGGGCAATTTAGTAATCTGGGAAAAGAGGACTATGTTAAAGAAGCGATGGGCCAGCTATCTGATAGAAACTGTTATCGCAAAGGTGACACACTATCTCTCAGAGCCACGTATAATGATTATTACACGAAGCTATTAGTGTGGAAAAGTGCAGGAATGATAACGATGCAAGAATATACATTTCTGAGAAATTATAACCCAACGACACCCATTATTTACTTCATTCCAAAGATCCACAAAGACGCATTGAAGCCCCCAGGGCAACCCATACTATCTGCTCACAACTGTCTACTGTAGAAGTCATCCCAGTATGTGGACTATTTCCTACAGGAACATGTGCAGCAGCTCCCTTCTTACATCAGGGACACTGGGGACTTCTTATCTAAAATACATGACTTTGGAGGAAGATTTTCTATTAATAACCTTAGATGTGACATCACTCTATACGAGTATTAATCACCAAGATGGCTTGAGGGCCTTACAATTTTATCTAGAGAGAAGACCGCCTCAGTGTATACAACATAGTAAGATGCTAGTTAGCATGTTTGAGTTTTGTCTACACAAACATATTTTCATGTTTCAGAATGCACTCTATCAGCAGCTACGAGACGTAGCAATGGGGGCCAGCTTCTCCCCCAGCTATGCCTGTCTGCATATGGGATGGTGGGAGGAGCAGTTTCTACAATCAGTGCCGATACAGTCAATTTCTTGGATGTCCAGGTGTATATATATATATATATATATATATATATATATATATATATAATATATATAATAATAAGAGCTAGATAGAAACAAAATTACATCGGAAGCTGACTGCTGGCAATTCTGTGTTGCACGCGACCGGCTTCCACCCACAACATTTAATCCAAAGCATTCCCTATGGGGAAATGCTCAAGCTTAAAAGCATCTGCAGCAATGGGGATGATCTAAAGGCAGTACAACTATCTAGTCAAACTTGGTCCCTAGCGAGAGGGTACTCCATTAAATGCATCAATGCAGCCATAAATAAGTGTAAGGCAGTAGCCAGAGAGGACCTACTCAGGAACACCAAACCCCCAGAATTCGAACAAGCAACAACCAGCACAGATATGGCGCCGGGGGAGGGAGGGGATGCCTTTAAAATCATTCTAAGCTACAGCAAGCAGGAAAAGGCCATTAAGAAAATGATCAGAAGAAACTGGCCGCTAGTCCTGAATGATCCTGTCATAGGCCATTTGCTACCAACAAACTGGCCATAACCTACAGCAGAGCACCCTCAATGAAAGACACCCTGGTTAAGAACAACCCTGTGAGCCAGACTGGGGTAACGTGGCTGGCATAGCGAAAGGGATTTAACAGATGCAAACTATGCAAAGCATGCCAATATGGCATCAATAGAACATCATATATAACACCATTTGGTGACCAGGAACGAGTCATCAACAAAGCCCTAACCTGCAAGATAGATCATGTCATCTATGTGCTGGAGTGCCCCTGTGGCCTACGGTATGTGGGAAGTACCAAGCTCTAGGGCCACAAGAGGGTACTCCAGCACATAAGGGCCATCAGAAATCAGGAACAGTCCTATCCCGTGGCGCGGCATTTTGGGGAAGCACATAATGCTGACCCGAAAGATCTTAAATATTATCTAATTGATGCCATCCCTCCCAACAAAAGAGGAGGAAACCGGGCGAAGGCCCTCCGGAAACTTGAGTCACGCTATATTCTAGATTTAGATTCAAAGCACCCAGGGGGACTAAACGCCACAGAAGATCTTTATACATGTCTATAAATTAGACAATGGGGTTCGCAGCACAAAATAATATGGCGACTGATAATCAAATGCAAGAAAGCATTTAGATACATAATGTATTGAACCAAAGCAATCATCGAACTAAACTGCCCCCACAATCCAATTCACAGTTTTAAACACTTTTTTTTAGCTTCTTTCACTTTGGTGTAATTTGCACATGCACTTGAAAAACTTTATTTGCACTAGCACTTTATGTAGTCAAGAAGTTTACTACATGAATGTTTACAAGTCTAAATAGACAATTGTATTTGCAACAGCACTTTAAATATGCATGCAGTTTACATTAAGTAAACTATTTAACACCCACAACTGACAACTGTTGCACTAGATGTATTTTACATGAATTGTGTAATTAGGTTTTAACAAGTTTACGGTACCAACAATAATGAGTTTTAATTGGTATTATGAATAGCAATGCATCTAAACAGTGGTTGATAGTTATTTATAGCTTGCTGATTCCAATCTGTTTTAAGGTACTTATACCTGGACGCCAACCAAAGGGCAAATACTGTACATACTGTACCCCGTGATTTTAATCTAGTGTTGGGTTAATCAATTAGATTTTAAAAATGTTGGATTAACCATGATCCAACATTCGTAAACATCAAGTATTTTGTTTCTGTCTATGACTACCTAAATATATGTTGCACTTGTCATTATAAGAATTATTTTTTTTTAATTGGAGAAAAAGCATATCGAAAGCTGTGGTGCGCGTCATGTGATCAAGGCCCTTCAGGGTTGAAACGCGTAATGGCTGCTGTTTGTTGAACGGAAAATAAAGAAAACTTTACCAGCACTGAATTGGTGGTCTGTGCTCCAGTCCTTGTGAAAATCGACGAGTGGTGGGTGGAGTACGCTAGAAGATATATATATATATATATATTTTTTTTTGGGGGGGGGGTTGCTAATAACTTTGGCACAGTTTGACGAATCTTCACTAAAAGTTTGAAAAAGCGCAGGAGTGGACACCTCAAGTGGACTGGTTTAGCTTCCCTGAATGAGCCCGAAGTCTGTGGTATATGTGATATTTATATATACAGATTACCATACATGCCTTTAGTGCGAAAATGTAAGTATTTTACAGGGAAATATAAGCCTATATATATATATATATATATATATATATATATATAGCGTTTATACTTACCTGTTAAATACTTACATTTTCAAACTTAACTTTAATCACACAGATGCCTTTACCAACCATGCTATTACAATGAAATTTGTTGTAAAAGCATATGCATGGTAAAAGTTTGCGTTGTAATTTTAACGCTTTGTAACGGCACTTGCGTTGTTACAACCACGTTGTAATGGCATGTGTTTTAATGGCATGTGTTTTAATGGCATGCATTGTGCTGTCATACAACCATAGCTTTCTAATGCTCGCCACTGTACTGTACCGTAATTCACTCTATGCTACGCTACTGTATGACATTCCTCTGTACCACTGTTCAAAGAGTTGAAGTTACTGACTGTAAGAGAAAATGTAATTGCTCAGGCTCTGTTTTGGTTACCCAGGAACTATTAAGATCAGAAGTTGGAATATCGCTGGCTATGCATCCATGGCAGAGTGTTGAATGTGGTTACCTTTTATAGAAAGCTGCAACATTGTACTATTACAAAAGACCTGGAAAATGTCTGTGATGATGCGTAATGGTTACAGTTGCTATTCTCTTCCTCCACAGCCATTAAGTTTGTGGAGAGCAGGAGTAGGGTCTGTCATTCTGGGAAAGATTATCATTGTAATGTGAGGTCGTTCCTACCCCAGTGAGCAGTCGTGTAATAAAAGTTCTGGCTCTAAATTGCAAAAATTACTTTCAACTTTGTTTAATAAACTTCTATAATTATGATTTTTTGCTTTTCAGATATTGGCAACTCCAAAATGTTATTTGAGGTGGTGGACAATTTATATATGTGCGTGAGTGGCGAATGCTCAATGTCAACTTAATCTAATGTGGGGACTTCAACGCAGTTTTGAATGTTTCTACTCCCTCTCAGGAGGCCACAGCTGACAATGTTTCCTATAGCATACAAGGGTACTCAAACAAGAGGGGCTCTCAGTTCGGAAAACTCATTTTATAAAGAGACCTGATGCGCACACATCATTTACAGTCTGAGGACGTTCTGAGCGTGCCTACTTTCTTTGGTCATGGGTGTTCCTCCATTACAGATTATATGTTTATTACCAGATCATTACTTACATATGTAACGCATTTCAAAATGCTTATTCTGGGTATTGCTGACCATAGCCCTCTTACTTTGTGCCTAGATCTCCCTATGGCTTTTCGTGCATATACCCTGGATTTATCATAAATTTGCTTCTTAAAGGTAATAACTTGAGTCTAATATGGAAGTTACCAAACCCCTTTTAGAAAGGCTAATTAAGGAAACTTTTCTGGCCTTTCTCACTTGTGAAGGTAACAGTGGTGTCATAACAGTGTTTTAGTGAGATCTGTAGGAAGACAAGTAAGTTGTTTTTGAAACCAGCTATTAGATTCAACCGTGAGAATCCCAAATGGTTCTTCGACTCAGCTTGCTCCCTGGAGAACCATCAGTTGGGACTAGCCTTGGTCATTGAACCGAGAAACACCGAGCTTATAAAGAATTGCAGGGCAACATAGAAGCATACTATAAAAAAGAGAAAGAAAGAAATAAGGAAAGGGAACCTGCATATTATTATGGGAGCTAACAGAAGTAAGGATTGTAAATCATTCTGGTTAACAGTGAGGTGATTGAGGAATGAGAATAGAAACATGGCACCCTTAGTACCCACTGTACTGGTGATGATTGAGTTAAACATTTAATGGTGTATATAGCCTGACCAGTAGTGACGATATCTTGGGATTTTACGCAGATAATGGAGGTGTGTGTGCCAGTCTGAAGTTTGGCTTAGATGTGGTGGCCTAGATGTGGTGTTTACTGCCCTTAAGGAATTCCCCCCCATAAAGCTCCAGGCCCTGATTGGGTTCTAAATGATGTTATAAAGTGCAACTTGGGCATCTGGGTGCCATTGTTAACTAATATTTTTAATCGCTTGAATAGCGTCTCTTTAACACCATCATGATCCTCCTCTGTACCCATCTTTAAGAAGGGAGACTGATCTGACCCAAGATGTTATCGACCAATCTTTCTTATGGACTCCACTGCTAAAGTCCTAGGGAGTGGGTTCTTTAACCAGATCAGGGACTGGGCCAACAACAAGGCTGTATTGCGTTTTTGCCAATACTGGTTCAGGAAGGGCCTCGGTATAGTGGAGCAGTGTCTGAGCCTTGAACCTATTATTGGTAACTACTTCATACCTAAACACTGCTCACTGTACCTGGCATTCATGGACCTGTCCTTCGCTTTTGACCGGGTAGATAGATCCAATCTGTGGTCAATATTTACTATGAAAGGCTTACACCCAGCCCTGGTTAATTTTCTGGTTACTTCTCATCAAAATCTAAGTACTAGTGTTAAGTTTTGACTGAATGAGAAATGCACAGAACAATTCAAGCTAGAAGGAGGAGACTGCCAAGGGTGTGCTTCAGCCCCAATTGTATTTATTCTTATTATGATCTGTGCCAATATTTCATCTCTTGTGGACAAAATGATCCAGCAATAGGCAATCTTCTTGTGCCAGAATTAATATACGCTGATAATGCAGTATTGGTGGCATGCATGCCAAAGTGTATATCACATTTACTTCAAGTGTTCTCTAAATTCATGAGGGACCTAGATATGGAAATAAATTATACCCAATTTGGTGTAATGGTCTGCGGCTCAAAGAAGTTTAGATTGAACTCTATGTATGTCACTTCTAAAAGGTTATCCTCTGGGGTAAGTTTTCCTTAACTGGGAATTAGATTTGAGACATCTGTTCTCTGGCATTCCAACATCTGTCAGGTGGATGAAATATATTCAATCAATTGCTGTGCTTTTGTACCTGACCAATTTCATAGGTGGCAAACCAGTGGCTGCTTTTCTAGATATTTATATAGATAATTTAGCATGTTGTTTCTATTGCCATGTATGTTGGTGTTTGGGGTTATACCAATAGAACAGCATCCAGATTGAAGGAAATCGATTCTGTCGGAGGCTCTTATATCAACGGCCTAGCTGCTCCCATTTTGTTTGTCACAAGGAACTGGGGATTCATTATATTGCAGACCTCATTAAGCTTGCACCATTATCGCTTTGATTATTGATATGAAGAAATCCTTACACCTTGTTTAACCATCACATGATTAAAGATTGCCCCAGTTGTGAGCGGCAGATGAATATACCAAAGTTTGCACACATTAATAATGTATTTTGTCAAGTGGGTAGGCCTGGTCTTTTTTAAAACCCTACCTGTACTATGAAGCTGGATAAATCCTGGCTTAAGCATGCATTTATAAATGCCAGGCGCCAACAAAGAGACCATAGGGAAACTGTTAAGGAAACCGATAGACACTACCTACTCTTACAGACTACGAAAGGTATAGAACTCTACTTGTTGCATACCCCAAGTCAGTGGGAGAGATCATTACTGTTGTGATTCAGAACAGGCTTTATGCTCCCTCTGGGCTGTTACAAGAATAATAGTCGCTCACCCTGCTCTTGTGATCAAGTATCTCAGCAAACCTTATTGCACTTTACTTATTTTTGTAAATTGTATGTAACATATATTCCAGGTTGATTTAACTGGCCATTTTAGAATCACACAATTTTAGCTTATGCATATCAGCTCTCATCTTTTTGCAGACTCTCAAAGATCTAAAAACATGTTTTGCTGTTTCCAGTTTTTTAAAAAGTGCTGTTGATTATTGTAAATCTTTGAATAATTAATTATCATTCTTATCCTGTATGTTTTATTGATATGCTTCAGGAACATAATCAGTGTTTTTATGATTAATTCTCTTAATTGAACACATTTTATTGACTGAGTGAAGTGCTCTTTTTACCTCAGATACTTCCTGGAGAGTTTAGGGATGATCTGTCAATCAGAGACCAAGTAAAAAGGAGACACAAAATGCAATTTTAACATGAAATTTCCATAGAGATTTTTGAAAAGCACTTCAGCCCAAACGGCAGAACCGAAATACAGCAAATTTGGGCAGAAAGCTAGATCTTGGTCCAGAAAGTGTGCTTTTTTGTGGTTTGGTGTAAATCTGTTCAGTAGTTTTTGAGAAATTAATTATTAAAAACGTAATATATCTGGATCATTAGGCTGAAATTAAAAAATGTAAGCCTTCTGATTGGCTGAGGGGGCTTTCTAAGGGCAAGCACTCTTGTTGGTTGGCTGAAACATCAAAAGAAATATTGCGATGGACATTACAGGACTCAGAAACTTCGTTTTGTCATCAATGATGCCATTTCAGATGTTGCAGTGATGTTATCAATGATGTCATAGAACAAGTTGTGAGAAAGGTAATATGTGAGGTAATTAGCAGTGCATGTGAGGGCGTGAGTTATAGTTAATTTAGGGCGCAGTTTAGTTACTTGAGATAACTGCAACTGGTACATTTCAGCAGTTTTGTTTGTTTAAAATGGTATGTTTCAAATGACATTTTCACCTAACTATAACGTTCCTTTAACCTTTATTTATCTCAGTTTGATAGTTCGTAGAACTGTTGTATGTGCATTAGTCACTCCTAAGGAGCATCAATCGACACATTTGGATCAGATATTTAAAAAACAGGTGTTTGTGTATTCTTTTTTTTTTCTTGCTGAACTTTTATGAAATGTGTATACATGAAATGTATAGATCAAGTTGGTTTTGCTGGTTGTTTTTTAAAGAACTGTTAATAATAAAAATAGTTTAAAAAAATCTTTTTGGTCTGATGTGATAGGTGTACTTCACTAAATATTACCCCCCCCCCCCGATTTTTTACCCTAGCTTTTTGACATTAAAGTGATATAAATATGTAAAGTATGCAGTACAAGGATGGCTGATGTAGACATGTTAATGACTGATATGCTAATGTCTCTTGGATGAATTTAGAGTAATTTAAATCTGGGACTCTCTCCTAACTAAAGTAGTTTTTTGTAAGTATTTGTAAGAGGAATAAGGGGCCCTTGTTGTGTGAAATACATCAATTTATGTTCTCAGGAGATGGACATTGAAGACCTAAACTCTTTACATTTTTTTGCAGGTTTATATAGCACTAACTGGAGATTTAGGACCAGATATAGGAAGCCAGATAGCGAGCGCAAAGCGTTTGCGATCGCTATTTGGCTGCTTGCAATGTAGGTAAGTTTAAACCTACTTGCAAAATAAGGAATCGCAAAATTGTGATTCCTTATTTTGCGCAAGCATTTAGAGAATCGCAATTTGCGATTCCCTAAATGCTATGCTGGTAGGCATCGCAAATTGCAATTTTGCCTTAAGGAATCTCAAAATACCACCAACTTCAAGTTGGTGGTATTTTGCGATTTTCATTTCAAAAAGCACTTTTTGGCTTTTTACAAAGTGCCATGTGGCACACATACATGCAGTGCGCCACATGTGCACACATGCAGATTTCAGGGGTGCAACAGGGTGTCCTTTTGGAACCCTTGAAATTGCGCCCATATTTGCGAGTGCCTTTTGGTGACTCGCAAATTGTGGGCGCAAATCCTATTAATTCCTGTGCGCCTTGTGGCCCATAGGAATGAATGGGATTCCTTGATTGCGAATCTCAATTTCCGATTCGCAATTAAGGAATAATAAGGAATCGCAAATATTTTTGCGATTCCTACCTACATTCAATTTTGCGAGACCTTAGTAGCGATGCGGTAAAAATCGCCATTAAGGACTCGCAAAATTGAATTTACCTACATCTGGTCCTAAGTGATTTGCCCAGGATCACAGAATATTAAGCTGACGCCGAGACTCGAACCTGGTTCCCCAGCTCCAAAGTCGGCCGCTCTGTCCTTTGCGACACACCCAAATATTTGATATGAATGACTTAAAAACAGAATCGTTGTTTATAATTGTGGAACATATTGTGGACTGTGCATTACTGACGGCCTAACCGTAATTAACGGTGCAGCTGAGGAATCCCAGCTCTGTCCTGTGCTAAGCCTCTGTCTAGTGCAGACCGCTTCCCTCGGTGGCCTCCGCTAGCTCAAGGCTGCAGTACACAGCTCTGAGGTGCATGGAGGCTCGTGCTGGGCGGTGAAGAGTAACCATTTGCACTCAAATGGAGCCTTATTGAGTTAGGCAGCAAATTGCTCTCTTACTGTACAGTCGATGCACCCAGTAGTGCAATGAAAACCACCGCAATGTTGTTGAACGGTAATTGCCGAGGCGTCTCTTGTAATCGGCGCATTAGGGCTAAAGGGTATGATATTCGCACTTACTAAATGCATTATATTAACCTTGTCTGAACTAAATCTCATCCAGCTAATTTAAAGTGCTTGACATACTACTGGAATGCAATTACGGATGTAGGCGCTAAATGTGCAAGAGGGCACCGGCTAGTATGGGAACGTTAAAACAACTTAGAGGGCAGAGCAGAAAGTCAGCGCGTTACATAAAAGAGCGCCGAAATAAAGCGCGAACGAAGCAAAGGGCAGCGAGGAGCTGGACGGGGCTGCGCGCGAGATGCTGCTGGAGGGGCTATGGATGTGTACGCGGCATGAAATGACATGCTGCAGAGGTCCAGCCTGACCTTTTGCGTTATTTCCGGCCCGCGTGCCTTTCAGCGGCTGACAGGAAACTGGGCGTGTGGCCTCTGTGGGGAGAGCACCTACCAGAAGCATCGTGCTCAGTCAGGCGTGACGTGACGTGAGGCTTGCTCGTAGACTGTTACATTCGAAGAGATTGCCAATGCTGAACAACAGACCTTTTTTGTGTTTTTTTAAAGAGTAGATTGGGCCAAAGGCTCAGTTAGCTGTCAGTGAGAAAGATCTGGACCATGGGGACTCGCAAACAGTGCGGGGGAGGGGGAAGAGAGGAGGGGGAGTCTCTCAGAGAGTTAGTCCCTCAGAGAGTTATATATTTGACAATACTTTGTTCTGCTGTCGCTGAATCTCTATCCCTCTGCCACACCTTGGGATAAGCCTTCCCTACTTGCTTTCGCTACCTTGGGAGAGTGAAAAAGAAGAAATTTCATTAATGAATTGGAATGAAATAGAATTGCATAATGTGAAACAAGAAAACCTACAATCAGTTGCGCCTTCCCCACTTGACTAGATTGTGTGATGCTGGGCAAATGTTTTATTTTACTTTGGCTCCTTTTTTAGGTCTTGCCTGACCCAGCGCATGCGCTGGTCTGGCGAGACTTATTGAGAGGGCTCCAAAAAGTGCTACCAGGCCAGCCTAGAGCCACAGTGCATGAGCGCGGGCGCGCGCGCCGCTTTTACCGCAATAACTTTCACTTTCGCAGCCGCACGGCCGCTTGGCATAGCCAATAGGTCTCGCTTTTGAGACCTTATAAGTGTTTAGTTATGCAACTGTTGCATGGCTAAACACTTATAAGGTCCCAAAAGCGAGACCTATTGGCTACGCCAATGCTTGTCTTCCTTATCGCACGTAACTGCACCTTCAAATACATGCGTTCAGGATATACACTTCATAAAGCCTTTCCTTGTTTTGCATTTAAAAAAAAAAACTATAATGTTGTACATGTTTAACAACAACCCAGGCCATTCAGAAGGTTAGACCTGACAACTGAATTGCTTCTTAGTTCATTTTCTGACATTGTTGTTAGGGTGGGAGGAGGTATGAATGGTTCAATGTACATTTTTTGAAAACTATCACTTTAAATTAATATTTCTCAATGCACTGATATAATCTGCTGTACTAAGGTGAAACGCTCTGCATGTTAATGAAATACAGTTTTTTGAATTTTGAAGAGAATTGGTCATATTTTTATGTGTGTTGCAGGATGTCCCAAAAATGTATGTTCCTAAAGTTAAGTGATGCAGGGCACCCTATTTGCTTCTTTTCTTTTACTTCAGTTGGCTTGTAAATATTCACTTGCTCATTTATTTAACATATTTCTGAATTTTAATGGTACCTCAAGTACACGGCAGCCCAGTGTGGTCTTTCAGCTAAGGGCCGCATGTGAAGGTCAGGATGGCCGCAAGTGGCCTCTGGCTGTACTTTGAGTATAACTGATCTAGACAAAAATATAGAGAAAATTTAAAGCCTGCATGTTCAGAAACTCATTTAATTTGCGGAGATTAATTTAAGCAAATTCCAACTGTGCTCCTAAGTTATACCTTTTCACCTAAAATCATTAATTAAATAGTATAAACATAGTGCTGATTATTGCATGATATCAGACCTGAGTTTGTCCTCACTCACATCCTTGCTCTAAATTATACATTTCACTTATCCTCCCCTTTTCCCTCTCTCCTCTCTTGGTCTGATTGCTTTGTTTTCAATTCCATGCTGTTTCTTGCTTCTAATCTTGTTTTTTCTGGTATCAAAACTCTAGACTATCCACCTCCCCTTTAGCATGTCTTTCTAACTCACTATAAAGTATTTCAGCCTCATTCAAAGCATGTTTTCTCTTGCTCTCCGAGATTTCTTGCGTTAAGGCTGTCGGCTTTGTTGCCGAACGAGTTTAGACAATGAATATAGGGCAGATCCGGTAAAAAAGAAAATAGGAGAAAAGGACAGCAGAGTGAAGAATACGCACAGGGAGGGACATTAAGTGCTTCAAGTGGTCTGTACCCTGTTCTCCCTTTCGTTGAAAAGCAAAGTTTAATGACTAGGAGAAGCAAGTTGGAGCCTGGAGCGGACGTGTCGCCCTGAGCTCCGGCCTCCACGCAGTGAAATCCGCCGCCATCCTGTGATCCTGCAGCCATTACCCTGCATTCCTGACACTATAGGGCCAACTTTATTCCGCTGGCTGGCGTGGGAATCTTTCCTGCGGCATGGAGGGGCCAAAGCTGAGGTGTGCTTCTTGCCGTGGTAGCACACGCAGGAGTCCCGGAAGGAGCAGGTTAGTGCCAAAATATTTGTGGGCGCTGGATTGTCTACCTGTGAGGTGCTGAGCCGGTGCGAGGCTTACTGGCCCGATCACCCTGGGCCCTGAGAGCGAGGGAAGCATAGTGGGCCTAGCGGGGCCTTGATTACTAGGCACGGTCCCATCCATTCTGTGCAACGTACGTGGCGTGGGTCGTTACCCACCAGTCGACTCCCAGTTGCGGAGCCTACCGCGGAGGACCTGGAAGCTTTGAAGAGTGAGATTGGACATGTAAACCCAGATTGCCTGCTGTATGGACATTCGGCAGAGCAAGCCTGGCAGCCCGACTGGCAGCCCTGAGGCCTGAATGTGGTGTTGGTGTGCTGGGCCTGCTGGGGCCTCACTGTGGGTGCTTGAGCCAGGCGGGAGGCCTGATTTCGTGGCAAAGATCTGCCTCCCTGAGTGTCCTCCCTCTTCCCACAGATGGAGCCCAGCACAGCTTAAGTTCAGACCGGGGATCCAGCATGCTGCCTCCGTCCACCACCACTCGGCCTTCTACCCCCACGGCCATCTCCACCTCGGGGATCCCTCCAAACCCAACACCACCGCCATAAGTGCAATAGCACCTGAATACGGCAAGAATGTCATGCTCTGTAAATTTGTAATTTATAATTGTGCAACCCTAATCGCTTTTTAAAATGTAATCTTGAGTGAATTTGCAACTTGTGTGTGTGTATATATATATATATATATATATATATATATATATATATATATATATATGTATTCTTATGTGAATTAGTTTATCTGTTTGTATCTTTTTCTTGAGTGAATTTGCAACTTGAATATATGTAACTCTAACCACTGGTATCTGTAGTAGACTTTTGTACTTACTACCATTCTTATGTGAATTTAGAGTTTTTCTGTGTGTATCTTTTATGTAACTCATGTACTCTGAAGTCCTTATGTAATGCAACTGGTCCTTTTGTAAAGCGCTATGACACCTTCGGGTAAAGTTCACGCTATATAAAATTGCATTAAATAAATAAATAATAATAAAACAAAATTCTTCCCCCCAAGTGAACTCTACATTGATGGACCCAATCTAGCGTTCACCAAGTTTCTTTAACACTGAGGGTGAGCTCAATTTATACACCGTGGCAAATGATTCTTGGCTCTTGACCAGAGAGAAATGCCCCTGGAGAGGTTCTTGTGAACCCCTCAGATACAATTTGTTCCATTATTCATTGTTGGAGGCCTGCACTTGTTCTGGTGTGACTGTGATGTGCTGAATTAATGTTGTACTAAGTGCACATTGCATGTTATGCAATATGGTGGTTCTGTGCATCAGGTTAATATGCTGCTAGAAGTTTAATCCATATCTGGTGTCAAGCAGCTTAGAGATGTGGCCAACTGACTGCACCTCTATGAAACCAGCTTGGTAACATGGACACCTCAGGCTTGCGATCTGCTCAACTGTACTTAGGATGCCTGGCACGTAGCTTTTCGAATCACATTGACCATTCTCTTTAGTGTAGGATGCTCAGGAAAATGCCTTTGAATATGCTGTGTATGCTGTTTGCTTGAGGTTACAACATCTGAAAGTGGCATTCTTTCTGCCAATGCCCCATTTTAATACAATGACCTTGTGTTCACTTATACTGCACAACCAAATGAAAGAATTTAATACCGACGCACCCTGGTCTGCTTACTCTCTCAGACCTAGAACTACCCCAGCTCACCTCTTCACATAGTTGGGGAGAAGCCTAGGACCAAAAAGAAGTCCTTCTGCAAGGAAAGCAGTCTAGAAGCTGATTAATCAAACTACCTTGATTAGGAGAGAAGTTGCCCTATTATACATTATAACTGCAAAAAGAACAAATGATGGATGGAATGCTGAACAATGTCTAACATTTGCCCTCAATCAGAGATTAGGCCTAAATCCATTGTTTTTTTTTGCTCAGCACGCCATTCCAGTTTGGACCCAGTCATATGCAAATCAGTCTTGACCCTGCTTCCTATGGGAACAGTTCAACCCGAACTGCCAGGCCAGGTCCTCCTGGAACGGAAACAAGCATCCTGGGACCTGTTTTGGGGTATCCTTATCAGCCAGGATTGCCTGAATCCAGTAGCATGGCAAGCACAGGACCCACATCCCACTTGGAGTGACAAATGCAAAGAAAACAAATGATGGATGGAATGCTGAACAATGTCAAACACTCACCCCCAGTCAAAGATCTGGGCCTTAATCCATCGTTCTTTCAAGGATGCTTGTTTCCGGTCCGGGAAGGACCTGGCCTGGCAGTTCAGGCTGGACTGTTCCCACGGGGAGCAGGGCCAAGACTGATTTGCATGTGGTTGGGTCCAAACTGGAATGGCGTGGTCAGCGCAGATCTCTGTACTTGGGGTGAATGTTTGACATTGTTCAGCATTCCGGCCATCAATTGTTCTTTTTGTACTAGTCCACATGTTAAGCAGGAGTTCCTGTTGACTGAGCTGTGCATGGATGATGACAGGAGAGGACCTGCCCAATTAACCGTAAGGAAATGCAGCCCAGGTATCCTGGATTGCCAAGAAAAAGAAGAAAAACATTAACTTTATAAGAGATTTGATTGGATTCTGGAGACACAAGAGTGTAAATTGTAAACTGAATATATTTATAGTGGTTACTACCCCTAATGAGGCATTGTAGTGCTTTGATACACGTAGCACACTACTCCAGAAGAATCAAGATTAGAATGAAATAGTTAGTAGATTAGTAATTTGTGCTTCCTGTTTTTCCTTGTGGATGAGTTGTGGTAAATTTGTTACATTTGTGCTCCCAATTTTCTGTGTGTTTAGTAGTGTTTTGAGTAGGACTAGAATAATGGGAGTGGATTAGAAAAGGGAAGTTGTAATTTGTTATTGGGAGTAAAGGACATATGCACCTGTTAGTTGGGTGAATTGGATAAAAAGGTAGGGGGCTTTGAAAAAGATGTTTGGGAGTTCATAGTAGTTAGAAAGGTTTGGAATGAGTACGAGAATGGTTAGTATGAATCTGAGAAAGGAGGAATGGGACAAGGGTTTTTTTCTGAGTTTTATATAGTGCAATCTTGACTCGAAGGTATCAGGTATCAGAGCACTATACATGAGCACCAATTGCCTCACATAAAGACACATTCATTTTTTTGTTAGGCACGGAGAGATTAAGTGATTTGCCAAGAATCACAGGTTGTTGAGCGTCGTTGCCGAGACTCGAAAGTGGTTCCCCAGATTTGAGATTGACCGCCCTAGCTGTTAGGATATATATATATATATATATATATATATATATATATAGATATATATATATATATATATTCACTTAAAAAACCATAGGTTTCACACATGTTATAGTTAGCTGGACATTTCACTCGTAAAAAACCATTGAAATTCACCCGTTATAGTTAGTTCAGATAACTATAACTCGCGCGCCTGCAATCCACTACTGATGACGTCACATATTACATCACTCATGACATAGTCAGTGGCATCACTCATGACATCACTGATGACATCATCCTTGTGATAGAGTGGCAGTCGCGCGAGTTATAGTTATCTGAACTAACTATAACAGGTGAATTTCAATGGTTTTTTACGAGTGAAATGTCCAGCTAACTATAACATGTGTGAAACCTATGGTTTTTTAAGTGAATTTGTAAGGTTTTTTAAATGCTAAGTTATGTATGTTTTATTATATTTTTTATATATTAATTTTACAATAAGCTACCTATGTATATAGTTATAGATTGACTGTATCCTGTAATATGAAATGGCTCCTTTAAAATGTTTTTTTTTTTTTTAAGGTTTTTCACCGTGCGTGCACGGTGCGCGCACCCCGCGATTTTTGAAAAAAAAATGTTTTTTTCACCCTTCGGGGTCCTTCAGGGACCCCCTGACAAAGGCTAGGGGGTCAGGAACTCTCTACCCTGCCCCCTTTTCACGTTCTCCACCTTTCTTTTTTACTGTCACACACAAAACACACAAAATGGCGGCCGACACTTCCTGATTTCGACCGATTTGAATGTTGACTGACATGTAACCACCAATCAGAATTACGCTCCCGCACGTTATGGTGCGCGCACGGTGCGCACACGGTGCGCGCTTATAGATATTTATGTGCTTTTAAATGCAATTTTCTCAGGAACTACTGAACAGATTGACACCATATATGCAAAAGGCACATGCCTGACCTGAGGACTACCTCTTTGCCAAATTTCAAGTAATTCTGTTCAGCCGTTCGGGCTGTACCTTCGACTAAAGGTCCTATGGGAAAATGCATGGGGAAAACGCGTTTTGGGACCCCCCTTTTTTCTCAGCCCCCGCTTGACGAATCACCCCGAGACTTTCAGGGCAAGAGCTGAGCGGAGCGCCCCATTAGTTTTGAAAATTTCGCGAGGATTCGTCAACCAGCGCCAAAGTTATTCAAAATAGAATTTTCAGATTTCCTATGGTGTGGAAATGTGGATTTTCCTGGTCAGTTATGTCCCCTATCTTGGACCCCAACGGTTCTATGTGCATGTCACAAGTACATGTATGTTCCCTCCAGTTCCAGTTATGAAGACGCAAATACATGTGCGTCCACCGTCAACATGTCCTCTGTCAGATCCGCCATGAATAGGCCGGATATTCCATTCCTAAATATGAAAGGCCACCGGCCTTATATGGTTCACTTATGCCATTTTACAGTCCAGGCAAGTAGGCCCTGATTCTGTCATCAAAACTCCTCTTGCCTTCTGTCTCTGAAAGCTTCAGTCTGAGCCTGCATCTGTGACCATGAACTTTGTCTCATTCTCTGCGCGGCTCACGAAGCCTGACATCAGCCTATTCTCTGCCAAGAACTGTATTTCACCTTCGAATTATCTGCTTCCCCCTCAGCCGATGCATTCCTGCCTAGTAGTTTAAGTAAACATTCTTCCAGTTACCAAGCAAAAGGCCCGGCTTCTCTGTCCTCATGCAAGTAATTCATAGCCCTGTTACTAGGGAATATTCCTACCCCCTCGCATTCAGTGTAGACACTTAGACGCTTGTACACGCACGCACAGTCAGTATAGAATAGATCTTGTCCGAGAGTCCTTCTTTTGTGGATAACATAGTTCTTTAAACATAGGATGTTAGATATGATTTGGGATTAGGTTGACTTGACCCCCCAGACTTCTTGTCTCCACATGTAGAGCTAAATGTCAAGTCCCCTTCACCCCCTAGTTACACGTCAATTACACGTCATGCTGCTGCGCGCGCATCTATGCCAAGTATTATCTTATAGATCCACCTATATATGACATCATAACCAATCATGTTCCTTTTTACTCCTTATTACACCCATTTTCGGTTACGCAGGTAAAACGTCAATTTCCTTATCAATTGTTACGCCTACTGTATTCGCTTCATTGTAATGAATGTACTATAAAAGTTACTTCTTGTCAATAAAGTAGGCACTTCACTTCCTGAACCCCCGTGGTGATGGAACTTGGAGCATCCGATTATAATCGATCATTGGAATAAAGCCCATTCCGAAACTCTAGTATCACGGATTCTGCCTCTCATTTTACTGAGCTATTTTATTATGATTCTGTATCAAATTCAGTCCCGGTAAAGGAATTTTATTTACCACATGATGGCGCCCGAATAGGGACACTTTCTCATCTCACGCGCCGGCGGTGAGTTGTAGGCCCGGTCTCCTGCCACAGCTGGACGGACAATTACGCGTACCAGCAGGATTTCCTGTATCTCCCTCCGGTCAAGCGGGGGGCGACTGAGACTGCGATCAACACCCAGACGAGGCGGTGAGAAGTGCGAAGTATCCCGACCAGAGCCTAGCTGAGAGAGCAAGATCCGAGGTATACAGAGACCCACCAGTTCGAAGTCAAGTCCAGTTTCCGACGAGTCGAGTCGAGTCCAGTCCGAGGCCTTCTGTTTCCGAAGCTACCCGGTGAGTACCATTACTGGGGAGGCATTTCTGACGTGCACATAGGTTGTGCCGGTCAAGACGGGTTTGGGTACACAAATCCGGTCTGCACTGTTTTAGCAGTGTATCTGTACTGTTTAGCAGTATATCAAGTATTCCGAAGTATCTAGTTATTATCAAGACTTATGCTTGGTGATTAGTTATGCAGACGATCATCATTGTTGTTTATTTTAAAGGTTAAAAATGCTTAATGTTCAATGTCTAATGTGTTAAACGTCCTGCATATTGTGGTATGAATGGTTGTTCATTAGTGTGCTTTTGTATTAAGTGTGTTCAAGATTAAGTATCGGATCAGTTGTCAATATGCCGCTCTTTTCGAAATTAAGACAGATCACTACTAGAAAAGGGGTACTCGAAGAAGCCGTCCCTATTCCTCCTAGGGATACTCCAGGGCACTTCATGTATCACAAACATGGCTTAGACGCTATATTATTTCTTGATTTATGGGTAGACTACACCAAGGGATTGCCAGAAAGTCAGAGGTGGCCCGCAGCGGGGACCTGGGATGCAGAATGCATCATGAAAGTTGAGGAAGAGTTATGGAAAAGGAAAGTCAGACAGTCACAGAAAGACGCCGTTGAGTTATGGCGTAAAGAATCTCATAGACGTACAGAAAAAGCACGTAGACAGGAAGAGAAGAGTAAAGAGAGTTCAAACAAAGATCGAGAAAATCTATTAATTGAGGAAGGTATCCGAGTGAAATCAGAACAAGTAGACAGACAAAGAAATGCCCTCATGAATGGTATGTATCCCCTTCTAGCCGAAGGATTACCTAAGGCTACTCCAGAGATACCGAAAGACTTGCCACCCCCATTATTCCCAATTAAGGTACATCCTAAGGGGCATCCTAGAACCGCAGAAGATGTTTTTCTTTCCTCATATTTAGATGACGTAGCTCCCGAGTATGCTAATTCCGCCCCACATAGACCGCATACCAGGGAGGTCCAGCGCCAAGATCCAGCACCCGTATCCCTACAGCAACAGATCGAGTCACAAGTTCCGGCAAGCACATCCGTTTCTGCATCTGTTCCTACAGCTACTTCTATAGCTGTGTCCACACCTATAGTTGCTGTGTCACGTTCGACGAATCCTTTCACACCCGACGCCCCAGAGGGGGCCACGGGAGGTGCTACCAATATTTTTTCTACGCCACCTAGAATAAATAAACTTATTTTTCAAGAGTCAGCGCATTCACGTACACCCAAATTCGTAAGTGACCGCACGCTTAAGGAACTTCTTATAGATTGTAGATATGACCCGGTGCCCGGTAAAGAGGACGAAATGATCCTGGCATCATTACGTATCAGACGAGCCGCAGTGTATTTAGCGAAGTTACCAGGAATGACTGCGCATCTAGACAAAATATACCATTTTGTCCAAACAGGGCGAGATCCAGAATGTATTAACAGAGCTATGGAATACCAGAAAGTAGAGATACAGGGGGAACTGTTACGTTTCCTCATAAACTGTGTGATCAGAAATCAAGACCGACCGGGGGTAGACCCGGATGCAATGCAAATTCTTACAAGATGGAGCCAGAATATATCAGAAGGAAGACACGATAAGCAAAATTGTATAATAGCCATGTGCCGAAAGATCCGTAAAGAAATAGAACGCCTACACGAAGAGAGATTAGAGGCAGACGAGTTCGAACAAAGCGAGGAAGAAGGGTCAGGACCGCCCGCGGGACAGTCGGACACCATAGCCTATGTAGGTAGAGGAAGATCTTGTAATAGAAATCAGACTAGATGTCATACTGACTCAATACGTCCGATATGTCCAGACAATAACAAGAATTTCCAAATACCTATAATTAATATAAGGTCTAACGAGCATTCGTTCCAAACCGCCGACAAACTACTCCGAGAACGAAGGGGTTATCATTTTCTCGATTCTATGGATGAACAAGATTTAGCCAGGGCAGCTGTCCATTGGGTGGACAGTCCCGGAAAATATAGTGATGATACAGTAGTACGCACATTTTTGAATCTCACCCCAGATGAACAGAGGTTAGCTGGGATTTATATGATTCAACAACTCATTATACTATATCGGAGTCAGCATTCGGACCCTGGTCCCTTACCTGACATATTGACTGAATTGCTTATGAATAAATGGAGAGGTCCAGGTACTGAATTAATTAAAGAAATTCTAGTATCAAGAAAGCAGTATATTCTTTTTGTATGCTCAGAGCATGCCTCATTGCCCGTCAAGGAAAGAACAACGTATCACATGGATAGACAGAATCCCTTACGAGAAGTGCACCCAATAAAAGGCGAGGACAACGAGTTTAGGCGCGTATTTGTATATACGCCCATATCAAAAATAGAACTGTTACAAATGAAGAAAGTGGTACCCAGTCATGACAAAGATCCAGCGGGTTTTCACCGAGAAATTAAAGACATGTTACTCATGGGAGAGTATACCTATCCCGACATTATGACAATATTAAAGGTGTTGATGCCTGCTGGCATTTATGAGAAACTCAAGGAAAAAGAGTGGGAGGTAGGAGACCAAAAGATAGAATGGTCAGCATTAGAAGCAGAAGAAAGGGCCCGAGGTCCAGGTTCGGGGCTTGGGGACAAAACTAAAGCACTACCAGGTTTACTAGTACAGGTACTGCCACGTTTATTGACGACGAAAAAGGAAGATTGGGGTACAATTTCAGCCTGTAAACAGAAGCAAGATGAAGACACTAGTGATTACTATGCCCGATTCGAGAAATGTTTTGGTATAAATAGTGGCATAAAAGCAAGTAGCGAATCATACCCGCATCTGTTTGTAACAAAATTAGTAGAAAATGCCCTGCCCCCAGTAAAGAATAGAGTATTAAGGTAACACTCCATCACAAATGTTACAAATGTTACAGTACCATCACAATAGAATTAGAGAGGAACAAGAACATGAACACAGACGCATGAAAGACACAAAAATGAAAATGCTAGTTTCCCAGACAGTTCCAGCTGAAGGACATAAAAAGGGTATGACACATTCCGATTCAGCAGGACCTGTAAAAGGGACATGCAATTATTGTAAAAAGCCAGGTCATTACGTACACGATTGTCCAGTTTTGAAACATAATATCTCTATAGGTAAAACACAAGAAAGATCACGGCCACTAAGACAAGATCAGAATGAACAAGGAGCTATGCAGCATGCCCAGGCCATGCCAGCCGCACAACAGCCAATACAGTTTGTGCCAGCTGCACCACCGTTGCCTGCTGCTGCCACACAGACCACAACACGACAAATGTATCAGACTGCACAGTATGAATATCCTGAGTATCAGCGTTACGCATGAACCAGCCTAGAGAGGGAAATTGACTTACCCCTTATCGAGATTCCTGTAGATCAAGAAGGACCTTATGTACATAGTGAATTATTAGGTCAAGATAGAACATTTTTACTCGATACAGGGGCAAGTCGAACAACTATAAAACGTAGTGAAGTTCCAGGGGCACCCCTCTCAGGCTCTCAGAATATTTCCCTTGGTTTTTCAGGAAAACCTATTGTTAATGAAGTATCACAGCCTCTTCCACTTACGATAGGACCTCTGACCCGAACTACAGATTTATTGCTTACTAAATCATGCCCAGAAAACTTGCTAGGAATAAAAACTCTGAAAGCCCTAGGAGCCATAATATGTTGTTCCCCGGAAGGAGTAAGGTTGTTTTTACGTGATTTTAAAGGTCACTATGTGTCTAGAGACATGGATCCCCGACTGCAGACTTTACCTACACATCTATGGGCACAAGGCCCTACTGATGTTGGTTGCATGAATATTACACCATATCGAGTCACACTAAAGGCAGGAGTGGTGCTACCACGAATGCGACAATACAAGTTACCACCAGATGCTGTAGTGGCTTTACTACAAATCATTGACGAGCTAATTGCCCAAGGAGTAGTTGTAGAAACAGACTCCAATGTATGTAATTCACCGATAATTCCGATTCTTAAACGAACAGATCCTACAGCCCCGCCAGTATATCGATTGGTTATTGATCTGCGCGAGTTAAACAAATGCATTGTGCCACAATTTCCTGTGGTCCCAGATATCTCGTCATTATTGACAGCTATTGATTCCGAAGCAACATTCTTTACTGTAATTGATCTCAAGAATGCCTTTTTCAGCGTCCCAATAGATCCGGAAAGTCAATATTTGTTCGGATTTAGTTTAAATGGGCGCAGCTTTAAATTCTCACGCGCACCTCAAGGATTTACAGAAAGCCCCAGCATCTATAGCCAAGCACTGAAACGAGAACTTGACAGTATCCACATGCCAGTTAACACTGCCTTGCTCCAATACGTCGATGATCTGCTGATCACCGCGAGAAGCGAACCGGAATGTGAAAAAGCATCACTGACAGTTTTACAATTTCTAGCCGAAAAGGGGCACAAGGTGTCCCCTTCTAAGCTGCAATTCTGTGTCCAGCGAGTTGTTTATCTTGGACACTCGCTGTCCAAGGAGGGAAGGCAGCTTACACCCGACCGCATTCAGTTAATAGCTAACATGCCAATACCCAAGACACAAAAGGAAGTACGGGCTTTCATAGGCCTCACTTCATATTGCAGGCAGTGGATCCCTCAGTATGCATTTCTAGCAAAACCACTCATTCAGTTAACCACACAGGAGGCAGCCACACCGACTGTTCTCCCTTGGACTCAGGAACACACACAAGCTTTTGAAAGCCTAAAGAAAGCTTTATGTCAAGCACCTGTTTTAGCAACGCCATGTTACAGAAAACAGTTTACACTCTTTGTTACAGAACGCGAAGGTACTGCCTTGTCAGTACTCACACAGGAACAAGCAGGAGCACACAAACCATGTGCTTATTTTTCTAGTACATTAGATCCCGTAGCTCAGGCTTTGCCTGCATGCCTGAAATCAGTAGCAGCGACAGCTTTAGCAATCAGACAAAGCGATGCCATAGTGTTAGGACATCCATTGACAGTTCAAGTACCACATGCAGTAGAGGTTCTTGTGAATAGAACGCAAACACAACACTTGACTATAGCGCGACTTACAGGGTATGAACTTACATTGTTTCAGCCACATATAGAAATCAGACGCTGTAACACATTGAATCCTGCCACACTTTTGCCAGTAATAGGAACAGACCCACTAGCTCATGACTGTATTGAAGTTATTACGATAACGACAAAACCCAGACAAGACTTAACCGATGTTCCATTGTCAGATCCAGACCTGACATTGTATGTAGATGGTTCATGCATGAGAACAAGTACAGGAGAGTTAGTGGCCGCTTACGCAGTCACAACAGATACTGAAGTCATTGAAACTAATCGTATAAATACTTTGTCAGCTCAAGCCGCAGAACTCATCGCTCTGACACAAGCCTGTATTCAAGCCACGAATAAAAAAGTCAACATATACACTGACTCACGTTATGCATTCGGAGTTGTACATGACTTCGGCGTGCTGTGGCGAGAGAGAGGTTATTTAACTTCCCACGGTGCCCACATTCAGCACGGACCCCTCATTCATGCCTTATTAAATGCAATACATCTACCCACTGCAATATCAATTATGAAATGTAAGGCTCATACGAAGGTTACTGACATCATTTCCCAAGGCAATGATCTAGCCGACAGAACAGCTAAACAGACTGCTCAAACTCAAACCCCCGACATGACAAAGACAATAGTCCCGACACCGACACATTGTATGACAGTTAAAGATCCTACTCTTGACGTAATTGACATACAGACACATGCTACACCAGACGAAATAAAGAAATGGACTGAATTAGGAGGGATCCAAACGGACCAAGGATGGATGATGAAGGAAAAGTCTGTGTGGTTCCTTCTTGATTCAATGGTCCAAGTTATAATTAACACTATACATAGTCCAGCACATCTAGGAGAAAAAGCTATGCTAGACAGCATTCAACACATTTGGTTCAATAAACATTTACGAGCAGCAGCAAAACAAAAGGTCCGTACCTGTATGATCTGTTGTCAGTTTAACCCAGGAAAAAGCGTTCCCGTAGAACAGGGTGGATTTCATCCTCCTCATCATCCTTTTGAAGTACTCCAGATGGATTATATCCAGATGGAACGATGTCGAGGATTCAAATATGTTCTTGTAGTTGTCTGCGCTCTGTCCCGTTGGACAGAGGCATACCCGGTTTCAGATTACACTGCCCCGACTACTGCCAAACAGTTGGTTCGAGAATTCTTCCCACGATACGGTTTACCACGTGCTGTTCACTCAGATAACGGCCAGCCGTTCTCATCCGAATTAATGAAACACGTTTCACTTCTGTTAGGATATCAGTGGAAATTCCACTGTGTCCGACACCCCGAGGCAGCAGGTCTCGTAGAAAGACATAACCAGATACTGAAAATCAGAATGTCCAAAATATGCAGAGAGAAAGGTGTCGACTGGGTAGTAGCGTTGCCCGTTGCACTCTTTTACATGAGAATGGTAGCACACTCTCGAACAGGGCTATCCCCGTATGAGGTGATCTTCGGCAGACCACCGAATATGTGGGGGACGCCTATACCACGCAAAATAACTGATATTGACTGTAATATGCTGACAGATTATTTGGCTTCCTTGATGTCTGCACTACAATCTTGTCGTTCACAGGTAGCTGCAGCTTTTCCCGACAACACTGAGGTGAAACCCCATGACGTGGTTCCGGGTGATCTTGTCTTTGTGAGGAATTTCGACCGAAAGACTCAGCTGGAGCCCAGGTGGAAATCACCCAAGTTGGTCCTGCTGACCACAAGGACAGCCGTGAAGGTCGAGGGCCGCAAGGGCTGGATTCATTCAAGTCATATCAAGAAATTTCATGGACTATCCTCGGATATAGACATTGTGCCATGCACTCCCTCACAGACTGATTCAAAACTTCCTTTGGTTGAAAAGACTGAAACCGAACTCTATAAAGAAAAATTGAGGCCTAGAACGTCAGACAATTTGATTGTTTAAGTCCTCTCCAAGGTGAAGCGGTTGAATTCGTCCCTGACATGTATCCTCTAGACCTGAATCATGGACAGTCGCGAAAAATGTTGAAACGACAGGCGTATTGTAAATCACTGCGTAGCCACTGTATAGGGACATTATTAATTCTGTTTTTATTGAGTCTTTTAATAATTATTACAAGTATGTTGTTGCACATATATTACCCTATTTCTAGACATGTTTATAATGTTACTGCTGAACATTCTTTTAGTGACTTACCTCCGCATGAATTGTCTTATAGACTTGCGCTGCGCAATAACACTTTCATTAGTATGTTACATCATTCCCATCAGACTAGTAATGCCACCAATTGTTGGGTGTGTGGCCGACTCCCTCCCTATCAGAATTATGAAGGAGTCCTGCCTTTCTTTCCACATCCATTCACACATAATGGTTCCTGTGGAGCATGGTTTAGTTTAATCAATTCCATAGACTCAGACACAGCTGTTTACCAAGATCATTGGGTATGGGGAAACCTGAACCTAGTTTTACTCAAGGTCTGTTACCCTGACAAGGAGGGTCGCCCCAAAAGAACAGGAACTGATCTAGAAAATGAAGTATATGGATTAGGTAATTTTACACCTAATCTCATGATTCTAAATGTCGTATCCGAAGTTGAACTAGTCTTACCCACCATGTCAGTATTCCCAGCGAAGGGTGAATTGTGTGTAAGAAAGGTTGGTTCCATACATATGGGCCGTAGTAAATGCACTACTATAGTAGAATTCAGTGATCAAGGCAAATCTTCATTTAAAGCTTCTCGCCACTCCTACTTTATATGTGGTCAGACTGCATATATGCGTCTACCTCCAGATTGGGATGGTACCTGCTACATTGCATTCCTTTTGCCACCTGTTTTTCTAGCTCCTCCTGATTATTACAGAAATATTCATTTAGTACACAACAGAAAGCGGAGAGATCTCCCCATTGTCGATTACACTGAGACGGCATGGGACAAGTATGTAGATTTTAATAAAGGCATCTTTCCCTATATAGGTACTGTTACTAATAGTAAGCTGATACGTAGATTAACTAGAACCCTTGAAGCAGTAGTGAATGAGACTATTTCCGCCTTAGGCAATTTAACGGAAGAGCAGTCTGCTATGCGGATTGTTGTGCTTCAAAATCGTCTTGTCCTTGACGTCATCCTGGCTGATAGGGGCGGAGCTTGTAGGGTCATCGGATCAAGCTGCTGCGTATTCATACCAGAAAATTCGCCATCTGTATATAAAGCCATCACTCGCCTTCATAAGATTGTAAACCAGATACACCAGAACCCAGGCACTTGGACTTGGTCCAGTTGGTTTTGGAGTGTGATATCAGCCTGGGGATGGAGAGTTTTATCCTTCCTAGGTATTGGCCTTCTCATACTATTCAGTTGCTGTCTATGTCTACAATGTGGACCAGCGATTTGTGGTCTGTGTGCCACATCGTGTATTCCACCACCAAGATTTCATTCAAGATCACGGAAGAAGAAAGAAGAACAAATGATGCTATATGAACAGATCAATGGATTGATGAAGATTGATATCTCTTGAAGGGCAAGTAGGGGACAAGGAGGGAATGTGGAAATGTGGATTTTCCTGGTCAGTTATGTCCCCTATCTTGGACCCCAACGGTTCTATGTGCATGTCACAAGTACATGTATGTTCCCTCCAGTTCCAGTTATGAAGACGCAAATACATGTGCGTCCACCGTCAACATGTCCTCTGTCAGATCCGCCATGAATAGGCCGGATATTCCATTCCTAAATATGAAAGGCCACCGGCCTTATATGGTTCACTTATGCCATTTTACAGTCCAGGCAAGTAGGCCCTGATTCTGTCATCAAAACTCCTCTTGCCTTCTGTCTCTGAAAGCTTCAGTCTGAGCCTGCATCTGAGACCATGAACTTTGTCTCATTCTCTGCGCGGCTCACGAAGCCTGACATCAGCCTATTCTCTGCCAAGAACTGTATTTCACCTTCGAATTATCTGCTTCCCCCTCAGCCGATGCATTCCTGCCTAGTAGTTTAAGTAAACATTCTTCCAGTTACCAAGCAAAAGGCCCGGCTTCTCTGTCCTCATGCAAGTAATTCATAGCCCTGTTACTAGGGAATATTCCTACCCCCTCGCATTCAGTGTAGACACTTAGACGCTTGTACACGCACGCACAGTCAGTATAGAATAGATCTTGTCCGAGAGTCCTTCTTTTGTGGATAACATAGTTCTTTAAACATAGGATGTTAGATATGATTTGGGATTAGGTTGACTTGACCCCCCAGACTTCTTGTCTCCACATGTAGAGCTAAATGTCAAGTCCCCTTCACCCCCTAGTTACACGTCAATTACACGTCATGCTGCTGCGCGCGCATCTATGCCAAGTATTATCTTATAGATCCACCTATATATGACATCATAACCAATCATGTTCCTTTTTACTCCTTATTACACCCATTTTCGGTTACGCAGGTAAAAACGTCAATTTCCTTATCAATTGTTACGCCTACTGTATTCGCTTCATTGTAATGAATGTACTATAAAAGTTACTTCTTGTCAATAAAGTAGGCACTTCACTTCCTGAACCCCCGTGGTGATGGAACTTGGAGCATCCGATTATAATCGATCATTGGAATAAAGCCCATTCCGAAACTCTAGCATCACGGATTCTGCCTCTCATTTTACTGAGCTATTTTATTATGATTCTGTATCAAATTCAGTCCCGGTAAAGGAATTTTATTTACCACAATGGAAACACGGTCCTAACTATAACTATCTACTGGCGACCGCCAGTAGATAATAAAACTTATTTTCATTTTTAACAGAGGTTATATAGTAAATAGTTAAATACCATTGCCATGAATGCAGCTCTTTGGTTGCCAACGGTCAAAAGAACCGAAAAAAGAATCGGGAATAGTTTGCTCCGCTTTCATGAAATATTTTTTTTAATAACGGTTATATGAATATTTAAATGCCAATATCATTAATGCAGTGTTTTGGCTGCTAACTGAACGGATAGTGAAACGAATTATTAACAGTATGCTCCACCTTCATCAAAAGCTAACACATTTTACAAAAAGTATTTCTACATTGCTTTGATTAGGACAGACATCCAAAAATGCTAAATTCTGCTGCATTCAAGACCCGCTTACAGTCCACCGGGATACGTTGGCTTCGGTGCTGTCGGGATGGTATATCTGTGTCCAAGAACATTTTAAACGACGGCTTTCCTTGGTGCTTTAAAACCTCAGCCCGTTTAGAAGACTGAAGAATAAAGGCAGACCCGGGGTCCAAATATCAGAAGATACTGTGACCTGCGTGAAACTGGTACACGCTGTTTCATAACGTTCGTTTCGTTGTTGTAAACGCCGACATTTTTATAAACTTGGCTTTGAGCAATTGATAATAATGTGTATGTTGTCTCTGATTGCCTGATAGTTTGGTCCAATTAGAATTTTTTTTCAAGCTCAGTGTCTGACAGGATGCGAGCTGTGAGCCCACCGAGTGCCACTGTGGACTCTTGGGGTAGGTACGCCTGCTTGCACGGACACACGGCTTTGGATCTAAATATATTTACGTGCACAGAAAATAAATGCCAACAACAATGTGAAGCTAACAAATCTAAGATTTGGAGCGCAAACGGAAAAAGTTTACTGCCAATATACAGTAGGAAACAGCTCGAATATTCATTTGCTGTTAATGGATAAATAAAATTTCTCCAACTAGCATTCCTTTTTCATCTGAAATGTGTGTGTGTGTATGAGTATGTGAATGGACGAGCGTGTGTGCGTGTATGTGAATGTGGGGTTATGTGCGCGTGGCTGTGAGCGAGTCTTTGTGTAGAGCGGTGTTCCTGTGTGTGTCTGTTTGTGGACTCTGCGCGAATATGCATGCTTCTGTATGTGTGTGTACCTGTGCGTGTGTCTGGTCCTCTTTGTGCCTATCTGCCCTGAAAATGTGCCCAGGAAAAGAGAAACCCTTGTGCTTTTTACCAGCTCCGCACATTAACTGAGGGTGACTTGTCATGAAAGGGCGCGGATAACTAATTGCACACGGCTGATAGTTTTGTGACGGATCTCCTTAATTTGCATATGCATAAAATAAACGAGTATGGTGGTGCTTTATTTTTCTCAAACTGAACAAGCACCCACAGACACGGACATATACATAAATATATATATATTACTTTGCAAACTAACCTGAACTGCTGCTGTTGGTGGCAGTTACATTGATTTCCACTCGATGCCAGGCACAAGATGGCTGCCAACACTTCCTGGTTTGAAGTGTTGGCAGCCAATTAGAGCCAAGCTCGTGCTGGGGATGTTAGGCTCCGCCCAGATATATATGTACTTTTAAATGTCATTTTCTCAGGAACTACTGAACAGATTGACCCCAGATATTCAAAAGGCACATCCCTGACCTGAGGACTACCTCTTTCCCAAATTTCAAATAATTCTGTTCAGCCGTTCGGGCTGTACCTTGGACTAAAGGTCCCTATGGAAAAATGCATGGGGAAAACGCATTTTGGGACCCCCCTTTTTTCTCGGCCCCCTGCTTGACTAATCACCCTGAGACTTTCAGGGTAGGAGCGGAGCGGAGCGCCCCACCTATTTTGAAAAATTCGCAAGGATTCGTCAACCGGTGCCAAAGTTATTCAAAATAGAATTTTCAGATTTCCTATGGAAACACGGTCCTAACTATAACTATCTACTGGCGACCACCAGTAGAATATATATATATATATATATATATATATATATATATATATATCACGCTCATACTTGCTACGCTACATTGAGAAGCACTCGAACATCAACCAAGAGTCGCAAGCATGACTCTTAATTAAAGGTACGGGAGTCGTCAGACTGTAGATCCTTTCACAGCTCCTACTCCACTGCCGACGCGTTTCGAATGAATCTTCCTCATGGGCTTGTGGCGAGTGAGAGGCACGATGAGGCCACAGCTTCTTTTAATTATCCCAAAGTGATACGCCCCTGGATGGGTTGTTCTAAATGAAATGCGCAGGGAATTATGGAAGTTGTGGTACCAAATCATTTATTTACAATGTGCCAATGTTCTGCTGGAATAAGGGCCCATGGATGAGCCCCCACAGGCGGACGCCCCCTCAATCCTTAGTTGATGCTCCGCATTATGGAGGCGGCAAATGTCACCCCCGCGGCCAACCAGAGTCCCGGAGTGGTGCATTCTCGACGGCGCGGTTCGCCGCCAATATATCACGCTCACACTTGCTCCGCTACATTGAGAAGCACTCGAACATCAACCAAGAGTCGCAAGCATGACTCTTAATTAAAGGTACGGGAGTCGTCAGACTGTAGATCCTTTCACAGCTCCTACTCCACTGCCGACGCGTTTCGAATGAATCTTCCTCATGGGCTTGTGGCGAGTGAGAGGCACGATGAGGCCACAGCTTCTTTTAATTATCCCAAAGTGATACGCCCCTGGATGGGTTGTTCTAAATGAAATGCGCAGGGAATTATGGAAGTTGTGGTACCAAATCATTTATTTACAATGTGCCAATGTTCTGCTGGAAGGGTTCCACGACGCGTTTCAGCTTCTGCCTTGATCACGCTCAAGCGCCTCCATTCCGAGTTCTTTTAAAGGTACGTGCACATCGTGAAAAGCATAGACATAAAGGAACTAAATGTTTATGGCACATAAATCATAATGTTACAAAACCAAAGCAGACGTAAATGCTTGCAAATTACTTAGCAGTGATTTCATGTTACAAATGGTAAAAACTGTGGATGTGACAAGTGTTGTCATTTGTGATCTAGTGAGAACAAGACATCATAGTGGTGTTGTATGATGCCGCAAGAGTCACTGCAGTACATTGCTCTGTGCTAGTGGTGCTATATATATATATTCACTCCTGTTGCCACCAAGATCCTCAGCACTCTCGAGCAGGTGCCTGGCTACGTGAGGGGGTACTCATGGTGTGTAATTACAATTCCAAAAGAAGGCCAGCACTCATTGGAAGTATATGAAAACTTGTTTAATTCCTCACGAGTTTATAAACACAGATGCATTCCGTCAATGTTAGCTAAGGTGCACCATGTGTACAGAATATATACGATTTAATTGGTTCCTTCCTCTGCCACATGACATTCTATGTAATGAAAGGAGGACATCTCTTCCAGATTAGTATTGCAGTTCCATTTCTACGGCCGCCATTTTAGAATGGTCAAAACTCCTGAAAAATTACTTTGTGACATGATTCATTATTTAACATCAAGATCCTGTAATATCATTTAAATTATTTTAATCGATATGAAAATTTCTCACAGTATATTTATAACAGTACATTTATAAATTATCAATCACATTTCATGGATTAGTTCTACTATAGTCACATATAAATATCACTTTATATAATTTCATTACGATAAAAGAAATCATTGTCCCACAATGCATTATTTTTCTTTTTTGCTATAAGACGTTAAACAAATGTGAGCCCTAGATGGGCCCAGTTTCTTCTGTGGCACAAATAACCATCATCCATTTCAATTTCATGAAAAATCTATGTGTTTCACTGTATGAAAAATATTTATTATTCAAGTGCCTGCTCTGATCTTATGGTTGATATTAAGCTATCAATGATGGGAATATTCTTTACAGAATTGAGCCCTGAATGGGCCAACAGTTTACGGCAAGGTACTTATAAATGTAATTAATATCTTTATAAACAGTTAATGTTTCATAGGGAGTGCAATTGATCCGAAATCTCAAAGGGGCAGAGAAAGGAAACACTGATATAGGTTGGAAAGCTTCTGATCGCTAGTCGGAAGCTTTCTGACCACAGAAGGAAGATTTCCTACCGACAGGGTCGGTTTGCGGTCTGTCCGCCCGATTACAATGTTGGCGGTTGGAACGTAAACCGGCTAATTATTCCGACTCGGTACTGACCAGCTCTCGGAGCCTTCCAGCTGGTCAGAACCGCACTGTAATCCTCTATGGACGGCGTTTCCGCCTTCAGGATTACGTTATCTGTTTCCCACAGCCTTTACATGCCCACCTTTCTGACACAGAAAGGCTGTCAGAAAGCGACTTTGGGGGAACCTAGCAGGGCCCCCTTGCGTCCGTGGGATATGGTTGGTGGTCAAGAAGGTACCTAGGGTACCCCCCTGTAAAACCCTGCACTCTGTGGCAGGCACCATGGAGTGCCTGCCACAGGGTGCAGGGTTTTACACACACACCCATTTCTCTATAGGAGCCTGTATTACAGCCGGTTTATGGCCGTGACACAAGCTCTCATACAGAAAAGTGAGTATGCGACCGAACAGTGTTCGGTCGCATCATAATCAGGTGGTCAGAACCGCTGACCTGAGATTGGTCGGTCCCAAGTCCAAGACGGTGTTGGTCAGAGGCAACTCCGACCAACATCGTAATAAGCCCCAGAATATACTGTCACTTGGACAGAGTCCAGCAGAACATCAATGTGATCCTGTATCTTACAAAGTTGGAAAAATCAAGCATCATATATTAGATGAGTGTGTCTTAGTTGTTCTCAGTGTATTAGAAGTAGTTATCCTAAATGCACTTTCAGTTCCTCTTTGGCGTTAAGGCCTAATGGAGCTTTTGTTTGTTAGTGCAATATATAATGGACTACCGATATATTTTAACTGGCAGGGACTTTTTAGACAATAGATGGTATGTGTGGTGTTACAATTCAAAAATGTATATATTTTTCTAAGCGTTTTGCAAACTGGTACCTCATATGTCAGCACTTTACTATTAGTTTGCATTCCGTGCACTTAGTGCAAGGGAAAAAAAAAACAATGTGTTTTATTCTTGCTTGCTTAGGGTCCAAAATAAAATGACTGTGTCCTAGTTGGTCTTTAATGGACCTTCTTTTTCTGTAAGTTATGCAGGGATGATCCTGTATATCGATTCTTATTAAAGGATCTATTTTTAAGGATGTGCCAGTTTTTTCGTAGTATGCTACTTATGGTTCCAGACTCTTTTGAGAAGTTGGTAATTAATCGAAATCTATTTTCTCTCACATTCTGGGTCGCATTGCCTATTACTATTATTGTCTGCTTTCACAATCGCCCTGTCCAAGACTTATCTGGGATAACCTCTTGCTTGAAATCTTTCAATAGAATCATTAACGGCTTCCTTAAAATCCACCTCTCATGTACAATTTCTCTTAAGACAAAGCAACTTTCCATAGGGTATACTCCACTTAAGATTAGCAGGTTGGCTGCTATTTTTATACAGGAGGGAATTCCCTGCTGTGGGCTTTCCATACACAGCTGTGCATATGTTGTTCTCAGCTACAAAAACTCTAAGATCAAGAAATGTACAGATATAGTGCTCATTTCTTCCATGAAGTTCAAATTTACTGTATTGTTCAAATTTGCTATACATTAACTGGCTAACTACTGACACTCTCCATAATATGAAGAGGTCATCGATGTATCTCTGCCAACTTATTACGTGTTCTACCCATGACTCGTTAGCTTCCGATCATGCTACCTTCTTCTCCCACCAACCCGCAAAAAGATTCTCATAGCCAGGGGCGAAGTAGCTACCCATGGCCATCCCATAATTTATCTATAGAGTTGCCCCGGAACAAGAAGATGTTATTAATTAGACAAAGGTTTGTAAATTTGATAAGCATCATATTATGTTCAGCATATTTCAAAGACCGTCCGTTCAGAAAAAACTCAGTAGCTGTTAAACCATCTGGATGTGCGATACTTTTGTAAAGACTTGAAATGTCAAGTACAATCATCAACATATCTGATTACCAGGAAATAATGATTTCTATAAAAACATATTTTGTGTCTCTGGTGTATGAATTCAAAGTGATCACAGATTTAAATAAAAAATGATCAGTGTACATAGACATTTGTTCTGTCAAACTACTTCAAGATAAAAAGAAAGATGATAAAAGGTAGGCTTCTGGTGACAAGGACGTCTTAAAAATTAAAATTCTTCCAAGTCCAGCATTTCTCTTTTATTGTATTTGGAGATTAAATCATGATACAATCTCACACTTCCATTGTATGTTTCTCTGGTTACCGGTATGTAACAATTCATGTCTGATAGATTTTCAAGGCCTCTTCACAATAAAAGTCTGTGGTCAGTAGCAGAGTATTTCCTACCTTATCCGATGGTTTGCAGACTTCTTCCCTATCATGTTATCATGTTCTATGTGCTTTTGTGATGTTCATTTTTTTGTTTCTAGACCTCCTTAATCGTAATTGCATCAAGTCGTTTTACTGACTCCTCAAAGATATCAATAGCATCTGTTGGCATGGATGGCATAAATGTTGGTTTCAACTTAAAATGACTTTCTACTCCTGTTTGTGGAATGCCCAACTGTGTGCTCTGAATCTAAGAGAGGAGGAATGGGACATGGGTTAATGGGAATATATATATATATATATATATATATATATATAATATACTGAAAAAAACATAGGTTTCAGAGACGTTATAGTTAGAAATTAGCATTTAAAAAAGCCTTAGAAATTCACAGAAAAAAACATAGGTTTCAGGGGTGTTATAGTTAGCTGGCCATTTCACTCGTACAAAACCATAGAAATTCCTCCGTTATAGTTAGTTCTGCTAACTATAACTCACGTGCCCGCAATGCACTGCTGATGATGTCACATATTGCATCATTCATGACATGGTCAGTGACATCACTGATGACATCACTGATGACATCTCAAATGACATCACTGATGACATCATCCACGTGACAATCTGATACATCTCATCATACTCTAGTATAACCTTTCATCACTCACTGTAAAATACAGAGTACCATATTTGAAACCATTGACACACCAATACCAGTTACTACATACCCACTCACTGATTCCTAAGTCTACACACACAACTACCCATTCAACAACAGAATCATTTATACATGCAGTCACTAATTAATAGAACACTATCAAATGCACTTATACACATATATAGACATTGACACATCAGCAGTCATCTTAGTCGGTTATGCAGTCATCCTACTCACTCATGGAAAAAATTAATCACACTTACATTTACTCACTTACACAATTATCCAACAACACCTCATTTATTTAAACACATAGTAACTCATAGTTAATATGTTAAAAAATCACCATTACAATTATACACTCATTCATATAGTTACTCTCACAATCACTGACTCTCACACATACTTATTTATATACACCAACTCTCACATACAATGCCTTTTATTTTTTTACTTTGTTTAAGATGTACAACTAAAACATATATTCGCTCACCAACACACAAATAAATGCACTCAGTCACCCAAACAACTGTTTCCACATGCACTCTTAAACCTATACACCTAGTCAATCAACCATTCACACATCTATGCATAGAGTTACACACACCCCATCCAACCACACACAAACTCAGTGTCCCATACAAATACTCACCCAACTAATCAATAACTAATATACACATTCATGTAGTTAGTGACCAACTGATGCAGCATGTTATACAACAACAGAGACAGTGATGCACACATTCACATAGTTTAGTTACTAATCCATGTATTAAGTGAGACAATTTTAATTACTCACTTAAACAGACAGACAGCTACTAAATCCTCCATCCAGACAGTTATATATCCACTCAATCTTCAATACAGATTGGTATATATATATAATACATATTTAAATTTCAAACTAAAATACATTCACTGGATGATGTCATCAGTGATGTCATCAGTGATGTCATTTGAGATGTCATCAGTGATGTCACCAGTGATGTCACTGACCATGTCATGAATGATGCAATATGTGACATCAGCAGGGCATTGCAGGCGCATGAGTTATAGTTAGCAGAACTAACTATAACGGAGGAATTTCTATGGTTTTGTACGAGTGAAATGGCCAGCTAACTATAACACCCCTGAAAACGATGGTTTTTTCTGTGAATATATATATATCTATATATATATATATATATATATATATATATATATATATATATATATATATATATATATATATATTCACCGAAAAAACCATAGGTTTCAGGGGCGTTCTAGTTAGCTGGACTTTTCACTCATACAAAACCATTGAAATTCCCCCGTTATAGTTAGTTCTGCTAACTATAACTCGCGTGCCCGCAATGCACTGCTGATGATGTCACATATTGCATCATTCATGACATGGTCAGTGACATCACTGATGACATCTCAAATGACATCACTGACGACATCACTGATGACATCATCCAGTGAATGTGTGTTTTTCTGAAAATTACATATGTTTTATATATGTATATCTCAAGGTCGATGGAAGAATACATGGGTATATAAATGTCTAAATGGATGATTTGTTTTTGAAAAATTGATTGTATAATTGACTGATTAAGTGTATCTTAGTGAATACAGGGCTTAGTGAGTAATGTTTAAATATGTAAATATCTGTATCAGTCTCTCACTTTGTGTATAAGTGGCTGCATGGGTTGGTGAGTAGCTACATGGGTGTCTATATAGGTTATTAGTTGGTTTTTTGAGTATCAGTATGAGTGTCTGAGTGTCTGTATGGTTCGGTGGGGGGTATTACGTAGTGCATGGGTGCATGAATGAGTGCCTCACTGTTTGTATGTGTTGAAGACAGCATGTGTGCAGGACTGTATGGGTGGATGAGTGTGTGCATGGGTGTGTTAGTGAGTGAATGACTGTCTCAATAGTGTCTTTATGAGTAACTACATATGTATTAAACTAGTATATGTGACTATTGGTGTATATAAGTGAGTATATGTGAGAGATTGGAAGAGTTCCTGTATGAATAAGTATGTGTTTCTATAAGTGATTTTTTAAAAGACTAAGTATGTGTAAGTTTCTGTAGAAGTAAGTGTGGTTGTGTGTGTATAACTGTATATGCAAGTAAATGGATGTTTGATTCTTTATTAGCATGAGTGACTATGTGTGTGAGTAACTCTATGGTTGAGTGGCGTTGTGTAACAGGATGTATAGGTGTATGAGTACATATGATGAGTGAGTACATGTATGAGTGACTGTATAGGACTGTTGGTGAATGAGTGGATGTGTATGTGGCTCTTAGAATTACTGAATAGGTTGTTGTAACTGGAATTGGTATGTCCATTGTTTTGAAAATTTTAGTTTCTATTTTTGAATGTGTGTATCAAAGGTTCTATTAGGGGGAGAGGAGGTCTGCCACTATATCACAAGGATGATGTCATTAGTGATGTAATTTGAGATGTCATCAGTGATATCATGAGTGATGTCACTGACCATTTCATGAGTGATGTAATATGTGACGTCATCAGCAGATGCATTGCGGGCGCGCGAGTTATAGTTAGCTGAACTAACTATAACGGGGGAATTTCAATGGTTTTGTACGAGTGAAAAGTCCAGCTAACTAGAACGCCCCTGAAACCTATGTTTTTTTCGGTGAATTTCTAAGGTTTTTTAAATGCTAATTCCTAACTATAACGTGCCTGAAACCTATGGTTTTTTCAGTGAATTTCAAAGGTTTTTTAAATGCTAATTTCTAACTATGCCTACAGAAAGAAAAAAAAGAAATGCAGAAAGAAGCAACAGAAGTCCTCAAAGACGAAGAAAAGTGCAGGAAGAACAAACAGAAGAGCAAAAAGAAGCCTTGTTGCAAAATCATCCTGTACCCTCAACTTTTTCAGACGGATACTGGTGGTAACTGAGTCTGACTAACCAGTCCTAGAGCCAGTGCTATGTTAAAAGACACTCAGAATACAGTGAAAACACCTACATACACTAGGGAACACTATGCGTTGTGGTCCCCCTGTGATTAGCATGACCTCCTCTGTAAGCCCCTAGTATATAATAGGGCAGGGGATTAAAACTACCTCTTAAAACGCGCCACAGGGCGTGTTTGCACACGTCACCTTAGGCCCCGTCCCCTCCCTTCCCCACTGTGGCCGTTTTAAGTTGGGAGATTAAGTCCCCTTGAATCCTGAGGGTTCCTAGGGTCCAACTAGACCACGAGGTACCTCCAGTAAGCGCCACAGAGCTGCGTTGCAGAGAGATGTAAAAAGAGGCACGGCCTAGACCACCTCTCTGCAACGCAGCGCAGTGGCGCTTACTGGAAGCACCTGCTGGGCTAGTTGGCCCCCAGGGTCCTTCAGGATTGAAGGGGAATTATTTCCCCAACTTAAAACGCGCCATAGGGCGTGTTTGCACACGTCACCTCAGGCCCCGTCCCCTCCCTTCCCCACTGTGTAAACATGCCCTGTGACCGTTTTAAGTTGGGATATTAAGTCCCCTTGAATCCTGAGGGTCCCTAGGGACAAAATAGCCCACTAGGTATGTCCAGTTGGCGCCATTGCAGAGAGGTGTAAAAAGGGGCACGGCCTGCACCACCTCTCTGCAACGCAGAGCAGTGGCGCTTACTGGAAGTACCTGGTGGGCTAGTTGGCCCCCAGGGTCCTTCAGGATTGAAAAGGAATTATTTCCCCAACTTAAAATGTGCCACAGGGCGTGTTTGAACACGTCACCTCAGGTCCGGTCCCCTCCCTTCACCACTGTGTAAACGCGCCCTGTGGCCGTTCTAAGTTGAGAGATTAAGTCCCCTTGAATCCTAAGGGTCCCTAGGGTCAAACTAGCCCACTAGGTACCTCCAGTAAGCACCACAAAGCTGCGTTGCGTAGAGGTGTAAAAAGGGGCGTGGCCTCAGAACACCTGTCTGCAACGCAGCTCCCTGGCGCATACTGGAGATACCTGTTGGGCTAGTTGGCCCTCAGGGACCATCAGTATTGAAGGGGAATTAATTCCCCAACTTACAACTGGCCAGGGGGAACGTTTGCAGAGTGCTGCAAGGAGGGGGCGTGGCCTCCGGCACGATGCCGGTCTTTTATTTATTTTATTTTTTAAGAAGGAGGGCTGTGTGGCCCCCCTTCTTTTTCTAATTTATTGGCCCTGGGGACCCCATCCCCCAGGGCCTGCACCCTAATTTGTTTTGTTGAAAAAAATTAATTGGAAGGAGGCTGCGTGGCCCCCCTCCCAAGGCCTTAATCGGCCCCGGGGACCCCAACCCCCGGGTCATGGCCTTTTTTATAAAAAGATTCTTTAGGAGGGGGCTGCATTGCCCCCCTCCTCAGGCCACTTATGGCCCCGGGGGATGGGGCCGGCCTTTGTTTTTTATTATTTAAAAAAAAATATATATTTATAGAAACACCTAGGACATGCTGGACAGACCGTATGTACCTATCACCATGACGATTTGCGTGATATTCATTAAAAGGCGACTATGCATACAATGAATCCACGTGGAATGTATTTACACCGCTAGTGAAGCTCTGATGTGTCCGACGCTCTACCGTGCCTAATCCCGGCGCCCCCGCCGGTGGGTACTCTCCAAGTAGACACCCTTGTTGTTTATTTATACAAACATGGGTAGCTATTGACGGGCACATTTAATACACATGCACACCAAGCCATTCAAAGGGGATCGACAAAAATTCAACCAAACTATGCAAGAAACCCCCCTCACGGTTAATAAAACACACATCCACCGCCGGATGTGTAATACTTTTTATTTTACTCTCTGGAAAGGACTCGGAGACGAACCTCACTTGAGAGTCACAGCGTGCTCCTGGCTGAGCCCAATGCTGTGTTACACCCACCAGCGCCCGCCGAGTGCCACACACCTCTGTGTTGTATTCCACCAGCTAGTGCGTATGCTATGACACTCTCTAGCCAATGTGAACTGTAACACCACCCCGTGAATATGTCCTGCCACACTTGCCTTCGCACGGGTTATATTGCCCCATTTAAACGTGCCTTCCTCGATGCCTATGTTATAACGCACAGCGCTATGCCATACATATTACAATCTGGGATCCATATCTTTGTCACAGTGCATATGCAACGTTACACTCCCCAGCACATATTGTATATTACAACTTTAGAGATTAGTTAGGTTACACAACACTGCCCTGTGCATACTACACTCCAAGGCGCATATCGCATAGCACGCGCTAGTGCCTGTGCTATCTCGCACTCTCCAATGAATATGTCATTGCGCACAATGTATTGCATATTATATTTCACGCCCCGGTTCATCTTATATCACACTTTTTGGTGCATAGTTTATACCATATACTATATCTAGTTTTGATTTTCAATCATGCTCTCAGGACTATGTTCTATATAACACTGCGTCCACCTATCCTTTTCACAGGCATTACATTTTGCGATGGGGGGTGGAGGGTCATGGGGTGTTTCTGCCAAGTGAGCACAGAGTCACAGTCACAAACTTCCTCTTCTTCCTGAATAAAAGTGAGATTATGCTGCATACTTGTTCATATTTTAAGTAGTTTGCACAGACACACATTTTAAAAACAATAAAGTTCCTAATACCCACCTTCTCTGAACAGTTAGCTTGCTGCCCCATCCACCTCCTCCCTATCCTCTGTTGTCTGAATCCATGGACTAGCCTCCTCCCTCCTGCCATGCATGGTCTGATGTGCTTCCACTGCCCTCCATTTAGCATGATGTACCAGTCCACTCCTCCTGCCCTCCATTGCCCAATTCTATGGCCCATCATTGACCTCCTGCTTAGCCTCTGTGCTTAGCTTGCTGTCCCTATTCTCCTTCCCCCTGCCCTCCGATGTCTTTGTGCATGCCCCTGCTCCATCCTTTTTGCCCACCATGTTCCATGGACCTGCCACTCCTATCTACTCTGAGTGTTCTGTTGAGCTGCCACTCCCCTCCCACCTGCCTAGCATTGTCAGATGACTGTAACCTGTCCCTGCCACCTCCACCCTGCCTGTCCACATGCCATGTCCCTATCCCCTTCCTTCTGTCCTCCATGGTCCATTTTACTGCCACACCCTTCTGCCCTCCCTGGTCTGTTGTGCTGCAACTGCTCCTCCTGCCTGCCCCACGTGGTCTTTTGTGAGGCCCCTTCCCCTGAACTCTCTTGTCTGTACCCAGGCCCTGACCCTCCCTTCTATCATCCATGGTCCTTTGTGCATGCCCCTGCACCCTCCTTCTTGCCCATCATAGCCATTGTGCTGTCACTAACCCTCCCGCTTGCCATGCATGGTCTTCTGTGCTGCCATGGCCCCTCCCACCTTCCCTGTGTGGTCAGCTAGCTGCCCCTGACCCCCTCCCACCTTCCCTCCATTGTCTGTGTGTATGCCATCATAGTCTCACTGTTGCTCTCCATGGTGTGTCTTGTTTCTAGTGCCCATCCTGCCTGACCTCCATGGTAATCTTGCTGCTCCTGCCCTGCCCCCTTGCCCCCAGCCCTCTGTTTCCATGTGCAGACCCCTATTCCCTCCCTCCTGGCTTGTCTGTTCCATTGTAATGCCCCTGCTCCGTCCCTCCTGCCCTTTATGGTCTGTTATGCTGCAGCTTTCTCTCCTGTCTGTCCATTATGGTCAGCTAGCTACCGTTGCCTCTTTCCCCTCTGTTCTCTGTTGTCCATGTGCATGGTCCTGTCCCCTCCCTATTGCTTTCTATGGATTGTTGTGCTGCACTCCCGCCCCGCATGCCCTGTGTGGTGTATTGTGCTGCTGCAAACCCTGATGCTTGCCCTGTAGGGTCTGTTTGGTGCACCTCTCCATGTCCCTCCTGTCCTCTGTTATCCAAGTCCATGTCCCTACCCCAATTCCTCCTGCCTACCATGATCCAATGTACCATACTTGCAAACATTTTGAACTTGGTAAGAGGGAGATTTAAAAAAAAACTGGGGTATTGATTTTCCCCTTTGAGTTACATTGAAAAAGAGGAGATTGTAGACAGGAGACAGATCAAATAAAGCCCATTTGAGATTAAAAACATTGGACGTTTCCTGGCTGAAACGGGTCTGTTGGCATGTATTGTTGTACTACCACGGCCTCTTCCTTCTGCCCACAATGGTCTATTGTATTGCCACAGCCTCTCTTGCCAGTCCTGTATTGTTGGTTTGTTGCCCCTGCCCCCCTTTCCACTGCCCTCCATAGTCTGTTGTGCTGCCACTGCCCTTCCTGCCTGCCCAGTGTGGTCAAATTGTTGCCTCTGCACTCTCCTACCTGCCTTTAATATTCAGAGTCCGTGCCCCTGGCCTCTGCCTCTCAACAGTATCCCAATGAACAACTAGATTGCTAACATTCTATATTTATTACAAAAGTGTGGAACGCCTGACGTCATCTTGATGTAATCAAAACTGTAATACCTAGAGCATTTCCTTTAGAAATGACATATATGAGAGGGTCTTATTTGCATCAAAATTATGGTTAGTGCTCTAAAAAACTAAAATGAGGACATATTTTCTGAGTTTTCAAATAGCGACAAAGAACGTTTAAATTATTTGTAATCTTTATGTTTTTTTATCCAGTTGACCACTTGATTAAACGTTGCACTTAGGGGAGAGCATGTGGTGTTACTTCCAGAGCTGCAGACTTTGCAACTGGGGAACCAGGTTGGAGTTTCTGCTTCAGCTCAACATTCTGTGATTCTGGTCAAATCACTTAATCTCCCCATGTCTACAACCAAAATGAATTTGATCTTGTGTGATGTAACCAATGCTCATGTAAAACACTCCAATACCTGACAAGTCTGCACTATATAAAACTGCAAATACACAAAAAATAAGTGTTTTGCACACTTCTGTCATTGGGCTACATGTGGGTTATATCTGGGTGATATTTGGGCTACATTTGGGCTCTTTTGTCTCTGGTGGCCATCTTGGGAGATTTATTTGTTATGCAGTTTCCTAATTTCCTCATTTACTGCAGTCTCCTCAGTAGGAAATAATATGGCAAAATGAACCCCCTCATTTTGTTCCTTTTTAAATTAAATGGTTTAAGAGTTACCACTTTATTCCAATCAAGATGGCTTCAGGTGTGCAATACGTTTGTCATAAGTAGGACTGTTAGCGCTCTAGTTGTTCTTTAGAACACTCTGGGAAGCTGCAGTAAAACACAAAGGAATCAACTGACAGTCTCTGCCCTTGTTGGATGTACATGTTTTACTGAGAATGTCAGACTTCATTCTCACATGACTGAGAAAGATAATGTGAATTTACAGAAAATATGCTCTCAGTTTAGTTTATAGATCACCTTCCAAACCTCTGTGGAAAAAGCATGAGAAAATAGTTTTCTCTCAAACATGATTCATGATATCACAGCAGAAGGCTTTTTCACATGGTAAAATCACCTTAGAACACACCACAATTCCTAAAATGAGTATGGTACCATCAACAAATGATTTATAATGTAACTAAAATCTTAAAACCTTCTATTAAGGGCAATGCTTTTTAATGAGGTGCTATCATGTATATTGGTCCCAAGATGGCTGCCAACACTTCTTGGATGAAGTACTGACAGCCAATCAGATCTCACGATATGATGTGTGGTTAGGCTCCGCCCAGATATATCTATCTTTTCAACTTTCTCAGGAACTACTGAACGGATTTACACCATCTAAGCAAAAGGCACGAGTCTGAACTGAGGACTACCTCTTTGCCAAATTTGGTGTAATTCCGTTCAACAGTTCGGGCTGTAGCTGCGTCAACAGGTCCTATAGGAAAATGCAAGGGGAAAACGCGTTTTGGGACCCCCCTTTTTTCTCGGCCCCCGCTTGACGAATCACCGTGAAATTTTAGGATAGGAGCGGACCGGAGCTGGCCAAAAGTTTGGAAAAGTTCACGAAGATTCGTCAATCGGCGCCAACGTTATTCCAAATAGAATGTTGCGGATTTCCTATGGAAAATAGGTCCGAACTATAACTACCTACTGGCGACTTCCAGTATGTATTATATATATATATATATATATATCTATATATATATCGCTGCTCCGTTGGTCTTGCCTGTTGCCGCACTCGCGAGCGGGTGCCCGGTCCAGCGGTGGCAAACCGCTATTTATCCAGCTCCTTACTTTCACAGTAAATTAGGGCCAGCACTCACATTAGGTATAATCCGTTATAGATTTATTTACGAGAGTCAATGATAACAACAAACGCGTTTCGGCGTGAGCCTTCGTCGGTGTCGACGAGCGCCGTTGTCGTGGCAACTTAAATTCCAAAACAAACGCATGCAACAAACAAAGGACTTATGCTCGACTTTGAGCACCATCTTGGAGTATGTTGTTACTCACATATCGTGCCTTACAGAATAATTAAACTTTTAACACATTCATCTGGTCATAATATCCAATAGATTAAATCATAACCACAATTGATGAGCGGATTTATACAAAACTGATCATATTGGCGCCTGAATGAAATGTGAAATTCCATTACATTCTTTAAATAGCATGATGTCGCCCTGGATGGGCTTGCGCTATGGACATTAACTAAAGCATCGTCTCTGTACATTCTTACATACATATGGTAACATTCATAATTCCTAGTTCACTAATGTCTACAGTTTGCCCTGTATGGGCTTTCTATATTAGTGTTTTCGGATATGTCCAAATCCTATCGATATCATATTGGGAGCACTATAAATCCTGTGAAGATGAGAATTTTGGAACACCAAAGGGCAATAACTAGTAGAGACACGAATTATCCGGTTGCACGCCACTTTGCAAGTAAGCACAACAGCAACAGATCTCTGTTACAATTTTTCTGCTTAGATCATGTTCCAAAGAGCAGCAGGGGAGGTGACAGAGAGAGAAGTCTGAGGAGATTGGAATCTGGCTATATTATTGACCTACAAACAAAATACCCAGGGGGTCTGAACAGTGGGGAGGAACTTGCAGTTCATTTATGATGAGTATATGAATAGAAATTGGTAACCCTCTTTTTGGTTCAATTTTGCATGCGATTATTTAACTGGAAATGATCTGGTCATACCGTTAGTGATTTTAATGATATCGATAGGATTTGGACACTAATATAGAAAGCCCATACAGGGCAAACTGTAGACATTAGTGAACTAGGAATTATGAATGTTACCATATGTAAGCTTACGGTACGCGCTCGGAGCGTGCCTATAGATATATATATTGATTTAAATGCTATTTTCTCAGGAAATACTGAACAGATTTACACGAGACCTTCAAAAGGCACATCCCTGACCTGAGGGCTACCTCTCTGCCAAATTTCAAGTAATTCTGTTCAGCCGTTCGGGCTGTAGCTCGGACTAAAGGTCCTATGGAAAAATGCATGGGGAAAACGCGTTTTGGGACCCCCCCTTTTTCTCAGCCCCCGCTTAACGAATTCCCCCGCGACTTTCAGGGAAGGAGCGGAGCAGAGCGCCCCACCTATTTTGAGAATTTCGCGAGGATTCGTCAATCGGCGGCAAAGTTATTCCAAATAGAATGTTGCGGATTTCCTATGGAAACACGGTCCTAACTATAACTATCTACTGGCGACCGCCAGTAGATAATATATATATATATATATATATATATATATATATATATATATATATATATATATATATATATATATATTCCAGCTCCAAAAACAGGCACACAGCACTCACGGGACATTGATTGTTTTAATTAGAGCAAATGCATTTCGGCGCACTGCCTTCTTCAGTGCTCATTTCAAATGCCGTCAAAGTTACACAAGTTTAAATTGCTTCACGGGGGATTTCATCGGAGGAATGCATGGAATAAACAACAACGAAGGACTGACAGAGTTTTTGGTGCAAATACCGATGTTATGGTAGCCATGTCTGCATGCACATCCATTACTTCAAACCTTTCAGTAATCATTTCGTTTTCCCATTATTTATTTATTTATTTTTTTTTTTTTTTCTTCTTTTTAAAGACCTTTATTTAAACTTTACGGTACACAGCAGAGAGCCTACAACCCTGCGGGCCGGCCGCGGAGAACACAGTTGGAATAATGTCGGATCACACAGCCCTGTGCCGTCAACCCGGAGGTACGGCGGCGTTGAGGAATGCAAACGTACCGAGAGGTAGAGAAGAATGTTGCAGGTCTCAGTATTACAGCAAACAACCACAAATTAAAGGCATGCTGCCCTAGGAGGCATAAGGTGCCGAACCGTCCAACTCCCCCCCCCCCCCCTCCCTAAACACCGGTCAACACTGCGCTATCGTGTGTGCCCCTGGCTCGGGCCAGCAACCCTCCCCCCCCCTCCCAGCTCCCCAAGCAGCAATGGCAGGTGTCTAGACATCTCCGGGTTCTTCCTGCACAATGGAAGGAGGCTCGCAAATGCCCCCCCTAAAATCATTCCACTTGGACCACACCTCAACCCACTTGCGCGGGCACCCTCTCGCCACATATACTGTCCTTTCCTGCAGCATGCACCAGTCCATGTCGCCGGTCCAGTCTGACAGTCTCGGTGGAACAGCGCTACCCCAGAGCCTGGCAATGTTCCTTTTTGCTATCATTTGCCCGAGTGTCACCCAGAGCCTCCCCTTTGGCGGCAGGTCAGTTGGTTCCCATATATTGAGGAGGCACCTCTTGGCCTCCGGGCGAATCTCCACCTCCCACACCTCCTCCATATTCCGCACCACCCTCCTCCAGTACCTCTGAATCTTCGGGCAGTCCCACAGCACGTGAAAAAAGGTTCCATCGCCTCCACACCCCCTCCTACATAGCGTTGTGTCCGCCCTACCCATCATATGTAGTCTCGTGCAAGAGATATAGACTCTGTGTAGGATCTTCAATTGGATAAGCCGCAATCGGGCCGATATCGCGACCTCACGTGGAGAAGCCAAAGCATGCAGCCACTCCTCGTCATCTATTTCCAGCCCTTCAGCGACCCACTTTTCTTTAAGGGGAAGAAGCAAATCTGGGGGGTTATTAATAAGTTTTTTGTAGGTGAGGGATATGGCGTGTTCCGCGAGGAGTCCATCCAGCAATCTATCTTCGAGCGGGGAGGCTGGCGGCAGCTTGGCCTCCGGTGGGATATTCGCCTGTAAGGAGTGACGCACCTGCAAGTATCTAAAATATTCGGCATCTGCCAGCTCGTACGCGTCCTGCATTTGGGCGAATGTGCGGATCCCGGCAGGTCCCCAGATGTCTTTAATTTGAGAGATGCCGATCAGATCCCAATTGCGGAATCCTTTGGTGCGCCGCAGATTTCCCAACGCTTCTGAGGCCCACAGTGGCGTGGCCATCGTGAGGACTCCGGACCATCCGAGCTTCTTCTGGGCGATGTGCCACAGCTGTACCGAATGAAGTGTCGGGCCTGTGAGTCTGCGCACACCCCGTCTAGAGTAGAGTGCTATTTCATAGTTCCCCCCGGGAAGCAGCCATCTATCCATGCCGTAAGCCGGGTCGTTCCCGTCCCCGTACGTCCCTTGGTTAATCGCGGACAGGTGGGCCGCCCAGTAGTATTTACGGATGTCGGGGAGAGCGATTCCACCATCGTACCACCCCAGCGTGAGTTTGGCCAGCGAGATTCGGGGCTGCCCGGCCCAGAGGAGGTCGCGCAGCGCAGCTTCGATTGCTAGGAAGTAACTGTTCGGGACCAGGTGTGGGTAGTTTTGGAGCGCGTAGAGAAAACGCGGGAGCGAAAGCATCTTAAATAAGGCTGCCCTGCCCAGCAATGACAGGGGCAGATGCTGCCAGGATTTCGCCTCCCTTTGAAGCCGGAGCAGCGGCGGCTTGAGATTGTGCTCGTACAGCAGAGCCTTATTAACAGTAATATACACTCCGAGATACTTAAACCCGTCCTCTGCCACCCGAATAGGGCAAGTGTCAGGGAGTCTGGGAGGGTCCCCACGGAGGACGTAGAGATGCGATTTGGCCCAGTTGACTCGGAAGCCAGAATTGCGACCAAAACTATTCAGTATATTCAGCGCCGCAATCAGTGACCCACGCGGCTTCGAGAGGTAAAGAAGTATGTCATCGGCATAGAGGGATATCTTATCCTCCCACCCCTCCGCCCATGTTATGCCCTGCACGGTGGCAACCTGTCTTATCCAGGCCGCAAGCGGTTCGAGGGAGAGGGCGAATAGAAGGGGGGACAGGGGACAGCCCTGTCGAGTTCCTCTGGCCAGCGTGAAGACTTCAGACACCTTATTGTTTACCAGCACCTGCGCCAGGGGTTCCGCATACAGTAATCGCACCCAAGCGATAAACTGGGGTCCAAAGCCCAGCTTGCGCAGGACTGCGAACATGTATGGCCACTCTAGGGTGTCGAAGGCCATGGTGGCATCCAACGAGACCACCACCGCGTCCTCTTGTAGACTGTGGCACTGCCCTAGCACCCCATGCAGTCTCCTAATATTGAGGGCCGTGTTTCGGTGGGGCATGAATCCCGATTGGTCAGGGTGGATTAGCGACGAAAGCACCGGCTTAAGCCTATTGGCCAGCGTCTTGGCCAGTATTTTAGGTTCCGCGTTCAGGAGCGAAATGGGTCTGTATGATGCGCAAGAGTCTTTGGGTTTACCCTCTTTCGGAATTGCCACTATGGTCGCTAAGCGCTGGTCCCGGGGCAGCAGCCCTACTGCTTTACTGCGGTCGAACATGAGTTTGAGGTGCTTACTAGTGACGTCTGGCTGGAGTTTGTAGATCTCTATGGGTATGCCATTCGGACCGAGCGCCTTACCAGGACGGAGGTCTCCTATCGCCCGCTGGAGCTCAGCCTCGGTGAGCGGGCTATCAAGAGCCTCCCAATCTGCGTCCGAGAGAGTGGGCAAGCGTATGTCTGCGAGGAGGTCCATGGAGTCCTCCTCCGGCCGGTCCGACTCTCGCCTGTAAACCTGCTGGTAATAGTCGGCGAACTGTTATACTATTTCCCGGGGTTCCGTGAGCACTCTCCCCAATTCAGTGTGCAACTCCGGCACCACCCTGCTGGCCTGTTGTTTCCTCTCAAGCCAGGCAATAAGTTTCCCGGCTTTGTCACCTTGATCATATATTCTACCAATTCTATGCCGAGCCACCGTCTGGGCTTCCTGGGTCACCAGCGCTTTGTACTCCGCCGCCTTTAGCTGCATCGCGTGCCTGAGCTCCCGGTCGCCGCTGGTCGTTGCCTCCCTTTCTAGTTCCTCAAGTTGCTCCTCCAGCGCTGTGGTCTGCTGGCTGCGTTCCCGTCGCCGAGCCGCGATAGCCGATAGCGACTCGCCCCGCACCACAGTTTTAAACGCCTCCCACAGGGTGACAGGGGAGCCGACGACCCATCGTTTTCTGTGAAGTAGTGCGAGATTGAGGTGGATATGTGTTTCCTAGTGACCTCGTGTTTCAAGTGCCAGGGATTAATTGTCGCAGTGCAGCCCTCCCGTCTACTCCCAAATATAATATGTGCAAGGACCGGTGAATGGTCAGAAATGCCTCTGGGGAGGAATTCGGCCTCCAGTACCGCCATGTCGTGTTGGAGCAGGGTGAGGATGTAGTCCAGCCGTGAGAAGGAGTGGTGCGCCCCGGAGAAGAAACTAAAGTTACTTTCAGTGGGGTGGAGTAGGCGCCAAACGTCCGTCAGCCCAAAGGACTCGAGAAAGTCCGGCAGCCACCTTTGCCCCTGGGGCAGGTCTCTAGGTGGCAGCCTGTCTTGGGCTCCCGATGCCACTGCGTTCAAGTCCCCTCCCAGCACGAGCCGACCCTCGGGTAGCGAAAGGAGGAATGAGCCCAGGTCTGCGAAGGCCCGGGCCTGTAGGCCTGGGGGGATATAAACTGAAAGAAGATTAAGCGCCCGGCCTTCCCAACGCCCCGACACAGCCGTGAAGCGGCCCTGCGGGTCGGTCTTGGTGATATCCACATGAAGGGGCAGCGAGCGTCGCAGGAGTATACCCACTCCTCTCGATCCAGTGGTGAAACCTGAGTGTGCTGCTAGAGTGTAGCCATATCTATTCAGGGCATGACAGACATTCCCCAGTAAGTGTGTTTCTTGCAAAAGCACCACATCTGGCTGGTGCCGTTTGAGAAACTGTAAAACTATAGTACGCTTAAGTCTGTCCCCCATACCGTTGACGTTCCAGCTGAGGATCTTCAAGCTTTTTTCCCACCTCCTAGCCATAGCTGTGTCTTACAAGGGTGCCTTGTCCCACCACCCGGGCATCAGTTGTGTTGACATAGTTTGTGTGACCGTAAAGGATCCCCAACTCCCACCCCTCCCTGAGTCCCACCCCACAATGACAAGACATACAAAATACAACAAACCCAATAAACCGGACGATCAACTCCCTCCCTCCCGAAGCTGGCCCTGACCTCCCTGCCCCCCCGTCCCAAAACAATCCCCCCCACCCTGCCCCCTGCTCCGTGGGTCTTGAACTACCCACCACCCCAATTAGCAGAGCGCCTGTCGCCCCACCCCACCCCGGTGAACCCACCGAGGAACTCAACTTGGGAAGTTCGTGGGCTAGTCCCCTTTGGTCGCCCGTCCGTGGTGTCCCAGTTCGTTCAGCCCCTCTGTCCCGGAGCCACCCATACATTGAAGCCAACCGTAGAGGTAGTGAGGCGGCCAGTGTACCCCAGAGTTAACTAGTCTCAAAGTAAAGGCACGTGTGGTATACTTTACTGTCTGACGTCTTCTCAGCGCTATCTCTCGTGGTCTCAGCACGGCGTCCCCTCTCTGGACGAGCCCCAACGGGGACTGTTGGACCTGGAACGCCAGGACCGCTGACTTGGCTCACCACCCCCTGGGTGTCCCGGCGCCAACTCCGTGGCGGGCAGGCCCGCGTCTCGCCGCTGTACATCTTCACGTCGGGAACCCCGCGTCGCCTCTCCCGCATCCAGCCACTCCTGTACCACTTCCGGCGTGGTGAAGAAGAGGGATCGTCCACCAGTGATGATTTTCAATTTGGCGGGAAAGAACATCATATATCTGATCCCACGCTCGCGTAGCGCCGCCTTGACCCCTTGGAAGGAGCGCCTTTCCCGCTGGACCTGGAGCGTGAAGTCGGGAAAGAACCGGATCGTGGCCCCCTCATACTGTAGGTCACCGTGCTGTCGTGCCACCTGGAGAATTGCGTCACGGTCCCGGAAATTCAAAATTTTGGCTATGATCGTCCGTGGCATGGCCCCAGGCTTGGGTCGTGGGATAGGGGCCCTGTGCGCCCGCTCAATGGTGAAGAGCTTCGAGAGACGCTTGGGTTTAAGGTGTCGTAGGATCAGGTCCTCCAGGAAGAGCTCAACACTGTCTCCTTCAAGTCCTTCCGCCACACCCACGACGCGGATATTACTTCTCCGAGCCCTCCCTTCTTGGTCATCAAGCCGCAGGGCCATCAGGCGGTGCTGGTGCACTAGCTCATTCACCCTACCCTCAAGCCGCTTCTCCGAGTCCTGTAGGGCCTTTATATCGACTTCATTAGCCTTGGACCGGTCAGTGGTTTTCCCCAGGTCGGCTCGAAGCAGGGCCACTTCAATGGTGATCTTATCCATTTTGGTTTCCAAGTTCGTGCCCAGGGTTTGAATCGCGGCCATGATGGACTTCAAGGAAGGGTCCGCTGGGTCTGCATCATCCTTCGGAGCCCTTTCCGCCTGAGGCGGCGCCTTGGCTACTGTGTACTGGTCAAGCTTGTTGGCCTGTGTTGCGGCGCCACTCTTGGGCCGCATGGCGTTCCGGGCATCCCGCGGGCCGTATGCACCACCGCCCGCCGCAACACCCAAGTGCCCTTTGGTCCGACCAGCGTTCGCGGACGTAGCCTTGGGCCCACCGCTCTTGCTCAGGGATCGATAGAGGGAGGAAGACCTCCGCCGCCAAAAGGGCAGGCCCGAAATCAGATCCAGTACACCGTCCCACTCCCGGGCAGCCAGGCGGTGCGCAGTCCCCAGTCGCGCTCGTGGGTCTCACCGGATGAGTGGGCAGGGCGCTCCTCTGCCACAGGCCACCCTCTGCTCTACTGTGGCCACAAAATGGCGTCCCCTTCTAGGCCAGGGAATCACTCCGCCGCAGCCCCAGTCGCGATCGTGCACCTTCCCTTGGACGACTGCTGGTCCCCGCCGCAGCACCCAGGCGCCCCCTGGTCCGGGCCGGCTTTCACGGACGTATCCTTGGGCCCACAGCTCTCTCTCAGGGATCGATAGGGGGAGGAAGGCCTCCGCCGCCAACAGCCGGGCCCGATATCAAGTAGAGCGCTCCGTCCCACTCCCGGGCAGCCAGGCGGTGTGCAGTCCCCAGTCGCGCTTGTGGGTCTCACCGGATGGTTGGGCAGGGCGCCCCTCAGCAACAGGCCTCCCTCTGCTCTCCCGTGGCCGCAAAATGGCACCCTCTTCTCGGCCAGGGAATCACTCCGCCGCAGCCCCAGTCGCGATCTTGCACCTTCCCTGTGGACGACTGCTGGTTTCCGACCTTGGCCGCAGGCTCCCAGGCCCAGGGGCGGTCCCGCGCCGCGAAATCGGCCGCGTTCTCCCGCGACGGCGTCACTCCGAGCACGTCGCTAGGCAGGCCCACGCCGGGGCCTCAGGTAGCGCCGGGAGCAGTCACAGAGCTCCGGAGCCAAGGCGCCCGGCCGCCGTCATCCGCCGCGGCCACCCTCCCGGGCCGCGTGAGTGTCTCCTGGGGTCGCCGAGCTGCTCTCGTGGGCACTGGGTCAGGGGGAGCCGGGGGAGCTCCAGGGCACTCCCCTCAGCACGGATTAATTCCGGATTTCAGTGGAACACCAACGGCCCCGGCGGAGCTCCGGGATCAGGCGGCCATTCACCACGGCGCCTAGCCACGCCCCTCGTTTTCCCATTATTAGTAACTTCTTATAGTCTTTCATAGACAATGCAGCATTTGGTCTTGCATAGAATAAAAACGAAACTTTTTTTCCCCAATGTACCTTGCATGCAGACATCTCCTTGCAGTCCTTTAGTAAATTAACAGCCTCCATGTCCCACAAAGCCTTGCGCCATATTGACAGTCTCTCTGTCCCTCGTCGCTACCGTGGTTTTGAATAGCACACATTCCTACAGGTTGCAGTCTGTATGACTGCAATCCATCAGTTAAATAACTGACAACCATTCAGGTCGGTAGGTTAGTATTTCACTTCAGCCACGGCAGTTCAGGCAGTAATTTAATACAAAGCTCCAGGTTTCACCCAATCTGCCAAAACTCAAGACGGGTGCCTTCTCCTGGAGAAGGCACCCGTCTTGAGTTTTGGCAGATTGGGTGAAACCTGGAGCTTTGTATATATAATATATATATATATTCCTGCCTGCTGGCAGTCACCAGTAGGTAGTTATAGTTAGGATCGTGTTTCCATAGAAACCTGTTGACTTGCCCAGATCTTTGGCGCCGTGTGAAAAATCTTCACAAATTTTTTCAAACGAATTGTGCAGGTGATTCTTGTTGCGCATGGAAAATTTCAGGGTTAGCTATCCAGCGGGGGCTGAGAAAAGGTGTGTAAAAAAAAAAAGTGTTTTTTCAAAGGACCTTTAAACACGTCTACAGCACAAACTGCTGGATGGAATTATGCCAAATTTGTCAGAAAGATACGTTTGGTTATGTAGATTGTGCTTTTTGTTATTTGGTGTAAATCTGTTGAGTAGTTGTTGAGAACTTTAAGAAAATACAGTTAGTGGTATCTGTGGCCGCAACGACTCAGTGAAAAATAACAAGCTTGTGTAGGGAAATGCAGATCTCTGATTGGCTGCCACCACTTCAACCAGGAAGTGTTGACAGGAGACATGGCTTCAGCCGAGTATCCCAAAAAAAGTGTAAAAAAGAAAAGAGAGCAGGATAGGTACACCGTGACCCCATAAAGTTGGTGCTAGGGCCCCAGAGGGACATAGACAAGCAAGGAAAAAAACAATAATAAAGCAAAATCGCAATATTCGCAGTGAAAAACCCCCAAAACAAGCTCTTGCTCCAGCGCTTGTTTTTAATTAACTCCCCTGTGAGCCATGTCCCGGGGCATGCCAATGAAATAAGAGGGTGGCACACGGAGCACCCTCCTACTGCTTATGAAAGTCCGGCAGACCGCCACCTCCCTGGACATTGTTTTTTTTGTATGGGGTATGCTCCGGGGACCACCACCTCCCCAGGGCAAACATTTATACTAATGCAGGGGGCCTGCATGGCCATCCACAACCATGGGGACCTCCACCTCCCCTGAGCACTTAACAATATGTATGCGGGTGGGGCTGCTGGCCTGCCCATGGCCTTGGACCACTACCTCCTCGGGCAAATAATAGCTAAACAATGTCGGGTGGATCACATGGGGACTGCCACCTCCCCGGGGCTAAACTTACAATTAATGCAGGCGTGTATGACCTCCCCTGCAACCCCGGGACAGCTACTTCCCAGGGGCTAGAGATCAAATAAATGCGGGGTACCATACGGCCTACGCTGCTGCCAGGTGACCGCCGCCTCCCTGGGAACTAGGACCTAGTTTCAATAGCAAAAGCTAATAACTTTGGCTCCATTTGATGAATCTTCACAAAAGTTTTAAAACGAGTGCGGCAGTCACTTCAGCAGCTGTCTAGAAAGTTTCCTGGTGAGTCATCAAGCAGGGGATGAGAAAAAGGGGGCATTCCAAAACGCTTTTTCTCCAACCCGAACCTACTTGACGGAATTACACCAAATTTGGCAGAAAGCTAGCTCTTGGTCCAGAAAGAGCACTTTTGGTGTAAATCCATTTAGTAGTACTGGAGTTATGAAAGAAAAAACGCAAATCCACCCAGGGCCGACAGATCTAAAAATGAGGTATGATTGTCTGTCAGCACTCTCAACCAGAAAGTGTTGGCAGCAATTCTGGGACTCGGACTCAACTTACTCTCAAGAAAAACATTTAAAAAAGACAAGGGGCAGGGTAGGAATGCCCTGACCCCCTAGACTTAGTGGTGGGGATCCCACAGAGAATCCGCTGGTGGCCAAAACTGTTTCTGAAAACCTTTCCTTCAAAACTGCTCTTATGTTTAATAATCCCCTCGGGCGGCCCTCTCTCAGGGCCAATATTTTCCATGGGGATCCCATCTCAGGCATTTCTTATAAATTGGGAGAGAGGCACATGGCCTCCCTCCCGGCCAATTTAAGCCCCGGGGACCCCATCCCCTGGTGCCTGGCAGTGTTATAAAAAAGGGGTAGGGGGGCACACAGCCACCCTTCCCAGGCAGATGGCAGCCTCAGAGACCCCAACCCCTGGGGCTCGGCTGTAATCATTCCCCTGGCAAATTTTTACTGCAGGGACACCATCCCCTGGGCCCTGGATGCAAGTTCAATAGGGAATGGGGCCATGCGGCTCCCCTCATGGAGCCAATAATGGCCCTGGTGACCCTGGTGACCCCATACCCCAGGGCCAGCTCCAGCTATGGCCTGGGTACCCAACCCAGGACATACCAGTTTCCCTGCCTGCACTGTCACGGGCAGAGAATCCTGTGTTTGCTCTCTCTTGGTGGGAGCAATTTCAAAGCTCCCGCCAAGTGGAACCAAACACTAAGGGCCTTTCATACGAGTACAGCATTCCTGAGGGCCACTGTACTAATGGTGGCAGTACGACCACCGATACCACTGTGGGTCTGCTCACAATATATCGTGTGTGGTGGCCAGACCGCCACAGGACTCCTGCCTCTGCTGGGATCCAGGATCCTGTGGTGGTGTGGACAGGGGAATTAATATGCTGGTGGTGCTGATGCTGGCACTGCCAGGCATATTACGACTTATCGCTCCGCCGCCCTTTTCATGGCGAGGAGCCTGCCATGAAAAGGGTGCCAGAGAGGCAGGTAAGGAGGCCTTGACAGGGTCCCCGGATGCCTCTGGACATGGGGGTGCATTTGGGAGGGGGGACATATGGTGCCCCCTACAATTGAACCTTTGTTCCTGCACTGTGCATGCCTCACCATGCAGGAATGTGCAGTTGGCGCTCTCATGGAGGGGATCTGCATGTTAGATTCTCCTGTGAGCCTAAAATGCCACCACCATGAGACTGCTGCTGCACAGACAACCCACTCTGGATTCAATTCGGAATCCAGCGGGCAGGTGCACCACTGCCTATACAGTTCTCCTGTCGGGGCGGTCTTACCGGAGAACCGCTAGTCGTAATAAGGCCCATCGTCCACTCCTAGAGGGCGGGAGCATGAGAAATGCTCCCTCCGATGGGAGCCAACTTTTTATCTGTTTCCCTGCCTGCACTGAAGTGGTGCCGAAGGTAACTATAACTCGCGTTGCTGCCATGCGCAGTTTTCTCACCAATAATTTTACAGCAAATGTTGCATTGATATTATTTCTAATGTCATAGAAAATGTCATGAGTGATGAAATATGTGGGGTACTTAGCAGTGCATGGCGAAGACGAGCGTTACAATTACCTTAGGGCACGAGTTATAGTTACTTGACGGAACTCTAATTACAACAGTTGAATTTCTATGGTTTTATACATGAAAAATTTGAACCTAACTATAATGTCCCTGTAACCCTTGGTTTTTAGTGAATTCCTAAAGTATTTTTTAAACTCTATTTCCTTATAACGACAGCGGACACATCTTGATCTAACTATGTGTAGATTGCTAGATATAGTAATCATAGATATAAATGTAAATCCCTACATATCTGCAGCCAATCCATATGTATATGCATGTGATAAGTTACATGTTCAGACATACATGTGTATGTTTGTAAATATATGTAGACTGTATATACATGATTTTTTATTATAATTAATTTTTTATAATATCAAAATGTATTGTTATACACTTCTATTCTATTGTTTTTTCTCTACTCTATTCTGACATATCTGTATTATCCTAGAATGGAGCAGAAACCTGTATGCAGACACTCATCTACTTACATACATACTGAAGGATATAGTGTATGAACCTAACTGTCTTGTTATATATGAAGAAGTTTATCTTTTTATAAATGTATGTTGACATAGAAAACATACCTACATATATATGCATGTGTTTACATACACACACAGAGAATAGTCTCATCCCAATATGAAATATAGACCCATCTATCTCAATATATGTTTACACATATAATGATGTCTCTGTAGATAAAATACCTAACCTAACATTAAAATGTATCATCAATTTCCTGACCAAAAGAAATGATATTTAAGCTTTCCAACCTTGCATCCATGTCCCCTGTAGCCTAATCCTTTTTTTCTAGCATTAGTTGTGATGAATGTGGAACTGCTGGAATTCTCATGCCATGATTTCTAATTCGCAAATTCACAGGTTTGAAAGTCTTGTCACTGCCTAATCTTAAACTAAAGAGCTGGTTGGTCCTGGTGGGGTTTCCACTATAAAAGAATGCCTATAGCTAGCTACAGCCTTCCCAATTGGTGGGACTCTGTGTATGACAACTGTGGGGTCCCATCCTATTTCCTGTGATTCCCCCTTTTGAACATCAGTCACGGACACAAATGGCCCCCTGAACTGTGTTTGACAACCCTGTGTTTCAGCACTGAAGTTGAAGGACTTCTTATGCTGGACAGTTGAAACAGAAGAGACTTTGCCAACCAGTTCCTTCTTTCTTTATGATTTTATTCAATTTTTTTCATTTTTGACAGTTTGTTTATTGGATTTCTATATGGGCAATATGAGTTTGAGCCTACTGAGATTCCTACGTTGACCCCATGGTATCGGTATGGGGCATAATAGTGGTTCCCAAAGACCTCTCCTCAGAACATTCCTGGGCCTGTAAAGAATCAGAAGAAGGGCTGTCCTGCTGTCTGAAGAACCTGAAGGAAGACTTCTGTAGAACCCAGTACCCGCAGAAGTGAGCATTTGGCTAACCTGTTTGAGCTACTGGGGCACCACACATTTGCAGAAGCATCTCTCTCTACAACTCCCCAGCTGACCAGCTCCAACTGGACCTGCCCTGGGCCTTGCTGCTGGCCACTGTTGTACTGAGTCTTAACCCCTCAAGTGGTGCCCCCCAGATCCTGGGCCCTTGTCTGGTATTAGAGTGTATTCGTCTTGCCTCCTGACTGCAAGAAGTAGGACTTACAAAGTTTTTGCCAAATTTTTCCCTAGAGAACTGATGAAAACTGTTGATGACATTGAAGCTACAACCATTGACATGAAATCACCTGTTGGTCGACCTCAACTTGTAGGTTTGCTCCGCTGAAGGAAATCTGACTTCCAGAAAAGTTTCTAAATAAGAACTTGCAGGGCTTCACTGGGATAGACGCCAAGCATCACCCGAATAATGTTGAGGCAATTCTGGGCCTGGACTTAGGCTGCTCAGTGCTTTCCTGCCTTCTCTGATGATCGCACTGGGACCCTGCTCTTCCACAAACTGCCACAATCGAGCTCTGTTTCAGATCTAACTTGCAGTTTACCCCTCCGCTGACTAGTCGCAGACCATTTTTGCTCTATGAAAGTTTCTAAGTCAGAAGGTAAACTATACACCGGGATAAACCTGTTCCCTTTAACTGACCCGTGCTCTATTGCAGTTGGCCTTAACATTTGACATTGCCCCCGTCTAGTGCAACTAGATAACAGCGGTTGGCGCTTTGTACTTTTTCGCACTATTTGTAATTCAAACTTTAAAAATAAATATCTTTGGTACTACTTATTGTCGTTTTGGTGTCATTTTATTTATTAAAATATTCTCTATTTGTCTAAATTGGTTTGTATTTTCCTGTGTTTTGACTTTATTACTGTTTGAGTGCTGCATTAATACATTACGCTTTGCCTCCAAGTTGAGCCTGACTGCTTTGTGCCAAGCTACCAGAGGGTTAAGCATAGGTTTAATTAGTGACTATAGTTGTTCTCTCTGAGAATGATTGTGAATATTATTTGAGGTGGGATCTCACCCCCTCAAATAATACTCCAATTTCCTACGCAGCTGCATCCCAGTCCATTGTTATTTTGCAACCATGCCACCTCATTTTGGAGAAAGCCATATACAAATCAGTGTTGACCTAGTTTTAGTCAGCATAGTCCAGCCAGAACTGCCAAGCAAGGTCCTTCTTGAGCCGGAACACAAGCAACCAAAGACCGGTTTCCGTTGGGTGGAGTTTGGTACCATTGGCACATTAATCATGAGACCCAATCTGGGCATACCTATCACACTTAGGGCGCTGCACTGAAGTATACAAAAATGTATGTATTGAATGCTTTTATTATTTCCAGACAGTAATTTCTCTTAGCAGGCATCCAAGTTCATTGTCAGATAGCACACTTTGCTGCCTCAGTATTGACATATGCAAATCAAACTAGACCCTGCTCTAATCGGAACAGTCTAGCATGAACTGCTAGGCCAGACCCTCCCTGAAGTGGAAAAAATCAAGTTCTGGGAGAATGGATCACTTGTCCTGTGCTATCAGGGTCTAAGATCTTAGGAGTCTGTATAAGAAAACCCTCATATGAGTACACAGGTCGGTGGCGGTGTATCTTGATTCTCCGCCTTCGTGTACTTTCACAGCATCTTCATTGGGTTTCTTTTTGTTAGTATGCTGTCCTCCACCTGGAGGTAGACCAACTGATATTACAGTAGCGTCCAGGTATCAAAAAAGGAGAGGCATGTGCAAAGTGCTCAAAAGTGGTGAGGTTAAAATTCCCTACTCAACTCTAAAAGCTACAAATTTTTTTTAATGAGAACAAGAGTGGAGTGGGAAATTAAAATGAAAGTGATGTAGTTAAAGACAGAGTTAATAGTCTATTACATCAGTGGCTAAGGTCTGTGAATAAGGTCGACATGTTTCAGCCTTCTCGTGTATTCTTGAGGCTTTCGTCAGGACCAAAAAGTAAAAAGGGGGCCCGTTCTGCCGCCTGTTGGTATGTGATCAAGTAATCACAGTTATGTTGTTTCTTTCGAAGAGTTGTTGGCTCTGTAATTTAAACAAAATTGAATTGTGATTGTTCTACCCTCTTAACAGCATCATTAATACAGTGACCATTCGTCCTATATCATTGGTGGGGCTGTGACCGTAATAATGCAATGATTATTTTGCTTCCAATTAAGCACTTAGAGTAGGAAATTTACGCGCTATAAACAACCTGAGCAGTCAAGGAGAGACTGGCATGTTGGTTACAAGAAGAGGAAAGTCATGAGAATCACTAAATATCTTGATTATGGTAGCACTTGTGTAGTGTCATTGTTTTAGAGTACAAACGCTTCAGTATGAAGAGCAGTCGGTCATTCCTGATGGTATGAATGTATTTATGGGGATATAACTAATTAAGTGAATCAGATGACATTAGTCCCCTCGTTCTCATTCTACGTGTATTGAGCGCTCGTATTTTTCGCTTCTAGTTAGATGGCACGAGTAGTCTATTGTTTATCGTATTTTATGTCAAAGCGCATATACAACTGTTGACATTAACAAGTAAATAGATAGTTCGCTTTGTTAGGAAGCGTCAAAATTTACACCGGTAGTGTATTTGAATCATGAATAAAGAGGCACGTACAATTAACCTCTGAAACACACAAACAGTCAATTGATTTATCCGCTAATTCGTAAGGATTAACATTCCCAGGTTAGTATGAGTATAGAAGTTCTATCTATTACCTTGCTCAATGTCTTGTATGAGCTCCCTCTGGACTTCAGAGATCAAGAAACCTGTTCCTGTAAGGTTAAATGCTAATTAGTTGGGTGCTCTTACCGCGTTAGTCTTCTGTCTCGTGGTAGCGGGTAGCAAGGGATTACCGGTTCTTCATCACGCACTGCTTGTGCTGACTCTGATCGCCGTGTCCCGGTTAACGCGGGGCCGCGTATCGGTCGTTTTTAGCTGCTTGGGGTTAGAAACTAAGGAGAGACTCTCCTTCCTGCATCTGGTTGGCAAAGCGGTTGGCAAAGGTCTTCATTGTTAGAAAGAGAAGACTATGGAGCAAGATATGAGTTGGCATAGACCATGTTAGTGGTTAGAGAGCAATAATTAATTATAAAACAAATCAATGGTTCCAGGGTACGCGATACGTTTGGAAATTGTATAAATGTGATCGCTTGGTGTAGGAGGGATGAAAAATTACGAGGTTTATTTTCAAAGGCTCATTTCTGAGATTATATAGTGTCATCATGGTGGAGTAATATTTTGTTTCTCTCAGGTTATTATTCAGTACTTATTTTATTACTGAGATTATTCTTTTTGAAGGTGATGATTTGGTGCGATCTGTTTATATTATCTCATTCATGATGTCACGCCAGTGTATGCCATGGGATAAAATCATTCAATCCCTCAATATCTGTTTTGAGGCGATGTACCCAGCGCTGTTCTTTTTCGAACAAGATGCGTTCAGCATTGTTTGTTGTTACTGACAGGGTTTCTAGTACTACCCACCTGAGATCTTCTGCATTGTGGTTTTGCTCAATGTAATGTTTACTCATTTTTGTTGTTGCTCTCTTGCAGTTCACGTTGCTCTTGTGTTCTCCTATGCGGAGCTTGACTTTACGGCATGTCATACCAATGTATCTCTTTTGGCATGGGCAGGTGATCATGTATACCACGTGGCTGGTATTACAGTTCGTGTGATGTCTCAGGGTCCATGTGAGGTTCGGTAACAGATCAAGTTTTTTCGTGGCTGTTGTAAGCTTGCATACGGCACATGACCCACATGGGTAATGGCCCGTGATTGGACTCATGTTCCAGAGTGATGTTATGTTCTCTTTTTTCTTAATTGGGGCTGGCCTAGTATGTACTAGCTGATCTTTCAGGTTACGTGTCCTTCTATTGGCAAACCTAGGTTTGGGCCATTGTAAGGTGTTTGAGGTTAGGATCCTCCAGTTGCGATTTATTATCTTCTTCACAGTGTTGCTTGACGTGTTGTAAGTTGTGACACATGTTAGAAGGTCTGCAGGTGGTGTTTTAGGTGTTACTTCAAGAAGACTCTCCCTCGCTTGATTGCGTGCTCTCTTTTGGCACTTTTTAATAATTCTGTCAGGGTAATCTCGTTGGTGTAATTTTATTTCCAGATCTTTGGCTTGGTCCTTGTAGTCTCCAATAGTACTGCAGTTACGTCTCAGGCGTAAAAATTGACTGTAAGGTAAGTTCTCCCTCAACGGTCGGGGGTGGAAGCTGTTGTACGAGAGTATACTGTTACGTGATGTGGGTTTGTAATATGTTTTAGTCTGTAGAGTGTTATTCACCGTGTAGATGGTTATGTCAAGGAAATCCAATTCTTTCCGGTTTGAAGCACAGGTGAATTTCAGGCAATCATCCCTGCTATTCATCCATATTAGGAAGGAGTTCAGAGTCTCCTGTGATTCTTCCCATATCATGATTATGTAGTCGATGTAACGACGCCAGAATCGTATATGTGGCTGATTGGGGTTGCTCTCATTCTGAATGAACTGTTGCTCAAAGGTGCTTACGTACAGCCCGGCCACACTAGGGGCAAAGGTACTACCCATAGAAGTACCGTGGCTTTGACCGAACAGCATCCCTTCGTATGCAAAATAGTTCTCGGTAAGTGCCATCCGGCAGCATTCCAGTACGAAATGTCTGGGAGTGTGGTGGTCCCATGTGTTTGAGAACAGGATCACTGCTTCTCATTCCCTCCCCATTGATATTTACCTCCCTGAAGTGGAACACAGATAACTCAAGACTGGTTTCACCCTGATGAGGGCTCTTCAGTTGGGTGCAGCTTGGTTCCAGTGGCACAGTGAGCACAGGATTCACGTCCGTCAGCGAGTCCTCATTAAGAAATGTGAGAATGTGCAGTTAGCTTGTCTCTCAGCTACTTTGGCTGCATAAGTTATCAAGAAAATAAATAGGATTATAGTTTTGAAACAAGGGCCTTTTTTTTAAATAAGATGGCAAACCTGGGATTGCTGCAAGAAAACATTAACTGTGACTGATGCAGGAAAAAGTAATAAGCGTGTACAAATTAAAAGCAATGGCATTAGTGGCTATATGCATAAAGCGTGCTGCTCAAAGGCCCATAGTGGAAGCAGATTTACCTTGTGGTAAATAAAATTCCTTTACCGGGACTGAATTTGATACAGAATCATAATAAAATAGCTCAGTAAAATGAGAGGCAGAATCCGTGATATTAGAGGTTCGGAATGGGCTTTATTCCAATGATCGATTATAATCGGATGCTCCAAGTTCCATCACCACGGGGGTTCAGGAAGTGAAGTACATACTTTATTGACAAGAAGTAACTTTTATAGTACATACATTACAATGAAGCGAATACAGTAGGCGTAACAATTGATAAGGAAATCGACGTTTTACCTGCGTAACCGAAAAGGGGTGTAATAAGGAGTAGAAAAGGAACATAATTGGTTATGATGTCATATATAGGTGGATCTATAAGATAATACTTGGCATAGATGCGCGCGCAGCAGCATGACGTGTAATTGACGTGTAACTAGGGGGTGAAGGGGACTTGACATTAGCTCTACATGTGGAGACGAAAAGTCTGGGGGGTCAAGTCAACCTAATCCCAAATCATATCTAACATCCTATGTTTAAAGAACTATGTTATCCGCAAAAGAAGGACTCTCGGACAGAATCTATTCTATACTGACTGTGCGTGCGTGTACAAGCGTCTAAGTGTCTACACTGAATGCGAGGGGGTAGGAATTATTCCCTGGTAACAGGGCTATGAATTACTTGCATGAGGACAGAGAGGCCGGGCCTTTTGCTTGGTAACTGGAAGAATGTTTACTTAAACTACTAGGCAGGAATGCATCGGCTGAGGGGGAAGCAGATAATTCGAAGGTGAAATACAGTTCTTGGCAGAGAATAGGCTGATGTCAGGCTTCGTGAGCCGCGCAGAGAATGAGACAAAGTTCATGGTCACAGATGCAGGCTCAGACTGGAGCTTTCAGAGGCAGAAGGGAAAAGGAGTTTGATGACAGAATCAGGGCCTACTTGCCTGGACTGTAAAATGGCATAAGTGAACCATATAAAGCCGGTGGCCTTTCATATTTAGGAATGGAATATCCGACCTATTCATGGCGGATCTGACAGAGGACATGTTGACGGTGGACGCACATGTATTTGCGTCTTCATAACTGGAACTGGAGGGAACATACATGTACTTGTGACATGTACATAGAACCGTTGGGGTCCAAGATAGGGGACATAACTGACCAGGAAAATCCACATTTCCACATTCCCTCCTTGTCCCCTACTTGCCCTTCAAGAGATATCAATCTTCATCAATCCATTGATCTGTTCATATAGCATCATTTGTTCTTCTTTCTTCTTCCGTGATCTTGAATGAAATCTTGGTGGTGGAATACACGATGTGGCACACAGACCACAAATCGCTGGTCCACATTGTAGACATAGACAGCAACTGAATAGTATGAGAAGGCCAATACCTAGGAAGGACAAAACTCTCCATCCCCAGGCTGATATCACACTCCAAAACCAACTGGACCAAGTCCAAGTGCCTGGGTTCTGGTGTATCTGGTTTACAATCTTATGAAGGCGAGTGATGGCTTTATATACAGATGGCGAATTTTCTGGTATGAATACGCAGCAGCTTGATCCGATGACCCTACAAGCTCCGCCCCTATCAGCCAGGATGACGTCAAGGACAAGACGATTTTGAAGCACAACAATCCGCATAGCAGACTGCTCTTCTGTTAAATTGCCTAAGGCGGAAATAGTCTCATTCACTACTGCTTCAAGGGTTCTGGTTAATCTACGTATCAGCTTACTATTAGTAACAGTACCTATATAGGGAAAGATGCCTTTATTAAAATCTACATACTTGTCCCATGCCGTCTCAGTGTAATCGACAATGGGGAGATCTCTCCGCTTTCTGTTGTGTACTAAATGAATATTTCTGTAATAATCAGGAGGAGCTAGAGAAACAGGTGGCAAAAGGAATGCAATGTAGCAGGTACCATCCCAATCTGGAGGTAGACGCATATATGCAGTCTGACCACATATAAAGTAGGAGTGGCGAGAAGCTTTAAATGAAGATTTGCCTTGATCACTGAATTCTACTATAGTAGTGCATTTACTATGGCCCATATGTATGGAACCAACCTTTCTTACACACAATTCACCCTTCGCTGGGAATACTGACATGGTGGGTAAGACTAGTTCAACTTCGGATACGACATTTAGAATCATGAGATTAGGTGTAAAATTACCTAATCCATATACTTCATTTTCTAGATCAGTTCCTGTTCTTTTGGGGCGACCCTCCTTGTCAGGGTAGCAGACCTTGAGTAAAACTAGGTTCAGGTTTCCCCATACCCAATGATCTTGGTAAACTGCTGTGTCTGAGTCTATGGAATTTATTAAACTAAACCATGCTCCACAGGAGCCATTATGTGTGAATGGATGTGGAAAGAAAGGCAGGACTCCTTCATAATTCTGATAGGGAGGGAGTCGGCCACACACCCAACAATTGGTAGCATTACTAGTCTGATGGGAATGATGTAACATACTAATGAAAGTGTTATTGCGCAGCGCAAGTCTATAAGACAATTCATGCGGAGGTAAGTCACTAAAAGAATGTTCAGCAGTAACATTATAAACGTGTCTAGAAATAGGGTAATATATGTGCAACAACATACTTGTAATAATTATTAAAAGACTCAATAAAAACAAAATTAATAATGTCCCTATACAGTGGCTACGCAGTGATTTACAATACGCCTGTCGTTTCAACATTTTTCGCGACTGTCCATGATTCAGGTCTAGAGGATACATGTCAGGGACAAATTCAACCGCTTCACCTTGGAGAGGACTTAAACAATCAAATTGTCTGACGTTCTAGGCCTCAATTTTACTTTATAGAGTTCGGTTTCAGTCTTTTCAACCAAAGGAAGTTTTGAATCAGTCTGTGAGGGAGTGCATGGCACAATGTCTATATCCGAGGATAGTCCATGAAATTTCTTGATATGACTTGAATGAATCCAGCCCTTGCGGCCCTCGATCTTCACGGCTGTCCTTGTGGTCAGCAGGACCAACTTGGGTGATTTCCACCTGGGCTCCAGCTGAGTCTTTCGGTCGAAATTCCTCACAAAGACAAGATCACCCGGGACAACGTCATGGGGTTTCACCTCAGTGTTGTCGGGAAAAGCTGCAGCTACCTGTGAACGACAAGATTGTAGTGCAGACATCAAGGAAGCCAAGTAATCTGTCAGCATATTACAGTCAATATCAGTTATTTTACGTGGTATAGGCGTCCCCCACATATTCGGTGGTCTGCCGAAGATCACCTCATACGGGGATAGCCCTGTTCGAGAGTGTGCTACCATTCTCATGTAAAAGAGTGCAACGGGTAACGCTACTACCCAGTCGACACCTTTCTCTCTGCATATTTTGGACATTCTGATTTTCAGTATCTGGTTATGTCTTTCTACGAGACCTGCTGCCTCGGGGTGTCGGACACAGTGGAATTTCCACTGATATCCTAACAGAAGTGAAACGTGTTTCATTAATTCGGATGAGAACGGCTGGCCGTTATCTGAGTGAACAGCACGTGGTAAACCGTATCGTGGGAAGAATTCTCGAACCAACTGTTTGGCAGTAGTCGGGGCAGTGTAATCTGAAACCGGGTATGCCTCTGTCCAACGGGACAGAGCGCAAACAACTACAAGAACATATTTGAATCCTCGACATCGTTCCATCTGGATATAGTCCATCTGGAGTACTTCAAAAGGATGATGAGGAGGATGAAATCCACCCTGTTCTACGGGAACGCTTTTTCCTGGGTTAAACTGACAACAGATCATACAGGTACGGACCTTTTGTTTTGCTGCTGCTCGTAAATGTTTATTGAACCAAATGTGTTGAATGCTGTCTAGCATAGCTTTTTCTCCTAGATGTGCTGGACTATGTATAGTGTTAATTATAACTTGGACCATTGAATCAGGAAGGAACCATACAGACTTTTCCTTCATCATCCATCCTTGGTCCGTTTGGATCCCTCCTAATTCAGTCCATTTCTTTATTTCGTCTGGTGTAGCATGTGTCTGTATGTCAATTACGTCAAGAGTAGGATCTTTAACTGTCATACAATGTGTCGGTGTCGGGACTATTGTCTTTGTCATGTCGGGGGTTTGAGTTTGAGCAGTCTGTTTAGCTGTTCTGTCGGCTAGATCATTGCCTTGGGAAATGATATCAGTAACCTTCGTATGAGCCTTACATTTCATAATTGATATTGCAGTGGGTAGATGTATTGCATCTAATAAGGCATGAATGAGGGGTCCGTGCTGAATGTGGGCACCGTGGGAAGTTAAATAACCTCTCTCTCGCCACAGCACGCCGAAGTCATGTACAACTCCGAATGCATAACGTGAGTCAGTGTATATGTTGACTTTTTTATTCGTGGCTTGAATACAGGCTTGTGTCAGAGCGATGAGTTCTGCGGCTTGAGCTGACAAAGTATTTATACGATTAGTTTCAATGACTTCAGTATCTGTTGTGACTGCGTAAGCGGCCGCTAACTCTCCTGTACTTGTTCTCATGCATGAACCGTCTACATACAATGTCAGGTCTGGATCTGACAATGGGACATCGGTTAAGTCTTGTCTGGGTTTCGTCGTTATCGTAATAACTTCAATACAGTCATGAGCTAGTGGATCTGTTCCGATTACAGGTAAAAGTGTGGCAGGATTCAATGTGTTACAGCGTCTGATTTCTATATGTGGCTGAAACAATGTAAGTTCATACCCTGTAAGTCGTGCTATAGTCAAGTGTTGTGTTTGCGTTCTATTCACAAGAACCTCTACTGCATGTGGTACTTGAACTGTCAATGGATGTCCTAACACTATGGCATCGCTTTGTCTGATTGCTAAAGCTGTCGCTGCTACTGATTTCAGGCACGCAGGCAAAGCCTGAGCTACGGGATCTAATGTACTAGAAAAATAAGCACATGGTTTGTGTGCTCCTGCTTGTTCCTGTGTGAGTACTGACAAGGCAGTACCTTCGCGTTCTGTAACAAAGAGTGTAAACTGTTTTCTGTAACATGGCGTTGCTAAAACAGGTGCTTGACATAAAGCTTTCTTTAGGCTTTCAAAAGCTTGTGTGTGTTCCTGAGTCCAAGGGAGAACAGTCGGTGTGGCTGCCTCCTGTGTGGTTAACTGAATGAGTGGTTTTGCTAGAAATGCGTACTGAGGGATCCACTGCCTGCAATATGACGTGAGACCTATGAAAGCTCGTACTTCCTTTTGTGTCTTGGGTATTGGCATGTTAGCTATCAACTGAATGCGGTCGGGTGTAAGCTGCCTTCCCTCCTTGGACAGCGAGTGTCCAAGATAAACAACTCGCTGGACACAGAATTGCAGCTTAGAAGGGGACACCTTGTGCCCCTTTTCGGCTAGAAATTGTAAAACTGTCAGTGATGCTTTTTCACATTCCGGTTCGCTTCTCGCGGTGATCAGCAGATCATCGACATATTGAAGCAAGGCAGTGTTAACTGGCATGTGGATACTGTCAAGTTCTCGTTTCAGTGCTTGGCTATAGATACTGGGGCTTTCTGTAAATCCTTGAGGTGCGCGTGAGAATTTAAAGCTACGCCCATTTAAACTAAATCCGAACAAATATTGACTTTCCGGATCTATTGGGACGCTGAAAAAGGCATTCTTGAGATCAATTACAGTAAAGAATGTTGCTTCGGAATCAATAGCTGTCAATAATGACGAGATATCTGGAACCACAGGAAATAGTGGCACAATGCATTTGTTTAACTCGCGCAGATCAATAACCAATCGATATACTGGCGGGGCTGTAGGATCTGTTCGTTTAAGAACCGGAATTATCGGTGAATTACATACATTGGAGTCTGTTTCTACAACTACTCCTTGGGCAATTAGCTTGTCAATGATTTGTAGTAGAGCCACTACAGCATCTGGTGGTAACTTGTATTGTCGCATTCGTGGTAGCACCACTCCTGCCTTTAGTGTGACTCGATGTGGTGTAATATTCATGCAACCAACATCAGTAGGGCCTTGTGCCCATAGATGTGTAGGTAAAGTCTGTAGTCGGGGATCCATGTCTCTAGACACATAGTGACCTTTAAAATCACGTAAAAACAACCTTACTCCTTCCGGGGAACAACATATTATGGCTCCTAGGGCTTTCAGAGTTTTTATTCCTAGCAAGTTTTCTGGACACGATTTAGTAAGCAATAAATCTGTAGTTCGGGTCAGATGTCCTATCGTAAGTGGAAGAGGCTGTGATACTTCATTAACAATAGGTTTTCCTGAAAAACCAAGGGAAATATTCTGAGAGCCTGAGAGGGGTGCCCCTGGAACTTCACTACGTTTTATAGTTGTTCGACTTGCCCCTGTATCGAGTAAAAATTTTCTATCTTGACCTAATAATTCACTATGTACATAAGGTCCTTCTTGATCTACAGGAATCTCGATAAGGGGTAAGTCAACTTCCCTCTCTAGGCTAGTTCATGCGTAACGCTGATACTCAGGATATTCATACTGTGCAGTCTGATACATTTGTCGTGTTGTGGTCTGTGTGGCAGCAGCAGGCAACGGTGGTGCAGCTGGCACAAACTGTATTGGCTGTTGTGCGGCTGGCATGGCCTGGGCATGCTGCATAGCTCCTTGTTCATTCTGATCTTGTCTTAGTGGCCGTGATCTTTCTTGTGTTTTACCTATAGAGATATTATGTTTTAGAACTGGACAATCGTGTACGTAATGACCTGGCTTTTTACAATAATTGCATGTCCCTTTTACAGGTCCTGCTGAATCGGAATGTGTCATACCCTTTTTATGTCCTTAAGCTGGAACTGTCTGGGAAACTAGCATTTTCATTTTTGTGTCTTTCATGCGTCTGTGTTCATGTTCTTGTTCCTCTCTAATTCTATTGTGATGGTACTGTAACATTTGTAACATTTGTGATGGAGTGTTACCTTGCCAGGTACTCTCGAATTTTAATACTCTATTCTTTACTGGGGGCAGGGCATTTTCTACTCATTTTTTTACAAACAGATGCGGGTATGATTCGCTACTTGCTTTTATGCCACTATTTATACCAAAACATTTCTCGAATCGGGCATAGTAATCACTAGTGTCTTCATCTTGTTTCTGTTTACAGGCTGAAATTGTACCCCAATCTTCCTTTTTCGTAGTTAATAACCGTGGCAGTACCTGTACTAGTAGACCTGGTAGTGCTTTAGTTTTGTCCCCAAGCCCCGAACCTGGACCTCGGGCCCTTTCTTCTGCTTCTAATGCTGACCATTCTATCTTTTGGTCTCCTACCTCCCACTCTTTTTCCTTGAGTTTCTCATAAATGCCAGCAGGCATCAACACCTTTAATATTGTCATAATGTCGGGATAGGTATACTCTCCCATGAGTAACATGTCTTTAATTTCTCGGTGAAAACCCGCTGGATCTTTGTCATGACTGGGTACCACTTTCTTCATTTGTAACAGTTCTATTTTTGATATGGGCGTATATACAAATACGCGCCTAAACTCGTTGTCCTCGCCTTTTATTGGGTGCACTTCTCGTAAGGGATTCTGTCTATCCATGTGATGCGTTGTTCTTTCCTTGCCGGGCAATGAGACATGCTTTGAGCATACAAAAAGAATATACTGCTTTCTTGATACTAGAATTTCTTTAATTAATTCAGTACCTGGACCTCTCCATTTATTCATAAGCAATTCAGTCAATATGTCAGGTAAGGGACCAGGGTCCGAATGCTGACTCCGATATAGTATAATGAGTTGTTGAATCATATAAATCCCAGCTAACCTCTGTTCATCTGGGGTGAGATTCAAAAATGTGCGTACTACTGTATCGTCACTATATTTTCCGGGACTGTCCACCCAATGGACAGCTGCCCTGGCTAAATCTTGTTCATCCATAGAATCGAGAAAATGATAACCCCTTCGTTCTCGGAGTAGTTTGTCGGCGGTTTGGAACGAATGCTCGTTAGACCTTATATTAATTATAGGTATTTGGAAATTCTTGTTATTGTCTGGACATATCGGACGTATTGAGTCAGTATGACATCTAGTCTGATTTCTATTACAAGATCTTCCTCTACCTACATAGGCTATGGTGTCCGACTGTCCCGCGGACGGTCCTGACCCTTCTTCCTCGCTTTGTTCGAACTCGTCTGCCTCTAATCTCTCTTCGTGTAGGCGTTCTATTTCTTTACGGATCTTTCGGCACATGGCTATTATACAATTTTGCTTATCGTGTCTCCCTTCTGATATATTCTGGCTCCATCTTGTAAGAATTTGCATTGCATCCGGGTCTACCCCCGGTCGGTCTTGATTTCTGATCACACAGTTTATGAGGAAACGTAACAGTTCCCCCTGTATCTCTACTTTCTGGTATTCCATAGCTCTGTTAATACATTCTGGATCTCGCCCTGTTTGGACAAAATGGTATATTTTGTCTAGATGCGCAGTCATTCCTGGTAACTTCGCTAAATACACTGCGGCTCGTCTGATACGTAATGATGCCAGGATCATTTCGTCCTCTTTACCGGTCACCGGGTCATATCTACAATCTATAAGAAGTTCCTTAAGCGCACGGTCACTTACGAATTTGGGTGTACGTGAATGCGCTGACTCTTGAAAAATAAGTTTATTTATTCTAGGTGGCGTAGAAAAAATATTGGTAGCACCTCCCGTGGCCCCATCTGGGGCGTCGGGTGTGAAAGGATTCGTCGAACGTGACACAGCAACTATAGGTGTGGACACAGCTATAGAAGTAGCTGTAGGAACAGATGCAGAAACGGATGTGCTTGCCGGAACTTGGGACTCGATTTGTTGCTGTAGGGATACGGGTGCTGGATCTTGGCGTTGGACCTCCCTGGTATGCGGTCTATGTGGGGCAGAATTAGCATACTCGGGAGCTACGTCATCTAAATATGAGGAAAGAAAAACATCTTCTGCGGTTCTAGGATGCCCCTTAGGATGTACCTTAATTGGGAATAATGGGGGTGGTAAGTCTTTCGGTATCTTTGGAGTAGCCTTAGGTAATCCTTCGGCTAGAAGGGGATACATACCATTCATGAGGGCATTTCTTTGTCTGTCTACTTGTTCTGATTTCACTCGGATACCTTCCTCAATTAATAGATTTTCTCGATCTTTATTTGAACTTTCTTTACTCTTCTCTTCCTGTCTACGTGCTTTTTCTGTACGTCTATGAGATTCTTTACGCCATAACTCAACGGCGTTTTTCTGTGACTGTCTGACTTTCCTTTTCCATAACTCTTCCTCGACTTTCATGATGCACTCTGCATCCCAGGTCCCCGCTGCGGGCCACCTCTGACTTTCTGGTAATCCCTTGGTGTAGTCTACCCATAAATCAAGAAATAATATAGCGTCTAAGCCATGTTTGTGATACATGAAGTGCCCTGGAGTATCCCTAGGAGGAATAGGGACGGCTTCTTCGAGTACCCCTTTTCTAGTAGTGATCTGTCTTAATTTCGAAAAGAGCGGCATATTGACAACTGATCCGATACTTAATCTTGAACACACTTAATACAAAAGCACACTAATGAACAACCATTCATACCACAATATGCAGGACGTTTAACACATTAAACATTAAACATTAAACATTTTTAACCTTTAAAATAAACAACAATGATGATCGTCTGCATAACTAATCACCAAGCATAATTCTTGACAATAACTAGACACTTCGGAATACTTGATATACTGCTAAACAGTACAGATACACTGCTAAAACAGTGCAGACCGGATTTGTGTACCCAAACCCGTCTTGACCGGCACAACCTATGTGCACGTCAGAAATGCCTCCCCAGTAATGGTACTCACCGGGTAGCTTCGGAAACGGAAGGCCTCGGTAACTTGAACTTGAACCGGACTGGACTCGACTCGACTCGTCGGAAACTGGGCTTGACTTCGAACTGGTGGGTCTCTGTATACCTCGGATCTTGCTCTCTCAGCTAGGCTCTGGTCGGGATACTTCGCACTTCTCACCGCCTCGTCTGGGTGTTGATCGCAGTCTCAGTCGCCCCCGCTTGACCGGAGGGAGATACAGGAAATCCTGCTGGTACGCGTAATTGTCCGTCCAGCTGTGGCAGGAGACCGGGCCTACAACTCACCGCCGGCGCGTGAGATGAGGAAGTGTCCCTGTTCGGGCGCCATCATGTGGTAAATAAAATTCCTTTACCGGGACTGAATTTGATACAGAATCATAATAAAATAGCTCAGTAAAATGAGAGGCAGAATCCGTGATATTAGAGGTTCGGAATGGGCTTTATTCCAATGATCGATTATAATCGGATGCTCCAAGTTCCATCACCACGGGGGTTCAGGAAGTGAAGTACATACTTTATTGACAAGAAGTAACTTTTATAGTACATACATTACAATGAAGCGAATACAGTAGGCGTAACAATTGATAAGGAAATCGACGTTTTACCTGCGTAACCGAAAAGGGGTGTAATAAGGAGTAGAAAAGGAACATAATTGGTTATGATGTCATATATAGGTGGATCTATAAGATAATACTTGGCATAGATGCGCGCGCAGCAGCATGACGTGTAATTGACGTGTAACTAGGGGGTGAAGGGGACTTGACATTAGCTCTACATGTGGAGACGAAAAGTCTGGGGGGTCAAGTCAACCTAATCCCAAATCATATCTAACATCCTATGTTTAAAGAACTATGTTATCCGCAAAAGAAGGACTCTCGGACAGAATCTATTCTATACTGACTGTGCGTGCGTGTACAAGCGTCTAAGTGTCTACACTGAATGCGAGGGGGTAGGAATTATTCCCTGGTAACAGGGCTATGAATTACTTGCATGAGGACAGAGAGGCCGGGCCTTTTGCTTGGTAACTGGAAGAATGTTTACTTAAACTACTAGGCAGGAATGCATCGGCTGAGGGGGAAGCAGATAATTCGAAGGTGAAATACAGTTCTTGGCAGAGAATAGGCTGATGTCAGGCTTCGTGAGCCGCGCAGAGAATGAGACAAAGTTCATGGTCACAGATGCAGGCTCAGACTGGAGCTTTCAGAGGCAGAAGGGAAAAGGAGTTTGATGACAGAATCAGGGCCTACTTGCCTGGACTGTAAAATGGCATAAGTGAACCATATAAAGCCGGTGGCCTTTCATATTTAGGAATGGAATATCCGACCTATTCATGGCGGATCTGACAGAGGACATGTTGACGGTGGACGCACATGTATTTGCGTCTTCATAACTGGAACTGGAGGGAACATACATGTACTTGTGACATGTACATAGAACCGTTGGGGTCCAAGATAGGGGACATAACTGACCAGGAAAATCCACATTTCCACAACCTGTTCCCTCAATGGAGAGATGGGGCATCTAGAGTAAACAGATGTCAGAAGTGAAGGAAGCAGAGCATTCACTAGAAGAATCAATATTAGGACCTGAATTCATGAGGCCAAACTGTTCATGCATAAACTGGATTTTACCAAAAATTGGGGCAAGAATGAACCCAAAACTATAACGAGGGACAGTCATAGCTTTTATGGTGCCAGGATTTCGAGAATTATGCATATTTTTCAAGTAGGGTTATTGACTGAGGCAGGGGACTAAGAGAGCATTACTACAGCTTTTCACCAATAGATTTCTGCAGGTTTGACCTGATGACATTTATTAAGTGAAACATGCCTGAAGAGTATTGGGACTTCCGGATTTTGGTTTCCTAAACACTAAAATCGATTGTTTCCCCTTTTTTGAGGGCAAACCCCTAACTTTTCGGACCAGATAAATTCCAACCCAGCAAAGAAGGATTTTGTTGTCTTTGATAAATATTTTCATAGAGAACCGCTTGTAATGAGACCCTAAATAGGAGATCTACATATTTTTATACAATTGAAAATAATCTTTAAACTTGATCATGGGTTGCAGTATGTTTTCTAAATTCCGGCGCTGAAAAAAGATTACGATTGAAAACAACATGAGACAAATGTAAGACAATAGGCTCAAATGGTGCAAGGAAAATAAAAATGATATTCTTCTGGAGGTAGCAGTAACGCCCTCGAACACATGCAGCATATGATGCTTATAAAAATACTGGGACACTCGCACCAGCCAGATGGAGCAAGCTGCCGCTGTGAACCCAGGAGGCTGTAGCTGCCTGGATAAAAATAACCAGCCAGTCCACACAGTGCCAGTCCGCTCAAAGACATTTCTCCAGGTTTGTAAATGCTCTCCACAGTATTTTTTCTTCCCCTCCTTTCGAATGCCATGCTAGGCTCTGCTGTGCACAGTGGAATTCTCTAAAATGTCCTCACACTTGCTTTTACATCATTCCATGGCCACCCCCTTCAGCCCACCCAAGTAACTAAATCGCTGTGCTTCAATTCCCCGGCCAATAGAAACCCAGGATCCCTTTGCAGCCTCCTGGCAGCACTGGGCAAGGCGCCATCGCCATTAGTGCAGCAAAGGAAATGAACCATTATCCAATGGTTGGGTTGTTAAAACCATTTATAATGGGGGTGCAGTGGGTTTCTCACACCCCTTGCCCTGGTGCCACCGCATCTGATGCCCTGTTGACAGTGCCACCTCAAAAGGTAGGTCCTTTGAGCTTCTAGCGAACTTGCACTAGAACACTGTCGTCCTGGCCAATCACCTCCCTGCTCACAATCATGAACAGCATCCTCTCCATTGCCAAGCTTGTCTTGCACACTGAGGCAGTGTAGAAACCCAGTGTTTACCTTACACACTGGAGCCTTCTCAAAACAGTCACAGCAAGGTGAACCCAAGCATATAGGCAATATCTGTCACCTGATGGACACCTGTCTGAGCCCTCAGTCTGTAAAGGCAGTGACATTAAACAATACTAGCTCTTTGAGTAACAACTCCCACTAACTTCTGCCTTCCTAACCGTCGACCTGACAGACCCAGTTCAGTTGTAAGGGTTAACCACCAACAGCAGCTACATAGTCACATTGGAGGCAGAATCTGATAGAAGGCCAGGCCCCAAGTGGCTAAGATGAATTCCATCAGGGGTGCAAGAACTCACTCCCAGGGTAGAAGTGATCAGTTATTGTCATTCCTTTCATAGCATAAAAGAAAGAAGGTTGCAAAATTCTTTTTTTTTTTTTTTTTTTTTTTTTTTTGAAACCGTTTATTGCAGTTTGAAAAGTTACAGGTATGGGCCTACAACCACACGGCCGGCCGCTAGAGCATCAAAAACATATTACATGCATACCGCAAAAAGTCTCACAGCGGTGCAAAGTAGGAAAACAGGAGTAATCAATGGTGCAGGCCTCACGGCTCCATGCCCACAGTACGGTTCCATTTTCTTAAAGCAAAACAACATAAACAAACCACAACCGCAAGGCAACCCTCGATCCTACGTGACAACACGTGCTCCATAAGTGGGGGATCCAAACCAGCAGCAAAACTCTGAAGGGGGGGACGGGAGTAGATCAGGGACTGGGGGACCGCGCGCACGCGGCCAAGGGAGGGGGGCCATCTAGGGAGACGGAGCCGGCGAGGCAGCCGGTAGCAGCGGCGGCTCACAAATACCCCCGCGGTAGGCGTTCCAGGGGCCCCAGAGTTTCATCCACGCCCCAGGCTTACCCCTCGCCACATACACCACCTTTTCACGAAACATACACCAATCCATATGCTCTTTCCAGGCCGACACCGCAGGGGGCCTCTGGGATCCCCACAATTGAGCAATATCACGCTTAGCTATCATGTATCCCAGAGTCACCCACCGCGTCTGCGGTACCGAATAGTCATTAGGTTCCCAGACATTCAGCAAGCATCTCCTCGCTTCAGGCAGTAGCGCGACACGCGTAACCACTCGCAGAACCCCATGCACACCACGCCAGAATCGCTCCACCTTCGGGCACTCCCACAGTATATGCATGAAAGTCGCCAACGCGCCACAGCCACGCTTACACATTCCGTCACCGGCAAAACCCATACGTAGAAGCCTTGGCCCCGTCACGTAGACCCGGTGAAGGATCTTGAGCTGGACGAAACGAAGGCGAGCCGGGATGGCCACCTCTTTCGGAGAGGCCACCGCGGAAATCCAATCCTCGTCGTCCAGCTCCAGCCCGTCGGCAACCCAAGCCTCGCGGAGACTAGTCAGCAGGCACGATCTATCGTTAATCAATTTTTTGTATATGAGGGAGATCGTGCTGTCCGGGACATGGCCATCTAGCACTCTGTCCTCCAGGGGGGAAGACTCCGGAATGGATGCAACATCCGGGAAGACGGAGCCCAGCGCATGGCGGACCTGTAGGTACCGAAAGTACTCACTGCCCTGCAGCTGAAACTCCGCCTGCAGCGTCTCAAAAGTTTTGAATCCCCCCCTCGTCCAGAGATCTCCCACCGTGCTGATTCCGATCGTGTCCCACTTCTCGAAGCCCTTCGACGTCCACAGGGAGCCCAACCTCTCAGATGCATACAGCGGAGACGCCCGGGTCAAACGGTCCTTCCACCCCATAGCTGCATTAGCCGCGTGCCAGACACGCACCATGACACGCGTCGGTCCCGTCAGACGGGAGTCGGGCGTGCCAGAGTAGAGCGCGCGATTGTAATCGCCACCGGGTAGGAGCATCTTGTCCATCTCAAATGCCGGATTCAGGGCGGGCCCGTAAAGGCCATGATTAATTGCAGCTAGTTGGGAGGCCCAGTAATACCGTTTAATGTCCGGAAGGGCGACCCCTCCATCGTACCACGGGAGCGTCAGTTTAGCCAGAGCAATACGCGGCCTCCCGTCCCAGAACAGGCGCCGCTGGAGGCCCTCCACCTCACGAAAGTAACGTGCCGGGACCAAGTCCATGGTATTCTGGAGGGCGTAGAGAAAGCGCGGCAGGGACATCATTTTAAATAAGGCCGCTCGGCCGAGCGGCGAGAGCGGCAGACGCCGCCAGCGCACCACGTCCTCCCTCAAACGCTGGAGGGGGGGCAGCAAGTTCCGCTCATAGCGGGCCTGCGGGTCAAGAGTAATATATATACCCAGGTACCGGAAACCCTGGGAGGCAATCTGGATCGGACAGTCCCGTGGCAGGACCGGAGCCTCCCCGGAAAGCACATAGACACAGGATTTCGCCCAGTTGATGACCAGGCCTGAGTTACGACCGAAGGAGCGCAAAACATCAACCAGGACGATCAATGATTTGCGCGGGGAGGCGAGATACAAAAGGATATCGTCAGCATAGAGGGACACGCGGTCCTCATGCTCGGGGGTCCAGCGGAGGCCACGGATAGAAGGGTGCCACCGCAGCCACTCCGCCAGGGGCTCCAGGGCCAGGGCGAACAGAAGAGGGGACAGGGGACAACCCTGTCGCGTGCCCCGCCCCAGCGCGAATGGGGCCGATACTCGCCCATTCACCACCACCTGCGCCAACGGGCCCGAATATAGCAATTTAACCCAGCTGACGAAACCCGGGCCGAACCCAAACTTCGCCAGCATCGCCCAAATATATGGCCATTCAAGCGTATCAAACGCCATGGTGGCGTCCAAGGACGCCAAGATGGCCGGCTCCCGCAAAAATGGGACACGCGCGAGCACCCCGTGTAAGCGCCGCAGATTGAGCGCCGTGTTGCGGTGTGGTATAAAGCCCGATTGGTCTTGGTGGACCAAATCGCCCACCACTCCAACCAACCGGTTGGCCAACACCTTGGCAAGGATTTTGGGCTCCGCGTTCAAAAGCGAAATCGGCCTATAGGATGTGACTCGCTCACGGGGCTTCCCCTCCTTGTGGATCACCACAATTGTAGCCAGACGCTGGTCCAGCGGGAGGGAGCCCTGCGAGTGGGCCGCAAGGAACATCGCGCGCAGGTGGGGCGCCAACACATCCGGGCGTAGCATGTATAGCTCAATGGGAATACCATTGGGGCCCATGGCCTTGCCGGATGCAACCGAGCGAATAGCCGAGGCAATTTCGTCCGAGGTGGGAGGGGCGTCCAGCGAGTCCCTATCCTCCACCGTAAGGGAGGGCAGTGCGATGTCCCGAAGCAAGGCATGGGAATCTTCCTCCGAGCAGGGAGAAACCGGGGAGTAAACTTCGCGGAAGTAATCCGCGAAGCAGGAGACAATGGCTTCCGGCTCGGTGACACACGCGCCATCCACGCTCTCAATCAAAGGCACCACGCGGCTCGCTCTCTCCCTCTTATCCAACCACGCAATCAATTTGCCAGCCTTGTCACCCACATCATACAATCGCCCCTGCTGCTCTCTACTGAGGCCCCTGGCCGCCTCCGTGACGAGGGCCCGATAGGCCGCCTGCTTTAAATGCAAAACATGCAACTTGGCGTTGCAAAATTCTTGAACTCAAGTCCACTAAAAAAGCACAGACAAGTTATAACACCACCAACAGCAGCAAAAAAATGCCGTAGGTAGCTACACATGGTGAGCAACAAAACGATGGATTTAGGCCCAGATCTCTGTACTGGGGTGAATGTATGACATTGTTCTGCAATCTGTCCATCAATTGTTGTTTTTGCATTTGTCACCCCTATTGGGACGGGTATGCTCAGATGTGAGTCCCGTGCTCTCCATGCCACTGGAATCAAGCTATCCTGGCTGAAGAGGGGTGAAACCCCGAAACCGGTCCTAGGATGCTTGTTTCCAGTCCAGGGAGGACCTGGCTTGGCAGTTCGGGCTGGACTGTTCCCATGAGGCAAGACTGATTTGCATATGGCTGGGTTCAAACTGGAATGGCATGGTGAGCAAAAAAACGATGGATTTAGGTCCAGATCTCTGTACCGGGGTGAATGTATGACATTGTTCTGCAATCTGTCCATCAATTGTTGTTTTTGCATTTGTCACCCCTATTGGGACGGGTATGCTCAGATGTGAGTCCCGTGCTCTCCATGCTACTGGAATCAAGCTATCCTGGCTGAAGAGCGGTGAAACCCCGAAACCGGTCCTAGGATGATTGTTTCCAGTCCAGGGAGGACCTGGCTTGGCAGTTCGGGCTGGACTGTTCCCATGAGGCACAGGGTCAAGACTGATTTGCATATGGCTGGGTTCAAACTGAAATGGCATGGTGAGCAAAAAAACGATGGATTTAGGCCCAGATCTCTGTACTGGGGTGAATGTATGACATTGTTCTGCATTCTGTCCATCAATTGTTGTTTTTGCAGTAGGTAGCTACACAATCATGTAAGTAACAACAGATTGCTAGTACTGCAATAATCCTCTTTCTTCTCAATCAATTGTGAGGAGGCATTTTGAACCAAACAAAAAACCTAAGACAAGGGGCTTTGTCAATTGAATGAATCAATTCTTTAATTTATTATTCATATAGTTGACCTTCTCATTTGTAGATCAATCAGAAATTTAGAAAAAATACTCAGTGGACAAAACTGTGCTAAATTCGCGAACCATCACATTCAATCAATCGATTCAATTCAACTCATTTATTCTCATTCACACATTCATTCATTCAGAAACATACAAGGGATTGATTCATCAATATACATAAAACTTTTTTGTAAAAACCACAGAAGACAAAAGCAAAACAATATGAAGTTAGTGTCTAACAATTTTGATTGGGTTCGAATTCTTGTGGCCAGAAAAGCAAGGTCTACGCGTTTCGAGTCCCCATAATTACTAGGGCTCTCATCAGAACCTGTAGGCTAGGAGAACAAAAAGAAAGAATGATTCAGTATGTCTAGACGCCCAACATCGTCTCTTTACAAGTGTGCACATGTTGTGGAAATATGGATTTTTATGATCAGTTATGTCCCCTATCTTGGACCCCAACGGTTTCATGTATAAATCACAAGTACATGTATGTTCCCTCCAGTTCCAGTTATGAAGACGCAAACACATGTGCGTCCACCGTCAACATGTCCTCTTTCAGATCCGCCATGAATGGGCCGGATACTCCATTCCTAAGTATGAAAGGCCACCGGCTTATATGGTTCACTTATGCCATTTTACAGTCCAGGCAAGTAGGCCCTGATTCTGCCATCAAGCTTTTCCTGCCTTCTGCCTCTGAAAGCTCCAGTCCGAGCTCGCATCTGTATCCATGAACTTTGTCCTACTCTCTGCGCGGCTAACGGTGCCTGACATCAGCCTGTTGCCTGCCAAAAACTGTATTTCACCTTCGAAATTATCTGTTCCGCTCCCTATCCAATGCATTCCTGTCTAGTAGTTTAAGTAAACATTCTTCCAGCTACCGAGCAAAGGCCCGGCTTCTCTGTCATTATGCAAGTAATTCATAGCCCTGTTACTATGGAAGATTTCTGCCCTCGCATCTAGTGTAGACACTTAGACGCTTGTACACGCACTAACAGTCAGTATAGTCAGTATAGAATAAGATTCTACTCTAAGAGACCTCTCTTTTGGATAACATAGTTCTCTAAACATAGGATGTTAGATATGATTTGGGATTAGGTTGACTTGACCCTCCAGACTTCTGTCGCCACATGTAGAGCTAAATGTCAAGTCCCCTTCACCCCCTAGTTGCACGTCAATCACACGTCATGCTGCTGCGCGCGCATTTCTGCCAAGTATTTCTGCTGACATTGCGAAATTCTTTCATGGAACCACCCTATTATGACATCATACCTGATGACGTTCTTTAGTTACGCCCAGTTACACCCACTCTAGCTACGCATGTATGTTTTATCTTTGCTATCAATTGTTACGCCTCCTCCATCTGTTTCACTGTAATACCTATTGTATAAAAATGATTACTTGTCAATAAAGTAGCGTCTTCACTTCCTGAACCTTCGTGGTGATGGAATATGGAGCTCCTCAATTTAAATTGATTTTGGAATAAAGCCCGTTCCGAACCTCTAATACCACGGATTCTGCCTCTTATTTTACTGAGCTATTATTATAGATTTTCCGCATCAAATTAAGTTCCGGTAATTAAATTATTTACCACATATATGGCGCCCGAATAGGGACACTTTCTCATCTCACGCGCCGGCGGTGCGTTGCAGGCCCGGTCTCCTGTCACAGCTGGACGGACAACAACGCGTACCCACAGGATTTCCTGTATCTCCCTCCTGCCGAGCGGGGGTAACTGAGGCTGCGATCAACACCCAGACGAGGCGGTGAGAAGTGCGAATTATCCCGACCAGAGCCTAGCTGAGAGAGCAAGATCCGAGGTATACAGAGGCCCACCAGTTTCCGAAGTTTCCGAAGTTTCGAGTCGAGTCCAGTCCGGTTCAAGTTCAGTTCAGTTCCGAGGCCTTCCGTTCCGAGCTACCCGGTGAGTACCATTATCGGGGAGGCGTTCTGACGTGCACATAGTTTGTGCCGGTCAAGACGGGTTTGGGTACACAAATCCGGTCTGCACTGTTTCAGCAGTGTATCTGTACTGTTTAGCAGTATATCAAGTATGTCTAGTATATAATTCAGATTTACCTAGTTAATATCGAGTATTATGCTTAGTGACTAGTTCCCTAAATGACCATCATTGTTTATTCATTAAATGTTAAATGTTAAAATGTTTTAAATACGTTCCGTATATTGTGGTGTGAATGACTGTTCATTATTGTGTTTTATGGTATTAAACGTGTTCAAAATTAGGTATCAGATCAGTTCTCAATATGCCGCTCTTTTCGAAATTAAGACAGATCAAAACCAGAAAAGGGGTACTCGAAGAAGCTGTTCCCATTCCTCCTAGGGACACTCCAGGGTACTTCATGTATCATAAACATGGCCTAGACGCCATATTATTTCTTGATCTATGGGTAGACTACACCAAGGAACTACCAGAAAGTCAGAGGTGGCCCGCAGCTGGGACCTGGGATGCAGATTGCATTATGAAAGTAGAAGAAGAATTATGGAAAAAGAAAGCTAGACAGTCACAGAAAGATGCCATTGAATTATGGCGTAAAGAATCATATAGACGTACAGAAAAAGCGCTCAGACAGGAAGAGAAAAGTAAGGAGAATTCAAATAAAGTTCGAGAAAATGTATTAATTGAAAAAGGTACTCGAGTAAAGTCAGAACAAACAGACAGACAAAGAAATGCCCTTGTGAATGGTATGTATCCTCTTCTGGCCGAAGGATTACCTAAGGCTACTCCGGAAATACCAAAAGACTTGCCACCCCCATTGTTTCCGATAAAAGTACATCCCAAAGGGCACCCCAGATCCGCAGAAGATGTTTTTCTTTCCTCTTATTTAGACGACGCAGCTCCCGAGTATGCTAATGCTGCGCCACATAGACCGTCTGCCGAGGGTGTTCAACGCCAAGACCCTCCTCCGTCTGTACCTCTGCAACAGCAAACCCCGACACAAGTTCCGGCAAGCACATCTGTTTCTACATCCGCATCCACACCTATGGTTGCTATATCCCGTTCAACGAATCCTTTCACATCCAGCACCCCAGGTGGTGCTACCGGAGGTACATCAAGCATTTTTTCTACGCCACCCAGAACAAATAAACTTTCCTTTCAAGAATTAGCCCACCAACGTACACCCAAACTAGTAACTCCCAACACGCTCAAGGAACTTCTAATAGATTGTAGATATGACCCTGTGCCCGGAAAAGGGGACGAAATGATGCTGGCATCATTACGTATCCGACGAGCTGCAATATACTTAGGAAAGCTACCAGGAATGACTACACATTTAGAAAATATATATCACTTTGTTCAGTCAGGGCGAGACCCTGAGAGTATTAACAGAGCCATGGAGTACCAGAAGGTGGAAATACAGGGGGAACTGTTACGTTTCCTCATAAACTGTGTGATCAGAAATCAAGATCAACCAGGGGTAAATCCGGAAGAAATGCAAATTCTTACCACATGGGGTAAGAATATATCAGAGGGGAGACACGATAAACGATCATGTATAGTAGCTATGAGCAGAAAGATCCGCAAAGAAATAGAACGAATACACGAGGAAAGATTAGCAGTAGACGAACCAGAACAAACCGAGGACGAGGAAGAATTAGAACTGCCCACAGGACAGTTAGAAACCATGGCCTATGTAGGTAGAGGAAGATCTTGCAATAATACTAGATGCTTTACTGATCCGATATGTCCGATACGTCCAGATAATAACAGAAAATTCCAAACTCCTATAATAAATATAAGGTCCCCCGAACATTCATTCCAAGCCGCTGACAAATTACTCCGAGAACGAAGGGGTTATCATATACTCGATTCTATGGACGAACAAGAATTAGCCAGGTCAGCCGTACACTGGGTTGATAGTCCTGGAAAATATGGTGATGATACACTAGCACATACGTTTTTGAACCTCGCCCCAGATGAACAGCGTTTAGCTGGTATCTATATGATTCAACAACTCCTTATATTATATAAAAGCCAACACTCCGATCCTGGCCCCTTACCTGATATATTGACTGAATTACTCACGAATAAATGGAGAGGTTCCGGTACCAAGTTAATTAGAGAAATACTAGAATCTAGAAGGCAGTACATTCTTTTTGCATGTCCTGAACATGTCTCACTGCCCATCAAGGAAAGAACGACGTATTACATGGATAGACAAAATCCCTTACGCGAAGTGCACCCGATAAAGGGTGATGACAATGAGTTTAAACGTGTGTTTGTATACACACCCATATCTAAAATAGAACTATTAGAAATGAAGAAAGTGGTACCCAGTCATGACAAAGACCCAGCGGGTTTCCACCGTGAAATTAAAGATATGTTACTCATGGGAGAATATACCTACCCCTACATTATGACAATATTGAAGGTATTAATGCCTGCGGGCATTTACGAAAAACTCAAGGAAAAGGATTGGGAGGTGGGAGACCAGAAGATAGATTGGACAGGATTAGAGAACGAAGAAAAAGCTCGAGGTCCAGGTTCAGGGCTCGGGGACAAGACCAAAGCACTACCAGGTTTACTAGTACAGGTACTGCCACGTTTATTAACTACGAAAAAGGAAGACTGGGGTGCAATCTCAGCCTGTAAACAAAAATCAGATGAAGACACTAGTGATTTCTATTCCCGATTTGAGAAATGTTTTGGTATAAATAGTGGAATAAAAGCAAGTAGCGAGTCGTATCCACATCTGTTTGTGACAAAATTGGTTGAAAATGCCTTGCCCCAAGTTAAGAATAGAGTATTGAAGTTCGAGAGTACCTGGCAAGGTAACACTCCGTCACAAATGTTACAAATGCTACAGTACCATCACAATAGAATTAGAGAAGAACAAGAACATGAACATAGACGCATGAAAGACACGAAGATGAAAATGCTAGTTTCCCAGACAGTTCCAGCTGATGGTCATAAGAAGGGTATAACACAGTCCAGTGTTTCAACAGGTCCTGTAAAAGGGACATGTAACTATTGTAAACAGCCAGGCCATTATGTACACGATTGTCTAGTCTTAAAACATAATATCGCCATAGGTAACACAAAAGAAAGACCAAGACCACTTAGACAGGATCAGAATCAACAAGGAACCCCGCAGCATGCACAGTCCATGCCAGCTCCGCAACAGTCTATGCCAGCTCCACCACCGCAGCCTATTGCTGCCACGCAAGCAACGACCCGACAGATGTATCAGACCGCACAGTATGACTATCCTGATTATCAACGATACTCATGAAACAGCCTAGAGAGGGAAGTTGGCTTACCCCTTATTGAGGTCCCTGTAGACCAAGAAGGACCTTATGTACACAGTGAACTGTTAGGTCAAGATAGAAAATTCTTACTTGATACAGGGGCAAGCCGAACAACAATAAAACGTAGTGAAGTTCCAGGGGCACCCCTCTCAGGCTCACAGAATATTTCCCTTGGCTTTTCAGGAAAACCTATCATTAACGAAGTAACACAGCCTCTTCCACTTACGATCGGTCCCTTGACACGAACATCAGATTTATTACTTACTAAATCATGTCCAGAAAACTTGTTAGGCATAAAAACTTTGAAAGCTCTAGGAGCTATTATATGTTGTTCTCCGGAAGGAGTAAGATTGTTTTTACGTGATTTCAAAGGGCACTACGTGTCCCGAGACATGGATCACCGACTACAGACTTTACCCACACATTTATGGGCACAAGGCCCTACAGATGTTGGTTGCATGAACATTACACCATATCGAGTCACACTAAAGGCAGGAGTGGTACTTCCACGAATGCGACAATACAAGTTACCCCCAGATGCTGTAGTGGCTTTACTACAAATCATTGACGAGCTTATTACCCAAGGAGTGGTTGTGGAAACTGACTCCAATGTATGTAATTCACCGATAATTCCGATTCTTAAACGAACCGATCCAACAGCCCCGCCAGTATATCGATTGGTTATTGATCTGCGCGAATTAAATAAATGCATAGTACCACAATACCCCGTAGTCCCAGACATTTCTTCATTACTGACAGCCATTGATTCCGAAGCAACATTCTTTACTGTAATTGATCTCAAGAATGCCTTCTTCAGCGTCCCAATAGATCCGGAAAGCCAATACTTGTTCGGATTTAGTTTAAATGGACGAAGCTTTAAATTCACACGCGCACCTCAAGGATTTACAGAAAGCCCCAGCATTTATAGCCAAGCACTGAAACGAGAACTCGACAGTATCCACATGCCAGTCAACACTGCCCTGCTTCAATACGTCGATGATCTGCTGATCACCGCTAGAAGCGAACCTGAATGTGAAAAAGCCTCACTGACGGTTTTACAATTTTTGGCCGAAAAGGGGCACAAGGTGTCCCCTTCTAAGCTGCAATTCTGTGTCCAGCGAGTTGTTTACCTTGGTCACTCGCTGTCCAAGGAGGGAAGGCAGCTTACACCAGATCGCATCCAGCTAATTGCTAATATGCCAATACCCAAGACACAAAAGGAGGTGCGGGCTTTCATAGGCCTCACTTCATATTGTAGGCAGTGGATCCCTCAGTATGCATTTCTAGCGAAACCACTCATTCAATTGACAACACAGGAGGCAGCCACATCGACTGTTCTCCCTTGGACTCAGGAACATACACAAGCTTTTGAAAGCCTAAAGAAAGCCTTATGCCAAGCACCTGTTTTAGCAACACCATGTTACAATAAACAGTTTACACTCTTCGTTACAGAACGCGAAGGTACTGCCTTGTCAGTACTCACACAGGAACAAGCAGGATCACACAAACCATGTGCTTATTTTTCTAGTACATTAGATCCCGTAGCTCAGGCTTTGCCTGCGTGCCTGAAATCAGTGGCAGCAACAGCTTTAGCAATCAGACAAAGCGATGCCATAGTATTAGGACATCCATTGACAGTACAAGTACCACATGCAGTAGAGGTTCTCTTGAACCGCACACAAACACAACACTTGACTATAGCACGACTCACTGGTTACGAATTAACATTGTTTCAGCCACATATAGAAATCAGACGTTGTAGTACATTGAATCCTGCCACACTGTTACCTGTAAATGGAACAGACCCACTAGCACATGATTGTATTGAAGTTATCACTATCACGACGAAACCCAGACAAGATTTGACAGACGTCCCATTGTCAGACCCAGACCTGACGTTGTATGTAGATGGTTCATGTATGAGAACAGGTACAGGAGAGCTAGTGGCCGCTTACGCAGTCACAACAGACACTGAAATCATTGAAACAAATTGCATAAATACCTTGTCAGCTCAAGCAGCAGAGCTCATCGCTCTGACACAAGCCTGTATTCAAGCCACAAATAAAAAAGTCAACATATACACTGATTCACGTTATGCATTTGGAGTTGTACATGACTTCGGCGTGCTGTGGCGAGAGAGAGGTTATTTAACTTCTCACGGTGCCCACATTCAGCACGGACCCCTTATTCATGCCTTATTAGATGCAATACATCTACCCACTGCAATATCAATTATGAAATGTAAAGCTCATACGAAAGTTACTGATATCATTTCTCAAGGCAATGATCTAGCTGACAGAACAGCTAAACAGACTGCTCAAACTCAAACATCCGACATGACAAAGACAATAGTCCCGACACCAACACATTGCATGATGGTTAAGGATCCCGTTCTTGACGTAATCGACATACAGACACATGCTACACCAGACGAAATAAAGAAATGGACTGCATTAGGAGGGATCCAAACGGATCAAGGATGGATGACAAAGGAAAAATCTGTGTGGTTCCTTCCTGATTCAATGGTCCAAGTCGTTATTAACACTGTACATAGTCCAGCACATCTAGGAGAAAAAGCTATGCTAGACAGCATCCAACACATTTGGTTCAACAAACATTTACGAGCAGCAGCTAAACAAAAAGTCCGTACCTGTATGATCTGTTGTCAGTTTAACCCAGGTAAAAGCATTCCCGTAGAACAGGGTGGATTTCAGCCTCCTGATCACCCTTTTGAAGTCCTCCAGATGGATTATATCCAGATGGAACGATGTCGAGGATTCAAATATGTTCTTGTAGTTGTCTGTGCTCTTTCCCGTTGGACAGAGGCATACCCGGTTTCAGATTACACTGCCCCGACTACTGCCAAACAGTTAGTTCGAGAATTCTTCCCACGGTACGGTTTACCACGTGCTGTCTACTCAGATAACGGCCAGCCGTTCTCATCCGAACTAATGAAACACGTTTCACTTTTGTTAGGCTATCAGTGGAAATTTCACTGTGTCCGACACCCCGAGGCAGCAGGACTCGTGGAACGACATAACCAGACCCTGAAAATTAGATTGTCCAAAATCTGTAGAGAGAAAGGTGTCGACTGGGTAGTAGCCTTACCCGTTGCACTCTTTTACATGAGAATGGTAGCACACTCTCGAACAGGGCTATCCCCTTATGAAGTGATCTTCGGTAGACCACCAAATATGTGGGGGACGCCTATACCACGCAAAATAACTGATATTGACTGTAATATGCTGACAGATTACTTGGCTTCCTTGATGTCTGCACTACAATCTTGTCGTTCACAGGTAGCTGCAGCCTTTCCCGACAACACCGAGGTGAAACCCCATGACGTAATTCCAGGAGACTTGGTGTTAGTGAGGAACTTTGATCGGAAGTCTCAGCTGGATCCTAGGTGGAAATCGCCTCAACTCGTATTGCTAACGACGAGGACAGCCGTGAAGATCGAAGGTCGAAAAGGCTGGATACATTCAAGTCATATCAAGAAATTTCATGGACTACCGTCAGACGTAAACGACACACTTTGCGTGTCTTCACCGATTGACTCAAAACTTCCTTTGGTTGAACTGAATAACCATGAACAATATAAACTAAAACTTCGGTCTAACAAGTCAGGCAATTTGATTGTTTAAGTCCTCTCCAAGGTGAATCGGTCGAATTTGTCTCTGACATGTACCCCTTAGACCTGTATAGAGAAAGAAACAGAAGGATAAAGTTGAAACGACATGCGTACTGTAAATCACTGCGTAGTCATTGCACAGTGACGTTATTAATTTTGTTTTTCTTAAGTCTTTTAATAATTACTGCAAGTATATTGTTGCACATATATTATCCTATTTCTAGACATGTTTATAATGTTACTGCTGAACATTCTTTTAGTGAATTACCTCCGCATGAATTGTCCTATAGATTTGCGCTGCGCAATAACACTTTTATTAGTATGTTACATCATTCCCATCAGGTTAGCAATGCTACAAATTGTTGGATATGTGGCCGACTCCCTCCCTTTCAGAACTATAAAGGAATTCTGCCTCTCTTTCCATACCCGTTCACACACAACGGCTCCTGTGGAGCATGGTTTAGTTTAATTAATTCCCTAGATTCGAATTCTGCAGTTTACCAGAATAACTGGGTATGGGGAAATCTGAACTTAGTTTTACTCAAAGTCTGTCACCCTAACAAGGAGGGACTTCCCAAAAGAACAGGAACTGATCTAGAAAATGAAGTATATGGATTAGGTAATTTTACGCTTAATCTCATGATCCTGAATGTCGAATCCGAAGCTACTCCAATTTTGCCCGCCATGTCAGTATTTCCAGTAAAAGGTGAATTATGTGTAAGAAAGAATGGTTCCATACATATGGGCCATAGTAGATGCACCACTGTAATAGAATTTAGTGATCAAGGCAAGTCTACATTTAGAGCTTCCCGCCATTCCTACTTCATATGTGGTCAGACGGCATACATACGTTTGCCACTAGATTGGGATGGTACCTGCTACATCGGATTCCTTTTGCCACCTGTTTTCCTAGCTCCTCCTGATTATCACAGAAACACTCATTTAGTACACAATAGAGAAAGGAGAGATCTCCCAATAGTCGATTATACTGAGACAGCATGGGAAAAATACACAGATTTCAATAAAGGTCTCTTCCCATATATAGTTACAGTTACCAATAGTAAGCTGATACGTAGATTAACCAGAACCCTTGAAGCAGTAGTGAACGAAACTATTTCCGCCTTAGGCAATTTAACAGAAGAGCAGTCTGCTATGCGGATTGTTGTGCTTCAAAATCGTCTTGTCCTTGACGTCATCCTGGCCGATAGGGGCGGAGCTTGTAGGGTCATCGGATCAAGCTGTTGCATTTTCATACCAGAAAATTCGCCATCTGTAGATAAAGCCATAACTCGCCTTCATAAGATTGTAAGCCAGATACACCAGAATCCAGGCACCTGGACTTGGTCCGGTTGGTTTTGGAGTGTATTATCTACCTTTGGATGGAAGGTCCTATCCTTCCTAGGTATTGGCTTCCTCATATTATTCAGTTGCTGTCTATGCCTACAATGTGGACCAGCGATCTGTGGTCTGTGTGCCACATCGTGTATTCCACCACCAAGATTTCATTCATCACGGAAGAAGAAAGAAGAACAAATGATGTTATATGAACAGATCAACGGATTGATGAAGATTGATATCTCTTAACGGGCAAGTAGGGGACAAGGAGGGAATGTGGAAATATGGATTTTTATGATCAGTTATGTCCCCTATCTTGGACCCCAACGGTTTCATGTATAAATCACAAGTACATGTATGTTCCCTCCAGTTCCAGTTATGAAGACGCAAACACATGTGCGTCCACCGTCAACATGTCCTCTTTCAGATCCGCCATGAATGGGCCGGATACTCCATTCCTAAGTATGAAAGGCCACCGGCTTATATGGTTCACTTATGCCATTTTACAGTCCAGGCAAGTAGGCCCTGATTCTGCCATCAAGCTTTTCCTGCCTTCTGCCTCTGAAAGCTCCAGTCCGAGCTCGCATCTGTATCCATGAACTTTGTCCTACTCTCTGCGCGGCTAACGGTGCCTGACATCAGCCTGTTGCCTGCCAAAAACTGTATTTCACCTTCGAAATTATCTGTTCCGCTCCCTATCCAATGCATTCCTGTCTAGTAGTTTAAGTAAACATTCTTCCAGCTACCGAGCAAAGGCCCGGCTTCTCTGTCATTATGCAAGTAATTCATAGCCCTGTTACTATGGAAGATTTCTGCCCTCGCATCTAGTGTAGACACTTAGACGCTTGTACACGCACTAACAGTCAGTATAGTCAGTATAGAATAAGATTCTACTCTAAGAGACCTCTCTTTTGGATAACATAGTTCTCTAAACATAGGATGTTAGATATGATTTGGGATTAGGTTGACTTGACCCTCCAGACTTCTGTCGCCACATGTAGAGCTAAATGTCAAGTCCCCTTCACCCCCTAGTTGCACGTCAATCACACGTCATGCTGCTGCGCGCGCATTTCTGCCAAGTATTTCTGCTGACATTGCGAAATTCTTTCATGGAACCACCCTATTATGACATCATACCTGATGACGTTCTTTAGTTACGCCCAGTTACACCCACTCTAGCTACGCATGTATGTTTTATCTTTGCTATCAATTGTTACGCCTCCTCCATCTGTTTCACTGTAATGCCTATTGTATAAAAATGATTACTTGTCAATAAAGTAGCGTCTTCACTTCCTGAACCTTCGTGGTGATGGAATATGGAGCTCCTCAATTTAAATTGATTTTGGAATAAAGCCCGTTCCGAACCTCTAATACCACGGATTCTGCCTCTTATTTTACTGAGCTATTATTATAGATTTTCCGCATCAAATTAAGTTCCGGTAATTAAATTATTTACCACAATGTACACAGGGCAAATTACCTCTAGTGGGTGGAAATAGATCAGCCGATCTACATCACTGATAATTCTGGAAAATAACAGAGTCAGGAAAAGTTGTGTCAGAAAGAAGTGGTGTCAAGTAATTTAAAAAAACTGCTACAGAACAACAGTCATCCTCTTAAATCGCTTATTACTCACATGATGTTGTATTTTTTAGCTTGCGTCTGTTTTGAAAAACCTGAATGTGGGTTTAAAAGATGTTTTTAGCCACTAGTCCGATTGAATAGAGGGGCTGAATGAGGCATAATGCCGAGAACTGAATTTACTTACAGAGGAGAATGTGTAGTCCGTGCTGAGGGCAGTAGAACGTGCAAATCTCTTTCTATGCTGTACAAGAAAGAATACGAGCAAAGTATAAGCATCATGAGGCTGACGGTAAAGGGAGATGTTAAGACGGACAAGTGGGTCAATTACCTTAAAGAGCAGTGTCGCGGAGATGAATCCGGTAAATTCGCAGATTTTTATTTTCGGTAACGAAGCACTACGAAAAAAAGTACGGACGGTTAAGTTGGAGGGGGCACAAAGTCGTTAGAATCTTGAGTATAGTCTATGCGCCAAAGAAAGCGGGGGCCATACCTTGAGGCATCCAGTTTAGTTCGTCCTCTCAGTCTCGCGGTTTGTGAGTTCCGATCATGTGACCTCAGCGCTGTTTATGTATGCGGAAATGAGGCACGGTGAATCGTAGAGGAAGGACTATGTTTTCGAAGCATCTATTTTATAAAATGTAATTTCATGCGATATCGGTATGGTAATTTAAGAAAATGGCTAGGAAATTCTTGCAAAACTGTAGATGGAATTAATTTCCATAAAAAACCATACTTATAAAAATGGTGAATTCGCAGTAGTGCAAATAAATGAACAACCACGATAGTTCATTGCCAATTTATTGCAATTGTTCTTATGTTGTAATTGTATATCAAGATGGAGTTTGTTGCAACTTCATAGCAATTAGTCATATGATATGGTTATGTTTTCATGTATTTGGTATTGACAACTGGAAAACTTTATCGAGACTCATGTAACCAAAGCTGAATGGAAGACCTTCTTCTACAACGGAACGGATGAAAAAGGGTCTGCATGGCTTAAGTCAGTTTGAAGAGTTCTGAAAGTTCGTTCAATCCGTTAGTAGCTGTGTTAAATTTCAAAATTAACATCGCTTCGCGTCTTGACAATTTCAGTTCAAGATCGCCTCCTCTCTCATCCTGTTCAACTTTTGAGATGACTGTCCATATTAAATCTTTAATTGAGTGATTTTTACTTTTCCAGTGGTTGACCAGTGGCGCTGTTTCGACGTTTTTGTTAATCCTTGATTTATGTTGGGATATTCTTAGTCGGATTTCTTGGCTTGTTTTCCCAATATACAACAGATTACAGGGGCATCGTATCCCATAAATAACGAATTTGCTTTTGCAGTTCGTGAAGGATTCATGTTTCCAATAGATGGAATTATGTTGGAAAAGAGAGCCTTCTTCGGTAGATGAACAGCATATACAAGTGCCGCATTTATGATGGCCACATAATGGTGGAAGTCCAACGTAGTCTCGTATAGTGTTTTGTTTTGTGTTGGGCATTGCTGCCCGCACAATTTGATTTGCAATGTTACGTCCCTTTTTAAAAGCAAAAAGGGGGTTGTGTCTGAGTGATTGATCGATGTTCTTGATCAAGTGCCAATTCTGATTAATGACTTTTTTGAGCATATTTGAATTGGGACAAAAAGTAGAGACACAGACAATTCTCTCGAGTGGTGGTTTGACATTTTTTTCGAGAAGTACATCTCGTGGGGTGAACCAAGCTCTTTTCAAAGACCTTTTAAGCAACTTTTTAGGATATCCTCGTTGTTTTAAATTGTCCAATAGTTTGGATGCATGTAACATATATTCATCCTTAAAGAAGCAGTTGCGTCTAGACTATACTCAAGATTCTAACGACTTTGTGCCCCTCCAACTTAACCGTCTGTACTTTTTTTCGTAGTGCTTCGTTACCGAAAATAAAAATCAGCGAATTTACCGGATTCATCTCCTCGACACTGCTGTTTAAGGTAATTGACCCACTTGTTCGTCTTAACATCTCCCTTTACCGTCAGCCTCATGATGCTTATACTTTGCTCGTATTCTTTCTTGTACAGCATAGAAAGAAATTTGCACGTTCTACTGCCCTCAGCACGGACTACACATTCTCCTCTGTAAGTAAATTCAGTTCTCTGCATTATGCCTCATTCAGCCCCTCTATTCAATCGGACTAGTGGCTAAAAACATCTTTTAAACCCACATTCAGGTTTTTCAAAACAGACGCAAGCTAAAAAATACAACATCATGTGAGTAATAAGCGATTTAAGAGGATGACTGTTGTTCTGTAGCAGTTTTTTTAAATTACTTGACACCACTTCTTTCTGACACAACTTTTCCTGACTCTGTTATTTTCCAAAATTATCAGTGATGTAGATCGGCTGATCTATTTCCACCCACTAGAGGTAATTTGCCCTGTGTACATGTACACACTTGTAAAGAGACGATGTTGGGCGTCTAGACATACTGAATCATTCTTTCTTTTTGTTCTCCTAGCCTACAGGTCCTGATGAGAGCCCTAGTAATTATGGGGACTCGAAACGCGTAGACCTTGCTTTTCTGGCCACAAGAATTCGAACCCAATCAAAATTGTTAGACACTAACTTCATATTGTTTAGCTTTTGTCTTCTGTGGTTTTTACAAAAAAGTTTTATGTATATTGATGAATCAATCCCTTGTATGTTTCTGAATGAATGAATGTGTGAATGAGAATAAATTAGTTGAATTGAATCGATTGATTGAATGTGATGGTTCGCGAATTTAGCACAGTTTTGTCCACTGAGTGTTTTTTCTAAATTTCTGATTGATCTACGAATGAGAAGGTCAACTATATGAATAATAAATTAAAGAATTGATTAATTCAATTGACAAAGCCCCTTGTCTTAGGTTTTTTGTTTGGTTCAAAATGCCTCCTCACAATTGATTGAGAAGAAAAAGGATTATTGCAGTACTAGCAATCTGTTGTTACTTACTATATTTGACTCAGCTCTACTGCCATTAGCCAAAACCCAGTCTTGTTATTGGTTACACAATCATGTAAAGCGTTGTGATGTCCTTGGATCAAGTTTGCTCTATAGAAAATGGCAACAAGTAAAATAAATACTATTAGCCGTATATCTGCCCAGACATCTGGATGTCTGGGCAGATGTCAACTTTATGTACTACCCTTCCCCTCCAAGCAGGATGTACCCAGCCACTACTGGGTGCTGTGTTGCCAGACAAACCACCTTTAGAGCCATGCACTGTTCGGTAAGCAGACTTAATTAGTTAGTGAAAAAGGCTGTGCCTGAGATGGTGCTACCAGTAAGTTGCAGTACTAGGGGAGGTCACATATCATTCTTTATCTTCCTATACCTTAGTCACAAACATTTTCATGGTTTTCAGTATAGAATTTTATTATTGCAATTTAATATGCGGCATAATCGCAGGGCTCTTCACAGTAGTAAATGACTGGCATGCTTGTTTCATGTGTAATATTATTCTCAGAGTTTAAGAAGTACATGGTTGTACACCTGTTTCCCCACAAGGCAGTTCTCAATGCCTGTTATTTTTTTAGCACAGCCTGGCAGGGGCATAGCTTGGTCAGGAAGACGAGGGGAAGGGGGGATAGGGGGGGGAAGCTTTAGATTTTCCGACAATCACATTGGCATATCATGAGAAGCAGCAAATGATGGCAGCTTAAGGGCCAGTGGCAAGGGAAATGAGTGCAGAATGTGTGGGGTACTTAAAACACAGTCTTTTGAAGAAGACCTTCATACCAGAGAGAGAGAGTATATGTGTGTGTTTTGAGTGGGTATTTAAAAATCCCAGGTGAAATCTGACAGACACCTTATCGTACCCAACTAAAAGCTCCTGTACCCAAATATGTATTAAATAGTACATTTATGAGGGGAGTGTAACACCCCAAACACCCTCCCTGAAGCTACACCCTTGTAGCCTGGTGAAGGCACAATATCTGGGTTTAAGGATTCTTGTGTAAACCAGTGGCTGGATGTACATGAAATTAGAGATGGACATTTTCCCACCAGTAGAAGGGAGGCACCTTTCAGTCTAGGTGCATACTTATCAACATTCATTGATTAAAAAAAATGAGGTAGGGTTTTTTGAGTTTTAAAACCACGAACTAGCATAATGATGCCAACTCTGGAAATGACATCAAACAGCCTTTTCCTCGAGGATACCGTTGCAGGAAATGATATTGCATACTGTGGGACACAGATCAGAGACAAGAACTAGGCAGCTTCTGACTCTGAGGCATCATAAAAAATAAATGTCATCACATAAATGAGAGGCCATTTTGCGTTGCAGCCAAAATTAATTTCACTAACAACACAATTCCTCAATAAAAAACAACTTTGTTCACAAAATTCATTAGTATTTTAGAGCCTTTCTCAAAATGTGTAGCTTTACTTTAAAATGCCTTTCGAAGCTGTTTAGGTTTCGCCTACACAGTGCTTGCGCTATGCTTCAAAAATCTATTATTTTTAATAATAAACTTAAAAGGGAATTCCATCCCGCCTCCTCTCTTTTCTGGCTTCTCATCGGTTCCTGTACGTGCCACTCACCTTTCCTCCAATTCTATTGGCTGCAGCATATTTTCCTGCATTTACCAATGCTTGTTCTTCGTCTGCTTCCCTTATCTGTCTCCCACCACCAAAATACTGTTAACATCCGCTTTGATGGAATGCATAAAGTTTTGCCCTTTACTGTTGAACCATATTTTTATACCTATTTATCACCCGGAGAGATTAAGTGATTTGCATAGAATCATAGGGTGTTGCTGTGGCGCTGCCGAGACTCAAACCTGTATCCCTAGCTCTTGAGTCATCAGCTCGTGCTGCTGCGCCTCATCCTCTCCACCTCCGTGTCATCTGTCAGGGAGCTCTTTCCTTCTCCCGGACGATGATTTATGAAAACAGCCCTTTATTCATTACATAGGCGAAACCTATGCATTACCAATGCTTATTTTAAAAGGTGGCAATTGTGTTCCTTGGTTAAGAGAGGAGGATGTCCATGTCGGTAAAGGATCTTGGTAGGTGAAGGAACTACCACTCAGGCTATAAAGGGCAGCACATATCTCCATGGCATGACTTGGGTGCTGCTCATTGCCTTTTATGCCAGTGTCTAGACTCCCATTGGGACTGGTAGGACGTTTAAGAAAATGGTTGCAAAATATACCTTCTGTCATTGCGGTGCAGGCAGCCTCTCTGTTTCTGATGTTAGGAATACTCCAGTATATCACACTGGATAGAGGGTCTGATGCACAAAGAGTACAACTGAATATGTGAATGCCAAGTGTAAATTTGCACTGCACAAAAGTGCCTTCCTATTTACGACTAACCAGGAGCGGCTGCTAGGGAACTGTAGTGGTGGCGCCTGGGGTGGGGTTGTAGGGGTGGATTACAAAAATAACATAGAAAAGAAATGCTCATTTACTTGCCAGACGCAGCCTCTCCTCTGTCCTCTTATGTAGTCTCCAGGAAGCAGGAAGCACGCAGGTTCCCAGACTCCCCTATCCAATCACAATGCTGCTGTCACCAGCATGACAGCGACGTTGTGATTGGACTGAGCGCCCTGGTTCGGCGCTGAGACAGGGAGTGGGAGCATGTGCATGATCCCCACCCACCCTTGCAATACAGCTGAGTGAAGAACATGCTAAGTGCGCTTGACGGTTTGGCCGGCCCAAGACGGCCGGCCAATCAGTCATGTGCACCAGGCCAGGACTGGAAACCTAAACCGGCCCTGACAAACTGCTCGGCTGGCCCCCCCTGGGGGCTGGGGGGGGTGGAGCCGAGCTGTTTGCGAGGGCCGGTTTCGGACGGTTTTGTTGCAGGAGGCCGATATTGCCGACCCCCGGTAACAAAAACGGCCCCCCAGCGGCCCAAAACCGGCCCCCACCATGGCGGCCTACCGGGGGAAACGCCCGTTGCCCGCCACGGGCAGTCCGGCCCTGATGTGCACTTATGGTGCAGCAACCACTCCTCCCTGTGAAGACAGCCAAAACCCGCTTCAACCTAACCTGGTTCAGGCTCCATACAAAAAATACAATTATACTAACGTACTGTTATTAACGTTGCGTTATTATCATTTTACTTTTCCTATGAACTCAGTCGAGCGATGCTCCTTCGCCTTAGCAGGGGAGCTGCCACTGCAACTAACATTATGAATTGCGATGGATAGACTGTGAACCCTTGGGTTCCAGCTCAGAGCAGTAACCAGTTTAGTGGACTGTAATCATAGGAAATACCATAAAAGGACCCGCAAAGCTGCTCAAAGCTACCAGTTTACTGACAACTATAAATTGTGCATCTGTCCCTCACACCTCTTCATCCACCACACTGCTAAGCGCTGAGTCCCATAACACAGTAGTCGCAACTCCCTGGTCATCACGCACTAGATGGAAACACTTCCCACAGACGATCAAAAACAAAGATAGCTGCCTTCCAACCACACAGCCTCCATGGCACCTTCAGTATCCCGTTTCAGTTTCGGTACTCATGTGTAAGCGCTTTATAAATGTTGCAATACAATACCAATGCACAATTACATCTCACCAGTAGATTCTTCAGTCTGCCATAAATTAAAAGGGCTGATTCTTACTCTTACTCACTAAAGTCATCTCAGAGTTATGCTAAAAAACAAAAGAAAAGTCCAGCCATGCAAGCGAAAGAGCCATTTAACAAGTAGCAGAAGTCATAGGCCACTCCCCCAAAGCCAGATATCAGAGTCAAAGCCATTAGAATAAGACTTGCAACGAGCAGCAATCATTAAGTTGGATAAGTAGCAGAAACAAAAATAGGACTGCAAAGCAAAAATAGTGTCTCGAACAGGTGAAGCCATCGAGCCCAAATACAGCTCCTTAACTGGTGGTGCAAGAGCATTCTATGCAGTGGGAAACATGCTCTTTGTTTCCGGTCCAGGGAAGGCATGGCTTGGCAGTTCGGGCTGGACTGTTCCCATGAGGCACAGGGTCAGACTGATTTGCATATGGCCATGTCTGAACTGGGGTGGCAGAGTGGGCTAAAGAACGGTGATGGATTAAACCCAGATCTGTTGACTGGGTGTGAGTGTTTGATTGGTTCTGATGCTCCGTCCATCACCACCCCCTTTTGTACCGCTTTGTTCGCCATAAGTTGGCAGGGTATGCTCAGACGTGAGTCCCTTGCTCACTTTGCCACTGGATTCAAGCAAGCTTGGCTGAAGACGGCTGAAATGCCAGATACCGGTCCTAGGAAGCTTGTTTCCGGTCCAGGGAAGGCATGGCTTGGCAGTTCGGGCTGGACTGTTCCCATGAAGCACAGGGTCAGACTGATTTGCATATGGCCATGTCTGAACTGGGGTTGCAGAGTGGGCTAAAGAACGGTGATGGATTAAACCCAGATCTGTTGACTGGGTGTGAGTGTTTGATTGGTTCTGATGCTCCGTCCATCACCACCCCCTTTTGTACCGCTTTGTGTAAGGGGAGACAATACCAGTATGGCCTCGGCACCATCTTGAAAGAGGCAGTGCAGCAGTATGAGCTATGATGGCTCAGTAACTGGAGTGTCAACAGGGACTCAAATGTCACATACGAAGAACAGTGATAGTTTGGTGAACTTTGAAATCTAGTTGGGTTTAACATCAAACTATGAGTTTGCCTGAGAGAGCATGTCTGTCCCAAGAAAGGTTCTCCCATGAGACCAATTTTTTTTAAGATTAGTGTAAGGTGGTGCATTTTCTCGCACATTTTATTAAATCAATTGAAGAAAATGTATAGTTTTTGCAGATATTCTCAAAATGAATATTCAAATAATATTTATGAGCATCCCTGGTGTGTCAAGTGAACCTTGCCTCCCCAGGGGTGCAGGCACCAGGCAAGGGGGCTTGGCATTAGGGCCTCTTCCGAGAAGCATTTATAAAATGAGCTCTCTTACTTCAATCTGCATGCATGTCAGGCTGATAGACGGGCACATTAGGGACAGTGGCAGCTGGTCAGATAGGCCAGGGATGCTCAATGTGTTAGTGATGGTGGGCAGATAGTTAAGAGCTGCAGATTGTGCCAGGACAGGTGAGAGATGAAAGTTACTTTCATGTTGGTCCTAAAGGTTTATGGTATAGTTAGTCCACTGATTATAGATATTGCTGTGACAAGACTAACAAGTTTCCATATTGGACAAAACAGCATGTATTGAAATGCCACTGTACTTGTTACTTACAACACTTACACGTTAAACAAAAGATCCTCAAATTAGATCAAAAATCAATCAATCAGGGTTTGTAAAGTGTGGCTACTTACTCGTGAGGGTCTCAACGTATTGGGGGGCGGGGCTGCTGAGAATAATGCTTTCATTAATCTCAAAACTGGTTTATATCGTGGCGGTTTTCGAGACCATCAATTATTGTTTTGTTCACTATGCCACTACAGATATTGAGCAACAGTATGCAAATCAGACGTGTTTCTGCTCTACCACCATTTGTGTATCGTTATAATGGCATTTTGGCAGTAAAGCGCTATAAAATAAAATACGCTCTATCATACCCTAAAATCATAGTTAATCAAGTTTCTTTGGAGTGCCTGACCATGGAATGCTACTTGGTGTACCGCTTAATTTCTCTGTACAGCCTCAGAACTCCATGTTAACATTTAATTAACATATGGTAGGTGGCACTGTGTCTGCTATAAAATACCCCCAATCAAGATTCCAGTCAGTGGATGAAAAAGTTAGATCCATGATTTTAGAATACAGAAATGCTAATTAAATGTGCCTAGATGTTAGAAAGCTCACTGAACACTCCAGAAAGGGTGCAACTTAGTTAAATCTTGATGTTTTTGCCGCTTCTTAAAGTGAACCCTGCACTCTGGTCCCATGATTGTGAATATTAGCAAATTTTGAGTTGCTGCCAAAATGGCTGAATTAGATCTTGCTCTGGGGGCTTCTGAAAATCCTGAAAAAAAACATTGAGAATTCAACTATCCTGTAGTATTTTTAAGTCAAAGTCACGTATGAAAAAGCCTATTTTGGACGATTTAAATCCAAACGTACACAAGTTGTTCTTTTGCAACATATGCTCTACATCATGGCAGCTCTATGTGTTTAACATCTGCTTGTCAACTTCAGTGACAATTTCAAATGACTGTAGGGTCAACTGACCCCTTTACATCCTTTTGAGGTCGATGTTTTGAGTAACATTCAATTATGTATAATAAAGCCTGTTGATTACACACTATGCAGAGTCATAACTGCAGCAGTGGCTTCTGAATAATAAAAGAAATGCATTACAACTTCTGAATTGAACACTAGTATCTGTGTAAGCATTTCATCAAAATGCTGACAAAGTGTCCCACACAGCTATGACATTTCTTTCCCTGACTCTTGCCTCGGGCATTTATTTTGCTACGTGCAAATGTCACTGACTGGTGATTTTGTGCAGTCTTCCAAGAATACTGCATGCTAGGTCCTCCACCATCAGTCTCGCTTAACTCTCGAAGTCATGACTATTAGCACTGCCATTGAATGGCATTGAATGGCACTGAAAGTCATGGCAATTGTACAAAGACCCTGTTAGACCTGTAAGCCTTAGGGTGATCTTTGCCCAAAACATTTGCCTTTGCCTTTACCCCCCCTGTCCCACACAGCTATGACATTTCTTTCCCTGATTCTTGCCTCAGGCATTTATTTTGCTACGTGAAAATGTCACTGATTCATCCGACGGAGCATCACAGTGTTAAAGTGCTTGTGCTCACTTCCTAAAACACAGTCACATTGTTTTACATCTTAGTGGCATATTTTATTTACTCAAGTCCCTGGGAAGGGGGCATACCATATACCCAGGGCTGGTAAATAAATGCCGCTAGTGGGCCTGCAGTACTTTTCGTGCCACCCACTAAAGTAGCCCCTGAAAACATATGAAAGGCCTGCTATAGCAGCCTGTTGGCATGTTTAAACTGGCATTCTACTTGTCAAAATAAACCTCTTGTCAAGCCTAAAACTCCCTATTTTTATACATATGTCACCTCTAGGATAGGCCCCAAACAGCCCATAGGGCAGGGGGCCTTGTATTTAAAAAGTTGGACATGTAGTTTTAATTTTTATATATCCTGGAAGTGAAAAACTCACAAATTTGTTTTTCACTACTGTGATGCCATAGGATAACATTGGGTCACCTTTTAGATTTAATAAGTGATAACTTTTGTTTGGGAGCAGTTGGACATGTTATGTTTGGTGTGTGCAAAATTGCAATTTAAAATCCTCTCTAATGGTAAAGTTGGATTTTAAGTCATAATTCTGAAAATGCAACTTTAGAAAGTTGTCATTTTCTTGTTCTAACCGTTTGGGGCCTGCAGCCTGTTTCCTGCATCACATGACTAGGTGTAGTGGGCCTTTGTGTATTCCTCCCAGACAGCCACACAATAGAGAGACTGAGTGTTGGCAGGATGGGCCATTCAATGCAGGATGGGGGAGTGGAGTTGGGCACAGCCCTACTTGCCCTTCAAAGACACTGCCTCATTCACACACAAATAACTTCACTTTAACCTCTTGTGCCTGCAGACAGGCTTGTACCTGGGCAGGTAGGACAGAAATTCCAAACTTGTCTGCAGGGGGAAACTCCAAATGGTTCTTCCACTTCAAAGGGGGCACAAGGTATAAAAATAGGGCTCTCAGGCCCACTCCTCAGTACACATCTGGATTTCCGGAAGGACTCTGAGGACTATCCTGCTTCCTATGGCCTGCTGTGTACTTCAGAAGACTGCCCTGAAGCACCATGAGGACTACCCTGCTTTCTGAAGCCTGGCCTGTGTCCTCAGAGCACCTCCCTGCTGCTTGAGACGTGCTTTCCTGCTTGAACCGAAGACTTCCAGAGTGACTCCAAAGGCTAATTGGCTGGCCACCTGATCAGATCCTCAGGGATAGAAAAGGCTCTAACCATATGACCCCGTACCTGGAGACAGCCTAAGTGAGTCCTGTCCATCCAAGTGGTGCACCTTCCAGTCTTGGACCCTTGGAAGTGGTGTTAAAGGTGCCCAGATATTAGAAATACGAAATTTGGGACAAACAATATTTCTGCCAAAATGTGCTCTGCGAACCAAAAGGAGATTGGGACCTACTTGCTTTCCAATCCCACCAAGGTGCATCGCTGGTCAGCCTCTTTGCGACAGCTCCTGCTACGTTCTTCTCCGCAGAAGAAAATCCTGTTCAGTGGCTTCACGAATAATGTGCCCTCATTGAGCCCTTGTCAGCTGCAGCCTGCAGCTTTGTCCTGTTGCAGATTTTCAACTTCCTAAAAACGGACTAAGTCCAGGCGTAGAAATCTTCACCGCAACTGTGTCAAGCGGCTCCTTGAGGAGGACGCCTCCTTCTCGGACCCTGCCAGCTGCCTTGCCCTGCTGAACTTGAGCTTACCAGACATTTTTCTTCTAAAATATTTCTAAGTCTAAAGGTAAGCTGAGACAGGGTCCAATTCTCTTGGTGTTTTCGAATCACGGTCCATCGTGGTTGGTTATAACTATTGACTTTACCCCAGTCTTGCTTGACTAGATGTCTGTGGTAGGCGCTTTGAACTTTCAGGCTATATTTTTCAGTTTGAAATAAAAAAAATTATTGCTCTGGTTCTACTGAGTTTTGTCTGTTTTGTGTCAAATAATTTATCAGAATTTACTCTATTTTACTAAATTGGAGCGTCAGTTTTCTTGTGTTGTGGGGTTACGCACAGGTTAATTTAGTAACTTTTTTGTGGTTAGCCCTGCCAAGGATTGTAACTGTTGCTTGAGTAGGGTTTCACTCCCCTCAACCAATAATAGATTTCTCACAGACCCATTTCAACGATGGTGTAATAGCATATCAGTGACACCATAAACTAAGCCTGAAATAATATCAGTTGTACACCTTAACAAATGAATCTTCTTTTGAAATCTCGATGAATATAGTTTGAAGCAGGTGAATCTGAAAGAATACATTTTGGCTCACTTTATTAATTCATTAGAGCCATCAGCCCATGCAAGGATGCCTTTTGGTCATAAATACATATTGCATTCAGACTCTCCGCATGAAAAATTAAGTCTTTATATTATGGGCATTTTGTGACTATTTGAAATTTCATAAAATAGAATTATATGTATCTAAAAAAAATCCTATGAAACTGTAAAAAGTCATTGGTATTATAATAGCATAACAGGTACATGTATGTGTTTGTATATTGTAGCTGATAAATCTATCTCATGCAAATAGTAAAACGTTTATTGACATTGATATATTTGACGATAAATACTAGAAGACTTCAGTACAAAAACACTGCATTTTCTTTTCAACTGTATTTTATTTTTAGTTTGTTAAAAAACAGTTAAAGTAAACTAGTCACTAATTGCACATCATAGAACAGATTAGTTTCTTTAAAAATACTGAAAAAAGCATTGGCAATGCCAGTTTGTCTGGCTTTAAAGGAATGTTGTGTAGTAATGTGAATCAGTACAATTAAATAGCATGGAAAAAGATAGGTATTTGTGTGGAAGCAAAAAAATGTAGACCAATATCAATGTAGGTTAAAAGGTCAGGTGACAGTTGCATTGTCAAGTCAGACTTAAAAATCCATGTAGGTTAATGACTGCCCCCTTCCATGAGAGCTGCAGACACAGAAAAACAACATAAGTTGTCCAGTTATCTAAGACAGTTTAGTAGGGTGGTAATGTCATGTGTGTGCCCCTGAAAGTTCCAGCTTCGTTAGCTGGATACATCAACAAATTGATCATGGCTGGTGGAGGGCATGCACTTTTTGTGGAAGCACGTAGCGTCTTCCCAATTAAAACAGATACTCCTAGCTCCCAACATGTGGGCGGAACCAAAACCCTTCTCTAGTGATGCTAACATAATGTACTGACAAAAGCTGCACCATAAATCATCAAATACATAATCCACAATAACTGGGCTCAAATGATTGTGGTTGGAGCCCTTCAAACAGAGCATGGGCCAAGAAGCACCCATCACTGCCCGCATAGGCGCTGCGTAGAGGAGACGTCTTGTAAATCATACAGGGACTCGTGATTTTGCTGTTCACTAAGTTAAGACTGAGTGCTCCCACGCTGCTTAAGGTTTGATTTTAGTGAGACCTTGGCAACATCATACTTTAATACCCATACATATATTTAGCTGCACTCTCGAGCCCTTATTCTCCAAGAACTCTAGTGTCTTGACCAAATCATCCGTTTGACGCCAATTTTTCTCTTTGCTGGACAGATCCTGGCGGGTAACGTTTTTATTTGCTATGAGCTTTAGTAAGCTGTCTCTCTTTGCGTTCACAATGCGACCGAATGGCTCAAGCACAAGACGTCAATGTTTTCTTCGCTTCCTCTCTCTAGTCTATTAGCTTCTCCTGGAGTAGTACTATGTAGCTGTTGCACTCCACTGCAAAGGGAACCTTCACTCTTCCGATCAGCACACCATGTACCACTGCTGGCTATTATAGCAGTATATACCTTTAGTAATGGGATGAGTGTATGGTCACCAGATATCATTAGATGCCTCAAGGCTTGTATCACTGTAGTCCTATTGGTACTCCTTTCACAGAGCCGTGGCGATTTCTTGAACTTCTGCTCTAGAAAACATTTTGATAGACATAGCTGTAAAGTACCTCTGCATTGGTGGCCTGCTCTTCCTTTTCCTCATATTTTTCTGGTCTCAGTTGAGAGCTCATAATTGTGAGCTCACGTCCAACGCACAGCACAGGAAGCTAAGAATTGGAGCCTGCACAGTCCACATCAATACAGGGTGTGCCTCTGTGGTGTACTTCCGCACTACTTATGCTGATTCACCTTGCAGATCCAGCACCCAGCTTTCTGCCTAAAGAACTACATCTTCTCTAACCTGAACGCCATCCTTCCGCATCTCGTTTCAGTGTGCGGTCAGTGAGGCTTCATGACCCCACACTATCATGGTGCAAGTTGAGTATTGGTAGAGTGAGATGAGGCAGGTTCACCCTGATTGATTTGTAGCCCCAGGCGCTGCAGGGATGAAACCTGAAGGACCAGGGACATCCTATTGAGTTGCACTGCTATGCATCATCAGGGGATGGTTCACCTGCAGAGAGAAATGGCATTTGGTAATCTGATGCTCTCACATGCCTCTGGGCTGAGTGATCATTAGCAGATGAATGTTGAACTATCTGGCACATACTCATCAGCGCATGATGCTAACTAACCAAGCCTGGTCTTAAAGTGACAGTCTCAGAAACATCTGTTGTAGGTATTTTAGCAAGATTTCCATCTGCATTTTTACATTTACTGATTGTCCACAAAAAGAGATGGCAGAAAAATAGGATGGGTGGAGCACCAGCACCCACAACTATGTGCCGTCACTGCAAGACAATTCAACTAGTCTGCTTGTCTCTCCCTGCTGTCTACCCACTACCACTGCCCTTGTATTTTTTCTACCCCAGTGGGTAGGGAAAGAAATGAAGCAAACAAGGTACAAGCATGTTAGAGAGGGACAGAGCTGTCAGTCACAGCAAGTATAATGGACGTTAGACACTGGACATTCTGAGAAAGAAGAAAAGACTGTATGTTAGGTTCCTCCCAGAGTATTAAGGGACATACACCAAGTTCACATGGCAAGGAGCCAGGAACGGTTCCTGGTCTTGCTGTATGTGGTACACGATATAGTTAAAAAGAATCTCACAGCTCATTTAGTGCTGAGCAATTATGAAACGTACATAAATTTATACTAAAGTGAGGAAAAGTGCCTCAGGTCAGACAGGAGCTCTCTACACATTCTGTCTTCCAATATGCCTGTGGAAGTTTTGTGTAAGTGGTTGAGTAATGCGCATACATAAACACATTCAAGCTCACACACTCTCTCATCCCAGCTTCCTTTTAAAGCACCTCCCTCTTTTCTCCCTAGCCCACATTTATTGAAATGTATTTGACAGAAATCCGAGTTGCGTCATCAAGTAAAGATATTGGAGAGGCATTCATCACATTTGTGAGAAGGTGGCCTGATATATGATGTCCACTAGTTCTATTGAGCACCCTGTATCAGTCCAAACAACCCCTTATGGTGATAGGTTAAAGACAACCTTTATTGAAAGCTATCCTAGTGGTAGCTGTGGAGAGCAGCCTTCAGGCTAAGTCTTGAAGGAATGTAAAGCAGCTTGTTTTACCAGTCTATAATCTCTTGAAGGATCAAATGAAAAAACAACCACACCAGGTATATATTAAAAATATATGTATTTAAGATATAACACACCCCTCTTGTCTCTTTATGAAACTGGAGTTCGAAGTACTTAGTTTAAAAGTATGAAATTATCAGTAATAGCACAAATACACGTTTGGGCCCTAGGGGCGTACCAAACCATATACCAAAAAAGTGGTATAAGAACCACGACTGGAATAGACACTAGGCCTATAGCCTGTAGAATCGCTGGGACCCAAAGGAACCACCCAAGGTAGTGACACAGGGGACCCAGGGGGACTGTATGCAGTGTGTAAACACAACCGCGGGTTCCCGTTATCTTCTATGGGCAATGTCGTGGTTGGAAATTTAAAGATTAGGGACACTTCTAATCGAGTCAGGACCAAACCCTTTTGGACTTAAGAAGTCCTAGGGCTAGCACCCACGAGAGCATCAGAGTACTCGAGTTACCTCACCCAGGGAAGCCGGGTGCATAGGTGTCTTTTGGTGTCGGGTTGCGTCGTCGATTTCAATGGAAGCCTGCAAAGAACTGCTGCTGCCGTGAAGAGGAGAAGTGTCCGGAGAGATCCAAGCCTGGATCTAGGATGTAAGGAGCCTGAAAGCAGAAGAGACAGAGTCTGGGTCACTTGCCAGTGACCGAGGGCAGGATGGACCAATGCCCACAGATGTCCGGTGCTTCAGGTGAGTTGATGGGTGTCTTGATTCTTCAGCCACGAGGTCCGGGAGGCGTCGACGAAGTCCACAAGCCGGATTCGAGCTGTTCCACGAAGGAGTGCTGCGGTGTCGGCGACCAGAAATAACCCATAAAGCCTTGGCAACGGCTCAGTGAAGTCTAGAAATCTACCTCTGGTGATGCAAAGACTTCGGCGTCCGGCGGGAGCTTCAGCGATGCAGACCGGTCAGTTGCTTCTATGGTACCTGCCAAGCAGGGGAGTCACACCTTGACCCCAAGGGAGATTTCTTCAGTCTTCTTGTTAAAGTAGAACGTCGAAGGTCCAGATATATGTTGCAGAGTTTCGTCCAGGGTAATCTAAAGTCCTAGGGACTGGATTCCTATACTTATAATAAGTTTAGGGGATGGACTAACTCTAAGGCCCCACCTATGGGTGGGCTTGAAAAGAGGGATGGTTACACCCTTTTCCTTTGTCCAGTTTCGCACCAGAGCAGGGGCAGGTAGCCCCTGCAACCGGTTTGAACTGGACTATGCACAGGGACACCAAGTGTGCCCCCAGTGCAGGACTTCAAAGCACCAGAGAGTGCTCCCGCCCAGCCCCAATGCACATCTGCTTGTCTGGGGAGGTGGTTACACCTCCCTGCGACAGGAAACCTATTGTCCAGGCCTCCCCTGCCGGAGTTTCGGTCAGCAGCAGGAGGCCAGACCCGTGTCAGTGGCAGAGGCATCCATTTTGTGATGCCAGGGCTCAGGAAAGTCCTTCCGGGTTTAGCCAGTGTGAACATGTCTCTCCCTCTAGAAGGGTGGAATGCTACCCCCGCTGCCAGAATGAGCGGGGGGTAGTATTCCAAAGTGTTTGACACCAAACACGACATGTTTCGAGGTAGCCATTCCAAAGTTAGCATTTACCGCGAGATTATAATGCACTTAAGAGTATATGGTATGCTGTGTCACAGAACAGCCATAAGGCAGTATTTCTGAAAGCTGCAGAGGGGCTCAGCTCATGCTTGGGCACCCACTCACATAAAACCAAGCACTCTGCATTCAGGGTTGTCAAGGCCTGCCATAGGAGTGGCTTATAGGTGTATATGTGTCTGTATATGGTAGTGATATAGGTAGCCTATACCACAGTAAGGGGTGCAAGCACACCCTTACCGAGGCTCCAGTAGCAGACCTGTGGTGCCATTTTGGAGTGCTTCCCAGGGGTGGCATAATACATGCTGAAGCCCCTGCTAGGCCTCTGAGGTACCTATGCCCAAGGTACATAGTATACCATATACTAGGGGATTATAAGGCACTCCAGAATCCAATTAGATATGTACCTAATGTACATGGAAACCATTTTAGAGAGGAAGCAGCTAGGCTGTCGTCCTGATTAGCAGGGCCACAGCCAGACTAAGGTCGAAAAACAGTGAAACACCAGCAAAACGTGGGGGTACCCATGTGAAGCAGATCCTACTCTGCTACACAACCCCCCCCAAACGCAGGGACATTAAACTAACCTTGACCAGTTGAGTCTTCATGTTCTAAGTGGAAATACATAGAGAGTCCATCTGCATTGGCATGGTTACTCCCAGGTCTATGTTCCACTGTAAAGTCCATCCCCTGTAGGGAAATGGACCACCTAAGCAGTTTGGGGTTTTCACCCTTCATTTGTTTTAGCCATAAGAGGGGCTTATGGTCTGTCTGAACAAGGAAGTGAGTACCAAACAAGTATGGCCTCAACTTCTTCAGAGCCCAAACCAAAGCAAAGGCCTCCCTCTCAATGGCTGACCAACGTTTCTCTCCAGGGGTAAGCCTTCTGCTTATGAAAGCTACTGGCTGAGCCTGACCTTCATCATTCAATTGTGACAGTACAGCCCCTACCCCCAATTCAGATGCATCTGTTTGAACAATGAACTTCTTGGAGTAGTCAGGACTCTGCAGAATGGGAGCAGTGCACATGGCCTGCTTCAGGTCATCAAATGCCTTTTGACAGCTAGCTGTCCACTGAACCTTTTTGGGCATCTTTTTAGAAGTTATGTCATTCAAGGGTGTCACTATTGATCCATACCCTTTGACAAATCTCCTATAGTACCCAGTCAGGCCTAAGAAGGCTCTCACCTGAGTCTGGGTAGTTGGAGCAACCCAGTCCATTATGGTCTGGATTTTGCTCTGCAATGGTTGAACCTGGCCTCTACCTACAAGGTGGCCCAGGTACACAACCTGACTCTGCCCTATCTGGCACTTAGTAGCCTTGATAGTTAGGCCTGCTCTTTGCAGGGCCTCCAAAACATTCCTTAGGTGGACCAGGTGATCCTCCCAGGTGGAGCTAAAGATAGCAATATCATCTAGATATGCTGCACTAAATGCTTCCAGACCTGTGAGAACTGTATTCACCAACCTTTGGAAAGCGCCAGGTGCATTTTTCAGACCAAAGGGTATTACCACAAATTGATAGTGCCCACTAGGGGTTGAAAATGCTGTCTTTGGCTTTGCATCATCAGCTAGTCTGATCTGCCAGTAGCCAGCTGTCAAGTCAAATTTGCTAAGGTACTTGGCTGGGGCCAAAGTATCTATAAGCTCATCTGTCCTTGGTATTGGATGGGCATCAGTCCTAGTGACTGCATTGAGACCCCGGTAGTCCACTTCATGAGTGCACCAGGTAGTCTGACTTGGAGTCAGTGAGAACATGTGTCTGAACTGATTGAGCACCTGTCTGCAATCAGTTTGTAAACTGGGCAGTGAGGCTGCCTGCCAAGGCTACACCATCAACTGACCCATTATCAGGGGTCTGTGAGAGGAGGTCAGGGAGTGGGTCACTCTCTTCCTCCTGTCCCTCATCAGTTGCCATGAGCAAGCCCATGTCAGCCCTGTCCACATATGGCTTTAGCCTGTTGACATGGAGTACCCTGTGGGGACTCCTGGGAGTTCCTAGGCCTACTAAATAATTAACCTCTCCCTTCTGTTCAACAATAGTGTGGGGTCCACTCCACTTGTCCTGGAGAGCTGCTGGAGCCACAGGCTCCAACACCCACACTTTCTGTCCTGGCTGGTAAACAGTCAGTACAGCCTTTTGGTCATGCCAGGCTTTTTGCAGTTCCTGGCTAGCCTCAAGGTTTTTGTTTGCCTTTGTCATGTACTCAGCTATCCTGGAGCGGAGACCAAGTACATAGTCCACTATGTCTTGCTTTGGGGGCTTGAAAGGTAACTCCCATCCTTCCTTCACCAAACACAATGGACCCCTGACAGGGTGACCAAACAAAAGTTCAAATGGGCTGTAGCCAACCCCCTTTTGAGGCACCTCCCTGTATGCAAATAAAAGGCAGGGCAAGACCAGGTCCCATTTTCGCCTAAGCTTCTCTGGGAGTCCTTTGCTCATGCCCTTTAAGGTTTTGTTGAATCTCTCAACTAAACCATTGCATTGTTGGGTGATAGGGTGTGGTGAATTTGTAGTTCACTCCACACTCATTCCACATAGCAGTCAAGTAACTAGACATGAAGTTTGCACCCCTGTCAGACACTACCTCCTTAGGAAAGCCTTCTCTTGAGAACACACTCAAGAGAGTTCTTGCCACTACAGGTGCTGTAGTAGTCCTTAGGGGGAATGCTTCTGGATACCTGGTGGCATGATCCACTACCACCAGTATAAATCTTTGCCCAGATGCTGTTTGGGGATCCATGGGACCGACAATGTCAATCCCTACCCTTTCAAAGGGTACCCCCACCACAGGTAGTGGTATCAGGGGGCCTTTGTAGTGCCACCTGTTTTGCCACTGGCTTGGCAGGTTACACAGGAGCGACAAAACTCCTTTGTGTCTTCAGACATGTGGGGCCAGTGAAAGTGAGGAACAATTCTGTCCCAAGTCTTGTTCTGGCCTAGGTGTCCTGCTAGGGGAAAATAATGGGCTAGTGTCAATAGGAAACCCCTAAACTTCAGAGGTATAACCAACCTCCTGGATGCACCAGGCTTGGGGTCTCTACCCTCTGAGTATAGGAGTCCATCATCCCAATAAACTTTATGGGTGCCACTAGCATTCCCAGCAGTCTCATCAGCAGCTTGCTGTCTGAGGGTTTCAAGAGAGGGGCAGGTTTTCTGCTTCTGGCTCAGATCAGACCTGGAAGGTCCCCCTGTCCCCAAGAACTCAACCTGGTCAGGTTCAAGTTCCTCTGGGACAGTTCCTTCTTCAGGCTCAAGATCATCTCCCTGAGGAGACTGATCAGTATCCTGAGACAGGTGGGAAGGCTCTGCCTTAACCTTACTGCTCCTCCTCTTGTGAGGCACCTGGTTCATTATTCCAGAATCCAGGGCCTTTCCAGTCTTAGACAATTTAGCCTGTGACCTGGTCACAGCAAAGACATGTGCAGGGATACCTAACATTTCTGCATGTGTCCTGAGCTCCACTTCAGCCCAAGCTGAGGTTTCTAGATCATTGCCAAGCAAGCACTGTACTGGTAGGTCTGCACTTACCACAACCTTCTTAAGGCCAGTTACCCCTCCCCAGGAGAAGTTAACAATTGCCAGAGAATGGTCTGTTCTGACATTGCTAGCATTGGTCACTTGGTACATTTCACCAAGTATAATCTGCCCAGGATCCACAAGATCTTTTGTCACCATTGTGACACTTGCTCTTGTGTCCCTCAATGCCCAAGCTTCTACTCCATTTATTAAAGGCTGCTGTCTGTACTTGCCCAAGTTACTGGGACTCACAAAGGGGGACATATCCATATCCCCATCACTGACAAGCACAGCCTGAATTGGTACTCCGACGAGGCCAGAGTCCATCTCAGAACCCAGGGTCAACCCTACTACACCCTTATTCTGTGTATTACCTCCACAAATTGTAACTGCACTAGGGGGTGCTGGTGCCTTAGGGGCATTGGTGGGGGCTGGAGTATTTTCTTTGGCCTTGGTGCAGTCACTAGTCCAGTGAGTTTTCTGTTTACAGATTTTGCACCAAGGTTTCTTTTGGTCTTTACCCTTTCCTGACTGTGAATCCCCACCTGAAGAAGATTTTTGGGGCCCTTGAGAAGACGTCTGGTCTTTACCCTTGTCCCCACCCTTGTCAGAGTTTTTGGAATCTTGCTTCTTTGGGTCACCACCTTGGTTCTGTACCTTCTGCCTCACCCTGGTTCTGACCCATTTGTCTTTCTTTTTCCCCAATTCTTGGGGAGAGGTCAGATCAGAGTCTACCAGGTACTGGTGCAACAGCTGATTTTGACAGTTATTAAGAATCTGCTCCCTCATTATCCGATTGTACAATCCTTTGAAGTCACACACTTTACTGCCCAATAACCAACCTTCCAGAGCCTTAGCAGCACAGTCAACCAAGTCAACCCAGTCCTGATTTTGTGCTTTTTGGGTGTCTCTGAACTTTAACCTGTATTGTTCAGTGGTTAGGCCAAACCCATCTATCAGTGCACTTTTCAAGACTTTGTAGTCATCAGCATCCTCTTCTCTTACAGTGAGAAGCTTGTCTCTACCTTTGTCTACAAAGGAGAGCCATAAGATTGCTGCCCACTGACCTTGAGGGACCTTCTGTACTTTACAGGCCCTCTCCAAGGCAGTTATCCATTTGTGGATGTCATCCCCACTCTGGTAGGGAGGGACAATCTTACTTAGGTTTCTATGGTCATAAGACCTCTCCCTATCTCTAGGGAAATTGCTGCCACCAAGGGACTCTAGTCCCTCCTTTTTACTAGCTCTGTAGAGCTCCAGGGCTTCCCTATCTAAGGCCATCTGCTGCTTTCTGGGGTTGAACTTGTCTTGCTCATACTTCAGCAGTCTCTCTCTCCTCTCCTGGGAGGTTTCCCTCCCTCTGTGAGAAGAAACAGAGGTTCCCATAGACTGGATAGATCCCCTTGACAGAGATCTATCCCTTCTAGCCCTGTTGTCAGGCCTACCTGGAGGAATAAAGGAAGTGGCATTATTGTCATCCTCCTCATCCTCATCCTGGAGGTCTGTGTTCACCAGAGTCTGGTCATTTTCACCAGTCTGGTCAGCATTAGAGTTAGGGTCAGGGGAGTTTCCACCCCTAGACACACCCTCAGGTGCTGCCCCACCCACACTGTCTACATCATCAGGCCCACTAGGCCCTGTGATATCATCCAGTTTCAGTATCTTTATGAGATGCTGGGTGGATAGACGTTTGCCTGTCTTCAACTTCCTAATGGAACATAAGGCCCTTAGCTGAGCAAAGGAGAAATCCTCTTATTTATAGGGAAGGAGCTCACTGGTTCCTGGTAGGGACCCACTAGTTCCTGGCTGGTTAGACATTACTAATGTGGTGTGGTGTGTTGCACTACCTACACTAGTGTGACCTACTAAACTCTCTTGAGTTGTAGAAAGGGTGTGCTATCCCTTAACACACAACTCCAAGTTCAGTAGAACTTACTGTAGCTAAACTTGATATCATATGTACCTCAGGTACCTTTAGTGGTTTTCAGTTGATCAATTCAATTGAGATTATCTGGTAAAACAATAGCAAGATGGAATCCCACACACTGCACACCAATGTGAGAAGGTGGCCTGATATATGATGCCCACTAGTTCTAGTGGGCACCCTGTATCAGTCCAAACATCCCCTTATGGTGATAGGTTAAAGACAACCTTTATTGAAAGCTATCCTAGTGGTAGCTATGGAGAGCAGCCTTCAGGCTAAGTCTTGAAGGAATGTAAAGCAGCTTGTTTTACCAGTCTATAATCTCTTGAATGATCAAATGAAAAGACAACCACATCAGGTATATATTCAAAATATATGTATTTAAGATAAAACACACCCCTCTAGTCTCTTCATGAGACTGGAGTTCGAAGTACTTAGTTTACAAGTCAGCAATTATCAGTAATAGCACAAATACACGTTTGGGCCCTAGGGGCGTACCAAACCATATACCAAAAAATTGGTATAAGAACCATGACTGAAATAGACACTATTATGAAAAATAATGGGGTGACCCTGTGTCCCTCAGAACCTGGGTATTTGTATTATATGGCTACAATGGTTCTGTCGGGGAAATACAATTGCTTTGGGATGTTCACAATATAAATACATTACATGTAACATGTATCCATGATTTAGGAAGAGAAAAGAACAACACCCAAGCGAAAGTTTCAATCAATATTTTAAGAAGTAACAAATAAATTAGGCTACAATGGTACAATTGAAAGAATTGTGAAAGAGGGGTGACATGTAGAAGTAAATACAGACAATACACTTAGTATAACAAATAAAGGAATAGTTGGGAAAGTGCGATTTTTGGTAAAGTCCATATGATTGATCGCATACGCCTCCTATTCATATGTGAATAGGCTTTTGAACTGAGACATTGCGTAGACTCTTAGTATGTGTCGACGTTTCGACCCTATGTAAGGCGCAAAACTTTTTTAAGCGTCACGGCGGGTCTTCTTCGGGATGGAGGAGTGTATGTAGCCTGCGGAGTAAAAGAACTTCTTTAAGGGTGTGTGCTTATGCGAACAAATAATTAAATCAGTGTTCAGAAAGGTAATGATGCTTACCCTGCGCAAGAGTCATTAATCACTGCGCGTGTATTATGCTTCTTTTTCCAAAGGACGGGGTCGATTTATGTTTGACCTGTGGGGTAATAATATCAAATATCAATGAAGTGATAGCTATTTACAAGGACCGGACAAACTATGGGCTTTAACCAAGCTCAGACAAATAAATCAGGCAAGATTTATTTGTCTGAGCTTGGTTAAAGCCCATAGTTTGTCCCATATTACCCCATAGGTCAAACATAAATCGACCCCGTCCTTTAGAAAAAGAAGCATAATACAAAAATCGCACTTTCCCAACTATTCCTTTATTTGTTATACTAAGTGTACTAAGTGTATTGTCTGTATTTACTTCTACATGTCACCCCTCTTTCACAATTCTTTCAATTGTACCATTGTAGCCCAATTTATTTGTTACTTCTTAAAATATTGATTGAAACTTTCGCTTGGATGTTGTTCTTTTCTCTTCCTAAATCATGGATACATGTTACATGTAATGTATTTATATTGTGAACATCCCAAAGCAATTGTATTTCCCCGACAGAACCATTGTAGCCATATAATGGAATAGACACTAGGCCTATAGCCTGTAGAATCGCTGGGACCCCAAGGAACCACCCAAGGTAGTGACACAGGGGACCCACGGGGACTGTATGCGGTGTTTAAACACAACTGCGGGTTCCCGTTATCTTCTAAAGGCAATGTCGCAGTTGGAAATTTAAAGATCAGGGACACTTCTAATCGAGTCAGGACCAAACCCTTTTGGACTTAAGAAGTCCTCGGGCTAGCACCCACGAGAGCACCGGAGTACTCGAGTTACCTCACCGAGGGAAGCCGGGTGCATAGGTGTCTTTTGGTGTCGAGTCGCGTCGTCGATTTCAATGGAAGCCTGCAAAGAACTGCTGCTGCCGTGAAGAGAAGTGTCCGGAGAGATCCAAGCCTGGATCTAGGATGTAAGGAACCTGAAAGCAGAGGGGACAGAGTCTGGGTCACTTGTCAGTGACCGAGGGTAGGATGGACCAATGCCCACAGATGTTGGGTGCTTCAGGTGAGTTGATGGGTGTCTTGACTCTTCAGCCACGAGGTCCGGGAGGCGTCAACGAAGTCCATGAGCCGGATTCGAGCTGTGCCCGAAGTCTGTCGAGTGCTGCGGTGTCAGCGACCAGAAAGGACCCAACTAGCCTTGGCAACGGCAAGTCACTGGAATTTAGATAAAGGACTGCGGTGCAGACCAGCAAGGTCTGAGGGACTCACCCAGCAAGGGTAAGTCAGGAGGAACCAGGTAAGCCAAATTAGAAAAGGAGTTGCCTTCATGGGGACCTGCTAGCCAACGGGCTAGTGATCGTGAACGAGCCTCAAGCGGTCGCACTTGAAGCTCACCCACGGGTCACTCGTGGAGTGGAGGCCAACAATCTTCGGTGCAGGAGGTGCTCAATGCTGGGGCTACTAGGAGCCCAAAGCACAACTTCGAGGAGGACCAGAAAGATAGTGTTGCTGCAAAAGTTCATGGTGTCCAGGGGTCATGGTTCCACGTCACCCACGATAGCCACGGGCCTCAGCTTTGCTGTGGACTCAGGGTAGCCTCAGTGAAGTCTAGAAATCTACCTCTGGTGATGCAAAGACTTCGGCGTCCGGCGGGAGCTTCAGCGATGCAGACCGGTCAGTTGCTTCTTTGGTGCCTGCCAAGCAAGGGAGTCACTCCTTGACCCCAAGGGAGATTTCTTCAGTTTTCTAGTTAAAGTAGAACATCGAAGGTCCAGGATATATGTTGCAGAGTTTCATCCAGGGTAATCTAATGTCCTAGGGACTGGATTCCTATACTTATAGTAAGTTTAGGGGATGGACTAACTCTAAGGCCTCACCTATGGGTGGGCTTGGCAAGAGGGGTGGTTACACCCATTTCCTTTGTCCAGTATCACGCTAGAGCAGGGGCTGGTAGCCCCTGCAACCGGTTTGAACTGGACTATTCACAGGGACACCAAGTGTGCCCCCAGTGCAGGACTTCAGAGCACCAGAGAGTGCTCCCACCCAGCCCCAATACACATCTGCCTGTCTGGGGAGGTGATTACACCTCCCTGCGACAGGAAACCTATTGTCCAGGCCTCTCCTGCCGGAGTTTCGGTCAGCAGCAGGAGGCCAGACCCTTGTCTGTGGCAGAGGCATCCATTTTGTGATGCCAGGGCTCAGGAAAGTCCTACCGGGTTTAGCCAGCGTGAACATGTCTCTCCCTCTAGAAGGGTGGAATGCTACCCCACCACCAAAATTGGCGGGGGGCGGTAGTATTCCAAAGCATTTGACATCAAACACAACATGTTTTGATGCAGGCATTCCAAAGTTAGCATTTACCGCGAGGTTATAATGCACTTAAGAGTATATGGTATGGCTGTATCACAGAACAGCCATAAGGAAGTATTTCCGAAAGCTGCAGAGGGGCTCAGCTCATGCTTGGGCACCCTCTCACATAAAACCAAGCACTTTGCCTTCAGGATTGTCAAGGCCTGCCATAGGAGTGGCTTATAGGTTTATATGTGTCTGTATATGGTAGTGAAATAGGTAGCCTATACCAATGTAAGGGGTGCAAGCTCACGCTTACCCAGGCTGCAGTAGTAGACCTGTGGTGTCATTTTCGAGTGCTTCCCAGGGGTGGCATAATACATGTTGCAGCCCCTGGTAGGCCTCTGAGGTACCTATGCCCTAGGTACATAGTATACCATATACTAGGGGCTTATAAACCACTCCAGAGTCCAATTAGATATGTACCTAATGTACATGGAAACCATTTTAGAGAGGAAACAGCTTGGCTGTGGTCCTGATTAGCAGGGCCACAGCCAGAGTAAGGTCGAAAAACAGTGAAACACCAGCAAAAAGTGGGGGTACCCATGTGAAGCAGATCCTACTCTCCTACAACATTTACTTGTGATTTCTTATTTCGTTTTGCCTCAAAGAATACCATGGGTGCCCAACGCTGGTCCAGTCTTATGTAGATTTTTAGAATGATCACTGGATATTTAAATATGTTGCAATTAGAGTTATTTTATGGACATTTATCTCACGTGGTTTGTTGCAGGGATTCTGCACAAACACAGAACTATGCACATGATTATGGGACCATAGTTTATAGGGACTGGGTCTTCCTACCACCTTAGTACCCACAAACCCGGGTCCAACTAGCTATAGTTCACTTGTGGAGAAACCAATGATTAGACACCCCAGAACACAACACACCCAGATCTCTCAGGATTCGGGGTAACAAGACACACCCTTTTGTTTGCACTCTTGTACTCATCCACAATAAGATCTGACAGAGACACAGAATAGTTTAAAATATTCATTTTAACTAACGTGCCCTAACATGCAGTATACGTGCCACAACAAATAGAGGAATGAATAGTACGAATATAGTCAGCATAGCAGCTAGTCCATAAATCATGAAGGGAGATGTTATCATAGAAGGACAATGGAGAAAATACTATAGTGCCTAACCTCCCTCCCCTTGCTAAGAAGAAGTATTATTATATAATAGAAGATCTCTGGCCTTTGTTTACAGACCCTATACCTTAGCCTATAGAGGGTAAATCTACATCATAAGTGCTGTCTGGCTCTTCTCCCTGGAAAGGTCCTTCTCCAAGTGTGTCACACCTATTCGTGTACCCCACTAAAACCCAAGTAGGCTGTCCAAACAACAGCTGCATCTGTATGTGTTGTCTAAGGGCTAAGGTCTGGCCAGAACAAAATAACAAAAGGTATTGTTGTTCGACCGTGCACAATGTTCAGTCAACATCCCAGGAACATGCAGAGAGTGAACACAGCGATGAGTAAGTAAGTAATATGTTTATTGTGCGGTTAATTAAAACCATTACAAAAAGTTGGCCTCTTATCAACAATAAAACATCAATTTAAAAAGCTGATAGCCACTTTTGCAAACACACATTAAAATTGCGGAAAAGATCCCCACCCCGGCCTTAGTGGCCCATAGTCCTGTTTCCTCATTTTTGTTTGCAGAGATTAGCAGCAGTTTGTGAGATAAAAATTAACCCCCTTGTCAGAGTCTTAACTACAAAGTGAGGGCAGGCAAATAGGTGCAAGTTTAAAGTGCATAGTACCGCATCAACATCCATTAATTTGTGCAAAGACATCCTATCGTTAGCCGATTGATGCTTTTCCTTGAGGCTTGCATGTGCAAAAATGCTTGAAATTATCTACTTAAAGCGCTGTTCCAATTATTACGCAAAGGGTGAACTGGACGTCTGCAACTCAGTTCTAATCAACTTCTTTGATGATCCGGCGGTAACTGTTTTAAGCGAAGATCAGCTGCAGTTTAAATTTTTACCAGGCAGCAGCTTAGTTAAATGTCTTCGCCAGAGAAGCTTGCAAGCACCGCTTGTCTGCACGACTGTATTTGGTTCTTGTTAAAAATAGGTCTGAGTAGTAACCGGTGCTCCCGCATCAGTTCACGGCAAATGGTTATGATATGAACTATGTCCTCCTCTCCTTCCCCTCAGAGACGGCGCTTTGCAGGCTTCGGAGGGCGCAGCCACGGAGGCAGATGGTATGCAGATGGTAATAAGCTTATCCTGAATTTCAAAAACTTCTCTTTGGTGGTTCTGGAGAAGTTAGAGAGGAGGTAAGCTTGAGGAGTCGCTTTACTGTAAGATTGTAGTGAGCCAGCCATGTGAACGTTCTGTCAAGGCCGCTTTGTCTTGTAAGATAGATTCTTTTTTATAATGTTATTTACAATTTTTTTTAAGCTTGCCATGGTCCCCGACATTGCCCAGAGTTGCCGTAACCCCAACTGGTCCAGTGCAGTGTCCAAAAAGTGTGTAGCTGGGCACGTTTCCGAAGTTTCTACTTCTCTCCACAAATAGAAGTTTAACGTTTCTGGCTGCCCTTTTTTGATCTTAAACCAGGTTTTAACAAAGGCTCCTTTTTGGGCTAGGTCTTGTCTTTGTATCCCGAATTCAAGCCTCATTTGTGCCGGAGATGTATATCCAGGCAGCCCGTATATTATTCTCAGTGCTCTTGCGATGGTGCCGTTCAATGTTTCCGTGTCCCTCCCTCTCATGGCTTCACTTCCATAGGTGATTGATGGAATCAGTTTAGCCTGTATCACCTTGGTCAGAGGGAGAAAGCTTGGTCCAGCGGTCATATTTTTCAGATTTCTTAATGCTACAGCTGTTATTAAACCCCTCTTTTTTATTGCCTCGCATTGTGCTTTGTAATAGCCTTTATTGTCAATCGTGACCCCCAGATATTTGTAGTCTTGTACGACTTCAAGCTTGACTTTTGCCAAGTACCAGTTGTACTTTATTTTTATTTTCCGGTGATTTACACACATAACTTTTGTTTTATTTTGATTAATGCTTAGTTTGTTGGTCTCTGAGTATTGAGATGTAATGTCCATCAGGCGTTGTAATCCTATGGGTGTCCGACTGATAAGTACTAAGTCGTCTGCGTACAGGAGGTTAGATAGCTGACAGCCTCCTAGCTTCGGGGCATGCGAATTGCTTCCATTAAGTTGAACTGAAAGCTCGGCCATAAATAGATTAAAAAGTGTTGGGGCAAGTACACACCCCTGTTTTAATCCTGAAGTTGTGTTCATCTTTTTCGATAAATGGTCTCCTGCCCCCAGTTTTACTTGTACCCAGGTGTTACTATGCAGAAGGATTAGTTGTTTTAGGAGCAGCGATGGAATGCCTAACGTTTTTAGTTTTTGCCACAGGATATTTCTGTTTATATGATCAAACGCTGAACTGTAATCAATGAAGCAGATGTACAGGGGCTGTTTGATTACAAGTGCAGCGTCTATCATTAATGAGAGGGCGGAGATGTTAGTGGCAGTGCCCATATCTCTACAGAGACCGGTTTGATTGTAGGGTAATGCTTTAATTTCTGTGGCCCATGTTGTTAGTTCTTGGAGGAGTACCCCGGCATAATATTTGGCTTCGTTGTCCAAAAGTGCCACCAACCGATAGCTCTTTGGATCACTCCTGTTGCCTTTTTTATAGATGGGAGAGATTATTGAGCCCCTCCATGATGATGGTACCGTTGATGTCTGCAGGATTCTGTCAAAGATCGGTTTTAAGACTGTAGCCCAAAATTCAGGATCTTGTTTGAATAGTATGGGCGGAATCCCGTTTGGGCCTGGAGCTCCTTCACGTCTGCCTTTTGGGTATTTGTAATTGTGAAATTCTGTCCATGTTCTACATTAGAGTTTGTCTGGAATGGTTGAATTTCCATTCTTGACGCAGGATTATTTAAGCCAATTTGGGGAGTCTGTTCTTTGTTGAAGTGTGGTTTGAGGTAAGTTATCCATGCTTCTTCTATGCGATGAGTTAAAGCAATCGTTAAAAGTATGGCAAAAATAAAGACGTGTAGTAACGTGCGCAAAAGCAGCAGGCAAGCTGTAGCGTGCTCATGCTAAGTTAGTGAAAAACTACAATGTCCCTATGAGCCTCTTGCAGGTTTACCCTGAGAATCTATCATGGTTCAGCTCTCCTCCCTCGACTTTACTTGGACACCCCTGTGTTAGTCACTTTGGGTCCATCTGCATTGCAGTGTCAAGTAGATGAATAAAACACAATAGTATATCTAAACAAAATTCATTGTCACATGTCAGTGCGCCACAGTCAGAGGTTGGGACCCATTAACCTGCATTCGGGGATAAGTGGAATTTCCTGCCAGCTGCGTTTGCTTTGCTGATTCTTTGGGCGCGAGGAGCCTGCCTTACCTAAGTGTATTAATAATCACTGTAAATTAAAGTAATGCGAGGAGGCCGAAGTCTATTTCCAGCCTTTGATATCTTCATCCCTGCGGGAGAGTAAATATTCGTTAACATTCAGGAAGTAATTTAGCAGAGTAGCCCGACTGCATTCCCAACCTTTTCCCTTTTCTAATAAAAATAGAATGCAAATGACTGCACCTGGGGATTCTTTGTCTTCAGACCCTTCTTGTGAGCTGCTCTAAAATTATCTTAATTAGTTTTTTAAAGGGAATGGCACCTATAAAGCAACGTTAGAAGCATCACAGTTTAACTCATTACCCTTCTTGTCACTTCCTTTCAGCGCCTGTTCTGTTTACGGTTGTATTTGATTTATTTTTAATGGGCTAACCTCAACAGGATGTTGCCGATCACTTAAGAGGATTCTATTACGGTATGCATAGCTGTCACATTCATAGCGGTGTAATTTATTATTTCCACATTTGTTTTCATGCTAGAAAATATCGAAAGATGGAAACTGAAAAGGGACAAAGGTTTGCCCTGGGGTGCAAAAGCTGCATGCAGAAATTAATAAGAGCAATTGCATGCACAGCGTGGCAGGAGATACAATATATTCGGTCACCACCCCTCCCTGTGGGGTATTTTAAAGGTTGTTCTTAAAACATTCAGTCTGGGCCATCACAATGTTAACTTCTTTGAGCTGGTAAGGATGCTCGGTGGTTTGAGGACTAGCCCACACAACATGGGTCTCAACATTTCATGCTTTACACTATAGGAAATGTAGTATCACAGACACAGGCAAGAGATATAAAACCTTTTGTAAACCTGTATGGTAGTCAGTATCCGGCCGGCACACTCTGGTTGGCCATCGGCTGGTCAGTAAATGCCAAGAGCCGCAGAGGGAAGTGTCTCCATATACTAGACCCTGACTGATATTTGGAGCCTTACTCTTTTACTAAGCTATCAGTGTTTCAGGATGGAGATCTCCTGAATCTAAGGGAACTCACTGCTCATCTCATTCAGGGACGTAGCCATTGTTGGGTGGTGGAGGGGTGGGGAGCGGGGTTGAGGTGGTTAGTGAAAAGGAGAGATGAAGCAAAGCAGAGCCAGGCCATCATTTATTTTTGGCACGCCCTCCCTAAATTTCAAAATCCCAGGCCAGTTGTTTTCGAATGCACAGTTTTCTTGTTTGTCTGAGACTGTCAGGGGGGCCAGGCCTCAGTAATGGTCACGAATGAGGCGGCGTGTGTGAGGGCAGGCGTATAGCACCCGAAAAGCTTTGGACAGGAGCTGAGATATGGTGAGATGTTAAGTCAACAATTATCTAGCACTTTTATTTTGGAAGATTGCTTTTTTGCAAAGATTTCTTTCATACATCGTGAAAGATGGAATGCTTAAAGAAAATTAGGTCAGTAGCATCCGTCAAAATAATATATTTGACAGTACAATGTTGGGCTCTCCCAATAATGGTCGAGGAAATGAGTCCCATGTGCTGCATTTAAGCAGAATGAATCGGCAACTTTAAAATAAAACTGGATCTAAACAACTCACAGCTTTACTGGGGGCCTACACCCTGGGGCCTTTGTCTAACGTTGTGGCAAATGGTTCTTTCCAAACGCATTGAACCAGTAACATTAATCATATGCAAATTCAACTTTGCAGAACATTTTCGGATCCTCCTCTAATTATGTTTTTGTCCAGTGTGCATTGTGGACTCTGTCCTTGCAATGCAGGCTTCACATATTGGATCAGTGCAAATATTGTCATCGCCAAGCTTGCCTTGCACACTGAGGGACTATACAAAGGCAAATGTCCATCTGGTTCTTGCAGACTGAAGCTTCCTCAAGACACTCACTACACTGTGGACTCAAGCATGTAGGCAGTGCCTGTAACCTGACTGATACCTCACTGAATCCCCAGTCTGTCCGAGCAGTTACCATCATTGATGCTAGCCTTTGAGCAACCACTACAGCACCCTGAGGAGCCTCTTGGCACTATGTGCAGTTTTGTGGACCAGCTAGCAACCACAACAACTCCAAGTAGCAGCTATCATTAGAACTAGAGAAAATATGAGAATTAGCCCCGCAGACTGGACACTGAGTCGTATATTAGCAGCACCATGGAACGCTAGCGCAGCACATTAATACAAGTGAACATATGCTGGCATATTTGAGCAACCCTCAGGTGTATTTTGTCAGCACTTTATTTTCACCGCCATGAGAATAGTGGGAGGCCTTAGCTTGCACTTTATTTAAAAGTGGTGTCATTTCTGCTGCCATACGATCTTCAAATAGGAATAGGTTTCTGTAGTGCAATCTGTAACAAATGGGTCCTGGTACACCTGTGGTACTAATGCTAATGCATCGTGTTTTCTGTTGATTCACATTCTGTTTTTATGGCACGTACTTTTTCTGCAACCATATTCCTCTCGCTGAGGAGCTGCATCTTCTGCACTTCTGTCCTCGCCTCAATTAATTTGTTATTATCAAGCTTGATTTACAGAGTATGTTCTGTAAGTATTTGTTTAATATGGAAAAACAAACTTTGTGAAACAGGCCTATTATGTTGATCTTTGTCTCGATTCCTGTCCTCTCCAATGTGTGTCTCTACACGACCACTTGCAATCCTATTAGCATTCTATTGAAGTTGCATTTGTCCATTCAGCCACTGGAGAACTTAATCTGGTCACCAGCTCCTTGTAAGTTTCCCAAAGCGTGTCAAAGGCGATGAGGAAAGGCCGAGGGAGACAATGGTGTTCTCTGAGCCTGAGGGTCATTTAGCCCTATTTTCCAAGACACCTGATCCCGCATACCTTCGCATGGACATCAATATTTAAGAGTGGTCAGCTGTAGATCAGAGATGCCATCTGGTGGGTCGGTAGTGCCCGATGCGAGATAGAGATGGCGCTTGAAGCGCTGTTCTGGTGTCCAGTTATGGCGGAAAGGTCTACAGTTGATGCCAAGCTTTTTTGTCTTTTGTTTGATATAAGTTCTGAAGCTCGGGATTGCTGTCTCTACAGAAATATGGTGATGCTGTTGAGGAGTCATTGGCTGAACCCTTCAAGATTCAAAGCTGAAGTCAGCCCGACCCTGTTAGTGCTTGAAATCATTGCTGATGTGAACATATTCTGACTTTTTCAGTTGAGCCTGAGGTCGGTTTTCGCCATCCTTGAATAAATGATGGTGCAGCCCTCTAACATCAAACCTAGTGGGCACCATCACTATGTGACAGTCTTACCTGGTGATGCGCAAATTACAAATATTTGCTGAAACCTAATTCCCGCACATTATCATTTATGGGCTATGTAATTTTATCAGAAAAACTGTAGGGCTGTGGAAATTTAATGGTCATTTAAAAAAAAAAATGTGCTGTCTGTAAATGACAGCGTGCTACCACACCATGCTTTAGTAATATATTTGTGACAGGTTGCTCCAAAACGTACCACCGCTTACATATAACACCCTTATCACTCTCCTGCTTAATGGGTGTTACTTATTTGCAACACTTGTTCTTCGTGTGATGACTGGAACTTTCAGAATCCCTTTAAGTTAAGTGATGTAAATTAATGGCAGCACCCCCAATCTGAAAATTGCTCCAGCATTACTGCATGGTAGGGCCACGGGGGCTCTTACAGTTCTGGGACCTTGTTTTTAGGTATGTTCTATTTCCTCAGCTGCAGGAGTCAGAATTCAAGCAGCAGAATCTACAGAAGCACTTGCAGTAGCACTGCGAAAGCTTCATTGTGCATGCACTGAATGGCTGAGCAGTGCGCATGCTCACGTTTGTAAATGTAGAGGGTGCAATCCGGCCCTGGCTGTCCATCAGCAGCAGAGGTCACAGAAGAAGTTAAGCCCATGCTGCTGTGTGGCTTCTGAAGACAAGCCAGTCTCAGTAATACCTGCATTCAGCCTCACGGGTGGAGCGCAGATGAAGGTGGTTAGTAAGAGAATATAGACTTACTAGTGATATAGTGCTGGAAATGGGAAAATGAATAGTTTAAGTGTTATTTTTTCTTTTATACTAAAAAATGTGCATGTGTCTTTAAAGCAATTTCTTCAGGTTACTATTGCACATTTCTTCCTTAGAAAGCCAGAAATAGGAAGAGTTACTCTTCTGAGACCAGAGAAAACTGGACAGAAACTCAGAAACCAAAATGGTGCTCCTCAAAGAGAGATACGGCAAGAGTGGGAACTTTAGTAACTGTTATACACAATACTGTAGTAGAGGTGAGTGAGCCAGCAAAATAATAGGGAGAGCCGAGACAAGGGTTTGTCTTGGCTCTGACAGCAAATTTTGGCTCTAAGAGCCAAGGAACGAACTGAGCAAAGGTAACATTTGTCATGGAAATCATGAAACAGATATTATGTACAGAATAACATATGATAAAGTGTTTTCAGAATTGAAAAGATGATATTTATTTAACAGGTTTTTCACCTTAGTACATCAGATTATATCACTGCATTGAGAGGAAATTATTAAAAGTGATAGTTTTTAAACGTGAACTTAGGAACATTCATGCCAACACTCCCCACCCAACAATAATACCAATAGTGAAGTAAGAGGCAAGGAAGTTATCGTGTACACCCTATTTGTGGTCTATATTCTTATTTTACATGGTGCAGCATTATAGTCCATTAAGACAAACACAAGAAATACTTGTGTACAGCACACATCTTCAAGTATTTCAAGATTTTGTCATATGGAATAATGACAATTTTGAAGCATGATGAAATAAAATAATTTCCTAGGATCACACAATTAGGTCAAGAGATTTATCCTAGGTTTTCTAGTTTCATATTGTGTAATTCAGTCACTAGACTGATATAGCTGTCTCGCTCATGTTTGGCATACAAGTTATTGGTTTGTCTGTTATTCTTGGTGCTATAGGTTAGAACATGGGTAGCAGGCAGAATCCATGCGTAAGCTCATTTTGGACTCAAGAGGACCTTGAGCTGAACCAGAGCATATCATTTGACTCGAGCCTTCAGTGGCTCACACACTTCTATACATAACTCTAGGTATTCGGTGTGCCTTAAATAAGCTTAGATGCTTTTGCCAGCGTGATACCTGTTTTGTACATGACGATATCTTAACTTGCGCTGCTGCTAACCATCTTGTACCTGTGCTGTGTGTGAGAGGAGCTTACACTGCTGCCAAATGCTGCACATTGTATGTTTGTGTTTACACACACACGCAGGAACTGCTGCTGCAGATGCTTTCCATTTTCTGTGCATACCTCGGAAACTTGCATTTTACTTGCCAGATCGGTATGTGTTCTATGGCTGTGAGAGGATAGTGTACTCATCCCCGGTGCTGTACCCATTTTGTGTGTGGAAATCTTGCTATGCATGTTTATCAAGCTTGCACTCATTCATCCCAGTGCTGTCCTTATACTTGTACCAAATCTGAAATGCTCCTATTTGTTGGATCTAACTGAGGTATTAAATAGTGCTACCCAGTGCCACATTTGTTCCATGTCTTTGAAGTGAGCTGTCACTAGCTGGTCCTGCAGTACCACATTTATTCCATGGCTTTGAAGGAACCTTGCACTGACCCTGCAGTGCCACACTTGTTTGTGTCTGTGAAGGAAGCTTGCAAGGCACTGCAGTACCACATTTGTTCCATGCCTTTGAACTATGCTTGCACTGACCAGCCCTGCATTAGCACACTTGTTACATATCTTTAAAGGGAACCTGCACTAGTCCTGCAGTACTACATAGGTTTCATGTCTTCAAGGAAGATTATGAAGCTCTTGACCAGTGCTGTATGTCTTATGCGTATGAGTCAAGGACCCTCTGCACTCTTGCTCCCTGTGCTCTATCTATTTGTGTGTGTTTTACATCTAACCAAAAGATTGTTTTAGCTGTCTTCCTAGCCTCATGTTGTCTCAAAAATAATACATAATCTTGCTTAGAGAACACTGTTTTTGGGTAAGCCCACTTAAAATATTCATCAGACAGTTTCATTCACATATTGGTTCAACCCTTCAGAACATTATATATAACTGCGTACTGGATCCGCCCTTTTCCACCATTGGCTTTTTGCCCATATTTGGCTTAGCCTAGTAGACAGCTGTTGGTCTATAGGATGTCGGGTAACAGTATTTTGCCTGCTTACTCTGTGTTACTCTGCATCCAGAGATGTCTGACCTCAGGAGATATTCCCTTTAGTTCATACTCTTGCAGCTCACCAGCCACTGCAGACTAGTGCTAATTGAGTTGAGAGAGTATCAGAAACTCCTCTGCCATTGCTATTGGACCACAACTTTCTTATGCAGAGAACTAAGCATCACTGCTTCAAGCTTTAAAACCATGTCACTATCTTGAAATAGTATTCTGCATGTTCTATCATTTTTTACTGTCCCAAGATGGCAGACCAGTGTGAAACTTTACTTTATTTGTTTATTGGAGCACATGCCCTCCACCTGGCATTTTTTTCTTTTGTTTTGTCTATATTTATTTCTTTAGTTATGTTATCATATTCTTGCACTGCAAAGACAAACCACCACCTTGTTTTTTTTTAGAGGCAAGTGTCCCAGTGCGGCTGACTGGAGAGTATTTAACTGCAGTGGACATTCAGGCTTCATTGTAGCTTAGCTTTGAATTATACTAGTGAACCGCTGCACCAGATAGTCAACTTGTAGCTCCTATGCCACAATCTATCCCAACTATGTTCCTTCCTAGTGAGCAGCGTACCTCTTTGTGAGCATTGTGCTTGTGGGAATGCAGGATAGCCATCATGTTTTGTGAGTGCATTGTGAGGGGTGTGCCTCTGTGAATACAGAAATACCACTATCTTTTGTGAGTGCAGAGTAAGCGGCCTACAGGTTGAAAGTAGTGCCTGTGTGAGTGCAGATTTAGGTATATGCGTGTGCAAGTGCAGCGTGAGGAGTGTGAGTCTATCTGAGGGCAGCATGAGTGTGGGGTCCCTGCATGTTATATGTGTATGCACTTTACTTTACCTAATAATGCTTTTTAGAGTTATGGCTTTGACTTGCAGCGCAGGGAGAGGAAATACAATAGTGTGTGTAGGACAATTGTGGTGAGTTTTGATATGGCAGATGCAGACAATGTCGATGGAGGTTGATGATTATTGGGGGCAGCGGACAGACTGAAATTCCATCCTACTTAGGGGCTCTAGTTACCTTCCTTGCGATAGGGCCCACAGCATAACCAATATATGACAATTTACTCTCTATTGAGAAGAGTTAAGTTTGAGTGAGGTATAGTTGAGAAGAGTTACGTTTTGCAATATCATTTTCAAGTCTACAATTAGCAAAACCCCTGTGTTGCAAGCTGCTGCTCTAAACTCAGTTTTCCAGCTGCAGCTGCCTTTGCCTCGAATAGTCTGTACAGGATCAAGCTGCCCTGAATGCCAAGCTTCTGGACTGAAACATATGGTCAAGTACTGTGTCTCACTTCTATTTCCACCTGAATTGCTGCCAGTTTTTTTTTAAATTAGTACTTGAGAAAATGTACAGAATGGAAGCACAGAAAATCAACATTTCTCCACTCTGTTTCAGAAACAGTATAATGCTAGATACCCTTAAAAAAGTATACAAATGTTAAAATCCGTTACCAACAGCAATTGCTAATAGCCTAATATTGTTTCCAATTTCATTTCCATTGGATATAATTCTAATAATACTGTGTGCCTCAAATGAGATTTTGATTGTGTTATATATGAATTTGCTTTATCGATGTCAATTATAAAAGTAACAATAACTTGTTATTTCTAGGCAACTAAAAAGTAACATGTGAAGATTATAGCGGTATCAGCACAAGCTAACTTTGGTTCAGGGAACTTTGACTGCTATTTCCTTTGACTGACAAAATTGCAGAGGTCTCTTATTGAGAGTAACTTCTCTGCCAAAGCCACTTTGCCTCCTATTATAGAGAGATTGGTCTCTGGAATATGGTGAAAGCTGCCACAACAGTGCTTTATTCCACCTTCTGCCCTGCTACTTGCTCAGGCTCTGGGCAGACTCACTACCCTGAATTACCTCACTCAGGTGGGAAGGCAGGTATAATTAGAAAAGTAGATGCCTATTTCAGGGTGAAATAAATTAATGGTCTGGGTGAAATATAAAAATATTTAGACCCCTCCTAGAGTTATTATTTGAATTACTATACTTTCTTGATTCCCAAATCAGTCTTGCTTCAAAAATTAAGCTTCTCACTGCCATTAATTTAGACTTACTTATGATACTATATTAGGATAGGCCTATACTATTGTAAGCACCATAGGCAAGAGGTTAACAAATTAATTGCTCCACAAATTCACTTCTTCAGCTTATCACTGAAGCTAGAGTTTGGGACCTGTCTGTGTGTTCCTTTCTATAAGTCATTCATTTTATCATAAAGCAAAATATTGATCCTTACGTACTTGAAACTGAAAGAAACAAGCTTTACTGTCAATGTAGAAGCACAACACTTGTTGATCACACCAACATAAAGTATCACTACACAACCTAATCAGAATTTAAGAGGACTAACTATTGTGCAGTGGTAGTAGTAGCAATGATCATACTATACACACTGCACTACTGTCATACATAAGCATTGTCAATAAGTGCTGCTTTTATCCAGTTTAGCATCCTCAGAAGGATGGAAGGCTGACATTATTCAGGTTTTTAAGTAGGGCCATACAGGTCAGAACAGATGTCATTTAACTCACTGTAATGTCTTGCTATATTTATATTCACTGGATGGGATACTTACAAAAAGTTCTGCCTCGTGTTTGCTGGTCCACCTCAATATCTTTTTAATTTTTTTTTGTTATTATACAAGTAGGAATTGTTAAACAAACAATAGTCACAAAATAAGCAAAAGCATTGGATTTATCATAAAGATCAACTGAATAAGACATAGAGGAATTACAGTTTTATTCATGATTTCAACTTACACACCCCCAGCTAAAATTAATCCAAATGTTGTCAATTTGTTTTCAGGAAGATAAACCTCTAGCCTTTGCCAAGGATAACTCAGAGTCATAGATCTGTTGGATTAGGGTGTGCCCATTCAACCGCTTTAGTAGAGGCCTTGGAGACCCAAGACCTTGCAATGCAAAGCCAGGCGCAAACTAACATTATCGTGGTTACGTACTGTAAGCCACCCTCATACTCAGACTTGACACCCAGCATTATCTCCTTAGTGGAAAGTAAAATGGGACAGCCCAAGCAGTATGACATTAACTTAATTTCCCCAACCCAATATTCTTGTAAAGCGGGGCATAACACAAACATATGTACAATATCAGCAGCAGGTCGGTTACATTTAGGACATTTAGTCTTATCTGAGGTAGAATTAGCACCCCATCAGGTGATTTTATCCGTGGTATAATATAGAAAGCAGATTGTTGCAATTTTGAATTTGTAACGTATACTGATCGATCCAGTATCTCTAATGTGCTCTGGATCTCTGAGATAAAAATCTCAGATGCAAGAGACCGGCTCCAATTTGTGACTAATGAAGCCATATCGTCCGTAACATCTTGACAGAAACCTTGATACATTATACTAATCGCAGGTTTTATAGAAGCTTTATAATAGTATACCGTCACTTTTGCGCTTTCTATATTGACCATGTGTTCAGAGCCTGACCGTAGATAGTCCCTAACTTGCAAGTACTTAAAAAAATGTGACGAGGCAGTTCATCTTGATCTTGCAATCCTTGAAAGGATAAAAACTATGCAGATCATACAGCTGACCCAGCATTGAAACCCCATGCTGTGCCCAAAACCTACAGACTGGATCATGGAAAATTGGGGGGTAAATGGGGATTTCCCAAAGTGGTGTTTCTTTATTTAAAAAAGCTATTTAGTACATATCCCCTCCCAAATATAAATAATATCACTTATTATTTCAAATCGTATCCGAGGGCTAGCTGGTAGCCAAAAGATAAAGGATCCGGATATGCTGGGTTTAGAGGCTGTGTAGACGACCGGTAAAGGCTGCCCAAAAGTACAACTTAAAGTCCGGAAGCTGGAGTCCTCCTTTTTTGTATGGAAGCTTCATAAAATGAATGACACGTCTTGCGCGCTTATAGTTCCATATAAAACCTCCAATGGCCCCCTCCAGACGCTTAAAAAAGGACTCCGGAACTTTCAAACGGACTGGGCGAAATAAGTAAAGACATTTTGGAAGAATATTCATTTTAATAATATTGATTTGACCTAGAATAGTAAGTGGGAGCTTATTTAAGGATTTCATCTTAGAAAAGACTGAGTAGTAAAGGTCCATAGTTTAATTTGATGATACTTGTGACTAAGCGAGACAGTCTACTTCCAAGATAGACTGTCGTTGCAGTCGCCCCAGGCATCGGAAAGTCTGGTTTAAAGTTCAAAAGGGCTTGAGTTTTGGACAGATTGAGCTTGTACCCCGAGAACTTGACAAACCTAGCCGCTTCATCCGAGACCTGTTGAATAACTGACAGTGGATTAGTGCAGAAAACTGCCACATCCTCCGCATAGGCGGTCAGCTTAAGTTGTTGGCCTCCAAAGAGCAGAGGCTGAACACCTACATTCATAAGAGGCGACTGTCAAGATAGCTCCATATGCAGAGCAAATCAGAGGGGGGGGGGAGCAGGCACCCCTGTGGAATACCTCGAGAGACTGTAAATTTATTTTAGTATTTCTCAGGATATGCCACCCTGGCACGCGGGATCTTATATAGTGCCTGAGTCAGTTTAATAAAGCCCTCATTGAGACCAAATACACCCATAGTGGCCCATATACTCTCCCAAGATACGTGATGAAAAATATTTTCGGAATCCAATAGGATCATACCTATATTAGTATTAGACTTGCCGGACACATGAAACGCTGCAAAAGTGGTATTGGTGTGTCCCGTAGTGTCTCTGTCCGAAATAAATCCATGTTGTTGTTGTGCCACCAGGGTTGATAGTATGGGGGCAAGACACATTGCTAAGATTTTTGCACACCATTTAGCATCTGAGTTGAACAGCGATATGGGTCGGTAAGACCCCTTGTGGCATATCAGCAAGGGCCGACGATAATTATCGCTCAGCGCTCTTAGCGTGAGGATAATTATCGCTGGCCAACTCTGAATTTTATCGCGGAGATAGCATGCTATTAGCAACGCTTACCCCCAAAGCGATAAAATTCAGAGCGCAAGCTGCCAAATGTGCGATTATCGCTGAAAATCCAGTGATAATCACACAACTTTTGGCGATAGCTTGCTGATAGGGCCTCACATACTTAGCCATGATATCCACCTTCCATAGGATATCATGGCTAAGTCAGTTTCAAAGCAGGCGTAAGGAAAGTAGCGATAACAGAGGTTATCGCTATTTTTTTGTCGCTATGCTGCTTTGCGTGAGGCTTGATAATAGGAGAAATGTCGCTTAGCGACATTTCTCCTGTTATCCTGGGGAGGAACGCCCACATTGCATCTCATTAGAGATGCAAAGATGGGCGTTAAGGGAAATGGAGACAAGGCAAGGTTTCACGCGATAGCGGTACCTTGCTGATAAGGCGATAAAATTATCGCCGCTTTTCGTCCGAAAACGGACGCAAAAGCGGCGATAATTTTTTATCACCTGCTTGCTGATATGCCCCCATATCTTTCTCAGGTTTGCCTTTTCTTAAAAATCCACAATATTGGGAGTATTCCAAGTATTGGGAATAACGCCACCTGTGTGGATATGTTGGATTACTTTTAAAATTTAGTAATTATTATATCTTTAAATACCTTCTAAAATTCCAGAGGTATGGCATCCTCACCCACCGCCTTGCCTGTAGAGAGATTCGCTAATGCAGCTTCACTCTCAAGCAGGGAGAACTCAGCTTGCAACTCCCTGGCCTGGTCTTCACTGAGATGAGGGATACTACATTACTGCAAGTAATCCCTGAGGCTGACTATATAATTCCTCATAAAACCGGTATCATTGCTCCAGGATACATGTGGGTGCAACTGTCAGCTAACCCAGACATATATTCTACAGACAGACAGAGGCACAGAATTTTTAAGCAAGAAAATTTCCACTTTCTAAAAGTGGCATTTTCAAACACGCAATTTAAGAAACAACTTCACCATAAGATGTCTTTTTAAATTGTGAGTTTGGAAACCTCAAACTCCTAATCTTTATGTCCTCCCAATAGGAAATTACACAAAAGACATTTCAAGGCAATCCCCATGTTACCTACCCTATGGGACAGTTAAGCCTTACAATAGGGAAAAACGAAATTAACAGTATTTCACTATTAGGACATGTTAAGCACACCAGTACTTGTCCTACCTTTTAAATGCATTGTACCCTGTCCATAGGACTGCCTTGGACCTACCTGAGGGGTGACTTAGTAAAAGGGAAGGTTTGTGCCTGGCAAGTGGGTGCGCTTGCCAGTTCGAAATGTCAGTTTAAAACTACACTCAGACACTGTAGTGACAGGTCTCAGACATGTTTGTAGGACTACGCATGTGGGGGCATAATCAGTGCTACAAGTCCACTAGTAGCATTTGATTTACAGTCCCTGGGCACACCTGGTGCACTATACAAGGAACTTACGAGTAAATCAAATATGGCATTCATGGATAAATCAATCACCAATACAATTTAGACAGAGTGCATATGCACTTTAGCATTGGTTAGCAGTGGTAAAGTGCCCAGAGTTCTAAAGCCTACAATAACAGGTCAGACAAAATAGAAGGAAGAAGGCAAAAAGTTTGGAGATAACCCTGCAAAAATGGCACGGTTCAACAATGAAGTAAGTCAACCTTGGAACTTGAAGGGGCAACACTAGGGGAAGGAAATGGGGTAAACACAGAAGATGGGAAGAGAATGGGACGAAGACAAGTTGTAGGGAAACTTCCCCCCTTAAACATGAGGTGGTTAAGGGAAGAAATGTTTCTTCAGGAAAGACTTTCTCTAGGTTGGCCTTGTCAATCTGTTATGTTATGGTATGTTATGTTATAATATGTCATGTTATCAGTGTTTTTACAGCACGCTAATCACCGGTGAGGGTATCCAGGCCCTCCGAAGCCAATCCTAGGGGATAACACAAAAAGCTAGGTTTTTAAAATTCTTACAAAAGTTAAGAAGAGAGGAGGAGGCTCTGATGTGTTGTGGGAGGCTTTTCCAGGCTTTAGGGGCCAGGTATGAGAAGGTGTAGCCCCTGTTCTGCATTTATGTATGCATGTGGTGTGTGCTCGTGAGTGATCAGCAGAGCGAAGTTGTCTGGATGGTTGGTGGAAGTGAATGCGACTGTTCTGGTTGGCCGGGCCAATGTTTTGGAGAGCTTTGTAGATGTGGGTGAGGAAAATTTGGTGAAAAACATTCCGAAAGAAAAATTGTCAATAATGATTTAACAAAGTGCATATGCCAGAACCATTTGTTTTTAATGCAAAACACATACAACCCTTCAGCAATCCTATATTCAGTTGGTCACTCTTGTGGAAAACAATACAATTCCATGTTCACTTACGAGTTGGGTGGATGTCTGTGTTATTCGGTCATGGTCACATCGGCATCAGTGAGAAACCTTGCCATAGGTTTTGGAAGAGGGGACTAATAGTGAATGTGCATAAAAATGTGAAGGCCTTCTATTGTATTATGGATTCAGCACAATGTGTGGAGAGAATGATAAACTATGATCTTCTGCCCTCCATGTAAACGCTGATCTGTGAAAAATAAGAGACTTAAATTTCCATGATTGTAATTTATCCAACTTCACGCAAAAATATGAATACTAGAATACATTTAAAACATTATATATCTTGCATCAGGATCAAAGTTAGGAGTCAGTCCCCAGTACTCTCACAAGAAAGCATATTTCCTGCCCGCACCACATTCAGCGTGAGAAGGTGCCCACCACTATTAACCACAACGCTAGCCTTTGCGTTGGTATCGGGTGGTTGAAACCATTCTTTCTCTTCAGAAATCAGTCACATGGCTGACTTGGTGTTGTGTCATCCCATCGTAAATCACAGGTGCAACTAGAGAACATACACAAATGTCCTGGAGCATACTGAGACTAGCCGGCCGTATGCCCCTTATACGGCAGAACCGGAAATGAAAATCAGCCCTGGATTTTTTTTTTTATTACCTCAACACTGCTGAATGTAGTGACTAGAATGTGGTCTGGGGCCAAGGCTAGGTTATAGCAGCCCCAGCCAGCTCGGAGAGAAGCTTACTAACATGCAGCTTACTGAAAATCAATCAATCAGTCAGTATTTGTCGAGTGCACACTGTCACCCCTGGGGGCATCTGGGTGCTGAGGTGCGGTGTCTCCGTTGAAAAACAAGGTCTTGAGCTTCTGCCTGAAAATCCGCCAGGGAGGGAGCTGTACAGAGGTGGAGGGGTAGGGTGTTTCAGATCTTAGCAGCTATGTAGGAGAAGTAAGGGTCCGCTGCAGCTGCAATGGAGGTGGGTTGTGTGTGTGAGAGCGAATAGGGCAGAGCGCAGGTGTCTTGCGGGCAGGTGCAAGTTTAATCGATGGTTGATGTAGGATGGTACTTGGCTATGTAGCACCATGTAGAAGTGCGTGAGAATCTTGAACTGACATCTCTTCTGGATGGGAAGCCAGTGGAGGTGTCTGTGGTGAGGGGTAATATGGGTCCATTTGGGGAGGTCCAGGATGAGTCTGGCTGTGGTGTTCTGTATGGTCCGGAGTATTTTGAGGAGTTGGATGGAGATTCTGGCATAAAGAGCGCTGCCATAGTCTAGGAGGCTTGTGATTAGGGCCTGTATGATGGTCTTCCTGGTGTTAGGGATCCATCTGAATATTCTGCGGAGCATGCAGACAGTGTGGAAGCATGAGGAGGTGACTGTGATGATGCTGAGGTTGCACGCGTGGTCTGCCAATGTGGGTCCTTGGTGAGTGAAAGGATGATTTGAGTGCTGTCTGCATAGGAGATTATGTTGAGGCTGTGGGATCTGATGATATCTGCAAGTGGGGTCATGTAAATGTTGAATAGGGTGGGTTTGAGGGTTGATTCTTGGGGTACGTTGCAGGTGATATCCTTGGGTGCGGAGGAGAAGGGAGGCAGTCGGATGCTCTGTGTGGGTCCTGAGAGGAAGGAGGTGATCCATTTGAGGGCGCTTTGATGTATGCAAGTGGTGAGGAGTCTGTTGATGAGGGTGTAGTAGGACATGGTGTCAAATGCAGTGGAGAGGTCGAGGAGGATCAGGGCCACTGTTTCTCTGCAGTCGAGGAGATATGTCGTCTGTAGCCGTGATCAGCACACTCTCTGTGCTGTGTTTGGCATGGAATCCAAATTGTAAGGGGTCGAGTAGCTGGTTGAGCTCCAAGTGTTTGATGAATTGTTGGTTGATGGCTTTCTTGAGTACTTTGACGGGAAGGGGAGCAGGGAGATCGGCCGGTAGTTTTTGAGGTAGCTGGGGTTAGGTCAGGGTCTTATCAGGAGGGGTCTAGCCTCTGTGTGTTTCCATCCATCTGGAAATGTTGCTGTGGAGATGGAGGTGTTGAGGATAGTGGTGAGCTCTGTGCTGATAGGTTGCATCTGAGTTTGAAGAGATGGTGGGGGAAGGGGTCGCTGGCCACACCGGAAGGGGATGGATGACATGATGTTAGAGGTAGTCTGCAGAGTCAGTGGTGACCAGGTGGTTAGCATTCGGATGGTGATTGCTGGTTGCTTGAAGTTGTCGAGGCTGGGGGTGGTGGGTTGGGGTGAAAGTTACTGTAGATCATGGCTATCTTGCTGTGTAAGGAGTCCGAGAGGGAGTTACATAGTTCTTGTGAGGGGTGAATGGTGTTCTGTGTGGCTGGAGGGTTGACAAATTCCTTGACAATCTTGAATAGTTCCTTCGTGTGGTTGACGGCGTTGTCGATACGATCGGTGATGGCTTCCTTGATGCACTGGTGGTATTCGCTGAGGGCTGTTTTGTGGGCGGCTCTGTCTGAGGGGTCTTTGGAAGCTCGCCATCACTTCTCAGGTCTGTAGCAATTGCTCTTGGTGGTTCTGAGTTTTGCTGTTTACCAGCTGGCATGTTTTGAGGATTTGTTAGTTTTGGCTGGATTCAGTGGGGCAACTTTGTTAGCACATCTGAAGATCCAAGTGGTGAAGTTCCGGACAGGGCCGGACTGGGAGCCCAAAACAGCCCTGGCAATTTTGGCAGACCAGCCCCGTGGGGGGCTTGAGTGAAACCCTGCTGCTTCTGTTATTGGGGGCCGATATTGCAGTGCCACTGTAAAACAGGTCCCCAGTAACAAAACCAGTGCCCACCATTGGAAAACCGGCCCTCACCCTTCCAGCCTCCTGGGAAAAAGCCCTATGCCCTCTACAGCCAGTCCGGCCCTGGTTCTGTATGGCCTGGTTGAGATCTGCTGAGGTTCCGGATTGTGTGGTGCTGAGGAATTGGGACAATTGCGTCTTGGTGACTTTTCCCCAACTGCAGTGGGTGGCACTATGGTGCTTGGTGGTTGTGTTTATTGAGTTCTGCCAGATATTGTAAAGTGTACCATAACGTGGTCGGTCCAGGTGAGCTCTGTGCTGTGGGTGGATTTGAGTCTGTCTCTTGAGGTGAAGATAGCGTTAAGTGTGTGTCTGGCTTTGTGTGTGGGTTCCGTGACTAGTTGGGTGAGGCTGATGTTGTTGAGGTTCTCTAGAAGGGAGTCTGTGTTGGTGTAGGGTTGGTGATGTAGAGATTAAGATCACCGAGTAGGACGTAGTACTGGGAGTGGATGGCCAGGGTGGGCGATTATGTTGGAGATGGCGTCACAGAAGGCTGGTTGCGATCCTGGTGGTCTATAAGTGAGGGTGCCTCTTATCCGTGGTCATGGCGCCTATTTGTAGTTGGATGTTGAGGTGTTCCATGAGGAGTATAGGGTTGTGTCGTTGATGATAGTGAATCGGATGGTTTCCTTGAAGATTATGGCAAGGCCTTCACTGTGTCTGTTTGCACGGTCTTTCTGTATCATCTTGTAGCCGATGAGTGTGTCAGTGGCAATGTCGGGGTTTGTGGGGTTGTTGAGCCACATTTCGGTGAAGGCCACATCAGGGTATAGGGTAGTGATGGTGTCCCAAATTCTATGGCATGTTTGCAGAGGGAGTTGAGTAGGATACATTGGAGTGATGCCGTGTTGTGTGTAGCCGCGTGCACAAGGAGTCTGGTGTGGGCCCATGGTCCTGTGCATCATGAGAAGCAGCAATGGTGGCAGGTGATAGGTCCTTTGGTTGATCGTGGGGAGGCTGTGAAGCAGTTGTTGTTGCGGCATCCAGTGTCTAGGGCCAGAAGGTCTTTCGCGGTTTAGCCGTTGATGGGGGGGGGGAGGGAGGGCCAGGGGTTCTGGTGCTGGGTGCGATCCAGTCCTGGACAAACGCAGACGGGCTCGCTTTTGATGTGTCGGCGGTGGGCCTGCTGCACGCATCGCTGCGCAACCACACTGCGGCCTTCATAAGCAGTCCTGGGGGTGGGAGGGGCTGAGCAGGAGGTGGGAGATCAGGTGAAACATGGCGGAAACGGGGAGAGCAGGAAAACGGCATTGAAAATGGTGCAACTGGACCACAAACAAACAAAAATATCAGCAAAGAAGCAATTAAAATACAAAATACATGGAAAAATATAACCCAAAAGATAACCTAAAATTACCAGGGAAATAAATAGTGGGAGGAATTGGGTGGACTGCAGGCTTGAACAGGAGGCTGTGGGATTGGGAAACCGAGTACCGATCTCTAGGAGCCAGGCGGTGGGAGAGATTAGACAATAGGCTACTCCCAGGAAGACTGCCCAAATGTCAGAATAGCCATTCCTGGCTTCATACAATGCAGAGCATTATTACACCTTACCCTGACTCTAGAATGAAGTTAATTCCCATCAAATGTGTTTGCAAACATTGTCAACGTGGACACATAAAATCAGAGAAATCCTGAAGTTAGCACGGGTGAAGTGCTGTAACATGATTGCCAAAAAAAGTAAATATAAATGAGTGCATAGGGACAGGCCCCTCATGAATAATGGTTTGATCCGTTTTTTTCTAATCCACCTGGAGTATTAAAGAGGAAACCAGGGAACTGGATTACGAGGTTCAAAGGAAATCTAGTGTCTGGAGGACACAAATGTGAAGAAAGAATGAACATATTCAGAAAGGATGAAAACATTACAAAATATTGGAGCAGGCTGAGTCTGCTATGCAGCCACGGGAGCAGAGTCTTCTGGCAGTGCAACGTTCAGAGGGTGCAAGCGGAGAAGCGTGTAAAATGGCAGTCTGCGATTCAGAGGCGGGTCTCTTGAGAAGTCCACAAAGTAGGTATGTATCAAGCAACCATACATCGCGAGGTGTTATCCAGACATCCCTGGGCCTTAAGAGATGTATTTGTGCCCAACAAAGAGATTGTGAAATTATGTAGACATTGGTGTGCCCATCAGAGAAAACATTGTGCTCACCACAAAAGAATGCGAAATGATAGATATATTAATGTGAACCCTGGAGATATCTGTATGTTCAACAAAGTAAGGTGCCTAACAGAAACACTGTGTCTAATGGCATTGTGCTCAGCAGAAACCATTGTGTGCCACAGAAACAACAGGTAGAGACGGTGTGGATGCCCTGTGGTATTTTGCCTTGTGAAGAGACTTGAAAATGGATGGTGCTGGAGGCCGTATTGTGCCTCAAGCACTGCCACAGTGCCTGCTTTGTCTGTTTGAGCGATTCTGTAATGTAAAGTTCTCCCAGCCTTGCATCACGACTGCCGGATTACATCTTTCGTCGGCCTTGACCCAGTAAGTAATGAGTACCGGTAAGGGCAACTTAAGGAAGAAATATTGGTGCCCCAGTAACGAGTAAACATGAGGTGCGGATATATTAATCTTATATCTAAGTACACAATGCAATGTGTTGCCTAGTGCAATGTTTCATACCATATAGCATTTGATAGTTAAAGAGTACAACTATGCCTGAAATCAATCTTCGAAAACATATTTTGGGAGAACATTTATAAGAAAGTCTTTTTTGTTTCTTAACACACCTATATATTTAGATAGCTTTATGCATAGTTTCTAAATTTCCTATATATTTAGATAGCTTTATGCATATTTTCTAAATTTTGTAATCACAAATATAAGCTTACCCTATCTTACTCCGGTGATGTGGCTGACAATTGCAATGTTTTCACAGGATAAAACTATTAAAATTTGTCTTGTGAGGTGCTGCTTGTCTTCATTCCAACCAAAAAGGCTATGTGATTTGTCACTAGGGCAAACCATGGTATTAAATGTGTAATAAAGGACATCATGTCCATCATGGTCAACCCATTTTTCCCTGCATGATTGTGGCTGGCCTAGGTATCTATGCCCTAAGCCACTGCTAAACAGTAGCACACTGCGCTTTTGCCCTAAAACATGTGTTTTTCTTTGTCTTCATCCAACTGGATTGTTTAGCTTTCCTGCAAGGCTATAGGAAATGGTGCATGAAAGTTAAATAGCAAAATAGATGTCTTCAGGGAGCACCACTGCACTTTGGCTTGGAGTCAGAAGGCTGGGCTTACAGCTGGATGTGAGATGACTTGGAGTGTGCCATGAGCTTAGACTTTCCCCGCTCAGTGCGGTTCTTGGACAGAGGGACTGGGTTTTGCACAACATGTGTCGACAAGGCCTGGAGAAAGGCTGTATACTTATGGAGATGCTCTACACGTGTTTCATCCTTTCCTTATTAGACAATGCAGAATTAATGTTGCTGCAGCTCATACCTTGCTTCATGGATTTGTGATTTGAGTGTTTGGATGGAGTAATATTTACATAGGGATCGGGAGCCAATTTGTTGAAAGGTTTGCAATATTAAAAGTAGTTCTGCAAAAGGGAGTGGGGAATTAGAGAGAAATAGTTAGGATTGGGTAAAATGAATTCTCCAATCACTAGATAGTGCACAGTATAAGACTAGCACCTCACCAACACCACCTTAGAACGTTGGGAAGACAACATCTCTAAAGTAGACTACGCCTGACTGCTGGAAGGAACACCAAGGGCTCCTGACTCTTACAGGCTCCGATTGGCTGGAACTGTTCTCCAACTTTCAAATGGTTGACCTTCTGTTTGACCTTTTTAGGGACACAAAAAGCAGAAAGACACCTGACTCCAAGAAACCTCGGCTGACCATTGTAGACACGGACTGTGCAGGAGCCTTAGCTGAAGCGAGAGCATGTGCCTATATACCAGTATTGAGGGCCCTCGAGGCTTCTTGGCTGTCTAAAAGGAACTTTTCCATTAATTTTGAGAAATGTGGGCCCTTTTTTCTGCCTCCAAAGAACCGGAACGAGGAGCTGAGCTTCCTCAGAGAGGGCACACCATCAGTGAAAAGAAAAACTAGGTTTGTGATGCTCCAAGTTTTTTTCCTTGCTTATCTGGTTCAATCTGACCATTTGGTAAATGTATCTGGACTTGTGAACCTCTGTCTGGCTACAGATTTCACCCTGGCTCCACTGATGGATGTCAGTGTCAAAAACCAAACTATGTCTGAAAGTAGAAACTTGGACTGGGGCAAAGTGGCAAATCTATAAGAGCTGCCAAGCAACCTCGGCACAACTACATCCAACTTTGTCACACTTAGAGATTTCAGTGCCAAAACCAACGGCTTCAGTGGGAGCTTGGGAATGAATGATGTATCTAACTTTGAGGGACCCTTCTCATCTTCAGTCTCTGACACTGCGTTTCTGGAAGAGTTTGAGCTGTAAAAAGTAGACTAAGTTCCAAGCTAAATGCTTTGACCAGTGTGGTCCTCTTGGCTTACCTGACCACAGTCGCATTCAGCCTGAAATTGCACCTAAGTCCAACTCAAATACGAACAGAACATTGACATTGCAGTTTTACATTTTGTAGGAGCTTTTTGTCTTAAAACTTAAAGAAAAGCATATCTCCTGTTACTCTTGAGCAATGATGAGTGTTAGCTGTTTTTTCTTTTTGCTCATAAAATTGTCTGTTTTTTCTAAATTTGTTTGGGAACCTCACTGTTTACTTTAAAATTGTAGCTTGTGCAACTGAGAACTATGATAAGCCTGTTGGTAAGGGAAGCCCCTCCCAAATGAATAGCTCACTAGCTAATAATGTGCATATCTCCTGTTGGAAAGTGTATTTCAAAGAGCATTTTCCCAAAAGATGATTTTTAGTGGTTTATGAATTATTCCTTATTCATCCCAAGCGCTGCGTTATATGGTCTAAAGTTTCAAAAGTTAGAGCGTGTTCCTTATTCCAGTACATTTTTCTGTTGATCAAGCTAAGATGTAAAACGAGAAGGTAGCTACATTAACAAATTATGATAGTGGTGCTGCACATAAATTTAAAAATCCATCTTAATGTCAATTATATACTACATACCGCTACGTTGTCATTTCTTAATTATCTTGTCAATACCACTCTGTTACGCCATAATGACTAACAGTAATCTCGTTATTAATTTATATAAAAAAATAGTGTTGAGAACTGCTTGCACAAGCCTATTCAAATCAATCAGCTTTATTCGACAATTAAGACATAAAAGCACATTTACAAACATTATTTACAGTTATATAAATTACCTAAAAAATGAGTAAAATTCCAATTAAATTTTTCAATGTCCGTCAAGCTAATTCATGCTTTAAGAAGAATAAAAAACCACAATCATAAAATTCGAACCAGCTCATATCAGCTTACATTGCACAGGGAATAACATAATATAACATTGTGGGCACCTTGATTACCTACTTATAATAACGGCAGCGGGTGATGTTAACAAGATGTTGAGTTGCTTATGGGTAAGGAGTTAACAATGAGTTTCAGAGCTTTTAACCTTATGCCCCAGGCCCATCCTATAAACTTAGCTACTGCTACACAGATCGGGGGTGCAGGATCGGTGCACAGAATGCGAAGGACGATAGCATATCTTCTAATGCCCATGGACTTGCAAATTGGTTTTATCCATTTTTCCCTCGGTATTACATACATTGGACAAAAGAATAGTACGTGACCTATGTTTTCGCATTCATCTACGCATCTAAAGCACCTATCCTTGTTAATGCCTGCTCCCCCCCATCTAGAGGTGAAATCTGCAACGGGTAATGTACCCACCCGCAGTTGAAAGTATAGCTTGCGATCAGTGATTTTTTCAATGATGTCCCAGAACTTCTCTTTGAGGGGTTGGACTTTAAACTCTAGGAAGCGGGACGTTAGATGAGAGGAAAGGCCTTGGGCAATTTCTAGTTTATAAACCCATTCCCAGTACATCCTTTTCAGCTTTTCTTTGGAAGGAAAAACTGCACGTGTAGGATTTTTCCAGAGTTCAATCAGGCCTAAACTGCCTAGTAGGGATTTGATCTCAAGCAACCAGATTATTTTTTGGGACCTGTCGGATTCAATTATATCCACAAAACCACTCCTATAGTGCATGAGTTCATCTGTGCACCAGAGTCTACGCCAATATAATATTGGACGTAACCTCGCCAGATGTTCTAGGGGTTTTTTGCCAAGATCCAATAGTAAGGGACGCAATGGCGTACTAGGTGGAAGATTTGTGATTTTGCGAAGAAAAGCAGTTTGTAGGACCTTCAGCCTTTTCAAATTGGCAAAGCCCCAGAGCTCGGCCCCGTAAAGGCATGAGCCCAGGACCGACGTTCCATAAATTTCTAGAGCTGGAGAGATTGGCTTAGTGAGTGAGTTTTTAAATCTAGATAGAAGAGCCCCTGACTTTTGTTTGTGTTGCAAGACGGCGCGGTCAAGTTGGCAATCCCAGCGCATGTCTTTTTGTAAAGTTATCCCCAGGTAAGTAAATGAGGTAACCTCCTCCAAGGGTAACTTGTTCATGAATATTTTCCCCTTGGAGGATTTTGATCCATTGAATGACATAAATTTGGTTTTTCCCGTGTTGACTTCCAGACCCCTTACAGTGCAAAATTCTTCAAAACACCGGAGGGCCTTCGATAGGCCACTGGGGGTCTTTGAGATAATCAACGTGTCATCCGCGAACATGAGGATAGGGATGCGTTCGCCGGCCAAAGCAGGTGCATCGGTCGGGGTCAGAGAGAGGCGACCGGCCACCCCGTCGACAAACAGTGAGAACAGGGTCGGCGCCAAGACGCACCCCTGCCGCACTCCCCTGCCGACCGGGAAGTCCTCGGTCACCTCCCCCATGCCCCCCCACCGCACTCGAGCAACGTTTCCCTCATGTAAACGGATAATCACGGAAAGGAGCTCAGGAGCAATACCCATTTCCCACAAAACCTGCCATAGCCTGCTCCTTGGGACCAGGTCAAAGGCGGCCCTTAGGTCCACGAATACTGCATAAAGGGCACCCTTCCCCAAGACCACGGTCTTCCAGTATATGTTGACAAAACGGAAGACTTGGTCAATGGTACTTATCCGGGAACGGAACCCTGCCTGCATTGGGCTCAAAATGTCATGGTCGTCGATCCAGAGTTGGATTTTGTGGAGGAACAAGCGGCCTATAATCTTTTGGATCGAGTCAATTAGACTGATTGGCCTATAATTACTTGCCTTTGTTTTATCCCCCTTTTTATATACTGGGACGATTTCAGCGCCCTTCCATGAACACGGGATGTCGGCTCCCTGGGCAATTGCATTTGCAAGTTGCAAAATGTAGCAAGACCAAAGACTTCTATTGTTAACAAACATGTCTGCAGGGATTCCGTCCATGCCAGGGGCTTTTCCTCTGACCACTTTATCCAAAGCTCTATTTACGTCTTTTATTGAAAATAGGGCCTCTGTGTAACATACAGATGGAGAGGTCTCAAAAGGACTGATTTCACATGGTGCGGCATACTGGGGTTTGAAGTAATCAACCCAAGCATTTTGGTGCCACGTTGTTTTGCGGCCGCTCTGCAATGCCACCCCTGTCCCATTTATATGTATCCCAGAAAACTTTACTATTCTTATCCCTGGAAGCATCCAGTAGGTCCTTCCACATTTCAGTATCCCAGGTTGCCTTTGCCTCTTTCAATATCTTCCCATAACGGGACCTGGCAGTCCTTACAAGTGATGTGTCTTTCAACTTGAGTGCACTGCCAAGCTCTATCCGGGCTTTCCGACACTCATTATTATACCAGCCCTCTTTTTTATGAAGTTTGGGATTTCTACCGGAGGTAGGTTTAAGAAAATATTTCCGCAGGCCCGCAAAAAGCCTGGTATGGATTTCTGCCACTAGATGAGGTGGATTTGGGCCCTTAGCCTGTACACCCAATACTTCTAGAGCAGAGATTACTTCTCCATTTATTGCCTGTACAGTCTTTGGGTCCTCAGCAATCCGGTCCCATTTTAGGTAGCGTGTATTATTAGACAGGAGGTGCTCAGACTCATACGTAGCTTGCACTGGTGGTGAACAACCAAGCAAGGATGCATTAAATGACGAGACTAATGGATGATGATCGCTCTCTTGCCGACTAATTACCTCCATGTCTTTAAAGTGGGTCCAGAGTTGTATATGGATCAGTAAATAATCAATCCTACTAGCCCTACGTCCGTTATCAAAAGTATTTGCACCTTGTTTATCGGACGGACTTCTGCCGTTCGCTGCTCTCATGTGATTGCCTAAACAGAGGCCATTTAATTGAATTGCGGCCTCCGTCCACCTTTTTGCTGGTACAATCTCGAGTGGTGGAATTCCCCATTTAACATCTTCTTCCTCAGTAAGCTGTGATATGTCATCTAAGTACAGTGGTTCAAACGATGTGTTAAAATCACCTGCTATAATAGGCAGGATGTTAGGGGGCAGGGAGTCGATTGTTTCTTCCAGTAATTGAACAACTGGAGACCTTTTTCCCCCGGGGAGACCTCGCGCATAGACATTAAAAATTTCTAGGTTAATCCCGGACTTTGGGACAATCTTTACAGATAAAATATCGTCACTAATGCGAGGACTTTGGGTTGCTCGACATCCTAAGTTTTGCTTTAGCCATATAGTTAGCCCGCCAGACGGCCGGCCTCTTTTGCTTTTTATGGCTGGGATGTGAAAGTTAAGGAATCCATTGCATACATGGGGGGCTAGTAACCATGTCTCTTGAAAGAGACATATGTCAAATTTGGATATAAAACCTAACCATTCAGGATCTGCTATTTTTGGGCCTAGGCCGGCTATATTCCAAGATATTATGGTCAATGGGCCACTCTCAATGCAGCCTCCATTATCTAGTCCTATGCTCAGTCGTGGTGAACTTGGGCTTTCTCTTTCCAGGTAGAGCAAGTCATTACTAACAGTAGTTCTCACGTTGGATGTATCACCAGAGACGGCTTTCCCATCAAAGCCAACTAAGGCTACAGTGCAACTTGACAATACCATCACCCCAGTCTCAGTTGTTAATTGGGGTTTTACCCCCTTCTGGTGCTGGTCCAATGGTATTTCCATGGAAGGGCTGTTTCTGAACTCACCTTTCTCTGTTAAGGTAGTACATACTACCCGTTTTTCCCCAGGGGTTATAGCAGGTTTACATGTACTATTCTTTTTACGGTGAGGATTTAGTCGTCAATCACAGTCTTCCAATCCGGAGGACCCAATTGTCTTATGCTGCATATTAGGTTCACTGGGATTACTAGGCCGCCAGTTATGATCTCTCTGGCCACAACCCGCTAAATTGCGTTGTTGGTGATCGCAATGGAAGAAGGACAAAGGCAGTGAAAGGGTTGGACTGCAGGAACTTGGATTTCGCCATTGGCAGATGTGCTCCACTGCCTTTGTATCTCTAAAGTTAATTATAATACAATCGCCTTCTATCGTTTTCTTCGATGGACCAACCCAATTTACTCGGCGCACAAAGAGGATTTCTGTTGAGACATTTGGAGGCAGGGGGCGATTACAATTTAACCAATAAACACATTTGTTCCTCAGTTCCCCGTAATCCTCCCTAGTGTCTGTACCCAAGGGCTTAACTCCTGCCAGTATTATCACGTAGGGTCTAGACTCTAAAGGGAGGTGTATGTTTGGGAGTTTTCTTGTCGCCGAATTACTGTATGCTTCCCTACCCGGATGTTTTAATACTGGGCTACTATCTACTCCTGCAGGTCCGTTCCCCCCACTCGCTATGCTGCCTAGTGTGGTGGTCTTGGTGGTATCCCGGGTAACCAGACCCGGCACTTGTGAGTTGGTATTTGTTTTAGATAGAGAGGTGGTGGGTATAGCATTAGTAATAGTGGCACTCTTATTAGGGGGCATAACTGTTGGTGATTTATCACATGCCTGGCATTTACTAGCTTTTTTCTGCCGAGACTGTGCTGCCGAATACTGCAGCTCCAAACAAGACAGTCTATTTTCAATCCCATCCAGTCTATCATAGATTGGTTGGCACGTTTTATAGAATATTGCCTCTATTTTTCCCCAGAAATCATCGCCCACATTGTGCTGTTCCTTAGGGGGGGCTGATACATGAAACATTTGGTCACTCTCTTTCCCATTCTCCGAAGCTACTTCTAGGTATGTGGTTGATTTTTCAACAATGTCCGCTGGAGTAATTCTCCTTGACTTTGCAGTTAGGCCAATATTTGGTGGTTCTCTGCGTTTCCTTTTGGATCTCTCTGTTTTCGTACTTTCCTTGCTCTTTGGGGAGGGTTTCTTATGTGTAGGGTTCATAGTAGAGCAAGTCTTTACGCTCTCAGTTACACCAGTTTCTCGTAGCGACTTTAATTGACCCCTTTTTTGTCTGGTATTGAGGTTGACTCCTTCAGAGTCTGGAATGCAATGAGGTACATTTCTCTGTGGGGAAGAATCATCATCGTCATTACCCGGTGCAACCAGCATTATGCTCACATCGTTATCTGGGATCTGATCTGTATTATGCATCGGGGAATGAGCATGAGTGAGATGCCCCAGTGAGGAGCGTTTGTCTGTGAGAGAACCCAGCGACAAACGTTTTTCGGTGTAGTCAATCTCTTTGTCCAGAATGGATGATACCCTTACAAGGAATTGATCAAGTGTGCCAACCAGGGACTTCCGTCTCGTGTCGGGAACAGCAGACATCTTTTACAAGTCTCTTTGGCTACGTATTACACTGTAAAGGATTGAGTTGGCGTGACTGACCTTGGTGAAGTTCTCCTGACTTCTTCGCAGAGGGTGGGCCCGACCTGACCTTACACGGCCTCTAACGGGCTCAAACGGGCCCGCCCTTGGTCCGGGCTTCGTCCGGCGCCCGCCCGCGCGCGTCCCGCGACGCGGGAGGAGCGGCGTTCTTTTGAGCGCCTCCGGGCGCTTTGCTGACGTCAAATGGCGCTAGGGCGCCTGGGAGTTGTGGTCTCCCCTCGCCGGGGCCGCAGAATGACGTTGCGGCAACAGCAGCGGCAGAGGGACACCCAGCGGGACAGCAGCGGCACTTAGGTGAGCAGATGAGGGCAGGGCAAGGCACCAGCAGTCACCCCCGCGCTATTTCTGGCTCCAAAGGGATTCCTGAAACGATCTTCCCGCTCCACCGGAGGAGCGGTGTTCTTTTGAGCGCCTCCGGGCGCTTTGCTGACGTCAAATGGCGCTAGGGCGCCTGGGAGTTGTGGTCTCCCCTCGCCGGGGCCGCAGAATGACGTTGCGGCAACAGCAGCGGCAGAGGGACACCCAGCGGGACAGCAGCGGCACTTAGGTGAGCGGATGAGGGCAGGGCAAGGCACCAGCAGTCACCCCCACGCTATTTCTGGCTCCAAAGGGAGTCCTGAAACGATCTTCCCGCTACACCGGAGGAGCGGCGTTCTTTTGAGCGCCTCCGGGCGCTTTGCTGACGTTAAATGGCGCTAGGGCGCCTGGGAGTTGTGGTCTCCCCTCGCCGGGGCCGCAGAATGACGTTGCGGCAACAGCAGCGGCAGAGGGACACCCAGCGGGACAGCAGCGGCACTTAGGTGAGCGGATGAGGGCAGGGCAAGGCACCAGCAGTCACCCCCGCGCTATTTCTGGCTCCAAAGGGATTCCTGAAACGATCTTCCCGCTCCACCGGAGGAGCGGCGTTCTTTTGAGCGCCTCCGGGCGCTTTGCTGACGTCAAATGGCGCTAGGGCGCCTGGGAGTTGTGGTCTCCCCTCGCCGGGGCCGCAGAATGACGTTGCGGCAACAGCAGCGGCAGAGGGACACCCAGCGGGACAGCAGCGGCACTTAGGTGAGCGGATGAGGGCAGGGCAAGACACCAGCAGTCACCCCCGCGCTATTTCTGGCTCCAAAGGGATTCCTGAAACGATCTTCCCCTATTCATACTTTGAAGGCTACTATTTACAGGATGTTGGCCATATCTCTAAATATCGGCACAGCGACCTAAGGTGGCTGCCTAGTTGCGGAGCTCCATGCCGCACCGGACATCGCGGCTCCGATTTCGGCGGTTCCAGCTCTGTTTTCTTCATGTCGCAGATGTATTCCTGAAGCGGTAAAGCTACTCTCCTGGAGAATGTCTCTGCTGACCTTCATATCCCTGAAATAAGTCACATTTCCTTTAGGTGACTGTTTAGTGGCTTTGTGGCCGCCATTTTGTTTTTCTTCCTGAATGGGTTTTTTTCAAACTTTGAATGAAATGCACCCTGGACTGTTATTTTTCTCTACTACTTTTGTCACATTACCTTTGACTGAGCTGTATCCTTATATTGGAAGGTCCAGCAAATTCGTCAAATTTTGGACTTTTCTGCAATAATGTTTGTCAAAAAAATGTTTTCTTGTCCTAAGACACGCCCTTTCTTGGTCTTTGGTCATACTGTTTCATGGGTAGGAGCAAAAATGCAATTCACTCCTCCAAAAAAATTAAGTCCAGCGATCCAGTGTCTTCTCTTACTTCGCCACCATTTACTAATAATTCCTCTGAGCCTTCTGAGGAATTTACGCCAGCGACGTTCTCCCGTCCTTCAGATCTACCGAACATGGCATCCAAATCCCAACTACCTGCGTCTACTATCAAAAGAATAAAACAGGATCCTCCCTCTCCTCCCAAATCTACTTCTCCTGTTTCTTTGGAAATCGTTTTGGAGGAAATTCATGCTCTATGACCATTGATTGAGGAAACAAACCTTCGACTGCAAACGCTGGATAATAAATGGTCATCTATGGATTCCTACATCTCTGAGGTGGAGCAACAAATCAGCGACGTACAGGATTCATCTTCCAGAATTTCAATATTGGAGAGGGAGGTCCTGCAACTAAGAAGAGCTTAAAAATAGAATTCGCCGTAACAACCTTCGCTTATACAGTCTTCCTGAGGGTCTTGAGGGTGATGACCCAGTGATGTACTTTACTTCATTTCTTCCACAGCTCTTGAACCTTCCTACTACAACCAAATTAAATATTCAGCGAGCTCATAGACTGGGTCAAGTCTATCCTCCTCATCTGCTCCATCTAAACCTCGCGGAGTGATTCTCCTATTTCTGCAATTCACGGATCTCCTAAAGGTTTTAAACACAGCTAAATCCATGAAACTGAGGAACTGGCTTGGTGCAAAATTGTTTGTCTCTCAAAATGTTTCCTCAGCCACCGCTAAACGATGCAAAGAATTACTGAACTTCGTCCTGCTCTTCGGTCTCTGGGTGCTCGTTATGGCCTATTTCATCCGTGCTTATTTAAAGTCACCTTTATGAACAAAACTTATCCATTTGAAGATCCTGCTGATCTCCGGAAATGTATTCATTCTCATTCTTCTTCTTCGATGGAGATCGCTGATACTTGACTTTATTCATATCTTTTATTGTTTCTCTTATTGAAGCATGTTGCCAAGTTACTTTATACTTTTGTTTATATGGCCTTTTGATTCTTATTGCAGGTTCTTTGGATCCCATCTTGTACCTGCCCCATTTGCCGTTCTTATTTAGGTTTCATTGATGTTCCGGTGTGGTGCGTTGCCCTCTGTTGGGTGTGCTGTCCTTGTTGTCTGTTGCCACCTCTCATCTTTCCCTTGTGTTCCTCTGTAAAGGTATGTAATGCAGTCGTCATTTTGGCATGTACTGTCTCTTCTTACTCTTACTTTTTTCCCGTTTCTCTTTCTTTTTTAATGTCTTCTTTCCTATCTTTTTCCTGGTGTCACTTCAACATTTTCTCTCTGCAATTTTTTCTTCACATGATCCCTCGATATCTCTCGTTGCTTCACCTCTTTTCCTTCCCTTGACATCATTCCAGCGTACTCTTCTCCTTTATCTATCTTTCTCCTCTCTCTTACATTATTATTTTATTGTCGAATGTATTGCTTTGTATATATTGTTGATTTTTTTTTCATTTAGAGTTATTTTATGGAATGTGAAAGGTTTTATTAATCCAATCAAAAGACAGAGAATATTTTCTCATCCTGCCTCTTACAATCCTGACTTGCTCTTTTTACAAGAAACCCATCTCACGGAACCCGAAGCCTTACAATTGAAAAGGGGCTGGTTTGGTTCTGTCCGAGTATCCTCCACTTTTTTTTACAAAAACGGTGTCATCATTCTGTGTCATGAAAAACTGAAATGTAAAATTCTATCACAAGAAACTGATACAGAGGGGAGGTGGTTATTAGCCAAGCTACTTATTCATAACATTTCTTTAACTGTATTTAATACTTATGGCCCTACGCAACCGGATTATTCCTTTTGGCTTACGATTACGCACAAATGTATTCAGTTTAGAGATGATGTCTTTATTCTTGGAGGCGATTGCAATCAAGTTGCTTATCCCTTTATTGACTGCAAATCCCAGGTGCGTTTCATCCCTCATAAATCTCATAAGCAATTTCCTAATTTTATCTCGCAATCACATCTTGTTGATGCCTGGAGGCTTTCCCACCCTGATACTATTGATTTTTCCTTTTTCTCACCTCCTCATAACTCTCTTTCTCACTTAGACTATATCTTTCTTTCACAATCTCTATCTTAAAATCTTATTTCTTCCTCAATTAAACCTATTGTTTTTCTAATCATGCTCCGATTGTCACTGATTTCGATTTGCTACCTCCGCAGCCTAGATCTTCTCGTTGGTGCTTTAATAACTCCCTTTTGCTCTTTTCTCTTCTGCATTTACCTCCTTTGTTGAAGAATTTTTGTATTAAATAATAATCCCAATACTCCATATCATATAATATGGGACTGCTTTAAAGCTACTGCTTGAGGTTTTAATATAGATTTTGTCTCCCAAAAAAAGAAACGTTTCCTTCAAAAACACAAATTTACACTTGCAAATATCAAATCACTGGAATATAAATTGTATACATCTGCGTCAGACTCTTTTCTTCAAGAACTTGTTTGTGCGAAATTAAAATTTAATAAAGCCACCACTTATAATGCTTCATCTATACTGCTCTGAAGCAGTGCTCGATATTATGGCGGTTTTAATAAAATGGGTAAACTGCTGGCTAATTATCTTAAATTCTGGAAATATCTTACTCTAATTGACTCTATTTACTCTTCTGATGGGAAGCTTATCCATAAAGACAAGGATATCCTTGACCAATGTATGTTATTTTATAAAGACTTATACACTCCAGAATCCCCTCCTTCTTTCCCTCCTATTCAGTCTTATCTTGATAATATCCCTGCCCCATCTAATGATTATCTCAATTTCTCTAAACTTGAATCGTATTTATCTCTTGAAGAAATTTCTAGTGCCCTAACAATTCTAAAGAAAGGTAAAACTCCTGGCCCGGACGGCTTTACAGTTAAGTTTTATTTACTTTTTTCTACTTTATTACTCCCTAAACTTCTCCACCTCTTTCATTCATTTACTCTCTCCGGCCATACGAGTGGCACTGTCCAAGAAGCTATGATGTGTTTAATCCACGAAGAAGGTCGAGATCCTATGTTTTGTAATAACTACCGTCCTCTACCCCTTGTTAATGTCGTATATAAAATATTTGCTTAATTGATTGCTTTAAGACTGGAACCCCTTATGCCCAACTTAGTTGGTAAAGAGCAATGTGGCTTTGTCAAGGGTACGCTTACCTCTGATAATTCTCGATTATTCCTTAATGTATTAAATAAAATTCCTTCTCTCTCCACCTCCCTAGCAGCTATTTCCGTTGATGCTGAAAAAGCATTTGATAGGGTAGATTAGTCCTTTTTATTTCAATCTCTTAATTGGCATGGTTTCGGCCCCAAAATAATATCTCTTATTTCTTTGTTATATTCTGCCCCTAGAGCTTCGGTATTAGTTAATGGCTGCACATCATCCTATTTTTCATTACAACGTGGAGTTCGTCAAGGCTGTCCCTTTTCCCCTCTTCTTTTCATCCTAGCTCTCGAACCTTTTTTATCTTCTATCCGTATTAATGATTCTATATCCGTTTTTTCCTATAGTGATCACCATTTGAAACTTTCAGCTTATGCAGATGACATTTTACTTTTCATTTCCAACTCTGAAATATCTATCCCTTCCTTATTACATGAAATCTCCTTATTCTCCTTAGTTTCAGGCTATAAGATTAACTCTGATAAAACTGAAATTCTCTCCCTAACAAAATGTTGTACTCAACACTCCTTTTCTTCAACTGTGTTTTCGTGGAATAGATCCAAAATTAAATTTTTAGGAATATGGTTTTCTAACTCTATATCTTCCTCAGTCAAACTAAATATGACAGAAGCTCTGTCCGGCATTGACAAACTAATTTCTTATTGGAATCCCCTATTTCGTTCTTGGTGGGGATGGCTTGATTCCCTCAAAATGATGACTATTCCTATCTTACTTTATATTTTTTTCTATGCTTTCTGTTTTTATTCCTTCTTGCTATTTTAAGAAAATAGATTCTCTTCTTTCCAAATTTTTTTGGGAAGGTAAGAAATCTAGAATATCTTTATCATTGCTTCGGAAGACAAAATCCAATGGTGGTGTCAATTTTCCGGATTTTATAAGTTATCATAAATCCTTTAGCCTTCGTCAAGCTTCCAAATGGCTTCTCTCAGATCCTTCTCCCTTCACACCTTTATGGCTTACTATTGAACGATCCTTGCTTCTACCCTTCTCTATGAAGGAGATATGTGCCTTTTCTGCCAAAACCCCTCTAACTTCTCTTCCTCTTTTCAAACACACGTTCTCCCTATTAAAACCACTTACTCGACCAATGATTAATTTGAAAGAATCCTTTTTATGCTCACCTTTATGGCATAATAGAGCTTTCTTTTGGAAATCCTGGAGACTTCGGGTAATAACTTGGGTCAATGACCTATTTGATGGTACGCCCCCTTGTTAATTTCCTCAATTCCAATCCACTTTCAATTCTCCTCGTTCCTTCTGGCATAGATTCTCTACTCTAATGGCATTCATCCTTGACATATACTATTCGCTTCCTTCAACTCCTCGATCCTCAGGAGAAAATTCTCTCCTTAAGATTCTTGTTACCCTTCCTAAGGCCTCACTGATATGTAAGCACATTTTAGCTCCTGATCCTGCCCACCCTAAGAGTAAGGTGGAACTGGCCTGGGAATCTGAGCTGGGCTGCAATTGGAGCATCTCCTTTTGGGACACATTTTGGCGCTGATCTCTAAAAATCTCTAGCTCTGTCTCTGTCACTAAATCTATGTTTTTCTTACATCACAGGCTATATTTTACTCCTATTGCTTTTGCTACTTTCTCTCATTCCTCTATCACGAATTGTTGGACATGCGAGTCCCCCTTTGCTGATCTAATGCACCTTCTCTTCCTTTGCCCTAATGTTATGAATTTTAGGAGGAACATTTGGTACTATATTTCTCTTATCTTTACAATACACCTCCCCCTTTCTAATACCACCCTTTTCTTAGGAAGCTTACTATAGTCCATAGACCTTCCTGCTCATAATCATGACCTATTTGACCTTATGCTGGCTTTAGCTTTTCAACAAATAACACTCAGTTGGAAAAATTCAGCTAAACTTTCTGTCCAACACTAGTGGAATAATTTATGCCACTACCACCAACTTGATATTGCTTTTGCCTCTTCCTGCAAACCATTTGTTAATAGAGATCTCTTCTGGTTGCCACTTACAACATATTTAGATGAGAATATTAAAAGTTCTTGCATTCGTGCGGAAAATTTAAAACCTCCATAATTGTTTTATTTTCTCTGTTCTTTTCTTGCTAATTCTTGTTGGCACATTGTTGTTCTAATTATTATAAGCATGTTTTTATAAACATTGAATATTATGCAATATAACATGTTCTTTATTTATAAGAGTATGCCCCTCCCCATCCCTCCCTGATCCCCTTTATTCTCTTTTATTTTCTTGCCCATATTGTTGTTATAAAATATAAAAAGCTTTCCTTTTTGTTCTTAATGCTGGTTATATTTTGTATTCCATTACTTAACTACTTTTTTTTACTGTATATTGGCTGGCCTTTTGTATCTCTCTCATGTTATTCAATAAAGCTTTTTTAAACACATATCTCTAAATATTATTATTCTGGGCATGTGAACGGGTCCTTAATTTTATTTTATTTATGCACAATCTTTTTCACAGGCAACTGTGGATCTCCTTGTAAAAATTAGGATTGTGTACCTTTATGTTTTCCTTTGGGTTGCAGGAAGCACAAAGGCCTTTGGAGAAATCTACAGCTTTATGTAGTTCGAAATGTCTTTCGGGACATGCGCGCGGGAATTATGACACTTGTTACAATTTAAGCTAAATGTATCTTTGGTTTATATTTAAAAAATGGCCTGCAAAAAATATGCTTTCCTGGAAATAATGTTCTTCTCTTCTGAAATTGTACTGCGCACGAAAACAATGCACACTTGCAGCAGCAGAGAAAAAGCCTCTATATAGTTGCCTTCATGAAGCTAGGAGATACATGTGCAAGTAGCTTTTTATCATACTCCGCCAGTTGATTTTTGGCATGGTTTGGTTATATTAGAGTTACAAATTTGCTTAATGGTTAAGGAAATCCCCCAGTGCATTTCCTATCAAATTCGACATGGGGAACGCCACTTTTCATGTTGTCAGAAGCTTCTTTGATGAATACTGCTGCACCCCATTCCACCCCAAGGAAACAGGAGTAGTCATTGCGCACTCACAGGCAGGATGTTTCCCCCAGTCCGGTTCAGGGATAGACCAGGGGTAAGTAGAGAAAAGGGTGAATGTAGGTTGCTACCTACTTCACAGTTATAGACAGGCCAAGGAAATCTCCTCATCCTCATCTCCTCCTTTAGTTCAGGAACATTTCAGTTGGGAACAGCAAAGATACCCTTTGGCATTAGCTTAAACATTTAAAAAGGATGATTCACTTGGAAGTTTGACCCAAATTGCATACGTGTAGTAAATTATAATATTAATAGTTGCCATCAGTGCTGAAATACTAATTGTTAGAAAATGGGTCTCTAGTTGGCGGAGGTATGCACCCTGTCCAAGTAGAGACCACAATCCAAGTCAGGACAAGCTAGATACACACTAAAAGATAACCTGTGCTCACTCTCTGTTATCTTGGCACAGAGCAGTCAGGCTTATCTGGAGAGGCAATGCGCAACGTATTTGTGCAACACACACAGTAACACAACTTAAACACCACAAAAATGCTCTACACAGGTTTAGAAAATAGAGAATACTTTTATGAATAAAACAAGACCAACATGACAAAACTTCCATGAGTAGAACCACAGCTATGAATTTTTTAAAAATAAATCAAAAAGTAGTTCTTAGAAGTCAATATCGCTAAGGGGTTACTTGAGGTCACGCTGAACCGGGGCAATATCCAAAGTTCATGCTGACTGTGTTTGAGGGCAGGCTGGCTACAAAACTCATGCTGGTTCTGCTGGGAAAGTACCTTGGATGGAGCAAGCGTCGAAGACTCGATGCGAGGAGTCAAGGAGGTGTTGCGTTGTCGTCGATCTCCTAGATGGGAGGGCAAGTGTCAGCCCCAATCCGCACGGTTGATGAAGGATTCTGCATCAAACCCCTTTATGGTGCAGGCACTGTGTTGTCATCGAGGCATGCAGTCCTGTGTGGCCATGTTGTCATTCAGCTCCTGCATCAGCGGGTAATGCGTCGGTTATGATCGATGCAAAATCATCATTGCATCGATGTTGATGGTTCTGGACAGCAGAAATCAGCTTTCAGTGGCTCAGGACTGCATTGTCAACACTTGGCAGGGAAGGACTCAGAGATGGCTGAGTGCAGGTGCTGTTTGCAGAGTTGAAGAAAGTCTATGATGGTCCTGAGACTTCAGAACAGAGGGTAAGCTAGCAAGCCCTTGGAGTCACTCTGGTTTCAAGTGAGATGGGTCCAGTCCTTGTCCCAAGCAGGGCAGAGATCAGCAGGAAGCAGGGCAGCTCAGCAAAGCAGAAAGCTGTTATTTCAGAGCAGCAGCCCGGCACAGTGGCAATCCTTGTAGCACAGCAGTCCTTACTTATGGCGGAGTTCTTCACAGGTCCAGTAGTGTACAATCTTGGTAGGGTCAGAGCCCCAGTACTTGTACCTAAATGTGCCTTTAAAAAAGGGGTGACTTCAAGCAGGCCCTTGAAGTGCACAGGTCCCCTTGCATACCAGCCCCATCTGCCAGGCTATCTGTAGGGTGTAATCAGGCCTTTGTAGTGGACACAGGATACTGCCTATTCAGGTGTAAGTATCCGCTTCCCTTGCCTCTTCCTGCCCAGGAAGAGCTATCAGGATGTAGATGAGTGCAGATGAGTTCTCCGTCACACCCACCCTTCCTGTGTTTGTGGCTGTCTAGAGGGAATGAACAAAGTGTAGCTGTCACCGATCCAAGACTTGTATTGAGACAGTCTGCAAGGTACACAGAGCAGTAGGATCTTTCTAAAAGTGGCATTTCTAAAACAGTAATGTTAAATACAACATCTATTTCCATTTGTCCCACTGACTGAGTTGTTGGTTGAGGAGGATGTGAGACTTCAAGAAACAACTTCAATCCCCATCGGGGTGAACCACTAAAATCACTAAATTAACTTGTGCTTAACCCTCTGGTGGCTTGGCACAAAAAGCAGTCAGGCTCAACTTAGAGGCAATGTGTGTATTATGTATGCAGTGCACAAACAGTAAAAAAGTGAAAACACAACAGCTGAAAAATCCCAAACCAATTTAGAAAAATAGAGGGAACTTTAGTACATTATTTAAAACCAAAATGACAAAACTTCAATTAGTAGAACTAGAGATATGAAATTTTAAAGGCTTTGAAGAATAATAGAATTTAAAATCAAGAAGTGCCAATTATGGTTATCTGGCCATGGTGGACGAGTTCAAAGTCACAACGTTAGGCCGATCGAGAAGGAGCGTAGGCCAGCTACAGGAAGCAAGTTAGACCAGCTGAACAAAGTTACCTTAAATTCTGGTTGCGGAGCGTTGCAAGGTCCCACGCCGAGGATGCATTGTGCAACGGCAGTTCTGAAGGGCTTTAGGGCTGCGATGCGGGGTTCTGCATTGAGGATGTGTTGCACAACAGCGGTTCTGATGAGTTGTAAGGTCCTGCATCAGGAAAGCATTGTGTAGCGGTAGTTCCAATGCAAAGCTGCGAGGTGATGCTTCCCAGTATGTCAGTTCTGCTAGGGCCACAGCTGGACTGGCAGAGCACCTTCCAGCCCATCTGCAAGGGTCCAGAACTGGGTGGCACCCCTTGAGGGGGCATAACTCACAGCAGGCAGAGCCCAGGTGTAGGGTTCAAGGTGATTGGAGCCTTTTCCATCCCTGAGGCTCTGATCAGGAGGCCAGCCAGCTAGCGGTCGGAGTTGCTCTGGTGGTCCTGGGTTCAAGGTGCCGATCTGGTCCTTCTCAGTCAGGCATCAGAGCAGAGTAGCAGTCCTTCTTGCAGCAGAGCAGCACAGCAGTCCTTCTGAGTCTTTCACAGGTCCAGAGGGTGAACTGAAGAGTTGGGTCTGAGGGTCCACTTTTTATTCTTGGTGCCAGCTTTGAAGTAAGAGAAATTCCACAGGTTCCGTGACCAGAGGTGTTTCGGACTTCCTCCCTCTCTGCCCTAGCCCCAGCTTCTCTGGGGGCACAAAAGACTTGTGTGAAATCCTTTGTGAGTGTGTTGAGGCGAAGCCTTTGTAATGTGTAAGTGTGGTAGGTGACAGCTGCACCCACTATCAGATCAGAGAAGGTCCATCATGCCAATACCTAGTTCCCTTTGTCTCACTGTCTGGGTTGTTGGTTGAGGAAGATGTGAGCCTTTCTCAAGTATCAACCACAATCCCCGTCAGGGTGAACCACTAAAGTCACTAAATTAATATGTGCTTAACCCTTTGGTAGCCTGGCACAACAGCCGCCTGGCTCAACTTAGAGGCAATGTGTATAGTATTATGCAGCCCAGTAAAAAAGTGAAAATCCCAAACCAATTTAGAAATATTGAGTAAAATGTAATAAATAACTTATGATCAAAGTTACAAAATTCCAATTAGTAGAACCAGAGACGTACAATTTAATTTTTTTTTAAGAAGATAAGCACCTAAACAAGAAGCGCCAATTGTAGTTATCTGGTCGCTGTGGACCGGGTCAAGTCACAAAGTCAGGCTAACCGAGATGGATCAGGGGCTGGATATATGACTGTGTTCAGTCCACTGTTAAAAGTACCTTGGGTCCTGGTGCGTCCAGCTGAAATGGAGCTCCTATGCAAGCTCCTGCATAGGGATGCAATGCACTGAGTCGAGGTTGATGGAGTAATTGCCAGGAGCTTGCAATGTAGATTCCGATGCCGAGATGAGCCTCATTGCGTCGAGGTTGATGAAGCTGCTGGTGCTGCAAGGACTTGCATCCAGATGCATCAGTACTGAACCCAGATGTGTCGATCTGGACAGTTTGTTGGCATTTAAATGTGTTGCTTGCAGAGTCGCCAGTCAGAGGCTGCAAAACACGGTCCAGAGTCGAGATGCATCAAGCTTAGGCGTTTGTCGGCGTCAGGATGCATCCCGCTGTTGGTGCCAAACTGTAGCTCTGCTGCGCAGTCCTGCTTCGAGATGCATCAGATTGCTTCAGTGCTGAGGAGCCTGTTATGTCCCTGCAGTTCAGAACAGGAGGCCAGCCCTTGGAGACACTCAGGTGATCCTGTTTTCAAGTAGTAGATTTCGTCCTTCTTCCTCAGACAGTAGGAAAGCAGAGCAGTCCCTACAGGACAAGTGCACGCTACCAATTTCCCAGACAGTTTTCAAGAGGGGATTATTATGAAGAAGAATTTTTATTTTTGCCATGCCATACTGATTTGATTATGCAAGGAGATTATTGCTGTATATTTGTATTTCAGGCTCTACAGTGGGATTTGATTATGTGGATCTAGGGAAAGTAGGACACTAGTTGCACACTTGAGTTATTGATAGCACACTTCTGGTTGCTATTGGAGAACTATACAGAGAAACGCAGGTGAGAGTAAAGTTAGGGAAAGGTTCACGATGCTCACTCAAGATGTCCTCAAAGCCTTACAGTTAAAACCTGTATGTGGTTGATAATGTTCAGATCTACAAAGAAAAGCACTGTTAAAAACAAATGTCATTGTTTGAATTTAGACACATGTTTTGGGTACCAGGCTTGGCATCTGTTTTGTATTTGTATATGTGTCTCTTGTTTTGTGTATCTGCTAATTTGAGTTAGCTGGTAATCCTGTGTCTAGGGGTAAAACATATACCTAGGGTATGTAACTCAAAGGCTCCTCAGTGGGCCTGCAGCACTGGTTGTGCCACCCACAGAGGTAGCTCTTCAAACGTGGCACAGGTTTGCCCTGGCGGGCCCTGTTTGTGCAGATTACTGTTACTGGGCTTGGCATTTAAAAAGGTATTGCCAAGGATCTGCATGTCTCTCGCTGCATTGCAGTACTCCCTGGGCGCAGGGTGTTGTGTCAGGAAGAGGTAGGACATGTGTATGTGTGTGCTACATGCACTGGCAGTAAATGGCTCTGAATGGTGTGTTCAGTACTGTAGGGCCTGCTTTGCACATTCGATTGACATGAGGGATCTGTGGGAAGGCTATTTTGCTGTATTTCCTACATGCAGAAGGGTGGCAGTACAGTGTTTGATATCGATAAGTTAGTAATGGCAAATCTTCTCCGGTGGCGTATTTGCATTTGACATTACTAATGTGGAATTCCACTTTGGGAAAGAAGGCATATCTGTGCTTGTGGCTCTGTGTGCCTGCTAGTCTGTCTCTGACTCACACCCGGGTGCTGAAGGGACAACTACATCTGTGCATTCCTGATGAGACAGTCTTAAACTATAGGCTCAAGGGAAACTGCAGTTCTCCGACTGTGAAGGGGCCTTCCTGGGACGGAAAAGAGTGGGTGGAATTTGCACCTCCATTGCAAGGGGCAGGGTCTTGGCCCCACTAAAGTTATTGTTCAAGCCTCCTGGGGTAGGTTGGCAGACAGGACAAAATTTAGAATGGGCCCATACATTTCAAAGGTGGCCTTATAAACTGATCTCACCTTCACAGGCCATTGTGGGTATAACTATTGGGGCTCTGCCCTCAGGAGTTAGTGCCACTTGTGGGATTGAAGCCATACTACCCTGGTTCAATGCTGGAGCATTGACACAAGGAACTATTGGGGCCGGGGGGGACTGCAACTGGATGATCTGCAGACTTGTGGCGGCCTGGAATGTGCTGTGCTTTAGGAAGGAAACTATCAGTTTGTGGAATTTGCCTGGATGTTGCTAGCCTGCAGCTATTTGCAAACTGTTGTGTCCTGGGTTCCTAAGCACTCTCCAAGGGCCAGTTGGCTGGCATCCTCTCCATGAGAAGCCAGGAACAGAAAGGATCTCTTCATTTACTTGAGATTGTAAGGACTGCGCAGGGTGTGGGCGAAATGGGTGAAACTGATAGTCGGTTGGGAAAAGGACCGTCCTGACATGTGAAGCAATCACAGTGTGCCGAGGAGTGTGCTCGTAACAATCAGCAGGCCACCTAGGGGTGAGGAGTTCGAGGAGTGTGGGGGTAGGTTTTCTGAGTTCAAGGGACCAGAGCTTACAACTGTAAACCTGTGCTAGCTCACACTCCGTAGCGTGTAGTGTATGAGGGATGTTGGGGGAAGTTTACAGAGTCCATAGGACCCAAAGTGGCAGCCTAGACTGTGTCCGACCTCCAGATAGGGAGGACGACAGTACCTGACAGCACAGCCTCAATCTAAGGTCTCAACTTCTTCTCCCCGGACCAATGCCACAAGGTACTCTACTGTTGAGAATATTGTGACTGGACCTGAGGGGTCTCATTGTGCCTTGTGTGCACCTATGGCTGGCTGCTTGGAGCAACTGCAGCTCGCACATTCCGGAGGGGAAACAGTTCTCCAAATTGAAAGTTTGCCTGCTTCCAGTGTCAGACTTTTGCCAGCGGGGGGGGGGGGAGGGTGGGGGGGCATCCTAATCTGGATGGACGAGAACACGTAACTGTTTCCTTCCACTTTAGGTAGTCCCGACAATCTAATCAAAGTGTCGCCAGTGGGTGCAACGTGTATCATTGGCTGTTGTAACTTTAGTGGCTGAGGGCGCGGGAAATGAGGTGTAGTCAAAACCTGTGATTTCTTGACCATTACATCTGTATGGGCTATGCAATATTGGGATTGTTGTGTTTCGTGCTAATGTGTTAGCAGGAAGGTGGAATACCTCTGAACAGCCTGCATTGTGTTTCTATTGCTTTTGATCTGTAAGGGACTGCTTGGATCGTGAACACCTCGGGGAAGTACGCACATTGGCCTCTGTGTATCACCAAATGCATCTACTCAAGGAACTAGTAGATTTATCTGCATTCATAACACAGGTGGGAGTTGAGAGGTTTTTGAGAATGCATTTTGGGTGTGCTTCAGCCGCCTCTTTATTTCACAGTATGATGACAACAACATCATGTGTGGAATTACTGGGATGATAGTCAACAAGGTATTTTCCATCCTTCAAGATGCAAATTGGGTTTTCAGAACTAGAATATCTGGTTCATCTAATCACTAAGGAGGATTTTAGACCTAAAGAAAGTTTTGTTTAAACATTTGCTAGAATATCTGTTCCCAGTAGCTAAGATAACTTCTGTCATTTTTGGTGATTGTAATGCAAAATTTGTCAAAAGCAAGAAAGACTGAAAGTGATACAGCTCATAAGTAGAAATACAGTATTTCAATGCTATAAACCATGTGATAGAGATTTCAAAGATTCGAAAGATGGTTTGGCAAGGGATCTAATTTGCAGTGTTTTAATTTTAATTACAGAATTGTAGCATTGTTACTGATGCAAGCAACAAGGGATTAGAATCTGTTAAGAGTGTCCGTGGAGACAAGAATTCCCTGGCTTTTGCATCTACGGCAATAAAAGATACATAGAAAAGCTACTCTGTCATAGAGAAGGAAACTCTGAATGCAGTGGGGATTGTAAACAAGATTGCAAATGTTGTCTGGGGTAAACTGACCATGAACCTCTAACCTTTTTAGTGCTGAGGTTGTCTTTGGCACAAAAAAAAAAAATGCTTCTGTTTAACAGCAGACTCATTTTCATTTTCAAAATCAAAGTTGTGACACAGGGGTACAAAGTTTGTGGCTTGCAAAGAATTGTGGGTAAGAAAATGTTGTGGCACGTACATAAGGCATACCACCCTGGACTCTTCAGGGTGTCTAGTTTTCAAAAATGGGTTTGGCAGGATTGCCTGGATGGCCACCAAGCTTGGACCCAAATACTGCAGCTACCCCATGCCCAAATCAAGTCATTTCTGTCAATAAATGTTGATGTGTCAACAATATATTTTACGGTCAGTTGTGCTGTTTGTGCCAAGCTGAGCCACACAAGTATGGCAGTGTTTTTATCAGGAGAAGTGTGGAAACGCTGAGTGGTAGGGCGTTTGAGTATTTATGATATTCCGGAAATATGGGTTTTGAGCCAAAGTGTATGGTTTGCAAGGGCTTATAGGTAATACAATGTTGTGGGACCCACACAAGTCACACCACACTGGTCTCTCCTGGGGGTCTAGCTTTCAGAAAGGTTTGGGGTTGATAGGGAGTAGAGTCTGGGCCCAAAATCTACGGCTACGCACCTTGTCTTTGATTCCTATAATCAAATTACCCTGAAAAGCTACAACACCCTGGGAGCTGAAAGCTACTCCTGCTTTCCTCTCCCCGACTCAAGTAAACTGCTTTTTTTAACATCTAGCAGGTGCATCTGTCCCTGTTGGAGCCCTGCCTCACCTGCAAACAGAAGGATGTCCGACTGTCCCTGGTTAAGACTGGGTCATTCCCCACCCCTAAATGGATCAGTTTAATTCAAGAAACATTCGGCGGCACAGTTATAAGGTACATTTTTGACACAGGGACCGAGGGCGACCTTAGTCCCTGGTTAAAACGAGAACTCAGACACAGCCAGTGCTGCATGTGTGAAGTGTGTTTGATGAAGAGGCTTTGGGAACCCACGAACTGAGGATGGGCGGAAAGAAAGGTAATTGAACCAGGAAGTCCAGAGTATTGCGGGGCTCGAGGAGCAGAGTGAATAGAAGTCTGCATATGGTACAAATTCCTCACCCAAGAAAATTGACTTGGAAAATGTGATCATGAATCTGTAAATCTCTTCTCCCTTGCTAAACTGACCGATAACCGATTGTTTCACTGAATTGGGAAGCAGTAATAAACACCAAAACATTGTTTTAATGTGAGCTGCATGAACGGCTATTATTTCTGTGCTTTACATTGAATAAATAGTAGGGCACACATATTTCCATGCAATACGGATGAGTAGAAGGAAGCGGCTGATGTGATTTATCGCCTTGCTGACTTTTGAGTCTGCACTCAGTCCATACCTTTTGTCGGATGATGGGCTGCTTCGTGTGACGTCTATGTGTGGGTATTGTAGAGAGCCACTCGGCCTCTACTATACAGTGTATTGCACAGATACATGCATCCCCCACCCCTCGAGGCGGGCTCGCCTCGAGGGTATAAATAAAGTATCGGAAGACCGCTCGGGGTCTTTCCGGTTTCACTATCACACTGACTCACCTCGCATCATTTGCTGTCCGTGAATACTGAACGCGTGGCCTGTCACGGTCACCACATTAGCGACGAGGCCGGAGGTCCCGCTGCGTGCTGCTGCTAGTACCGTGGTCCCGCAGCGTCATCGGAGCCCACCCGAGACGCTCCTTCATTGCCGGCGTGCCTGCTGTGAGTTTCACTGCTCGGAGCGCTTCACGAGCGTGTCTGGCCTTCCGCGCCACCCGCGCGCGTCTCCCGGAGGAGACACGCCGCGTCATCACCCTGCAGGTGCGGCCTGGTGAAGCGCTGCCTTTGCGCTCGAACGCGCGCGTCTGACCGCGCCTGACCTCCTGAGCTCTGGCCTTCCTCTGCGAGGCCTTCGGAGTGCCCCGCCCCCGCTGACACCGGAGCGGAGGCTCCCTCTACTGCTGGCTGCATTTTCCCTGGTCTTCAGGCAACGGAGGCCTGGTCACGCGGCGGGTGCTCCCCCTTCTATCAAGCATTGGCAAATTCAATGTCAATAGTCATCGTGCAACAAGCACTGGCTGCTGCAAGAGTGGTTTTCCTTCACACGGTGGCTGCGTCAAGGCTCTGTCCGGACGCTGGAGGTCCCCGGGATTGTAGACCATTGCTGCCCGAGTGCCAGGATCCACGAGGGGGCACTGCAGATCATCCTGGAGCGGAGTGAGTACACCTGTCGCACGCCCCGCGTCCCCTCTGCCGCTCACCCACCTGCTTGCTGTTTCCGTCTGCGCCGCCAGGAGTGGTGCGACTGCGCGTCGCCATGAGTAACCCGCCAGTTGCTGGGGGAAGCGCCTCGCCGACCCGGCCAGTGGTGCCAGCTCGAGGAGGAAGACAGGCGGTTGACCCGCGCCGTCACCACGTGACGAATAACCCGCTCCCGCCGTTCAGCGAATTGGCGGACCCGGCCACCGCTGCGCCCCGATGGAGGGCATGGGTCGGTCAGCTCAACAACTATTTCACGGGGACCCGTGAGACAGATGGAACTGTGAAGCGCTCCCTGCTGATCATTTATGGGGGACCCGAAATCTATGATCTTTTCGAAACCCTGCCGAACACTGGCGCTGCGGACGACTACGACGGCGCAGTGGCGGCCCTCAACCGACATTTCGATCCTCAGCTGAATCTGGACTTCGAAAAATGTAAGTTCCGATGGTCGCTTCAGCTGGAAGACGAGTCCATTGACATGTTCCACGCGCGCCTGAGGAAATTGGCAGCCACCTGCGAGTTTGCCGATCAACGTGAAGAGATAAGGAGCCAGATCATACTCGGATGCAAGTCAAAGCTGCTCCGGAAATTGATACTGCGCTAGCCAGGGATCACGCTGGATCAAATCTTGGTGCTAGCCCGATCACGCGAGCTCTCAGACGTCAGGGCAGAGGAGATGGCGGCAGCCCTACACAAGCTTGCCCCGGTGCAGACCGCTGCCAGGACTCCCCAGATCAAGGAGGAGCGCGTGGACGTGATCCGAAGGCGGCCAACGCCCGCACCAGGGAGAACACGACCGCCGCCCGGAGGGCCATGCGGGAACTGTGGGGAAGAGCATCTCCCCACGGCCACGTGCGGAGCAAAAGGGCGCGAATGCTCCCGCTGTGGGAAAATGAACCACTACGCAAAGGTCTGCCGCAGTGGCCAGCCACGGTTTGCCCCGAGGAGACCGAAAGGTTTTACACAGAGAGTCCGACAACTGTCGATCGCGGAGTCCGATGGGACGGAAAAGGAGGTGCCGCACCAACCCAACCTGGACCTGGAAGAGGAGGACGACGAGATCTACTACGTGTCGTTCGTGGGCCAGTCGGGTAGCCGGCGGAGGCCGCCCCCCATGTGCTCGGTCAGGATAATGAACACCAATCTGCAAGCGCTCATTGAAACGGGGGCGACAGTGAACGTTATGGACTCCCAGCAATTTGAGGCCCTGGAACGCAGACCCCCCCTTGTACCGACCAGAGCAAGAATATATGCGTATGGAGGAGTCGACCCCCTTCCACTGAGAGGCACTTTCGAAGCAACAGTTGCCAGCGGCTCCCTCGCCACCGTAGCACGGTTCCACGTGACAGAGGGAAGAAAGGGCACCCTCCTAAGCTGCCACACGGCCGAAGATTTGAGACTCGTGTTCTTCGCGAACGAGGTGCACGACGCACACGCAGAAGACATGTTGATAGAGTTTCCTGAACTGTTCAAGGGGCTGGGGAAGCTAAAAGGAAAACAATTCCGACTGCACATAGACCCGACGGTCAGACCAGTAGCGCTGCGACACCGCAGATTACCTTACAACCTGAGGCCCCAGGTGGAAGCAGAACTGGCAAAACTCGAAGCACTAGACGTCATCGAAAAGGTTACAGGTCCAACGCCCTGGGTATCCCCGCTGGTGGTCGCCCCCAAACCGAAACAGCCGGGAGCCATCAGGCTGTGTGTCGACATGCGGCTTCCCAACGTGGCAGTTAAGAGAGAGCGCCATGTCACGCCGACTATGGATGATGTCGTTGCAGACCTCAATGGCACCAAATGGTTTTCGAAACTAGATCTAAACGCGGGGTACCACCAGTTAGAGCTGGAACCGAGCAGCAGGTACATCACGACGTTTGCAACACATGTCGGCCTGAGAAGGTACAAGCGCCTCAGTTTCGGGGTATCTTCAGCTGCAGAGGTGTTTCAGAATGCCATCAGAGAGACCCTGTCTGGCTTAACAGGAGTGATTAATCTGAGTGACGACATCCTCGTGTTCTCATGCACCCTGGAGGACCACCACGCCCAGCTGAGAGCCACTCTCCAACGGCTCAGAGATCATGGCCTCACCCTGCACAAAGAGAAGTGTGTGTTTTATCAGGAGTCCATCGATTTCTTTGGATATACCTTCACACGAGATGGCCTAAAAGTGGACCCAAAGAAAGCAATCGCCCTGCGGTCGGCGAGCATACCGAAATCACCAACTGAGGTGAGGAGTTTCCTTGGGATGGCGACCTATTGCGGGAGATTCATCCCAAACCTGGCTGCGTTGTCAGAACCTCTCCACGTCCTCACGAGAAGCGACCAGCCCTGGCGATGGACTGTAGAGGCCAATGCAGCGTTCGGGAAGATCAAGGCGGCCCTGCAAGACAAGACGGTCATGGCATACTTCCGCCCGGGGCGGCCTACAGAGCTGATCGTAGACGCCAGTCCGGTGGGTCTCGGGGCGGTGCTGCTCCAAGAGCACGAGAAGGGCACGTGGAAGCCAGTCGCATACGCCAGTCGGGCGCTGTCGGATACCGAGACGCGGTATGCACAGATCGAAAGAGAGGCCCTCGCGATCAAGTGGGCCTGCCAGCATTTCCACTTGTACCTGTTCGGACAGGATTTCACTGTGGTCACGGATCACAAGCCGCTAGTCCCGCTATTCGGGGGCACCACACGGCTCGCCCCGCCCCGGATAGAGCGGTGGGCGGTGCAACTGCAGCAATACCGGCTCACGGTGGTTTTCCGCCCAGGAGCACACAATCCTGCCGACTACCTGTCCCAGCACCCTGAAGATCTTCCCCCAGCATGCGTCCCTGCGGATGTCCAGTACTCCGACGCCTACGTGAAGATGGTCGGCAGAGATGCCTGCCCAGATGCAATGACCCTGGAGGAAGTTGGTCAGGTGACTGACCAGGACGGGACTCTGACCAAAGTCAAAGAAGCCCTGGCGTCCCACGACTGGAAGAGGTTTCTGGAAGGCAATCAGGTGCTCACTGAGGAAGAGAAGCATGCTCAGCAGCAAATGTGGCAGGTCCGCCACGAGCTGAGCGTCGGGGAATGTGGCATGATACTACGAGGCCATCTGCTGGTTGTCCCCTGCGTACTTCAGGAACGGTGTTTGCGGTTGGCACATGAGGGCCATCAGGGGATGGCAAAGACTAAAGCTCGCCTAAGAAACAAGGTGTGGTTCCCAGCCATGGACGCTAAGGTTGAAGAGCTGGTGCGGAGATGTCGCGCATGCACAATCACAGGAGAAGCTCCACCGTCTACGCCGGTCATCACGGAGGAGCCGTGTCATCGCCCGTGGGGCAACGTGAGCATAGACTTCGGAAGTTTTCCGGATGGTCGACAGATGCTGGCAATGGTGGATGCATACACGAAGTTCCCAGTGGTGGAAGTAGTGGAATCCACAGCGTTTCATCACGTCCGGACGGCTCTGGACAAGACTTTCGCCATGTTGGGGAACCCGGAGGTGATTCGATCGGATAATGGGCCACCCTTCCAGGGGCAGGAGTTCAGGGAATACCTGGCACAACGAGCAATACGACACAGGCGGATAACTCCCTTGTGGCCGCAGGCGAATGGAGATGTCGAGAGACTGATGCACACGCTACTCAGAGCCCTTCGGATTGCAGTCGATCAGGGGCAGGATGCAGAGGCGTCGCTCACCAAGTTCCTTGATGCGTATCGGCACACCCCACACTGCACGACGAAGTGCGCCCCAGCCCATCTGTTGTTTAAAGAAGCCCCGCGGGATGGAATACCGACGGATCCGTCCTGGAGCCCACCGGCGCGGGACGATGATGCAGTACAGGAGAGAAGAGAGCAGACGAACAACAAAGCCAGTGAACACCGAAGGGCCCGAGAGCACCACATAGTAGTCGGAGACAAAGTCATCGTGAAAGATCGACATCCAGGATGGAAGTTTCGGACGCCATTCGAACCGGAAGTGTGGACCGTGCTGGCGGCAAAAGGAACGATGATAACGGCCGGAAGAGGCGATGTAAGGGTGACAAGAAACGCGTCGTATTTCAAGAAAATCGAGGGAGAACTGGCTGCAGAACAATCAAGTGAAGATGCGGGGGAGGAATTGGAGGAATTCCCAGAGCGAGCAGACACCCCGGAGAGAGCGTCCCCAAGGCAGAGTAGAGACACTCCACCACGAGCCTCCTGTCAACTCTGTCAACCCCCGACTAACCATCAGGAGAGTCAAGACCGAGGAGAGGAGCCTGGGCCCAGGGGCCGGGATGAAAGAAGTGCGTCCAGCAGAGGCGTGGGCTCCCGGCTGCGAAGTAACCCAGCCCCCAGCCAGAGACTCAGAGACTATGTATGCTCCTCGCCTTGAGGGAATTTGTTTTGTTATGCATAAGCACTGTTTAAAATGTTGGAGGGATGTAGAGAGCCACTCGGCCTCTACTATACAGTGTATTGCACAGATACATGCATCCCCCACCCCTCGAGGCGGGCTCGCCTCGAGGGTATAAATAAAGTATCGGAAGACCGCTCGGGGTCTTTCCGGTTTCACTATCACACTGACTCACCTCGCATCATTTGCTGTCCGTGAATGCTGAACGCGTGGCCTGTCACGGTCACCACAGGTATCAACCGGGAGGCGGGCTGATTTGTAGGACCAGTCTGAAACAATGACAAACAAATAAGTCCGGAACTGAAATAGGGCTTGTGCGAGCTCAGTACTGCACTGACAGAGCCATATTGGGTGACCACCTCTCCCCAGATCATTACAACACTGTTTATTGCCTTGGTCTTTCGTGTGAAAGCCTAGTGCAGTCTGGGTGTTGTATTCATGTTTGCTACCATTGAACCAATTAGACTAACACACCTGGAATCAAAGGTTTGCAGGTGAAATGTTCAGGACTGTAGTCAGTGTCAGTGTGCCTTGAGTGAGGTCGGGGGTCACCTTGAACCCAGAGCTCATGCAGGCATTTCTACCTTACACTGCACAGAATAAGAAACATACATTTTTCACATATGAGGTTCCGTCCATGTAGCTTGCACTCTCAATATAAATATGATCAGATTAATATTTCATTCCAACCTGCCCTCGCCAGCATTTCCGACAAGCGAAGGGTGACGTCATGACGCATTCGAGCCTTTGTACCGAACTTGCCTGAAGAGACATAGCTTAGGAGCTGGGAAAGGGTCTTTGCCTGGGCCCTTGTGTGTATGTACAATCCCAGCTTCAGTCTGTGCTCCTGTGTGAAAGAGAGCCAGGGCTTTAGCAGGAGTAAGCCCAGGCGTGGCTTTAACTCCGACTACAGTAATGATATGTTCCCAAGGCCGTTTGCATTATCTCTCCGCTCAGGTTCTTTGCTCTGTTGTCAGGGAAACCCTCCTCTCAGGAGCAAAGCATTGATTTTAAAGAATCAAGCTTGCTCTTAAGTGCACCGCTGACTTTATTGTATATTTTAGTAAAAATGTTCCACTTGCTGAATGCTGATCCTTCAGATTGTGTATTTTGGAGTCGACGGGAGTGAGTGGGTTTTGGCCTGAAGGTGTTTTACTTTAAAACTGTAAAAGAATTATTATTTTGGTACTTTTCGATTTTATCTTTATGTATTTGCTATTTTTACCTTGAGATGATGTTAGCGGTTGCGGACCAGCTGCGTATGTATTGATACTACTAAAACACAGGCTTGGCTGGGAAGAAGACACATGATACATAGGGTATGGAACAGTCATGCTACAGGAATAAAGGGGAGTGTCAGGGATGGTATGAGGTAAAGTAGAGCAGTCTCTTCGGTAGAGGCCTTAGTGCTAGAAGACCAGAGTTGTTTAAGACCAGGAAGCTAGTTTGCAGTTCTTTCCGGATATGCTGCAGTGGCTAGCATAAAATGGTTGCTTCCCCCTGTAGAATGTGGTGAGTGGTGCCTCAGGCGGCCATATCTCAGGGATGAACATATGCCTTGAACTGAATGGGTTAGGCCCTTAAAGGGTGCAGATGGGGGTCTATTTTAGGCCTGCCCTGATGTGCAGAAGCTATGAGTCAAGCACAAAGGGGTGACATTTCAAAATCCAGGGAGTATGGTTTGAAGGGCTTATTCTTTTCTTTGCTCTTTTGACCTTTTTTTGTCTGTGCACCTTGCGAAGACCTGGTTTTATAGTGCTACGGATTACTTTTATTTTACGGCCAATAAAGCAATGAGTAGATTTCTACCGACTTGCTTGTGATACAGAGGGCATTGCACATGATATGGACCTTCTGCATTGACCATAGTTGATCCAAGATGGAGAACACAATGCGATTACATTCCCATAGCCCTTTGACCCAGTAATGTGCCTTACCCCATCATCCGGCCTTTCTCGTCCTAGTCCTGACTGTCTGGAGGCGGGTCGCCTCATTCAGATAAGTCTTTTCATGATCTGTTATGTATAATCCCAGCCTTTGGTGTCATTCCTCCTCTCCCACACCCAGTGGTGGAAGAATGTGTACCCTCCCCCCGACCTCCTGTACTTTCACCATCTCTGAGAGAGGTAAGCACGTTACTTTTTTGTTTATTTACTTCTGAACAGTTATTTTGTTGACTGTATTTGTAAGAACACGCATACTCCGGCTACGCGGTACGCTCTACTTACTCCTACGAAGTGTGGGGATGCGCAGTCATCATTCAAGCACCAGCTTTTGCCAGTTGGACCATTGAGAAGTGTGTGCAGTTCCTCAGCCCCTTGCCAGCGTGTTACTTGTATGGCTGTACTGCAGTGATGCCTTGAGGCTTGAAACTTTCGTGGAAGCAGGAATTCAATTCAAATCAGTAATGTATAATAAGGGGCGCTGCCACAGTGCATCTGCTGATCCTTCTGTAAACTTGGCAGCAAGTGCGGCTCTGGACAAACAGTGTAATGTGGGGCCTTGTCCAGAAAAAGATAAGAGGGTTCTTTGGACCTTGAGATCGAATCTGCAATTTGTAATGTAGGAGGGAGTGAATTCTGCCTTAGAGGAGTCTTGTGCTGGGAGATGATGAGAAGGACCAGAGAGCCGCGCAAAAGGGCAAATATTTTCAAGGCCTTCAAGGATGTGACGTTTTTAGAAATATCAGAAAGATTCTGGGTGGTGAGGAAAACCGTCAGTAAGAACAGAGCTTCCACTTGCAAATGTAGTGGAGTCCAGGTGGATGACTTACCCCTTCATCATATCATCAGACAGCTGATGTTTAATGATGTTTAAGGTGGAAAGATACTGACAAGGCAACCATCCCAAATTTTCTCTTCAGTGTTTCGAAGATGAATTTCCACATGCACTAAAGGTGAATACTATTCTAGTGTCAATGGCTTTAACGTAAAACCTGACATCTGAAGATGCTACGTTGCCAGGCGTGATCTATAGAGGCTAACTTTAAAAGGACCTATGCAGTATCTAAATTTGCAGTTTGAGTAGATGCAGACACTGCATTTGCCAAGCAAATTCCTACTAAAGACAGTCAGCAGCTATATGATTGCCTGCAGGGGAATGAGGATCGAATTCGTAGTGTGGCAAAGATGAAACTCCTGTCACAGTTCCTACTTGATGTTTCATTTCACAGCTTGTGGACAGCTAGATCCTCTACAAAGGCAGCCATAGCAGAGAGATATCTCCTTTAGATGAAGTCCTGGAAGCTGGATGCAGTTCAGGGATCACCCATTTAGAAGCTACCATTCACAGGCTCAAAGCAATTTGTGGCTGAAGTGGATGGAATGGTCCAGAAAGTAGCAGAGGAGAAGAAGATACTTAAGTCATTTAAGATATTCACTGCCAAAAAGTCCTTTTAATGAAGCAGCAGCATTTCAAGCTCCAAGAGAAATGTTCATTTCATGACTGTGCTTGAGGTCAGAGGGCTACGTTTGCCAACTAAACCCATCTTGTTACCCTCCAAGATCCGGGACAATCCCAGAAATGACTATTGCGAAATGGGGACGAGATTGAGACTGTTCCATCAGTGGCTGGAATGGATTTTGGATACTTGGGCGATCAAGATAGTGAGAGACGAGTATTACATTCCCTTCTTCCACAGACCACCAAACAAACGGTTTCTACCGACCTCATTACCAAGAGATGAACTCAATAAATAGTCAGTGCTTGTAGGGATACAAGCTTTCCTAAGAAACAAGTGATAATACCAGTCCAGAAAATTAGCGGAGAAAGCAATTGTATTCTTCTCTTTTTTTGGTACCAAAGGCAGATGGAAGTTATTGTCCTGTCTGGTACACGAAGACGTTGAACAAGTAAAGTTTGATAGACTCTTTTCCGATGCTATCACTTCAATTAATCATCCTGCTAATAGTGGAAGGTGACTTCTTAGTGATGTTAGACTTGCAGGATGTCTACTTGTACATCCCGATTCATTTGTAGAGCCAGAGGACTTTAAGCTTTGCACTGGAGACTCAGCATTTCTAGTACCAAACTCTATCATTTGGACTGGCAATGTCTCAAAGTCTTCACTAAAGTACTTGCACCAGCTGTTGCATATTTCAGTTGAAATGGTGTACAATATTCATGTAGCTTGATGATTGGTTATGGTCTGCTTCTTCTCTCCATTAGGCATGTGTGCAGATGGTAACCAAAGTGCTGCAGCTGTTGAGGTTCATTATCAACTTTAAGAAGTTGCATCGTCAACCTGCACAGATCAAGACATTTAGCCCAGCCCAGTTTGACACTAGCATGGGATGTGTCTTTTTACCTCAAACTAGGATTACGGCAATTCAGGCCCACCTTTCTCATCTACTAAACCAGCCTGCTATGACAGCCAGCCGTTGGCTGAAGGCGCAAGGATTAATTACAGCCTTTTATCACCTGAAGCCCCTAGTGAACCATCTGCTCCACCACTGGTCCCAGAGTTCTCAGGATTTAGAATCCCTAGTTCCAGTGACTTATCATATCCAAGGGGCATTGGACTGGTGGTTAGTGGTTCCAGTAGAATGAAATCTGGAAGAGAGTTCCTCTTCATCTCCCTCCCCCATTGCATGCCTAAAGATGCCAGACTGTGAGGCTTAGGGGAACCTCTGGGGATCAGGAAAGAAAAGGCCAATGGGTGGAAGAAGAGAGTTTGCATTCCTCCAACTGGATGAAACTAGCAGAGAATAATAACCATCTGCCCTTAAAAGCTTATTGCCTTTAACATATACTTTAAACAATAAGGTAGAAAGTCCTACTTGCTTTGCTATAACTTGTTATTATAAACAGAACACACCTAAGGAATCTGTCAACCGATAAGGCATCTATGTTATGTTAATACATTTCTTAAGAGCACAACTACCCGGGGGTGTCAAGGCGCTAGCTCAAATTACAGCAGGGTGATGGCTAGAACCAGAAAGCTAATTTAGACAAAGAGCCACATCCTTAGTGTCTTTCTGAATGCCTGTAGGCTGAGCATGGCTCGAATAGATGGGGGTAGTTTGTTCTAGAGTTTAGCTACACCTCCCCAGTTGGTCCTGTGTATCCTAGGGATGAGCAAGTTGTTTGGTCCAGCAGAGCGGAGATATCTGTGTGGCTCATATTTTCTAGTCTTTACCAGTGGAATATATATATATTACCTACTGGCAGTCACCAGTAGGTAGTTATAGTTGGAACCTAGTTTCCATAGGAAAAACTTTTTTTGATTTGCCAATAACTTTGGCGCTGTTTGACGAATCTTCACGAAATTCTCAAAACTAATTGTTCACTTAGGTCAGCTCCTGTCTTGAACGTTTCGGGGTGATTCGTCATGGAGGGGGCCAAGAAAAAAGGGGGTCTCAAAACCTGTTTTCTCCATGTTAATTTCTATAGGAAACTTTAGACACGGCTACAGCCTGAACTGCTGAACGGAATTACACCTAATTTGGCACAGAGATAGCTCTTGGTCCAGAAAGCACGCTTTTTTTAAATGGTATAAATCTATTCAGTAGTTTTTGAGTTATTTAAAGATTTACAGATATATATATTTGAGAATTCTGAGATCTGATTGGCTGAGCCCTCCTGAGCACGAGCTTGGCTCTGATTGGCTGTCAACACTTCAAACCAGGAAGTGTTGGCAGCCATCTTGTGCCTCGGACCGAGTGAGATGGGAAAAAGGTAAGAAGAACGTTAAAAAACAAAAGAAGGGTGCAGGGTAGCAACACCCTGACCACCCAGGCCTGCTCAAGGGGTCCCACAGGGATCCCAGGCCCCCCCCCCAAATTTTTTTGTTGAACTTTTAAGTTGGGTCACGCTGGGTGCGCGAACCCCATCGAAAATGAAAAAAAAAAGGAAGCGCGGGCTCCCTGTCATAGCAAACTCCTGCTTTGCTTCATTGAAGCGAGAGCAGGAAAACCTGCTCTCGCTTTAATGAAGCAAAGCAGGATTGCTTTAGAGCAAGGGGAGCTGCATGTCAGCAGCTCCCCTTGCTCAAAAGCAATGCTGTGTCCCGCGGGAGGCAGGAAGCCGGCGGGACCGTGGGAGCATTGTGGCTACCCCCACAGACCCCAACGGAGAGGTCAGGCCCTGGGGAATGGGGTCCCCAGGGCCAAAATCAGCCTGGGGAGGGGGGCCACGCAGACACCCTTACTTTTCAACAAAAAAAAAAAGAATGGCCGGGCCCTGTGGAATGGGGTCACAGGGGCCAAAGTCAGCCTGGGGAAGGTGGCTGCGTGGCTCCCCTCCTCAAAATAATAATTAAATAAATAATGGCCAAGCCCCAGGGGATGCGGTCCCCAGGGCCAATAGCAGCCCAGGGAATCCCTATAATAAAAAAAATTACAAAAGGAGAAGGCCGGCCCTGGGGGATAGGGTCCCTGGGGCCTAAATTGCCCTCGGGAGGTGGGCCGCACCGCCCCCTTCTCATTTAAAACAAAAAAAATAAATAAAAAGGGGTCAGGCCCTGGGGGATGGGGTCCCCAGGTCCCCAAAAAAGGTAGAAGAAGGGGGGCCACACAGCCCCCCTTCTAAAAAAAATATATATACAAAAAAGCCGGCATCTCCCCGGAGGCCCCGCCCCCTCCCTGCAGCAATCTGCAAACGTGCCCCCTGGCACGTTCTAAGTTGGGGAATTAAGTCCCCTTGAATACTGAGGGTCCCAGGGGGCCAACTAGCCACCCAGGTACCTCTAGTATGAACCACACAGCTGGATTGCAGAGAGGTGGTCCGAGGCCACGCCCCTTTTTACACCACTCTGCAAACACGCCTCTTGGCGCACTGCTGGTGGGACGATGAGGTCCTCTTGCGTCCTGTTGACCTCAGGACACAAGTGGACTTCATCCTCCGAGCAGCAGTGTGCCAGGAGCCGCATTTGTAGAGTGGTGTAAAAAGGGGCGTGGCCTTAGACCACCTCTCTGCAATCCAGCTCTGTGGTGCTTACTGGAGGTACCTGGTGGGCTAGTTGGCCCACAGGCATCCTCAGTATTCAAGGGGAATTAATTCCCCAACTTACAACGCACCAGGGGGCACGTTTTCAGAGTGGTGGAGAAAGGGGGCGTAGCCTGGTATGAGAAGGTAGAAATCCTGCTGTGTGGGACTTACTGGAGGTAATAGGAGGGGTATTTGGCCCCCAAGGTTGATGTTGGGGGCTAACTATCCCTCCTGTTACCTCCAGTAAATCCCACACAGTGGGATTGGTAAGAGGTGGTCGGAGGCCACACTCTCCTTTCTCCACCACTCTGCAAACGCAAAGGCTATGTTATAGTTAGAAATTAGCATATAAAAAAACCTTTGAAATTCACTGCAAAAACCATAGGTTTCAGGGACGTTATAGTTAGAAATTAGCATTTAAAAAACCTTAGAAATTCACAGAAAAAAACAGAGGTTTCAGGGACGTTATAGTTAGTTGGACATTTCACTCGTATAAAACCAGAAAAATTCAGCTGTTATAGTTAGTAGAGCTAACTATAACTCGCTTATAGTTAGTAGAGCTAACTATAACTCGTACCCCCGCAATGCACTGCTGATGACGTCACATATTACATCACTGATGACATGCTCAGTGACATCACTCATGACATCTCAAACGACATCACTGATGACATCATCCACATGATCATCTGATGCACATCCTCACACCCTAATAAAACCTTCTATACACCCACTCTAAAATACAGACTACCAAAATCGAAACCATAGACACACCAATAGCAGTTAGTAAACACCTGCTCAGTGATTCATATGTCTACACACACATTCACCCACTAACCCATACAGTCACTCATACACGCAGTAATTCATCAATACAGCCACTGATATATCCACTCATACACCCATATAGACACTCACACACTGCCACTCACCCAAAGAGTTACTCTAAAACCTAGTCAGTCACCTAAAGAATTAATTACACTGCCATTTACTCACCTATACAGATATACACCACATCACTTATTCATACAGACACGTACTGTCTTCAACAAGTACTGACATAAGCACACACTTATCCATGCAGCCACTGTCACAATCACTCACTGTTACATATACTCACTTATATACTCCATCACTCACAAATACTGCCTTTTTCATATGTAGCTACTTACACATTTACCACTAACACATCCATTCACTCACCAACACAGCTGTACGTACACTCACTCACCGATACACTTCCTAACACACACACTCATAAACGCATACACCCAGTGAATCGCCCACTCACACATCCATGCAGGGAGTCACACACCCCCACATACACACAGACACTCAGGCACCCATACAGGATCTCAGACAACCAATCATTCTTCCATATACCTTGGCATATATACATATAATGTTCTTGAACTTTTTAGAAACACTCAGTCACTGGATGATGTCATCAGTGATGTCATCAGTAATGTCATTTGAGATGTCACTGAGCATGTCACTGAGCATGTAATGAGTGATATAACATGTGACGTCATCAGCAGTGCATTGCGGGGGCGCAAGTTCTAGTTAGCTCTACTAACTATAACAGCCGAATTTCCCTGGTTTTACACAAGTGAAATGTCCAACCAACTATAACGTCGCTGAAACCTATGGTTTTTTTCAGTGAATATATATATATTGCATGGGTGTTATTTATATTTAGCTCAGGTATATATTTTTTTCACTTATAAAACCAAAGGATAAGGAGATGTTATAGTTGGGGTCAGCTTTCACTACAAAACCATAAAAATTCAGCAGTTATAGTTACCTGAGCTCACTATAACTTTCACCCCTGCAATGCACTGCTAATGACCTCACATATTACATCACTCATCACTCATGACATGGTCAGTGACACCACTGATGACATCTCAAATGGCATCACTTATGACATCATCTGGTGAGTGTAAGTATTTACAGTAGCTACAGTGTTGAAATCACTGCAACTTATTGTCTTCAGTTGTTAGTGGCCAATGTTTTCAAGACAGACAACCAGCTAGCAAGGTGCCATATGAACCAACAGGCAGCAATAAGTGTGAAGGTTTGAAACTGTTGATGGCTCAGGTATTTGCAGTCACTTTGGTACACCCTGATGTTACCCCTGGTCTGCATTAAGGCATGCTGCCCCCCGGTTTGGGCAGTGGATGTTCTGTCAGTCTTTTTGCCCAGTGGAATTCTATATGCTTTTCGGCCAATTCCCTTCTCCCCAAGGGTGCCTCGGATGATGTGGGAGAGAGGACATCCACAGTTTTGGTGGCACCCTTTTGTCCCCGGTGCCCTAGGTTTCCCCTCAAATTTTCTTGTCCAGAGAACACTATATTCTTCTATCCCTGTAGCCTCCACCTCTCCAATTCCTTCCTCTGCTACCAATCCAACTGCAACACCTCTGATTGAGGGTTTGGAACTTGGGAGGGTAGGCTTGCAGCATTTTGGCTGTTCAGAAGAAATTGCCCAGTACATTCAAGCCTCAAGACAATCAACCCTGACTTCTTACAATAAGCATTGGGGATCATTCCAAAGGTGGAGTAATTCCAAGGGGTTCAATCCTCTATCAGTAGATGCTTTTCATGTCTTAGAATTCCTTAAGGATGAGATTTTGCAAGGCTTGGAACCCTCTGCTTTGTCCACTTTGTTGGCTATCATTAAATCTCTCAAGAGGGTGCAGACCTACACGGATATAGCCCTGCTTGTGGGGTGCCTTTTGAGAGGTTTCAAGTTGAAGAAACAAGCAGTAGGAAACCCAACTCAAAAAAGGGCCCTCATAATAGTGCTAAGGGGATTATAACCATATCCTTTTGAACCTTTGAAGAAGACGAACCTAGGTTGGTTGTCTGCAAAGATTGCTTTAGGTTGCCATTACCTCAGCAAAGAGGTTGGGGAGTTGGGAATATTGTTAATTTCCTGTCCTTCTTTAAGATTCTTTCCTGAAAGGGTGATTCTGAACTTGGATCTGAGATTCATGTCCAAGATTAATTCATCTTTTCATCTATAGCAAGAAATAATTCTTTCAGTTTTACAGTCAAGACGATGAGTCACAAATGTGTTCTTCTTAAGACGTAAGAAACACTTTATCTATCTTTATGGACTGTACCAAGGAGTTCAGGATGGCCATCTCTCTCTTTATATTATGTGACACAGCGAACAAGGGAAAGAAAGTTACATCACAGACAGTTAATGGATGGGCTCTCCCGATGATCTCACAAGCATACAGAATAAGCCTCGGCAGGGAACTCCTCTCCATTGGCTTCAGTTTTTCGCACTCTGCGCTCCAGTAATGCAGTTTTTCCTTGCTAGTGCTCGCTAACTCTAGACCACTTACCTGCAAGATTTCACGACGCGTACAGTCGCGAATGGTCGCTATCGCTAGCGTTGAGAAACCTTCCATGCGCGTCGAGGAAGCTGCCACTCAAGTAGAACTACTACTCGAGCAGCAGAAAGAAGCAGCACCCTCTTGCAGTGTGTGAGATGCCGTCCGCTCTAATTTTACAGCATGGGGCAAACACCCAGCATTAAAAATCAGTGTAAACGGCGTGAGGTAACCCACTCTGCGTAGCATGGCAGAGGTTTTTTGTCACTTCACGGAAGAACTACGCTCAGGCTTAGGACAGAGCACCAGATGATCCGTCTATCTACCATTAAGGATGGATCCACACTAGATCAGGCTTAGCATCTTGGGCTGAAGTAGGCGGAGCATCTCTACAGGAGAAATGTAGGGCTGCAACGTAGTTCTCTCATCAGACATTTATAAAGGTCTGCAGGCAAGACCTTGCCAACTCAGATGATTGTAATTTTGTTTCTACTGTTTTGATATCGGCAACGAAGTAATTGGGCTTTTGAAACAAATTATATTTCTGCATCACTTTATTGTCAGTGCATATTTTATTTGAAACTTGGTAAATTCTCATTCAGTAAGGAGGAGGGGGTTATGTTTCGATCACTTACCGGTAATATTCATTACCCCGCTTCATATTCCTCTTCGTACCAATCCACAATGTGTTTGCACTTCCAATCCATAAGTCATGTACTATACTGGAGCTGGTGTTTGGGGAGGGACGTTCTTTTACCACTTGGCGTGAAAAGGGAAGAAAGACACAAAAGGCAAATAGGTTACTAGGATTCTGGAGGCAGGTTGCCTAATTTATTAAGAACTGGGAGGAGAAGGACTATGAATCGGGGAAATTGGATAGCGCCTTGCCTCAGAAGTGCATGCAGGCCCAAGCCATCTGTCTCTTTCCTTGTCTGTTCATAGCGTATCAGAGAGGCATGGTTGCCACTAAAGTAAATGCCATTTGCTTTTACTTTACCTGTGTGTTGCGTTCAACCATCATAGTTCACCGGGGCACCAATACATTTTCTCAAAGGTTGTTGTTTCATTGCACTATCTACTCGGAGAATCCATGATTTCCTTATGAGGCTGGTGCTTTCACATCTCCTCCTGCCCTTTTATTATTGCTCTAAAGTCGAGGCATAAGGCCTGATCACAAAACATATTTGAATGGTAGGATTTCTTGCCCTTGGTGGTAAGTTAAGGCAGTGCCTGCTCCAAGCACCTTTCACAACAGTACTATGAAAACAGAGTTCCAGAGGTGTTAATGCGTGACTAGAACCTTTCTGCACATTTGTTGGATGATATTTTGTTGGGGTGATGATGTGTTCTGCAGTTATTATGAGCTGCTGTGTTTTTGTGCTGAAATGTGACATTGTTGTATTGTGTTGTGGTTGCATTGCATTCTGTTTTGATTGTTTTAAAGTGCCCTGTTATATTTAAATTATATTGGTATGTTGCTTTATGTTGCATATATTCAGTTGTCTACTTTGCATGTGTTAAGAAATGCTACTACATATAATTTCCAGCATAAAGCAGCATGTTCCTTGAAAATTACCCATCATAAGTAACCATTTACCACTGGGTAAATTAAATTGGCATTTGTGATGCTCACTTTTTAGGTCTGGTTTGACAGCGCTGCTAAAACATGTTTTTAAGAAGCAATACCATGAGCGGGGCTTTGCCCCTGCCCACAAGCTGCAAGCCAGGACTGCATGTTTTGACTGGGTAGAAGTTGTGAGCTTCTTCATAAAATCTGCTTGCCCTCCAGGCATCTGTGATCATTTTGTTTCTGTATTCAGCTGTCTGAGCTTGAATTTTCAGGAGCACACACATGCAATTGTTATTTCATTAAAGTGTCTCAGATAACTAGACCTTACAGAGTTTTGCTGGCAGCAGTTCAGATGAGAGGAGGGCAGTTGTTAACTTCAGACTTCAGAGTACAATTTTGTTTTGAGAGCACAGGGGTACACTAATCTACATGGATTTTTAGGTCTGGCTTGAGAGTGCAACTGTCACCTGACCTTAAGTGATTGACAAAAAAGTATGTTCAGAGGACCTACTGATAGAGGGGCTTAGGCACCACTCCGATGTTGGCTCTCCTGAATACAGGATTTTATTGGGCCCAATTTTTGTGCCTCCATTTATAATCCTGCTTGTATTGCACTTTTTGGCTTGTGGCAAAGTTTATTGTGAAATGTTATGATAAAAGGCCCTAGGTCTGGCATATATATTGTGAAAAGCATATGTTAAAGTTGATAAGTGTGTATTGTTGTTACTTTGTATTAAAGCCTACAGATGGGTATTTTGCTACATGGAATCACACAGATTAACATGTTAGGCAAGGTATTGGCGTTGATCACCTGCTCTGACACTGTGATGATTCTTGTTAGGCCCTGTTGAGAGAAGCTGTATACTGTTTTGGAATATGCATTTTATTACATATTTGTAATGTTATAAGTGTATTCATCATGATTGACAGTTTATGTGCATTAAATAGGCTCGTGTTGGGTAAATCATAAAGCCAATGTTAAAGGCTTCATCTGTTCATCGGGAAAAGTCATGCTGGTTTTCATAGGTTTGATCTGTTTACTATGAAACATTATGACACAGCCAGTAGGTCTGATCTACTTACAGTGAAAAGCATGTGTTAAAATCAATAGGCTTTCAAGGATGGACTATTATTACACTTTGCTAAAGCCTATTAGCAGGTGCTTTGTTACATGGAGTTTCACAGATTACTGCAGGAGGCAAGGGTTTTGGTATTGCTGATCCACCCAAGCTGACTGGGGGGATAGAGGATATTCTATATAATATTCCTTGTTAGGCTCTCTTAGGAGGAATAGTTGTACTTTTATGACCGGGTGCTGTATGGTTGCCTTGTGGAAAGTTTACGCTCAGTACAGGTGACTTGAGTTTGGTATGGTGACAAGCCAATGATAAAGGTTATAGGCCTGAGTATTTATTATGAAAAGTTATGTTAAAGGCTGTAGGCCTGATATATTGCTTGTGAAAAGGATATGTTAAAATCAACAGGCATTTAGCGTGAATTGTTATAACTCTGCAATAAAGCGTACAGTTATGTTTTTATTGCATTGAATCAGATAGCTTACCTTAGTAAACAGGGGTTTTGGTGTTGGTTACTTTCTTTGACAACCATGAGTATAGAGGACTTGCAATGTGAGAATCGTTGTTAATCCCTGTTAGAAGAGATGGTATGTTACTTTAGCAACTGTCATTTTATGAATGTACGCCTGATGGTTGCATTGTGGAAAGTTTTACGCTCAATTACGCTCAGTACAGTAGGCGTGAGTTGGTTATAGTGATAAACCAATGGTAACTGCTATAAGCTTGCTTGGTGAGCAGTGACATGTTATGCTAGATACATAGGCCTGTCCTGCGTATTATAAAATGTTATTACAAAAGCAGTAGGCCAGTCTTATTTATTGTGAAAAACATATGTTAAAGGCAGCATCTAACAGTGGATTTGTTATTACAGTATGTTACAGGTCATAGAAAGGTATTTAGTTGCATGTAATCTCAAATATTACCATAGTAGGCAAAGTTTTTGATGTTGCTCATACACTGTGACAAACAGTAGATATATATATATATGTATATATATATGTATATATATATATGTATATATATATATGTATATATATATATATATATATATATATTCACTGAAAAAACCATAGGTTTCAGGGGTGTTATAGTTAGCTGGACTTTTCACTTGTACAAAACCATTGAAATTCCCCCGTTATAGTTAGTTCAGCTAACTATAACTCGCGCGCCCGCAATGCACTGCTGATGACGTCACATATTACATCACTCATGACATGGTCAGTGACATCACTCATGACATCACTGATGACATCTCAAATGACATCACTGATGACATCACTGATGACATCATCCAGTGAATGTGTGTTATTCTGAAAATTAAATATGTTTTATATATGTATATCTCAAGGTCGATGGAAGAATAAATGGGTATATAAGTGTCTAAATGGAGGATTTGTTTTTGAAAAATTGATTGTGTAACTGACTGATTAAGTGTATCATAGTGAATACATGGCTTAGTGAGTAATATTTAAATATGTAAATATCTGTATCAGTCTCTCGCTTTGTGTATAAGTGGCTGCATGGGTTGGTGAGTAGCTACATGGGTGTCTATATAGGTTATTAGTTGGTTTTTTGAGTATCAGTCTGAGTGTCTGCATGGTTCGGTGGGGGTATTATGTAGTGCATAGGTGCATGAATGAGTGACTCACTGTTTGTATGTGTTGAACACAGTATGTGTGCAGGACTGTATGGGTGGATGAGTGTGTGTATGGGTGTGTTAGTGAGTGAATGACTGTCTCAATAGTGTCTTTATGAGTAACTACATATGTTTTAAACTAGTATATGTGACTATTGGTGTATATAAGTGAGTATATGTGAGAGTGAGAGATTGAAAGAGTTCCTGTATGAATAAGTATGTGTTTCTATAAGTGATTGTTTAAAAGACTAAGTATGTGTAAGTTTCCGTAGAAGTAAGTGTGGTGGTGTGTGTATAACTGTATATGCAAGTAAATGTATGTTTGATTCTTTATTAGCATGAGTGACTATGTGTGTGAGTAACTCTATGGATGAGTGGCATTGTGTGACAGGATGTATAGGTGTATGAGTACATATGATGAGTGAGTACATGTATGAGTGACTGTATTGGACTGTTGGTGAATGAGTCGATGTGTATGTGGATCTTAGAATTACTGAAGAGGTTGTTGTAACTGGTATTGGTATGTCCATTGTTTTGAAAATTTTAGTCTCTATTTTTGAATGTGTGTATCAAAGGTTATATTAGGGTGAGAGGAGGTCTGCCACTCTATCACAAGGATGATGTCATCAGTGATGTCATCAGTGATGTCATTTGAGATGTCATCAGTGATGTCATGAGTGATGTCACTGACCATGTCATGAGTGATGTAATATGTGACGTCATCAGCAGTGCATTGCGGGCGCGCGAGTTATAGTTAGCTGAACTAACTATAACGGGGGAATTTCAATGGTTTTGTACAAGTGAAAAGTCCAGCTAACTATAACACCCCTGAAACCTATGGTTTTTTCAGTGAATTTCTGAGGTTTTTTAAATGCTAATTCCTAACTATAACATGCCTGAAACCTATGGTTTTTTCTGTTAATTTCAAAGGTTTTTTAAATGCTAATTTCTAACTATGCCTACAGAGATAGGACATGTGAAGAAAGAAGAAAAAATGCACAGAAAGAAACAAAAGAAGTGCAGAAAGAAGCAACAGAAGTCCTCAAATACGAAGATAAGTGCAGGAAGAAGGATAACGTGCAGAAAGAACAAAAAGAAGAGCAGAAAGAAGCCTTGTTGCAAAATCATCCTGTACCCTCAACTTTTTCAGACGGATACTGGTGGTAACTGAGTCTGACTAACCAGTCCTAGAGCCAGTGCTATGTTAAAAGACACTTAGAATACAGTGAAAACACCTACATACACTAGGGAACATTATGCGTTGGGGTCCCCCTGTGATTAGCCTTACCTCCTCTATAAGCCCCTAGTATATAATAGGGCATGGGGATTAAAACTACCTCTTAAAACAGGCCACAGGGCGTTTTTGCACACGTTAACTCAGGCCCCGTCCCCTCCTTTCACCATTGTGTAAACACGCCCTGTGTCCGTTTTTAGTTGGGAGATTAAGTTCATTTGAGTCCTGAGGGTCCCTAGGGTTCAACTAGCCCACTAGGTACCTCCAGTAAGTGCCACAGAGCTGCGTTGCAGAGAGGTGTAAAAAGCGGCACGGCCTGGACCACCTCTCTGCAATGCAGCTCAGTGGCGCTTACTGGAAGCACTTGGTGGGCTAGTTAGCCCCCAGGGGCCCTCAGTATTGAAGGGAAATTATATCCCCAATTTAAAACGTGCCATGGTGCGTGTTTGCACACGTCACCTCAGGCCCCGTCCCCTCCCTTCACCACTGTGTAAACGCGCCCTGTGGCTGTTCTAAGTTGAGAGATTAAGTCCCCTTGAATCCTAAGGGTCCCTAGGGTCACACTAGACCACTAGGTACCTCCAGTAAGCGCCACAGAGCTGCGTTGCAGAGAGGTGTAAAAAGGGGCTTGGCCTCAGAACACCTGTCTGCAGCGCAGCTCCCTGGCGCATACTGGAGATGCCTGTTGGGGGCGCGTTTGCAGAGTGCTGCATGGAGGGGGCATGGCCTCCGGCACGATGCCAGTCTTTTATTTATTTTATTTTTTTAAGAAGGGGGGCTGTGTGGTTCCCCTTCTTATTCTAATTTATTGGCCCTGATGACCCCATCCCCCAGGGCCTGTCTCCTAATTATATTTTTTTGACCCCAATCCCCAGGGCCGGCCACTGTTTTTTATTATTTTTAAAAAATATATATTTATAGACACACCTAGGACATGCTGGACAAACCGTACGTACCTATCACCATGACGATTTGCGTGATATTCATTAAAAGGCGACTATGCATGCAATTAATCCACGTGGAATGTATTTACACCACTAGTGAAGCTCTGACATGTCTGATGCTCTACCGTGCCTAATCCCGGTAGACACCCTTGTCGTTTATTTATACAAACAGGGGTAGCTATTGACGGGCACATTTAATACACATGCACACCAAGCCATTCAAAGGGGATTCGACAAAAATTCGACCAAAACTATGCAAGAAACCCCCCTCACAGTTAATAAAACACACATCCACTGCCGGATGTGTAATACTTTTTATTTTACTCTCTGGAAAGGGGACGAACATCACTTGCGAGTCACAGCGCGCTCCTGACAGAGCCCAATGCTGTGTTACACCCACCATTGCCTGCCGAGTGCCACACACCTCTGTATTGTATTCCACTAGCTAGTGCATATGCTATGACACTCTCTAGCCCATGTGCACTGTAACACCACCCCGTGAAAATGTCATGCCACACTTGTCTTCGCACGGGTTATATTGCCCCATCTAACGTGCCTTCCTCGATGCCTATGTTATAACGCACAGTGCTATGCCATACATATTACAATTTGGGATCCATATCTTTGTCACAGTGCATATGCAACGTTACACTCCCCAGCACATATTTTATATTACAACTTTAGAGACTAATTAGGTTACACAACACTGCCCTGTGCATATTACACTCTAAGGCGCATATCGCATAGCACGCGCTAGTGCCTGTGCTATCTCGCGCTCTCCAATGAATCTGTCATTGCGCACAATGTATTGCATATTATATTTCACGCCTGGTTCATCTTATATCACACTTTTTGGTGCATAGTTTATACCATACACTATATCTAGTTTTCATTTTCAATCGTGCTCTCAGGACTATGTTCTATATAACACTGTGTTCACCTACCCTTTTCACGGGCATTACATTTTGCGATAGGGGGTGGAGGGTCAGGGGGTGTTTCTGCCAAGTGAGCCCGGAGTCACAGTCACTAACGTCTTCTTCTTCCTGAATAAAAGTGAGATTATGCTGCATACTTGTTCATATTTTAAGTAGTTTGCACAGACAAAATGTTTTAAAAACAATAAAGTTTCTAATACCCGCCTTCTCTGAACAGTTAGCTTGCTGCCCCATCCCCCTCCTCCCTATCCTCTGTTGTGTGAATCCATGGACTAGCCTCCTCCCTCCTGCCATGCATGGTCTGATGTGCTGCCACTGCCCTCAATTTAGTATGATGTACCAGTCCACTCCTCCTGCCCTCCATTGCCCAATTCTATGCCCCATCATTGACCTCCTGCTTAAACTCTGTGCTTAGCTTGCTGCCCCTATTCTCCTTCCCCCTGCCCTCCGATGTCTTTGTGCATGTCCCTGCTCCATCCTTTTTGCCCACCATGTCCCATGGACCTGCCACTCCTATCTACTCTGAGTGTTCTGTTGAGCTGCCACTCCCCTCCCACCTGCCTAGCATTGTCAGATGACTGTAACCTGTCCCTGCCACCTCCACCCTGCCTGTCCACATGCCATGCCTCTATCCTCTTCCTCCTGTCCTACATGGTCCATTGTACTGCCACACCCTTCTGCCCTCCCTGGTCTGTTGTGCTGCAACTGCTCCTCCTGCCTGCCCCGTGTGGTCTGTTGTGAGGCCCCTTCCCCTGAACTTTCTTGTCTGTGCACAGGTCCTGACCCTCCCTTCTATCCTCCATCGTCCTTTGTGCATGCCCCTGCACCCTCCTTCTTGCCCATCATAGCCATTGTGCTGCCACTAACCCTCCCACTTGCCATGCATGGTCTTCTGTGCTGCCATGGCCCCTCCCACCTTCCCTGTGTGGTCAGTTAGCTGCCCCTGACCCCCTCCCACCTTCCCTCCATGGTCTGTGTGTATGCCATCACAGTCTCACTGTTGCTCTTCATGTTGTGTCTTGCTTCTAGTGCCCATCCTGCCTGACCTCCATGGCCATCTTGCTGCTCCTGCCCTGCCCCCTTGCCCCCAGCCCTCTGTTTACATGTGCAGACCCCTACTCCCTCCCTCCTGGCTTGTCTGTTCCATTGTAATGCCCCTGATCCGTCCCTCCTGCCCTTTATGGTCTGTTATGCTGCAGCCTTCTCTCCTGTCTGTCCATTATGGTCAGCTAGCTACCATTGCCTCTTGCCCCTCTGTTCTCTGTTGTCCATGTGCATGGTCCTGTCCCCTCCCTCTTGCTTTCTATGGATTGTTGTGCTGCACTCCCGTCCTGCATGCCCTGTGTGGTGTATTGTGCTGCTGCAAACCCTGATGCCTGCCCTGCAGGGTCAGTTTGGTGCACCTCTCCATGTCTCTCCTGTCCTCTGTTATCCAAGTCCATGTCCCTATCCCATTTCCTTCCATGATCCAATGTACCATACTTGCGAACATTTTGAACTTGGTAAGAGGGAGATTTTGAAAAAAAACTGGGGTATTGATTTTCCCCTTTGAGTTACATTGAAAAAGAGGATATTGTAGACAGGAGACAGATCAAATAAAGCCCATTTGAGCTTAAAAACATTGGACGTTTCCTGGCTGAATCGGGTCTGTTGGCATGTATGGTTGTACTACCATTGCCTCTTCCTTCTGCCCACAATGGTCTATTACATTGCCACAGCCTTGAAGGAGGGTAGATTTTGTATCACAGGGGGCCCCTGGCCCGTTCTGTCCACACCTGAAGTATGAGACCCTTGTCCTTGCCCTGCCAGCCGCATTTGTAGGCCGTATTAAATTGACCAGCGGGTCCTGTGTTGCTATATAATTATCCTGAGACATCCTTACCACTCAGCCAGCATAAAACCCCTGTGTAGGCCCTTCTGTTCAATATGTAGGCCTCTTTGTTAAATTGACCATAGCTCTGCAATTTTAGTGTATAGCAGTCTGAAGGCAGGTCTGCGAGGCCTTCTGCTCCAAACTAGTAGCCCCCACCCTACCCGAGTGCTCCGTGCTCGGTATCAAAGTTCAACATCCCCCTGAAGCTGTCGACATACAGTAGGCTGCATCCTGGACTGGTACTTGCTTCCTGGGCAGGTTTCCCGCTTTTAAGGAAGTGGCAACCGCAGAGCGTCAAGTTAGGAGAACTGAGGAGATTTTATACATGAATATATTGAATTCCTGTACAATACCCATTATTTTCTGCTTGCTCTATGGAACTTACGATAAGCGATTGGCCTGAGAGACTGACCTTTTCACCCAGTCCATTGTCAGCATTAAGTGGGTAAATGACGAAATGTCTGGTAAAATCTGCAGACGAAGCTTTTGGGTAGCATACGTAGGTAGATGTAGCGTGCAAAGGAGCCCACAAAATGATATAAAAAGGGAGCACCCACAGATATCGACGGACAACCTCGCCGTCTGTATGTAGGTTAACAGGCTGTGCAGGTTTTCCCCAAGAACTGGGAGCTCTTGTCTTCCTTTGCTTAAAATGTCTTGCTCTGCTTTGCTTGAAGTATCTTATTCTATTTTACCTATATGAAATGTCATGTTATGTTTAACCATTGTTCTCTTTACTTTTGCATTTAAAAGATGTTGTATTGTAATTGCAGGAATGCTTGCTCTAAGAGTAAATGTGAGTGTCCCTAGGTAACATTTTCCTTGGTGTAACTTGTTTCTCATGATGCATTTATAGATGTGTTTTCTCTCTCTCTCTGTCAGTCCATTAATTGAGATACAGAGAATATCATGACAGCTGTATGATTATCTGGATTCTGTATTTTGTACTTTATGTCTCTATTCTGCGGTTTCTTTGAAGTTGCATCTTCTCATTAAACTGCCATTGTATTCTGCCTCCAATTCCATGTCTCATATGTCTGTTTTCTTCATTTTTGGAGCAAGCGTTCCTAGGCACCCCGGCTCAAATTAAGGTGCCCCTTTTGTCCCTGACTCACTCTCCTGCTCAGTTCTGTGGTGGCTCCCGGGGCTCTGGGGACCGCCCCTAGCTTCCTTGACCCGTAATAGATCTTCCCTCCAACAGCCTCTCTTGCAAGTCCTGTATTGTTGGTTTGTTGCCCCTGCCCCCCTTTCCACTGCCCTCCATAGTCTGTTGTGCTTCCACGGCCCTTCCTGCCTGCTCAGTGTGGTTAAATTGTTGCCTTTGCACCCTCCTACCTGCCTTCAATTTTCAGAGTCCGTGCCCCTGGCCTCTGCCTCTCAACAGTATCCTAATGAACAACTAGATTGCTAACATTCTATATTTATTACAAAAGTGTGGAACGCCTGACATCATCTTGATGTAATCAAAACTGTAATACCTAGAGCATTCCTTTAGAAATTACATATATGAGAGGGTCTTATTGGCATCACAATTATGGTTAGTGCTCTAAAAGACTAAAATAAGGACATATTTTCTGAGTTTTCAAATAGCGACAAAGCACTTTTAAATTATTTGTTATCTTTATGTTTTTTTATCTAGTTGACAACTTGATTAAATGTTGCACTTAGGGGAGAGGATGTGGTGTTACTTCCAGAACTGCAGACTTTGCAACTGGGGAACCAGGTTGAAGTTTCTGCTTCAGCTCGACATTCTGTGATTCTGGTCAAATCACTTAGTCTCCCCATGTCTACAACCAAAATGAATTTGTTCTTGTGTGATGTAACCAATGCTCATGTAAAGCACTCCAATACCTGACAAGTCTGCACTATATAACACTGCAAAAACACAAAATAATAAGTGTTTTGCACACTTCTGTCATTGGGCTATATTTGGGCTATATCTGGGTGATTTTGGGCTACATTTGGGCTCTTTTGTCTCCGGTGGCCATCTTGGGAGATTTATTTGTTATGAAGTTTCCTAATTTCCTCATGTACTGCAGTCTCCTCAGTCGGAAATGCTTTCAGTTTTTTACTTTGATTCCATCATGAAGGTATTCAGATATGTCACACATTTGCCATGAATTCTGAATGTTAGCACTCTAGTTGCTCATTAGATCACTGTAGTAAAACTACTGTTCACCATGGAAGTCTGCTCCTGGTATTAAAAGTGCATGTTTCAGTCTGCATGTCAGAATTTTTTAATGAAATAGAAGAGGATTTGAGAAGTCACTCAAAATGTGCCCTCATTTTCTTTCTTCAGCATTAATCATAATTTCTATGGCAAAATGAACCCCCTCATTGTGTTCCTTTTTAAATTAAATGTTTTAAGTGTTACCAGTTTATTCCAATCAAGATGGCTTCAGGTGTGCCATACTTTTGTCATAATGAAGACAGTAAGTGCTCTAGTTGTTTTTAAGAACATTCTTGGACATTCTGTCATTGGGCTATACTTGGGCTACATCTGGGTGATATTTGGGCTACATTTGGGCTCTTTTGTCTCTGGTGGCCATCTTGGGAGACTTATTTGTTATGAAGTTTCCTAATTTCCTCATTTACTGCAGTCTCCTCAGTAGGAAATACTTTCAGTTTTTTACTTTGATTCCATCAAGAAGGCATTCAAATGTGTCACACATTTGCCATAAAATCAGAATGTTAGCACTCTTTTTGCTCATTAGATCACTGTAGTAAAGCTACTGCTCACCAGGGAAAACTGCTGCTGGTATTGAAAGTGCATGTTTCAGTCTGCATGCCAGGATTTGAGAAGTCACTCAAAATGTGCCCTAATTTTTCTTTCTGCAGCACTAATCATACTTTTTATGGAAAAATGAACCCCCTCATTTTGTTCCTTTTTAAATTAAATGTTTTAAGAGTTACCACTTTAATCCAAGCAAGATGGCTTCAGGTGTGCCATACATTTATCATAAGTAGGACGGTTAGCGCTCTAGTAGTTCTTTGGAACACTCTGGAAAGCTGCAGTAGAACACAAAGGAATCAACTGACAGTCTCTGCCCTTGTTGGATGTACATGTTTTACTGAGAATGTCAGACTTCATTCTCACATGACTGAGAAAGATAATGTGAATTTACAGAAAATAAGCTCTCAGTTTAGCTTATAGATCACCTTCCAAACCTCTGTGGTAAAAGCATGAGAAAATATTTTTCTCTCAATCATGATATCCCAGCAGAAGGCTTTTTCACATGGTGAAATCACCTTAGAACATACCACAATTCCTAAAATGAGTATGGTACCATCAACAAATGATTTATAATGTAACTAAAGTCTTAAAATCTTCTATTAACTGCAATGCTTTTTAATGAGGTGCTATCATGTATATTGGTCCCAAGATGGCTGCCAACACTTCTTGGATGAAGTGCTGACAGCCAATCAGATCTCAGGATGAGATGTGTGGTTAGGCTCCGCCCACATATATATATTGATTTAAATGCTATTTTCTCAGGAACTACTGAACAGATTTACACCAGACCTACAAAAGGCACTTCCTTGACCTGAGGACTACCTCTCTGCCAAATTTCAAGTAACTCTGTTCAGCCGTTCGGGCTGTAGCTGTGTCTAAAGGTCCTATGGAAAAATGCATGGGAAAAACGCGTTTTGGGACCCCCCTTTTTTCTCAGCCCCCGCTTGACGAATCCCCCCGAGACTTTCAGGGTAGGAGCGGAGCGTAGCGCCCCACCTATTTTGAAAATTTCGCGAGGATTCATCGACCGGCGCCAAAGTTATTCCAAATAGAATGTTGCGGATTTCCTATGGAAACAGGGTCCTAACTATCTACTGGCGACCGCCAGTAGATAATATATATATTACCTACTGGCGGTTGCCAGTAGGTAGTTATAGTTAGGACCCCTTTTCCATAGGAAAACCTCAACATTCTATTTTGAATAACTTTGGCGCCTATTTCTCAAAATAGGTGGGGCGCTACGCTCCGCTCCTACCCTGAAAATCTCGGGGGGATCCGTCAAGCGGGGGCTGAGATAAAAGGGGGGTCCCAAAACGCGTTTTCCCCATGCATTTTTCCATAGGACATTTAGAACGAGCTACAGCCCGAACGGCTGAACAGAATTACTCGAAATTTGGCAGAGAGGTAGTCCCTAGGTCAAGGAAGTGCCTTTTGTAGGTTTGGTGTAAATCTGTTCAGTAGATTCTGAGAAAATAGCCTTTAAATCAATATATATATCTGAGCCCGCTTACGGTACGCTTACCGTACGCTTACCGTAAGTGTACGGTGGCGTGCGCGAGCGCGATTCTGATTGGCTCTTAGATCTTAGTAAACATTCGAATCGGCCGAAACCAGGAAGCGGCGGCCGCCATTTTGTGTATTTCACTCAGAAAAAAAAGAGTGAAAACAAGAAAAGGGGGCAATGAGGAGAGTTACAGACCCCCTTACATTTGTGAGGGGGTCAAAGAAGGACTGTAAAGTACAAAGAAAACATTTATTGATTTTAAAAAAAATCACGGGGTACGCGTACGGTAAGCTTACGGTAAGCGTACGGTAGAAAAAAAAAAAAAAAAAAAAGGAAAATCAGATTTAAGTGTTTAGATATTAGGGGGCTCTAAAAAGAGCCGTTGTGTTTATGAAATGATTTTTTAGTGGTACCTACAAGTAAGTACCGATGCAGAGTCTAAGGTTCAAGAGGAAGACTCTGTTCCCTTCATCATTGAAGTGCACACCATCTCCTCTATAAATGTCTTGCATGTCATAACGCAAGTTGTTGTGGTAAATGGCACCCATACCATAGTCACGGAGGAAAGCAGAAACAGATTTGTTGACGTGCTTTCTTGCTTTGTCATCGCACCGCGTGGCCACCGTGCGTGCACGGCACTAACTGCGTAAAGTGGGCGCGCGGTGCGCAAAGCGCACCGCGTGCTCACTGTGCGCGCACGGTGCGCGAAGCGCACCGTGCGCGCACGGAACGAACTGCGTTAAGTGGGCGTGCACGCCACGAATGGCGTAAAGTAACTTAGCATTTAAAAAACCGTACAAATTCACTGAAAAAACCATAGGTTTCACACACGTTATAGTTAGGAATTAGCATTTAAAAAACCTTGCAAATTCACTGAAAAAACCATAGGTTTCACACATGTTATAGTTAGCGGAAATTTTACTGATAAAAAACCAATGAAATTCCCCCGTTATAGTTAGTGCAGGCAACTATAACTCACGTGACCGCAATCTTCTGTTGATGACATATGTGTCTTTATGAAAAAAAAATATTTGTAATATATGTATAGCTAAAAATGTATGGAAGAAGACATGGGCAAATAAGTGTCTAAATACAGTATTAGCATCAGCAGAGGATTGCGGTCGCGTGAGTTATAGTTGCCTGCACTAACTATAACGGGGGAATTTCATTGGTTTTTTATCAGTAAAATTTCCGCTAACTATAACATGTGTGAAACCTATGGTTTTTTCAGTGTATATATATATATATATATTCATCCAAAAGTTGCCCTCAGTAAAGGCGCACACGGAGACAGGCAGACCAGGCTTCATCAGCAAGGCTCTTTATTATTCAACTGGATTCAAATTGGATGAATATATATATAGATTCACTTAAAAAAACATAGGTTTCACACATGTTATAGTTAGCTGGACATTTCACTCGTAAAAAACCAATGAAATTCCCCCGTTATAGTTAGTTCAGATAACTATAACTCGCGTGCCCGCAATCCACTGCTGATGACGTCACATATTACATCACTCATGATATGGTCAGTGGCATCACTCATGACATCACTGATGACATCATCCTTGTGATAGAGTGGCGGTCGCGCGAGTTATAGTTATCTGAACTAACTATAACGGGGGAATTTCATTGGTTTTTTACGAGTGAAATGTCCAGCTAACTATAACATGTCTGAAACCTATGGTTTTTTAAGTGAATTTGCAAGGTTTTTTAAATGCTAATTCCTAACTATAACGTGTGTGAAACCTATGGTTTTTTAAGTGAATTTGTAAGGTTTTTTAAATGCTAAACCATAGGTTTCACACATACATGTTCTAGTTAGGTGGACATTTCACTCGGAAAAAACCAATGAAATTCCCCCGTTATAGTTAGTTCAGATAACTATAACTCGCGCGACCGCCACTCTATCAAAAGGATGATGTCATCAGTGATGTCATGAGTGATGCCACTGACCATGTCATGAGTGATGTAATATGTGACGTCATGAGCAGTGGATTGCGGGCGCGCAATTTATAGTTATCTGAACTAACTATAACGGGGGAATTTCATTGTTTTTTTTCCGAGTGAAATGTCCACCTAACTATAACATGTGTGAAACCTATCGTTTTTTAAATGAATATATATATATATATATATATATATATATATTGCCGATTTGCCGAGCCCGGTTTGAGAGTGAATGAGGCATTTAATTTAATTCCCTTCTACCACTTGACTCCTTACGAGTTTCGGCGTTGTTACGCCTTGTTCACAGGTAGGAATCATTTATTAATTGCAAGTGCTCCAATTACATCATGTGACATCAGCAGGCACTACAGGTTCCATAATGCATCAGTATTGATAATGCAGATTTTGGCAATATGGAATTATGCTTAATAGCGTTTTCACCATTGTTGCGTTCATTAAATGCACACGTGGAATAAAGTATCTGGGTGCACAAAAATGTTTCAAAAGTGGCAGTAAATAATTACGAAATGACATGATACTCCAAAACTGTCCGAGTGAGGTGTGCCCTCACACATCTCCCTTTCTCACCTCTACCACCACGAAATACCATGGCAGTCCTGTTTGGTCTAGTGTAGAGTGAGCGTGTCACGCCCCCAAAGATGCTGGCAACATCTCAAAACACAACTCCATGATGGAGGCCCCCAACCCTGCAGGGCGGCTCCGGCGGCAACGGGAATGGAGGGTCCTGTCCTGGACATACAAAGAAGATTTGCCGAGCCTGGTTTGAGAGTGCATCAGGCATTTAATTCCCTTCTGCCACTTGACTCCTTACGAGTTTCGGCGTTGTTACTCCAAGTTCACAGGTAGGAAATATTAATTAATTGCAAGTGCTCCAATTACGTCATGTGACATAAGCAGGCACTACAGGTTCCACAATGCATCAGTATTGATAATGCAGATTTTAGCAATATGGAATTATGCTTAATAGCGTTTTCACCATCGTTGCGTTCATTCGAAGCACACGTGCAATAAAGTATCTGCGTGCACAAAAATGTTTCAGAAGTGGCAGTAAATAATTACGAAATGACATAATACTCCAAAACTGTCCGAGTGAGGTGTGCCCTCACACATCTCCCTTTCTCACCTCTACCACCACGAAATACCACGGCAGTCCTATTTGGTCTGGTGTAGAGTGTGCGGGTCATGCCCCCAAAGATGCCGGCAACTTCCCAAAACACAACTCCATGATGGGGGCCCCCAAACCTGCAGGGTGGCTCCGGCGGCAACGGGAATGGAGGGTCCCGTCCTGGACATACAAAGATTTGCCGAGCCCGGTTTGAGAGTGAATCAGGCATTTAATTCCCTTCTGCCACTTGACTCCTTACGCGTTTTGGCGTTGTTATGCCTTGTTCACAGGTAGGAAACATTTATTAATTGCAAGTGCTTCAATTGCATCATGTGACATCAGCAGGCACTACAGGTTCCACAATGCATCAGTATTGATAATGCAGATTGTGGTAATATGGAATTATGCTTAATAGCGTTTTCACCATTGTTGCGTTAATTAAAAGCACACGTGGAATAAAGTATCGGGGTGCACAAAAATGTTTCAAAAGTGGCAGTAAATAATTGTGAAATGACATGATACTCCAAAACTGTCCGAGTGAGGTGTGCCCTCACACATCTCCCTTTCTCACCTCTACCACCGCAAAAAGCCACGGCAGTCCTGTTTGGTCTGGTGTAGAGTGAGCGGGTCATGCCCCCAAAGATGCCGCCAACATCGCAAAACACAGCTTCATGATGGGGGCCCCCAACCCTGTAGGGTGGCTCCGGCGGCAACGGGAATGGAGGGTCCCGTCCTGGACATACAAAGAAGATTTGCCGAGCCCGGTTTGAGAGTGAATCAGGCATTTAATTCCCTTCTGCCACTTTACTCCTTACGCGTTTCGGCGTTGGTACGCCTTGTTCACAGGTAGGAATCATTTATTAATTGCAAGTGCTCCAATTACATCATGTGACATCAGCAGGCACTACAGATTCCACAATGCATCAGTATTGATAATGCAGATTTTGGCAATATGGAATTATACTTAATAGCGTTTTCAGCATTGTTGCATTCATTAAAAGCACACATGGAATAAAGTATCTGGGTGCACATAAATGTTTCAAAAGTGGCAGTAAATAATTACGAAATGACATGAGACTCCAAAACTGTCCGAGTGAGGTGTGCCCTCACACATCTCCCTTTCTCACCTCTACCACTACGAAATAACATGGCAGTCCTGATTGGTGTGGTGTAGAGAGCGCGGGTCATGCCCCCAAAGATGCCGGCAACATCGCAAAACACAACTCCATGATGGGGGCCCCCCAACCCTGCAGGGCGGCTCCGGCGGCAACGGAAATGGAGGGTCCCGTCCTGGACATACAAAGAAGATTTGCCAAGCCCGGTTTGAGAGTGAATCAGGCATTTAATTCCCTTCTGCCACTTGACTCCTTGTGCGTTTCGGCGTTGTTACGCCTTGTTCACAGGTAGGAAACATTTATTAATTGCAAGTGCTCCAATTACGCCATGTGACATCAGCAGGCACTACAGGGTACACAATGCATCAGTATTGATAATGCAGATTTTGGCAATATGGAATTATATATATATATATATATATATATATATATATATATATATATATATATATATATATATATATATATATATATATATATATATATATATATATATATATATATATATATATATATATATATATATATATATATATATATATATATATATATTTATTTATTTCCAAGTGATTCCACCAAAGAGACCAAGCCCAAATCCGTAAGCGTAGTTAATCAAATATTTATTTTCTCAATGGCAAAAACGCCCGATGCGTTTCGGAGCAGCCGCTCCTTTCTCACGAGTCAGTGAACATTTGTAAATCCATAGTACATATAGTTTTCACGCCACATTACAAAACATCAAGGTAGGACTACTACACCACATCAGGTATAGAGCAAATTGGCAGCCATTTTGGAGTGGTGACTTATTCTCCATACGTTTACACACAGAATGTCATTTGCTTAATTGCAACAATGAAAGCTCCATATTGCATATTATAATGTCATATAAATCAATAGGTACAGAGTACTGAACCATTTCATTTAGACAGTATAAACAACATAGTGAGAGACATATTTCTCATTACTGTTCTCTAATACCGCCCCAGTGGGCTTATATTCTCTGCATGAGCATACTCTTATCATTGCTTCATGAATTTGTGCAACAAGTATTACATGTCCATACTCCTCATAAGTGATGTATACTTTACAATTATGCCCCAGTGGGCTTTCTCCAAACCATCACAGATATCCTAAGCTTTTTTGCATTCCTCCTCATCTTATGATGATGGTGTCTCTTGTCTCCTACAATATAAAACACAAGCATATGATCAATGATCGCCTGTCATCAATTAAAATACAAACTTCATCACGGGATACATGATTCATTACGACAATACATTCTCATTCCATCACAGTTCTGCCCTCAACCCAAGTGGACAGGGCTCATCCCTCAGCCCAACACTGTTCAACATCTACATGGCACCACTCGCCCATGTCGCCTGACTGCACGACCTCAACATCATCTCCTATGCCGATGACACCCAGCTGATCCTCTCCCTCACCAAAGACCCCCACACAGCCAAAACCAACCTCCATGAAGGAATGAAGGCCGTCGCTGAATCGTTGAGGAACAGCCGACTGAAACTGAACTCGGACAAGACGGAGGTCCTCATCCTCGGATCCACCCCTTCGGCCTGGGATGACTCCTGGTGGCCGACCGCACTGGGAACAGCGCCAACACCCACCGGCTACGCACGCAACCTAGGGGTCATCCTCGACTCCACCCTCTCCATGACTAAGCAGGTCAACGCCGTCTCTTCCTCCTGCTTCAACACCCTCCGCATGCTCCGCAGGATCTACAAGTGGATTCCCACCGAAACGAGAAGTACAGTCACCCAGGCCCTCGTCAGCAGCAGGCTGGACTACGGAAACGCCCTCTACGCAGGAGCCTCGGCCAATCTCCTGAGATGGCTGTACCGTATCCAGAACGCCTCTGCATGCCTGATCCTCGACATCCCTCGATGCAGCCACATCACACCCCACCTGAGAGACCTCCACTGGCTCCCCGTCAACAAGAGGATAACCTTCAAGCCCCTCACCCATGCACACAAGGCACTCCACAACACCGGACCAGTGTACTTCAACAGACGGCTCAGCTTCTACGCCCCCACTCCGCCGACCTTGCCCTCGCCACAGTTCCCCGTATCCGAAGAGCGACCTCAGGTGGCAGATCGTTCTCCCACATTGCCGCCAAGACCTGGAACACCCTCCCCACCCACCTACGTCAGACCCAAGACCTGCTGACCTTCAGAAGACTCCTCAAGACCTGGCTTTTCAAGCAGTAGCAGCATTCCCCTCCCCCCAGCGCCTTGAGACCCTCACGGGTATGTAGTGCGCTTTACAAATTACATGATTGATTGATTTCCTGAACGTGATTTAAGGATTATCTCCCACATGTTTTTTAGGGTTTTTAATCTGTGCATAGACCATTCCAGAATTTTTTAAGACACCTTCTGACTTCCCAGGCTTGGTTACTGAATGTTGTTATAAATCGTATAGGTTCTTCTATGCTGTCATCTTTATTTTTGACTTTCAATAAATCCACTCTATTAACTAGCTGGATTTTTTCAAATGAATTGTTTATTGTCTTGCTAGGGTATCCTCTTTCTTTGAAACGTGTTACCATAGTTTCCATCTCTACCTTAACTCAGCATCTGAGCTACAATTTCTTCTTGCTCTTAATAGCTCACCATATGGTATGCTGTTAATAAGGTTTTTCGGATGGCAACTATCTGCATGTAGCAGACTGTTGCCAGCAGTCGCCTTCCTAAACAGTTTACTTTCCTGTTTCTTGTCATTAACCTTTAACTCCACATCCCAAAATTCAATCTTCTCCATGTGAATAGTACTGGTAAACTTTAAATTGAAGTTATTGTCATTTAAGGTTTCCACAAATCTTATAGCTTCTATTTCAGAACCCCTCCAGATACAAAAAACATCATCAATGTATCTTGCCCAGAGGAGGACGTGTTGGGAAAAGGCATCGATCTTACTAGCCACCTGCTCCTCCCACCAGCCAAGGTAAAGACCCGCATAGCTGGGGGCGAAGCAGGTCCCCATTGCCGTTCCCTGGGTCTGACGATAGATCACATGGTTGAATAAAAAGAAGTTATTGGTTAGACATGCCTGCATCATAGTTAGGAGCATTTCAGTGTGCATGGAATATGATACTTCACGTGATCCCAAAAAATACCGACTAGCCTCTATACCCAATTTATGTGGTATACATGTGTATAGACTGTTGACATCTAATGTCATCAACAACATCTCCTTCTCCCAAACAATATTTTCCACAAGTCTGAGAAAATCTCCAGTGCCATGTACATATGCAGGTAAGGATTGGACATACGATCTTAAGAAAAAGTCTATATAGTTAGAAGTATTCTCATATAGACTTCCCATGGAAGAAACAATTGGTCTTCCAGGCGGTTTATGGTGATCTTTATGAAGTTTCGGTAACATATATATTACTGTCAATTTTGGATACTCACAGTATACAAATTTAAATTCCTCATTGGCCAAAAGCTTTTCATTCCTCCACTTAACCAAATTCAGTCTATATTGTTCATTACTTTCCTCATCACACTTTTTGTTTCCTCTCACATAGTTGTTTACATCATTCAATTGTCTGTTCTCTTCATCCAAATACATCTGTGGAGGCCACACCACAATATTTCCACCCTTATCGGATTTCTTAATTACTATAGATTTATTCTCTTGTAATTCTTTGATTGCCGATTGTTGTTCAAGGGTGAGATTGTAGTGTTTATTGGGTTTACTCATGCTGAGCTTTTTCAGCTCCTCTTTCACCCCCTTCTCAAATACCTCAATGGCATAACAGTGTATTTGCGGTATGAATATAGACTTTGGTTTAAAACCGCTATCAATACTGCGGTCCAAAATCAAATGCTCCTCAGCTGTAATGTCTTGTGGGTTTGCACTCTAACCTCCACCACCCTCCAATTCTTGCATGGTCTGTAAAAGTTCCAAATCGCCAACCTTTAAATTGGAATTTACATTAGTTGGAACACATTCCCCACTTTTCTATGTTCATACCATTTTTTGAGTTTCAACTTCCTTGTGAAGTGGAACAAGTCTTGTAGGGCAGAATGTTAGGTCTAATGATAAAACATTGATCTTATTAGTGGATAGTACAATATCAGATACATGTACCACTGTAAATGGGTCCTTTATTTGGCAGCTGATTTGCCTCGCGTTGTCATCCCCATGAAGCCATCCAATTTCCCTTGTTTTTTTACGCCTTGCCTCTTGCCTCCTCTGGCGCCTCGACCGCGTCCTTTGTTCTCTTGAGGTCCGGGACTTCCCAGTCCTTGACGTGCTATGGCCATCAGGTCAAACTCCTTTAAAACTTTTGATTTTACTCCCATATGCTCTTCTTTCCCCACCTCTGTATTCACAGTCACTTCATTGGTAACTTCTTCAGTGGGGGTTCTTATTATTCCACTGGCAGGCTTCATTAGATCCATGGTTTGAGCTCATTTTGCGGCTGCAATACTTTCAACTTTATTTAGGTTAGTTTCCCTTAGGTGATCAAACCTCCTTCCAGACGTAAAGATTTGTCCCAGTTCGTAATCCTGTTGATCCCTATGGAACTTCCGTTGTTTCTTCTGCTTAATCTCTTCTTCTACTTTCTCCAATCTCAGATTTAATTTTTTCATTTCCACTTCAAACTCACTGTCTGAGTATTTTTCTTTTAGCAGAGAAGACAGCTTTTCAATTTCAATTGCCAATCTTTGTGTATATTTAGTTGCATACTTGATTAACAACCGTAGCATCACCGTAGAGCATGTGTGGTTATTAAGAGCCCATTCCTCTATTAGTTCGGGATCGGGGCCATTAAAGGTTGGTGTTATGAATATTCTTAAGCCCCTTGGGACCATTTCGACATCGACATACTTTTGGAGGGCTGTTGTCTCTCACCACTTTACTTGTTCCAATTTCGCCCGCCGCCATTCAAAGAGTGATCGCGACTATTTGCCTGGATATATATATATATATATATATATATATATATATATATATATATATATATATATATATGTATATATCTATATATATATGTGTGTGTGTATATATATATATATATATATATATGTGTATATAGGTATATGTATATATATATGTATATGTATATATATATATATATATCCTACTGGCGGTCCCCAGGAGGTAGTTATGCTTCGGATCTATTATCAGGTCAGCTCGTGTCTTGAAAGTTTCGAGGTGGTTCGTCAAGAGGGAGCCGAGAAAAAAGGGAGGTCCCAAAAGGCGTTTTCCTCATGTTAATTTCCATAGGGATTTTGAAACAGGCTACAGCCGAACTGCTGAACGGAATTACACCAAATTTGGTAAAAAGGAAAGTATTGGTCCAGAAAGCGTGCTTTTGTTTAAATGGTGTAAATCCATTCAGTAGTTGCTGAGAAATTAAAAAAATATATATATCTCGCACCAAGGATGATTTGCGAACCCTCCTGGGCACGAGCTTCACTCTGATTGGCTGTCAACACTCCAAACCAGGAAGTGTTGGCAGCCATCTTGTGACTCGTTAACCAAGTCACAAGAAAAAGGGTGGAAAAAAGATGAAAACCAAGAAAAGGGGCCAGGGTAGAAACACCCTGACCCCCTAGGCCTGCTCAGGGGGTCCCAAAAGGTCCCCAAGGGCCCAAAAAAGCATTTTTTATTTTAAACGGCCAAATTCGTGCTGGGTGCGTAAATCCGGCTGAATTTTGTATTAAAAAACGAAGCGCAGAGCCTGTGCTTCGTTATCTGTAAGCCCCTGTGTGGGTCAGGTCCCAGGGGTAATGTGTAATTAATTAGCGTGGGGCCCCCACAGTCCTGGGGACCGCCACCTCCCCGGGGCTTTATTCATTATATGCGGGGGCACGCAGCCTCCCTGCAGCCCCCCTGCAGCCCCGGGGACCGCCACCTCCCCGGGGCTTCTAAAAAAAAATGTGGGGACCGCCCCCCACGCTGCACCTGGGACTGCCACCTCACAGTGGCATTTATTAATATGGGTCAGGGTGCCTCACGGGCCCCCGAAATCCCGGGGACCGCCACCTCCTTAAATTAAAATAAAGAAGTGTGGGGGGGCTCCTGCCCCACTCACCCTGCCCCAGGGACCACCACCTCCCTGAGGCACTAAATATTCAGATGCGGGGGTCCGTTGCAAACCCCCGGTCCCGGGGGACCACCACCTCCCCGGGGCTTTAAACACTAGGGAGGGGGGCCGCGTGGCCCCCCTCCTGGAGCCCTTGATGGCCCTGGGGACTTCCACTCACCAGGCTCGGCTCCTGGAATGTCCCGGGGTGCCCACCCCCGGGACATTGCCGTTTGCTATGACAGGGCGGGATAGCAAACTCTGCTTTGGTTTTTGGGTGTGAGAGCTGGAAACCTGCTCTGCTTTCAAAAACCAAAGCAGATTGCTTTTGCACAAGGGGAGCTGCATGTCAGCAGCTCACTTTGTGCAAAAGCAATGCCAGCTCCTGCAGGATGGGTGGAGCCAGCTGGGACCGTGGGGGCATTGGGTCTCCCTCCACAGTCCCCAACGGTGAGGCCAGGCCCGGGGGATGGGGTCCACGGGGCCAGAAGTGTGCAAACACGCCCCCTAGCACGTTGTAAGTTGAGTAATTAATTCCCCCTGAATACTGAGGGTCCCTGGGGGCCAACTAGCCCACCAGGTACCTCCAGTAGGCGCCACAGGATTGGATTGTAGAGAGATGGTCTGAAGCCACGCCCCTTTTTACATCACTCTGCAAACACGCCTCTTGGCACACTGCTGGTGGGGTGATGAGGTCCTCTTGTGTCCTTCATCCTCTGTTTGGTGGCACTTATTGGAGGTACCTGGTGGGCTAGTTGGCCCCCAGGGACCCTCAGGATTCATGGGGACTTAATCCCCAAACCCAGAATGCACCGGGAGGTGCGTCTCTGCAGAGTGGTGGAGAAAGGCGGTGTGGCCTGTTATGAGAAGTTAGCAATCCTGCTGTGTGGGACTTACTGGAGATAATAGGAGTAGTAGTTGGCCCTCAAGGTTGATGTTGGGGGCTAACTACCCCTCCTGTTACCTCCAGTAAATCCCACACAGTGGGATTGCTAAGAGGTGTTCAGTGGCCACGCACACCTTTCTCCACCACGCTGCAATGAGTGTCTATATGGGTATATGAGTTGATATATCAGTGGCTGTATTGATGAATGACTGCGTGTGTGAGTGACTGTATGGGTAAGTGGGTGAATGTGTGTGTAGACATAGGAATCACTGAGCATGTATTTACTATCTGCTATTGGTGTGTCTATGGTTTCGATATTGGTAATCTGTATTTTAGAGTGGGTGTATAGAAGGTTTTATTAGGGTGTGAGGATGTGCATCAGATGATCACGTGGATGATGTCATCAGTGATGTCATTTGAGATGTCATCAGTGATGTCACTGAGCATGTCATGAGTGATGTAATATGTGACGTCATCAGCAGTGCATTGCGGGGGCGCGAGTTATAGCTAGCTCTACTAACTGTAACGGCCGAATTTCTCTGGTTTTATACGCGTGAAATGTCAAACAACCTATAACGCTCCTGAAAACCTATGGTTTTTTCAGTGGATATATTTTACTGGAAAAGGCTAGATGCCTCATCAGTTCACAGGGAAATGTTTTGTCTGATTCCCCAGGTGTGTTCTGTTTATAATAACAAGTTATAATAAAGCAAGCAGGCCTTTCTTACTTAGTGTGAAAAGCATGTGTTAAAGGTGATAGCCTTTTAAGGGCAGATTCTTATTACCCTCTGCTAAAGCTGTAGGCAGATACTTTTGTTACATGGAGTCTTTGAGATTAATGTACTTGGCAAGGGTACTTGGAAAGTCTACATTGTACAACTTACCTAAAGAACCATGTATTTTGTGTATGAAAAAGACGTCATTGAGAGCCTACGTGTGTATCTAAAATGTGGGAGATGATTGTTTATTTTCTTTGTGCTGCCTCACAATTTACCTGTAGTTTTTGTTTCACTCCAATGCCAAACATTATTTTACTCCTCCTCCATTCTGTGAACTAGACCGTAATATGAGTAAGTTCCCACTGTCCCTGGTAATTGAGCAGTACCTGCAGAACATACTGCACTCTTCCAGTTGTTCAGCACGTCTGTTCTTTTAGCATTGTATTCTTGTAATTTTAAATTTGAATGTGATCCTCCTCAACTCCTCTTTCATTCACTTCCTCACTCCCTCGTGTCTCATGACTATCAATCAAGGTTTACTTTGCAACATCAAAATATCTGGATGACCAAGCAGCCCTGACATAGAAAGCGGGCAAGATGGCTGATTGATTAAAGTGATCACCTCTAATCAAACAGGATCACCAGTGGCGTAGCAAGGTCAGGTGGTACCCAATTTCTTGTCACCCCCGGCTTGACAAAATGGCAAAAATATGTGTTCAAAACACATATTTTTTCCATTTTATCACCCTCCTCCGTGATGACACCCGGGGCAGCCTGCACCCACTGCATCCCCCTTCCTATGCCACTGAGGATCACCAGTTTCAAGTCCAGCAAGACTGGCAACTACGATCCTTCAAAGGGTCAATAAATTACATACCATTACATTCTTTAACTCACCTGTTATTTACACCACTTGGAAATGGTGCTGCATGAATCGCTATGGAAAGAAATATTAAATAAAAGCAAAGCAGGACTAAACACAATTTCAATTAGTATTTCTAGAGGTAGGAAGAAAGACCTTCCCCATAAGGGAGAACATTTTGGGGTGAGAGATTTTATGGGAGCAGTGCTGTCTTTAATGCGCTGCAACTGATGTCCTAGGTTGATTGTATTCTGGTTCAGGCAGGACGTGGCCTGGCAGTTTGGGCTGAACTGCTCTCATGAGGAGCAGGGTCAAGACTGATTTGCATATGGCTGGGTCCAAACTGAGGTAGCATGGTGGGCAAAAAAATATTTATTGGGATGTGACCCAGAGCAATTGCCTGTGTCTGAGATTAATTCAAGGATTCCATCCATCACCTTGTTGTTTTTTAATTTAATGCCCTAAGTGAGCCCTTACTAGGGTGAAGCTGGTCCTAGACTGCTGGTGCAAGATTGCATCAAAGTTCTTGGTCTATTATTGGAGAGGATAGTTTTTCGCAGAGCTTGTCAGAAGGCATGCCCAAAGTCATGTGACAAATCGCACTTTGGGGTCTGAGGTCTCTCACTGTGATCAGTAAAATTCTGGTTTGAAAGGCAGAATCTCTATCAAGCCTTCTGTATGCTGCTGTGTTTTTCCCCATCCCCTGAAACTGCCTGCCACTAATACAAAGGTGTCTTTTTCAGTTTATTTGTTGGGGGGATCAAGAACAAGTGCCCAGTGTGACCATGTTTAAACTTGTGGTTTTGGGTGGCAAGAATGCTCCAAACTTGGACCTCTCTTTGCAATCCTTGTATATTTGCAACATGATAAAAGGGAGCCTTTGTCAGGACAAGGATAATTGGAAATGGCTCTTTTTTGACAGGTTTTGGTTGAATTTTCTGCTATGCAGAACATGGGGCATGGTAGTATCTAACTGCATGCCTCATTCAGAATCCTACCCTTTTGCTTACTTATGCCAGGAAATTTATTAGAAAGCACAATTTGAAATGGATTCCTTTGGGCCACCCAATTTTATTCACAAAGCAGTCACTGGGGAAGAAATTCACATACCAGTCAGTGGATTTTCAGATCAGACTTCAAGAGCAATGTTTCTGTACAGTACCTGGTGAATATCCATGGCTATCTAGCATGGTCTACGGTATATGGTTGCCTGCCTCTCTGCCTTTTTTGTACAGGAGAAGAAGTTCTACAGCCCAATTTTGCATCAGGAAGGGAAATATTGCGACCAGCTTTTTGGTACTGCCCTACATAAAAACATTTAAAAAAGAAACAAGTCCTAGGTTGTTTGTGTTCTGCTTCGGGTAGAACCTAGCATGGCAGTTCGAGCTGGACTGTTCCTATGAGGAGCAAGGTCAAGACTGATTTGCATTTGGCTGGCTCCAAACTGAGGTGGTATGGTGGACTGGAATGAGGCCCGATCGATTGCTAGTGGTTGAGATTAATTCAAGCATTCCATCCAAAACTTTGTTTTTGATCTTTCTAAAAGAGGCATTTTCAGCAATGTAACTTAAAATCCAACTTTACCATTAAATAGTATTTTAAATTGAAATTCCATAGACACCAAACAGGATATTTCTACCTGCTCCAAAACAAAAGTTACCTCTTATAAACTGTAATAAGAGAACCCAATCTTATTCTATGGAAGAGGTAGGCCTAACTGCAGTAAAAGCAGATTTGTGTTTTTTCACTACTGGGACATGTAAAACTTAATGTGCATGTCCAAACTTTTAATTACAATGCACCCTGCACTATGAGCTGTCCAAACCCTTTCTTGAGGGTGACGTACATGTAATAAAAGGGGTGTTTTAGGCCTGGTAAGGGTTTTATTTTGCCAAGTCGAATTGGCAATTTACAACTGCAAATAGGCTACAATGTAATGCCTGGGACATGTTTAAAAAGGCTGCTTAACTGGTTGCACACTAAGTGTTGTAGTCCCACTTGTAGCATTTAATTTACAGGCCTTGGGTACATGTAGTACCACTTTACTAGGGACTTATAAATAAATATAATGTGCAATTTGGGCATCAGACAATTTTATCATGTTTAAAAGAGAGAGTACAAGCATTTTGGCACTGGTTAGCAGTGGTAAAGTACAGAGCCCTATGGCCAACAAAAACCAATTCAGCAAAACAGGATGGGTGTCGCCAAAAGGTTTGGGGGTCACTATGCAGAGAGGGCCAAATACAACATCCATTATAAATGGAGTGGAGGGGTAGTGCAGAGAGAAGGCACATTTCATGAAAGAGGATTGTTTCCTCAATGAGCAACCTTCCTCTCTGGCGATGCCTCTTTATAAAATGATTAAAGAGTACATTTTTGGAGAAAGGAAGGAGGTGTGTAAAGCAAATAAAGCAAAGTTGCCCAGCTTTTGTTAGAAACTTTACAGATTAGAGGAGACTGAAAACGCGCCGCTTCCTGTTATTAAGGTGGACTCTATATTTGCAACATCGATTGGCCGGGCAGCTATGAATCTGGATGACTGTTCGTCAACTGATTCAGTTGTCAAGCAAGTAGATAACACTTTAAAAAGAGCCTATGCAGCAGATAATCTATGTCTTGATGCTGCTGCTTACTGAGCCTATGCATCTCAAGCTTTAGTTAAAGATTTTCACACTCTTTCTGTGGCAGTACAGGAAGGCACACACTACTCATACTTTTTAGTACAAAGGGAGCAGAAGGCTAGGTTTATGGCAAACGTCTCTGCAGATGTTCTTAGATAATTTTCACTAACCACAGCCACCATGCTGTTAGCCACAAGGAACCTGTAGATGCATGATTGGAAGCTGGAGTCTATAGAGAAATCTTCCCATCGAGAGATCCCTTTTGATGGAAGAAACTATTTGGAGATCAACTAGATGCCATGATCAACAAAGCATGTAAAGACTGGAAGAATGCTCTACTGTATAAAGTTCCTTCAAGTTTTGGGGAACTTCGTTTGTACAAAACCTGCAGGAAGGTCTACATATCTCGTTGTTCCCAGAAGACAAAATTCCAGCCGAGAAAAACAAGAGAGAAGAAGGATTCAGGAAGCCAGAGTGGCATGTTTAAGCGAACATCCTGACAATTATCCAACCACTCCGCCTCCAGTTGTGGATGAAGGTATTCAGTTTTTCTTCATGTATGGTAAGAAGACACATCAGATTGATGGTTCGTGACCGTCATCAAGAGAGGTTGTCATATAGGTTTTTCAGAGCCTCCACCAGATATGGGGCCCATACTTACTTCTGTCCCTAGGAATCCTATCAAGGACAGATCTTTATGGGACCGAATAATGCCTCTAATGAAAAGGAGTGATCATTCCTGTGACACAAAGTGTAAGTGGACAAGGAGTTTAATCCATTCTCTTTTTTGGTCCAAAATCACCTGTATCCTAAAGGCCAGGCTTGAATCAGAAGAGACTAAGTGTGTGGGTGTAAACTATGAATTTCAAAATTGTGACATTACAATGCATCATCCCTCTTATCTGTAGTCGGAATTTCATGACAACGATAGACATTCCAGAGGCTTACCTGCACGTTCCCAATTACCCAAAACAACAGAAAGTTTTGCAGTGTGCAAGAGGTCACCTCCACTTTCAATTCAAAGTTTTACCTTTTGGCCGAAAATCAGCACCAAGGGTGTTCACCAAATTCTTAGCACCATTGGTAGCTCTTCTTCATTTGGAGGCAATATTTTGCACCCGTACCTCAATGACTGCCTGTTCACTCTACCTCAATAGGAGAATTACAGTTTCACACCAAGAGAGTTCTGTCAGTATTAAACCCATAATAAATCTGGAAAAATGCCAGTTGGTTCCTTCACAGGACATATGTTTTATAGGGGCATGGTTCTGTACAAAGCTCAAATGAAGTTACCAGATGAGAGAATTGAAAATCTTCAATATCCTACTGTGAGTCTTCTCTCTATCTAATTCCAGACAGCAGCATCCTTTCTGCAGGTTTGGGGGTATCTAGCAGTGACAAGGTTTCTGGTCCTATTGGCCTGTTATCACTTTCACAAAGCTATGATACGTATTCTTGATAAATGTGATCTGGCATCACAGAACCTCTTGCCATTCCTCTTACACAGGAGGGCCTAAAAGAGGTACAATGGTAGCTTAAGTCTATTGAAGGGGTTCTTCTCTCTCCATAAGACCCTGTAGTGATTAGAACTGATGCCAGCCTCTCAGAATGGTTAGCTTGGATGGCCTCTCAAAGGGCCAAGCGGCTTTGATCTTGAATGCAGAGCAAAAGATCAACCATATGAAGGGAGTTGGTGTACATTCACTTAACCTTTCTGACTTTGTTCCCGATTCTGGTGGGGAGAATAATTCACATCAGGACATACAAAATGATTGCATAGTCATACATGTGGGGGACATGATCTATTTCCCACTCCAAAATATAGGTCACAATTTTTGCTTAGGTGGAGATGAATGTCGTTTAATCTCAATAGTTTACATCTGGGTACTTGCATATCAATTGAGCAAATCTATTCTGACATCTCAAAATTACCATTTGGATCCTCAAACATTTGCCCTGATTTGCAAACTCAGTGGGGGAGACCAAAAATGGATCTCATTGCATTTCCTCACAGTGCTCAAGTAAAGATGTTCTGTTCAAGGGGAAGTAAATAAGAGCCTGGAGTATACATGCTCTCTCTTGCTGCTGGCCCGTTGGGGTCTGCTGTGAGTTTTCCCTCTGATCCTTCTGCTTCTGCGATTCCTGATCAGGAATGAGGAAAGAGGGCATTGGTATGCAAATTTTATGCCCTATATAAACGCTTACCAAGATAATGTCGGATTGGAAGTCCTACCAATAAAACACCTAATAGATGCATTAAGGACCTATTCTGGCCGGTTTAATTTCCTGAAAAAATAGGTGTCAAGAGATTCAACTTACTGCCTGTCAATCTCATATAGCGTTTTCAGCAGTTGGAAACATTGGGCAAGCCCAAGTTAGTGGCTTGGAAATTGAATGGTTAGCTTTAAAAGAAAGTTTTTTTCTGAAGAGGTTGCCAAATTCCTTCAAGTTTCCAGAAGACCATCTACTTTAAGGTCTTATTCAAAAGATTGGGGTTCCTTTAGTGGATGGTGCACATTCAAGCAATTAGATCTAACAATGGTAGATTTGCCTCATATCCTTTCTTTTTACAGGATGGTTTCAACATTGGTCTGAAAGATTCCACTCTAAAGATTAAGCTGACAGCCATATAAGCGTTCGGGGGTATGGGGGAACATTTCTAATGAAGAGGGTCTGGTACAATGGCTTTTAAAAGCATTTAATAACATATGCCCTAATTCTGTACCTATATTTGCTTCTTGGGATTTATCTTCATTTTTAAAATCCATAATGGATCCTCATGTTGAGCCTCTAGAGTCAGTTGACATCAAGGCATTGACACTTAATTCTTTTTTCCTTGCAGCAGTAACCTAAGCAAGAAGGCTGGGAGAGCTCTTCTCATTATCATGTAGACATCTTATCTGTATATGTTTTGATGATAAGATTGTCCTTCACCCAGATCAAACTTTTGTACGAAAAGATAATTCTCCTTTTCAGAATGCTTGTGAAGTGATTTTATCTGAGTTTTCTTTTGTACTGACTTAGAGTCTGAGGAAGAGGTCAGGCTCCATAAATTGAATGTGAGGAGTAGCCTTCTCGTATATCTTGATAGGGTATCTTCCCCTACAGCTGTCGGCTCTTTGTTGACTTTGAGACAGTTAAGAGGGGTGAGAAGCCATCAGTTGCCTCAGTTAGTACCTGGATTAGATCCCTAGTATCAGTGCATTGAGCTAGACTCCAGGTGCACTCTGGGGTGTAAGGTAGATCCACAAGGGGGATGTGCACATCTATAGCAGAGGTCCTGGGGTGTCAATTGCAGAAATATGAAGGGCAGCCACCTGGTCTACCGCATCTATGTTTAAGCATTACAGGCTAATGCTGAAGTTGGAGCTTAAAGGTGTTGTTTGTTCAAGGTTCTCCACTCTATGGAGTAAGGGGCAGAAGTAAGTCTTAGTGTGTGTGTATATAATAAAGGAATTTTCAGCAGGCACTCGTGGCTGTCCTGGATTCTTGCTTTGGTATATCTCATTTTTTAATGGAGGGAAGTGTGCTAGGAATGAGGTGGTAGTGCCTCAATTACTTACCAGTAATTTCATGTCTCTGAGTCCTACCACCTCGCTTCCATCCATTTCCCTCCCACTCAGTCCATTCCAGGTCACATAGTAAGAATACATCTTTTGTTTGCTTTTAAAAGACAAGATAACTGGGAGGAGCTTTACTTATTTTGCCAAAATATATTAGGATTGGATTTATGGAGACATACCTGCCTCGTTTTGTAATGGATGAAAGCGAGTGAGCCAGACTTGAACTAATGCAATTACTGGTAAGTAATTGAGGCAAGAACCTTCACAGCATGTTTATAAGGATTTACTCTACAAAGGGCATTCTGTGACGCTCAAGCACAGAAGAATAGTGCTGGCCCTTTGAATCAGAAATAGAATATTAGGTGGTTGGCCAATGAGTCTCAGAGCAGCGTTTAGACTTTAGATAAAATACTTAACTCTTTCGCGCAGATTTTGCAAGTCCTGAGTTTCTGTTGTTCTGGTGTCCAGCACGTCTGTTCTTTAGAAGGTCATTTTCAGTTTCTTATAAATGATGCACTATGAGTAAAACAGTCAAGCTGGTAGTAAGTCCCTCTATGCTATATTCAGACAAAGCATAATTTAAAGACACACTTCATTATTGGATATATGAAAGTTATTAACATATTGACCACAAGAACAGCTTCGGCTGCCAACATCTCTTCCACCAGCTTTTCCAGATCCATTTTGTTGCTTCATCTAATCCCTATGTAAAAGTTTTAAAATAGCATACATTTATACCAATGGGCAGTTGAAAGATTACTCAGTTGGAATCTACAGTTGAGGCTTCCTTTTCAGGTCTTGATTCTGGAAAATTAGGCAGGAACCTTCGGGGAAAGCATCGCTCATGCCTAATGTCAGACACCGAGCTTAGAGCTGATAGCCTCGGTGCATCATGTAGTGTCGACTGTAGGTCCCCTATCTTATGTTCATTGTAGATTGTACTACTCCTAATCTATGAAGACACTGGCTCTTTGGATTCAGCAGCCATACATCAGGGCATCAGAAGTAAGCAGAGTTCAGCATTGACTTGGTGTCAAGCTATGCAATCCTCAATTATTCCATGCAGCTCATACAGTGCCATCAGAAAGAGCAATGAATAGAGGAAGTAACAGCTGGAATTATGATAAATGTTAAGCCTAGGCAAAGCATTATGCTACGCTCGCGTAGTTTGCGAAGTTCGCGCTATTTCGCACTACGCGAACTGCACGTAGCACAGTGCGAACACGCGTAGCGTAGTGTTGCGTAGTGCTGCGGTCATTTTTTGCTTGCTCGCGGTCCTCAACGTCAAGTTGGCGACCGCGAGCAAGCAAAATGACATCCCGACGAGACTTTTTCCTTGTTCGCGATCAGCATCTTCAAGTTGGCGATCGCGAGCATGGAAAATAAACTTCCCGGCGAGATTCCCAACGCGAGGAGGTCAGGTTTCTCATTGCGAGTGGTCGCGTATGCTCGCGACCGCTCGCGATGAGAAACTACCAGTTCGCGTTGAGAAAGCTGAAGCTCGAGTAAAAATCTACTCGAGCAGCAGAAAACTACAGCTCGCACTGTGCAAGATGCCATTTTCAATGATTGCACAGTGTCGGTTGCTTGTCCGCACTGTGCAATCATTGAAAACAACATCTGGCACAGTGCGAACAAGGTACTACGCAGTTCGCGAAGTGCTACGCGTAGCTCGCGTAGTGCGAACTTCACTTACAACACACATTCTGGACTGTTTATTCCTTATGCAGTAACTTAGGCCTGATTTGAACTATAATTGGGCAACTCTTGTTGGTCGAAGATAAGGACTTTAAGGAGTGGTGATTGTTTGGTAGGAAGTGGTGGTACATTGGCATATAAGGCTGTATCTGGTGCTTGATTGCTAGAACTTCCACTCAGACACTATCTGTGTAAGCATTTATATATGGCATAACATTTGCACATCAAAACTTTGTGTCAAGAGTCATATTTTGAGACACCCTCTGAGGATGTCCTTGAGGTGTAAAGCTAGTCCAAAGTGAGCCCCAAACAATCTTCGACATATGTAAGTGAGGGGTTCTCGTGTCCTGATGAGAGACTGTTCTGTACATGAAAGAAGTCTCCAGAAAGGACACAAAACTCTACCTATGAAGAAGTCTCTCATACTGCCTCTGAAGTTTTCCCAAGGAAACTTTTCATTCCCACTGTGACCTTTTAAGAGTAAACTCTGTGATCAAAGCTGGGGTAAAGGACCTGAACAGTTTACACCAGCCATCACCAGAGTATGGCACGGCAATGCATTGCCAAAAAATCTCTTGATACCAGACTTGATCACAGCAAGAATATGACCTTTGTGTAATTTATATTATTACTTCTTGAAAAATGGAGTGCTGTTTTATCGCTGAGCTAGAGCTTAAGGCTTAGCATGCTCCTGGTTACATCTTGGCCTGATGTTTACTAATGTAACTCTTTGTTTTAGGCTTGTCACTAAGACCCTTGCTGTGTTATGAGATGGTTCTGAGAAGGTAGACTAAATGGTTCTTTCACATCTGTTAGACCAGACATCCTTGATGTGATTTTCCCCCCAACCCTTTCCTTCATTCCTCCTGTTTGGCTAAATTCATTTTTGTTGACCCTAGGACTCTGCACAATTTAACACTGTTAGCCAGGGCTGAAGTGATTGTGCTTACTCCTGTAAGCCTGGTAAAATTGGCTTACTCCCAAGTAGCATATTTAATTTACTTGTAAGTCCAACGCAAAGTGGTATACCGTATAGCCAGGACTGGAAGATGACATGCTACTTGTGGGCCTGCAGCACTTATTGTGCTGCCAACTCCAGTAGCACCTTAAAACCTGTTTCAGGCCTGCCACTGCATCTGTATGTTTTTGTAAACTGCCATTTCTACCTGGCAAAATACACCTGTTGCCAGGCATAAACCTTCTGTTTTTTTAAACAAATGTCACTCCTAAGGTAGGCCCTAAACAGCCTGTGGTTGGACATGTACTTTTAAGGTTTACATTTTCTGGTAGTGAAAAACTCCAACATTCATTTTTTACTATTGCAAGGCCTCCCTCTCCCATAGGATACATTTGGGTTACCTTATTACATTTAATAAGTGATCATTCTGTTTTGGAGTAGGTGGGAATGTCATGTTTGGTGTCTAAAGAATTGTAATTTACAACCCTCTTTAATGGTAAAGTCTTATGACTCAATTCTGAAAATCCCACTTTTAGAAAGTTGACATTTTCTTGCCCTAACCATTTGGTGCCTGCAGCCTCTGTCCTGGGTCACATGACCAGTTGTTGTTGGCTGTTGGCCTTTGTATATTCCTCCCAGACAGTATCACAATAGAGGGTCTGGTGTTGGCAGGATAGGCTAGCCTGGCTTGATGGGGTGGGGGGGTGCAGAGCTGTCAACTACCACATTTGCACTTCAAAGACTCTGGCCCAGCACACTCACAAAGAACTTCAGACTAGCAAATTGTGCCCACAGACAAACTGGGACCAGGACAAGGAGGCAAGAAATTCTAGACACCTCTGTGGGGAACAAAAATGCCAGGTATAAAAACTGTACCCTCAGACCTACTGTTTAGTGGACTCTGGGACCTGTAGATACTGTGGAAGAAGGACTACTCTGCTGGCAGATGACTACCTTGCTGCCTGAGGACTTCCCTTCTGTCTGAGGACTTCCCTTCTGGCTGAGAAGAAAGACTGGACCTACACCATTCATCCCAGGCTGACATCACTCCAAAGGTCACCTGACTGACCTCCTGTTCTGAACTACAGGAACACAACAATATCCAGAGGCCTCTCTGCAACTGTCCAGTTGACCTGCTGCAACTGGACCTGCCTGGACCTATAAATATACCTTCCTGGGCCTTGCTGGCCTCTGCTGGAGCGAGTTTCTGATCCCCAAGAGATGTCTCTCAGGTCCTGAACCCTTGGGTTGGCATCAGCTTAGCTCCTCCTTGAAGAAAATGAGAAATTCTGAGGTTTTAGGCTCTTCTCAACAGCGAAAGGGCTAATTTGTGCCCGAGACGCTTCATTCGTTTCCCTGAATACCGGACCTAACCCGGTTTGGCCGGTATCCCGGATATCTTTCACCGGACATTTGATCGTGTATCCCACTCCGAGCGCCGTCGACACCTGACCCTTCATTGGCCTTGTTACTTTTTCGCCTCGATCACTTCACAGTTATTCTTCCATTGTTGCTTGGACGCCTTCGCTCTCCATTGATTGAGTCATCGAGTATTTTCCCTTTCACGTCATGAGAAGTACTCATTGAATTGACTGTAACCTTAGTCCTGATGATGACCTCAAGTTTATGAGGTTGAAACGCCGTCGACTCAACAACGCCAACCGTGGCAATTCAACAGGGTCACTCTCTAACAATGAAATGATGTCTATAATTGTTAATACTCGTAAATATTTGACCCTCATTGTTTATTTATCCTGCGCTGCCTCACGTTGTTCTCTCACACTTGTGTCACTGCGCCGTTTCACTCAACACCACATCCCCAGTGCTCACATGTTTGTTATGGTTACTGTAATTTAGTTGTGCTATGTACTTCTAACTACAAATAACAACTATCTACCCTCTCTTTGGTCTCCCTTGTTTTCCTTGGCCTGGTCGCTACGATCTATTCTAAACTTAATGGTCCCTGTACATGATTAACCAGTTGAGATATTGTCCTTTGCTACACTGATCTTGTCATGCACGCGACTGTCCATGTGAAGTTTCAGTGAAGCAGACTCTTCGCACTAAAGCAACCTCCAGCGAGGACCGCGACGCAAGATCTGTACTTCGCACTACTACATCGAAAGCCTGCGGTGACCACCAATGCAAATCTTCTGCAATGACTGTCCACGATGGACTGCTTACTCTTCATGCTACAGCGACGACCATCTGCAATGCTCTCCCTACACTTTGTCGCCTCCATCATGGTCATCCTGAACATGTGACTTGCTACCATCTTCAAAGTGAGCTATCCATGAAGTGCCAAATCAATGCAGTCTCCTCACCCTGCTTCCACACACTCCGCATGCTCTGCAAGATCTTCAAATGGCTACCCATTAACACCAGGAAGTCAGTAACACAGGCCCACATCACCAGCCAGCTGGATTCTGGTAACACAATCTATGCAGGCCCCTCTGCTAACCTCATGCAAAGAATCCAATCAATCCAGAACATTGCTGCTAGACTGACTCTCAACCTGCCCATAAGAGCCCACCTCACCCAACACCTGAAGGACCTCCACTGGCTCCCAGTCCAGAAGAGATGCCTCTTTAAACTCTTGACCCACGTCTACAAAGCCCTCCACAACCAAGCACCTGCCTACCTTAACCACCACCTCCATTTTTATCAACTGCCCAGAAACCTACGCTCCACGCGACTAGCTGCAACCCCCTGCATTCACCACAGCCACAACGGAGGAAGATCGTTCACCCATCTCACCGCCAAAGCCTGGACTAGCCTCCCACTACACCTCCGAACAGCACCTTCACTCACCATCTTCAGGAAGGGACACAAGACCTGGCTTTTCGATTGAGACGGGCAGCAAGCGCCTGTTTACCCTTCTGGGTGACAAGCAGCTCTATACAAGCACTTGATTGACTGATTGATTGATTGATCATTTCTCGCATGACCAGATAGCTGCAAGTGCTGCTTTGTGCTTTTAGGCACTAACCTTACCGGAAATATTTAAAATTGTAAATCTCCGGTTCCACTGCTTGGATTTTTATCATTTGGGTGTCAAAAATGGTATTAATTTTACTCTATTTATTTAAATTGGTGTGGTATTTTTCTTGTGTTAGGTTTTCATGTTATTATTGTTTGTGTGCTGCATAAATACTTTTTTCATTGCCTTTAAGTTAAGCCTGACTGCTTTTGTGCCACGCTACCACAGAGTTAGGCACAGGTGCATTTAGTGACCATTTTTGGTTCACCCTGACAAGGACTTTGGCTGTTGCTTGGGTAGGGTGTCACTCCCCTCAACCAACAACCCAATTTCTCACAATATCAATATCAAAGTTAATATTATTTTATTTTTGTAAGGAGATAACCATAAAAAGACATCTTAAAAGTACTATGAAAAACAAATAAATAGAATGATCATCAAGAGAAGCAGTGTAAACTGTACAAAATGTGCAAACTCAGCAGATGTTTTAAAGCTCCCAACTAGATCACGTACAGCTTACAGTACCAGGAAATTTAAAAACAGATCAACCTATACATCACAATTTAAAGTGCGAATCTTCGTCTAATATACAATGCGCTTCTAATAAAATGTAGAACTGCAGAACATATCTCTAAACAGCCTAGTTGATGTAGGAAAATAAAAGCGTTCCTATGTTTTCTAATATTTGCCCATTTTAAAACCAGTATTAACAACCTCTTCCGAGACTACGGGCAGAGAACAGAAGGGTTCTGGGTCGTTTCTCTTTTGTCCAGTTGGATTTACGCTCTCTTTGTGCGGGGGTGGGGTGGTAGCTTGTGTCCCGGAGTTAGGCCACAACTCACTACCTTGTTAGAGTCTTTCGTGCCCTGCGATCCGGCGGGGGCTGGGCTGCGAGCAGCGTCTCCGATTGCTACCCCCTTTTGGTCGGCCAACTCACCCAGCCGTGAGGCATCCCAAAGTGAGTGGTCCTATTCCAGCACACTGCCCTCCCGTGTGCCTCTCTACCAACCATTATCCCCATAGCTCTGCGCCATGCCATCAGGGAGGCTTAAGTCTTCCTGCGGCTCTCCCACGCTCTGCTTGCTACTTGTTATCTGCAGCCTGCTAGGGCCATGGCGCCCCACAGGTTGTCCCAGAACACTCGCATGCCTTTTTCTGACAGGTGCACACCGTCCTTGGCGTAGAACTCGGGGCAAACAATGTGTATGAGCCAGTGTCGCATAGTTTCTAATCCGTTGGCTCTGCAGAATTTGCTCACCGTGAGGTTCAACTTTTTCCTTGAGTTCTCAACTGCTTTATGCGATTCCGCCCGCGCCACTCGCATCTGCTGATCAGCTCCGACCAGATGATGGCAGTGCACCCGAAGGCCCTAGCTGTGGCCGTGAGGTCTCTTTGTATGTCGTGAAGGAGCGCTTTCCTCCCCCGTCTGGCCAAATCATTCCCCCCAAATGGATGAACAGAATGTCCGGATGCCACGCCGATTCTGACTGGAGGTCCGCGAGTGTCGCCAGCAGCTGCTCCCATTTGATTCCTGGTTGGCCAAACCACCTTATGCATGTATCTACTGGTCGTCCTTCCTGTCTGTGGCCCTCTTGCTGCCACCATGACTGCATCCGTGTGATGAAAGAATGGCCCACCACCCACACCAGGCGTGGAGTCCTTCCTGTTGAGGCAAAGAGCACATTGTCAGACCCCTACGTCCCCTTGTGAGAGGCGCCCCGTCCCCCCCTTTTGCGGCCAGGGGTCCTATAGTAACTGGGGTCTCAAGTAGGTCCGGTAGGCCCTTGACCGCCATCTGCCTAGCGCCTGTATCCCCGCCTCGGTCATTCCATGCTGTGTGGCTGTTGCTGCTGCTCCTATCCTGAACGAGTGCGACCCAAAACATGCAGGCGACAACCCTGCTGTGCTGAGGGCGAGGCGCATGACTGCTGTGAATTGGAATTTGCTCAGCTGTAACTCATCTCTGTGTTTGAAAAGGGGACCTTCACCAGCCGGTCGCACAGCCATGAATGCTAGCATGCAGCACACTGCGCAGCAGCCCTGGTCCTCGATGCACTGTAGCTTTACTATCACCTCCTTGCCGGTCTGGTCTGTCTTTGACCTCCTCAGTGGTATCACCATCTCTTGTGTCCTGGGTGTCACATCGCTTGCCTGTAAGCAATGTGCAGCGGGCCGTGCCCTTGATGGTGCCACTAATTCCTGAGGCGGAATGCCCCGAAGAATGCGGTGGAAAATGCAGCCTTAAACAGGATGTGCTCAAAAGGGGTCCTTTGTTATGTCCCCCAGCATCCCCAACAGTAGGCCCAGTTTTCTGTAGTCTATCGGGCGCCTGGTGCCCTTCCTTGTGCCCTCTGAGCATTTCCACCCTTTCATTGCCGCTTTGATGTAGTGAGAGGCCACAGGGTCCTGCCCCGTCTCCAGTTTCGTGTGATGCGCTACTGCGGATAAATGGGCCTGTGCCCATGACCTGGATTTCTTGCATCTGTATGCCCATAGGATGAATTGCTCAATTGCCCTGCGTGTGGCCCCAACATTGCCCAGGTTTTGTATGCCCCCCACCCGCATTACAGTTTCCACATACTTTCTATATCTTTTGGCCGCTTTCGGGGCGAGGGCTGGGTTGACCAGGTCCGATAGATCTACCCTGCCAGATCCCATAGTTGCCCCGGGAAGGGGGTCATGCTCTGCTCCGCCCCGGGCGCCAGCTCTCTGAATCTGTCCATCTGTGCTCTTGATAGGGCGTCTGCTACCTCGTTCTCCACCTCTGGTACGTGGCGCGGTCTCAGGTCTATGTTCCCCTCCAGCTGCAATTTAACCAGTCGGCGCATTAATCGCAGTGTGTCTGGGCACCTGGCTGATCCTCTGTTAATTGCCTGTACTACTCCCTTGTTATCAGACCATAGTGTCAGCTTCATGTTCTGTATCTCCTGCCTCCAAACTGTCAGTGCTACTATGAAGGGGAACAATTCTAGGAATGTGATATTGCCGTTTATGCCCTGCCTGCGCCAGCTGCTAGGACATTGGCCCGTGCACCATTTCTTACCTAAGATGGCCCCAAACCCTGTGCTGCCGGCAGCGTCCATAAATAGCGCAATTTGTCTGCTAGTGACCCATTCTTCCCTCCAGATCAACAACCTGTTGAACTCTGCTAAGAATGGGTCCCACATCAAAAGGTCCTGTTTGACTTGAACCCGAGCCTAACGTGATGGTGCTTGTGGGTCAGTCCACATGTTAGTTTGGTTAAGCACCTAGCGAACACCCTCCCTGTTGGGATGACCATGGCTGCGAAATTGAGTTTGCCTATGAGCCGCTAGATATACCACAGTGTTGCTGTCTCTCGCTGGCACAAGCCTCTGATTTCCCCCCTGAAATCCACCACCTTCTCCGCGGGGAGCCTAGACGTCCCTGCAACGGAGTCAAGTTCTATCCCCGAGAATGTTATCTTTGTGGCAGGGCCCACCATTTTCTCTGTTGCAAGGGGGATCCCTAACTCCTCTGCTAACATCTTGAATGCAGCCAGGGTGTCGCCACACATGGTCGATGCCGCCGGGCCTGTGAACAGGAAATCGTCCAAGTAAAGGAGTTTCCCACCATGGGGATGCCTGTCGTGTAGTGCCCATTCTATGAAGGTGCTAAAGAGTTCAAAATAAGCACCCCATCGGCATGGCCTTATCAAAGTAAAGATCTCCTTCCCACTGGAACCCTAGTAGGTGGAAACTCAAGGGATGGACCGGGAGTAATCGAAACGCAGACTCGATGTTCGCCTTCGTCATGAGGGCCCCGCGACCCGCTGCTCTGACTAGGTCAATGGCATCCTCCACCGTGGCGTAACCCACTGAGCAGGCTTCTGTGCTAATTCCATTATTTACTCATGAACCCTCTGGGAAGTACAAGTGGTAAATTAGCCGGTATTGCCCTGGTTCTTTTTTGGGTACCACCCCCAGTGGCGAGATCACCAGCCCTTTGCACATGTGGGTGGGGAGAGCGATTCTCCCCAAGAGCCTTTCTTTCTCTAATTTCTGCGTGACTACCCCTGGGTGTTGCATTGCTGATTTCAGGTTCTTGGGGCTGCCTGTGGGGAGGGGACCCCTAAACGGGATAGTAAAACCCTCCTCAAAACCTTGCACTAAAATGTTGTGATATGTATTGGCTAGCTGGCGTAATCGGGGGGTGTTGATGGGGGACCTGGCTAGCCTGTAATGTTGAACCTCTTGTGGCCACCTGGCTCCCCCCGTGGTTGCCTCACTGCTCCTTCTTCTCTTTCTTGTCTCCCTTGTGTTTCTTCTTGCATCTGCACCCTGCTGCCGGGTGTCCCCCTACGCAGGATGACTTGATATGCTGGAATTTGCATGACGCCCCGTAGGTACATTAATTCACCTCAAATTTCCAGTAAATTGCCCCTGTCCTGCTGTTATATGGCGCTTTCCCTGTGCTAAATTGTTTTGACTTTTGGAAAGGCCTCTCTCTCCCCCTGTTGAAGGAACCCCAAAAGGACTGTTCGCTCTTCCCTGTCCATGTCTTGGCCTCCCTGGCTACCATCATCTTATGAATGAAACCCAATACATCCTCCACATTCCATTCCATCACTGGGTGGGTTTGCATTTATAACCGGAAACCCTTCTTGTATTCCAGCCATGTGTCGCCGGGGAATTGCCTCTGCGCGTTATGGATTTTGGCCCATAAAGCCACAGGTCGGCTGCGCAGTGCGGGAATTTCTCCACAATTATGCAAGCCATTATCCTGAATGCATCTAACCAATTGTCAAAATTTCTTTCCTTACGCTCTCTCCTCCTTTCCCTTATGTCGTCGTCCTTCTTATCGCAGGTAGTCAGATCCACCCACTCTAACTGTATCTCTAGCAGTGTAAAAATGACGATAAACTCCTTTCTCCACATTCTTTCTTTTACTGCTAGCGGTATGAGGCTTTCCAGCCCTGTGGCCCAGGTGGTCAAGGATGCTGGAGCGGGCGAGGGCTGTGTATATGGCTCCATAGGGGAGGGGCCTGGGGTGTCTCTTGTGCTGTGACCACCCTCCCATGCTGCTATGGGTGACCCTACTTCTCTTCCCACCTCCGGGTTTGCCCTGGCCCTGGTGCGCCTAGCCTGGATCCATTAGGTGCCATGGTAGCCCCAAGACCTCCTCCTCTGCTTGTGTTCCTGCCGCCCCCGGTCCTTGGATGCCTAACACCCTCAGCAATAGTGGAGCCATGGTTTTAAAACATTCTGCCACTATAGAACTAATATGCTCACCACTTGTCGTTGCATCTGTGGTCCCACTGGTTGGTCCCGTCGCCGCCGGGCTGGCTACAGGCGGCAGGTTCTTCTTCTGTGGCGGCTTCCTGGGTGCTGCTGCCTCCATAAGTTTAGCTGGCGCTCTCCTTCTCCCTTTGGCTGCTGGAGCGCTGTTGCCTATCTGCTGCTGGTTGCTTGGCCCCTCCCCGGCATCGTGCAACAGATGGGGCAGTAGCCAGTCGTCCCCATGTACTGCTGTTGCCGCCCGGATCTTTTGCAGCAGCTCGTTGAGGTCTTCTGGCTGCCTATGCCCCCTTTGCCTTGCCATCTTTGCTTGAATGTCCGCTTTTACCCAGCAGAGGTTCTGGCTCTCCGCTCTGGCGGGGTGCTGCCACCACTCGTTATGCACCAAACAGCTGTTCCTGTGCCCCTATTGACTTTCGCCTCTATTGCATGCAGCGTGCCTTTATTACCGTTGGCACCGCTGCTACTTGTAGTGCCTGTCTCTTTAAATGCACTCTGGCAGGGTGCTGCCACCAGACGTATGCACCAACAGCTGATCCTGCGCACCCACGTGCCTTTCCTTGCAGCGAGAGTGCCTATTTCACCGTGGCCGTTCCAAAACTGGACCAGACGAGCCTCTAAATTGAATTAACTGCGCTTTAAGCTGCGCTCAGAGTACTGTCTCTTTAAGGCCTGCTCCGCCTGCATCCTCGCTCGCCCCCAGCACCGCGCACCCCCGGTGCCATTTCAGCCGCTGCGGGACTTGCAAGGTGATTCACAGATACCTCCCCTCGTGCCTGCTATTCCCCGCCGGGCCTCACTTCGATGCTGCGGGACACACAAGGGGGCTTTGGTGATACCTCCCTTTGAGCCTGCCCCGCCGGTGCCATCTCCGGACTCTGCACAACGGGCTGGAGACCCACGGCTCGGGGGACTCTAGTTCTATGGCTCCGGTAAGGCGCACTCGCTTTCTCTTGTTGGGGGTGAGTGGCCGGGGTGGGCACTCGGTCGCTTTTTTCCCCCCGTCGAGTAATTCTCTGGGGCGTGAACTGGGGGAGCACCTGCCCGGTCGACTCGATCGAGTGGCTTGGGGGAATCCGGGGTGGGCACCCAGTCGGCTGCAGCAACAGCACCTGGCTCCGCAATGGGGGAACTGGGATGGGCACCCGGTCGTCCTCTTCTCCAATTTAACGGGTTGATCCCTTCCAGAGCCCCCGGACCAGGGCTTCGCTGCCAAAATCGAACTGGGCAACAAAATTCCGTCTTGCGCCGCTGCTGCTCCCCTGCTCCACGAAGATAGGAGCTTACTTGGCGGAGCGGTGCTTATATCCCCCCCCCCGAGTCTTTCCCGCTTCCCTTGCGGGTTCCCCCCTGCCCGGGTCCCAATTGGTCGGGGGTGTCGGCGCCTTCCTGGCGGCCGCTGCAGGGGGGGCGCGTGTGCTTTTGCTTCTCGGCGCATCAGTGCGCCCCAAACCAGTTTGTTCCCAGGCTCGGCATCGGTTATGGCGCTGGCCCTCGAGGCCCCCTTTGGGGGCAGCCTCTGCGATTCTGTCAGTGCTTCTGCAGGTACTGAAATACTGACTACAGTATGCGGCGTGTGAGATGTGTCAGTCGACCCACCTCCTGCGCTGGGGAATAGTATGAGATTATTGCCTGATCCTGTGTTCGGTCATCCTTCAAGAAATGAGTTTACTGTGCAAAGTGTTGTTGCAAAAAGCAGCCTCTGTGATTGACTCCGCCACCTAAGGGGTCCACCATTACCAGGCGAGGCTGCAGACAGAGGTTTCCAGCCCTACTGTTCCCGTGTTAATCTCTCTCTTTTGATAAACAGCGTGACTGAGAATTTGCTCAAGGCTTGACAGCAGCGGGATCATCCAGAAGCGTGGGCCCAGTAATAGTACATGAATTGTCGAAATCAGAAAGATTAAATTGCAAAAATTTGTGATTTACAATGAAAGCAATCTCTGAAAAGGAAGAAAAAAAATGCGTGCAGAGACCAAAGCGCATCTTCTGTCCTTATGTCATTATGATAATTAATTTAATGAAAAGATTAGAGCTGGCTAGAGAAAACCTTATGCCTATGGTATTTGGATAACAAAGGTATCCTTTCCAACTCCTTGTAAATGTAGTGTAGGATTGAAATGGTGTGTATAAAATGATGCTCAGTATTTGCAAGGTGCATTCCCATTCTGAACTCTGCACTGGCACAGTGACACACATCGTATGACCGTAGGGCGATGCCTTGCACACCAAGAAAAGAGTGGGTAGAAGGGAAGATGAATAGGGTGTGGAGGACTGATGGGTCTGAGGCAGTAGCGTAACACAACTTGAGGCCCCCCGTAAAGTACTTAGAGGCCCCCCCACGCTCCCAACCCAGTCAGGAGCTCTCCGGACAAGGCCCCGCCGCATGTGCACAGAGCTGGAGAGGGCCACCAGGATGTTGGCCCTCCCGCACCGCAGGGGCTATTGTTACGCCACTGGTCTGACGGAAAAGGCAGCAACCATAGCACATCAGAAGAGAATGCTGATGGGTTACCTAGCGGTATCAGAAGGGATGCCCAATTTCTAGTTGCTTGTGTTGCTGTGTTCTAAAGGATATACTTCCAACAATGTCTCCTTGTGTGTTGAAAGACCTATAGTGTTTGATATAGACTGAATTGTGGGTACCCATCGCCACCATTTTATAACCACGTCAAATCTGCCACCTTTGAAGTCTAATAAAGCAAGGTGAGTGAGTATCCAGGAGTGAGCTTACTCTCTGAGACAATAATTGCATGAAGCCTGAAACAAGAAAGACAGGAAGAGTGTAGCTCAGAAAAACAGTAGGTCTTTCATACCAAAAAAAAGTGGTAACCACAAGCAAGCTCTTTCCGAAAAATGGAACTATTTCATACTATATTCAAAATCATTAAACCTTGACTGGTTATGCTCAGAGCAGACCTGGGACTGTGCACCTGATTATAGAAAAAAGTCCTCTCAACCCAGCAAAGGCACACACTCTAATCGTTAGTGCCTTCGCAAGCCTCAGTGGAAGACAGTGCTGCGGTTTGTCACAGCAATTCTGTCTTTCAGTGCCAGGAGCCCAGACTCATTTTTATGTCAATCAGGATTTCAATCAATCGGGATTTAAAAAGCGCGGCTAATCTCCCGATATGGTATTCAGGCACTTGCAGGCCCCGGAGGCTAATTAAAAGAGCTAGGTTTTGAGGGCCATTCAGAATTCCGGAAGTGAGGTGAGGGTCTGGAGGTGCTGGGGAGGCTGTTTCAGGGCTTTGCTGCAATGTGGGAGAAGGAGTTTCCTACAGTTCGGCTTCGGTAGATGCAGGGAGTATGGACACTGCCTGAAACATAAGAGCAAAGGGGTGGAGGGAGGTAAGCTGACCTGCACAGCACAACCGGGAAAGAGAAATGATGAAAATAGAGGAAAGAACAGAGAGGGGGCCAAATAGAAAACGTGAGTAAGGGAAAGATGAGAAAGAAAAGTAAAGGTTCAAGACAAAAGATGGGTAGGTGGGTTATTAGGAAGAGGAAGGAAGAAACAGTAGGAGAGTGAGTATAAGGAAGGTACTTTAAAGTAAGTAAGAAAAGGTGAAAGGCAGGATTAAAGAGAGAATAGAAGGACAGATGAAGGGTGAAAGGACAAATGGTTTGATACATCGATATCCTGATGGATAAATAAAGGTACAGATGAATGGATGAATAGATAGAAGGGTGGAAGGAAGATGAAAGCAGGAAAGAAACTCTTCTAACAAGTGTCAGATTTCATCGATTTCTACACTCAGTGTGAACAGAAGTATGATTCAAGTGGGGGGTATTTTAATTTTTGGGCTGCTCCCTTGTCTCTGTGGAACATGTGCTGCGATTTTTACGCAGAGGGCATTGCTGTATTCCAGTCGGCTGGTTATGAGGGATTCTCTCAGGTGTAGGGGTAGCCACTAGAAGATCTTATGTAGCATGCACAGAGTGAGGAAGCAGACGGAGTAGATGACGTTGATCTATGATTTCATGTGAGCTTGTTGTCATTGATGATGAAGGAGGGGCAGGGATGCACCCACCTGCCTGCAGTGAGGTGGGCCCCCTCCTCTTCTTCCAAGGGACGCTTCCTATGTGGTGCACCATTAGTACACCTCTTGACGAACGTCTTGCTCTTGCACCAATAATTGTAATATGGCACAGATGCAGGAGCAAAAGTATCCTTTGTTTGCATGGGACCATGCCCCATACAAATGTGGGTAAACCTTATTTACTTAGAGGGGTTTATAACTTGGGTGCAAAACAACACCTGTTGTACACCTGGGACACTTCTTGTAATACTACTCCAGAGGCTGTGTCAAGTTCACGTGCCCGAATACAGTTCAGTTCCTTAGTGACCAATTTCAATATGTAATTCAAAACTGTTTTGTAATGAAAGCTATAACATAGTGTTCTGAAGGAAATCTTATGTAACCTAAATCATTTGTTTCAATTATCAAATTTAAACACGTTAAACAGGCACCACTAAATTTTAGCCCAAGAACATTTAATCATATTTAATTAAAAACCCGTATTCATAAACGTTACCCAGATGACACATTTAAAGAATCAACACTACCATTCATGAAGACTGAAACTCAGTTCTGACTTTATCAAAGTCTGTTTTTTGAAGGTTAAGAGTATTATATATTGTCAGGATTTAAAAGAGTAATATATTGTCAGGATTTAAGAGAGTAATTCCGAGAGGCAATAAGTTTGTTGCACGAGACAGGTATGTATGTTTATATAAAAAATTCAACAGAATACTTAACACATGCTTTATTTGGTAATGTCAACACTTATTCATATGAAGTAAGATAAACGAAAATTAATACATTTACCTAAGCAGTAATTTCTGCCTTTTATTTATTTTTTAATAAAAAATTAATATCTTTGATCACAAAAAGAACACATAATGAACTACACGAAATACCACATTAGTACTTATACAATGAAAATGAACAAGGTGAGAGATGTATTTTGACATACAATTACAAATAAACTCATAATAATCAAACATTGAAACAACCAAATACAATGTCACAAAGAGCAATCATTATATGCACAATACGAAATACAAAGTTGTCATACAAATTGATAGATTAAACAAATAACGCCCTTATATTTGGAATCAATCAAATCCTCTGAGATATCAGGGACACAAGGGGGTATATTTGCAATATTTAGCCAAGGAGTTGAGATCCTTTGTCTGCCGATGCGTTTCGAGTGCCGGTTAAATCAATTGCCGCACTCTCATCAGGGCTGGATTAATCTTTCTCGCGAACAGACTGATTGTGACAAAGGGGAGTGGGGAAGGGAAAAAAGAATTTGAATTTTTATTAAAAAAGGCGCTTCCCAAAGCCCTAATTCTTTCTCTATCTGCACAAATTGGTGGTCACATACCTGCATTATGCCGGTTAGATGTAACCATCAGCAATATGTAACAAGCAGTGGTTGCCAAACTGCAATAAAATACATTATGAATAATTTAGCTCATGGGGTGTAATTCTTTTGTCTAATAGCTATGTCTGGGGACACGGAGGGAAAGAAAAAAGTTACCTGGTTTTTTATATACTGCGTGGCCAAGACGATTTATAAACAATAGACAGCAATTGCAGATCTTTGCTTCTGCAAGAAAAATAGTGCATGTAGTTTCGCAGTGTCTATTTAAATGAGTTTAAAACGTGACAACTGAGCACAAATTATTTACTCACTCAGGGAAAGGGGCCCAAAGGTGTGGCCCCACAGAGGAAGTGTTGTAACAAATAACGGTCCTTCGCTCTCTTTAAAAATAGTCTGTGGCTGCAAGGGCAAAAAGATATAAGGATTTGTAAAAAACATTTTTGGCTGCAAGCACTTGGATTCAAGTGCAAACTATGTTTTGCTCACCTAATAAAGCTTCAGGCTCAAGGTTTCAAATGGGAATCTGCCTCCATTGTTGCTAGCAGCTCGCCGAGCTAATTGACACATCATGTAATGATGCATCAGTGTCACATGATGCGATTCTGACCAATCACAGGAGGGAATGATCCAATTGCATTTGCAGTGACTTCTTGAGATGTAGTTTGTTGAAGTCATGTGTTTCAATTCATTTACCCAAGGTAAAACTTTTCAATATCACAGGTCGGTTGTGTTTTCCAACATACCGATATTGATCCCATTTTTACTTTATTGGAGAGATACAAGTCCTGAAGCTAACAACAGCGCCATATACTTGATTCCAGCTCATGAGCCTTCTAAGCTCTGTTTAGCTCGCTCAGTGATGTCATTACCTGTATCTTAAAGGAGAAAATCTTGAAAGGAGTTTTTGTTGGAGTTCTCAATATGAAAAAGCAGTTAATATGGTTACATAATATTCACTCAAGCTCTAATCTTGTGCCATCCTGACAAATCTAAAAAGTTTACAGTAGAAACTGATGCTTCTGAGCGAATTGTGACAGGCTGTTGTTAGAACTGCATAAAAAGTAATGGATGGGGATACTCTATTTTGCATGTGTCCCATATTTTGAAAGAAAGTGAACAGAAATATCCTGTGCTAGAAAGAGAGACACTAGCAATAAAAATGTCTTGGACCAAATAAAGCCATCTTTTGAATGGAACCAAGGAAGTCTATGAAATTAGACTGGCCATTGGATATGTATGCAAAAACCTCTCAACTTGCAAACAGAAATCAAACCAGATGGGCATTTTGTATCTTGGTAAATAAGCCATGCTCATGTTTTGCATGTTTCATGTGACAGAAATTTTTGTACAACTTTGCAAGCTTGGTAGAAGTTGTGATGTAGGTCTGCACAAACTAAATCTGAGCCTGGAGAAGAAGTTTAAGAACACATTATAACATAAGGCAATTCAGGCAAATAATATAAGGGAATAGGAAAGTCACTTAAAAAAAATAACAGTTTTTCAAAGCAGAAAATTTACAACGTTTGACATGTCACAATCATACTGCACAATCAACAAGGAAAGGAAAAATCTACTCATTTCTAGAAATTCAAATGTTTGAAAAAAATGAAGGAATAACAAAACCAGTATAAAGAAGAAAGCTGCTAATAGGTAATGTGGCTCTGAGAAGAGCTTTTTTGGTTTTTGGTTACTTGGAAGGATGCGGCAAAATCTGTCTTTGTTGGATGCTGGTGAGGAACACATCCATTCTCAATAGTAAAAAGGGCCTTAGCCTTACGAAGTCCACATATATAAAAGATGATGTTATTTTGATAACTAGATGGCACGCCAATGTCCAGAAGAAAAAAAACAACCATGCTTTATTGAAACAAGCTTTCTCATATGGTGGACAAAACTGTTTGGAAAGTACAAGTTGTTACCCCTGGCACATGTTTGAGAACACAGTGGTCTTGAGGGGGAAAAGTCTGAGCTAATTCTGTTCTTGAAAAGATGTATATACTTGAAAGTCAAAATAATTAATGTCATTAATGTATACCATATTGTAACACTTTCTTTTAGGTGTATTTTCATACGAGGTGATTTTTACTTCATTGTATGATTTTAATTAATCGACAATAAACGACTAACAACATACCTATTTATTGGTATGATAGTGCAACCATTTTGTAAGATTATAGGTGCCCACATCACTGATGTCACTAATGTTATTGTTGATATCACATGTGATACAATCAGTGACATCATCAATGCCAATTTAGATATCATGAATGGTGTATTTGATAATGTCACTGGATATTATCGCACAAAATACAGACATAAATAAATCCATGTTTCATAGGGACCAGTGAACTATTTTATATATTTAATTGAAACAACAACAAGATGACAAAGTGTACGGAGATTCACAATTGCCCATGGTTTAATCAGTAAGCCTCTTCATTAAATTTAAAGCTGTTGGCATTGTACATGTTTATGTGCAGACCTTTCAGAGAAAAATTCCACAAACTAATTTTACCTATTCAGTGAGAAACCGTGTTTAGTTGAGCAGTTTTTCTCACTACTATGACTGGTGTATGAAATTGGAGTATTAGTTGAAGGGGGTGAAACCCCACCTCAAATAATAATCTTGAAATGTTTTGTTCTCCTCCAGAACTAGCTGTTTTTCTTCTAATGCTCTCTCAGCTTCTGCCTTTTTCTCGACCAGGGCCCTAACTGTAGCTGCTTCAGCTTTCCTCTACTCCATGGCCATCCTTTTCTCTTCCATGGCCAGAGTGGGCAGTGCCAGCTCTCTCCCAGTTTGTCTGACCTCCACATTTTGATGGGTCAGATTGTGGGAGGGAACACTGCTCCTGGCCCTTGACCCGGTAGGGGGCCTCACTCTTGGGGACCCTCCTCTAGCCTCTGTGGCCATTACTAGGATATTCTCTTCCTTCTCCTCCATTTTAGCCTCCTCTTTTGCCCCATCATCCTTCTGCCCCACTGTCTAAATGCCCCTCTGACATCCACTGTCTAAATGCCCCTCTGACATAGACTTCTTCCCAGGCTCTGCGAGCTATCTAGTACTCCAATTATTTCCAGCCATTTGCTAAATTCAGCCCTTCTCTTTATTGATCATTTTCAACTCTGTCACCGTGAAGCTTTCACTGTTGGTGAGATCAACCTCCATTCTTCCGAAACATCACAGGTGCAAAATACGAAGACAGGCGTGGAATTTAGAAAAAAGAAAAAAATGACAAATTCAAAATAAAGGAGAATTTGAAAATCAACAAATTGATTTTGATGTCAGATTTCACAAGTACTTTTTGGTTTTACACAAATCACTTAGTGGCACTGCAAAACACAAGTACTGAATCCCACCATTGATCACCAATGTAGGAAATTGGAGTCTTAGAAGAGGAGGTTGAGAATCCACCTCAAATAATTATCACAATCCTTGTCAGGATGAACCACTTTTTAAAATAAAACCAGCCAAAAAGGACAAACATACAGAACAGGAGATAAGAATTTTTAAAGTTTGAATTAAAAACGGCTCCAAAAAGAACAATGTGCCATCCGTTGTTATCTGCTCACACTTGACCAGGTCAAAGTAAAAACGTGAGGCCAACCATGATGGAACACGTATCTACATGACTAGTGACCAACTGGGTTTCTGTGAGATACAGCCCTTGCAACTTCTATAGCTTAGCTGGTACACAAAAATATATCAGTGGCCAGGATGGTGGGAGGGTTACATAGCTCTACAGTGCACAAGCACTTTACTGAGATGTTAAAGATCCAGTGATAGTGATTTCCTCAGTACTTGACCATGTTGCATCCTGAAGAAGCAGCATCGGCCTCTTTCTTTAGGAGTACGACGGATATTGTCAGGAGTAAAAAGGACAGTATCTAAAGGATATCTTTTGGCAAAATTGGTTTCATGTGTACCTCCATGACTATTTATCATGCAACCTGGAGATTAACCACATATCAACACAATATGGTGGACATCTGCTTTAATAGACTTTACTCCAAGTTGTGTGCAAGTATAAGTTTATTTATAATGGATAGTTGTCAAATAACTAAACTGTGAAAAGTCTATATTCTGGTTAACACCTTCTACAACATGCCAATTGTACATATCCATCCGATAGGGGGGTAGACATGTTTGGGTATATTTAGGAATAATGGTGCCAAATAATACGGTTTGTCCCATAAGATTACATTATTGTTGACCGAGTAACACACATACCGATCCCTGCAGAGAACTCTTATTGCTGTGCTATGTTACGACCAGTATCTGCTAGGGTTATACACACTTTGCCTCTTGTGTTTTTGTGGATACAGAGCCCAGGTTGTCCCGGTGAAAAGTTTACCTTTAGGCTTAGAAATTTTTATGTAAAAGAATTACTCATAGACTAGGAAGCTGCAAGCAGCATCCTAAATGTGGCTCAGTGATGGTGGGTTGCTGAGGTGCAGGTTACTGCTGCGGTAGTCATTGAAGGTGGAAAAGCTCTGAGTCAGTTAATTCTGGAGTCTGTTCCCAGGAAAGCGTCATGTCGATCAGCTTTGCCTCAGCAAAGTTTTCAATATTCGTACTTAGAAACTTTTTGGGAAGTCAAATATTCTTCTGCGGGGCACACAACTAAGGTGAGGCTGACCAGCGATTCAATGAAAATCCCAGTCTCCATCAGTTCTCTAGGTAGAAAGTTGGCAAAACGTTTTTAAAACCCAGTTTGTGCAGTGTGAACAGATCACTCTCTAACACCAGTCAAAGGAGTACTATTTTAGAGTTAGGGCTCATTCTAACAGAGACCAGCAGCAGGGTCCAGGGCAGGTCCATTTAAAACTGGATGTCTGGGCCATTGCATGAATAGAGGCCTCTGGAAACATGTTGTGTCCTTATCCCTATCCCCTAACAGGAGGTCAGCTAGGTAAGTGGGGTTCAGCCTTCCTTCAGGTTCCTTAGACTATAGGGCAGTCAAAATTCCGATTCCTCACTGGTCCTGGAGTTTTCTGAGAGGTTTATTTGTTCTTCTTTTATGGCCAGTATCAGCCGCCTGTGGGTGGAAGGCAAGCCTTTGTCCACCCCTAAATCAGCTCAAATCAGTTCTTCCACCCCTACTCATGTTGGTGCCAGCCTAATTAGAGAAACAAAAGGAGGCCTCCCTAGATGTGAGATCCATCTGCCTCTGACAAGATAGGTATCATTTGAAGCTCAGAAAGGGGATAGACTCTGTTTCCCAGGCCAACCTGTGATGGAAGGAGTCACCCTCCCTGCTCTCAGGCCCTTTGTCCACTGTCTGGGAGTAACACCTATCTTACCACAAGAAAGCCATCAGGGGTCAGATGACAACGACACTGGCAAGAAAAGCATTTTGGTTTTAGATAGGAAAATGATAACTTTCTAATAGTGTAATTTCCAAAATAGTAATATAAAATCCAACTTAACCACTAAGTTGGATTTGAAATTACTATTAAAACGAGACTTGAACAATATTTTCCTAGCTATTCCCGAACTGAATTTAGCACTTATTAAAGTAATAGTGTAAACAAGTGTTCACCTGTGGGAACGCCATCCTTGCCACAGAGAAAAATAGCTTATGAAAGTTTGCACTCCCAGGACATGTAAAATATTAAATATACATCCTACCTTTTAAATACTATGATCCTGCCCTGTGGGATTTTTATGCCTACCTTAGGGGTGACGTTAGTATTATAAAGTAAGGTTTAGGCTTGGCAAACGGTTCATTTTGCAGGTAGAAATGACAGTTTAAAATTGCCCTCCCAGGCTGCAGTGGCAGTCCTGGAGACATGTTTTACAGTGCTTCTTTAGTGGGTGGCACAAGTGCTGCAGCCCACTGGTAGCATTTAATTGACAAGCCTTGGGTACATGTGGTACCATTTACTTGGGACTTACAAGTAAATTAAATGTGCTAAATATCAATATGCTAAATATAACATGTTGTGTGAGGAAAGCACAAGCACTTTAGCACTGGTTAGCAGCGGTACAGTTTGCAGACTCCTAATGGCCACCAAAAACAGGTTCAGTAAAAGGGGGGAAAAGTCTGGAGTGATCCTGCAGGAAAGGCAGATTTCCACCAACAGGCAAATCTTTTGATCGCTTCACAATCTAGAAAGTTGGCCAACTTTTTCAGGGATTAAACTATTTATGATCTCATGGTATCTATATTTTTTCTAAAAGAAATATTGCCAAAACTTTGTAGGAGCATGCTGTTTTTAGTACCACCCCAGTCTGATTCCTCATAGGCTATTGTTTTGAAGTAGATGGAAATACATTATATCGTCTTCAGATTGGCGGGGTCCCATGAATTTGTTCTAATGCCTCTCCTGTTGATGGTCTCTTCATTCTTTGGTGTTGAAAAGACAGGGTCTTGACATTATTGTTCTAGAAAGAACAATGGTTCGTAAGAATATACATATAGATAGAGGACAATGAGTTGGAAATATGATTAATTGAACACTGTAGCCAGACACACGTTCTCGCTCTCTGTAATATCTTTTTTTAATTAATGTGTTTAAGTTTTGATGAAATTGAATATATTGATAATTCATTTTTGTAACATTTATTTTCATTGATCTATGGAATAAAATGCAGAATGGGTTTTATTTATTGATCAAATTAAAAATAACTTAGTTACAGTCTGGGATCAGTGACTCTACATTCTCTTGAAAAAAAGAAGGCTAGACTAATAGAAGGTCTTAGAATTAAACTCCCGAAGGAGCTATGTTGTTTGATGCTATACAGCAGCTGTCATTTTGATGCCATTTCCATGAAATATGAAACATATGGTAAATGTTATAGGTAGCTATAAAATATGAGTCTTCATACCACCACATTTTCTGCTATAAAAGAACCCAAACATGTAATATCATATTATAAATGTTTGTGAAGCAGATCGGTGGCATGTTAATGCTGAACCTAACCTGTCCCTAAAAGATATTGATTTTCTTAGAAGCGGCTTGAGAGGTGTGTGGGAAGAAATGTGAAGAAATGAATCAGTGAATGAAGAACTTAATAAATGAATGAGATTTTTCTGAAAAAGATGTTCTTTTCAGTGCAGGAGACCAGAAATAGCATGCTCCAAAGGCCGTGGTTCTTTGATTGCATATTGCTTACCTCCTTTTGAGAGTATGGGAGTAGAGACCACCCAATACTTAAAAGAATCGTATTTTGTTGGGTTGCTGTTAATATTTAATTTTTGCTTCTGCATGGAAAATAAGGCACATATTTTAGCTAAACCACTTCTTAGTCTCTCAATGCAATTCTTCTCATATATGGATAAAAATAGTTAATAGCCCTTAAGAGCTATATGCAGACACATAGCACAGCATCTGGTATTACACCTAAGCTCGCATTACAAATAACATTATCACTACCATTTTAATGAAAAATGCCAGAAAACTAAAACCATGTCAGATCTCAAACATCTTTTCACGTATGTACTTTGTTTCCATTCTAGATACTCATTTGGATTGGTTGGAGTGCAATTTGGAAGGTAAGTGCCATGTGTACAAATACCCAGTATGCCATTGCTATTCTTCTCTTCACCTTAGAGGCATAGAATTGATGCTTGTGATAATTGGCATGTTCTTTCTAATTAAATGTTTAATTTGGACAGCTGTTTCTACCTATTTTTGGCCATTCTATAATTTTACTATTGAGAATGAAGCAGACAACTTTGACCATTATAAATATTGGGCAGGAGAGATCTTCAGTTTTGAATGTCCAAAAATGGCACCCGAACTTAGTTCTATTGTGTTTTTGTATCAGTTTTTCGATATTGTGGATTTCTAAAATTAACTAGCGTAATTTGTGAATGAGAATTTTCTATCTTTATTCATGGACTTCGATTTACCAACATGACAGGGGTTGTGGAGGTGACACCATATGCCCTTTGGCCCTGTGACATCACAGGATGAGACGTCACAAGTTCTTTAGCCTTGATGTCATCACAGAAATCGGCATCGTGTAACCTTTGACCTTGATTTAGTCACAGAAACTGACATTTAGGAAGTGAATGTAAAAATTATAAAAAATAAACCTAGGACAGACTACTGTCCTCATAGTTTTTCCTTCCTTGATGCACTTAGGGCTGCCATGTTGCAAGCAGTTTACTAACATGGCTGGTACTATATTGCCAAAGCCTGTAAGAAAATAAGAAAAACATCTGACACTTTTTCCACTTTGAAATCTTAAAACGCCTAATACAAGAACACTTCACCTCTAACCCCATCTGAATATTAAAGCAGACAGATGTAGCATCAGCCTGTTATAAAAATATACAAAGAATTTCATGTGAATTCTTATCAGCCGCGGCCCGGGCAGGTAAGAGCTGTGGTGACGGATTGGGGGGGGGGGGGGGGGGGAGTTAGGGATTCGACAGAGGACCACGAGGGGAAATTAAATAAATAATTAATTTTCCCTCATCATCGTCAGTTGAAATCACCCCACCCCCGCCCGGCCCCATCGCTCTTACCCGCACGGCCTGCTGCTGCTCCTTTTTGAAGTATCAGCTCTTGGCTTATCAAACATATTTTAGAAAAGCATGAACAAATAGTCAGTATAATTCTGTGAGAAAGGTGGCCACTCTAGATTCAGCCCAGTCCAGTGAAATATATCAGAAACCACAGCCTGCAAGATCAGCAAAGTTGTGCTTGGTGGAGCCTGGGCCACAGGAGGATTTAAAGGGAGGATTGCTGAGGGACCAACTGAAACAATGGAATGTGTCAACTGTGTACTGTTCCGAGCAGCTGCTGTTTTATTTTATTTTTTGTAAAGGGACTAGCATGGGGTCACAGCTGCAACCCCTGGTGACCCCTTCACGACGTCCATGTCTATATTTAGAATGATACCATTGCAAATGAATTGAACTGAAATCTAAAGGCAGGAAGCCTTGTTCAAGAACATATTGGAGAACGCCTTTTCAGTTCATGATAATGTTTTTTGCTTGTGCGTAATTTTCAGCAGTGGTGGGAATCATTTGTTTATCCACATTTCTCTTCCGTTAGATGTCATGAATTCTGTGTATGTGGTCGGGCATAGCTACTTCTTTTCAGAAATGTCCCGCATAGATTCTATGTAGGTGTGTGCGGAACTTTTAAAATAGTTGTGTAATAAGATTTTTTTTTAACCTGTGCAGTCCTGTTCATTTTTGCATTAAGTAATTGTTTTCTGTTTTTTTGTAAGTTTCTACATGTTCATTATACAATTTTACTTTAACTTAGCATACAATGTGCTTAACAGCCAGTGAGGATTCTACATCTGTACAATAATACCAAACAGGCTTTTGTTACAATAAAAATGCTGGCATTGGGTTACTGCTTTTGGCATATCTTTAGATGTTTTGGTGACAAGTTACATTTGGATAACAAGAAAGAAAACTCCACTCCTTCCTTGTCTGCTAATATCATAAACAACTTTTAAAGTTGTAATTTATTGAATTCAATGCACTATTTCAAATATTGCAGAATTTGTTTCTTGCTCTCACAGCTATAGTGTTTTTCTGTTTATGTCTCTACTATTATGTTCGAATGTCTATGCAACAAATCACACATTTGTACAAAAAAGATTGTAAACCTCAATTGAAATTCTGAAAGGACAGCCTTTCTAGTGAAAATCTAAGTTGTCAAACAAAATTGAGATTCCCCATCAAACCCACTAACAAATAAAGACTTCCGCTAGAGGGAGTGTCAGTTCCATGCTACAACAAAGAGCTGAGGATATAATGTTTGCTACACCTGTAATGTTATTGTCCTGCTTTGAAGGCTGACCAAGGAAAAGCCAATGGGAGTTAAGAACGAGATTATGTGCCAAAGCGGAGTACTCCGTTTGTTATAATGTTATGGGAAGGTATTGCTTGTGAGATAAGTGCATAATCAAAAAGCTGTGCGATATTTGTGGAAAACGATATTAGAAGCAGTTTAACACAAGTTAGTTTTTAATAAAAGGCACAGTAGAGACTTGCAGAAATATTCTAACTTTTCTATAATTACCCATTAATTGCAAAAAATCAACATGCTGCCATAAAAATCTCCATTCATCCCAGTAGCCAAAGCAAGGAACTTGGGAATCATTTGTAATTCTAATCTCTCTTTTAGAGATCAGACTGATCAACTTACCTCATCTTTCTCTTCCATTCGACTTGCAGAAAACAGTGGTCACCTTCCACGCTTTATAACAGTTACACTACTGCAGTGCCCCCTATTGTTGGAGACCAGCAAGGGTATCTTAAGAAGACTTCAGAGACTGCAAATTGCAGCTGTCCAGGTTCTGAAAAATATTAATACTTTCGAACCAATCTCCAAAGCCAGGGAAGAACTTCATTGGTTACCCATCAAAAAGAGAGTTGCTTTTAAGGCACTGAGCATAACTCATAAATCACTGTATCACAGAGGTTCCGATTTTCTTAAAAACAAATTCTCTTGGTACACTCCAAATAGATCGCTTCACTCCCACCACAGCTAGGAAAGTGTCTGTCCCTTCTATTCACAAAGCCTCTTGGGTGGTAGAAGCTTCTTTTATGCTACCTCCCATCTCTGACGTCAAATGCCATAGCATCTGAGGAACAAATCTAACTTCCTTGCTTCCAGAAAATCACTTAAAACCTGGTTGTTCACTCTTTTCCTGTAGATTCCTTTTTTGCAGTTTCCTCCTTCATACAATAGGCAGCACAAATACATCCTTGGGCATATGCCAAGCTTCACAAAATGTAAATCGAATCAATTCACTGCTTTGCTTTTACATTACGGTACAAAAGGGGGTGGTGATGGACGGAGCATCAGAACCAATCAAACACTCACACCCAGTCAACAGATCTGGGTTTGATCCATCACCGTCCATCACCACCCCCTTTTTGTATTGCTTTGTTTGCCATAAGTTGGCAGGGTATGCTCAGACGTGAGTCCCTTGCTCACTTTGCCACTGGATTCAAGCAAACCTGGCTGAAGACGGTTGAAATGCCAGAAACCGGTCCTAGGAAGCTTGTTTCCGGTCCAGGGAAGGCATGGCTTGGCAGTTCGGGCTGGACTGTTCCCATGAGGCACAGGGTCAGACTGATTTGCATATGGCCATGTCTGAACTGGGGTGGCAGAGTGGGCTAAAGAATGGTGATGGATCAAACCCAGATCTGTTGACTGGGTATGAGTGTTTGATTGGTTCTGATGCTCCGTCCATCACCACCCCCTTTTTGTATTGCCTTGCTTGTACATTAGGCACAGTTCTTTCTTTGTGGAACCTTGTGAATGCAGCAGGTGCAGTCTTTCTGAGTGCAAGTCTTCTAGGGTGCAAACCAAGGGTCCAGCAAGGCAGTCCTTCTTCTGATCTGCTAGGCAGTATTCTAAGAAGCTCCTGCAGCTCTCCCATATTTATCCTTCATCCCAGGCTGGCAAGATGGGTAAATCTACTTCATGTCAAGTGTGGCATATTTTTGACCCAGAATGCCCTGTTCTCTTAAAAAGTTAAATTGAGACAATCTCTTCTTGGTGTGCGTGTCTGCGTACCCCATCCCAAAGGTGTGGTTAATATCTGACTACACTCCCCATCTAGCCCCTCTCCTAAACAAATCATGGGTCCTCCCCTGCCTGGGGACAAAAGCTGTGGGGGCTGGCCTGTGTCCTATGACATCTGCTGTCCTGTCTATGAAGTTCAGCATATCTCCCCAGCCCCCTTCCTCTCACTAGCTTTTCCAGGAAGCAAATCTCCTCCCACCAAATGGCTGTATGGTTCAGCCCCAGGCCTCTTCACACCTATTCAGGGAGCAGCTTAGCTCAGGCTAATAAAGGCTCACCAATCAGCAGAAACTGCTAAAAGCTGTGTTAGGTAACATTAGGATAGTACGTTCTAAAACTACTTTCCTGTAATAGCTATAATAAATCCGACCCTAGCAAGTTGTTGCATTTATTGTAACAATTTTTTCATACTTTGTCTGATATGTCTAGCTGGCTCCAGTCAAATGTTAGACTTTATTGGGTTTAATAAATCCTTCCCATGTTAGCCTATGGGGCTAGCAGCAATACAATAGGGAACACAAGTTTGACTTATTTTCCTTACCAGAGCATATAAAACATCTGGGTTCCCAAATGATGAAGCGAGCCACTTCTAGTGGGTGATGGGAATCCTTCATGCATACACATATCCAGTGAGATATATTTTCTTTGTGTTAGCATTTGGACTTGATGTATGACTCATGGTGTAGCAATTTAAAGGTCAGTAGACTACTTTTGACCCACAGTTTTCTTTGTTTGGTATGTTGATTTGGGGATTATATACTGTTTGAGTCTCTAAACTTTATCCCTTAGACCCCTACTCTATCTTGAGATATCTTATTACAGCTGTTCAAATGTGCCACAGGTTTGTCCTGGCATAGCCTGAGTATGCAGGTTTCTGTTACTTGGCCTGGTATTTAAAAAGTGACTTACGAAGGTTCTGCCTCTCTCTCGCTACATCGGAGTACTCCCTGGGGGCATGGTGCAATGTCGGCAAGAGGCAGGGCCTGGGCGCATGTGCACTACATGCACTGGTAGTGAATGACACTGGTTGGTGTGTTCGATACAGTTGGGCCTGCTTCTCACATTGATTAACATGGGGGATCAGCGGAAAGGCTATTGAGCAGTATTTCCTACGTGCACAAGAGTAGCAGTATAGTGTTTGATATAGATGAGTTAGTAATGGCAAATCCGCTCCGGTCTTGCGAGTGGGTTCAACATTTCTAATGTGAAAATGTCATTTTGGGAAAGTGGGCATTTCTGTGCTTGTCACTCTGTGTGCCTGTCAGCCTGTCTTCAATTCACATCTGGTTGCTGGGGGACAGCTACATCTGTGCATTCCTGATAGAAGGTCATAACATAGGGGCTCAAGGGAAACTGCAGACTTCTGACTCTGATAGGTATTCCTGGGACAGATACAATGGGGTGGAATTGGCACCTGCATTCCAAGGGGCAGGGTCTTGGCCATACTGAAGATATTGATGGAGCCTCCCAGGGTAGGATGGCAGACTGCACACAATTTAGAGAGGGCCTTTGCATGTGAAAGGTGGCCTTTTGAACTGATCTCCACTTCAAAGGCCATTGTGGATATAACTACAGGAGTCTGCCCTCAGGAGTTAGAGACGCTTTTGGAATTGGAACCATACAATTCTGGTTCGACGCTGGGATATTGACAAGAGAAACCATTGAAGCAGGAGGGACTGCAACTGAATTATCTGAAGAATTGTGGTGACCTGGGGCTTGTCGTGCTCCTGTAAGAGGACTATCACTAGGTGGATTTTGCCTAGATTTTGCTGGCTTACAGCTAATTGGCAACTGTTGTGGCCCAGGTCCCTAAGCACTCTCCAAGGGCCGGTTTGCTGGCCTCCTGCCCATGAGATCCCAGGGACAGAAAGGATCTCCCCATTCCGATGAGATTGTAAGGACTGTGCAGCGTGTGGCAGAAACGGGTAGAAGTGATCGTTGTTTAGACCAAGACCATACTGACATATGCCATAATCACAATGTGCAGAGGAGTGTCCTTGTAAAGATGAGTGGTCCACCTGGGGGCGGAATGTGAGGAGTTCAAGGAGTGCTGGGGAAGCTTGCCATGTCTGAGGGACCTGTGCTTGTAACTGGAAACCTGTGCTAGCTTACACTCCGCAGTGTGTGGTGCCCAGGGGGTTTTGGTGGATGTTTGCCAAGTCTGCGGGACCCGAGCTGGAAGCAAGACAGCCTCCAATCTCCAGATCGGGAAGATGATAGTGCCTGCCATTGCTGTCTGCATCCGAGGTTGCCAGCTCCCTCTCCCCAGACTCACGCCACAAGGTTCTGTGTTGGGGAGAATATCGTGACTGGACCAGGGGGGTCTCGTTGTGCCTTGTATGTACCCACAGCTGGCTGTCTAGAGCAACTGCAGCTTGCAACTCCACCTGAGGGATAACATTTCTTCAGTTGGGGAGTTCACCAGCTACCAGTGTCACAGTTTTTTGCCTACAGGGTAATAGTGAGCCAGCACTCATGAAGATGCCGCTGGGTGCCTTAAGGCCTAATCTGGAGGGACGAAACCAAATAACTGTTTCCTTCCGGTGGTTCCGACAGTCCAACCAAAGTGTCGCCACCGGGTGCAACATGTATTGTTGGCTGATGTAGTTTGAGTGGCTGGGTCATGAGGCATAGTCAAAACCTGTGATGTATTGACCATTACCACTGTATGCGATATTGGGAATGTTGTGTTTTATGCTAATTTATTAGTGGGAAAGTGGAATACCTCGGAATAGCCTGCATATATGTTGCTGTCGCTTTTGAATTGGGGGCATTGCTTGGATTGTGAACACCTCTGGGAAGTGCACACATGGGTCTATGTTGCATACAAGGCTGAGGGGATAACGGGGCAGGTGAATACCTATGACTAGTATATATATGTTCATGCCGTTCTGCTGCTAATGGGAAAGTTTGACAATTGCATATAACTGTAAAGCATATATCCAATGTGTATGTCGTTTTGATTTCAATGTGTGTTTAATACAAAAAAACTGTGTTTTATACTTACGATGGAGTCTTTTTGTAGTGTACTTTGTTGTGTGTGTTGCAAGGGTAGTTTTGGGCCAATCATTATACTTTGACCCAGAGGATAAGCCTGACTGCTCTTTGCCAAGCTACCCAAGGGTGACCACAGGTTATTGGATGGGTGTATCGTACTCATCCTATCTAGGAGGGTGGATTCTGGCTGGCTCCCAGCCAGCCAGAAACCTCTGTGTCTAACAGATAACTTTCCTACACCCACCAATTTTGGGCTTGTTCCTGCCCCTTTCTCATCATGAAAGCAGAATTGCTCCTGTCATCACTGGGGTAAATTTGTTGCTTGTCATGGTGGAAAACAGCCTGCTAAACCTTTCCAAATACCCTCAAACATCTGAGTTTGTGGGTGTTCAGCATCTGCCTTGAAACTGAATCTCATAAGAGAAAATTTACTCACAACTAAAATATGTCATAACTGGTCTCCTTTTAAGTGGCAATTGCATAATTTTAAGTGTGACAAAATCTACTTACAATGCACATTTATGTTTTATGAATTACAAAGTTAATTGCACTCATTAATGCTGCTGGTTACATATGCAAGTGAAATGTAGGTGTGCAAGTAGCTTTTTCTATTAGGCTCTAAAGGAGGGGTGAGCTAGAGTGGGCTTAGGCACATTGGTACTAATTATTATAAGCATAACCACCTAAACGGCCAATTGTGGCCAAATCTCTTCATCCTTAAACATTATGAAATGATTCTGTTTTATGATAAGCTAGCCAGCCCGCAATGCTTTGCAAAGTTTTTTTTCTCGCAGTGTGCCATTAATGTGGCACTGTAAATATTTTCCTGTGTAGTGATTTCGATAAATAATCTATTGAAAAACCATCTGGAAGCAAGTGAATGAAAAAATAATTAGAAGTAAAGCTCCATCCAATCAGTTTGCTAAAGGCATTTTGCATGCTATTCTCTATTGCAGTACAGTGTCTCCTCTGTGCTCATTATTTGGTTTATTTTCTCTTTGATCTATTTCTCTTCTGCTTCAGGAAGGCAAATGCTAGTCATTTAAGTTATTACGCTTTTGTATTTCTTATAGTTACGTTTTTTTAGCTGAAGATTTATTTTTCACTTTTGATACCTGTAGGAAATTGGGTTACTGATTGAGGGGTTGAAACCCAACTCAAGCTGCACCCACAATTCTTGTCCAGGTGAAACACAAGCAAACACCAAATTAACCTATGCTTAACCCTCTAATAGCTTGGCACAAAAACAGTCAGGCTTAACTTAGAGGTCTTAGAGTGTAAAGTATTTATGCAGCACACAAACAGTATTACAGTCAAAACACAAAACAAGAAATATAATAATTCAGAGAAATAGAGTATAATGTAATAAATTATTTAACAATAAAGCAACAAAAATCCAATGAATAAAACCGGAGATATCAAAATTTAAAGATTTTGTAAAAAATCAAGTGCTAAGAAACTTCATCATTGAGTAAGCCAGTGGGGCTTAAGTAGACTTGCTCATGGATGTGTCGGTGCAGGGGACGAGAAGCGTCATGCTGGGCCAGTGTCAGTGTCGGGCTACGTCTGTGTCGACCACAACACTGGGAATGGGGAAACTTGCTTTGAGATGCATCAAGGACAATTTGTGTTTTGCTTGACCGGGGTCAATAGCTGACTGCGTCGCTCTGCACAGGAGTGCATGGATTTGCGTCAATGTAGCAGAAGCCTGTTATGTTCCTGTGGCTGGACCAGGGTGCTAGCCGATTGACTCTTGGATATTCCTTGGGGTCTTGGGTCCACATAGGCAGGCTGGATTCTGCGGGCAGCTTACACCATCAGAAGAGTCCTGGTGCAGCAACAGCAGGTCTTGGGCAGCAAAGCAGCCCTTGATCAGCACGAAAGTCAGGCGGGCAGACTTCCCAGGTGGGCAGTCCTTTTTCCTGGCAAAATCCGCAGGTCCAGAAGTGATATCAAGCGTTGGGTCTGAGGGTTCTGTTCTTAAACCTGATTTATTCACTTTGAAGTGCAAAAAGTTTCTAAAGCCCTCTCCCTACAGAGGTGTTGGGAATTTTTTTCCTCCCTGCCGTGGTCCCCAATTGTCTGAGGGCTCAAATGACTAGTGTGAAACCTTTTATGAGTGTGCTGAGGCAGAGTCTTTGTGATGTGTGAGAGTGGAAGGTGATAGTTCCTAACAGAGATGGCCCATCCTGACAATTCTATGTACCCTTTGTCCGACTGTCTGGCAGCAAAACACAAAGATCAACTGCCTTCTACACCTAGTCATGTGTCCCAGGATACAGGCTGCAGGCACCGAATGGCTGGGACAAGAAAATGTCAACTTTCTAAAAGTGCCATTTTCAGAATTGGGACTTAAAATCAAACTTTACCCTTAAAGAGGGTTTCCAATTACAATTCTTTAGACACTAAGGGGAACATGCATCAAGGTAGTCATTTGCGATTACCAAATACTGAATTTTAAGAATTTGCTATTTGGTAATTGCAAATACCTATGCGTAAAGGATTCGCAAATATTTTTGCGAATCCTTAACATTCGCTATAGGCCCATAGGAATAAATGGGAATGCATTTGCAATTTGGGATTACCAAATTGGTAATTGCAAATTGCGAATGCAATTGCAAGGGTGCTAGGGGGCCTAAGGCCCCCTTGATGCACCCCCAAAAAAGGTAAGTGTGCACATGTGGCACGCACACATGCCCTAAGGTCATTTGTGGACGCCACATAGCACTTTGAAAAATGCACTTTTGTTCATTTTTGAAAGGATTCACAAATTATCATGAACTAGAAGTTGATGGTAATTTGCAATTCCTAAATGCAAAGTCGCATTTGGGAAATGCTACATGCATAATATTTAGGGAATGGCCAATTGCGATTCCCTAAATGCATTCACAAATTAGGTAATCACAAAAATTGCGATTACCTATTTTGCGAATGCGATGCCTTTGATGCATCGGAAAAGGCATTTTACCGGTTGCAAAGGGGCCGATTCTGCAAATCGGCCCGTTTGCGATCGCTAAAATGCTTGATGCAGGTGCCCCTAAACTCAGAAATGTAATATCTTTACCCTATTATTATCCCATGGAAGAGAGGGACTTTCCAGTAGTGAAAAATACACTTAGGAGTTTTTCACTATCAGGACATGTAAAGGGTAAAAGTACATGGCCAACTTTTTAAAATGCACTGCTCCCTGCCCTGGTTAGGGCCTACCCAAAAGGTGATGAAACCAAAGATCGCCGACCTCGTCTGTGAATTTTTCTGCAGCCCTGTCCTATAGCTCCGAAGCGAATGCTCTTATTAAGAGGAACAAATTATAAATGGGGATCCGCTCCACAGACATGAAATCTATGTCAGAAAGTGAAAACTCGCTGGCAGAATGCGAGGGTTTCTGCGCGCGACGCGTTTGATGGGATTTTACTGACTGGTTGGATGGAGTCTCTGAAAATAGGTTCCTAAGAGGATTCTTCTCTCTTTAAACATCAGCCGGGCCAAACCCCCGCCCGGAGCTGCGCATTGTAATAAGGATTAGAGGGTAGAAGGAGTGATTAGCCGCCTCCCTCTGAGGAGCCGGTGTTCCCGACTGAGGCATTAGCAGTGGCGGGCGGCGCGCGCGCCTTTTCACAGGAGCCGCTATCTTCAGGCACACACCGGGGGAGCTAAACTGGGCAGGCCTCTCAATGCGGGTCAAATCCAGGAAGTTTCAAGGCGGTGCTGTCGGAGAACGGCAAATAATACGTATTATGAGCACGTTTCTTATGTACAAAGGCAAACGAGTTTACCGCAATAACTTGGGTCATTGCAAATGCAATGTGCAGGGAAACAAATAATAAAGGCACAATGTTAATTCATTTCCTCCCTGAGGAATGTCACTCTGACAGGTAGTCTCCGTGGCTATGCCCAGTGCACTGAAACACGCTTACTTTATTCTTGTGCAGTTTTCAGAAAAAGTACTCGCTGTCCTGACCCAAATCAGTGTATCTGAGACGCACAGACCGGTATCGAGGGGTATCAAGCTGGAGGCAGGACACAAGCATTATAGTCTGGAAAAGGGAAACTTGTATATGTGATTGGTAGAAATGTTTGAGTCTTAATGAAAGCAAAACTGTGCTTCACGTTACTGTATTTAACGTATTTATTTGCCGGGGTTATATAGTGCACATACCCTGTAAACTATGTGGGCACAGAAGTAAATGCATGCCTAAAGTGAAAGATGCAAATGTTGCACAACTGACCTTTCCTCAGGACGGGGAAAAGGGGAGCCCTGGTTTATCTATGATCTGCACAAGGTCACAAGTTGAGCTGAGGAGTTTTCTCTGTTGCTTTCCAGTAACCAGGGCGTCCACGCTAAGAACTCCGAAACCTTAGAACCAGCATGTGGGAGATCAAAGCAAAGGGGTTTGTGAGTTCTATTGAACGGTGCTAGGGAGGTCTGACAAGGGCTCATCTTTTTGGGCACTTCGCCCTGCTGCTTCAAAGAAAATTCGAAGTTTTGAACATTGCTTTAGGCAGACAGGATTGTTGAGGTACACCTCGTTTACTCCTCCTGCACACTGGCAGACACCAGCAGAGGCCATCCCAAGTATTCTCGCTTCTGAGGTTCGCACAACATCTGACTTCTTTGTTGGTGTTTGGCTTCAAATCAAGTATGTTTCAGACCTTCATCGGTTTGAGACTTCCATAGGAAACAAGTAGGGCAAAGAAGCAGACAGAGGATCTAAAGTTCTCTTTGCCAGGTGTGAGAAAAGGTGGTTGTGAGGCCTCACCAAGTGTATCAGGTCCGGTTATGTTACTTTAATTTAAACTATAGCTCAGTCTAGGACAGCTGTGGAACAGAGCAGTCAGATGTTAACCAAAAAACAAGTATAAAGTATTTACCAGCATCAAAACAGGTAATAAGTAAAAAACACCACACACAAAAATGTCAATCCAATTTATAAAAGCAGTATATATTTTTATCTTTAAATGAATATATGTTGTTAGAACGCATGTGATACATAGCATGCCATTACAACGCGGTCGTTACAACTACCGCGTTGTTACATCGCATACGATTACATCGCAAGTCGTTACAACGACTTGCTATAGGGGGTCGCTGGACTTAGGAATAGTATAATCTACTATTCCTACTCCAGTTTGTGCAACAGCAGGGAAGGTGTTGGTTTGTAAAGCCAACACCTTCTGCCACCTACAGCAAGTCGCTTTAACAAATTGCGATATAATTGTATGCGATGCAACAACGCGGTCGTTGAAACAACCGCGTTGTAATGGCATGCGATGTATCGCATGCGAACTAAACAATGTCTCCCCTTTGATTAGACTCCAAAATGGCAATGATTTGATGAAAGGAACTAGAGCAACGATTTTGCTTATGTTCTCATAAATAACTGCAGTTCACTCATAAAGTTTCTTAAATCACTTCTTGTCATTTGTAGGGGTTGTCTATGAGCCTCAAACGCAGTGGTCCAGGCAAAAGTAAAAGTTTCAGGTCGACTCTAGTGGATTGCCTGTAGGATTCAAGGGCCAGGTTAGACCCAGTCACACTTACAAACTTCTGGTTCTTTTCTTCATTGCTAGGGCTCATCGGCGAGGTCCTCTACAGCTTTGAACTGGCTTTGGGTCCATCTGAGGGGCACCTGTTGGGGCAAAATCTCAATGTCCCATGATACACCAGCAGGGTCCAGGGCAAATCTAGTTATAACTGGTCAGTTGGGCACTTGCACATGCAGCGTTTCTTTAGCTTTTGTGTTCCTGGAGCTTACCAGGAGGCTATCCAACTAGCCCTTGATGTCTTCTCACTGGTCTTTGGCACAAGTGAGAACAGGTCCAGCCTTGGGGTCTCGCTCCACGTCTTTAAGAGCAGGTGTAGCCTTCTTTCTAAAGTTGTGTCTCTGGTTCAGCAGGTGAAGTCCTTCTTGGTACATCCTTTCTTTATGAAGTCCACAAGTTCAGCAGGTGCAGTCCTTCTTCTGTTCTTTCCACGTTCAGTAGTGTTTTGAGGCTGGTACCTAGGGGTGACACTTTTATGGCAGTTTCAAGTTTGTGAGTTTCCCTCCCATAGCAACCCTACCCACTCTTGAATCACTTCCTGTTTGGATTGGTGCTAAACAATTCAGCAGTACATCTCTCTGCCCAAATCCACAATGTCAGAACCTTTCCTCTCTTGTTTAGAGCTATGGGTGCTCCCCCCACTTTCCCAAGGTGTGTCCAGAATAAAGAGCAACTTCTCTGGTAAAAAACATTTCTGCAGCGGGTTTTCCTCCTTTAGAAGATATACCAGCCTGTCTACTGAAATAAAAGAGAGTGCAGGTTAGATTGTGACTCCGATTTACCTGTGACAGGTGCCTGACCCTTTGAAGCTTAACCCTCTAGCAATCCTGTCAGGAGGAAGTCACTCCTTCTCCCACAAACAGGCCTTTTGTTCCCCTTTCCTGGGAGCAATTCACACCTCCAGGCAGGTGGGTAGCAGGCTGTCTGGGGTAACAACTGCTGTAGTTAGCCAGAAATGGGTACTAGAAATGTTGTGAAAAAATATTGTGATATTGTGGGAGCTCCCGATTGACATCAGATGCGCCCCCAACCTGCACATCTTCAGGAAGACCTAGCACTTTGACTGACCAGAGCTGCTCCCCCTCTCCCCCCCAGCGCCTTGAGACCCTCACGGGTGAGTAGCGCGCTTAAAACCCCCTGATTGATTGATTGTGACTTTCTAAAGTCACCTTAGTATTAAGAGTACCTTAAATCCATCTTTCACAATACCTTGGCTTTATTGTAACAATTACATTGATACCTTGAATTTTTATTTATGGTGTTCCCTAATTGAAGTTAGCAGATATCGGTTGTGCTAGTTTAACCCCATGTTAGTCAATCAGAATGCTAGCCTTGCTAAAGTGAAAACGACAATGATCATTTTTCACTGTGAGGAAATGCAAATCAGAAAACAAAAATGTACTTTTTAGTATCCTGCAGTATGCTTTCTGGGCTTTTAAATTCTACCTCAGGGGTGACTTACAAATAATAAAAAGGAAGGTTTGTACCTGTTAAAAAAGGTTATTTTGCTATGTTGAGTTGGCAGTTTAAAAGCTGCCCCACCAGGCTGCAGTGGCAGACCTAGAGACATGTTTTCCCCTTGTCACTGCAGTGATGGCACAAACAGTACTGCACTTCACTAGTGGAATTTAACTTACAGGCCCTGGCACTGTGTACATATTCAAGGGACTTTATAGATAGGTTAAAGTCCAATCCAATTGTAGTAGGAAGAAGGAATGATCCATTCAGCTTCCTGTTAGTTACTCAAAATCAAATGGGAATGGATCACTTGTACCTGCTACCAGGGTTCACTATGTTCTATCCGTCAGTACTTCAAGAAGTACTTAGAAAACCCTCATTCACGCAGGTAGACCGTATGGCGGTTTATCTTGATTCTCCGCCTTTGTTAGGTGCGTGACAGCATCATCATTGGGTCTCTTTTTGTATGCTTCCTCCACCTGGAGGGAACCACTGGTTTTCACAGAAGTGATCAGAGATCGATGGTGAGTGATAAGTGTTCTAGTGAGGTGTAGTGTTGTTTAAAAGGGTCCTCCTCATACTACCTAAAAAATAATTTTTTTATTCCGTCTGGTGTATGGGGGGGACTAATTAAAAAATGTGAAGGTCGTGCAGCGACGGACTGATTATGGGTCCACCGCACTTTTGTGAATGGTCGACATGTTTCAGCCCTTTAGGCACCCTCAAGGGGTCGTTGGGCTTTCGTCAGGACCTACGGAGAATGTGGGAATTGGTTGTTTGTCCAATTCAATCAGTCAGAGTAAATACTCTGTAGTAAAAGGTCAATAGTACCTTTTTAAAGTCCCGATTTGTGCTTCAGCGGAACCACTGTGTGCGCAATACCTGCTCTTAAGCGGTGTAGCACGACTTGTGCTGGCGCTGCTTCCAGGATCCCGGGTCGCCCATTCACAAAAGTGCGGTGGACCCATAATCAGTCCGTCGCTGCACGACCTTCACATTTTTAATTAGTCCCCCCATACACCTGACGGAATAAAATTGTTATTTTTTAAAAGAGACCCAATGATGATGTACTGACGGATAGAACATAGTGAACCCTGGTAGCAGGTACAAGTGATCCATTCCCATTTGATTTTGACTAGCCAGCAAAGTATTCAAAAGTCAGGTAAATACTCTGCAAGTGAAAAAGCTGTGATTCTATTGGTGCTTTTCCTAAGTACACTGACAACAAGTCGTCCACAAACAATCCTGTGTCTATTTTTGTAGCAAAGCATTTTTACCAAAGATATGACGTTATTTCTTGCAATTCCAACATGGCAAAGCACTCTGATGGTCAGTAGTTCCTCTGTTGCTTTGTTTTCTTTATTCATGTGGTTCAAAGAAATTGTATGTGGTAATACGAAGAGCTTGTGGGGCACATACTGGGCACGGAGCATCCAGGGTTTGCTTGACCTCAGTTAGGACCATCTACTCCTTGTCTGCCTCATCTAGATGAAGGAGCCCTTCTGAAGAGATCCAAAGATGTGAAGATCATCAGGTTTTTACTAACCAGGCTCATTAATGCATCATTACTTTTATTAATTGTATTTGGGAAAGACATAGGATGCGCGGGTAGCTGTTTGTAAACATGCTGTGGGCTGAATAGATTTGTTAGCAACGTAGTATAGGCTCTCATAAAATCTTGTTACAGCTCCAGTACTTTTCAAAATGAATATCAATTTTGGTCGTTTTACCAAATTTCTCATCTACCGTTCAGTTCAAATATGAGTTTTATTAGGCTTGTCCAAAAACATAAAACTATAAAAACCAACTAATAAATTACAACAGCACCTTCAAATAAAACAATTCTACTACAAATACTAATCTTCACACACAATGTAAGAGCATTTTTGCAATCCTGATGTAGTGATGTAGTATGGCTTGTTGTTATACCAATAATTATTTATATAGTAAAAATATATGACCCTCCGCCTAAGTAGGTTCTTACATCTGGAAAGTGTGTGCATAGTGGTGTCGGGCTCTGCCACACAGACATACTTAGCACACAGACTCCTGAACATATTGCTAAGCCCCAATTACAAATAAAAAAGAGACTCCTACTATCTTTCAAATCCCATTTGTGAGAAAGTGGATTATTAGTTCGGGTGGATGGTAGTCCACCACAAGTAATAATGGAGCTTTCCTTGTTAGGTCCAGTAAAGGTTTCACTTAATTAAATCTGAGCTCAACCCTTAGTAAATATGGACTAGAGCAGACAGTCTTAACTTAAGAAAAAGTATAAAGCATTTAAAAGTACCAAAACAGTAAAAAAAAAAATGAATAAGCATTACAATCCAACTTTCAAAACGTGTAATGTTTCCTGGAGTACTGATAGATTAGTAAATTTTAAGGTTATCGCACCAACTATCAGAAAGTCAAAGACTCAGCGTTACGGCTTGAAGTTTATGATCTTGACTATTGGATGAAACCTCTCTTAAAATGAGAAAAATTATTTTGAGAGGAATATAAAGATAAATATTAGCGCAGAGTCTTAAAAGATAAAACAAAACACAGTACCTCAGAAATCCTGTAGTCCAACAGTCAAAGGTCAACCTTCAGAAAAATAAAAAATAAATGTTCAGTGTTGAGATCCTCTACTCTTTCTTCTTCTTGAAATTCCCTAGAAATCCCATCATCCTCTGTCGCCAAATGTAAGAATTAACTCTGCGCAATAGGTATTTTAGAATAAGTAGGTTTATTCATAGTAGAAAGGATCCCATCCACAGGAACAGACCATTCACCAAGTGAGCACAGCATCAACTGAAGTTTCTCCCAACCAGGCATTCTAATGCTCCTAGCAACAGGAGGTACAATCTTAGAACGCCACACCATGTTTTAGGGAGCGAGCATAAGCACTTGGTAAAGTCCTACAGGCAACGAAAACAAAGTCAGCAAAACAGGAGGAGTAAAGGCACAAGGTTTGGTGGAATATCACACCAAGTATGTTGGGTATAACACCTTCCTTCACTGAAAGTGTCTTTAAAGGGCCACCTCCACTAACATGCTCCAGGCAAAGCAGTTAGCAGATCCTACCTCCCTACTCTCTGACAACTCACTCAATGATATCTGTGTGCAAAAAATTCAGAAGTCATAACCCTGGAAAGGTCAACCTTATTGTACTGGATTATTATCAGCAGATAATTTGTAATCCTGTTGCATTATATGCTAGATAAAAACAAGTTAAATCCATTGAAATGGATGTGAGTTTTGTCTATATTTAATAGGCAAGAGATGTCTGCATCCTGGTATTTTGATAACCAGTTAAAACTGTGGGTCTGGCATAAGAGCTGGTGGGAGATTAACATTATCATCCAGCCCATTTTTAGGGTTCGTCTGAAATAGCATTCACATGCACTGTCGACTAAATCTTTTGTAAAAATTATTATTTTTTTTTAACTGGCTTAGAGCTTGACAATTATTTACTGTTAATTACCATTGGTTGGCTTCCACAATGCTCTTGTTTCCTTGCTTCTTATTGGTCATCACCTCCTACTTCTTCCTGGGGCTTCTGTGTTCGTCCCTGTCATAAAAAATGGACCAAGTACAGCTTCCTTTCTGCATCCAGTGTCTCTCTACTGGCTTCACACTTCTCCGGGCACTTTTTGAGTTTTGCGTCCTTGTGAAATCTATTGTATTTAATATATATTAAAAGGGACTTACATCCTGCCTTCACTTCTTATTGGTCCTTGTGCTTGTCACTTTACTTTTCCTCCTTCCTATTGGTTGCATGCATTCTATTTCCTGTTCTACTGTGTTTGTTCCTCATATCAGTTTCCCATCGGCAAAGTACTGCATTCATCTGCTTTGGTGGAACTTCTTTTAAGCCTCTCAAGCAACAATCGGGAAAACAAAACAAAACAAAACAAAAACAAAAGCTACACCCTTGCTTTAAAGTTACAGCGCTGCCCGATTGCTGGGGCTCAGTGTGCTATCTCAAAAAAAAATCCTCTGATGCGCCTTTTATTCCTTTTCTGCGTTTGTCATTGCGTGCAGTCCACCGTCCCCCCGGGGCACAAGCAGGCATCCACTTCAAGACAGTTTATAAAGCTAACATGGGTGGACTTCGGCTAAATTGTACTAAACCGCACTAGATCTTGTTTATTTTTCTCTTCAAACAATGCATTGCAGCTGATCCACAGTTGAAATCCCTCCAGATCCTCTCACTATAGCAATCATCCAGCACCGCCCCTGCAGTGCTGATATGCTCCAGAACTGCACCCTGTACATAGTCTGGCCAAGCGTGGCCAGAGGCTATATAATAAATGAGCCAAGACTGCACATGGTCTTTTAGCTCTACCATGATACTGTGTGCGTGTGTCTTATTGCTCATGCAGCACGACAAGGCCAGGCTTAGGTAACGAGGATAGGCCGTGCCGGACACCAGCTTACGTCCACATGCCACAACAACGCAATGGCAGATGATAATGTCACTAATGCAGCACCTCCACTATGGGTGTCTCAAGACCAGCCTGCCCAACAACATGCTCTAGTCGGCGCACTGCCGCCCTTCAGTGAGCTAGTTGATACAGCCATGGCATCCCCACACTGAAGAATGCGGATAGGGAGGTTAGAGAACTACTTGTAAGTCTGATGGAGCCATAAAATCATACCTCCTTCTAAATTATGCTGACGAAAAGATCTATAGACTGTTTGAGCACCTCTCTAATACAGGAGCCACGACCAACTATGACGCTACAGTCAAGGTACTCAATGTGCATTTCGACCCGTTGCTGAACGCTGATTTTGAATGCTTTAAGCTCTGCCAAGCCCGCCAAAGAGATTGGGAGTCAATAGACACTTTCTACGCATGACATTAAGGGGACCTATCCTAAGGCAACCCTAGATGACATCCTGTTCCTGGCTAGGCCTGATGATCGGCCTGCAGCGAGAGCTGCTAAAATGAACATTGCCATCACACAACAACCAGTGCACATAACCACTATAAAGGTAGAACGAGCCTACGCTGTGCACACTGGTGGCAAGATAAGAAAGGCCAAGACATCTATGCCCTCTCTATCAGGGCCAACTGCGGATACTGTGGCCGTGGAGCACACCTCCTAGATCAGTGCTTTCCAAACTATTCATGTTGGTGACACACTTTTTAGACATGCATCATTTCGCGACACGGTAATTGAGTATTACTAGCAAAATATATGATTTGTAAAATAATAACATATATACATTTCCAAGACTGCTGTCATTTAAGAGTAACAATATGTAAATATGTGCAAGAATTAAAACACTTTGAATATAACCAGCAGCACTCACTATTTTAATGAGAAGTATGAGGTTCATAGCGAGCATGTGGAGCTGCAGGAGCCACGTCACTGGCGATGCTGCTGTCACCTCCCCCTGTGTAAGCTTGAATAGGTCTGCGGGGGGCGGCAACAGCGAGCGCTGCAGGAGTCCCAAGCATGTGAAGCTGCGTCACTGGTGATGCTGCTTCCTCCCTCCCTGCGTAAGCTTGGAGGCGTCTGCGGGGGCAGAAGTCTGCGGGGGTGGCAGCAGCGAGAGCCGCCGCAGTCTTTACTAACCGCCGGAGGTTCCACAGGTCTGCGGGAGGGCAGCAGCAATGAGCGCCGGATGGCCGCTGGCGATGATGCTGCTGGCCTCCCCCTGGCCTAGACTGAACGGGACTGTGGGGGTGGCGAAGAGCACTGTACTGCAGGAGCCACCAGCAGTCTTCTCACTGCCACTGCCGGATGCTTCAAAGGGTCTGCTGGAGGGTGGCAGCAAGCAGCTCCGACTCAAATAGAGGCTCGCTGCCCCGCCACAGGAGACTCCTCTTCTTTCGCAGGAACAGGTACTGTGTCAGTAGCATGCACAGTACAGTCCTGCATGATGCCTAGACCGCATTGCCTAGACCACGTTGTGTGACACACCTGCAGACAGCAGCCGACACACTAACGTGTCGCGACACAACGTTTGGAAAGCACTGTCCTAGATGAATGCTAGGCACAAGGTGGCGTATGTTCCCAATGCGGCAAGTTGAACCACTTTACCACCATATGCAGAAGGAGCACTAAAGGAAGAGGTACACTGGGAAGAAGAACTCAAACCAGGTCTATCAGACAACTCTCGATGGACGACCCTGAATCCCTGAGTACCGCCAAGCTGCCACCACACCATTGACACCGGCAGGAGGACTCCTCGTCAGATGATGAAGAGGAAGTATTCTTCATCTCGTTCACGAATGACCTTAAACGGCACAAATGGCCTCAACCCACCTGCATTGCCGACATTGCAGGATTCAGCATCAAGGTTCTCATTGATACTGACACATCAGTGAATGTATTGGGTATCCAGCAGTATCAGCGCCTTTGACCAAGACCACCTCTAACATCAACAAATACCAGAATATTCATGTACGGAAGCCAATCCCCGCTCCTGTTCAAAGGAAAGATGACAGTACAGATAAAATCTTAAGATCACGACGTCACAGCAACTGTCCACTTCGTCAACAAAGAAGTTGGTACCCTTAGACCTAGGCCTAGTGCCTTTTGCAAGAAACGTGAAAGCATTCCAGACGGATGAACTTTTAAACCACTTTCCGAACTTGTTCCAAGGGCTTGGGTGCCTGAAGGCCCCATAAATCAAGCTACACATCGACAATTCTGTGGAGCCAGATGTGTGTGTTTCTTTTCACCTGAGGCTGCTGGTAGAACAGGAATTAAACAAATTCAAAAGCCTAGGGCTGATCAAAAAAGTATCCTGCCTGACACCATGGGTGTCCCCGATGGTTATCGATGAGAAGCCAAAGCAGCTCGGCAAGATACAACTCTGCATTGACATGCGACTTCCCAACCAAGCCATAAAACGGAAACGGCACATCATGCTAGTGATGGATGACATCATTGCTAACTTGAATGGGTCGAAGTGGTTTTCTAAGCAGGACCTTAACACTGGATACAACCAGCTACTTTTTGCAGAAGAAAGATGCTATATCACCACATTCTCAATGCATCTAGGATTTCGCAGATATAAGCGATTGAACTTCGGGATATCCTCGTCGTTGGACGTCTTCCAAAATGCCATCAGGGAGACCCTTCCAGGCCTACAATGAGTCATAAAATTGAGTGATGATATCCTAATCCACTCTGCAATCACCGAAGAGCACCATAGACACCTATGAGTAGCGCTAAAGAGACTATCACACTGCATCACCCTCCACAGAGAAAAGTGTTCTTTCTTTCAGAACTCTATCCTGAACCTGGCAACCATCACTAAGCCCCTACGTGCCCTGAGGAAAGCAGTGGGGCCAGAAGGAGGAAGAGGCATTCCGAAAAGTGAAAGAAACCTTACTCAGCAAAACAACAATGGCCTACTTCAACCCTAAGAGATAGACCGAACTCCTGGTTGAAGCCAGCCTGGTAAGCCTGGGAGGCGTACTCCCCCAAGAGGTGGAAACGGGCAAGTGGGTGCCACTAGCTTTTGCAAGCAAAGCTATCGCGCATACCGAGACCCGATACTCCCAGATTGAGAGAGAAGCATTAACTATCAAGCGGGTGTGTGGCCATTTTCACCTATACCTCAGCGGCAGGACACTCCGGGTAGTCAGGGAGCATCAGCCACTTATCCCCCTATTCCACTGCACAGCACCACACCCCCACTGCAGATCGAACACTGGGCCATCTAGCTGCAATGACCTGGGACTAAGAACCTGGCTGATTTTCTCTCCCGTCATCCACCCCCTCCGGCAGATTACATTCATGACAGCTCGGATGCCAGAGAAGAATACATCAGCATGGTGACGCAAAGTGCGTGCCCGCAGGCACTTAGCCTCCAGGAAATCAGTGAAGCCACCAATTATGACGCAGTGCTAGTAAAAGTCATGTACGCTGTCCAACGCGGCTCATGGCAAAACTTCCTGAGAGGTGGCAATGGCTGGCATGGCCCAGAGAAAGAGCGCCTGATAAAACTGTGGAAAGTGCATGACGAACTGAGTGCCACATGTGAAAGTCTCGTGCTATGAGGGGCACACTTCGTCATCCCTAAAAGTCTGAAAGAAAAGGTTACTGCAGTGGCTCATGGAGGCCACCAAGGGACTGTTCGAATGAAGTCCCAGATGAGGGAAAGGGTGTTCCCTGGGCTGGAAGCTACAGTAGATGAGGCCGTGAGATGCTGTCCTTCATGTCAGATCTCCAGCCTCCAAAAAACTGCCAGCGCCCATCATCACAGAGGAACCCAAGCAATACCCTGTATCCTCAAGTAAACCTAGACTTTGGAAGCTTCCCAGATGGATGCATTACAGCAGTAATGGCTGACAACTACTCTAAGTACAGCATCGTCGAAGCAATAGACTCAACAGCTTTTTCGGACGTAGCCCCAGTGCTGGAAAGGGCTTTTATGCTGTTTGGCTTACCTCAAGAAATAAAGATAGGCAAAGGCCTGCTGTTCCAGGGGTCAGAGTTCAAAGAGCTACACGATAACTTGGGGATCAGACACCTCCGGATTATCCCTCATTCGCTGCAAGTCAATGGCGAAGTAGAGTGCTTCATGCTCACCCTGAATAAAGTACTGAATCGCTGTCACAGAAGGCACCAATCCAGAGCTGACCATGCACAAATTCCTAACCACACAATGGTCACCGTGGTCCGTGATGTGCAATGGACATTGGCATGACACCATTCCAGTCTCCCCAGGATGTACGTCGCCTCCATACAACCCGACTGAAGCCCAAGCTAGGCACACTCCCCGTGCAAGAGTTTGGATGCTGTCACCCGAGTACCAGGACTAGATATGGGACAGGAGACCCGAATGGAAGTTTCGGACAATATTCAACCCAGGCACATGCACAGTCATCTGCACAGATGATACCATGGTCACTACCCAAAAGGGCCAAGAAACAGTCACCAGAAATGTGTTATTTTTCCGAAGAGTGGATTTTCCAACCCAGCCAACTCCAGAAATCAAACAGCAAGAGACTGATTGGGACAGTTCATACCTGTGGGCGGGCCCCAAAGAGCCCCCTGCCAGCACCCCTACTCCTGACCCAAGCATCCCTAGAAAGAATGTCGTCAACACCCCCACCAGGGCAGCCAGGAGCCTGAAAACTGCTGCAACCCCTCCCGTCATCAATGGTACGACCTCAGGCCCAAACCACCCCCAAGCCAAAGACTCAGAGACTACCCATGCCCAGTACAACAGCGAAGTCAGACGCCAAGTTGGTGAGGGATGTAAGAATCTCCATAAGATATGCCTTGGAACTATGCCCTGTACATCCTCTGACCAGGAATGGCCAGAGGCTATATCATAAATGAGTGAAGACCGCAGGTGGTCTTTTATCTCAAACCATGATACTGTGTGCATGTCTCTCATTGCTTCTGCAGCGTGACAAGGCTAGGCTGCTAGGCTTAGTGTGATTAAATAACACTTCAGCATTACTTAATTGCTTATTCTTCTTTGATGTTGTTTTTGACATTGCTATATAAGCATATATGCTCTGGGACCATTTCTTTATAAGGCTTAGAGCCTAGCCTCAGGACCCACTACACTCTCTATTAAGGCACACCTGAACGAGTATTCTGCCTTTCAACATGCTCTTTTGAAATGAAAGCTTTTACCCTAAAGCCTGAGGCGCCCCTGACCCCTGCAGGACCAGGTAATCAGATAGCCTGGTGCAGGGTACTCTAAAGCAGAGAGTTTCCCTGTTTCTCCCATGATTCACTAAATAATAGATTTCCAGGATGCGGATATTTGCAACAGGGAGCAAGAAGATTAGATGAGAATGGAGAATATGCGTGTTGGGATTTGTTCTAATGCTAACGCCTATAGTGAAAGGCTCAGTTGACCGACTGTACTGTGTGTGGAAAAAGGGTGCTCCATCAGTGTACTATGGCTTATTTTTCTATTTAGTCATCGAGTAAACCACATAAACTCAGAATAGACATTTTTTAAAACAACCTTTGTATTAGCATTTAATGGTGTGCCTTTTCATTTTCATTCTTGGATTTATAGCTCACTTTACTGTAGTGTACAAAGAAAGACAAATCTCTGGCCATGATAATCAGCGTACTGCGGCAGCTGTGTGCACGTACGTATGAGCTCCACCGCTTCCTCGCTGACTTATAAACTCGTATGTAGGCCTGGGCGGTAAATTCGGTCCCGCTCGCGGAATTTGGGTAATTTTGCGTTCCGCGAAGAACGCGGAGTTATCAAAAAATCCACGATTCGCGGAATTTTTTACTTGTTCGCGCTTTTAAAATGCATGTTCGCAAGGTATTTCTCCCCGAGCATGCAAACAGCGTTCGCGAACAGTAAAAAAGCATCGCGAACAGGCGGAACAAGTAATTCTGCATGTTCGCGGAACTTTTGCGAGTTCGCGGAGATTTTTACCGTTTCACAGAGCTTTGCGTAGCACAACTATGCAAATTCCCCCCAACCCCTACTCGTATGCAGCATGCGACTCTGAAAGGAGTGTCGGCGCTTTCTGCGTTTCGCACAGTTCCTTTTGTTCTTGCCTCTTTAAATTCACCAGCCCATGGTAAACTACCCATGTCACTATTGCTTGTGGAGTAATCCGGATTCGCACTGGATGTTTGTATTGGAAATCGGCAGTCAATTAGCAGAATTAGTTTGGCAGATGACACTTACAAGAACTCCTGCTCCGAATGCTATGGCAGCGGCTACCCCAGAGGGGGCATCAAGGTCTGGCGCAATAACACCTGCAGGAGACCCAGAAATTGCCAGTTTAATCTGCTGTCCAAACTTTTCACCCCCCAACACCTACAAGAGGACGAATGGTAAAGCAGTGACGGATGACATCCCTCTATGTCTCGAGCTACCAGCTACTGGAAGGGGTCTGCCGCAGCCCTGTGGAGTGGGGTGGAGATGCCGCCAAAGTGTCAGAGCGGCCGCCACAAGGTACAGGTGACCAATGCCAGCAGGCCCCGCACGGCCGACAGCAACAGCTCCCATCGAAGAAATTGATACTACTCCGCGAATGAAGACGAGAAAGCATGGTTTGTCTAATCAGGGGTACAATCATCAAGACATTAACTTTATTATGATTGCTTACTTGAGTATTAAGTTAAAATATGGTTGTCGCTTTATAATGCACAAACATTTTGTAAAATATCACGAGGGACAGGGTGTTAACGAGTGGAACCTACTGCCAGCAGTCTTGTAGAGCTCTGATATTCGCTTCTAGGCTTTCTACCAGTGGCTCCGGCGGCTCTGCTTCCTCTGTGGCTGGCTGCCTGTCCTTGGATCATCACCCGCCTTGTTGCGCGCAGCGGCAGTGAGTGGAAGGTCACGTGACTAGGATCTGTTTCACGTATATTTGTAGGTATTATGTTTTAATTTGAAAATTGGTAAATAAATGGAGTGCACCTTTTAGTCGTTGCTCATTGTCTCCATGTTTTAAAATATCTCCTGCTCTTTCTTAGTCTATATTCCTTCTGTATTGGTGCTGTTAATGCCGTGGATGCGTATGTCTACGGTGATCATAATGGAAGCATCTTGGGAAATTTAGGCCTGTTATGTCAGACAGGCTCGCCCGGCAGGAGCTTTTAGATAGTGGTTTATTCTCAGAAACACAGCAGGAATCCATCTTAAGTCACAGTCCAGAGCCAGAAGCCCAAAGCTTCCTCCGGGTTTGTCACATGCCAGCACAGATGACACTGCGAAGAGCAGTAACCCTGGGAGGGCTATTTAAACATAGTAATATTTATTAACAGTAAATTAAATGTACTCCTGCAGGAGTATTAGTAAATTACTCCCAGATCAGCTCTATATCTTTTACATCAATTTATAAATCAAGATAACTTCACGACACGACAAGGGCTATTAGGCTACTCCTGGGATGTGTGGCATTACCTAGAAGCAAAACAAGCAATCGAAATTAACACTCTTAGGGCCACATGCATCATACCGTGCATTTGCGATTCCTAAATTGCGATTTTTAAGAAATCGCAATTTAGGAATCGCAAATGCTTATGCATGTAGGAATCACAAAACAATTTACGATTCCTACACATTCCATAGTTGTGACTCGCAAATTGCAATTTGCAAATAAGGAATTGCTTCCCATTCATTCCTATGGGCCTATAGGCCCATAGGAATCAATGGCAATTGCATGCACAATTTGCGAGTACCAAATAGGTACTCGCAAATTGCGCATGCAATTTCAAGGGTGCCAAAAAGACACCCTGATGCACCACTGAACTTGCAATGTCAACACATGTTGCACACAGATGCCCCAAGGACATGTATGTGTCCCACTGCAGAAATGTGCTGAAGGCCTCAAACAGCGCACAAGAAATCGTGCATCCCATGGGCAAGACCTTGTCGAACAAAATAGCTCTTTCAAACTGCATCCCCAGTAACGAGAAATCATCGGGGTGTATGGGAAGGAGGCAAAAGGCCGATTTCACATCACATTTGGCCATCTCCGCCCACAGCCCACAGCCCACACAACCGCACTAGGCGGACCGCATCGTCCACCGAAGCATACAACACCCTCGAATCCTCCTCAGCAATGAAGTCGTTAACGGACCTCCCTTCGTGCCAAGATAGATGATGAATCAATCTAAATTCTCCTGGCTCCTTCTTAGGGACCACCCCCAGGGGTGATATAATCAAATCTTCCATGGGCCAACAGTCAAATGGGCCCGCTATTCTCCCTTCCTCCACCTCTTTCTTCAACTTACCTGTCTGGTAACTCCTTGGCTGACCTCAAATTCTCCGCCCACCTCCATTCCCAGGGTCCTTGGTAACCCATCCGAAAACCTTCCGTAAAACTCCATTGAATCCGCAATGCGGCCTCTCTGTCTGGGTCCACTGAGAGCCACGGACCCATGGCCTCAACCCTAACTGGGGTAGGAGCCCTTTGGCCCAGACTGTCTTCTGCCCTTCGTTGCCCGCCACTGCTCGGATGGTGTGGCCAACGTAAAACACTGTGTAAGCAGGTGGCGTCCCCCACATTTCGAGCATTTGTGCTCGAACTTGCAGGGGTACCTGGTGCAGAAGCCTTTGTTGAAATTCCAACAAGCTCCCGTGCTACTTCCACTTGGCTTCGGTGATGGACCCGCACTCCCTGTGTGACCCATGTGTCCTCCCGCCCCTGCCTGGGCGGGACGCACCGGAAAAGACCAAAACATCACCGGCAGGCCACTGGCCGTGTGTGTGGATGCGGACAACTGCGTGGACGACATCCACTGCATCCACAACTCCTGGTCCACCTCCCCCCACGGCTTGTCAGGATTGACACTAATCCTAGCTCTGAACTCCTCGTCATAACTGAGCCATGCAAAACCACCGAAATGCATCTGTGCTTTCCTGATGATATCCATGTATTTCAGTAACGCTATCGCCCTATATAGATGCTTCTCGCAATATATGCTGGCATAAATAAGAAAAGAGGAGGTCCAGTTTTCCATGTTGACTGGCACCCGTGGCCTCCTTGTCAGTTCCCACTCTTCCTCTTTGGAACCCTCCTTGGACTGAATCTCTCCTTGTAGCAGTTTAAATATGTCCATGTATTCATGCTTCCAAATCCTGGTCCGAGTCTTTTCCGACAAGTGAGACCCCAACAGCGTAGCCAAACCCATGTACGGCAACTTCTTATGATGTTTGTCGTCGCCCTTGTCCTCCTTCCCCTCCTGCCCATCAGTCTTGTCCGTCTGGACGATTGCCACCACTAACTGCTTCACCCCAGGCCCCTTGACTCCCACCATAGGCGCTACTGCCGGGCTGGCTGGTGCTCCCGTGTCTCTCACTGACCCCTCCCCCACACCCACTGACCGACCGGCAGGCTTGCCTCCACCCCCCTTTGGGGCCAAGGTCCCAAGCAGCCCACCAATCACCCTAACCCGACAAGGTAGCGTGTGACTCCCGGTCCTTGCCTTTGGCACCAACCTTCTTCTGGCTCGCCGTCTTGCTCTTGCTGGTGCTGGCCGGTGGCACCTGAAAGACACCAACTTTTCCTGTTGCCGTCCCTGATGGGCCCACAGTCGCCCGCGTCCAGTCTTCATCCTCACACACTTCCCCTTCTTCCAACTCATCGCTCTTTTCATCATAATCCAGGTGCACCTCCACTTCCACCTCAGCAGGCGCCCACAACACCTCACGTAACGCTCTCTTCACACCTTTCCCTTTCACTCCAGGCACACCACTACCCTCCACCGCCATCCAAGCACCATCGGGTCTCTGCGCCATCTCGGCTGTCCCTAACCCCGTCATGGGGTGCCTCCTCTCTTCCACCCACACCCACTTGCTTACCTGGCTCTGAGCCACAGCTCCCAGCTCCGCCCAGGCCTCCTTCTCTGACGTGGGCGTAGGGGGCCTTTCTGCCTTCCCGGCCCCCAAATCCCCACCACCTTTTCGGCCCGGAGATCCTGCCTCTTCTGTTCAGTCTCTTGTATCAACCTACGCTGATCCTTTATCTTTTCTTCAAGGGACATGCCACTCCACCTAGGCAATACTGGTGGAGAAACCTGCACTGCCCTGACCAGCTCCCCAGGCCTGGCTGGCCCAGTCACACTGTCCCCTGTAACACGTTGGGACCAAAGCTGGGGAATAGCTATGGGGGCGCTCCCCCCCACCCCGTGGCATCGTGACCCCTTTTCCCCCCAGGTAAGGTCAATGGGAGCGTCTTCCCAGCCCCCCTCATCCCCCTCCTGACCTTCGCAGCCAGATAACTGCAGGGCAAAGCCATCAGCTACAGGTTCCCCACCCTCATCCCCCTCCTCACCCTCTGAAACCACCTCAGAAATCAAAACAGACCCAGCACCTGACTGGGCTTGCTCCTGCAGGGTCTGACCCCTCTCCTGCCCCGGGGAACACCCAGGCTGCACTGCCGGCTCAACGCGAGGACACGCCAGGGATTCCTCCCCATGCCCCTCCCCTCCCGGAGCCACAAACTGTACAGACGCATTCTCTGTAATGTGCGCAGGCCGGCTCCTGCGCCGGCCCCTGCTCTTCCACTGCTCCGATTTAACCAGGCCCCGCCCCCTACCCGGCATTCCTTTTTTGGGCGGTGATGGCTCATCCATACACGCCACCACCGCTGCAGCAAACCCCACCGACGCGGACCTTGGGGCGCGGGCCATCCTCACCCACGCCTGGTCGAGGACGCCAGGACTACGGGAACGCCCTCTACGCCGGGACCACCGCCAAACTTCAGAAAAAACTCCAGCGAATACAGAACGCCTCTGCTCCACTCATCCTGGACATCCCCCGACACAGCCACATCTCGGCCCACCTGAGAGACCTGCACTGGCTCCCCGTCAGCAAAAGGATCACCTTCAGAGTCCTCACCCACGCACACAAGGCTCTCCACGACATGGGCCCCGAATACCTCAAAACCCGCCTCACGTTCTACACACCTACCTGCCAGCTCCGCTCCGCCAGCCTCGCTCTCGCCACGGTCCCACGGATTCGTAGAACCACCACCGGAGGAAGATCCTTCTCCTACCTGGCGGCCAAGATGTGGAACTCCCTCCCAACCCACCTACGAATGACCCAGGACCATCTCTCCTTCAGGAGGCACCTCAAGACCTGGCTTTTCGAGCAGTAGCGGCACCCCTCCCCCACCCCCCCAGCGCCTTGAGACCCTCGCGGGTGAGTAGCGCGCTCTATAAATGTGATTGATTGATTGATTGACACAGGAGGTCTGCCCTGCACTGACCGTCCCAGCACCTACAAAGCGGCCCGGACCACCTACACATCCGGCATCTCCATAGCAGGCTGCAGAAACCGATGAGTGGTGGAAAACGGATTGGGGGCTGCCTAACACACGACCTGCAACGCGGACACTGCACCTCTATAACAGCTAGCCTACCCCGTACCAATCGACCGATTGGGCCCACTAACACTACCAACTGCCCAGTCCCTCTCTAACTACGCTAACCAAAATTCCTCACAACCCTACCCCAATGGCGCTGGGTTGCAGGAAGAGGATGAAACCTCCTCTCCTGCCCCCTATAACCCCTCGGCCTAAACCCCACCCCTGGCCCAACCTCCTGACCTCGCTACACCTAGTTCTTCCTTTCAATGCGCGAACACCCCGGGGGAAGACTGGTCTGTCGACCCTACTTCCCCTGGGGGCTGGCATGCACATGCAGGCAAGACCGGTGTTGCCCCTGTGGCACTAAACATTTATTGCTTGAGTTTCCCTTCCTTTTATGTATGCGGCAACGGGGAAGCGCACTGCACTAAGATGGCGGCAAAATGGTCGCAAAAAGTTGGACCAGTGTATCTGGAATGAGTTTGACCCGCCTGTTGCAGTGGCGCGATGCACATGAGAACTGGTTAATTGGTTTGTATGTACTATGCAAATTGGCTTTATTCAGCCTTTAGTTCACTAAGATATGTGAAGCCGTCTTAGTGACATGAGGAGTAGAGGCAGAATTACGTTGGTATCAGAAGCCTCCAGGAGCTATTTTAAGTCAGTTAATCAGGCCTCTCACCAGTTGCAGATTAGAGTTCCCGGGAATAATGGACAATCCCAAAATCCCGCTTTATGCAGTTTGCTTGCTAGGGAACTGCAACAGGAGCTGTTTACTCAAGGGTAACCCTCTGATGCAACAGGTAGGGATGCTGGCAATACTCCCCCTGATGCTTTCGGGCCTCGCCTGTCAGCTGGAATTACGGGCATTTCTTTATTGAAGTAGGTGCAGTTCTTGTTGCTAGACATGTAAGAGGCTGCCTTCAGCCCCTGTGGTAAAGCAACACAAAGCCGAGATAATAGGTGGGCGAGCTAAAAAATTGTCGGGGGATCCGATCCAGGGGTCTGGCCTGGCTCTACGAGCCCATGCATGAGCATATGTATCATGCAACAAACATCGTAAGACACGATAAAGTCTTTAAAATTCGAAACATGCAAGTATATATGTCTGCCACAGGTAGAAGCAGTTCACCTTTGTACATCGTATTATATCAGTGCATTCAGCGGTGGTTATTAGACATGTATCCTGTAGGCAGGGTCTTGGTCTGTCCCTAGATGGAAAGCGCAATGGTTTTATCCGTTTTCTTTATGCGTGTGGCGAAGCCTCATGGTTTCGACGAGGCCGTGCTTCAGTTCCTAGTTTTGGTGAGTAGTGACGCTCATCTCCTGTTCCAAGCACATGAACGCCAATCCATGTAATATTAGTTGTCAAGAAAGGTTGGCATGTAGCCACAGGCTTTATTACGAGTTATGTCTGCGACACAAATACGAAAGCCATCTCCAAAGGGGGTGTAGTTGTCTCCAAAAAACAGCTACCGCCATCACAACAGGGGCGGGCAATAAACTGAAGTGGTGTGCAGAGGGAGGAACATAACCCAGTGCAATGAGAGCTGACCAACATAAGTAAGCACACCCAGGAACTTGGACTTTGAGGGCGAAAAAAAATAAAACAAGGGGAAGGTGGTGCCACAGCTTCCAAACCGTGCATGGAAACCAAGGGATGGAGGTAGGAGTAATAAACAAAGCAAGAAAGTACTCGCGGCATCATGCCATCAGCGCTGCCTGCATGCAAACTGACAGCCTCTAATTATCCTAATGTGGCTTGAAAGGTTTGTTGTGGTATAAATACATGTCTATGGATACATTTAAATCCTGTGCCGGTGCTTCCCTAGGCCAAGCACCCAGCCAACTCCACCCAGGGTGTTCCTTTTAAATTCTAAGCTTGGGCTTTGCTAGGCCAAGCACCTCCCGCCTTTAAATATAGTGGCGGGTGGATGACAGACGACTACTATGCATTGTAGTCCTCTTTATCTCATGGAAAATTGCCTATACCCTGATTTATAGATAGATGATGCACTGTAGCTATATAATTCATGTGTGATGCGAAGGGCTATGATACTCTACAGTGTGAGAATTAGCGCTATAAAACAGATAGAATACATGGGGGTGCGATGGAGAGATGAGGGGCAGTGTTAGAGGATGGTAGTGGGGGAACTGGTGAAGAAGCAGGTCATTACGGGTGGGAGGCACCACCCATGCTAAAGAATGCCCTGCACCATCCAAAATCCATTGGAAGACTTAGTAGGTTAAACGGTATTGAAGTTCCTTACGAAGTACAGCATGATTTGAATCAAGGGACGACTTTGCGGGAACTTTATATCAGCTACAATAGCAAACAGTCTTTTAACATAATAATAATTGGATAAGAGAAGCATCATCATAGAATTAAATACACAGATGTTATAAAGATACCTACAAGCAATAATTGATGCCTGGATTACAGGACTAAGCGTATTAAAGGAGGTGGCCTGGGCATTTAAGGATTTCTCAGCCCAATGGTTAAGCGACCCTAGCTCGCCCTGAAGCGGACAATTGGGCTGCAAGGGATTGACATGGATAACCAGGGTGCAGTATAACAGACATCTTCCAAGTCTCCTATAGTGCAATAATATAAAAGGCCTTGAAGAAAGAGCGCCAAGTGCTACACTCAGCCCTGGAAGCTCAACCGAGGGTATTACACCCACTAATATTACCACATCGGGAGGAGGGGAAGGTCCCAAATGAAACTCATAGGGGCAAGGCAAACTATCGCGGTAGAAGTAGCTGAGAGGGAGTACCTGAACACAGCTAGTGCTGCTAAGCAGCTAGCTGGCCAGTAGGAATCAGCTTGTGAGAGGCAATAAACAAACTGACTATGAGGGTCACCACGTGCCTGATGAGGAGAATGACTGTTGGATATCCGGCATTTTAATCATGGGTATGGAGCAAAGGGACCAAAGAAAGGGGCCCTGGAGCGTCAATCAGCAGGGGTGTACCCCCTATGCTGACAGCCGCAGTGGCAAATGACCTCAGACCCTTGGTTAGGCAACTTAGCTAGGCACATAAGGACCTGCTGCGGTACAAGTACCAGTGACAATTCAACAGTCATTATTGAGGCCGGGACAAGGTACCCCAGCCCAATTATACGGGAGGAGTAAATGTAACACGAGAAAAGGCAACGGTCGGGACAGCACGGCCAGAGCAGTGGAGACAACGTCATAAAGCATAAAAGCAGCTGGTAGGCCTTCAGAAGGGAAGATTTTGCCTTTATAGTGATCCTTGGGAGGCCTGATGCCGGGACACCGAGGTGCGCTGATGAGAGCTGGGCAGGTTAGTTGAGGGCCGCGCCGAAAAGAGGAAGAAGGAGCAAACCCCAGAATGGCGAAAGGGAGCGCTCCCTGGGGACGTGAGCCCCACAGCGGCGTTGCAGTAAACAGGGGTATGTTGGTTGGTAAAGGAGGCACACCATAGGGTGATGTGCCAGAGAAAAGTTACTTACCTCAGGATGCCTTACGGCAAGGTAAGTAGGCTGACGGGGGAGTAAGTGGAGCATGGCCCTCGCAGCCCAGGCCCGCTGGTTGCTAGGGCACAAAAGGGATAGACAAGGTAGCGAATTGGGCTTAACAGCAGTAAGAGGCTACCCCCCTCTCGATCAGAGAGAGAACCAACAAAAACCTACAAAAACTGTATGACCCCAAAAGCGGCATGTATGATGAACGCAACAACAAAACGTGCCAGAACTATGACAAACAAATGACAAGGACTTGATTGATATATGGCAGATATGATTTAAGACCTGTCAACCACTAATTTATGACCTGTCTCGTAATTATGACCCTGGTAAAATGATTTGTGACACTCAAAATGATTTATGCCACTGTATTATTAAATATTTATGGCCTTGTCATCTTGAATAACCACTGTGATTTACGAGGTCAATTATATAACGTAAAGACAATGCATGTAATAAAACTGCAGCCAAGTATTCCCACAGAAAATGTAAATACTTGACTGGTGTAAGTTATCCATAAATGTATATGTAGGATGTGTACTAACTGGAGTGGGCCAAGTGTGGGGTTATCTAGGTTATTTCAGGGAGCGTGTCAGAGGCGTGGTGTCTTGGAGCCATGGGGACTACAACCCCCACCTGGCTTTGCGGCAGGTGCCGCCAATGTTCGTCACTCGTGCCACGAGGATCTTAAAGACTTCTTGAGGCTCCTGCAGCGCGGGAGCCTGTCATTAAACTTGGCACTTTCCTAGGGACTCCAACCCCCATCTGGCTTTGCGGCATGCGCTGCCAATATTCGTCACTCACGCTATGAGGCGCTTAAAGGTTGCTCGGGGCTCCGAAGCCCGGGCCAAGGGCAGGCCCGTCCACATCCGTCAGAGCCCAGAGGAGGCTGGGCTGGGGCCCCCCTCTAACTCCTACGCTCCCAGCTCCAGAATTGCAATGGGAAAGAAAAAGCTGCAAGCAATTGAGGAGGTAACTGTGACTTCCCTAGATACCTTTCTGGCCAAAGCGACATCGGTATTAGAGAAAGCAATTGCCCTCACAGAAAGAAGACTCTCGCTGGTCCCAGGGGTGGGGCACCTATCTACTTCAGCTGTTCATCCAACACAGGGTGTTTCAATAAATACAGATGAGGTTGCCCCAATAGAACTGCCGGCGGTTGTTAAATCGCCCATGGAACGTTCAGAACTTGTTACTACATATAAAAGGAAATCGATGGCCCCCACCTCCGTAAATGGTAAACGTAAAAGAGGCAACTCAACATTATCTCCCAAGTGTCCAGCTAAAAAGATCAGAAAGGTCCCTCTGCCACCGAGTTCATCCTGTATGAATGGTCAGCAACACTTAGATTCTACTTCTCCCCTAAACTGTCTCAAACTCCTGGACAATTTTAAACAACTTTTGTAACCTATTTACCAGTTTAGATTCTCTGGATTGTATTTTACAAGGTTTATTTTGGACCAAATTGGTACAAGAAGCGGTGGTAGACCCTGGTGCTAGTTCAGCTACCTCTAGCGTTCAACCTCAAACTATGGTTATCTCTGAAGCTTGTACATCCTCTAAAAACAATAACTGTGAAATTCACAATTTTTGTACTAAATGTAACAATACTATTTCTGGGTGTGTGCAAGCTAATTCTCCTTCTAGCCCTATTTCGACGGGCCACCTTTGTGTAGTAAATGAGATGGCTCCCAGTAGGGCTCCTAGTATGGCTCCTATAGGTGCTAACCATGCAAGTTTGGTTCCCAGGTGTTGTCCCCCGCAGGTGACTACACAAGATTTTAGAGGTAAGGGGCAACTACATGAAGCACAAAGAACTCAGGTTAAGGCAAATCGACCATCTATGCAGGTACAAAGTAGCTTAAACCAACAACATGAGAACCTCCTTCCTGCTGCTTACCCTCTTGTTTTAATTTTGGTAAATGTGCCTTTACTGCACCCACATCTATAAGAATCTCCAACTCAGTTGATGGCTAAGGCTCGATACTGGCTGAATCAAACTTCAGACAAAGGGCACTCGCTCCAAAACCACCAATTAATGGCTAGAAGAATGCAGTGTATAGGTTCTGATGTAAAAACAATCAACAATGACTGTGTAATTTTAAATTTGATAATGAATGGTTGGTGAGAGATCTATTAGAGAGTCTAACGGCTGCCCCCTCCCTCCATTCTCAGATTTATGCAGTTTCTCTTGGCTTCTTTTATAGGCCCATATCAGAACGCAGCAATCGGGGCTATCCCTCGGCGAGACCCGGCTATAAGTCTGCACAGGAGGCTTCCAATCCCCTTGCCTTATCTAACAGGTACTCAATGTTGATCAAACGGGTTCTGAACTGGTACCTGCAGAGTGGGCTCGGCTGGTTGGCCCAGATTCTCTAAACAGCATCACGCCTTGACTAATTGACAATATTTTATCACTCTCCCCAGCAACGACGGCGCATCATCTACAAGACCCTAGCAGTGACTTAACTTTTTTATCATGGAATATAGCGGGGTACGGAAATAAAAAAAAATTGGCATAAGGTGTTTATGACTTCAGATATTATCTGCTGTCAGGAAACTTGGGCAGAACAGCCCCTCTATGTAAATGGTTATCGCTCTTATGTTACCCCAGCAGTTCCATCAGTAGCTGGTAGATCCAAGGGTGGTTTACTTACACTTATTGCAAATACAATCACCCTAGGCAAGGTGACCGTTATTAACAATTCACCCCATTTTCATGTTATTATGGCTGATGGCCCTGGGAAAGCTGATCTGCTATTGATCAATTTTTATAATAGTCATTTTAAGAATCCTACACATGTGACAGATGAGCTAGGTGGAATATTGGAAGCTCTATTAACACATCATCCACATTCTCTTTTTTTAATCTGGGCTGGGGATTTTAATACACAATTTTGCATTAAATCGGACCTGCGTATTTGTGGTGTAACCAACTCCAATGATTTGTTGCTTGTCCATTTTGTGCATCATAATTATGGAAACATTTTAAACAGCTTTTTATCAACCTGGGATTTAGCTATAATAAATCTGTGTCACCGCATGACAGGCCAACCCCTCCCTACTTTTTAACGTACTCGTGTCACATCGACAATTGATTTTATAATTACTCAAACCAATAACAAGAGTAGCATTAAGTCTTCTAAGGTAGATCTGACAGAGTTCAGCAATCATGTTCTCCTTGATTTCTGTTTTGTTTGGACTTTTCCTGGTAAGACAAGATCTCAATGTGCCACAAAACCAATGTTGAGTAGGAAAAACGGATGCACCCTCAAATGGGATAAAATTGATCCAACTCGCTTTCTCCCAAAAGTTGTAAAAGAGGTATTACTCAAGATTGATTCCTGTTGAGACACTAATACTGACAGTTACCAGGTAGTGATATCATATAATAAAATGTTAACATCTATAAATTCTAATCTTACACGATCACCCATGAGAAAACTCCTTCCACGAAAAGGTGGTTTGAGTCAAACTGTTCGAGATCCTCAAGAGCACTTCGAACAGCCCTTAAAATGAATCCCAGAAACAAAGATCTAATAAAAAAGCTGTGAGCTGACTATAAGATAGCTAGAACGATGAGAACAAAGGATTCATGGGATGAAGCTTGGGAGAAATTGGGAGAGGCATCAAGAAGCAAAGACAGTAAGGCCTTTTGGTGGGTGGTAAATGCCCCCTTCCTGCAGGAAGAGGGGGCCCCTCTCTTGATACCCACATAGATGAATCCACCTGGCTCTTTCACTTTCAGAGCATCTTTAATGTAGAGAAGGATAGAGCAACAAATCATTCGGTTGATTCAACAATTGCCCACCGGGGTATGGAATTCTCTATCGAGGAAATTAAGCTTGTACTTACCCAATCGTCAGCCTTAGAGGCTGCAGGGCCGGAAGGGGTCCCTCTGGATATCTTTTTCACACAAACAATTTATGGATACCGCTCTGGGGACAAGGTTTTAACGCAATTTCTAAAATGGGACCTCCAGTATCTTGGAAACATTTGGTGATCATCCCCATATACAAGAAGGGTGATCCCATGAATCCAGCAATGTATTGTCCAATTTCTCTGCTGGATTGCACCCCTAAACTAATGGGGAGATTGCTCTTAAATAGGCTGGAGAAGTGGGCATTCACCTACAGGGGAGGGGTACAACCGACCAAGGGCTTAATCTGGCCTTACTTGCAGCAAAGTATGTTTGCGCAAAAAAGGGCCAGTTTTATATGGCTTTTGTGGATTTGTCCACAGCCTTCGACTGCGTGGACCACTCAAAATTGTGGGTTCTCTTGGAGTCGATGGGCGTAGATAATTCCTTTTTTTTTTAATAGGGACCTCTATAGAGAGGCGGGGGCTGTTGTTAGATTTGGTTAACAGGGGGAATGTACAGACATTTTTTAAATTGAAAAGGGGGTGCAATAGGGGTGCATCCTCACCCCCTTTCTGTTCTCCCTATATACCAACAAATGTAATGAAGTCCTGACCGCACAGTGCCTTGATGTTCCATCAGCAGGCGGCTTATAGCTGCCAGCTCTCTTCTACCCAGATGATGTAGTCTTCATGGCCAGGACACCTGTGGCCCTACAGCGCCTGATTAGCTCTTATTCCTCTTTTATGGCTGATATGGGTTTGTTGGTTAACAGATCGGAAACCTTTATAGTGATAGCAGGAATGGAAAGGAAAAAGTCTATTTCATTTCACCTAGATGGGGGTTCTTTGGAACGGGTAGAGTCCTTTATGTACCTAGGCCTCTTCTTTGATTCCAAACTTAATTGGTCTGCTACTGTTGCAAACAGAATGAACTTGTTACAAAAAAGCATAGCTGACCTGTGGAAATTCGCCTCTAAATTGGGCAACAAATCAATTATAGAGATGGTAGAAATATGCCTGCAAAATCTGTTGCCATAGCCACCTATGGCACAGAAATTTGGGGCACAGCTGAAGTGGGTGCTTTGCAGAAAGTGGAGGATAAATTAGTTAAAAAATTGCTTTCAGTTAATCCAGCCTGTTCAAATCTGATCGCTCACAACGAACTAGGCCTCCCTTTCATTACTGATGCATTCAAACTGTCCCCGCTCCTCTTTTGTGTTGTGTTATGTGTTGTGTTGTGTATATGGAAAAGGGACTCAGTTGGGCTGAATCAAGCTGCAATCAAAGATATAACAAACCTTGACTGAGCCAATAGGGGATACCTTGTTTGCCTGGACTTCGCCGTGGGCTGTTCCCTGCACCTGTGGTGTTTTTCTTCTGCCGCAGCTCCTCGCCGGACCCGCTCCGCGGGTCCCGCTTCGCGGTGTGGAGAGAGGCGCCTTGAGCATAGAGGGGCTCTGATCTTGGACACCGGACTCTGGGCTTTGGCAGGCAAGTACAGGGCTGCGAGCGGACCCGCAGGGACTCCAACTCCCAGGAGCCCCTGCGTGAGGTCAACCCACAACACCTGGGTCGCTCTCCCTGACTGCCACGCCCCCCGCCCCACCTCCTTCTCTTTTATTTTTGCACTAGGATCCCGCTGCGCGGGAGCGCGCGGGAGGGCGCCGGGAGAAGCCCGGGACAAGGGCGGGGCCGTCTGTGGCCGTCATAGGCCGGAGTAGGCCGGGCTGGGCCTCCCTCTTGGTTCTGCCGTTTGTCATCAAGTCCCTAGCACTACAAGCTGATAAATTGCCACATAGCTATCATCACACTCTAAGATACCATGCCGTCCCCGGTAAAGGAAAGTACCCCCATAAGGCAGGCAGGAACAAAAAATATGACCTTAGAGAATTACTTTCCTCGGGCGGGGGGAGATGGGGACAAGGAGAACACATTAAGCCGGCTCAGAGCTGAGCGGAGACGCTCTATAGATAATTTGAAAGGTAGACCTCTAGGAGACTATCCTCCCACACCTAGCGAAGACTTGACACTAAATGAAGATGTTCCGATCCTGCTTAGGGATGTTACAAAAACGCCCCCAGTGGTACTTATGAGCTCAACCCCAGTGAGTAGCACAAGCCCAAGTAGGGGGACGATTGACTTAATTTCTCAACCGCCCCCAGCATCAAAGTCTAGGAAAGCCAAACCTAAAATAGCTGTAGCACAAGGGGTTTTTGGGCCCCCACCAAACAAACGTAGGAGGAAGTCGAGGGGTGCCCAGGCTAAAAACAAACCAAAGATCCCTCATACTGATTTTGGGAAGTCATCCAAACCCTCCATATCAACTGTGACAACGGTGGCTGACTTACATTCTAAACCCGCTGCACAGGATGGTGTGGCTCCCGTCCTGACTAAAGAGACGGCTAGCGACATTGTTAATGCCCCCCTCTCTGTTGCTCCGCTGGGTAATTTGGAATTCCTGCTTAGGTCACTTTTGTTACCAATTAGTGAAAGCATCAAAAAAGTGGAAATCAGACTAACCATTCTTGAGGCTACACTAAGCAGTATGAAAAATCCGGCCAATTCTCATGAGAGGGCTCCTAAACCTATTGCCACCCCAACAGCTCCAAAAAGTGTTATGCATCTTGCTCCCTCACAGGTTGCAACTGCGGCCGCCCCACCACAAACCCAGAGGAATAACCCTGCCCCAAATAAGCCACCTAACCCCATAGGACCTATACCCCCTGCAAATGCTGTTCCCCCGGTACAGCCCCCAGATAGTGTTGCACCTACTCCACTAATGAAGCTTCCCCCCAGGCCACGTAGACCCAATTTACCACCAGAGGCGAATGACTTTACAGTAGTCATGGCGGGCGTCCCACCACTAGAGGCAGGTGAAGCCGAGGATTTCTGTGCTCTGAAAAGTAGGGTGATTAAGTGGCTAAATTTGAATAGACCCTTACCCGTACACTTAAGCAATGAGATCATAATGGTCAGAAGGGTGCCTTGGATAGGGAGAACACGCAAATCCATCATAGGGGATTGCATATTGGTGAGCTTCAGGGATGCTGGAACAGTTGCTCACATATGCCAGGAAAAGAATAGATCACAGGTAACAACAATTCAAACACTTCATGTGTCTTTCTTCTTTCCCCCCACCCCAGCCCCTGTACACGTGACCCGTTCATATGACAACTGGGAAAGGGTGGGTCGAAGGGGTGTTCATCACGAGTTCAATCCCAGGCCATTATTTAGCCGCCCAGAGCTACCCTTCCACACATTCAATCGGCTCCACTGCCTGGATGGTCTTGAGGGGGTAGATTGACAAAGAGATAATGGTATATGGGGTATAGGGGGTAGAGGGGTTCCAAATGCTGAGTGGGAGAAGCACAGCCCCGAGGCAAAACAAAAGTCATCAAGTTGCGCCCGGAGTTATGTGCTGGATGAACCTAGGGTTGTAGATATTGCATGTATAGGTGACGCACAGGGACCGGAATTGGGAAAACAAGTGCGAGAATCACCTGGTGGGTCACAGGGAGGAGGGGTCCAGGGGGGTGAGGCACTAAAAATCATCTCATGGAATATAGCTGGCCTGGCTGGGAAATTTAATAACAAAGAGTGGCTTGACTATATCAGAAAATTCCATGTAATTTGTCTGCAGGAGACCTGGGCCCAGGAGAATAATTTCCATCTGCAAGGGTATAAGTGTTTTTTTGTTCCTGCTCAAAAATCAAGATCAGGGAGAGCCATGGGAGGTTTAGCTATTTATATAGATCTGAGCCTTCCGGGAAGTTACACTTGCCTTGATTGGAATTCCCACAGGATTCAGGCAGTCAGGTTCACTGGGAAAGGTCTTAGATTTGTTGCAGTAAACCTTTATAACAACGAGATAGCGGGATCTAACATCTCTCTTGTTACTGAATTAGATAATAGGTTGGGCCAGGTCATAACAGGCCAAAAAAATGGGCAGCCACATGGGTTGGTGGTTATGGGAGATTATAATTGCCACTTGTGCCCGGTACTGGTCCAAATAAGCACAGATTGGTCCCGATGCCCTATGGAGAAGGGACCGCATTTCTCTCATACGCCGTTGGGCTCAGCTTTCAGAATCTTACGGTTTAAATATGACCTTGAACACACCATTAATATGGTAGGGATGCAGGAGGATGGCACACTCCCCCCCACATTTAAGGGTAGAGGATGCTCTTCCTTCATAGATTACATTCTGGTCTCAAGGTCCTTAATTAATAAGACAACTAGTGTAGGGATCGAATGGAGTGGCTTTAGTGACCATAACCCTCTTGTTTTGGAGCTGCAGTATATGGTGGGTCTAAGTATTAGAGTTCAACGCACCTTCACTGAGAGAGCAACAGACCAAGGCAGGAGACTAAAATGGGCTAAAATAGACGGGGAAAAGTTCTACAAGGGCCTGGTGGACGCAGGCATACTTGCTATTAATGATTGTTTGGACACAGAAGTCCGCGGACCGAGGATAATGGAAGCTTTCGACCAGATCGCTAATCTGGTCGATGGTTTGCTAAAGACTAGTGTCCCATTTAAGAACCACGGGAATCCCCGATGGTTCGACAAAGACTGCTCTAAAGCTTTGAGGGAGCTGAAAAGCTGCCTTAAAACTAAACCAAGGGTCCCCCACAAAGTTAAGGTGTGCAGAGAAATTTATAAAAAGGAAATTAAGAGGAGGAAACTTGCCTTGCAGGCGGAAGCATGGGCAGATTTACGAGAAGCGGGGGAAAGAAAGGACCTAGCAGGCTTTTGGAAAATAATTAATAACCCAACTTTCCAGGAAAAAGATACCCCGGATATAGGGGCCAATATTCTCCCAGAGCAGTGGGTCAACCACTATAGGGGCCTGTACAATCATGAGCCTGGTTCTACTGTAGACCTACCGGCCATTCCAACTGAGGCTCCACTGGTAGAATTCTCCATTAAGGAGATCATTGCAGGGATTGAGGGCCTGACCAAAAATAAAGCTCCGGGGCCTGATGGAATCCCCCCTGATCTTTTTTTGAGTAACATCGAACTCTGGGCTCCCCTAATGACAAGGGTTATTAATACTGCTATCATCTGTGGCCTGCCCCCGTCTTGGTCCACGGCAGTAATTGTGCCGATTTTCAAAAAGGGCAACAGGGATGACCCAAAGTGCTACCGCCCGATCTCCCTGATTGATGTGTCAGCAAAACTTTTGGGGAGGGCAATTCTTAATAGACTGTCCGAGTGGACCGAGGAAAAAAACATCTTCTCGGACACTCAATACGGATTTAGGGCAGGGAGGTCCACTAGTGACCAGTGCCTGAACCTTTATTTGCTGACTGCCAAGTATACCATGGCTAGTGATGAATCCATTTACATGGGTTTCATGGATCTGGCAGCAGCATTCGATCACGTCAATAGGGAAAAATTGTGGGGCATGATGCTTAGTATGGGGATAGAGAGTGGTCTAATTAATATATTGAGGGAACTGCACAGTGACACCACCGCCAAAGTCCGCTTTAATAGGGAGGGGGGGCTGACTAGTTCTTTTCCCTGTAAGAGTGGAGTCCGACAAGGCTGCATTCTTGCTCCCTTTTTGTTTTCCCTTTATATTAATAATTTGGAGCAGTTTCTGTTGGGTCTGAAGGCAGATTGCCCAAGGGTTGGGTCGCGTCATATTCCTGTTCTGCTTTATGCAGATGACGCGGTACTGATCGCACGGACACCAAGGAGCCTACAAATCCTGATTGATGGTTTTGTTAGGTTCATGAGTGCCCTGGACCTTTCTGTAAATCTGAGTAAATCCTATGTGCTCCTGGCGGGGAAAAAAACCAGCTCTAAATTTACACACAAAATAGGGAGCCACATTGTGGAAGAGGTCAAAACGTTTCCATACCTTGGTGTAACATTCGATGGTGCCCTGCGGTTTGATACCCTGGTGGAGGAACGTTGTGGTAAAATGATTGCATCTAACGGGGCAATTGCTAGCTATGGCAGGAGGCTAGGAAGATGGTCCCCGGAACAGGTGATAAATCTGTACAGCTCAGTATCATGCTCCAAGGTAATTTACGGGGCAGAAGTATGGGGCTTTGTCAATACCACTAGTATCCAACGTGAAGAAAATAAATATCTGAAATCACTCTTGAGGGTACCACAAAGTACTGCTGGTTTGATTGCCCATAGGGAGCTAGGGAGACCATATATAGAAGATTTGATAAAATTGAGGCCTATTATCGCTTGGTTAAAAATCTGGTACAATCCTGATGCGACACTTAGTAGAGAAATCTTATCGGACTGCCTAAAAAGGGACAAGTGTATGCGCATCCCCTGGCTCCTTTATGTGAAGAATACCCTGGAGGAGCTATGTTTTGGGAACCTCTTTACTCACCCTGTAACTATTGTAGCCCAGAATAAACTGCATGTAGGGAGAATTTTTCTAGAGCGGAAAAACCTACGCAGAGATGAGGCTGAAGGGTGCAAAAAGACAGTGAGGGCCCATCACCTAGTGAAGAGCGTGGAAGGTATGGAGCCATACTTGTTCCTCATGTACAATGCACAGGATAGGTTCCTGATGTGCCGTTTCAGATTGAACCTTCTCCCATTTATGTTGGCATCACCAGCGGGGTTTGCTACATCAATAGACCAGAAGGGGCCCTGCGGCTGCGACAACAGGTCTCCGCAAGACTCCCTTCATTTTGTTCTACTCTGCCCCTTTTACTCAATGCCCAGACGCAGATACCTTGTAAATATTTTGAAAAATGCTAATTTGGTCCTCGCTAGGGAGGCACTTGTATTCTTACAGAAAGCTGAGGAACCCCTAACACTGTGTAGTATTATGAACTTTATCAAGGTAGCACTTCGTTTAAGGCTTACTAGAGGAGAAGACTGAAATGTTTTTACTTTAACTTTTAAGTGTTAAATATGGCTATATTGTTGTATTTATGTTTTGTTAATTCACTGTACAAAGAACCCTGAAATGTTTAATGACTTTTTAACATGTAAATATGAGTGTGCTTTTATGGTGTTTTTTAATCACCGAATAAAGATTCTTTGACTTGACTGAGCCAATAGTATTCCCTTGCTTGTCTACGTCAGGAACTCTCTCACAGATCTGGGCTTAGATTTTTTGGACACAACACCCAGTCAATGCTTGTCTTTTTCTAAGAATAAGCTGAGAGAGGCCTTTATTACAAAATGTGTGTTAGAAAGATAGCAATGCAACCAAAGTAAAGTCACGGTTCTAGACTATCATACTCTGCCCAGAGTGTCATCGCTCTCCTTTGAGACTAATAACCTGCACCAATATCTCTTAAGAAGGATGAGGTTACATTTTATCCCCTCAATGTAGGATATCCAACTCTTGAACATTCATTAAACAACTTATCACCATGTCCTTGTGATGGCCTGTCTACCCAAACAATATCCCATATTCTATTCTTTTGTGGCTTCTATAAGACGGAAAGGAAAACGTATAGCCTCCCTCTGATAAAAAATGTTTAGTCTATATTCCTACTCCTCAGCTTTTATAGCTATTAATTCCCTGGAAACCCCCTAAATTTGTTTCATGTTAGCTAATTTTTTACACTCAGTCCTTCGGCCTCGGAGAAGATCTACAGACAGACTATTTTTATTAACCCATGGTCAAGTCTTCAGACTTCTGTAAATGAACTGATGCTAGATTTTAAATATGTTACCTAGAAATTGTCAAAGAATAAGAAAATGCTTACCTGAGGGTGATGCCATCTTCATTGTCTGTTGTAAATATTCCTCCTTATAATGAATAGCCGCTAGCTTTAGAAATGTGGATTTGTGTAAAATGTGATATTTTTTTAAAGGAAAGCGTATAAAATTAATTTGTAACTGTTTTTAATTATTTCTCGATCAAATTGTACTGTGATAATTATTTGTTCTTTTATGCATTTACTAAATGCGAACAAAGGCATTTGATTTTGCCCTGCATTGTTTTCCACCTCACGCCTCTGTGAGGCTTGAAGGACATTTATTTTATCCCCACTCTCTGAATGGCCTTGTGTGAATGAGAATGTAGTCGCAGTCCATGCCCCGCTCTTGTTTACATTCCAGCTGCATTCTCGGCATTTCTCTTCTCCATCCAAATCCCAGCCCTTGTCTGAATGTTAACTTTGAAGCGTTGCTGGACAAAACATACGCATTTCTGCTTCGGTTGGAAAATATGAACAGGTATCTTTAGTAAAAGCTTGGTTCCAATTTTTTTTTTTAAATCAGGGACTTGGTTTACCTCCGTGACAGCAGAACGCGCCCTTCTGAACCGTACCGTATTTAATAAGAGAGCATTTGCTCATAGTGGGATATATACGGGGCAAAAAGTTAAAGGACAGCAGGGCTTTCGCTAAGATAATGTAATGAAGCTCATTCATTTATTGCCCCTTGCATGTGTGACCTAATTCCATTAGGTGACTTCAAAGGGTTGTCGTAAAACAGGCACCCAGATATTATCACGAAAATGGCCTGCGGGCTAGGGCTGTTTTCTGTGCATCTGACACCTTTAACTGCCTTTGTAAAATGAGACTACTGCAAGCTTTAGGTAAATAACAGGGATAGATTGTCTGATATGAGCATTTTGTTTTCTTTTTCTAAGGCGGTTGCCTGCATCATTTGTGGTACTTGCCACAGATGTAGCTTTCTACCAGGAAGGTGGCCCGTGACCAAAGCACAGAATTAGCTAATTTTGTGTATGCACTTAAGCAACTTTAAGGTTCTGTGATTACTTCACCATCTCATGCTTTCTATTTTGTATTTGATACATACATATATCTGTCAGGTTGTGTTTTTTAGCCGCATATAGCTCATGATTCCAAGCTTTCTTCAATAAAGTAGTCTTTTTTAGGTCGAGGACCGCCGGTCTGCCTAAGGCAGAACCGGAAGTCGGAGATTTAATGACTTGGAGAAGAGGGGCTTGAACCCGCCCCTCTTCTCCCCTGTTCTCCATTGGCTGGCCTCTTGAATGCTGGCCAGCCATTGGAGAAGAGGTCAGTCATTCCGATTAGGCCCCGTCCTTTTCGAATCGGGGGGCGTGTTTTTTGCACGAAGTCTAATTATCTCCTCCAGCCAATGGCTGGAGGAGAGAAAAGACAAACACGCCCCCGAATCCGAAAATGCCGCTGCCTTTCTCCGAGGCATTTCTGCTCTGCCTCGGAGAAAGGCAGTGGTGTGTTTGTTTCTCCCTGGAAGCAAATCGCTTTTCGGCGAGATCTCAGCAGCGCCAGCTAGACCTATCCTATTGGATATTTTGTCAAAAGTCCCTTTGCTTGGTCTGTCCTCCCTCTCACCAGTCCGTGCTTGCCTAAATGTCTGTCTGGATGCGTGCACTTTGTGTTTGCATGTGCAGCACAGGGGTTGGCGAGAAGGGTCTGCCAGCCCGTCCCTCCTGCTGACGCTTTGCAGTGAAAGTGAAACCTCCCAGTTTAATGCCAGCCAGGGTGCCACTGCCTCTAGCCTGTTACTGACCCGAGAGTCAGGGAGGAGCCCGGTGCTACTACCCGCCTTGAGAGCTTCGTCACATGGGTCAATGCGTGGCGCCGTGACCAGGCTTCCTGGCCTGGACGACTGTTTTACGAAAAACTACGGAACAGTTGCTCCCACCGCAAAGTATGCAAGTACGCTTTCCCGATACCTAGCCAGTGTATTATGGGTGTTCCTTTATATTAGTCTGAAAATAGACCCCCACCCCAGTTTGTGATGTATATAGCGCCGTCATTTCGTCTTTTGAGCAGTCGGGCCTCACAGAAAGCGCGGGTGAGGTGCACAGGGCGGGGGAGGATTTGCCTTCAGGCCCACAGTGGTCACGTCAGAACGGAGCTGTGTGCGATCCATAATGGCCTCGGTTCCCGGAGACAGTGGGGTGTGAGAAGCAGCATCCCCCTCGCTTTGCGAAGAGGCCTGGATCTTTACTCGGTAAGCTTAGTGTTTACCCACTCCTTTTAGAAACGTTGTTGTCTTGGGGTGGCCCAGTGAATATTCCATTGCACAGCTTCATTTGGGAGTTTGTTGGGCACTTCCAGGTCACAGGGCACTTCCAGGTCACACAGGTGGAGTTCTCCGTGGGAAGCGGATGGAGGTGAAGTGTTATTACTTTTTGATTGCATACAGTTGTGAACATCGTGTTGCAGTTAGACGTGTGCTAAGGTGTAACAAATTTGCATGTATTTTTCTTTTTTTATGTTCGCAGCCTACACGGACAGCTTGCACTCCTGACACTCTATGCATCCTCCTTTCACAGTGTTCTTCCTCATTCTTTGCGATCGCTGTTCTACTTCGCGTTTTCTTTCTTAGCCTTCCTGTTTCTACTTCCTCCTCTTTCTTAATCCTTTTTACCTGTACATCCTTCTTTCTCTTCCCCCTTTTCTCTCCTTCCACTTTTCATCCTAGCATTTGATTCAACATATTGCTGCAGTTTTGCAAGTTTCTTAAAAACACGAGTTTGTGTAAAAAAATAAAAAAAGGCTCAATTGATTCTCAATTGCCTTGCAGTGGTAAGGCAACCATGTTAAAACAAAAACCGCTCAGTTGTCTTACAGTGATAAGGCAACCATGGTAAAGCATCCAATCGCACAGAGGCAACATTGGCATCTGATATAAGAATGCTATGCGTACACTGATATGAGCACAGGCATTATTTCCTCTTTGAAGGCCCGGCAAAATACAAAGTGTATGGCATGATTTGGGCACGCAAACGTGATTATTCAGCATGGTGTTTTTTAGGTTCAAATATAGGCTTTATGCTACTTACTCAAGCATCTGATTAATAATTTTCATATTATAATATATATCTATTTTCATCTGAAACGGACTAAAAGTTATTCAAACTTGCTGCATGCCTGACACCCTGCAAAAGTTAACTGGCCGCCTTTTATCTGTACATCCATAACTTTATGTATGCATTTTATGTGCTGTCTCCGATCAGACAACAAGCGGCAGGGGTTGTCCCCTGCAGGCACTAATAAATAGAAATATAATTCAAACCGGGTGGAAAATTAACCTTCTATTTCATAAAAAGCTTTTGTTTCACCTTTCACTGAAATTCACATTTTAATCACACTGTTTCCAGAGCAGCAATTCTTTCGAAGGGACACTCGGATGTTATAAGTATTTCAAACAAGCTGCTCCTGGTTTCTTGTCTAACATGCCTCCAAGAGACTAACCACCTTCTATAATTAATATGAAAAGTGCTAGATTGGTCCTCAGAACTTTAATAATAACAAGAGGGGGGATTCAAGGCCCTGAAGTGTGAGCCCAAAAATTAACCAGAAGCTGCAGAAAGGTTTTTAAACATAACCTGGGCCACCTTTTATTACAAGGTGTGGGTACTGAACATTTCTTTTTTCTGCTTCTTTACTATGTTAAATCATTACTTATTGGTGTATGAAATTTGAAGAGTAAAAGCGGAATTTGTATTGTGTTGTTTCTTGAGACATCTGTGTACTTTTGTGCATCGGGATCTTTTTTATAACAATGCGTGTTAAATGTCAGAATAACTGGATGCTAATGCCACAGATTGTGTTGAATAACTTGCTTTTGTGTGCAGAATATACAGCATCATTTCTGTATTCTTGGCGATTAAGTAAGTCAACCCTTCTGCCTAATTAAGTTCTCCACTGTAGCATGTTTCCAATAGGTCCTCATAGAGCTCACGAGTAATACCAGTGTTATAGATTCCCCTATCCTAAAACTACAAATGGGGCGGGCGGGGTGTTGGAGTAGGTGAGGTTGCAAGAGATCTGATCTTTATCTAAAGATTGTGTAACAGCTGCTAAGAACATTAGCCAAAAGGATCACAAGAAAATACTTCTAATATGTAAGGAAACGTGAAGGAAACACCACCATCCTTTTGTGGTCTTTCTAGCTCTCTGCCTGCTGTATCACTGTATAGTCTTTCACTTTTTACCTCAAACATTTTATTTACTTTTCTCGTTATTTTACAGTAGCGCATCTGAAAACGTCGTACTGAGCTGCTCCCTCCTTCCAAAAAATAAAAAGATTGTTGAGGCTGGTGCCTATGTCCTCGGGAGTTTTCACACCCCTTAATGGAAGTCGCAGTTCAAAGCCTTGGAAAACGAGCTGGAAAACTACAATTTACATTGGTTTTCAGCACGTTTCCCTGCCACCCTGTGATATTGGAGGCTCACCGGGAGACCGTGTAATGGTAGCCGATATCGTATATAACACAGTGACACCGTGTGAGTTGGCAGGTATGCAACTCAGTGAGAATAATCTAATACTTGAAGAATTTTTTCACTGTTCCTACCAGAACGGGTAAATTTTGACTGCCCAGAACAGATTTTAGCGATAAATATATTTCGAGAAGAATTGTTTTCTGTATTTGAAACTATTGCAGCCCCAATACTTCATTTGACTTACTTTACATTTGAACAGGAGGTGAAGTGGGTGCCACTTCTGCTTTGGCTCCCAAGATCAATGTGTATGTGTATAGATCTATGTCTGTGGCTCTCTGTGTGTGGCTGTGTGTGTGTGTATGTGGCTCTGTGTGTGTGTGTGTGTGTGTGTTTGTGGGTGGCTCTGTGTGTGTGTGGGTGGCTCTGTGTGTGTGTGGGTGGCTCTGTGTGTGTGTGTGGGAGGCTCTGTGTGTGTGGCTCTGTGTTTGGGAGGCTTTTTTTGTAGGTGGCTCTATGTGTGGTGGCTCTGTCTGTGTGTGGGTAACTGTGTGTGTAGGTGGCTCTGTGGGTGGCTCTATTTGTGTGTGGGTTGCTCTATGTGAGTTGCTCTTTGTGGGTGGCTCTATTTATTTATTTATTTATTTAGCGATTTGTAAAGCGCCTGGTGACCCAAGGGCATCCCCGCGCTATAAAATTTGCTGTCCAGATGGGAAGGGAGGAAAGAAGGAGGATGGCCTTATTAAGGGAATAAAAGTGTTTTTAATTTTTTCCTAAAGATAAGATAATTGGATTCCAGTCTAAGGGTGCGTGGAAGGGCGTTCCATCCAGTGGACGCTTTTACTGAGAAGCGTCGACCTCCAGTGCGTGTCTTTTTAAATCTGGGGATGTGGGCTAGGTGCTCATTCTCAGACCTCAGGGATCTGGAAGTTATATGGAGTAACCAGGCCGTTGAGGATCGGAGGGCCACTTCCATTGATCAGTTTAAATGCCGTGCACATGGCTTTGAATTCCACTCTTTGGCGCACAGGGAGCCAGTGCAGGGCCTTGATAGCAGGTTTCGCTGACACTCTGGAGGGAAGGTTCATGAGTAGGCGGGCAGCTGCATTCTGTGTTCGCTGCAATTTCGCCAGGGTGGCCTCAGGGGCTCCCAAGTAGATCATGTTGCTGTAGTCCAGACGTGATAGTATGAGCCCTTGGACCAGTAGTTTCCTGGCTGCGGGGGGGAGTAGGGGGAGAATCCTGCGGGTAGTACGCATAAGCCCAAAACAGGTTCCTGCAGTTTTGGCCGCTTGCGTTTTCATGGAGAGCTCGGGTTCTAACCATACACCTAGAGTCTTAATTTCATGTTTTGGGGTAGGAATTTCTCCGAACGCGTTTGGCCAGACCGCTGGGGGGATGGTCACCCATTGCTTTCCCATGAGCATCACTTCGGTCTTTGACCCATTAAGTTTTAGTGATGACTCACACATCCATCCGTGGATTTCCGTAAGGCAGTTTGCCAGTTTGTCTGGGTGGTCGTCTAGTTGGGATAGGGAGACGACCAGCTGTGTATCATCAGCGTAGCTCACTATTTTTATGCCGAATGGGCTCACCACGTCTTCAAGGGGGGCCATGTATGTATTAAAAAGCGTTGGGCTCAGGGAGGATCCCTGAGGGACCCCGCTCATGAGGGGAAGAATGGACGAGCGATGGTTGCCGTCCCAAACCTGGAATGTGCGCCCCGCAAGGAAGGACTCTATCCAACTGAGTGCCGTCCCGGTCAACCCTGCCGCCGTCAACTGATTGAGGAGGACACGATGGTTGACTGTGTCGAAGGCTGCACTAAGATCCAGGAGGATCACTGCCACTGACCCTCCTGAATCTAGTATGCGCCTTGCCTCTTCGATGACGGTGAGAAGGGCAGTATCTGTGCCGTGGCCCGGGCGGAACCCAGTTTGGGATTGCCGTAGGATGTTATTTACCTCGAGAAACTGAGATAATTGTCTGTTGACCAGTTTCTCAGCTACCTTGCTAATACCAGGGAGGAGTGAGATTGGTCGATAGTTGGCCATATCTGCTGGATCTAGCTGGTTTTTTTTTAGGAGTGCCTTCACCACTGCGCTCTTCCAGCTAGCGGGAACCAAACCCCTGGCAAGTGAGCTATTGATAAGCTCCGTGATCGTGGGAATGATGGCGGGGGTAACAGGTTTAAGGAATCTCAAGGGTACAGGGTCCAATGGTGATCCGCTTTTCATTTTGGTCAAAGTTGCTTCAACCTCGTTACAGGTTACTAGTCTAAATGTCGCCAGTTGAGGGCTTCCAGACTGGGTGGAGGGTGGACCAATGTCCGTGTAGCTAGAGGGACATGAGGGAGGAAGGGATGCTAGGATGCGGGCAATTTTGTCGTTAAAATAGGTGGCTAATTCGTCGCTTCGGTCCACAGGGGGGCCATTGGAGGGCGGAGTGGTTGGAACTTTCAGAAGCTCTTTTACAATTAGGAAAGATTCCCTGGCTGAATTAGTGGATTCTTTTATCCGAGTTTCATAGTGGGAAGCTTTAGAGCGCTTAATAGCAGTTTTATATAATCTGACTGACTTTTGGTAGGCTTCCTTGCTGGCATGCTGCCAGTCTTTCCTCCAAAGTCGTTCGGCTCTCTTACAGTTTTTGCGTAAAAGACGAAGTTCCGGTGTATACCATGGGGCGGAGCCTAGTTTCCCAGTTTTGTCCTCCCGAGTCCTAACTGGGAGTACGAGATCAAGGGAGGTAGTAATCCATTCCCTATATTTACTGTCAGCGACATCCGGGTCTTCTGCGTAAGCAGGGATGGTTGATTTTAGGGTCCTAGCCCAATCTTCGGTGGGGAGCCTGGACCAGGCCCTGTCCCTGGTATAAGTGGGCGGTTTATGAGGTTTCCTGAAAGTCCCTGGAAGTTGGAAGGAGACTAAAAAGTGGTCCGCCCAAGGGAGAGGAAGGGGCTCACTAGCTATCATAGTGAGGGAACTTGTGAACACAGGGTCCAGCAAGTGACCCTTGATGTGGGTGGCTCCAGAGTTTAGAAGGCGGATGTCAAGGGCCGCCAGATCAGTGATCAGGTCGATGGCCCCTGAATCTGAGGGGTCATCGAAATGAATATTCAGATCCCCTATTATCATAAAATTAGTGATGGAGTGGGCTTGTGTAGTTACTGAATCCAGGAGAGAACTAGCAAAAGGACCTGGATGACCAGGGGGGCGGTATACTAGGATCCCTGAGAGAGAGTTAGTCGGGTCTAACTTAATAGTAAACTGCAGGCTTTCAGAATCAGGAATATGGGCGTCATTAGTATTGCAGAGGAAATGGTCCCGATGAATAATGGCGACACCACCACCCCTACCTAGGGGACGAGGTAGGGACTGGATGAGGAAGCCCGGTGGGGTTGCTAGCACCATATCTGATTCTGAGTGGGAAGAGAGCCACGTTTCCGTCAGGAAAAGGACGTCTATGTCATGGTCTTCTACGAGATGGTTAATCAGCGTCGCGTGTTTTGGGAGAGAGCGACAATTCAGCGAGGCAAGTTTGAGGGCTGAGAGCTTGGGGGCTCGAATAGGGAGCGTAAGTTGGACAGGAAGGCAGTGAGTACAGCTGATGAATGGTCCATTCAGGTCGTGAACATACTCACAGGAGGGGGAAGTGGTGGGTCTAAGACTTAGAAGGTCCCGACGAGAGTAGCTTACCCTCGGGGCAGCTTCATCCAGCAAGGGTTCTGGCCCTGGGCCCGACCGTGCGCGGACGGGCGCAGACGGGCTTGCCTTTGGCGCGCCTTCGGCGCGCCGTCGGCGCGCCCGCTGCGCGCGCCCGCTGCGCGCGTCCGCTGCGCGGCCAGAGACACCGTCTCATGATAAAGGGGTGGTGGAGGGCGTGGCCGATCGTCAGGGGGCGTGGCCAGGCTCAAGGGCTTGTCGGGATGGCGGCAATCACCGAGGCAGCTCTTTGATCAGCTGTGCGGTGTGCGGGGATGCCGGTGTGCGACCGGAGTGACGGTGAGTTTAAAAAATGGCATAGAACAGGTTTAAAACAAACAAATTACGAGACACAAGTAAAACTCCCGGCTTCCGCCTCAGGAGACAGCAACAGTGCTAATGCGCGTGGGGGCAGAGTTGCGCTATAAGTAGTGTGCTGGGGGGCGTGGCCGATCGTCAGGGGGCGTGGCCAGGCTCAAGGGCTTGTCGGGATGGCGGCAATCACCGAGGCAGCTCTTTGATCAGCTGTGCGGTGTGCGGGGATGCCGGTGTGCGACCGGAGTGACGGTGAGTTTAAAAAAAAATGGCACAGAACAGGTTTAAAACAAACAAATTACGAGACACAAGTAAAACTCCCGGCTTCCGCCTCAGGAGACAGCAACAGTGCTAATGCGCGTGGGGGCAGAGTTGCGCTATAAGTAGTGTGCTGGGGGGCGTGGCCGATCGTCAGGGGGCGTGGCCAGGCTCAAGGGCTTGTCGGGATGGCGGCAATCACCGAGGCAGCTCTTTGATCAGCTGTGCGGTGTGCGGGGATGCCGGTGTGCGACCGGAGTGACGGTGAGTTTAAAAAATGGCACAGAACAGGTTTAAAACAAACAAATTACGAGACACAAGTAAAACTCCCGGCTTCCGCCTCAGGAGACAGCAACAGTGCTAATGCGCGTGGGGGCAGAGTTGCGCTATAAGTAGTGTGCTGGGGGGCGTGGCCGATCGTCAGGGGGCGTGGCCAGGCTCAAGGGCTTGTCGGGATGGCGGCAATCACCGAGGCAGCTCTTTGATCAGCTGTGCGGTGTGCGGGGATGCCGGTGTGCGACCGGAGTGACGGTGAGTTTAAAAAATGGCATAGAACAGGTTTAAAACAAACAAATTACGAGACACAAGTAAAACTCCCGGCTTCCGCCTCAGGAGACAGCAACAGTGCTAATGCGCGTGGGGGCAGAGTTGCGCTATAAGTAGTGTGCTGGGGGGCGTGGCCGATCGTCAGGGGGCGTGGCCAGGCTCAAGGGCTTGTCGGGATGGCTCTGTGTGTGTGGGTGGCTTTGTGTATGTGGCTCTGTGGGTGCAAATGCAATAGGTCTCGCATTTGAGAGTGATTAAGCTATTGACATTGTAAATAATAATGCCGTTTCTTTAAATGTTTTAAAAACAAAAACTAATGTCATGAGCAATGCCAATAGCTCTAACTTTAACAATGCCGAGACCATTGCATTGTAAATGCTTGTTTCCCCTTCTCTCACATTGATACTAAACCCCTTCTGAATTGATATTGACCCTGCTGGATGTCTGGCTTTTGTTTGTATAGTTTGTAAGTTAACACATATCAGTTTATTTAGAGGGTATTTTTTATTTTGTAAGAACCGCCCCTGAGGAACATCAGGGCTCTTTACTATTAAAATACATATCCTGCAGCTACACTCAATAACATTTTTACAAAATGAGAGCTTTACATGTAAATTGCATAGCTCTGGGATACAGACCGAGCACATTTAATAAATTGCTTTGACAAGTATAATTAATTCTAGCTGTTCCCCGGCCATGCATGAGGAGCAGCAGGTGATACTCTGCTCCACAGATGGTGTGAGTGAAACTGGGAGCAGTTGGATTTTGTTGGGGCACAGGTTATATCGAGAAGAGGGTTTTTTTAAGGTTGGGCGGTGATTATTTTGTGACATATGGGGAGGAAAACAAGTTGAATTTCTCAGCTGCCTTGTCCCGGCCTCATATTATTGAAAGGCTGATGTAGCCTTTGAATGATGGCGCGTCCTATTTATTTGCATTTTTGCAAAAACACTCAACTAGTGCCACCAAATAAGTGAAGGCCCTCTTAAAAATCTATAGAGCCAAATGTGTCTCCCTTGTAATGTATGGGGCTGACCTGTGGGGTTGCAGGAATGTGAAGGCCTTCCAGGTGGTCGAAGATAAGTTCTTTAGGAATATTTTATCTGTCCCACAATCAACAGCTAGCTACATTGTTCATCAGGAATGTGGAGCGGGTTTTGTTGAAGATTTAATTGCCATGGCACCGCTGTTAAAATGGATTGTTACCTGGTTAAACCCTGAATTAGGGCTAAATCGTGAAATCCTGAAAGATTGTTTGGCCCTTGATCATGGGTGTCGCATTCCCTGGCTTAAATATGTCCATAACTTGTCAGTAAAACTTGGCAGACCTGAAATATATAATTTTCCTGAAAAACTGCTGAGGGGAGATATAAAGTGGGTTAAAGATTCATATTTGCGAATAGCTACAATGGCTAGATAAGAAAGGGAGCTGGTAAAACCGACAGTAAGGGCTCATCAATTGTGGAAGACTGCCCTGACCATGGAACCATATCGAGACATGGTTACAAACCCCAATCACCAATTTCTACTGGTTAGATTCAGATTAGATCAATTTCATTTTCTTTTAGGTGAATCGCCAGGCTGGAAGAGGGTGAAAGATCTTGGGGTCTGCTCATGCGATGATTTCTCTGTTCAGGATACCATGCATTTTATTTTTTTCTGCGAACATCTTACTGGTATCAGGAAGCGCTTCATTCTCCCAATTTTAGTTAATAAGGGCTTTGTGCAAGTTAAGCCAGCTCTCCTTTACCTGCAGTTATTGTCGAATGTGTGGGAAGTCTTTAATGTTGCTAGTTTCCTTTCTGCGGCAGTAAAAATTATAAGGAAAACAAGTCAAGCCTAATCTGTCTAAAACTTTTAATCTGAATTAACTGAATTTATTTTGTGTTTTATTTTGTAATTCATTCAAAATATGTTTGGAAACCTTTGTATATAGTCTTATATGTAAATCATGTTTTTTATCTTTTTTAATGACAGAATATGTCTTTTAGTATACTTTTATGGTTTTGCATAAACCGAATAAAGTAAATTTGATTGAATGATAAACATTTCATGAAGTGCACTTTCATCCTGCCCAGGATGTCCTGGCTGTTGCAAAAAGGTGCTGGCACAGAGCTTTTCTTTAGGGGGTGCAGGGGAAGGACATAGCTGGTTAACTGTGGCTCTCCTTGAGGGACCTGGGTAGAGCTCAGTGATTGTACCTGGAAGAGACGACTGGTGACGGATGTAGGAGAGTAGGATCTGCTCCTTATAGTTACCCCCACTTTTTGCTGATGTTTCACTGTTTTTGACTTAGATTGACTGGGATCCTGCTAACCAGGACCCCAGTCTAGCTGCTTTCGCCTCTAAATTTATTGCATGTACTTTAGGTACACTCCAGATTGGATTCTGGGGTACCCTTATCAGTCCCTAGTATATGGAATACTATGTACCCAGGGCATAGGTACCCCAGAGGCCTCCCAGGGACTGCAGCATGTATTGTGCCACCTCTGAGAGATCATTCAAACCGACACCACAGGTCTGCTACTGCAGCCTGTGTAAGGTGGTGTGTGCACCCCTTACTTAGATATAGGTTACCTATATCTATTCTAAATCACTACACATATAAACCTATCAGTCACCCCTATGGCAGGCCTTAACAATCCTGAAGGTAGGGTACTGGGTTTTAGGTGAGAGGGTGCCCATGCATGAACCTATTCTCCGGGGCTGTCTGTGATGCAGCCGACCATATATGTTTAAGTGCATTATAACCTTGCGGTAAATGCTAACTTTAAAACGGCTGCTTAGAAATATGTCGTGTTTGGTGTCACTTTGGAATCATACCTCCACACCAGTAACTGGTGTGGGAGGTATGATTCCCCCCTACTAGAGGGACTTATGGGAACACCCGGTACCAGTTTTCTCAAACCTGGGCATCACAAAATGGATGCTGCCAGCCACAGACACGAGTCTGCCCTCCTGCTGCTGGACGAAACTCGAGCAGAGGAAGGCCTGACAATAGGGTTCCTGTCACAGGGAGGTGTGACCACCTCCCAGACAGGATTTAGTGTATTGGGGCTGGGTGGGTGCACTGCTAGAGTGCCAGAAAGTCTGCACTGGGGGCACAATTGGTGTCCCTGTGTATAGTTCAGCTCAAACCAGTCGCAGGAGCCATTTGCTCCTGCTCTGGCGTGAAACTGGACAAAGGACAGGGGTGTAGCCACCCCTCTGTCCTGACCCTCCCATAGGTGGGTCACCAGAGTTTGTCCCACCCCTTCCTTGGGTATAAAGTAGGAACCCCTGACTACAGGACTTTAGATTTACCTGGACGAAACTCTGCTACAGAAACCAAGTACTTCGACGATCTGCACTACGCTGGCTGACTGAAGAATTTCCCTTGGAGTAAAGGAGTTACTACCCTGCAAGGCAGGCACCTTTAACGCATCTGACCGGTTTACATCTCCCAAGCTCCTGAGGACTCAGGAGGTGGGTTTCCGAACGTCGCTGAGGTCGATCAGTTATCTCAGTAATCCTGAGACCCGTATCCCTCGTGGAGACCGTGCAACCTGAACCCCTGTGCACAGTGTACATTTGCAGCAGTATATGCTTTTCGGCAATCCCTGAGACTGTGCTTTGGGCTACTTGTAGTCCTGACTAAGTGCAGTAATTCCACCGAAGATTTCCGGCCTACACTCCACGAGTGTTCCATGGGCTGGTATTTTATGATTCAGCTGGAGGTCCCTTCGCGATACCTGGTCCGTTGGCCTGTGGGTCCCTGTGAAGGTAACTTTGACTTTCATTGGGCTTTCCTGGTTGCTCCAGATGTGCCCTGACTCTCCATTGCTTGGAGTGTCCCCTGGACCTTGCTGGTCTTCACCAAAGCTTCTTTACTCTGCCCTCATGGGTTGCAGTTGCCAAGGCTTGTTGGTGTTCAATCCGGACACTGCCCCCCAGCACTCGACATCCTTCGTGGGACAGCTCACCCCCGGACTTTGGTCATCATCGACGTCTCCTGGTCCCCGCGGCTGCAGAGTCAAGCATTGCACCATCTCACCTGAAGCACCCGACATCGGTGGGCATTCGTCTATCGTGCCCCTCGTCACCCTGAAGTGACCCAGACTCTGTCCCCTCTGCTATCAGGTTCTTCTCACCTCTGATCAAGGCTTGGATCACACCGGACACTTTTCATCTTCCCGGCAGCAGCGCTTCTTTGCATCACGCCACTGAAAACGACGAGGGTTTCCGCCACCACTTGACCCCTATGCACCCGGCACCTCTGGGATAGGTAACACAGGTACCTCGGTACTCTCAAGGGTGCTGGCCTTAGAGCCTTCTATATTTGAAAGGGTTTGTTTAAAGTCCTCTCCGAAGTGTCCTTAAACTCTAATTTTCCAACCGTGACTTTCCCATAGAGTTGCACGGAGCTCGCACCTGTGTTCTCACACTGCACACGTCCTCTGTGGGTCCCCTGTGTCACTACTTTGGGAGGTTACAGGGGTCCCAGCGATTCTACATGCTCTAGGCACTGTGTCTAGTGAAGTCGTGGTTGTTATACCACTTTCTTAGTATATGGTTTGGTCTCCCCCTGAAGCCCGCTGTGTATTGTGCTATTTATTGTCGTTCTAGTGATTTAATAGTATGTGCTTTGTGCTCTAATCTCATAAAGAGATTAGTAGAGAGTGTTTAGTAATAAATACATATTTTTATAATAACACTTGTGTGGTTCTCCTTTCATTTGGTCATTCAGGAGGTTATGATCTGGTAAAACAAGCTGCTTTACATTCCGTCGAGACTTAGCCTGAAGGCTGCTCTCCATAGCTACCACTAGGATAGCTTTCAATAAAGGTTGTCTTTAACCTAATCATCAATAAGGGTCGTTTGGACTGGTGCAAGGTGCCCACTTTAATTAGTGGACAGCATATACCAGGCTAACTTCTCACAACGGAAGCAAAATTCACATACAAACTGTCAAAGAGCTACAAAAAGCACAAAGATAGCCCCTAGAACCCTTTATGGAAAGATTTTTTAGGGGATAATTGGACACTTTAGACTTTTGCCAGTTTATTCGAATTAACTCTTCTCCCATCTGCTTGATCTGAAGACTTGGATAGCATTATATCCAAAAGTATTTTTTAAAAGTATCTGAGAGCAGTTTCAAACCTATTTTCGCGGCTTGGAGTTGCCACTTACTTTGTTTGTTTTAGCGGCTGTGAGGAGCCACATGGCTCCTCTGATTTGTCAGCAGTCTGAGGAGTTTTTTTTCTTCACTGAATAGAGAGAATGAAAGCTTAGTGTGGCCACATCAGAATATATGATAGGCAAAAGAGGGGGTGCAGAGTGTCTAAGTTAAATATTGATTTAGCTTCTCTTGCATGCTGGACCCCTGCATTCCCGGGCAGCCTGTAATGGTGCTGTGCTTACAGTGCTCCTCCCACCTTTTCCTTTAAGATATATGTGGGTGGTCTTTCGTGTGCCTGTATTTATTTTATTTTTCTTACAACGATATGGGAGTTAATAAGTAGAAACCTATTCCTCATGGGAGAGGGCATGTTTTGCACCTGCCAAATTGTTGGCAATTCCAGACACATTGTGTCCTGCACAAAATATTGCCTTTCTCAATAAACAAGTCATAACACTTTAACGGAGTTTCAGTAACTTATATTGCACAACTGCTCACCAAGCTACAACGTACAACAAACAATAGCTTATTATTAATCAAATAGGAGAAACCTAATACATTTACCAATGCTTGTTTTATTTGCAGACCATCTCCACTCCTCCCCATCCCTCCCACACCCTCCAGTAAACCTGTTATGTGCCCTGTTCCTCCCACCAGCTTCCGTGACCTTCTTGATTGGCCCCGTCCCTCCCACTCTGTCCTGCGACCTTTTTGCTTGCCCTGTCGCTTCCACCCTCTCCGGCGACCTTAATGCTTGTTTTCTATTTCATCCAACATGTTGTTGTTTTTTTCCCCCAAACAATTCTGACCTTTCGTCTCATAATTTTCCCCTCTCTCTCTTCTGCAGTTCCTACTCTACCTTCAGCAGCTGCAATCCTAACTGCTTGGATTCTCTTGCTTAATCTATCCCTGCCTCTGTGCTCTCAAAAGTGAATAGCCCTCTCAATGTTCTCCTCTCATTCACAAAGCGACTTGGCACAGATGCAGAGCAGATACGTACCCACCCATTGATGACCACAAAAATGGTAGGCACCCAGTGGCGTAGACAGTGTGTCTGTCATAGGCCCTCGTGAAAGGAAGAAAATGGCCCCCCAGCTACTGTTTGTACTGTGGACCACAGCAATAATTAGGGTTCAGTGAGTACTTCGGGCCTCTGGGGCCTGGTGCCACTGCACCTGCTGCAACAAAGACAGCACACCCGGGAACCTACTGGTCCCAAACATTCCTACCTATTCTTGCACAAGTCTTGCACAGCCCAGCTCCCACCTATGTGTGTTCATGGTACTTGTATTGGTATTGGCAGGGCCCATTACCCCTTTCAGTATAGAGGTCTAGATAAAGCCTCAGCCCACTTGCACGCGGGCACTAGCCAGCTCTCACTTACCCACAGCTGTGTACAAATAGGAGAAAAGTGTGCATGCCACTGTCCAGCCACTGCCTGTTTACAGGGACGCCTCTAATCAAGGGCACTGACCTGACCGTGACCCCTGGAGGGCTTAGGTATTTACACAGATGGCCGGTCCCTTTTTATGATCATACGCCTGACACAGTAGGTACCACCTACATGTATGTGCAAGTACACACACTGCTGGAAATTCTTTAAATACATACACACAGAGCATGGCACATTTTAAAAGACCTAACCATATGTACCTACAAGTGGTGACACTACCCTATTTAAAATGACATCTGACAGTCTAGCACATACCTGTGTATGTGAATGAAACACTTTCAACAGGTCGCCCATGTGAGAAATATATTCAGAGAAAAGTGTGCATGGGACGAAGTGCCCGTTCTACAAACTTTCAACGGGCACCATTCGCTTTGACGGTTCAGTTGGTGGTAGTGTACCAATTACTCGTGTGTACATGCAGTGCTCGGAGAGACCAGGCACTACGACAACCAGTGGACATTGAAGCGGCATACTTCCTCTTTTTAAAAAGACTGAGGTTCTGGTAGTAGTAAAGGGAATTGAGCAGATGCAAGTCTTCCTAGAGTGAAGACTGCCATTCACCCCAATGTCACTGAAACAAAGACTGGGCGAGGTCCACTCTAACCTGGTGGAGGAATGTACTGTAGTTGATTGTTACTGTGTCGATGGTTGTGGTAGCAATCTGTATTGGTTAACGGGCAGCTAACTGCTCCTGTAGGGGAGGTGGGACAGAAATATTGATGTGCCTGTGACTTTTGGAGATTAATGCTAAAGCCCTATACCTTCCAAAGTTGTTTTATCTCTTCTATTGAACGGAGGGGACGTGGCTCCTCCCCCTGCACCTCCCCTCACTTCCTGCCGCCTGCCCTGACCCGCATAAAGCTGAGGAGGTCACGGCCGCGCAGCAGAGAAACCGTGAGCGCCGCGAAAACTAAAAACTGAATTACTAACTTGCTAAATGTACTGATTTATCGCATTGCGCGAATAACAATTGACTACTAATTGTGTTCTGCTGTGAGTTCAGTCACCGATTGTTTTAACATATCTTTTTATTTGCACTTGTGATTGTTGTACTCACCCTCGCACTGCCATCAGTAAACTCGAGGCATCTAGGGAGTCCATTGTCCCCCGGTCCGTCACGGCTGTTGTGCCGATTGAACGGAGGGGACGTGGCTCCTCCCCCTGCACCTCCCCTCACTTCCTGCCGCCTGCCCTGACCCGCATAAAGCTGAGGAGGTCACGGCCGCGCAGCAGAGAAACCGTGAGCGCCGCGAAAACTAAAAACTTAATTACTAACTTGCTAAATGTACTGATTTATCGCATTGCGCGAATAACAATTGACTACTAATTGTGTTCTGCTGTGAGTTCAGTCACCGATTTGTTTTAACATATCTTTTTATTTGCACTTGTGATTGTTGTACTCACCCTCGCACTGCCATCAGTAAACTCGAGGCATCTAGGGAGTCCATTGTCCCCCGGTCCGTCACGGCTGTTGTGCCGATTGAACGGAGGGGATGTGGCTCCTCCCCCTGCACCTCCCCTCACTTCCTGCCGCCTGCCCTGACCCGCATAAAGCTGAGGAGGTCACGGCCGCGCAGCAGAGAAACCGTGAGCGCCGCGAAAACTAAAAACTTAATTACTAACTTGCTAAATGTACTGATTTATCGCATTGCGCGAATAACAATTGACTACTAATTGTGTTCTGCTGTGAGTTCAGTCACCGATTGTTTTAACATATCTTTTTATTTGCACTTGTGATTGTTGTACTCACCCTCGCACTGCCATCAGTAAACTCGAGGCATCTAGGGAGTCCATTGTCCCCCGGTCCGTCACGGCTGTTGTGCCGATTGAACGGAGGGGACGCGGCTCCTCCCCCTGCACCTCCCCTCACTTCCTGTCGCCTGCCCTGACCCGCATAAAACCAGATGGGACCAAGGCCGCGCAGCGGACGCGCGCAGCGGGCGCGCCGCTGGCGCGCCAAATGCAAGCCCGTCTGCGCCCGTCCGCGGCCGGTCGGGCCCAGGGGCCAGTTCCCCTGCCTCTCCCCGAAAATATGCATCGACCATGCTCAGAGAGCTGCATGGAAAACGGAAGATCGCTACCCCCACCCGCCTTTGTTTGGCTGAAGCAGGTATTTTATGCAACAGATCTTCTTTTCCTGAAGTCCTCCCCACCCACGATTCTGACACGCCTACAAACGGCATCTTGCCCCTCACTTCTAGCACTCAATACCTAGCGGGCCTCTCTGTTATATATTTAAACACTCGCTCTATGGTGAAACACCCACTTGAGATTCTCCAACTCCTACAGTTGGAGAGGCCTGATTTACTTCTCCTTACGGAAACGTGGCTTACGGACGAATCTACACCGGATAATTATTATATTCTGCAGACTAACCGCCCCTCAGGGAAAGCGGGTGGCGGGGTTGCCGCCATTATCCTCAAAGACCATCAATTCAAAACTATGGAGATTAAGGGCATATCTTCTGTGGATAGTCTAGTCATCAAACTAGAATGCCCAAAATCGTCTTTTACTTGTGCCCTGTTTTATAGACCCCCCTGTTGTATGCCCACTTTTCCCCAGGCCCTAGGAGAAATGATCTCTCACCTGGCGATTATTCACGCTAGACTCCTTATTTTAGGGGACTTCAATTACTGGCCCTCAGATACTAGGGAGAGCGCCAGCTCTATTGAACTTACAGATCTTTTGTTGGGTATGAACTGCACCCAACATGTGCAGGCACCTACCCACACCAAGGGACATATATTAGACCAGGTTTGGACAACGAACATTACCCCCTCGTCCCTTTCGATCTATCCATGCACCTGGTCGGATCATCATTTTGTGTCCTTTACCTTACCTGAAGTTCAACTCCCTAGACCTAAACCGACCAAAAACCTTAAGTCAAGGAGCTGGAAAAATGTTAACATTGACCTTCTCTGTTCCCATCTTACTCTTACGTCCCCTATTGACTCGGAGTCAATCCACGTTCAGGCCACAAACCACAAATCCTGGCTTGAATCCGCAAGTGAGCACGTCGCTCCGCTCAAGTACATTAAAACCGGTAGACCACATGACGCTCAGCGGTGGTTTTCTGCGGACCTAAAAACTAAGAAACTTACTCTCAGACAAGCTGAGCGTAAGTGGAGACTCCACTATCACTTAGTAGACAAAAATCTTTATATTACCCTATTAAAGGAATATAAAAGTGCCATCCTTCAAGCAAAAACAGATTACTTCTCAAAAAAGGTGTTAGACTCAGCCAATAAAGCTAAAGACATTTTTTCTATCGTCAGTGAGCTGTCTAAACCTGACAGAATCGTGCCTAAACCTTCTCCCTCTCAATCTCTTTGTGACTCACTTAATTCCTACTTTATGGATAAGATCACTGACATTAAAGCCAGTATCCCGCCCTCCTGCACCCCCCTCACTCCCCCCAAAACCAAGGATCTGCCACCTCCGATGACCCACCTTCCCCCCATTTCCTTGGAAACCTTTTTGGGGTTACTAAAAAGAGTCAGCTCAGGGTCCCCAACAGACTGCTGTCCCCCTCACATCTTTCAGCAGACCCTCTCCAGGTGTCCTGACCATTCTCTCTCCCTCTTAAATAAATCACTCCAAGAGGGCATAGTCCCCAACCTCTTTAAGCATGCGGAAATTATCCCTATACTGAAGAAGCCAGGGGCCGACCCTTCCATCCCCGGCAACTACCGTCCCATATCGCTCCTACCATACCTTAGCAAAGTCCTTGAGGCCCACGTCTCCTTACAGTTAAGCTCTTTTGTGGAGCTGCATCATATTTTGGACCCTCACCAAGCCGGCTTCCGACCCTTTCACTCCACCGAATCTGTCATTGTAACAGTGATGGACGAGCTTAGAGGGAGTGCTGACAAAGGGCTTACTCAGGCTCTGGTCCTCCTGGATCTGTCTGCGGCTTTTGACACGGTAGATCATAACATCCTTTTGGACCGTGTCAATAACGCTGGGATCCAGGGGCGGGCCTTGGATTGGATTTCCTCTTTTCTTAGCAATAGATCTCAATCAGTTCGTCTTGACAACTTCTCGTCTAAAAAGAGGAAACTCTCCTGTGGAGTCCCTCAGGGCTCCTCCCTTTACCCGCTTTTGTTTAATCTCTATCTTCTCCCATTAATCTCCTCTCTTCGGGACAGGGAAGTTGTAACCTACAACTATGCGGATGACCTTCAGCTGATTTTCAACATCAGCATCCTTCCCTCTTCGTTAAACCACTTTCAGGATACTATGACATTTATCGGCGAATGGATGAATAGAAACCAGCTGAAACTTAACCCTGATAAAACGGAGTTAATTCTCACGGGTGGCCCTGCTAACCCATGGAACTCAAACTTTTGGCCTCCCCACTTAGGCAATCCCCCCTCCCCAGTTAGCTCCGCTAAGAGCCTTGGAATACTAATCAGCAACGACCTTTCGATGAAGGCCCAGATTAGCTCTGTGGTCTCAGCCGGCTTCTTCCAGTTGCGCCGAATTAAAAAGATTAGTAGATTCCTGTCTCAAGAAGCCTTGACCTTGGTAATCCTAGCCTTGGTCATCTCCCGACTGGACTTCTCCAACTGTCTTTACGTAGGCATTCCAGCTTATCAGCTTAGACGCCTCCAACTTGTCCAGAATCAGGCGGCCAGGTTAATCTTCCACCAGCCGAGATGGCATCACATCCAGCCTCTTCTGAAGGAACTTCACTGGCTACCCGTGGCCAAACGAGGTCTTTTTAAACTAGGGTGCACCATTTTCAAATCTCTGTACGGAGGCTCACCAGCTTTCATCTCATCTAAAATCATACGCTATGTTCCCAACCGGCTTCTCCGGTCCCTCCATCACAATCTGCTAGTCATCCCTACCTTCAAACGTAAAAAAACGGGAGGCGCTCGTCTTGGAGTACTGGCACCACAGTTCTGGAATTCACTCCCGCTGGAGATAAGAACTGCCCCCACCTATGCTTTATTTAGGAAACTTTTGAAGACTCGGCTCTTTTCTCAGGCTTATGACAACTAGCTCCTGTGTTTTTCTGTTTTCATTGCCGCCTCAAGTTTCTCTTAGCGCCAAGAAACCGTTTGGTGAACGTGCGCTTTATAAATTCCATGTAACATAACATAACATAACTTCTATGAAGGCTGGTAGTGAATGCAAAGGGTCGTCAAGGTCCACTAGGACATTGTCTGAATATATGCTTATGGTGTGTGTGTCTTCCCTGAATTGCACTCCGGTAACTTGCGGGTTGTCCCCCGACTCTGTGTCATTGGTTCCATGCGCAGGGCAAATAACAGGGGAGACAACGGATACCCTTGTCGCCTCCCTCTGTGTTTGGAGAAGGAAGCTGAGAGCATTCATGCGGAATCTACTCTCAAAGCTGAAGTGGCCCAGGGGTGCATTAGATATACCAAGTGCACTGTGCTGAATGCTTTTTAGGTCGAGCCTAGAAGGCCTCTTGGAATCACTCCAGACTTTCTCAAAACTTGTCCGTGTAGTTTTTCAACTTCCACACATTCTATTGGCCTGTGCGTGTGGCTTTCAAAAGTGAAAGCACTCAATTGGCCAAAGGCGGGTGCATGTCCCACCTTTTCTGTAAATGTTCACTCCCACGGCCTCCAGCTGTCGGGAGTGAGCAGCGATACGCAGGGTGCCAGCTGCATTCCTAGTTGTGAATCATTTGGAACTTTTCTTGTTTCATCACGCTGCGCACCACTGCAACTCCTTTCAGTGTATGTGGCAACCCAGCAGTCATTTTCACAATTCAGCCGCCCATGGGGTCTCATTGCAGCAGTGTTTAATTTTGGCACAAAGCAGTGGCTGCTGACAGCGTCACGGCTTTGGGGCGCTGCACTCCTAGACACACGTTCACTAAATGCCCCAAGCTGTAGGGTCGACATAAGGAGCGCAGACGTCTGCTAAGGGCAGTCCCAAATGAGAGCTGAGACACTCTTTTATTAATATCTTGTTTTCTGAATGTGTGTTTAGCGCACAAGTCGTGAATGTGTACACCTACACACTAAACGAAAGCGTGAAATTCCCTTTTAAATAATCATCGGTGTATTCGCCTTTATGACATGTTGTTTATTATAATAGTGATTTTTCACACAGTGCAGAATGCCTCTTGAAACTTCAGTATTATGTGTTGCTACTAGGTGGTAGCAGTGTTCTCGACCTTGGAAGGATTGCTGGTTGAGGTGGCCTTGTTTTTTGGTGTGTTTAATTTTGTAGTGTCCTTCCTTCCTGTGTATGTGTGTGCTGCATGGCTAAACACTTTATAGGCCCCAAAGGCGAGACCTATTGGCTATGCCAATGCTTGTTCTGTATTGATGGCCAAGAGCACCACCTCCCACTGCGATCGCTTGGCCTTATCAATGAGGTGTAGGATTCTCTTATTATCATCACCACACTGTCAGTCGTGGAAGAAGGTTTTATAAAAATCTGTGCCTGGAAACCCCCATCGGTAACAAGCAGCACTGTCCACCCTACAGTACATTCCAAAATAGAATGGAGAACCTGTCAGGGCCCGGGGACCTTAAGCAGTTTCAATTGTGTGACCTCTTAGATGACTTCCTCAATTCAGATGAGTTTGTCTAAAGAGTCAGCCTGTTGTGAGGACAGTTGGGGAGTTTGCGCGCCTTAGGGGTATGTGTGGGAGTCTGCATCTTGTAGGTCCTGTGCTTCATACAGAGACATTCACAAGTCCCTGAAGGTTGATGCTGTATGGGTGTCATTCGTGGCCTCCGAACTATACGGGGTTAGGAGAGCACTTACCCTTTTGGTGTGATGCTTGGCCCGAAGTTTGTGGGCAACATTTGTCTACCCCTATGTAAAACTTGTGTTGTAAGTGAAGCAGCCCTGTCTAGATCTAGGCTGCGTAGCTGAGTTTGCATGGAATCTAGCCACTGCCAAATTTTTGGGGCCCCTGTCATTTGCAGATGCCCTCTAATTCTTGCACCTGCCCCTCTAGTTTCCCACTTGTCTTTAAACTGCTTGTTTATGACTATGGAGGTAGCAATTACCTCCTCTCTCACAACTGCCTTCAGCATTTCTCATAAGGTGGCTAAAGAGGTGTCCTCGGTATCATTGGTCGCTATGAAATCTAAAATGGTTTGTGTGATTTTGTGGACAGTCTCGGGCTGGTGAAGCAAGCTATTTCATAATTTCCACGGGCTGTTCACCTGCTGCGGGGCCTCGACCAGCAGGGAGGGGGCCAGTGGGTGTGATTGAATAGGGACCTGGGTTCAGTATTGATCCTAGACTTAATTGTTAATGTTCCCAGGAAGTAGCTAATGCGGATGTAGGTTTTATGTGCACGAGAGAAGTATGTGTTATCTCTGGTATGTGGATGGGTTATCCACCATATCTCTCCCAGCCCCATCTCTTGTAGCCGCTCTGACCCCCACATTCAGGTGAGAGCCCTGCCTGTCCATAGCGCATCCAGAACTATCACGATTGTTATTCATCACAAGGGTGAGGTCTCACCTTTTCAAGATAGGTTGATGCAGGGATTTTAACATCTTCAACATGCCCACTTCAGAAATTGATCCTAGTTCTCATTTTGGGGTACAGATGGATACAATAGTAAATGGAAGCCCCCGTATTAGAATGCAATATGCTATTATTCTGTCTCTAATTTCGGCTAATTTGCTCCCAATTGTCCCCTCTAAAGTAGCGCTAGAAAAGGATAGCTACTCCCTCTGTCTTCACTGGATTAGAGGAGGGATATTGATGAGGGTAGTAGTGGGATTTCAAACTATGCCAGTGTTAGACTTGGCATCTTTTGGCGTATTTCCCCTGAGTTTTGGCTTTCTGACCTCCCGGTTTTTGCAGGCGTACTGTTTCTGCTCACTTTTCTCACTGCTGATCAGAGGTAAAGTGCAAGTGCTCCCATGATAAATTGTGTTATGGATTGGTGTTTCCATGATTGGATATTTGATTTACTTGTTAGTCCCTAGTAAAGTGCACTGAGTGTGCCAGGGCTTGTGAATCAAATGCTACTAGTGGGCCTGCAGCACTGATTGTGTCACCCACGTGAGTAGCCCTGAAAAGATAACTCAGACCTGCCATTGCGGAATCTGCGTGCAGTTTGTAACTGCCATGTCGACTTGGCCAGTGCACACACTTGGCAGTCCCTCACCTTCCCTTTTCTTACATGCCAGCCACCCCTAAGGTAGGCCCAAGGTACCCCTGTGGGCCGGGTGCAGTGTATGTGAAAGGTAGGACATGCCCTGGTGTGTGTGGCATGTCTTGATAGAGAATTACGGTCAATTCTGTTTTTCGCTATTGCATGGTTACGTGTTCCCCATAAGACAGAATGGGGAGTTTGTTTATAACATCTTATAAACATAACTGGCCCGGGGAATTAGGTAGGAAAATAAAGTTTAGTATGCCTGAACTCAGAATCTAAAGATGTATCTTTTAGTGAAGGTGATTTTTACATTCCGTGTTTGAAAATACCACTTTTAGAAAGTAGGTATTTTCTTGCTCAGTCATCCCGTGTGCCTCTGCTGGAATGTGGATTGCCTGTCTGGGTTTTGGATGACAGAAGGCTGGGGAGCAGGTGTGGCTCCAGATAGTCTAGGTGGGTCAGGAAAGGGCTGAATAGACCTGGGCTGCAATTGGGGAAAGGGGAGGAGATTTCCTTGCACCTCAAAGGGCCTGGTCTGCCTCTGACCATGCTGTCTCCAACTCCTGCCAGGAAGTCACACCAGAGAAGCCAGAACTGGTTCTGGCTGGGCAGAGACACTCTCTGCCTAAGAGATCAAAGGATTTGGGGAAATAAATATTGGGGCCCAGACCCCTGAACTTTAGAACTCTTTTAAACCAAGAAGACTGCCAAGAAGACGAGCCGGAGAAGCTGTGAGGAGGAACTACCACTTTGCTGTGTGCTCCGCTGTGTTGACCTGCAGTGGCTGCTTCTGTCTTGGGCAGTGAAAGAACTGGACAGAACTTCCTGCAATCTACTTTTATGAGTTTCTCCAAGGGCTTGAGGTAGAGCTTCCCCCTGTTCAAAAAGTCTCAGGAACAGCAAAGACTTCAAGTTCTTCTGCCCTCAGCACTGGGGACTGTGTGTTTTGTGCTGCACAGAATAAAAAGCAACCCGACGCCGTCTACAACGCCGCTGCCGACTTTGTGTCCTGAAAGCACCGCCGAGTGCACCACTGCAATGCCGCATCGAGACCCTGGTCTCACCGACGACACCTGCTGATGCTGCCACCGAGCCGCCGCTGCTCGCACCGCGACCTGTGGGCACTGCACTCCGCACCGCCTCACTTCACGACGACGCCTTGGTATCCCCGATGACGCCGCTCCACGCCGAAATCTATGCCACTGCTTGCACCGTGGTTTGAGGGCACCACTCGTAAAGTTACACGATGCACCGCCCTCATCCCGCACCGCAGCCTTGGCCTACCTACGCCGGCGCCATCGACTCCAGTTTGTCAGCTGATGACAGTGGTTCAGCAACAATGACACCGCTGCTTGCACCACGACCTACCAGCACCGTGACGAGCACCGCAACCCTGGTCTCACTGACAACGCCATCTGACACCACCACTGAGCCGCTGCTCGCACCGTGACCTGAAGGCACCGCACGCTGCACCGCTGCACTTCGCTCTGCAGCACCCGACGCCTGCCGACGCCAGCGCTCCTGACTCCAAAAGAGAGGAGATCAATCTGCAACACGTGTGACTTCGAGGGCCCGACAACTCCTGCACCGACCTCCGGAACCGATGCCTGCGGATGCCGTGCTTTCGGAAGATCAACGAGAGGTCGCCGACACCCTTCATTTCTAAAACGTACTATTTGCGGGTCTTCCCGACTCAGTCGCTGGCCCGCGACACCGCGGTCAGCCAGAACTATTTGGATCTGTTTGCTCACGACACCGTGATAGCCCAGGACGGAGCTATCGACATCAAGAAACTCTTTTTCAAGCATATTTTGATAACCGAAGATTTTTAAGTATTGTATTGTGGATTTTTATCGTGTTTGGTCTTGTCTTAAGTATACAAAAATATTGGATATTTTTCTAAACTGGTGTGGTGTCCACTTGTAGTGCTTACACTGTATTACTGTTGGTTATGTGCAAATACTTTACACACTGCCTCTAAGATAAGCTTGACTGCTCGTGCCAAGCTACCAAGAGGGTAAGCAGGGTTTATTTTAGGAGTGTAACTCCCTTATCTTGACTAGAGTGGTGGTTTCTGCCTGACTTTGTCACATGCCCTAGCCGACCAAAAATCCTATTTCTAACAGCCAGTCTCGGGGCTTCAAATGTGTCTTCCGGAGGAAGCAGATGTCCCCCGCTTTGTCCTAAGAAGGACAGCACCTCCCTCCATTCAATGGGCTGTTGAGGTCTAGCACATTGAGGCAAAGTATCTTCAAGTCAGCGTAGACGGGGATGAGGTTGAGTATGTGCTGCTGACATCTCCCTGTTATGGACTAGAGGGTTGTTGTTGGGCCTGAGCATTGATGCATGCTCTGGTGCATGTGGGAGGGGGGGAGCCAAAGCCCACAAGAGTCTTCCTATGGTAGAGTGAATGCTATCCCTTCGCTGACCCTTACCAAAAACATAAACAAGTAAATAAAAGAGAAGTCCAGTGAACCCTGTCGAGAGCCAGCTTGGTCCCATGGATAACTCCGAGGGTAGAGACGCCCAATCCACTGACGTCTCCAAGTACCTCCAGCTACCCCACCTTCCTCGCATCTAGCACATGAAGCAGGGCATCAACCAATGCAGAAAGGCCTCCTTAAACAGTGTCAGACCAAGACCCAGTCTTAGTTTATGTCTTGACAATCCAGGTCTCTTGTTAAGCTGTTAAGTTCTGCTTGCCTCTCAAGGGCAATGCTTTCAAGATCCTGGTGGCGGCCCCTAGGGGATCTCATAACCCGATGCCATTAGCATGTTCAATTCTTATTTGTCTTGCGGGCCCTCCGTAGGCAACCCCCCTCCCCTGGCTTTGCCTGGGATGTTCAGGAGTTGGCGTGCCTCTGCTAGGGTTTTAATTTGATGCAGTGTGTCATCCCATTGGAAAATGAGATAGAAAAGGTAGCCCAAGGCCAACAAGAGCCTTTATTTCTGACGCACTCCATGATGGGTCTGAAACCTATGCATTTCTGGAGGGTCAGGGCAGAGAGGTCATGGAACAGCACTATTTAGTGGCCCCAGAATTGTTTGAGGTGGGCATCTCTCACTTTGCCCAGGGCAGTTTGTTTTAGTTGGACGGTAGGGAGAAAACAAGTTTATTAGGACAATTATCCATAAAACATTCTAAACCAATAAAACATCTGTACAATATAAAATTGACTTAAAACCAACCTGCCTTTCCCACAAGCCTTGCACCACACTGAAGCCCATCCTTGAAATTCTGTTTGACAGTACGTAAAAAATGAGCAATTCCTACTGCCACATCAAGGTAATGCATTTCAGACAACAGATCTACCGCCTACATCTTTGTAATGTTCTATATTTTATATTTATACAACAAAGGTCTTAAAAACTTGATCCGGATGCAAATGTAAAAAACACAATCCATAAGTACATGCAACAAAGAGCATTTTACATTCAGGGGGCAGGTACAAAGACCATCCCAGATCATAGTATATCAATTCTGGAACGAGTAAATTGGGTTATATCCCCCTCTCACCCTTAAAATTTCATTCTGCAATCCGAGATCAGGTTTCTGAGCCAGGTAGGGGGAAACAGTGTTGAGGCCAGGTGTATTTAGTGAGAAGATAATAGACTGCTTCTTTCTCAGATAAGCCAACTCGAGAGACCCGACAATCTTTCCAGCAGCTTCTTTCAGTATTTGTTGACTAGGAAAAAGGGACCAAGTTCTCATTTGTACCCCACCCGGAATGCTTGTTTTCAAGATTACTTTACCTTTTCCTTACTTTCCTTGCTCCCCTTCTTTCAATGCCTTGGATCTCAATCGAACACAGTTTGGACACCTTTTGGGTCGGAAGGGCACATGCAGGGATGTCCGGGGGCGCCCCCCTATGTTACCTGGGCTGCCCTCCCTGTGAACCCTGTCCAATTGTACGCTGGTCTATGTCATTGTGTCAAATATCTGGCAGAAGAGGGCCAGTACGTAGTCCATTGTGTCCGTGCCTTCAGCTGTGATCTGTGTTCCACGGATGCAAATGTTTTTCCTGCTGGATTAGTTATCTAGATCATCTGCCTGGGCCTGCAGGATTGCTTGCCATTCTTGTAGGAGCAGGACATCTTGTCACAAATGCTCAAGAATCCACAGTCACCTACCTCTGCTAAGTCATGTTTGATATCCCTCAGGTCCTGAGACAGCAGTCTTTTGACTCGCCGGATGTCCTTGTGTAAAGAAGCGAAGAGAGCCTCCATGAATGTCGTAGTCAGTGAAGTTTCCTCATCACCCCCTGCACAACAGCCAAAGGCTGCTGAGGCTGCTGGATGTCCTCAGTCATGACACCAGAAACGGCTGTGAGCTTGTCCTTCAGAACGCAGTCTTTCTTGCCCTATGCTGCTGCCATGTCGGGTCACCATTCCTGCCACAGACTACAATCATCGCTTCTGACATTTGGAAGGGATTATTATTTTCTTTTTCAAGTAGAATTTGGATTGAAGCATTTGTTTAGAAAGTTTATTATTCCATTATCAGCTTCTATATTTAACACATTATGCATTATTCAATGTGCACTCATGGGTGCTCACTTTAACACTGAGCTCTGTATTATGCGTACGTTCTTTATTGGTATACATTTTCTGTTTGGTGCAATAGTAATATATTAGGTTCTTAAAATTGCTCTGTGGACACCTTATTTTGCTAAATTTTTTGTATCCTGTTAAATACTGATTGTAAATTTCTTAGTATTGGTTATTTCAATATTATGTTTTAATAACCCTTTACCTGGAACGTCGGTTGTGTATTCAGACCGACTAGAATCAGACAACTAGGGCCTCGCTAGTAACCACTTAGAAGAGGGTTCTTCTGAGTGCAGGTTACTCCCGCCCCAATTTAAAGCCCTCCACAAGCAGAGCACTCACTGTGTGTAGCCCACCCGGACGGGCCTGAGCCGGTCTTGTGACTTGCACCATTGCAGTTCCTTCTATAGCATGGGGCTAGGTAGATGTCCATCAGGCACTCTGACCACCGGGGCAGCAACATGGAGTACGCCTACTCTCAAGAATCAGTTTGCGGGGGCCTAGCCATTCAAGCTGAGCCTGCCACCCTGTTGCAGATGCTGAAGGGGATAGCCCGCATCCTCTGCTGGAGGGCCATCACTGAGTCAGGTCTCTAGGCCCAGGATGCCGCCCATGACTGGGCAGCAGGACAGCATCAAATCCGCAGGTACCATGGCTCGCTTGCTGAACCGCAGCACCGACCCCTATTGTCTTTAGGAGGCCACCCTTGCTGCACAACCAATGCTCCTGGGTGGGGCCCATTGTTTGCTTGGAGGGGACAGCGCACTTCCCTAGTGCATAGGGCGGTGCCTGAGTCAGGCCCCAGCACTCAACATCCGCCATCTTGAGCCAAGGTACTAATAGACGACAATCGTCGGATTGCTTGTGTAAGAGGGAAGAGGGCTGCTCACTGAGTCTCTGCACTGACGCCTGGGTTCCAGAAGGGCCCTGTACTCTGGGACCGCTTCTTGGGGCCCTGGGTCTGGCAGTAAATGCTGTAAATTGTGGAGGAGTGGCAGAGCATCCTACCCAGACACCATCTTGATCACACCTCATCTGGTTACTTTACATTGTAACTGTAAAAAGCATACTATACAGGCTTACATTACAGGACTTCAACTTTGGATACAAATAGTTCAAGGGTAAACAGTATTCAATGAAATGCTGCATACAGTGGTATTGTAACCCCCAAGGGATGGTGTGTGGAGTGTACAGTACTAAATCATTCACAGGAACAGGTCACAAGTGGGGGAGCACAGACACTGGATGACACAGCATTGGTGCCCAGAGACCATCATTTAAAGCAGGCCCACGAGCTGTGGTCTTGGTGCCGAATAGCGGGCAGCGGCCAGTGGCAGCCGCCACAGTCAAAGGGTGGTTGGAGGTAACATGGGAGGGGTCGCGTCGCGCAGGGGGCAGGGGGGGGATTTGTAATATATATATATGAAAACGAGGCAGCATCTGTGAGGCCTGCACAAATAACATGACTACATTTGTCCTTCACTGGGATCCAAACACCCAATTGTAGCGCCTGACTCTCAGAGGGTAGCGTTGCAGAGCAGTCTGAGGCTTACTCAAGGGAGGTGGTGTGGGCTAGTAATCGCCATGTGCAGGTGCGCAGAAATAGCACTCCATAATTAATTGTCCAGTCTGTACTTTGCTTTATAAAAGCAAGAGTACATTTATTAACACACACACTACTCAATACTATGCACTAATTTACAAATATACATACGCTGTTGAAATTACTTTGTGACATTGCATAACATCTCTACCCTTCCCATGGGGGGTGGGGTCTAGTACCACCACTCCCATGTATGCACATCATCTTGCCCCCAATGTAATTTGTTGAACATAACCTGGGGCGTGGGCCCTGCGCACTGGCACCATCCCAGTGGCGGCCCACCCCATTACCTCAACAAGCATTTAAAATGGGTACCCCTGCCTTGGTAACACATAACCCTGACTGAGCATCTCCTACTGATCATAAAGTATGCAACTCTACATCTTAGGGGTTAGCAGTCTGGGGTCTTCACCTAAGTACAGCAGCAAGAATACATGTTTAAGCACACTTTAGAATGACAGTACTCAGCACAGTTGTGGATCATTAGAATGCATTGCAATGACAACCCCTAAAGGCATCATAGATGAAATCACAGGATTACGCATATCCAGCCAGACACCCTAGAAGGAATGTCTGGCAACATAACCCCACTTGGCTTATGACATCACCTTACACCAGCACATCACATTAAACACATGAACTTCAGTCCCTCTAAAAGAAATAACCATTAGTAAATGCATTTCAGTGTAATTACACCACTTCACCTCCAGGGGATGCCCTTTTCTAGTCATCCCCAACTCAGCCTTTCACTCCATGATGCACTTCGTAGTACACCTTAGGCTGTAGAACATAAGTTCCAGCCCAGAAGATGTTAAATGCTGGCTGAGCCCTTGAGGGGTTATTCTTTCAGATGCCCCGTGAAACTTATGGGTGGACTGTTCTTCTTTATGCTGGGGGAGGCTGCGTTGCTCCTGCAGCTCCCCCTGTACCTCTTTTCACACATGAGGGTGACCCCCTCCTCTGGGGGCCACCAGGCGCCAAAACCTATGTTCTCCCTATGCCTTGCAAGGCATTATGGGGCGCTTCAGGCTGATTCTTATTTCTTATGCATAATAGATGAGCGGCTCTCCCGCTGTGCTGGGGAGAGCCGTGCTGGTGGTGCCGGCAGCTTCGCCGCATCTTCCTGCTTTGGTGGGGGGGCCCGGTCCCACCCGGACCCCCAGGTGATGATAGGCGGCTCGGGGAGCCCACCCCCGGCCGCTCCTTCGGATTTCTGGGGCCCAGTCCCTCCGTGCCCCTCGCACCACCCTCTTCATTTTTGGGGACCCGGCTCCACCCGGGACCCCCGCATGCCTCCGTGATGGAGGGCAGCCCGGGTATCCCACCCCCGGCTGCCCTCGCCGGCTCCCCGCCTGGCCAGCACACTCGCGTGCTGCCGCGGGAGCCGGCACGACCCTTCTCGTCTGCCTGCTCCTGCGGGCAGACATGCAGCATCCGCTCTGGAGCGGTTCTTCGGGGAGAGTGCGATGGCACTTCCCCCTACCTCCTCCACACTCGGGGCCTAGGGATGGGGTCCCGGGCCCCCTTACATCTTCAGGGGCGCGACTGCGCTCCCCATCATTCTGCATCGGCGGGGTCCAGGGTGGGCTCCTGGCGCCCCGCCTAGGGCCACCTTCACGGGAAGCGCGACGGCGCTCCCCATCTTCATTTTTTGGTGGGGGCCAGAGTGGGCTCCTGGCACCCCGCGGGGGTACCTTCACGGGTTGTGCGACGGCGCACCCTGACTTTCTTTCCTTGGGGGGCAGCCCCCGGGACCTGACCCACCCCGGGGGCAGTTTCAAGACCGGCGGCGGAGCCCCACGTGCTTCATCATCAGTCGCATCAAAGGTCAAAGGACGCGTACCTTCTGGGGGGCATATCTCAGCCCCCAGGGGTCCGATCTTCTCAATTTTTGCATCCTCTTGTTCCTGGTGGTGCCCCCCAGCCACTGGGAGCACTCTCTTTCGCCCTCCGGGTCTCCAAGAGGGTGCATTCTGCAGGGAGCGGTCTTCACTGGCTCCCTGCGCCAGCCTTTCGCCTGGCTCTCCTCCTGGGCCTCTCTTCTCCCTGCGCAGAGGCCCCTGTTTCTGCGCACCAGTCCTGGGCTCTTCTTCTGGTGCTGGTAGGGCCCTGGGGGCAGTGAGGGGGTTCCTCCTTCCAACTGCCCATTGCAAGCTCCGGCACCTTCTGCCTCAGCAGACCACACCCCAGAGAGAGCTTCTCTTCCTGTGCAAGCACTTTTTAAAAGTTGAGTAGGGGGCTGGCAGGAAGTCTCTGTTGGTCCTATCAAACAGTGATGCATCACTTCCCTGCCCCTGCTCCCTCCTTCTTGCCCAGGCCTCTGGGTTGGTTCAAAATGGCGTCGTCCAGGGTCTCTGGCCACATGGTCTCTGAAGCCTCTTCCCCCCACGCTGCCTTCCCTCCTTGGTGCAGCCTGGTGCCTGGAACCTAGTGATGGATGAGCCTGTAGCCCCACCCATTTTCTCTTCCTGGAGAGGAGGCCTTAGCTTGCGGAAGGAAGGTTATCAATCCATCCTGCTGAGGTCAGCCCTCAGCCAGGGTCTGGTTATGGCTGGCTTGGAGAAATATGACAGTTCTGTATGACCCAAAAGCAGTACAAATATGACTTTGGACTCTGCAGAACATTTCTTTTCACATCAACTACAGTCCTGCCACGCCATTCGCTTTGTAGCTGCTCCTGGACTGCGCACGCTAGGAATCTCTCCTGCGCAGCCCGTACACATGTGCACACGCATGTACACATGTGTCTGCATGTAACCAGCCCGGTGTCCCTTATTCCAGCTGCTGCGCAGTGGCCTGGTCAAGCCAGGGGGACACCAGTAAAATCCCCATGCAGTCTCTTACATCCTGAGTTTACTGTGGGTGAGTCCCATCTTATGAGGCTCCCCCACAGTAAAAGCTCAACAATTAGGTGCTCAAAAAGCAAAAAATCCGGGCGGCCCATAGTGTCAGAACCACCTTCTAACAATATATAAAAACTTACCTGAAGACGCTGTATGGCGCCTCCTCTCTGCTTCCTGATTCCAGTAGCCCCAGGGACAGACTCCCTTCCAATCACCGTGCTGCAGAGCAGCGTAAAGATTGGCCTGAGTGGACTGAAAAGCTACTGCGCTCATGTCAGGGAATCTGTGGGGTTGCATGTGTGTTTTGGTCGGCGTGAGACAGCCGGTCAAACACATATGTGCACTTAGGAAGTGCAGACACTCCTTTTCCCCTTCCATGCCTCGGCGCCACCCCTCCCTACAGCGCTAGCTCAGAGCCGGCAATGAAAAATAAAACAACGCTAAATATTGTTTTTTTTCTTCATTTGCTGGCTCTGTCTGAGCCAGGCAGTGGGGCGAAGCTCCTCCACCATTGCGAAGGAGCCACCGCTGGCAGGGGCCTGGGGGTTGTCCCACACTCGTCCTTGATGCTGTGTGTCAGATGGAAACACAAATAGCCTTTTGGGGGATACGAGTTGCTCTGCACATTTCCTCCAGTTACAAATGCCATGTCTCCATCCTGCAGAAGGCGCCCTACGCTTCTGTGGGCTCGCCATGTCACTGGCGCTCTCTGCTCTTTGAATTTAAGAATGGGTTCCTAAGTAAGCTTCCATGCAAAGAAGCAGAAACGTGCAAAATCTGGATTTTTTTCTGTAGAAGTGGATGAGCCACGTGTGAGCCACTGAAAGCTCAAGCCAGGCTCGAGGTTGATGTCTGGCTCTGGCTCAGCTCGAGGTCCTTTTGGATACCCGAGCCCAAAACGAGTCAAGCTTCCATGTGCAGTCTGCCTGCCCCCCACACTCTAAACGCAGGTGCCAAGAACTAAAGAAAACATGTAACCTTTGATGTAAAACAAGAAACAGTAGGAGATCCTCATCCAGGAGCTGAATGAGGCAATGTTAAAACAGAAAACCTGGGATTTATGTCGGCTTTCCCGCTTGGCCAACTTGTGGGATCGTGGGCAAATATTTTCTTTAACCCTGCTTCCTTTTTCACCATTAGTGCATTTGAGAGCACTTTGTAATACGTGAATTCGGGCAGTGTGCTAAACAAATACCTCTCGTGTGTCTCATTTAAATAGGCTACAGTGTTGGTCAATGAAAGAAGCTGGGTCACATATAAGAGGCACATAACAACTGACTTGTCTCTTCATCCACTAGTGGCATTGTGGAGGGGCATGAATATTAAGTCTCTGTTTAAAAACCAGCACTTTTAATGACCAGCCAAAGGGCCACTTCTGTTTGGGAAAGAAATCTGTGTAAAAAAAGATGGAGAGAGAGAGAACTAAGGACTTGTACCCAGACGGGATCACAATCTCCCATGGAGTCTACTTCTAAACGGCCCTCATCTAACGGTGTCAACAATCCTTCCTGAATTGGGTAAGAAACTGCCTCCAGCCACAGACTTGGGCACCTTCCCCCCGGGCTCTTTTTTTGCGACCTCCGAAGTACTCACCCACATTACTCCACAGGTCACGAGGGTTTTGTTCATGTTAAGCGTGCTCCCACATCTCCATTGCTCTTGCCCTCCATCCTACCTTGTGCTATTCAGCTGATAATGTGTAAGGTTCCTCCTGGTGGCCTCATCCTGGGACCTGACCATGCCACTGCTCGTTTTGCAGCAGCCCCATATAATATACTTACCTGTGATGATACTGTTGCTCTGCTTCTTCTTGCCCCCTGGCACTGTCGCCTTGGCACCGCTCTCCTTCTTGGCCACGGCTATGTTGAGGTCTCGTCCTTTCCCAGTTCTCGGGGTTCTCCTCCGTTGGGTCTTTCGGGGTAAGCTTGGCATGTCCCGGTTCTCTTGGGTGTCCCAGCAGTAGGGGCCATGGAGAGGGCCGCTGTTACGATGAAACAAAGGCTCATGAATACTTTAAAAAGAAGTTTAATCCAATGAAGAAAAGGAAGCACTGCCGGTTACAGGACTTCAAGCTCCGGCTGGCTCCATGCAACTGTCCACTCGTGATTCATGGGACTGATCAGATGTTCTATTCTAGAACATGCTGATCGTGCCATGAATCAAGGGTTTGGAAAAATAACACATAACATTGCTCATGCATGCAAGCACGAGGAAAACAACAAAAGGAAGATATAACAGCCGCCCATCTAGAAGTCACATTTCTACCTCTGGCAGTGCCTGGCCTGGATCTCCTGTAACTGCTGCTTCAGTTCCCCTCGCAGCTCCTCGTGGTCGAGGGGGCATGAGGCCCACCTGGCTTATGGATGCTGGCCTCTACTCTCTCATAGAAGTGAAGGACACTGTTGGCGAAGAACCTGCCTGAGAAACGGTCCCTAGGTTTAAATAACAGCAGGGAGAGCTGAAGTGAACAAGCATTTGCAAATCCAATAGGTTCTGCCTATGTGAGATCTATTGGCTTTGTCAATGTTTTTTAGACGTATTTTGCACACCAGTGTGGGCTGCTGTGCAACATGGCTAAATGCTAAGGAAAAAAAGTCCTGTGACGCTGTTCTACATTTTAGCCATGCTGCACAGCAGCAACCGCACTGCTGTGCAACATACTGAAAGTAAAGAAAATAATAGCGCTAGGACGTGGTCAACGCTGCCCGTATCATGGTGCTTTTTCTGTATTTTAAGCCAGATTTCACAGCAGTCCATGCTGCTGTGCAACATGTCTAAAAACATTGACAAAGCTAATAGATCTCACATAGGCAAATCCTATTGGCTTTGTCAATGCTTGTTTCTTTTCTGGTACCAACTTTATTTAAATTTTGTTCACAGAGATTTAACATCACATACTATTTACAACATTAGGCAGTTACTGGTCAGCAACCACCATGTCAGAAGACATGGCTTTTGGCCCTGAACAGCAGAGAAGAGTTGTCCGGGTTACACTTCATCCGGTAGAGTTTAACCCTAACTAATCTATCCTATTCTCAGACAAGCTTTCTAAAGTCTCCTCACCATCTGCGCTCTAATATTCAAATTTCAGCCCCTCCACCTGACATAATGCTTCTAATCACCACATACACCAGGACATTGTATTCTGTGAAAACATTTGTAGGAGCCAATCACAATGCTGAAATGCCCATCTATTCTGTGAGGAGAGGAGAAAGCAGGGCACCAGGATACATCTTGCTTTCACAGGGCTCCATGGAGGGTTCCACTCTTTTCCCATCAATGTTGCTTCAACTAGTTCCGTGTTTTCCAGACAGCAAAGAAGGCAGTCAAAAGGGGAACCAGCTTGGAGCTCCAAAACTGTGTGCCACTTTGGGCTCCGGCCAACCACGGCCCCACAATTCTTTTTTATATGAAGAGTCACCAATTTTTTAGGTCTCGCCTACGCAGCGCGCATGCGCTACTTAGGAAAAAGACCTATAGAAATCGCTTCGGCTTTTCAGCCAAAAATGTGCACGCATTGCATTGCTTTCAATGGCAATGCGTGCACGTTTGGCGATTCCCTTGTGGGAGCGAGCTTTGGCAACATATGTTTGCTCGCTCCCGCAAGGGAATCGCTGTGTGTTCTCTTGCACTCCTCCACCCCTCCCACTTGTTAGTCCAGTACTGTTTCACTTTCGCAGCCGCGGGGCCGCGTTTGTGTATCAGCGCTTGTTTCCTTTAACCTCTGCTCTTAGCTGGGTAACCGATAGTTATTGGTGTTATAATTCCATACATATTCTTGTTCAGATGTAAAGTACACTCATTCTTTGTGGCTACCACAAGAATACAAAAATAAAGAAATAGTGCCCACAAAGTTTCTCAGCTGCTACAGAGTTCTATTTCAATAAAAAAAATGCACACCTTATAAAAACATGAGAAGAATTTCATTGTTGTATGTCTTTAGATTTCTGATGATGTGCGGATTACAAACCTGCACAGGAAATCGTTGATGTGGTGACAAGAAACGCCCCTTGCTTGAGGGAAATGTTAGACAGGGCCGGACTGGCCGTAGCGGGCACCGGGCAATCCCCCGGTGCGTCGCTCGGGTGGGGGCCGGTTTTGGGCCCCTGGGGGCCGTTTTTGTTACAGGGCCATTTTTGCAGCATAGCTGCAAAATCGGCCCTGTAACAAAATCGGCCAAAAACCGGGCCTAGCAAAGAGCTCAGTGGCACCCCGAACCCGGGGGGGGGGGGCGGCCGAGCACTTTGCCAGGGCCGGTTTCGGTTCCCAGTCCGGCCCTGATGTTAGATGAGTACAGACTGATCGTGAAATGAAAATGATGCCTATATTTCTGAGCAGGACTTCCCAATTAGCACTGCAGTCACGTGCCAGGGGGCGGCATGTCCCGCTGTGGTGGAAAGACCAGTTACAAACGGTTTCTACTCTCACAGCATATCTGACTTGGGGTGTTGAACTGCGCGCGCTCAACGGAGGATACAGTTGAGGATCTACTGGTTAAGTAGAAATGGCAACTGAAATCTGAGATTCCAGTCAATAGCCATTACCCACTACCCACGTATTTTTTTTTAATTTTTTTTTTACAAAAAACAGTGCTTGGTACAGTAGGAACCCTTTGTCACTGGGCAAATGGAAAACACGCGAAAGCCTCTGTTGTGAACGTGAGAATACGGTTTCTGCATGGGGCTCTGCTTTTCAAACTGGGCTGACCTTGTTGCAGGTCTTGACCACAGTTTGTTGCTTCCATTTTCTGGTGAGTTTTCCACGCAAAGTCTGCAGTTGAGATTCGAGCATCTTTAATGCAAGGATTCGTGATACCCTATTTCACAGTCCAGATATAGTCACTTATATGTGGCAAAAGCGGTTAAACCGACAGCCTGTATAAAACAACCTGCTTTTTGCTTTGAGCCACTGTGCATCAAGAACTTTCATATGTTGCTGAGGTAGCCATTTATTTAAGTAGTCGGGACCAATTTTATTTCTTTCGCTCGTCATAATTGATGTTTTTATGACAATCTGCGTCATCTATTGTTTCATAGAAATATTATGAAAAAAGGAGCAAATATTTTCCAACAAGAAAAAAAATCGTAGAAGACAGTTTTGCTAGCTAACTGTCACTATCACCTGTTTAGTGTTGTAATTAATCATTACGTATAGACACTATCCAACACAATTTGTACATTACTAAATTGTGAATATAATAAACTTTAGTAGGCAGAATTTAATCCTAAAAAGTGTAGGCAGTCATATTTACTATTTGTTTCTTTTACTGTTTCTGGTGATATTCTAATAAACTATTGTAAATTGTTACAAGGAGGGCAATTTGTGCCCTATTACCAAAAAGCACATTGCATCTTATGACCAATCCGATATTCCATTTGGAAAAAGTTGGTTCCCGGTTCGGCTCTGTATTTTCATTGGTTGTTTTGAATCCTGTATTGAGTGGGGCGTGGATTAAGGGGGCTGGCAGGAGAGGATTGGAGATCCACCGACGCCTCCAATTTGAGAGATCCGGGGCTTAGTGAGTGTGGTTGACAGAAAATGTGACGTGAAGAAGCGCGTGGCTGAATATCAGGAGTCAGGACAGCAGGATGTGGCGCTGGCCAGATTAGTTATCTGTCACAGTTGGCCCCGAGTGCCAGTATTTCAGACTGGCATCAACCCAGTGTGCATTTTCTTCTATAGTACAGACAGAATATGTCCGTTGTTATCTCGCTGAAATAGCAAACGAGGCACAACATATATTTTTTCTGAACTGACCTTTTAGGTGGAAGGACTGATAGTGCCACGAGGCAGAACGATAACATAGCTCACGGTTGTTTGCAGCAGTTCATTTAATGAAATATTGCCTTGTGCAGAGTCCATTCAGGGCTTCTGCAACCACTGCAAGTGACTATATTTCCACGTTACATCTGAAAAGGCATAGTGCATCGGGAAGATGCCCGAGCTTTTGCGCCTTTTCCCCAGAACAGCTGTTTTTGGGATTAGGGTTTCTCTTGGAGGCCCATAGCATTTCCGGTTTATGTTATGAAATTTCCTGGGAGACAGCCAATTGGGGTCACTTTGCTAAAATAAATGTTGGCACAGACCGGGCAGGTGTGATGTAAGCACTTGTTTATTTGAAGTGTTTTTTTTTACATGTACTTTTCTCGAGATTGTTAATTTTTGTGCCGTTTTCTAATGTGATAAATGAACTGTGCGAACCTTTTTCGTCTCGAGTTGCTTGGTTGCCCGACAGCAAGCATCCGCAAGAACCACACTCCACGCTGTTACTTGAAGCGTAAAAGGCCATTTTATTAGGACATGGTTGCAATCATTTAGACTTTATTCGACAGTACATAAATGCAATAAATATCCTTTCCCCAACCCATACCGACTCATTCTCCTTTCATCCACTCTCAAAACCATCTCACCTGTTAGACTCTTCCCCCATTCACTCGGTGACCTCCTTCCTCTCCCCATCACTTGCCCTCCAAGCATCCTCAGTGTAATTTCCTTCATTGGTCATTGCTTCCCGCGCCCGCTATCAGTCACCTGTGTACCGTTCTCCCCTCCCGAGGGGTGGATCCGCCCGTATGTGACTACCCACCCCTCCAAAGTACCGCCAACCAGGGAAACCCCCGGAGGGCGGTTCCCTGCCCCACCCCCAGCTCTAGTGCGCCTTTCGCCTCCATCCCGTCTACCGTGCGGCACCCCGTGGATGACCCCCATCCCCTAAAACCTACATCCCGTCCAACATTCTCTCTCGCCAGGACACCCCAGACTGCGAAAGGCGCACCTAGTCGAAGTAGGACCACCGGTCCCCCCAGGTTGCCCAACTTAACGCTCCAGACACCAGGTGGATGCCCATCCATCCCTGAAACTATGTCCTGCGGCAACCAGCAGCCTTTCCACACGAAACCCCGCCCGTGACAAAATCGTACCATCGCAAACAACCACCTCGCTGTCTTCCCTCCGGCCCCTTAACCGCGGACCGTCCCCCTGTAATCCTGGTCCAACGCCCCCAAACTCCCTTCTTGGCAAGGCCCCGTCGGTGGAAGACCATCCACCCGTACAGCCAATATCCGTTGTAATCCAGTAACCTTCCAGCCAAGCCCCCCAACCCTGAAGAGCGTCCCAGCCCCAACAAGACCGCCTGTGCCTCGTCCAATAGTCCCATCACCTGCGGGCCGTACCCCCGTAAGCATTTTCGACAGCCCTCAAAATCCATCCTCTGCCAGGCCCCTCGGTGGCCTACCATGCACCCATACAGCCAGCGCACCTTTCCGACAAGGTACATTTCCAGGGCAATCCAGCCATAAAAAATGCTCCATCCCAAAACCAACCGTCCCCTCAAACAGTCCCCCTGACCAGTGGGCTAGTAGCCGTAAAGCATGTTTAAACCGCCCCCACAAAAGTTGCTCCTCTGCAATGCACCATCGGTGGATGCCCATCCACCCTTACTCCAGTGTCCCTCGTAAACCCAGAAACATGCCCAGGAGCCTCCCCATCCATGAAAGGGCCCCCCTCCCCACCAGGCCACCAGCGTCCCCCAGACAGCCTCATCCATTGCAGCCTGACTCCTTGGAATCATGCTCGACGTCCCCCAGAGACCCTTCATTGCACTGCGCAGTGCTGCTTCCTAACCCGCTTCCCAAGTTCCTCGTCATTGAACCATTTCCCATGCCAAGTCTCTTGGAATAAATCAGACCTGCCCTGTTCCGAAGAACCGTCTCCCCAACGTTTTTTTTTTGCTTGTAGTGGAGCCACTCCCCATATCGTATGGCACAGTCACCCACTGGCCGCCACGCTCACCCCGAGTCAATCCCCCCGTTCCCCCACAATCAACATACATCCCAAATGACTGCGTTTCCCCTGCCAGATGACATCCGTACACCTGCCATGTCGCCTCTGTTGCTGCCCAACGTTCGGGAGAGTGTCCGCCTGTCCATGCGACCACACTGGCTCCCAGGCCACTCCCCCCACCTGCAGTAGAAAAAGAATAATTAGTCCCGCAAGTATTATGTTCCTGTCCTTTCCATCCCCAAACTCTCCAAAACCCTCGCCCAAACCCTTCTATTCCCTACAACGGCACCACACACCCGCCTAGGCCGCCATCTCCCCAATCCCCGACTACCCCCCGGCCCCCCCGAACAGCCCTCCTGCTGACACCTCTGTGCCCGCCCCCAGGCGTAAGATTCGTGCCACTCCGTAAAGGAGCCACTTCCCCTCGGCCCCAGTCCTCGAACGAAACCGAAAGCCTGTAGCGCCGTTAAACTACCTTCCACCTTTGGCAACCCCAAATCCCCAGCCATAGGCCTCCCTTCGCTTACCACCAATCACTGGTGCCTCATTCCTCCCCCCCGCGCTCCCCTTCACCACAGCCACTGCGCCCATGTCCGCTGCCCCACCGGTACCACGTCATCACGTCTCCTGTGCCCTGCACTACCATACTCCAAGATGCCCCCGACAAAATCGCCATATTGTCAGTGGTGTTACGACACGACCCCCGTGTGTTGGCTCCCCGACACGCAACACATCCGCCGATGTGTAAAGAAGAGTGTGACAGTCACCACCGTACGACACCGACAGCAGAACTCGAACCCCTGTCCTGCGAGATCCTTCACAATTGTAGGCACAAGACTTACCATTGAGACACAGGTCCTGGCCCCCCTACCTAAACTGCGCCCTCAAGTCCGAATCCCTGCTTCCAACTTATTGCCAGCCACAACCCCGGTGACGATCCCCAAACGCATCGTGCAGCGCCCGAAAAACCCCCGACCCCGTCCGGTTACCTCACGCAGCGGCCCCAGCCTACCCAGTCTCCTCCGCTACCCCTCCGGCGCACCCCCGCCGCCCGCTACTGCGACGCCTACCGAGAGGTGAATATCATATCAATTGGCCCACAACTACCTCCACCAGTCCCCATGCAAGTCCCCACCAGCAGAACACTGCCCTCGTCACGCCTCGCGCGCCAGACACTGAGGCCCTCAGACCCCTGTCTAACCCCGCATGTATCACCACCGAACTCCCCTGCCGCCTCCGCTGCGCGTCAGTGGGCCCCGAGTTCACCAGGCCCCCAGCATCGTCCCCACCTTACTGAAGGACTACCATTGCAGACCCTGAGGAATGAGCACCCGGTGCCAACCAGGGCGTGAAACCTAAGCTTCCAGTGCAACTCCAAGACATTCAACCACCCAATTCATTTACCTGAGCATTCGTCCAGGACCTCCTCCGCCAAAACGGAGACGCCTTTGGATATCCTTGCCCCCCGCTCCGACTGCGGCCGCACTCGCCTGAAACAAACAACAAAATGGACTGGTTACCTGCCCACACCCCCCCCCCTTTCAGGGCAATCCCCCACTCCAAGGTCCATTGGCGACATACCAACCCTTGCATGTATCACCCCCGAACATCCCTGCGGACCAGCTATGAGTCACGTGGGCCCTGGGTGCCCCAGGCCTCCAGCATAGTCCCAACCGTATGGAAGGAAATACCATTGCCTACCCTCAGAAAATGAGCACCCGGTGACAACCAGGGCGTGGACACGGTATCGGCAACGTACGACCAAGACTTAAACCCCCCCCCAGTCATTTACCTGAGCGTCCGTCCAGGACCTCCACCTCCAGCCCGGGGCTCCTTGCCCCCGCCCCATCCGAGGCCGCATTCGCCTGAAACAAACAACAGAATGGACTGGTTACCTGCACCCCCCCCCCCTCCAGGGCAATCCCCCGCTCCCAGGCCCCATTGGCGCCGTACCAATCCTTGTATGCATCACCACCGAACTCCCCCGCTGACCAGCTGTGCGTCACGTGGGCCCTGGGTTCCCCAGGCCTCCAGCATTGTCCTTACCTCATTGTAGGAAATACCATTGCATAAACTGAGAAATGGAGCACCCGGTGCCAACCAGGGCGTAGACACGGTATCGGCCAAGTACGACACCAAGGCTGAAACCCCCCCCCCAGTCATTTACCTGAGCGTCCGTCCAGGACCTCCCCTTCCAGACCGGAGCTCCTTGCCCCTGCGCCGTCGAAAGGCCACACTCGTCTGAAACAAAATAAATGGACTGGTTACCTTGCTCCCCCCTCCCTCCAGAGCAATCCCCCACTCCAAGGCCCCATTAGCGACGTACCAATCCTTGCAGGTATCACCACCGATTGCATAACTCAGAAATTGAGCACCCGGTGACAACCAGGGCATGGACCGGTATCGGCAAAGTACGACACCAAGACTTAAACCCCCCCCCCTCAGTCATGTACCTGAGCGTCCGTCCAGGACCTCCTCTTCCAGACCGGAGCTCCTTGTCCCTGCGCCGTCTGAGGCAGCAATCGCCTGAAACAAATAACACAATGGACCGGTTACCTGCACTCCCCCCCCCCCCCCCCCGGCAATCCCCCTCTCCAAAGCCCCATTGGAGACGCCTGTCGCTCCTTGCACCGACCTAAACATTAGCACCCGGTGCCAACCCGGGCATGAACACCTAAACCTCACAATATAACGCCACGCCATCGGACACCTTGCCCATCGCACTGCATCTGGCACACCAACACCTCTTCCATCGCACACCGTCACAGGCTTCCATCCGCACCCCCAACCCCAGTCATACCACCCATCACACCGCACATACTCGGAACTCGGTAGTATTCACAAAATTGCGTTGCTCAATGCGCGAATCCCTCGAAGGAGGGCAGGCCGCCGCGGACCCCCCTACTGCTTCTGGCCAGTGTCTCAGAGCCGTTGTGCGCCCCGCTGGCAACACCCCTCATCTGCCGGCCTTCTCCGCCGGTCCTGGATCCCCCCCCGCCACTCGGTTGCTAAACTGAGTGGGTCCCCAGCACCACCGGGTCTCATGCCGTCCTGGCAGTCCCTCATCTGGACTCCGATGACCCCAGCCACCACTGCCTGCTGCTCCCTGACTCCCCTTGCACCGCCTACCCCGGCGGCAGCACCTACGCAACGCCCTGCCTCACTGCTCCTACACTGCCCCTGCCCCCGCCTCCCCCCGGAACCTATGCCTGACCCTGCCTAGCTGTGGGTGTGAATTGCAGCGCCCCACACAGGTAATGTAATTAACAGAATACTCTTTCAAAGGCCAGCAAGTAGCAGCGCCGCAACCGCCCACTAGAAGGAAAGAATTGGAGCAAGTACAGGAGCCACTTGAAATGACCGTTTTTCGCGCCGCTCACATTTTAAAAGCGGCGGCGCGAACGGTCTCAATGTGCTTTGTGTGGTATGTGCGCGCTAAAATTGGGACCCCGCTTGCTTGTGGGGACATTGGGGCCCGCGCGCCTTATTGGGAACAGTGCCTGGGACGCGTAGTCCGGACCCGCTCCCGACAGAGTACCGAGGGCAGTGATGGCAACGTCCTGATGAGCTTCAATCGATGCATTATAGGCACTATGCTGACCCCGGTTACAGAATGGATAGACAGCTTCTTCCTGATGGGACCTATTTCAAAGCGCTCTATGTTAAGTCGGCAAGTACTAAGGGGGTGGGGGCGCGACCGCGAGGCTCGAACCCAAGAGGACTGCGCGCCGGGCGACACACGCATACCCCGCCTTCCCTCGCCTCAGTCCCGCCATGCGCCGCCTGACCAGATCGCGCTGCCGAGCGAGTCGTCCCAGCCCCCAGCCCCCCTCCCGCATGGACCGCAAAGCACGCACGCGCAAACGACAGGCGCGCCCGCATGCAGGGCCCGCCCCCGCCCCCCCGCATCCCGGACACCGCAGCCCCCCCCTACCTGAAGCGGACGGTCGCCTTCGCCAGCCACGCCGCCCCAGGACGTATAGTATCCGCCCGGCCGGCCCAGCCAAGCCCCCATGCCGCTCCAACGTCCGCCGCACCGAAATCACCATGCCGTCCAGTCAGTTGTGAAAAATTCACGGTCCCCCGCCCTCCCAACCAGTGTCAGCCCCCCGCCGATCGACAAATCGGCAGATGGCCTAACCCTATAATAATCTCCACAAACTTTTTCCTCCCCGGTGGTGCTCAGGTGTCAGGAAGAGGCCGGATACTCCTCTCCTGACACCTATATACCCTCCCAACTCCCGCCCCTCTCCTTCCTACGATCCCACCCCCACCATGTCCTTCCGGTCGTTGCGCGAATTCCCCGGGGGAAGACTGGTCTGCGACCTTCACTTCCCCCGGGGCCCGCATTGGGAGACACAGTGTTTTAATATATGTTTATAAAACTTAGGACAGCTGGTTGCTGCTGAATTAAGGCTGTATTTTGACTCTTCCACCTTTTTCGGCGGAAGAACAGTGGAAGGAGGAAGCAATTAACTGTGTTGCAGTTGTCGCTGTACATACATCTCGTGATCTACCCATCTTTAAGACCTGACGTAAGAAGATCAGCATCGTGGTTAATTTCCATTAGCGAGTAACGTAATCACTGCTCCATAGTTGTTACATACACCTTCGATGCACATCGTCCAATTGGAAGACCTATATTATTTGCAGGGCTTTACGTGGGCCGGGTCTCAGACCCCGTAGTAATTAAAGGTCCATTAAAAACGGACATTGAAACAGGTCCCTACCAGGCCCTGATTTCATATCCTTAACTTTAATGGTTAAAAACACTGATTGATGATATTTCACCTTTATTTAAACTCGCATTCTCTAAGAGGGTTAAATATTTCCAGGATATTTTTTTTTGTGCGTGCATCATTTTACTCATGCAAAGTGAGCCGCCTCCAGGTGTTAATAACGAGCTACGATAAAAAGCAAGCATTGGCATAGCCAATAGGTCTCGCCTTTGGGACCTTATAAGTGTTTAGCCATGCAACAGTTGATGTTGTTGCACCATGGATATTGTGCTGGATAACTAAACACTTATAAGGTCCCAAAGGCGAGACCTATTGGCTATGCCAATGCTTGTTTATATAAGGAGCCCTGCTTGTTTTACCAATGTGATAACAGAGCTTTTTAGGTTCCTGACCCCTTGGTTTTCCGTCCCACCAGTTGAGTACAGGGTATCCTTGTATTCTGCATCAGAACCATTCTGAGTTGTCTTGTCACCTGGGTGCCTGCTTACTACCTCCGTACTCTTTATGTTATAATCCATGGTGTACACTGTAGAGATCGGAGATGTAAAGCGCCTAAGTCGCACCTAAGCAAAACCTGGATCTAAACTTTCTAAACAAAGCTAAAACCCTCCATGAGAAAGCTGTCAACCTTAGCAACTAAGACCCTGATCCACGGCAACAAACAAGGTTCAATAAATGCTTCTCCGCTGTGCACTTTTCATGTGGCACATCTCTGGCATTTACAAGACAAGCCAGGAGTTTTTGAGCGTCTGGGTTAAAAATCTTAAAATCGGTCCCCATTTCGCCCTTTTGTTTATGCCAGGTGGCAGGAGTTTTGGCTTCTAGGTATAAAACAAGTATCCTCCAGGGGAAAAAGAAAACTCAGCAGCTGCACCACCTGCTACCATACAGTGGTATGGCACTGTCTAGCTACCTCGTCATTGTTATACAGGCAGGCTTGCTTTGAAATGTATAAATGCATTTTGCAGCAAGTACTCTGGGCAATGGAATGGCGTGGGGCCTTGTTCATAATGCCATCTTCGCCGACTCCTAATGACGGCCCTGCTGTTCATAGTAAACCTTGTATTACCTACAAGACCCAGGTAAACAAAAAAGACCAAGTACCTTGAAGTAATATTGCTAGTCTATGAAAAGCGAAGCCCTCCCTCACATTATTTAATTCTTCACATTAGTCCAAGCCATCGATGAAGGGAAGGCCCTCCTCCCTGATCTGCCAGATACTATACTGGTCCCATTGAAATAAATGTACAGCAATGCTACTACTATGGCATTGCATTAACTCCAGGAGATATGTCCCAATGTACTGCTTCCATCATCCTCCTCTGCCTGCCTAGTGCTACCTGCTGGAGTCTTGGTTTTATCTCCAAACAAGGCAAGTAAGAGCAAGGTCTGCTTGATTACTTTTAAAGCATTCTAGTGTCAAAAAAGGATGTTCTGAAGTTCATCTACCTGAACAGATGCAGACTATGACTAAAAGAAACCGTGAAACATCTTTCCCGGAGGAAGGAGCAAGAACGCACTGGAAAGAATAATAAACGGAGAGGGAAATGAGAGAAATGGTACAGTGGCTTGGCAGGTACACACCCCTGCAGATAATGCAGAGAGCTTTGAAATTAATTCAAGGTAGCCGGACTGGAACAAAAAATACAAGTTCCCCGGGGCTCTCTTGACACGAGAACACAGCAAATGATCAGAACAAGCATCGCAAAATACAATCGAGAAAATGCTTGCATAAAAGGTGTTGTAATGAAAGCCTGGTAGCCGAGGTGCAGTTTATTGAAGATTAATTATTTAGTCTTAGTTGCAGATAAGTACATCCATAGCTAGGTCCTTAGGATAGCCCCACCAGGAGCAGCCTCCCTAGTGCTCAGCCCATACTCCAGCTGACACCCCTCACCTCGCATGCACCCAAACATTCCATTGCATCACCACCACTCCAACATTCCACACAGCATATTCACATTGGCTAAACAGCAAAGGCCAAAGCTCCAGCGAAGATGCATAGATAAGTACACAAGCTATAACACATGGCTTCTGTACATGCACCCAGACTATGGAACACTTTCCCTTCAACCTGACAATGGCCACTTCCCCACTCCACGATTGAACAGCAGTAAAGACCCACCTCTTCTCATTCCATCAACTGTCCGCCGCTTAATTCTACGTGTGTTTAGCAACCACACAATCAGATCCTGAATCTGTTAAATTACAGATGGTGCTCACGTGTGGTCCTCGGCGAATCACAAGCACAGTTAGACTCCACAGTTTACAATTTGTTGAATTTAGGACATCTTCACGCTGTTAGAAATGAAGAGTTTATTCAAGATACAGCATAACAGTACAGCACCAAGTGTACAGCAGGATACCCAGCTCTGGAATGAGTGATTCATGAGCAGGCATGCATCCTACATTCCATGACATAGCCAGGACTCCATACATCTCTAAGATTACAACACATCCCTCTTTTTTTTTTTTCTTTTTAGTTCAGAATGTTTTTATTAAAGAGAAAGGTAAAAAGGTGGCAAAAACGATACAAGTTTCAAGCAAAAAACAGTACAATGTAGGGGCATCCAGCATGAATTCATAAATGAAAATAAAAAACAAGAATACAGCAGAATAAATTTAGGAGTGATACAGCACACAGTTTATAAGAATAAACAGAAAAGCGATAATAAAAATCATGGAGGTTTAAGAACTTCTTGCTGAGATGGGAGTGGTAAAACATGTTGCAAAGCACACTTGTCAAAAAAGGCAGTAACAGGTGACCATAACTGAAGTATTTTCGTAGCCATATGGAAAGGCAAAAGCAAAAATGTATCTAGTCTATGATGGTGACAGATATCATACCACCAAGCTTTGTAAGAAATTTTTGTAGCGTTTTACCAATTTCTCGTAATCTGCTGAAAAGCAACGGCAATTAACAGGTCCACAATTTTAACATTAATTTCACAATTGTCCCATACTGGTGAGAGGCTTCCTAAGAAAATGTCCCTTATGAAAAATGGGAAATTAGTGCCAAAAATTAAGTTAATTTGAGACCAAACCTGGATCCAGAATTTACGCACCGAAGGGCAAGAAAAAAGCATGTGAAAAAGGGTGGCATCAGGAGATGTACAAGAATAGCAAGTAGTTTGTAGTATGGGGAACCTTTTGTTCAAAGAGTGTGGAGAGAGCAAAATCCTGTTATATATATGAAACAATGTTTGTGTTAAACTTGCCGTTCGTGAAGTTTTGCGTATTTTAATCCAAATCTTGTGCCATGTTGGCAGGGACCAGACTTCATTAAAATCTGTTTCCCAAGCAGATTCAATCTTGGATTTTTGCCTTGGTATGCCTGCGGATTGAAGGAAATTATATAGAGTGGAGGCTTTAGGTTTGGTACGTAGGATAGTAGATAATCCAGTGGAAGGGCCGGTAGTTGAGGAATCAGTAGAATTATTGGCAAGTTGAGTGTAAATTTCAAGTATTACGGTGCGGAGTGTATGATATTTAGGCAAAAAGGAGTTAGGCAAATTATAAGCCTGCTGAAGCGAAGAGAATGAGATGAAGCCAACTTCTGAAAATAATTGATGAATCCATAATAAACCACGTTGTCTCCATGTTTTCCAGTAAAAGGGCTTATTATGTATTAGTAAGATTTTATTATGCCAGATAGTGGAGGCTAAAAAAGAATCAAGAGTGTCATGAGTCAGAGGATATAAAGGGCAAAGAAGTTTGGAAGTGAATTTAAATAGGGGAGTGGATAGTGTTTGGGGTTTACGAGAAAAAGAAAGATATTCATTGAACGAGAATGGAGATAGGAGCGAACGTTCAACTGATGTCCATAAAGGACAATCAGTTGTGGAATCAAGTAGGCAGTAGGAAGACTGTCGTAATAAAAATGCTTTGTGGTAAGAAGGAAAATTAGGAAAGTTAACTCCTCCTTCAGTTTTAGGACGTGTTAACTTATAGGCCGATAATCGGGGTTTTTTATTGTTCCACAGAAAAGCGAATAGTGCTGAATTAATAGATTTAAATAGCTTAGTTGGAATTGGGACCGGAATGTTAGAAATGGTGTAAAGAACTATGGGGGAAAGATTCATCTTTATAGTATCTAAGCGTCCCCACCAAGAAAGATAAAGGGGGTGCCATTTAGTAGTAAGCTCTGAGATTTTTTTAAAACAATTAGTCATACAAAGGGTTACAGTGTCTTTTATTGTGGACTTAAAATAAAGACCTAGATATTTGATGTGGGAAGACCTCCAAGCAAAATTAGTTGAAGTAAAATCAGCCTTAAAAGTGAATTTAGTTAAAGGTAAAATTTCACATTTATCACTATTTAACTTGTATCCTGAGATCAGCGAGAAGGCACGTACTTCCTGCAAAAAAGCGGGGATAGATTCAGTAGGATTGGAAATAAAAAGCAAAATGTCATCAGCATAAGCCGCAAATTTAAAGTTAAATATCTGGCACTTGAAAACCATGTATGCGTGTATTCTGACATATTTTCGAGAGAATGGGCTCAAGAGCGAGGTTGAAAAGAAAAGGGGATAACGGACAACCCTGACGTACTCCTCTGCCAAGACTAAAGAAGGGAGTTATGAGACCATTTGCACATACAGCAGCACGCGGATTAGAATATAAAAGGGAAATTAAGGAGATGAATTTAGGGCCAAAACCAAACCACTTAAGTGTGAAAAAGAGATATTGCCACTCCACTCCATCGAAGGCTTTCTCAGCATCTAGTGCTATAGCTGCAAGAGAATATTTTAATTGCGTGGCTTTAGATAAGATATTGAAAAATAATCTTGTGTTACCACTAATGACTCTGCCTTTCACGAAACCAGATTGCTCCTTGCCCAAAACAGATGGCAAAATGGGATCTAAGCGCAAGGCAAGTGCCTTAGAAAAAATCTTATAGTCTATATTGACAAGTGAAATGGGTCTATAATTTTTACAATAATTCAAATCTTTACCTTCCTTAGGGATTAGACATATGTGAGCATCTGTGAAAGAACCCTCAGATTTTCCCCGAAGGGTAAAAGAATTAATCAAAGTGTACAATTTAGGTAATAATAATTTAGAGAAATGAAGATAAAATTCAACAGTAAATCCGTCAGGTCCGGGTGCCTTGTCCTTCTTTAGATGTTGAAGTGCGGACAAAAGTTCTTGTTGTGTTATATCTGTTTCTAATGAAGACAATTCGAGGGAGTGTTGGTGAGGTGAATGTAGCGAGGCAAAAAAAGTTGATAACGTGATTGGAAGGGTCTGTTTTAGGCCTGGGCGGTAAATTCCGTTCCGTTCGCGGAATTTGCGGAATTTGGGTAATTTCGCGTTCCGCGGAGAACGCGAAATTGCCCAAAAATCTGCGTTCCGCGACTTCGCGAAATTTTTTGCTTGTTCGCGTTCTCAATATGCGTGTTCGCGAGATATTTCACCCCGAGCACGCAAACAGCGATCGCGAACAGGAAAAAAGTATTGCGAACAAGCAATTCCGCGTGTTCGCGGAATTTCTGCGTGTTCGCGGAGATTTTTTACCGTTTCGCGGAGATCTGCGTAACGCGATTACGCAAATTCCGCCCACCCCTAGTCTGTTTCAGAGGCATTTAATGACTGGTAAAAGAGGGCAAATTCATCCACAATTTCCGCATCTTTTAGTTTTAAAATGGAATTATTATCATATATAGAGTTAATATTCAATTTGTTGTGTTTGGTTTTCAGGTAACGAGCTAAAAAATTTCCTGCCTTATTCAAGACATCCCTCTTTTAATAAAGAAAGAACAATTAAAAAACAGTATATGAAGATTGCAATACAGGTAACCAAAAATTAAACAAATCCTGAAAAGGAAACATCATAAAAGAAACATTGTATGAATATAAGTAATGATCATCGTCTTTTAACTACACCAAAGATCCTGCAAAAAAAAAAAAAAAAAAAAATATAGCACAAAGAACAATAGCATTAATAAAAGACAAAATCTTTGTACTTCACAGGCAGATTTCTACACCTACCAGAGGGAGCATGAACTTTTCTGCTGCAAGTACCTCCAGTCACGGTGTCATAACCATCAGACATACTACTCTCATATGGTGCACAAACATGTGAGGATTTTCCAGTATATCTCACCAGCCTAGACATGCTTGACATACAACCTGTGTCAACTTTCACAACATTTTTCTTAATGGCAACAATAGTGAATGGACCAATGAAACTGGACTTTCCTTTAGGAGTATGTCTTGGGCTTTTCACCATAACCTTATATCACCAAGACACAATTTTTTGTTTTTCACACGCATCTTAGAGTCATAATCCAATTAGTATTTTTGCTGATATTCAGATATTCTGGAACGCCTCACATCAACAGACATACCCACATCAATACATGCAGGCAACCAAGACGGGTTTAACTTTGAAACAGCCTTCCTTCCCCTCAAGGCTTCAAAAGGAGACTTTTGTGTGACTACAATAGGAGTAGTCCGGTGTGCCCACCACGTATCCCTCAAGACACTGTTGAAGGACAACCTAGACTCAAGAGCACGCTGAGCACAAGCTTTGACAACCCGGTTCATCCTTTCAGTCAATCCATTGGCCTGTGGTGTATATAAGGCCGTCTTCTGATGGATTATATTGAAGTCTTTAACAAACTTGTACATCTCATGGGACACAAATTGCACCCCATTGTCCATAATCACAATTTTAGGCACACCCTCAGAAACAAATACATCTCTAAGGAAATCAATAGCAGTTCCTGTGTTCACAGAGGACACACATTTGGTGACCACCCACTTGGAAGTGTAATCCACTAACAAAAGAACAAAACGTTCATAGGAAGGCAATAATTCAAAAGGACCTACAATATCTAAGCCCAATTTTGACCACACCAAATCAGGAACCCCTCCAGGAGATAAGGCTGCATGATTGGGAAAGCAAGATTTATCACTGGAAGCACATGAGATAAAATCCTTAACCACATTTTCAATCATATGATCCATACTTGGCCACCAGTATCTCTCTCTCACCCGAGCTTTGGTGAGACTTCTCCCCAAGTGACCCTCATGAGCTATGTTAATTATTCTGCCCCTGAATTCAACTGGTGGAATCACTATGTCTCCTCTCATAAGATTGCTGCAACAAAACAACAACTCATCTCTCACAACCCAATATGCTTTCATTTCGTGGTCTAAAACTTTATAGTCAGGCCACCCTTGACTTGTCCACATCTTGAGAGAAGAAAGGATTTTGTCTTCCTTTACACCATCCGACCATTCTCCACTGGTAAGAGCTGGCTCAACAGCCCAACATACACTTTCAATTTCAGCATCATTCTGTGCACATTCAACAGGCAACCGAGAGAGACATTCGGCAGACTTGCTATTAGGGCCAGTTATATACTGTATACGAAAATTGTATTCCTGGAGACCTTCACTCCAGCGTAGGTCTCAGGTAAGGTCTTGGTGTGATATGTTCACTGTAACGACACGAAAAGATTTGGACTAAAGGACGATGATCTTTGTGAACCAAAAATGGAATGCCCCAAAAATAAAACTTAAAATGTTGCACAGACCAAAACACACTCAAGGCTTCTCTTTCAATACACGAGTAGTTTACCTCAGCGTCCCTGAGAGCCCTCGAGGCAAAAGCGACTGCTCTCTCCTCCCCATCCACAACTTGAGAGAGCACCGCCCATAATCCCTTGAGACTGGCATCAGTAGTTAATATGGTTTTCCGGTTGACATCAAAATGCCCTAAAGTAGGCATCTTCCCAATTTCAGATTTGATGTTATCAAACGCTCTTTGGCAGTGATCAGACCACAGGAAGTGCATACCCTTTTTAAGCAAACTCCTGATGGGTTCAGTCACACTAGCAAATCCTTGCACAAACTTGGAGTAGAACTCCACAAGTCCCAAAAATGACCTCACCTGTTCCTTATCCTTCGGTGGGGGAGCTTTTACAATACTTTCTGCAAGTTCTAACTTAGGTTGGATCCCTTCTCCTGAGATCACATATGTAACTGATTCCAACCCAATGAGACATTTTTGTTTCTTCACAGTAAGTCCCTTTTCTTTCAACCTCACTAAAACACTGGTTAATGTCCCACCATGTTCTGCTTCACTCTTACCATAAACCAAGATGCCATCTTGGAAGAACATGATGTTGGGTATACCTTCTGAGACTTTCTTCATGACCCTATGGAAACATGCAGCTGCCGATGTCAACCCAAAAGGCATTCTCAGGAAGCGGTAAGCTCCCAGAGGTGTCATGAAGGATGTAAGATGCCTTGAATCCTTGTGTAGGGGAATCTGGTGGTAAGCAGATGACAGATCTAACACATTGAAAATCTGGGCACCTTTGAGCATGCTACGGGACTCTGAAATATTGGGCAGAGGTTGCCGATCTACCTAAATCCATTCATTTAAACCACCCAAGTCTACACACATCCTATCACTGGCACCACCATCTTTTGGGGCTAAAACAATGGGGGCCAACCATTCTGAGGCTTCAATCTCTTCAATAACTCCCAAGGTTAACAGTCTTTTGACTTCAGTTTCCAAAGGTCCCATCATCATATTAGGCACTTTTCTCACTTTGTGCACACAAGGTACAGCTCTTTCTTTGAGAACAATTCAGTGCTCAAACCCCTTAAGGCAACCCAAGGTATCCGCAAAAACTTCAGGAAACCTTACGAAGTATTCACTACCTTGATCCTCATAGTCCACCAACATGACTTGATCTCTGGGATCTCTTGCACTGGGATTGAGCATGATACCTAAGTCACACTGGTGTCTCCATCCCAACAAATTGTCCCCTCTCTCAGCTACATAGACTTTTCCCACAGTCCGTCTATTTTTTAACTGAATACAGGCTTCAACACATCCAAGGACATTGATTTTCGCACCACCATAACTGACAGTTTAATGTCAGGTGGTGACAATATCATACTGTCCAACCCCACAACCTCATCCTATTGCTTGTTGCCGACCATAGTGAAAGGCGAACCAGAGTCAGCCAAGGCAACAAAGTCATGACCGTCTACCAAGATGTTCCACTCAGGCACAGTTATTTTCCCTGCATCAACTTCACCATACCTATCACTGATACTTAGAAGTACAGTACGTACAATCTTAGGTCCTTTTTCTGGGTTACGAGCTTTGGTAGATGACTTGCAAACTCGAGCATAATGTCCTTTGACACCACACTTGTTACACACTGATTCTCAGGCATAGCAATGAGGATAATTGGAAAAGTGTGAGAAACTTCCACACCTGAAACACTTAGGTTTAGGAAACTTCCCTGGGGCTTTGTCGCCGGTATTGCTACTGCCATTCAAAGAACGACCTTCACGGTCTATTTTAGTTGCTGTTCCTTTAAAAGAACTCTGCATGTGTGTATCTTTCTCTGAAGTCTTTTGCTCATCACCAGGTGAAAATTTGGCTACATTGTCACTAGCCTCAAAAACATCATAATCCACTAAAGCATGAACATCACTTTGTCCATCCTTTTTATCTTCTCGGTTTTTCCTCATCTCTTTCACCCAAGTAGAGGTATTCTCCATACCCTCTACAATGGAGACAGCTTCCACCAACGACGGGATCTTTGACAAAAGTTTCTCCTGAACTCGGGTGCTGTTGGTGCACCTCACCAATTGATCCCTGACTAGGGAGTCAGAAAGCCCGCCAAATTCACAAGTCCGTGCTACGGTTTTAAGGGAGGCAACATAACTCCCCACCGGTTCAGCCGGACCTTGGACTGTGGTAAAAAAGTTGTGCCTTTCTAGGACAACATTAATGTGGGGACCAAAATGCTTTTCCAACATAGTCATAGACATCCAATAAACATCAGGTGACTCTCCATCACCATTACCAACAGGAATGAGGTCCATACTATCATAGATATTCCTTCCCTCTACACCTAAATTGTGTAGAAGAATAGCTTGTTTTCTGAATGCTGAAAATTTCTCTCCACCAATCGCTACAATGTACAAGTCAAATACATTTCTCCATCTCTTCCAAGGAAGGATAGGTTCACCCTTCTCTGATAGGAAAGCTGGAGGCTGGGACATACTTGTTGTGGCAGCCATGGTAATACTCGACAAAATGAAAAGTCATTGAAGCAGAAACATATTGAAAAATTCAAATCAATGAAATGCCGACAGTTAAAAATCCAACTTGTCAGTCCTAACCACTGTAGAAAAATTGTTGACAATTCAAAGAGAAACAAAACAAAGGCACTGCTGTACTCAAGAGTTATGCAAAATTGTCCACTCTAACCGTGTATTAAAACTGCGTGGCGATCAGTCAGTAATTGTGTAGTCCATATTGGCAAGATGAGCCTTAAATGAAGGAATGAGGAAGAAATGCGGCATACATATACTCAAAGGAGTGCTCGTTGACTAACTCGTTCGAATAAAGTTGTCCGTTTTTTGGTTTTTTTTTTCTTTTCCCAACGTGACGTGAGTTTCAAATTGCGTTCCAGCGTCGATTGAAATTGATTAAAAATGGCCGCATGCCACCTAATCACAGCGTGAATACGTGCTGGAGTGCAGCGTGCTTTTTAAGGTGAGTTGCGAACACAGATGGAAGCTAAGCGCGAGAGGACACTGCTCGTGATGTGGCAGTTGAGCAGGTGAGCCTCGCAAGTCCCATAGAGCAACCTTCCAAGTGTCTAAAATGCAGAAAAATAAAACTAACTCACAGTATTATGTAACGATGAAATCACAGCCTCTGTGTTTCCGTAAGTCTCCGTAAGTCAGCGAGCACAGACCAGCAAAGTCCTCAGAGTGGTAAAAAGTCCAATAAGCAGGCAGGGGAATTGGTGCTGAAAATACCTGTCCCCAATCAGGCAAGAACTACTCGTCGCCAGTTTGGAATTTAGGACATCTCCACACTGGTAGAAATGAAGAGTTTATTCAAGATACAGCATAACAGTACAGCACCAACTGTACAGCAGGATACCCAGCTCTGGAATGAGTGATTCATGAGCAGGCATGCATCACTACATTCCATGATATAGCCAGGACTCCATACATCTCCAAGATTACAACACAATGCTACCTCAAGACTTAAAGATTATTTTGCCATTTGGCTCCCAGTAGTGATGGATCAATACAAAAGACTGCAGGAAACCTGTTATGGGCATTAGGAAAGCACTGCCAGTAGAGAGAAGACTAGCACTTGGTTTACATCATGCACTAGTTTGCAGCTTGGCATGTGCCATCTCGTCCAGAGTCCTTGCATGGCCCTCCAAATCGCAGTATATTGCTTTGTTTGTTTCATGGTGTCAAGTAGTGGTATAGGTATGTTGGACAAAATAACAATGATCTGGTTTCCAGGAGTGTCTGCAAGATAACAATGTTATCAATATGTTGGTCAATTGCAGAGAAGTTGATAAAGTAACCACTTTCATTCTTGTCGAGTCCTTGTGGCGATAGCCACGAGGCTGCGAGTACCTGCGGTGCACATGAACAGTCCTTTGATGTTATGCTCCAAAACATAATGTGTGCCTTTCATAAACCCCTCCTCATCTTCCAACAATTCTATATCAGCAATTTGCTTAGTTATATTTTACTAGCAATACCTTTCTTTAAAATGAAGTGCACCATTAAGCATCTATGAATGAATAAACTTTGTTGGCTTTTCGAGACCGACAACATGTTTTACCTTAATTCAACAATTCGGAGATAAGGTGAGACAAATTGTAGATAAATCTACGGTAAGAAATGGCAAGCGCCATAGTGCTCTGGGTGTCTCAAGAACAATTTGGGATTGATCAATTCATCACAGACTGAAAAAGTTCTAATGCAACAAGCCTACGCTATTCTAAGCAATTAAATATATTAGTTCATTTAAAGGAAGAGTATTTTTATAGTTTTACTTAACAATTATTTTAAGCAATTTTAAGACAATGTTTTCATAGGTTGCCCTGATAGCTTCAACACGATTCTGATGTAGAATCCACCCAATTTGTATTTTTGTTGCCTTGGAAAGCTATTGACTATAGCCAATTGGATACATTGTAAACATTGCATTATCACGGTGCTACTGTGCATTTGTAAGCTATTTTAGTGGAGGTACACACTTGATGCATGGAGGAAAGTGACTTTGAGGTGCATTAAGCATCAGAGCAACATTTCAGGGGAAGTAATACTAGACCGAGTTAGACTATATATTTGCAGTCCAAAGTGGTGCTAAGAGGCTCCGAACAACTATTTGCATTAGTTAATTGACCTTCTGATTCTCAGAATGCAGGTGTTGGCAGTACATGAGTCATTTCAGGAAAGGCCACTCAGCAGTAGTAGGTGAACATCCACAAATGTATTCCCTAAGGCTCTTATGTCGAATTGATTCCTCTAAGTTGTCTTCAAAGGCAGCTTCCTCATTACAATTCTTTCAAATCCGGAGCATTTCCTGAAATTAATGACAAAGATTACACTGGCTGGGTGTGCACTTGTGGCCTGCAGTATACTTTTGCTAGCTGGTTTTTTTCCTGCATAGAGCGCTTTGAATAATATTTTTTCGCAATGCTTACCTTATTTTTTATGAGATTAGAAATTAACTTAAGTAAATTGCTTGTTACTTGAGGGTACAAGATGTTCAGTTTTAATGTCATGTTATTAATCTGTCTTTTGTATGATTTTTTCATATGACAACCCTGAAGAAGTCCCTCTTTGTCAGGAGGAAACGCGTTGGCTGAATGTTGGCTATATAATTTGAAATACAAAATAAAACTGCATCCAAGTTATAGCTATGCTTCACTGCCAAACTAGAGTATGGGGCCTTTTCTTTATGGGAACTTTGCTATGCTTCTGTTACAAGGATTTAGCAATGTCCCATTTTTCAGAGAGTCTGTCACCTTTAATTTATACTGGGTGATACTTCTTTATTTTATTTATTTATTCATATATTGATTTAAATACTTATAGAGCATGCACAGCTACCCACTCTGGGTTTCCCGATGCTTTTAGCAGCAGAAGAGTGTCTCCAAATCAGAGGGAGTCAAAACAGCCAAGTTTTAAGTTGTCTGCGGAAGGAGAGCAGTGAAATGCATAATCTCAGATGTTCTGGCTAAGCATTCCAAAGTTTAGGGCCCAGGCACATAAGGGAGCGAGCTCCCATGCAGGTAAGTATGATCTTAGGGACAGTGCACAGAGAGCGATTGCTAGAGCGCAGTTAACGAGTGGGCTGATACGATTTTATCAAAGAAATTGAGGTGGTGTGGGCAGCCCCAGCCCTGGCTTTGAAGACATAGCACAAGTCCTTAAATTGGACACGTTTTTTAACATCTGGCCGATGGATCTCACGACGAAGAGAAGTAGTCGAGGTATATTTTGGCAGTCTGTATATAAGCCTAGCAGCTTTATTTTGCACCTCCTGCAGGCGTTTCATTGAGGCTTTATCGATCCCGAGGTAAAGGATGTTACCGTAATCCAGGCGGGACAAAATAAGAATCCAAATAAATTTCCACAACCACTTCAAAGTTGCGAAACAGGTCCTAGAGACCTTAGCCACCTGCGGCTTCATGGAGAGATTAGAGTCTACCAAGAAGCCTAAGTTCCTAACTTGGAGAACAGGAATGCGACTATCCCCCAGAGCAGACGGTCAGTGCTGTGGGCCCCAGAGACCTGGATTCTTCCCTAAGATCAACACCTCTGTTTTTTCACCATTCAATTTCACAGTTGTAGCCCATCCATGAGGCTTCCTGCACCAGGCAGGAGTTCAAAGACGTGGAACTGTGGTCCTGAGCAGGTGATAAAGAAAATATTATAGTACTGTTTGTACACATTCTGGCATTTAATTTAGTGAACAAACACAACATGTTTGTTTTCGGTCCAGGGAGAACCTAGCCTGGAAGTTCGGGCTGGACTGTTCCCATGAAGAGAAGGGTCAAGACTGATTTGCATATGGCTTTTTCCAAACTAGGGTGGCCTGGTGAGCAAAATAATGATGGATTTAACCCATATCTCTTGACTGGGGTGAGTGTTTGAAAAGTTTCAGCACTTCGTCCATCATCTTGTTGTGTTTGATTTTAATTTACTGCTCCAAGAGGGTGTCTACTTTCTTGGAATGATGCATAAAGAGTGACCCCTCCCCTGCATAGTCATACTTGTGCATGTGTGGTGTTGGATGCCTGTGTATAGGTTAATGGGGCTAGCCATTATATTTCTTTTTATGCTGATGAAGTTAAGGATTGGCAAAAAACTTTTTTTCCACTTTTTTTCTTTTTGCAAGTGCGGATTGACAACAAACATTGGCAAAGCCAAAAGGTGTGCTAACGATTTTGAAAGGCAAGCCATACTGAGTTTGTCAATGCTATCCTCTTCAAAAGAAATATTCGGAGTTGCTCATGCAGTGTTGAAAGAAGTCAAGTTAGTTAAATATATTTTAATTGGCAATAATTCTCCTTCTCAGTTTTCATCCATCCACTTCATTATTTCGTCTAGTTAATGGTTTGTTGCTGGCTGTAATCACACTTATTAGGCCTGTTCGCACCTCCTCTGCACGCTGTTAACTCCAGTTTAAATTGTACTCTTCGAGCAAGTTGGCTTTAAAACACCGTATTTAATCATTGCACGTGTCTCATGAGGACATTTACTGACCGAGCTTGAAAGATGCATTAAACTCTCGGGAGGACATTCATCCCCGTTGACTTTATTTGACCGCGCATTGATCACCTCAGAACAGACCATTTATTTTTGTTATTTTTTAATTTGCAGGGAATTGGACTAAAATTGTGTTTTATGAGGCTGTTTATTTTGTATGGACGGCCGTTCCTGGAGAATGTTATCGACTCTTTTTTCCGCATAAAAGGTAACCTGGGAAAACAGAGCAACTTCAGCCATTAATTCTGCGCCACTGTCTTTTTCTACCAAGGTAAGTAAACCTGGGAAGAGGCCACACACGGCTTTAAGGAGGCATTGTGACCGCTAGCTTGAAAACGAGAAGCCACATAAGAGCCCTTCGACTTGAGGCTGGTCACTTCCGGTACACGCAAATACTTACGCAGTCTCCCACACTCTTTAAGGATTGACTTTGACTCCGAGGAGTTGGTTGATTAACTGACTCGCGCTTTTCCGTTTGCCTGTTCTTATTGCTTATTTATATTTTGATTGTGTGACGATACTATACAATGCAATATATATAATAACAAGTGCACATTTATAATTTGCATGTCTGTGTAATCTCGGATTCATAATGTGTCATAATATTTCAGCTATAGCTCTGTAATTTTTTTTACCCTAAACTGCACCCCAAGCACAGCAGTGCAGGAGCGTAAGAGAAACTAAATTTATGAGGGCGAGGGACACATACATGCTTGGGGACTTTCTTTTCACTCTATATAAAGTGTCCGTGGTCTGTGAGCGGCTGGCTTTAATAACTTATACATTTGCATGGTTTTGCATAGAGGAAATGGCATAGAAGCACACTGTTGCGTCGTGGGCACTAGGCCCAAATGTTGGTGAAAGCACGACACGGAGACCAGGTGTGTGGTTAGTTAACTAGCCACAAGCACTTGCACTCGGGCCCTTTTATTAGCCGAGTCACGTCACTCGTGACACTGGTGGTGAATGGGTGTGGGGTGTGTGTGTGCCCACTCCCATAGGGGAGCGGCTACTGACTCAGTGCCTGTCGAGACACTAGAACGTGTCTTGCAGGACACAACACACACAACTGACAGCGCTAACAAACATAGAAAAGGCAGACAATGTGGCAATAAAAGGAATTCATTGCAACTTTTCAGCAAATTATTTTCTCTGCAAACTAAATTGATTACTGATAAGGCTTAATAATTAATTTTGCACCAAAATACATGAAAACTTGCCTGAAATGTGCTGATATTTAAACAAAACAGCTAGAGCAACCCTTATGTCCATGCAAACAGGGGTATCAAGTAATCCTTGAGCAGTGCATTCACATGGAACTCATTCAAACACAAATTTATGAATATCACAGATATTTCTATGCGGACTGAATACAAAACACATCACTGAAAAATGTCAACCATTTAGATGGAGCAATAACAACTCAGTCAACATGTAACACAGTTCAGCGGAACCAAGTTTTATTAAAAAACAAACACAAATTCTAACAATCAATGATTTAGTATTAAGTGAGAAAACAGTTGCAGCAGACCCCAGGTGTGTAGTCAAAACAAGACCCAGAAAATAATGAAAGAAGTAAGAATGGGAATCAACAGGAAAAGGTGATTGGCTGATACAGATGCGAGGCAGCAGGTTCAGGTACAAACAGTCATGGATACAACAATGCAATAATTGTATCTGCAAAAGGCATGAAACTTTGTATGTCTCTATAATCGTGTCGACGGCATTTCAACCCTTTCAGAATAATAGGGTCTCATCAGGAGTAAAGATGACAGGGGTTGGCTTAAATGAGAACCATAAGAATTACGTCTAGTCTCTGGTCCTTTCATGGGTGGGTGAAATCCAATGAAGGCAGCAATCCCTAAAGTCCACAGGCATGTGGACTGAACAATAGTGGTACGACAGTCAAAAGAGACATGAGAATTAATGTAGTCTCTGTGGCATTCGTTGATTGACGAATTTCAGTGGTGGCCGCAATTCCTTCTGTCCACTGGCAGAGACACCCGGTGGACTTCAAAATGCAAAAGACGAAGGGTTCAGTTGGTACAAAATCCCTTTTGAAGCCAAAATACTCCTCCTTGCGCGCCTAGTCCTGCAGGATGCTGTGACAAATGGCAGAAAAACAGGACAGTCCCAGCAAACTCGAGACGCATGATCACCCTATCTATAATGACAGCACTTAAAGCCATAGAAGGACTGCACTGGTGCATTCCACAAATCTGTCAGACAGACTATATGTTAGAACAAGATTTGGCAAATCCAAAAGGTCTTACCTATGCGAGCTGCTGCCTTTGTGATTTGTTTTATCCATTTTGCTAGCACAGCAGCTGAGCAGGATGACAGCAAGTTAAAACAAGCATTTTCAATGCAATAGGTCTCGCATTTGCGAGAGTTTAAGCTATTGGCATTGTAAATGACAATGCCTTTTATTTACGTTATAACATATATATAAAAGGCATTGTCATTTCTAATGCCGATAGCTCAAACTCTCGCAAATGCGAGACCACTTTCATAGCGGCTGCTTCCGTTTCTTTAGACGCTGGTCACCATATTCAGGTTACATTGAGCAGCGTCTAAAGAAAGGGGCAGGGCCAACATTAAAGTGAAAGTGCGGTATAGGGCGCTTTTACTTTAAAAAACCAAAAAAGCATGTTTCTGTAGCGCGGCCGCTAAGGTGAAGGCGGACCGCGCTGCAAATTAATTAAATCAAAAAGTGTGGCCGCTAAAGTGAAAGTGGACCGCGCTGTAACTTAAATAAATAAATAATCGTGTCCGTTAAAGTGAAAGCGGACCGCCCTGCAAATTAAATAAATAAAAAAGCGTGGTCGCTAAAGTGAAAGTGGGCTGCGCTGCAAATTAAAAAAATAAATACATTAATAATAACAATGTAAAAGCGGGCAGCCTGCTGCAACATCGTGGGTGGAATAGGGGAAGACCATTAAAGAAAATATTGCTCACCAACTAGAAAAAGCAGACTGTGTAACACCACAGGTAAAAAGTCCAGTCCTTAAGGGAGGTTACAATTGCAGACAAGGCGGTACCAAGGAGGGACTAGTAAGCCTATTTACAAATGAAAAGCAACAATTTTGAAAGGACTGTAACAGGAGCCAATTGACAAGATGGGCAGGAAATGGGTGGATCTTTTATTTAATACCTCAATACAGCATGCCTAGTAGAGCAGCGCTGCCCAGGCTCGACCCAAAAAAAAGCAGTGTGATACAGCCAGCGCTGGCCACAGCATGGCACTTTTTTGTTGTTGTTAAGTGCTGGCTGATGCATCTTGGAAGGAGGCAGGGCTTACAACACTTAGGGGGCAGATGACTCCTGTTCTGCCCTCCCACCAGCAATCAAAAATAATCATTGGCACAGCCAATGGGTATCGCCTATGCAAGATCTATTGGCCTTGCCAAGAATTTTAACCATTTTTACACCAGCGTGGCTTTTGTTCAGCAGGGCTAAAAGTTAGTGAGATGAGGAGTGCAGCATGGATTGTCGTAGAGTGGAATGGCGAAGAGTAGAGTGTTGTAGAGTGGAGTGACATACAGTGTTTGTGTATTGGAGTGGCACAGAGTGGAGTTGCCTGTTGTACAGTGGAATAGAGTAGGATGGACTGGTGGGGAATGCAGTGGCATAGAGTGTTGCAGAGTAAAGTGGTGTAGAGTGCAGTGGCATAGAGTGCAGCTGTATAGATTTCAGCAGTGTACAATGCAGCATCATAGAATGCAGCTGCATAGAGTGTAGTTTTGCAGAGAATAGTGGCATAGAGTGCAGTGGCATTGAGGGTGCGGGGTAGAGTGGTGTAGGGTATAGTGCTGTAAAGTGCAGTGGCATAGAGTGTAGTAATACGGCATAGAGTAGCGTATTGTGCTGTGGCAAAGATTACAGTAGTGCACAGTACAATGGCAAGAGTGCTGTGTTGCAGTGTATAGTGCCGTAGAGTGCAGTGGCTTACAGTGTTAGTGGTGCAGAGTGGAGTACTGCAAAGTGAAGTGGCATAGAGTAGAGGGATGTATGACAATACAACACAAACATTTACAACGCATGCCTTTACAACGCAGTTTTTACATCGCAACATCCATTACAACGCATGATTTTACATCCCATGCCATTATAACGCATTTTTAGAAACTACATTCACAGCGCATTCCATTACAACGCATATTACTTTGAGGGCAACAGTAGGGTAAGTGTTGAATAGTGTAGGGGAAAGAATTACTATTCCCCCTCCAGTGAGTGCTACAGTAGGGTAAGTGTTAGATAGTGCAGGGGTAAAAATTACTATTTCCACTCCAGTGAGTGCAACAGTAGGGAAAGTGTTAGATAGGGGAGGGGTGAAAATTACTATTCCCCGTTACTTATCTTATATTGCATTGTAATGGCATGCATTGTAATGACATGCATTGTGATGACATGCGTTGTAATGATATGCGATGTAATGGCTGTGTTGTAATGGCATGCGATGTAAAGAATGTTGCGTTGAAATGACTGTGTTGTAAAGGTAGTGCGATGGAATGACTGCGTTGTAAAGGTTGTTTCCCAGAGTAGAGTGATGCAGAGTGCAGTGGCAAAGAGTGCAGTAGTGCAGAGTAGGGTGGCGTAGAGTTCAGTGGTGTAGAGTGCAGTGTTGCAGAGTAGGGTGTCGTAGAGTCCTCTGGTGTAAAGCGACCTACAGTGCATTGGCATAGAGTAGAGTGGTATAGAGTAGAGTGCAGTGGCATAGAGTAGAGTGGCAAAGAGTTCAGTGGCAGAGAGTGCAGTGATGCAGAGTACAGTGCCATAGAGCGCAGTGTTGCAGAGTAGAGTGTCGTTGAGTGCACTGGCTTAGAGAGCAGAGGCATAGACTACAGTGGTGCAGAGAAGAGTGCAGTGACATAGAGTGCAGTGGCATACAGTGCAGTGCTGTACAGTGAAGTGACATAGAGTAGATTGATTCAGAGTAGAGTGGAGTGGTGCAGAGTAGAGTGAGATGGCGTAGAGTGGAGTGGTGTAGGGTAGAGTACAATGGTGTAGAGTACAGTGGCTTAGAGTAATGGTGTAAAATGGTGTAGAGTGCAGTTGTGCTGAGTAGATTAGGGTGGTGTACAGTGGATTGGTATAGACTGTAGGGCTTAGAGTGAAATGTTGCAAAGAGTGGAGTGATGTAGTCTTGTATTCCATATAGGTACCCTAATTTAGGCTCAGGTAACAATGTAACCCTTCACCTATATTCTTCCCTACATTACATACATAACGGTTCTTAAGTACTGACCTTTTACCTAGATACAACACTGCATTCAGAACACAGGATTTTCCCTGGTAAAAACCTCATACGTTATGCATGAGGATTCTTGGAAGCACAGCAGGGCTAACATCTCCTGTATAATATAAGTTCATTCTTGACCTCATTCTAAGTCCGACAAAGTAATACAGCGAGGTGGAACCCCTGGGGAGACCTATGGGAATATGTTATACACATCACATCTTGCTAAGATAGCGAGAGGAGACCAGGACTTCCCAGCTGACACGCTGACGCGAGATGCTGAGCTTTCTGCATGCAGACACTTCAGCTCACAGTGGTCTAACATCCCTCGCTAGGTACACTTAGGTACATCTAGTTAGGGAGGCATTGTAGGAGTACTCACTTTTATTGTCATGTATTTTATATACTCTTATGTATTCATGATTCTCTCAAGATGGTAGAACTCTATCATCCTTTTACTTTCATAGTGCTTCTAATCATTTATATCTGTTACTGTCTGACGGTTGGTAAATACTTATTGAAAACGCCCTGATTGTTTATTCTGTGTATCTCTCGGAGACAGACTAAGTAAGCACGAGTGACTGAGCGAAAGGTAGTATATTGTTTCCACAATCCTGAGGGATCAGGGTTGTCATGTTCGATGGTTGCCAAGAACTATTCTCTCCTTGGTTAGAGGAGATTCTAGTGGCACTGTGAGCTAGCTGATACAGAAGGCCAACATACCCGGTGGGGGTGTTTAGAATAAGTCTGACACCAGTCCTACAATGTATGTTGTCCGAACGCGCACATCCTGTATAAGTCTTTATAGGCACTACATGACATGGCGCCGCCAACGTTGGTTGGGTACTTATTTAACAGTCAAATCTGAGTAGTTCAGTTGTGCTAGTCTCAGAGACCCCTACTCACAATTCCCCAGAGACGTCTGGAGTGGGTGGGCACAAACTCCGCCACAGCGGAGTAGGAAAAATCCTATTTATTGGCTGTTGGTTAATCAAGCTTGAAGGACACATTGTTCCTAAATTTGTGCAAAACACCTTATCTTAGTTCCCTTGAAAAGCTCTCCCTTCTTTACTAAAACAATGACTGAGTCAGAAAATAATGTTGTACAAGAATTACAGGTCTCAACAGAAGAGGAAGATGCAGATGCAATTCACATTGCAGAAAATGTTAGAAATGCCATCACCATAAAAGTAGGTGCACACGGTCTAACTTCCAGGGGTGGACCGGTAGCTTTCGTGATTGAGGCACACGAATCACATAGAACAGAGATATTCTATTCATGGGTTACATTCCCGGTTGCAAATGCAAGAACAAAAATATTTCATTTCTACACAGAAAGTGGATTACCGTACGAATATTGTCCCTATGAGGACATAGTAGTTCCACTAACTTACCAGGAACATTAATACTGGTTTAAAGACACCCTCCCCCATAAAAGAAATAAAGTAAGACTCGGTCCACTCGGAAGAGGAGTGACATGGCCAGTATTAGCAGAGTTGTGCACAGTAGAGCAGAGTAGCCTATACTGAAGTGGTGTAGAGGGCAATGGCAAAGAGTGCAGTGGTGTAGAGTAGAGTGACGTAGAGTGCATTGGCATAGATGGAGTGGAGTAGTACAGGGTGGAGTACAGTACAGTGTCACAAAGTGTATTGGCATGGTGCATGGTGGAGTGGTGCAGATTAGAGTGCAGTGGCATGTAGTGGTGCAGAGTAGAGGGGAGTGGCAAAGATTGGAATATGCATGATGTGATAGCACACTTCCATTACAGACAACACATCTTCAATTAATAGCACCATTACAAATGCAGACATACAGTTTCACTGATAAAAGTATACAGTGCACAAAAGATGTTTGGAAATCGCATCATCTAGTGTATTGATTTGTTTTAAAATATTTGTTTCGGATCTGAAAGCACCCCATAGTAAGAGGTCTGCGATGGTCAGAGGACTGGGAAGACCGAACCTCCCTTTATGCCGACGATATCTTGCTGTATCGTGCGGCACCAAAGATGTCAATAAATATAAATAGAGTCCTCAACATATTTACACATTTTGGTAAATACTCGGGCTACACGATTAATTGGGCCAAATCGGTGATCTATGTGTTACATGGGAAGTTCCCCCCATTACCCAAAGTTTGCATAACAGAAGACACCCATGGCTTCAGATATCTCGGAATCTATATAACAGATCCGAAGCTGTCCTACTCTCGTAATCTCCTTTCCCCATTGCACCGACTTAAAAAGTGACGTGGAACACTGGAGGTCACTCCCTCTGTCCCTATTGGGTAGAGCTGCATTATTCAAAATGATGCCCCTACCGCGCTTTTTGTATGTGGATGGATAAGCTGCCCCATATAGCGTTTTTGAAATTGGTACGAGTGTGGTATGACATTGGTATAAGGCTCCCTGACACCAAGAAATATTATTGGGCTGCACATCTGCCAGCAATTAACCACTGCATGCACCGGCCTAGTGATGACCCAGGGTATAGAATAGACAAATGACTTTTGCCGGGAGGGAGTTATACTAGAGCACTGTACACTAGACCGACAAAACTGCACTTAAGAGGGCCCACGTGGCATTCAGTCCAGGTGTTGCGCACTGCTCATAAGAGTATGGGATTGTCTAATAAGATCACACAAGCCACCCCCCTGTGGGACTCAGTACAGCTGGGCACATTGAGGAAGACAAAGGGTTTCAATAACTGAGACATGATCGGACTATCTAGGGTAGAAGATCTGTGGAAGAAGGGAGAGGTGATCCCCTTTCCACAATTGCAAGAGTACGAGCTAGCCAACACAGAGAGATTTAGATATTTACAGGTGCGCCATGCCCTGCAAGCCCAGATCCCATGGGGAGAATCCCCGCCTGAGTCTTTGCCCTTGGAAGATAGAATTCTAGATGAGTACATCCCCAAGAAAGCAATCTCTCTGACACATCAGAAACTTGTGAACCATACACCCATCCTCATACAACTCCGTCAAAAGTGGGAAACGGACACCTTAGAGCCAGAAAACGACAAATGGCTGGAGGCGTTGGTCTCCCCTAAGGAGGTAGCATCTCTTCCAAGCTCAAACTGGTACAATTTAAAGTACTACACCGGATATATCTATCGGGTCCAACGTTGCTTAAGATGGAATAAAATTGAGGACACGGGTTGGTGGCGGCAATGTAGCGAGGAAGGCTCATTCATCCAGATATTGTGGGAATGTGTTCATGTTAAGAAATACTGGACTGAGGTGCTCAGCAGTATGGCGGAAGCATTGGGAATAGGTTTGGAACCCAAGGTCAAAAGATGTCTACTGAATATTTGGGAACCCACAGATTTAAATGTTAAGGAAAAAACCTGGGTTACCTTGTGGCTAATGGTCGCTAAACGAAACATTGCAAAATAGGGGGGGGGGGGGCACAAGATGCACCAACAGTGGACACATGGAAAGAAGATATGGATTGGTGCATGGCAAGGGAAAAAACAGTGTATGTGGCCCTGGGATGCCTGAAAAATGGATACAAATATGGGGCTAGTGGAACATGTATAGAGGTAAAATATGCACCCCGCCTTCCCTTCCTTCCGTTTCTATGCTTGAGGAATAAGGGGACACATATGTATAAGTTGTGGCATGGGGGATTGGGTCTCTGCCTACAAGTTGAATATTGTACTGTATGAAAGGAATAAAAAGTGAACAAGTATCATGTTGTCTGTATCATCAGTGTTTTGTTGGCAATAAAAAGATTCACAAAAAAAAAATTGTTTCCACTACACTTCAGAAATGCGCTTCATTTGGGCTGTTCTAATTCTGCACAGTTCATTTACAGACATTTTTCAATGTTGTTGTGTGCTAGGAAACAAAATAACATTGTACAGCTCCTTCCCCCCAAGCCAGCATGATTGTCACATAAATCCTCTCCCTTTGAAGTCAGAGAAAGAAAAGCAAACACCAAACTCCCTGGAAGAGGGAGCATGATATTTGACCTCTGTCTTTGAATGCTCAGCAAATGTGACAATACAAGATCAAGATTTAATGGCTTGTTTACAGAAACCAAGCACTGGGGGATGAATACAGTAAATAGGGTTTAGGCAACGGAAAGGATGAACTTGAGCTGGACAGCCTAAAACAAATGGAGCCAGCAAATAGAAAGCAGGCAAATGTGAGTTACAAAACACAAAGCCAATGGAAAACAAGGGGCAGAATGCATTCCCAGGGAAGCTTTCCGAATGTCCCCAAGATGTCTGGCAGGCTTTGATCTAAGAATGAATTATGTTGGGCTTAGTGACGACCATCAAGCAACTGAAATTAAATCACAGTTTGTAACTGGCCCATTGAGCATATCCATCGGTGCAAGATAATACGGGTAGGTAAAAGCTGGCATGCTCATCTGAATTACTCTGTGCTTTGTCCTTAAAATTTATCTCACAGAGTGCACAATCATTTTTTTTGTAAACATACTTTATTAATTTATAATACATCCAGCAGTATTATCATTAGACAGAATCATTGCATACATCAATGAGTGACTTTGCATCTTTTACATGTCGTATTATATATTCACGGGAGCAACTTCACTTTTGATGTCTCCGCCTCCCACAGCGTACCTGCGACCATCCACTTGGATAGCAGTTCTAGGATAGTCATGATCTATATCCCTACCTGTAGGATCAATTCCATAAGCATCTCTGCTAGGCCTCGCTCTGAGGTATCTCATTAGTTAACGGGTTAACAAAACACCCCCTACCCTCCCTCCTCCCCTCCAACTTCACCCACCCCCCTCCCACCGTCAGACATGTCGCTCCATCCCCAAAGGAAACAACACACTTTAAATTGTTTAAAACTTTAAATCAGTGTTTCAACTGTGAGATTCAAACCAATATTTGAAAGTCACAACATGAATTAAGCACTGATCAAGAAAAAAGTTTTATTCTAGAACTAGATAGGAAGCGCCAGTGCGCACGTGGGCTCCTTGTGCATCATTTACAAAGTAAATAGAGGTGCAGTGTAAACAGAAAAGAATGTGGGCTGTGTGCTGCTTATACATGTTTATTGGATTTATACTGGCATCGGAAAGAGCCGAGCACAGGATTGTGAGGAGCTGCCGATGGCATCCAATGCAACATTGGTTAGCACCCAGGACCGTGGAGTAGTGAAATCCCCTCCTCATCCCCCACCCACCTGATAACATGAGGGGATTAGGAAGGACAGGTGGAAGGAAATGTGAAAAGAAAGACACTCGAAGGAAGAATATGTGAAAGGAAAGGTGGGAAAAAGGAGTGCTAAAAAGAACAAGCATTTTCAATGCAATAGGTCCCCCATTGCTGAAAGTTTGAGTTATTGGCTTTGCATCATTATTTGCAACACACAGCTAAAATGTTCAGTAAATTAAGACCTATTGTACTGCGAACGCTTGTTATTTTTATATCTAGAATGATGGTGTTGGCTATTAATGGCAGTAATGCCTGCTGCGGCAGGTTGTAAGGCTGCATGATCTAATAGCAGATGGCCATGGTTTAATTATGTTTGCGTACAGGCACATGATTGAGATCACACTGCATCTATACCACTAATAGGGCAGGCTGAGGGTTTTTTTGACGTAAAGATAGTTTTCCATAAAACCTGAATAATGAGTTTTCGTATCCTGCTTTATTTTAGTATTACTTACTCTTTGTATAGGAGGCGTATTCAAGTAAAACATGTTACACAGACAACCACCTAATATAATGAGCAAGGTATATGTGGGACTTTTGTACGGCGACGGCATATGTCACATACAGTTTTCGCGCAGACGACATCCCAAACATATGCTCAACATCAGCCACGGTCGGTAGTAGGAGTAACTGCAGGGCGGTGACGTGGGTAGGGGGAAGGGCAGGGTGGGGGGCAGTAAACTATGGATTACGGAGGTTTACAGGTACTTACCTAAAATAATAAAATAATAAAACGAATTTCGTTGCGTGCACAGCATTGGGGATGCAGTGCACGCAACAAAATTTGTTTTATTAATTTATATGTTAACTTACCTGTAAACCTCCGTAATCCATAGTTTACTACCCCCCACCCTGCCCCTCCCCCTCCCCACGTCACTGCCCTGCAGTTACTCCTACTACCGACCGCGGCTGCTCAACATGCATATTACGAAAATGACTCCTGTTCAGCTGCTTCTAACCACGAGCTTCTGGCTGCTCCGAAGAATAAAAGAACAAAATGAAGTAGCAGTCTCCCCACTGATTTCAGATCAAAACAGGTTTATTTTCTCAAGGTGTAGAAGAGTGTGTCGCGTCATTTTCTAAGAATAAAAGCATTATTGATTAAGGAAAACTTTTCCTTGGCAATAGCGTCCAGTCACCTTGCAAATTCCCCTCAAATTGATGTAAGCATTATTGTATATGCTTCAAACAAAAAGGCACTAATGAAAATTTAAATCATGATTTCCAATGAATGCTGCAAGTGCGAACACAGTATGCAAAGGATAATCATTCTTGCAAGGAAATGTATTTTTCATTTGACTGGCACTTGTGCGCCTGGATAGTCAAATAGGAAATAGAAGAGCAGCAAAAATAGGTCCCATGGTAACAAAGCACAAGATGCAGAAAGGATGACAATGGAAAAACAAGCATTGGAAATGCAATAGGTCTCGCATTTGTTTACGTTTGAGGTTTTGGCTTTGCTAATGGGATAGTATTTTAGCCTTGCAAAATGCTCCACACACACAGACACGCATGTGTGACCATCGATACATCATCTACTGAACACCTTATGTTTTTTTTCCAATGTAATTTTCGAATATTCCTTTCTTGTGGACGACTGAAGTACAGTATCTGGATGAACACAGCCTGATGACTGAGTGCAAGGGTCACACAAGCCTTAACTCATTACAGACTGAACAGATGTGCCTGCAGACTGAGGCCCAGGAGAAACCAACACCTACAAAAAAATTAACAATTGATGGACGGCAATACCTTCAACTCCCTTACCTGTCCAAACAGTCACCCCACCAGGGACCCAAACAAACAGAAACATTTGGAACATGTAAAATATTAAATATATATGTCCCGTCAGTCATTTGGGGTGTTTCATATTTTTCACACGTCTTAGAGCTTTTAGCGAACACACTTTGTCATTAAAAAGGATGCATTGAAGAGTACATGTGCGCGAGCACTCTTCTAGAAACAGGTACTTGATACCTTTTAGAAACGCAAGCCACAGCATTAATCGCAGGGCAGGCTGGGGGGAGGTGACATTGCAACAGCAAGGGAGGGCTCTGTGAATACCCTTCCTACATAATGGCCCCTCAGCTCAGCGTTTAGGAAAACAAACTAAACATGCATTTGCCATGCAATCGCAGCACTCGGCCTTTAAATGTAAACATCTTAAGCTAAAGCACGGGTGCCCTGATTGCTTTAAAAGTAAAGAAATAACTTTTGAAGCAATCAGCGCACCCGCGCTTTAGCTTGAGATGTTTACAGCCAAATTGCGAGTCCCGCAATTGAAAGCAAAGTAAATAAAGAGAAAAAATGGCGGACACACATTTTTTTCTCTTTATTCACTTTGGTTTTAATTGCCGCACTCGCGCTTTAACTGCACAGATATTAAGCTAAAGAGGGTGCAGCGAATGGTTCAAAACTAATGAAATAAAAAAAAAGTTTTTTTATATTTCTTTACTTTTGAGCAATCGTGGCGCCGCGCTTTAGCTTAACATCTTTACAGTTCAAGCGCGAGTGCCGCGATTGAAACCAAAATAAATAAAGAGGAAAAAAGGCATATTTGCCAATGCAACTAACCATAGTAAAGGTGCGTACACCATTATTCCTGCTGGAGTGCCGTGAGGGCTACATTTTGAAACGAGGCTGAAGCTATTGCCGTCCCTGTGCTGCAAGGAACCCGTGCTCTGAATGCGATGGAAGGTAGCACATGGGAGGAGTGGTGGGAGGGGCTGCAATGACTAATACCTTTTCTCAAACAAGCTGTCGGCACGCCATTGTGCGAATAGAAAAAAAAAGTGCTCACCCAGTAATTAGAAGACACTGTGTCACGCTGCTGAGTAAAAGATCCAGTCCGGGTGGGGGGGGGCGAAAAGGAGACAGGGCGGTAACACGGAGGAACTAAAAAGCCTCACTCGCAATGAAAAGCCAGCGTTTACCATAAACAATGACGCAAGCCAATGGCAAGCCGATGAAAATACAAGGCGGAGACTATAATCGACTTCTGAATGTTATCTATTACAAGAGGCCTCGCAGAGCAAGTAGCGCATGCGCCCTGCAACGTCAGGCGAGACCTAACGAGAAAACTTCCCAAAAATGTCTAGGAAAAGAGAATTAAAAAAGATTTTAAAAAAGATGTAAAAAACTGCTCGACCCCAAAAAAAAGCAAGAAATGTAGAGAAAAGCTGAACGAGAAAATGGACAACGAAATTGTTAACCGAAGATGAAATGAGCTATATATGCAGAACTAACAGAGAAGAAAATGATGGAACTAAAAGATGGAAAATGCTGAACAAAGGGTGAAGAGCTAAACAAGAATAACAGAAAAGTAGAGTAAAAGTATAAAAAGAGAAGGAAAAGAGAAGGAAAATCGGCAGAACAATAGCAATGCATACAAGGAGCGACTGTTGCCATAAATGTGCCAGGCCTGAAAAAATAGGAGAGAAAATCGAATAGAAAGAGAAAGAAAACTACTGAAAATAAACCAGTTCATATATGGAAGAAATCGCTCAGTGGGTTAATGCACCTAGTGCAGCAATCTTTGTGTAAACTCCAAATCAACACTTGTAATCCTAGACATACGTGTTTTATTTGTAGGTCACTGAATCCAGTGTTAGTGAGAAAGATCACTGGGTCAACATCCCAGTGACATGGACCTGTGTATCTGAGGTGCAGCTCTCAGCAAGAAAGGAGATAAATGCACTTTCCTCAGGCATGTGCACATGTAACCTGAACAAGATAGTTTCTAATAGCAGCGACAAAGCTTTCTGGATTAATGCACCTTCTGCACAAAATATTATGTATAATAGAGTTCAGATTACAATTCTAATAAAGTTTTTTGTCGCAGTTTTATATAGCACGAACTTGAGCAAAGGGCATTAGGGCGCTTTCCAGGAGCACTAGATTTACCTCTGATGCACTCCTGTCCCCTGCCTTTCTTGCCAATGGGGCCCTCTTGCTTTAAACATGCCTGGATGCGGTGTGTGGAGAGGATGTGTACTAACGAAGGCCATGATTACAGCTAATGATTGCGGAAAGGCACACTCCCGAGGCTCGTAGAGTGTCCTTGGAGGATTTGTCCCAGCAGTTCCAGTAGTCTTGAGAGATGATATAGTGCCCCGGCTACCTAGCGCCAATGCCTCGTACCGATCATGAACAGAGCAATGAAGCTCATGTGGAATGCACCCTGGTGCTCTTCATAGGGAGTACCACAGAGGTCACTCACCTCCTTCTTCTGTCCACTGGAGGGTGACCGGCCGCAGCACACCAACAGCAGCACGCCAAGGACCGGCAGCAAGAATCTCATGTCGGCCATCTTCTGTGAATAGACGTCATTTTTTCCCCTCAAAACAAGGTAAATAAAGTAACAAGAACTGTCTGAAGTCTCACTGTGGTCCTGCTTTTGGTAGCTGACGTCTAATCTGTCATATTGATTCACGTGCCGGTTCCTTAAAAATATAAATTAGTCTGTGTTATTGGTGCCACATGCTAGTGGTGTTCAAAAGTGAGGTTGCTATTGATTAGATATACTTTGTAACAGCAAGGGCTCCTCTCGCCACCGCCACAGCATTAATCAACAGACTGACTGTGATCGAAGCACTTCTGTGTCACCCCAGATGGCTGAGCTGCAATATCAGAAAACAAGGGCTGCCTGGGGCAAAGTAAACAACCACCGCACTGAGACCTCTAGCGCAAGCACTATATAGGCTCGACATAAAAAACAGACTGCACGTAGGGACTGTGTGCCTGTCCCTGCTTGTACCCGCGGCAATACTCCATGGGAGTAAACTTCTAAAGAAATGTGGAACATGCACCCACCATTAGCCATTTGCAGGCTACTATTTTTAAATGACAGATGCAAAAGCCAATCCAAAGCATGGGAGGAGTCAGACCCCACAAAGTACAGCCAACAGATCGCCTAACAGCGCAAGCGCTGTTTAGGCTCGACTTAAAAAAGAAAGTGCTGTGACATGCCCAGCGGTGACTACGTCATACTTCTTTGGAAAAAAAATAACTTTCAGCTATGTTGCACAGCAGCTGTGTTTCCATGCAAAATGGCAAAAAACATTGGGAAAGCCAATAGATTGCGTAGAAAAAAGATATATAGAATAGTATTTATCTTTGATGATAACTGCTAGATAAAATAATCCACCTGGATCCCTTACGTGCATGCTAAACTGGTGCAGCTGTTATCTAAGAAGTGAACCTACAAGCACGGCTACCTTTGCTCGGTTAGCGCACTGGGCGACCCTCCACCCATCTTTCATTCCATTCTCCCACTCTACTGGTTTTAAGGGCAAAAAGTGTCATACAGCTTGCTTGCTCTCAGAGTTCAGTATACACAGTAAGGTTGGACACAAACACACACTGCTGGAGGTCATGGGTTAACAGCGTGCCCGGCCGCTTTCTGTCTTCAAAGGGTCAAGATGGAGGGCTTCCTTAGTAACGTGGTGTGATCAACAGGTGCTCCTCTGTAAAGATGGGACATATCAGAATTTTCACTTTACGAAGAGGAGAAGCTAGTGTGTAAAGATAGAGAGCCTGAAAGGCACGTGCAGGCCTCTAGTCACTATTATTTTTTTCTGCGCCATTTCAACTAGTTTTCCACACTTTTTTCCGCAGATTTATTACTATTAACCCAAAAACTGCAGTAAACCTGCAAATGATTTTTTTTTAAAAGTGACTTTAATGTTGCACATCATAAGTTACTGTATGAGATTATTTTTTAAATGATTGTGAGCAAAAAATTGTAAAGAAATTTGCACATAAGCTATTTCTAAAGAGGCGAACTGGGCTGCATCTTGTTTCCAGTCTTCTCCTGTAACACATTGCATCTTAATGACATTATGCTATTAATAATGTCTAGTGGTTAATCAAGGATAGATAAATTAGGGAATTGTGTCTTTTCACAAAAAATGGCAACTCAGTTGCTGAAACCATGCAAATTGAGCCTTTCATCCTCAGCAGTTAATAAAATAAATACCAATTTCAAACAGATGCAAACAGTTCTGTATTAGTAAACCTCGCTCAATGACAATAGTGCATAATAGCTAAAATCCGGGCTAATAATGCACAATATAGACACATAGACAGGGAGGTCTATGCGGAATCGGCCCGCAATAGTTAGATATTTGTTTATGCGCTGCTTTATTTTAAAAAAATAACAAAAGTACCTGAATGACAACCCAAGCAGTAGGAGATGATGGGGGCAAAAAAAGGTAGAAATGGTATCGCAAAAGCGCTGTGTGTTGTTTGGGGGCTAGGGAACAGATTGGGGAGTGAGGGAGCTCCAACATTGCAAAATAGCTCAAATAGGGCTAATTATGGACACATAGATGGAACTTCCACGTAGAATCGGTCCTCAATAGTTCAAGATTTGTTAATGCACAGCGTTATTTAAACAAGACAAGAACAAGATTTAAAGGCCTGTTTACAGGAAGCGAATTCGTGGAAGAATACAGTAAAGAAGGTTTAGGCAACAGGAGGGACAAACTTAAACTGGACAGTCTAAAGCAAATAAAGCCAGCAAATAGAAAGCCAGCAAACTCAAGGTACAAACCACAAGGACAATGGTTAGCAAAGGGTGGCATGCATTCCTAGGTCAACTTTCTGAATGTCCACGAGATGGCTTTAGCGAGCCAGACAGCTGCATGGTCTGGTAGGCTGCGACCTAAAAAAGAAGATAATCAGTGTTTTAGAGATTGTGCCCTTTGTTTAATTTAAGACAGCTCTCCTAGCCAAAGCACCACATTACAGGGATTGAAAATTACCCCATGAGTAGCTCAATAGAGTTAGAGGTGGGCAAGCCAACAAATTGCCAGGAAGAGCCAAGGGTTGGTTCTGGCTTTAACAGCCCTTACACGAGCCACGCCTGGACAATATCTGATATGTAAATTAGGCAACAAATATCATGTTAGGATTTGCTAAAGTGTCTTCAGAATTCATGATAATGTATTTCTTTTGATCACACTGAGCCCAATATTAATTTGAGCTGGTGGTTTCCTATGCTTGGCACTGACTTCTAATTGTCAACACCAGCACTTATGACAGACTGCCACACGGTGCCACTGTTTGTCTAAACCAGCGATACAAACAACACTTATTTATTTATTTTGCAGATTTATACAGCACGAACTCGACCCGAAGGTATTGGAGCGCTTTACATGAGCACCGATTACATTACACAAGGACACATTCCTTTTCTAGTAGGCACGGGGACATTAAGTGATTGGCCAAGACTCACAGGATGTGGACGCGACCCCGAGGCTCGAACCCTGGTTTCCCAGCTCCAAAGTCGGCAGTCTAGCCGTCAGACCACATCCCCTGAGTCGACAGTCTAGCCGTCAGACCACATCCCCTCCCCTTAATTGAAGATACATAAAAAGTGACTAATACCTGCTGCCCAAGTCACATTATAGCTGTGAGTGCCTGGGATAGTCTGAATTGTCGCACTTGCAGGGTCTGATAGTTAGTTGTTGTTTTTGTTCTGTCATTGGCAATGCTGGCAAGAGCAATGGGTGGTGGAGGCTGCAGTCACCACCTTTTTGTTTTTTTACAAATTAAGCACTGGTTCAATCCCAAATTACCCTCCCTGGCAGCACCAAGGTTCTTAAACTGGAGCTAAAAGGTCAAAGGTGAGGCGAAAAGGAAGGTGTTAAGAATGCTAGACACTGTTTTCAAGATGTTTGTAGGACCCAGAAGTGCTTCCATTATACCTGATCCTCTTTGATTTGAGGTCGCAGAGTGTTTCCATCTTGTTCGCTTGTCAGCAGAGCATAACTTTTAAATCCTTTTCTGCCTCTGAGTGACACTGGGTGGGCATGCAGGACCAAGATAATAAATGCGTCCAATTCAGTTCATTTACTCCGTACTGCAGTCAGAGTCATTTTAATGATGTGACTCTGCAGTAATGTCCCACTGTACCCAATGTCACTGTTCCATCCGCACCAGTGCAACTTTCCCCTTTACTAATGAAGGTTCCCTATTCCATGTCCCTGCCCCGCTTCTCCCTTTTGTCCTTAGTGTTCTCCACTGTCCCCATCAGCGACTGTCTGACTGGCTCCCCCGTCTTGGCTGATGCATGCTCCTCAGGGTGACTTTGCATCTTTCATCCTATCATTTGCATACATGTTGGAATAGGAGAATAAACTTGCCCCTACGCCAGTACTTCCAAATGACAAAATACTGGGGTGCAGAATAAAACAAGAACATGCATGCACAGTTTAACAGCTGAACTTCTCGACTATTTCAAATGGATCAAAAAGTTACTGCAATTATTTTTGAAGGACTTCTGCTTTCTAAGAGTCCTGTCCACCCTTGCCTGCTCCCATGCAATCCTCATTGTTGCCAAGGGAGGGAGAGGAAGGGGTGACCACGGCCAGCAAATCAGTCTGTGGCGGGTGGAAATGAGGAAACGGTGGGGCGGCATCACAACCTGTCACACCCCCCGCGCACCAATGGGGGATCTTTCATGCTGCGGCATCAAGGGCAAATCATCAACACAATCTATCATATGCAAAACTCCTTTGCAAGACAATCTTCATATTCGAAAACCTTGTAGAAATCGAGCCACAATAATGTAAACTGCCAACTTCTCCAAGAACCTGATTTTAATAGGAATTACATAGACTAATTTTTAATTGATTAGGCTGTCTCCAAATTTTAATGAGCCGTATGCCCTTTTGTAGGCTTTCTATTTGTGTTGTCTCATCATCATTCATTCTGTGAGCAGTGATCTGTTGAGACAATGGTCTATGAATAAATGGAGGTACCCTGCCAATGTTGGCTTTTATGTGCCAATGTTTGGCAGCTCTTGGCCACGCAAGCAAATAGGCTTGCAGGAATAAAAATCTTCCGTCTGCCTGCTGTCCCACAGGTTGGCACGATATTGACTGTACTTTATCTTGCCCAGTACATCTGTGTGTACTGTACTGTGCTGTATGTGAACAACACTATCTTGTCTCAGTATTGACTGTACCGAAAGAACGGTTTAATTTTCAGCACACATAAATGTATTTATAAAAAGCATAGCACATTTTGGTGACTTTCACATGTGTGCCTCTATTGCTCTAAAGTTATACATCATTTTATACACTAAACATTTTTCTGTAGCACTGCTGCCCCAAACGGTAATGGCAAATTTTACATGAAAAGAAGGGTTAATAAAAATTTGAGAACTGGATGCAACAGGGAAGGAAGCCGTGTAAACGTTTATAAGCGATGTGAGCTGGCCGAGCTGGACAGAGAAGGGATGGTGCGAATTCAAGCTACTCTATCCAGGGCTTGTGAGACAGTGGGAGAGAACAGAATGCAGCAGGGCCTTTGTCAATTTTTAGGTCTCGCCTGACCCAGCGCATGCGCTGGTCTGGCGAGACTTATTGAGAGGGCTCCAAAAAGTGCTACCAGGCCAGCCTAGAGCTACAGTGCATGTGCGCGGGCGCGCGCGCCACTTTTACCACGATTACTTTCACTTTCGCAGCCGCACGCCGCTTGGCATAGCCAATAGGTCTCGCTTTTGGGACCTTATAAGTATTTAGTTATGCAACTGTTGCATGGCTAAACACTTATAAGGTCCCAAAGGCGAGACCTATTGGCTATGCCAATGCTTGTTTTGGTAGGCACGGGGAGATTAGGTGATTTGCCCTGACTCAGAGGATATGGAGTCGGCCCGAGGCTCGAACCTTGGTTTCCCAGCTCCAAAGTCGGCAGTCTAGCCGTGAGATCACATCCTCTCCCCATTTTTGTTCCAGGTTAGTTCAGTTGGAGCTGGAACGTAAGTTTTTCACGATTTTCCGGAAGAACTTTATCCATGGTGGGCTCTTCTTAGGAGTATTTCATCATGAAGGATTCCTCACTCTACTCCCCTGATAGAAAGCAGAGAAACCAAAGACGTGCCGCCGTTGTTAGCCCCGCACCCTGTGTGACGTAAGCCTATCACAGACCACTGGGAGAGCCCCTGAGTGCCCTTTGAAGGGGGAGACATTTCAGGACACGCTGCCGTGTTTGCAGGTCACGGAGAAGCGTCTTCGGCGCCTGCTCTTTTTGTGAGAATCAGTACAGCCGGTCAAAATGATCTTTGGACTGACGCTTCCTACCATGGTGAATGGTCACAGGCTTTCGATGTTCTGCTGAATAGTGTTTTTCATGACGTCATTGTCCCAGTGCACAACTCAAAACTCTTGAACCTTTTACATTTGTTTCTACTTAGAAGCCACTTGTCTTGAATTGACCTAAGAGGTCGATCTATACATGGTGTGCAGACATTTGGTAATTTCTGGATTTCATGATATCCTGTGCTCGTCAGTGCAGAGTGATATGCCCGCCAAGCGGCTGTTTGTATGTCTGAGTATCGAAACTTCTTTCTGAGAGTAGTGTGGAGTGCGGCTAAAGGGCGGCTATGACCATGCGGTCAGGCGGAGCTCCAAGCCGAGGGTGGGTGGACCAGGGAGGCCTTGGTAAAAGGTCAAAGGCAGACCACGTGCCAGTGCGCGGCTCTCTATACTGCCAGGGTTATCACCACTGTCCCCCTCTGCCATTGGTTCGCGCCTAATGGTCTTCATCATGAAGCAGCGGTGGGAGAGTTAGATCTTCATGACTGCACCTTTCTGCTGTACTGAGAGGCTTGTCCATGATGTCTGGTCTTGTTCTTTCCATGTTCTGTCCAGGTCAAGAGGGTGTAACTAATGTGTAAATTGTGCAGAGGCCCAAAGGTTCTTTCAGAAGCCAACCACAGGCGCTGCTAGCCATTGAGGGTTGCTGGATGGCAACCCTGCGTAGTCTTGATTTCACGTCAAGCCTCTTTTTTCCACCACCAGACGCCCTCGGTCCTTTTACTCTTTTTCAGGTTGTCTGTCATCCCCCCTTCCTCCCTTTGTCATTATTTTTTGTCTTACGCTTTCTCAATTTTCTGCCTTTCTCTCTCTTCTTCTCAGTCAAAGTCTGAGGATGAAACATCTCCATCAATGAGTGCCGGTGGGCCCCACCTGCAACCACCAGCTCAAATTAAGCACTGGGTGTGACAAATCGTGGATTGTTAAATATTGATGAGTCTATATTTACTATCTTGTGTCACTAAATTTCCAAAACGCTGATGCTTACGTTTTATATCTCATTAACTGGTCCAGAACCCATTTCAATTATTTGGGCATATGGCTGCTTTGTAGTACCTTTATGACTACATTATTGAACTACCTTACACCACTCTCATGTGATGAATCTCTCACACACATGCTTAGAGATTGTTCAGGGCTTTTTTGATTTCTGGGGCAAGCACGTGGAGGAACAGCGGAACTAGGGGTATTTTCACATGGCGGGGTTTGAGCGGGTGGTCCTAATTTTGGCAGATGTATGCAGCACATTGTGCTGCGTTGTTCCTCTGAAAATATGACATGCAATGGTTAAGTGTAGTAATATTTCAACCATACACAGTACAGCGACCCTCTGCAAGTACAGGGTGTGAAAAGGGTACAACACAGGGATACACAGAAACATTATCAATTGCAATCGATGAAAGTTTGCTTTTCAATAACAGTCTGTTTGAGATAACACTGCAATTTTCAACGTGAATTATTTCAAGATAATACACAAATCATTACACATTGAATCCGTAGGCAGAAAGGAAAATATGTCAAGCATTGTTGTAAAAGTAATAGGCCATAAAATTGGTAGCTAGATCGATGTTTATTTTTTAAAATAATACCGTATTTCACATCAGTGGCACTTTACCAGCCACAGACAGTTCAGGTAGCCCAGAGGTTCTAGTAGGACCCCTGATCTGTGGTTCAGAGTCCCTCATGTATGGGCGGTGACAGGCCATCGGTGTCAACAATAAACTACCATTCGCTCTCCCTGTTCTCCTTTATATTCCACATTCTAGTGGCAATATGGTGCTATGTCAACCTCTATAACCTGGGTTTTGAGAGGAACAACCTAAACATGGTTGTATGACAGAAGCACGCATGGCTAAACCATGCTTGCATCAACAATGCTGTCACAACTAGTGATGCATCTGAGCCACACATCTATTTACTATGCATGCCTTTACCATGCATGCCTTTCCAACACATTTTGTAGTAAAGGCATGCTTGGTAAAGCTAGATGCGTAGTAAAGTTCACACCCCAGGTCCCCTGCCCTGAGCCCTTAAAATCGGCCCCTAGCACTGCAATCCCCTCTGCCTCAGCCATGAACACTACCCGACCCCCTGCCCTGAGTCCTAAAAACCATCCCCCAGCCCTGCTATGCACCCCACCCCAGCCCTAAAAACTATCCTGACCCCCCACCGTAAAACCCAGCCTCCAGCTCAAAAAACAACCTGACCCCAACTCCGCCGCCCATAGTCCTAAAACAGCCCCCAGCCTCAAAAACTACCCCGACCCCTCTGCTCTGAGCCCTAAATCGGCCCTTGCCCAAAAAACGACCCCAGCCCCACTCCCTGAGCCCTAAAACGCCCCCCAGCCCTGAAGACTGCCCTGTCCCCCCCTGCCCTGAACCTTAAAATTACACCCTAGCTGAAAACTACCACCTTCCACCTGAAAAAAGCCCTACTTACCAAGTCGCAATCTTCTCCCAAATTCGATTAATCCTTCCTCTCTCCAGTCTTCCTACTGGTCTCTGCAACTAGACCGCTGACTCAGAAAACAACAATGTCCCTTTTTAGATTGGGACTTGGAAACTTCTTTAACCTTCCCTTCTTCCAAGCCCTATCTATTTTGTGTATCTGAACTGTGCTCCATCGTAGTCTGCCTCAAATCGCACGTAGGTCTCGGTCCACTACGATGATTGACTACCATTGGCACTTTATGAAGCTATTTTTGATCTTTTTTTAAGATTTTAAATTTTTAAATCTTTAAAAATAAATATCTTCGGTTTCCCTTATTTTAGTTTCTCATTTTGCTGTTACTATAAATTAGAGTGGAATTTTGATTGTCCTGTTTTTTCAACTTTTGAACTGTTTTGTTACTCATAAATGTTTTACACATTTTCTTTAAGTTAACTCTGGCTTCTCTGTGCCCCAGAGACACTATTCCAATCTAATAATAAACCTCTTTCTCACATTTCTCATTTATTGTGTGCCTCACTTCTGCAAATCATGTAAGAATTATAATAATATATATTCCAGTAATTAGAGATACTATCAGTGCATTAAAGATACACTTCAATCATTGTTTATCACATACCCCTAGTTCCAAGCTTCATAGTTGCTCTCTGGCTTTATATCATTATTGTTTAGTTTGTTGTCAACCCATGTAGTATCCCTGCATTCCTGTAGGCCAGGAAGCCTTCCTTTCAATGTCTTTACGCACAGCACTCCTCACTGCAGCTGGTTCTTCTCTGTACCCCTCTTACTGCTTTCATTCGAAGCATAGCGGAAATGTTAGTATGTTACTGTGCTCACCGTCCGCTATGAGAGCTGAAGCTTGTTTCAAGGTCCCCCTGCAAAGCTCAGGTGCAGCCCTTCCAAGTATTCAGCAAGTAAGTGGAAAATCTGCCTTTAGCTGAACCAATGGAAGATGTGGCAATGTTGCACACACACAGGATTCCAACAGCTTGCACTGAAAGATGGTAAAGAAATGGTATTTGTTTTAAAGCCTGAGTTTCAGGCCTAATACACTCATGATGAGCGAACATACCTAAAATGCACAGTTCAGTGCCATTCAGGGCACACACAGACTTTGTTAATATGCATTAAGGCTTATAATGTTACTTTAACATCATCACTGTAAATGAAAGAGCGCTGCATGGGCGAGGCAGCAGGTTTTGCTAGTCGTGTCGCACCCTTCCTATTGCCTCTCTCCTCTTCCCTGATGATTAGCCCGGCATGATAAACTCTTGTTTACCAAACGGTTCTGTCTATCTAAGCCAAAATGCTGTCTTGGCCATGCAACTACTTTCAACAGAATAATGATTCTTTTTTGTGATTTATATATATTGGATATTTCCAAAAGGAATGTCTTCCATTGGAAGTGTAGATTTATCACAAACCCTATTCATTTTCTTTACTTTTTTTAAACAAGCAATGGAAGACACTGTTTGTTTGTTGTGTAAAGTTAATGCTCTTGTCTTTTATGGTCTTTAAATGTGAGTCATGATATAATGTGTGTTTGTAAACCACACGTTCACTGGAGGTTTCTTGGCACTATTTAACCCATGTATTTTTACTGGCACTCATTTTATCAGTCTCCGCAGGATAAAAGGCTGAGAAGACGCACTAGATTCAAGCCTCTGGCCATTGGATCTAACAGAGATCCGTAGAGTAGCTGAAAAGTGTCCACTGAGTCAAGAGATCCAACTTACCATCCTGAATCTCACACACTTGTGGTCATATAACTCCCAATTTGGGGGAAGAGTATGAAATATTTGTAGTGCTTTTTGTAACTTTGTCTCCAAGGCATAGAACAATCTCTTGCAAAGAGAAGTGTCTTCTCCTTTAGTCTCTGACTTAATAACTTTGTGATTCTGCTTACCCATTTCTAAAAGCCTAAATATACAGAACCTAAATGACGGAAATTGTATTAGTGATTATGTTTCTTCATAGAGAAGATGTTACAAAGCCAATGATATTTGGCTGATGCCTCGTCACTCTGCCATTACACATGGCATGGAAAATACGGCACGCTTCTATCAAACAGGCAACATTGGAAAACTAGTTTTATCTATGTTATTTTGAACCATGGCAAATCCTTTATATGGCAAAGGGTTCTTATTCGTTTTCCTTATGTCCATTTCCTGGGGACATCTTGCTGATCCTGATAACGTTTTGTATACCTAAAAATTGCCTACCAGTGGCCGTGAATGTGCAATAGTTAGGTAACGCCAAGTAGTTCACTCGTGTCAACAGTGCTACTTTTTAACTTAATCTCTTCTTCTTCCTCAAAAAAATCCTCCAGTGTGACAAGGCCAGTGCTGAATTTGAGTCAATGGTTGCCAGTGGGGGGCACCAGCACTCATTTTTGGGGACTGGCACTTATTTTTCCTCCTCAGGCATTTACCAAGTGCAAGATAGACAAAACAAACAAGGCGGAAAGACGGAGGAAGAAATAGACAGAAAAACCATCACAAAGCGAGATAGCAGGATCCTGCAAGAGTGACTTAAAGGGGCAGGGGATGTCTGCAAATAGTCTAAAAGGCCTGAGGTGGTTTTCAGACCATGTAGCCTTGGTATACACACACCAGTTCTGCCACATGCTTCTAATCAGAGCTTTGGGCATCAGCACTTATTTTTCTACAAATTAAGCACCAAGCCAAGGCAGGATGTTGTAGATGAGGTGGGTTCTGCAAGGGTAAGGTTTGGCAATTGCAAGATCCAACTGAGTTCTTGCCAGCTGATGATGTATCCTCATCAGACAGACTGAGCACCTTGTCCAGGTACTCTAGGAATCAAATGTGTCCACACCCCTATTTCACAAAATACTGAATATCCTCTTCGTCAATTCTACATTTCCCAAAGTTTTAGGAACATTTCCCAGAGTACTAACATCTCCATCCAATGCCCAGTCCTGTTGGCCTGTTTTTTCTTTTTCGGAAATGTCTTTAGTCCTCTTGTTCGGGTGGAATTCCAGAAGATCAGCTCTCCTGACCTTGAATAATTATAAACTCTAGAGATTGAAAAGGAAGCTGGATTTCCCTTAGTCCATCCTTGGGTAACGGGTTCATGCAGCATTCTGATTTCCAGATGGTGAAACGACTTGTTTAATGTACCACCACAGCAGATGTTAGTGGTGACCATCAATCCACTCATTTAAAGATTATCACTCTACCCCCATAGAGCTTTTGTCGTACTTCTTTGCTTTGTGCAAACCTAACCTAGAAACCCTTTTTTCAACATTAGGGATGGGAGTCTAGGACTCAATATACCGCAGCCTCTCACATATTGATTATATACTAGTTCCGGCCGCATTGGTACTTGATATCAGAGAAATACGGCACCTGGGCAGAGGTATTTCTGACCACTCACCGATCTGGACGCACATCGTCCTGGGCCAGAGGAGGGTAGGTAGCACTGCCCCCATCAATCCCTGGTATCTCTGAGACCCCAGTATTCGGAAGAAAATATTCCAAGAAATGGATCATTATTTCCTTGAAAATGAGGGTACAGGGCAGTCAGCTCAGACGCTGTGAGAAGCCTACAAGTCAGTAATTCGGGGACAGGCCCTGTCCTTGATAGCAGGACAGAAAAAAGAAAGAAGGCGGGAGCTGGAGCAAGTGGAGGACGAGGTGCTGGGACTGGAGACCGATTTAGAAACGGAGGTAACTCCAGAGAGATTACATCTCTTGCATCTTAAACAAGATGAGTTCAGGGCCATAGCGACAGATAGAGTTAGGGCTCAGGGAAGGGAGACACAGAATAGAATTTACGAACATGGTGATAAGGCAGGGAAGCTCATAGCGTGGTTGGATGATGATAAGAAGGAATTGGCTAGTCACCTGGTGCCTGAGCTCCTGGTGGAAGGCGTTGGGCCGGTCATAGAACCGCTGACAATTGCCGACCTGTTTGCGGCGTATTATCAAAATATATACAGTACCGAAGGGAAATACTCACTAGAAGAGAAGTGCGCATTAATTCAGGACATCTCGCTCCGTGTACTGTCAGATGACAATAAGGAATATCTTGAGTCCGAGTTTTCAAATGAAGAGGTAGCCCAAGCGATTAATTCTGGGAAAGCTTCGGGCCCTAATGGCCTGCCTATTGAGCTCTACCGGATAAACTAGCCCCTTATCTGCGCTCGATGTTTGAGGACAGTAAGGACAGGGTTGCACCTCCCATGGATCAACGGATTGCTAATAGTTCTCCACAAGGAAGGGAAACCCAAGACTAGTTGCGCCTCTTATAGACCAATTTCATTGCTTAATGTAGAACCCAAGATCCTAGCAAAGCTATTGGCGATCAGACTAGTGCAGGTGATAGATAGCTTGGTGCATTCGGACCAGTCCAGTTTCATGCCACATCGTAACGCCGCCTTAAGGGTCTTGGGTAGGGCACCATCTATCCAGGAACCGGCGATATTGGCTTTGCTGGACGCCACCATGGCATTTGACAGGGTGGAATGGCCATATCTTTTTGCAGTACTTGCTAAAATGGGCTTTGGACCGCGATATGTGAGCTGGGTCCGGCTATTGTATTCTGCACCACTGGCTCGGGTAGTGGTGAATAACTGCACCTCAATGACATTTCAATTGCTATGGGGAACGAGACAGGGGTGTCCTTTGTCCCCACTCTTATTCGCATTGACCCTGGAGCCCCTGGCGGCATGGATCCGGAAGGATCCAGTAATTCGCGGTATGCTTTGGGCAAGAAGCTGGGAGGATAAAATATCCCTATATGCGGATGATATCCTCTGGTATCTGACCTCCCCGAGGGCCTCGTTAACAGGTTTATTCGATATCCTGGCGGTGTTTGGGAGATATTCGGGCTTCACCGTGAATTGGACAAAATCTGTCCTCTACCCACTACTGGGAGGACCCCCTGCCGTTCCGAGGAACTGCCCACTCCAGATAGCAACTGACGGATTTCAGTGTTTGGGCACCTTCATCTCACTAAATCCAGCGAGCCATTTCGCTCGTAATCTCCTACCGCCTCTCCAAAGGCTGAAAAAGGATATAAAGGCCTGGAAAGCTTTACCACTCTCGCTGTTGGGTAGGGCAGCTCTTTTCAAAATGATGTCCCTACCCCACTTCCTCTATGCCCTGCAGAACTCAATGGATTTGATCCCCGCCTCGTATTTTACGGAAATAGAGGGTCTTCAAAGGGAACTTCTGTGGGGTGGACATCCCCGGATCGAATTAGCTAAGCTCACTCTGAATTGGTACAATGGGGGCATCAGCCTCCCGTATATCAAAAAATATTATTGGTCAGCCCACTTGGCCGCTATTAATCATGGAACATATGGAGGTATTGGCGACCCGGGGTACGCCATGGACAGATGGCTCCTTCCGGCGGGAGACTATGGGAGGGCGCTATATTCTATCCCTGGTAGATATCAATTAACAGGTCCAACCGCTCACTCAGTTTGTATTTGGCATATAGTTCATAGGTATTTGGGGTGGAATGACAGACTTACATTGGCAACCCCCTTATGGAACCCTCCAAAGACTCAGGAACTTGTGGCAATCTAAAGGTTTTGATAAATGGGATCTAATTGGCATCTCTCAAATCAAGGACCTCTGGGTGCGGAATGAGGTCATCCCATTTGCTTTACTTCAAAAGCATTATAGCCTTGCAGATTCGGAGCACTTTAGATATCTCCAAGTTAGGCATGCCCTTCGAACCCACCTTACTTCGGGCTCCTCCCCACCACCTTCTTCCCCATTGGAAGATAGGATACTTGACGGTTATTTACCCGAAAAAGCCATTTCACTGATATATAAGAAGTTAATTAACAACATGGTGGACCCAGTCCAAGCTCTTAAAAACAAATGGGAAAGAGATGGCCTGGAATTGGATGAGGAGGACTGGCAGGAGGCGATTTCGTCCCCGAGGGTGGTGGCGATCCAAGCACGGTTGCGATTGGTGCAACTTAAAATTCTCCATAGGGTATATGCAACTGGTCCCAGGTTGGTACTGTAATGAAAGGTCTCAGATCTCCCCTGGACCAAGGTATGTACCGTCACTTTCCCAGGGAGAGAATATCAGTTCCAAACTTATGGAATATAATATATACACAGCACTTTCTAAGGTGGGCAAACATTCAACACTCCCCCAAAGGCAAGGCAAGAAAACAATATATACACAGCACTTCTCTAGAGCGAAATATACTTTGCACATCACTTGCCAGGAGTAGAACAACTTCCTATAACACAATTACCTGCTAGAAGGAAAGTCACCCATCCTTCTACAACAGAATACTTGGCCAAGAAGGGTCCACACCTCCTGCTACAAGGAAAAGACAAATTGGTATATCTGGGATGTATTTATTAGTAAATAGCACCACACGGTAGGCCAAATGCACCTATCATAGCAGACTCTAACATATCAATAGTATGATTGAAATACACAATCAAAGCAAATATATATGGAGAAATATATATGTATGAATATAAGAATCAGAAAATAAGAAGGAAAGGAAAGAATCAGTAAAGAATCAAGAGACATTTAGTGGCAGAGACACCTCACCTACTGCTTCATCATTTCACCCCACTTTGCTCAAGGGGAGTCCATTGCTTGAACCGGGTGAAAGCTCAGAGGTGACACCAGCTCCACTCTTCCGTGACAACACGTCTGCTCCACGGCGTGAACTTCCACCAGGCCAGTGTAGCTCCCCTTTTTAATATTCAAACACAACAAAGCTTCTAGCAAGCCTCGCCTCCTCGTTCTCATGAGAGCCCGTACCAGCCTGCTCCAAGGCCACTGCATCGGTTGATCAGGCCTTTGCTATGGCTCCGAGACAGACCATGTACATTCCTCTGATAAGAACCAGTTCTCTCTAGTCAGTAAAGTGTGAAAAACAGGAGAAGAGCAAAACATGCCCTCCCCACCTCTGTAGCTTCGTGCAGGCACAGAAAATGGCTTCAGTCATGAAAATGGAGTTAGTTAAGCCATGCACACAAAGGCCCAAAGCAAGTTGGAATCAGAAAAGCAAGGATGACATGAAACCATGTCAAAGGCAATAGTCAGCACTGCCATAAAGCAAGGTAAAGTCAGAAATCAGAATTACATTAGAGCACGTCAAAGCCAATAGGTCAAAGTCATAATTCACCTAACCCAAATAACATTATACCCTTAATCCCTCAGTATCCAACATTGAGCACATGCGTGCACCATCACCCACAACACTGCACCTCAACATCCCATACCTTCTATTCTTGGCAAGACTATTCTACTAAAAGACAGCAAGATTACAGGACAGAAGAGAAGCAGGCATATGCAAACCCATCCTACATTAAGGCTATGGGTAACATAACACACTTACAATCAGTAAAATGGTGGTGGATGAGGGTCATCATAGGGTGTCAGACCACAAAAGTGGCTCATTCACTACAGGGACATATGGGTAGAGCAGTAAATGGGGATTGTAGACGTGGTTGTGGGAAGCAGGGTACCTTTATCCACATTCTGTGGGAATGTGACTACATAGAAGTTTATTGGGCCTCCATACATCGTGAACTGAGTGAGGTCCTTACGATTAGTCTGTGTCCTGAGGCACGGAGATGCTTGCTTAACATTTGGGAACTGACAGACCTCACCTCCTACACTAGGCAGTGGACAACATTAGCAATAATGATCGCTAAGAGGAATATCGCACACAACTGGGGAGCACAACAGCTACCTAAGATTGGTAAATGGAGGGAAGATCTAGATTGGTGTATGTTCAGAGAGAAGTCAGTCTACATAGCTAGAGGGTGCCCTGGGAAGTGGAATAAGGTCTGGGGTCCATGGAATGCATACAGAGGAGACATCTGCACCCCGCTAGCGTCCTTAAATGAAGACGATCAGCTCACGCCCCTTTGAACACCTGTATCCGTGGCTGGGTACTTGAACTGTGTAATCATGTGCAACTATGTACTTTGTGTGTTGTTTCCCAAACTTGATGTGACCTGCATAAGATGTCAATGCTGTTTAATAATAAAAAGATTTAAAAAAAAAAAAAAAAAAAAAAAAAAAGATTAGGCATGGGAGATCAGTCCTGCACAGCTGCCTGGACTCCCTAAGCCTGCCCTTGGACATACCCATTTTAATCAGGTTCCACCCTCTCCAAATTGAAGAGGAACCAACTCTAACTGGTCACCTTTCTATTGCTTTTCCAGGGAGTGAGATGTCAGACTGCCAATGGAAGGCTACTTCAAAGGCCTTTTCTTTTTTTTTCTTTCTTTTTTTTTTATGGCAAATAATAAAGGCGACAAGGGGCAGCCCTGTCTAGTGCCCCTTGTAATAGATATCGGGTCCGGAATCAGGCCATTGACCCTCAGGCGAGCTGTAGGCAGAGTGTAAAGCAGCTTAATCTGTTTAATAAAGAGGGGACTCAGGCCCAGCCTTTATAGGAGCGGAAACAGGAACCCCCATTCCAAGGAGTCAAACGCCTAAGAACGCTGCGATCGCAGGGGCATGAGGGGCGAGATAGTGCATTAACGCAAACAACGTGCTGAGGTTATGGGAAGTGGACCTCCCCGGTATAAAACCAGACTGGTCCGGTCGGACTATCAGTAGAAGCAGCGGTTGGAGGCGGGTAGCCAGGAGCTTGGCAAAAATGTTGGCGTCCAAATTTATCAATGAAAGTGGACGGTACGAGTCACACTGTGAGGGTCCTTGTCCGGTTTTAATATGGTAATAATAATTGCCTCACGCATAGACATAGAGCCGGGCAGGGTGCCAGACTCTGAGGCCTCCTGTTAGACAGCCAGAAGCTGTGGTGCCAGTAGCTCGGAGTTTTCTTTATAACATTTAGCCGTAAGGCCGTCCGCCCCGGGGCTTTATCAGCAGGCAGGCTTCCAATGACGTGTCTCACGTCTTCTACCGTAAATGGAACATCCAAGTAGTCCCTATGGGCTCTACTGAGCCATAGTAGCTCCACTGAGTCAAAATACTCCTGCAGGACAGTGTCAGGTGAGCTGGACCTAGAGGTGTATAGCTGTGCATAAAAGTCTTTCCTGGTGGCAAGGATAGCGGTTGGGAACGCGCCATGGTATCATCAGGGGTGGCAAGCTCAGTTACACATGTGGACCCTCTAGGAGCCCGCAGGAGGTAACCATCCTACCCGGCCTATCTCCCTCCCCGTAGAGACGTACGGTTGCGTGTTTATGTAAAAAGTTGGTCTCACGTGCCCCCTCCTCCTGAAATTCCATCAATTTATTGTGAATATCCCCTAGAAGTGTGGGAGAGGGCAAGCGGAAATATTGTGACTCTAGTGCTTGTATTTCTTTTTCCTGTCTACTTAAACTGACCCGGATGTCACGGAGCACACCTGATTGTCTGACTATGCAGGACCCCCGTATCACAACTTTGAACGCCTCCCACAATGTTCCTGCCGTGTCTACCGACCCCGTGTTGTGCTCGAAGTATTCCATAATTTGCGCCCTGATACTTTCTCAAAAGACCGCATCTAAGATAGCGTTGGGGGGAAGGCGCCACATGAAGGGCTGTATGTAAGGTTTTGGCACAGAGAGGACTAAAGCAACCAGAGCGTGATCCGAAAGTGTGCGGGCATGGTGTGTTATCTCTGTAACCCAAGCATGTAAGTCCTTAGTTGTTAACCAGAAATCAAGTCTGGACCATGCATGTACTTGCTCCATGATGCATGTGCCCTCTCGAGCAGTAGGGTGGAGCGTGCGCCATGAATCCATCAGGTGATAGTACAGCATTAAACTATTTACAACCGCTGCAGCCTGCGGGTGGTGTGTGCGCAACATGCCCGCTCTGTCCATTGAAAGCAACAGCACAATATTAAAGTTCCCTCCCCAAAGTAGTGCAGCGTCCCCCAGTGACTGTATCTTATGCCAAACTTGTTGGAAGAAAGTGGGATCATCTACGTTGGGGCCGTATGTGTTAGCGATGATAACCTGCTGGCTGTACAAAGCCCCTTTAATATTATAAAATGGCCTTCTGGGTCACTCAGTGCGGTTTGTGTCTGCCAGGGTACTCCTCTCCTAATCAGTGTCGCCACCCCACGGGAGTAATTGGAATAGCTGGACGTGTGTACCTCACCCCATCTGTTGTTGATTGGTCTGAAACAAGCAGCTTCTCTTAGGTGGGTCTCCTGCAGGAGACAAAAGTCTGCCATATGTCTAGCCAGGTAGGACTGTACCAAGTGCACTTTCCGATGGTCGTTAAGACCACGGACATTCCAGGTGAGACAGGTTATCTTGGACATTTAGTCAAAATGCGCGCCAGTGTTATGGATAGGGGGGTCCCGATTCTGGAGCCTCCCATCACTTCATCGTGATCTCAATGTCGCAGTTAGGGAGCTAGCAGAGTGTGTGGGTATTGTACATCCCAAATGTGGCATGCTTTCCTTCAAAGAGATCAACAGCGCCAGGTCTGGTACGTACTGCCTTTGGACAAGAAATAACAAGAACAATTCCTTCACACCCTCCTCCCACACCAACCCCCCCCCCAATCAGGTTGTGCATCCCCAAATGGACATCCCACAGCAAACATGGGCCCTCGGAACTCAGGGCTAAAGGGAATCATCCCAGAGGAGCGTGGATTCGCCAGCGTACTGCCCTGTCACGTAGCAACAGGCATTTTTGTACTGCCAAGGTGCATTATCTAAAACAAAAAACCAGTATACAAATAAGGAAAGAGATATACTGCTGGTCATATGACTGCGGGCTGTGGACCGAACATCCAGGAGTCAACCCACCATGCACCAAACATTAGTCATTATCACTTAGCTGACTACTCGGAGATGCTGCAGCCGACGCATCTCTACTGTGTTGCTTTCTCGCAGTTTGTTTGGCGAATTTCAGATCAGCACTGGCTTCAGTGAAGATCATAGGCTTGCCCTCAGTCTGTACTCTGAGCTTCGGGGGGTACAGCATTGCATATTTCATGCCAGTTTTCTGAAACAGCTTTTTGGATGTAATAAACTGTCATTGTGTGGTTTGAACTGCTTGAGTGAAGTCCGGATGAAATGCAATGTTATTGCCCTGCTGTTGTATGTCCCCCTTCTCTTGTGCAATCCTTAAGACAGTGTCTCTGTCCCTGTAATTTAGTAAACGAGCCAGAATTGTTTGCGGCTGAGCACCAGGGGTGGGCCTAGGCCCCAGGGTGCGGTGTGCACGTTCCATCAAGAACATCGCAGACAGATCAGATCCAAACAAATCCCTCAGGAGCCCTTCGACGTATTGTTCCATATTGGTTATGTTCGTGGACTCTGGAATGCCCGTTATACGGATATTATTTCTTCTTGACCTGGCTTGGAGGTCCTCGTTGCGTTCCTTTATTCCTTCCAGCACTAAGTCCATGCGGAGTAGTTGTTCCTGTGTCTCCACTTGACGATTGTCCGAGTCCGAGACTCTAGTTTCCAAGGTGTCAATTCTGGTTTCGTGCCTGTCCACTTTTTGTGAGACCTGGTCCATCCGCAGCGCTAGGGAGTCTACTTTAGAGTCTATCGCCCTCAAGCTCACCTTCACCTCACGCAGCATAGTTCTAATATCGTCTTCTTGTTCGGGTTCCAATTGTGTCTCGGGCACCACATTAAGCGGCGTAGAGTCGATGTCTTGCAGTCTGATATTGCGTTTCTCAAAGGTAATTTTGGCTTGTTTATTGTCTGTTTACCCCATGGCGACTCTCCCTCTGTGGCGCCTTACTACAGTATGTAGGGACTCTAATCCAAGCCCTGCCAGTCCGTTCGGTACCCGGGTCCGGCAGTGTTGTTGGCCTTTCAAGCTGCAGCTCCAATATTCCCTGGAGGGGAATGTAAATCCTGCTATCGCAATGTCTCTATGTGGAACCACCACTGTCAGACGTCAAGTATCTTCCTCTTAGGAAGGATAGACAGGCACATGTATGGCAGCACTCCTGGGAGGGAGCACGCCAGTCCCCGGAGGCTGCCAGCCAATGTGTGATCCCGATCTCCAGGGGCCCCGCAGGCAACGTATAGACCAGGGCCTGGTCGCTTAAGGCACAACTATCAGTAGCAGTGTTGCACTCGTGGATTCCGCTGTGTCACCCCAGAAGCAGAGGATGCATGTTTTTACAGCAGGGCTACAGGTGTGTCACAAGGCCTACTGTCTCCAAAGGCCGGTGATTAACCATTATGGCAGAGTCCCTTTCTTTCACAGCGCTGTGCCACCGAGGATCCTAGTTCATGTGGCCTGGCCAGGTGAGGATGTTGATTGCCACGCCACTGCTCCAGGGCCCAATCTAGCCCCGGGTCCTGACCAAGGCCAAGAGCAGCCAGGCCTCGCTTCAGGCCTCATGCGCTCACTGCGCCTGGGCCGCTGTAATAATTATCAATTTACCGCTCTGAGGGGGGATATTATAGAGCCGCTTCCAATGCTCGCTCTCTTACTTGTGATTGTGGGCATCCGCCCCTGTCCCCGATGCCTCCAGAAATCTAGACGGGCGCAGCCTGCTGCCTCGCTTGTCCGGGTTGCGTGGTATCTCCCTGGGCTCGCTGTCTCCCCAAGGCCAGTGTAGTCCAACGTAACGGAGTTCCCGACTGCCTCTGTGGGGGGTCTCCTTGCACTGCGGGTTGTGTGTGCTGCTCTTCACGGGCTCGGATACTCCAGGGCCCTGCCACAGGTCTGTGCCGGTGTCGGCTGTGTCCAAGATACGCTGTAGGCCGCACTCTTCCTCAGTGCCCCAGGCCGCATACACAGCTGCTCTTATTCAGAGCCAGTGGAGACGTCCCGAGGCCGCACCAGCTTCACACGTTCTCACGCTGCCACGGACTGCCACAGCTGTCCCCAACGCCACCAGGGAGCGCAGACAGGAGCCACAACAGGCGCACACTCTCCCGACCACAGTCCGACAGGCCTCACAGATGGTCCTGGCTTAAGGCGCACTCCTCTCGGCAACGCTGGTCCGTCGCATGGGTGTCAGTGACTGCTCCGCTGCAATTCCGCAGGCCAGGTCCAGGATCGATCAGCACCGAAGCTCAGCTGGCAAACCCCTAGTGAGTCATCACATCTTGTTTCTCTCTAATCCGACGCCATATTGCAGTCCCTGGCCGGGGCCGTCCGCCGAATTGCAGAGTGATTTTCTGTGTTAAGATACAGTGCACTGCAGCACAAAAGACAGCAGTGCATGCCGCAGTAGTTTCTGCACTCAATCCTCCGTATTTGAAGTGAGGATGCGTAGTCTAAGGCAGGATAAATGGCGGATAATGTGCTCGGCCGGCAGAGCCACTTTACCAAGCGGCCATCTTGCAGCTCGGCTCGGCAACGCCCCCTCAAAGGCCTTTTCTAATTTAGTTTTTTAAACTTATGTTTTAGTGCCATTTTAATCAGTAAAATGCTTTCAGTTTTGCACATCGTTACATGTTTTGTGAAAATGCATTTCACGATTCAAACGAATGTCCCCACACCCGGCGGTGCATTCCAGGCCGTCTTCCCAGGGTAAGGCCCTTTCTTATAATAACATTTCTTTGCTGTTTCTAGTCCAGGAAAGGAACTTACTGCACCCTTTGTTAATGGAATGTTGCAATCAGCATAGGAAGTAATAACACCATAGTGTCACTTTAACTACAGAAGTATGTAAATTAGCATCCTCCTAAAAATTAGTGATCTGGGCCATATGGATTAACAGACACACTGTGCAGGTGACTTATTTAATATCAGATATATCCTAAACAAGTCTAAATGATTTATTATTTCTTCTAATATCTTAACAGTGCAGCATTAGCTGCAGTGCTAGAGCTGTTCTGATCAGCCCTTCTGCTATGATTTGCTGGTGGTGTAAGGTTTTTAATGATTCTTACACGGGTGTGCATTTGACATATATGCCACTTCACAACATTTGCATGGTTTTACAGTGGACATCAGTAAAAGTCAAATATGCTAATTGGTGTTTAAAAACTACGGGGCAGATTTACAAGCCCCTTGCGCCTCATTTACGCCGCCGTTGCGTCACTTTTGTGACGCATCGGCGGCACAAATCCTGAGCCATGGTGCGGGGTACTTACAACGTGATGCATCTGGGAGATGCGTCACGTTGTAAAGCCCTGCACCACATGTAGGCGTTCCTGCGCAGGAACGCCTCCTAAAAGTGACTGAGTGAAATCTACAAGATTTCACTCAGTCACTTTTAAGGCCATGCTGCGTCAAAACCCTGCGCCTGCTTGAAGCAGGCGTAAGGATTGACGCAGCATGTTAGGGATAGGGCACCCCCGAGCCTTGCTGGAGCTGCGTCGCGCTTGCGACGCAACTCCAGCAATGCGCCACCTTTCCGACAGGGGATGCGTCATGCATCTGCCCATCCGGGAGCCACGGTGCGCCGCATTATAAATGCGGTGCATCAGTGGTGGCACACGGGTGGGCAGATGCGTCGCAACTCTTCTGCCGCATCTCTGCTGATTAGCAGAGATGCGCCAGAAGTCGTAAATCTGCCCCTACGTTTTTAGCGTAGGACAAAGGCAGCGAAAGGCTGCTTAGCAGCCCCTTCCTTCCCAGAGGCACAGATATTCCAGGCATAGTCCGAAAACCAGAGAACCACGCAAAGATGGATATTCCCACAGGAATGTTTATTTTCATTTGACTCCAGGGCCAATGCCAATCTCATTTAGAGAAGGGCAGATTCTCTCAGGGCGTGTTAATTATTTCCCTAATCCCGTTTTGTAAGCCTGTTGTATATTGGGTTTGTATTTCCTGTTTTTAGTTGGTTTTGTTGTAGGCCCTACCTTTCAAAACTCTGACACTGCTCTTTGCTTTGTGCCTTTGCCCTCCTATTGAGACCACAGAAAGCAGGGAAACATTCATACGGATGCTGACCGTTCTAATGTCCAGCTGAGCTGGAACATTTACATTATATTTATATTATCTTTAATCACAATAATTCAGAAATCAGCATTACAGGCAAAGTGCCCGGATCAGTACATTCAAGCATAGTTTAGGTAAGTTTCCTTGTAATGAAATCTTTGCTCGTGAAACATGAAAAAGAGTGAATGACTATTTATCTCACTCACCCGTTCTGCTGGCTCTCATCAAATACACATCATATATGTATCACTCCACTTTTCGTAATTCCTCCCAAAAAGGAATCAGCAGCCACAGGGATAAATTCATTATTTTAATGAAAGGTGTGCAAACAAACCGGTGTCAGCTGTCACCTTCCTCAATAAATATGGCGAGGGGGTCAGGTGTGGGGTGCTAGGGCGCTTTGGTTGCAGGCCTAACATCTACCAGCGTTTTTGAGTCCTATTCATACTGTTTATAAGAAACCCCGCTTGGAGGTTTTACGAGGTAGAAGAATCCTGACCAAAGCAGCATCTGATCCAGAAAGCTGCACTGGGCACAGAAACTGAGTGAGCGCCATCATTCTGACACCTCAGTTCAGATACAGTTATGTGTGACTTGGCACTGTGCGGCACGTCTTCAGCAATCGCTGGAGCAGCTTCTGGGACCACAGGTGGCTTTAAGGAGTACAGAGTGAACCTCTCTTGCATACACCTTTGTCAACCAAGTTCCTTCTCGGATTCAGTACGGCGTGCTTTTTAGGCCGAGCATTCGAGAACTCTTGTATATATTTTAGTATATACTTATATGCGTATGTACTTTGTGGGCTCTGGAGATCAGCCCTAGGACTTGTCTGCTTCCGCGTAGGGACTTTTTTTCTGTTCAAATGCCTCTATTTAACTGTCTTGATTGAAAACGAGCAGCAGAGGTCAGTAAGATACCAGAATTGCTTTCTGCTTGGGGACTTTCTTTTTTTAATTTTTTTGGCAACTGCCTCTACTTAACTTTCTTGATAGAAAATGACCAGCAGAGATCAGTAAAATAACGGAATCACTTTAGCATTCAATAGATCCCAGTCCATAGAAATTGTCTTCCATGAGCCCCCGTAGACAATAATATTTTTTTCAAATCTTTGTATTTTCAGTGACATGGCCACCGAAAGCCCTGATTCTAGACTATACCATTTCCCACTGAAAGGCAATATTTCTCTCCATGTGTTCCCATACCTGGCGTGTCACGCAGTTTGGTGCTTATTTTCCCTCCATGTTAAAGAACAGTAGATGTTTCAGCACCCAGGCTAATGTGCTGCATAGCTAAATATAAATAAGGTACCAAAGGTGAGACCGATTGTTTTTACTGGATGCTCCTAATGTCCACCAACTTAGATCTGCAAGTTCTACTTCATGTGTCATGGATGCTTTAGTCCAGAGTTGTACAATGTAAGCGTAGGAGAGACAGATCCTGACTAATCACAGACTATGTAAATGAGTTATATTTGAATTAATTGTATCTCAAGTTAACTTGTGAGGATTTCTTTAATGTCTAGCTTTGATTTTTGTCCTCTTGAACCTATATTTCTCTGCTATTGTATCACAAGACAGACTCATTAGAAGCACTGCACATGTGCTGTCTTGAATATTTGTCCCAATCTGTCCTGAAAGGTACATCCATTAAACCATCTTTTGAGATTTTTCAAAGATCATCTTGTGTGTATTTTCAGTTGTGATTTATCAATTTTTTCTTCACTTGACTTCGGTCCTATGAGCACATGGGTGAAAGAAACACACAATCATGGAATTTATGAGTGCAACAGAACTCACCACCACTGCAAACACCTGTCCTGCTTCTGGTGTCAGAGGTGGTCTCCGCTGTTGGCATGCCTCTTTAATCCACTGCCAGACGCCCCCTGCCCCTTTATCCCACTCTTGCAGTCTCCTGCTCACTTTCTTGTTGACATTTATTTCCACCTTCTCTTTCTTCTTCTTTCCTGTTTGTGTGTTCTCCCCTCTGTTGCTCTTGTGGAATGTCTGACAAGGACAAGTGCATGCTGGTGGGCCCCACTGGCCCCCAAAAGGATTGCTGGTGGATCCTCTGGCAACTACCAGCTCAAATTAAGCACTGACAACAAGGTTGTTACAGCTTCACCAACTGATCCAGAATGCACTATTACAATATTGCAAAAGTACGACATCTCTCTTTCTTCAGCTCCCTGCCTCTCTTTTTAAAAAGTTTGACGTTTATGGAGGAGTAAGTGGCTTTGTGGCAACCAGGGGCACCTCCCAACTGGGGAGTGTAGGCGATTTCGTACACCGATGACACCCAACTGGTTTTCTCTTTTAAGGATCAGTCCGAAGACTCTTTTAAGTGCTTTAAAGGCTGCCTAAAAGATATTGGAGGCTGGATGAATAATAACAAACTTAAATTGAATGCCGATAAAACTGAAGTGGTGTTCTTTGGCAAAACCCAGCCTCCGGCCGCAGATCTGTGGTGGCCTGAGGAAATGGGATCGCCAGCTGCCTATGCCAAAAATCTGGGAGTAAAATGGCAGGCTGATTTATCCTTCTCCGCCCAAATTCAGCAGGTCACAGCTGCCTGCTTCAGTAGCTTGAGAAACCTGCGTAAATTTATATACCTGTTGCCTGAGAGCTGTCGCCTGATCGTGGTCCATGCCACAGTAACTGCCCGCCTGGACTACGCGAACGGCCTTTATATCGGCTTACCGGCTTATCTTGTTAGGAGACTCCAAATGGTCCAAACTGCGTCTGCAAGATTAATAAAATGTGTTCCTTTCCGGCAACATATCTCTCCGCATATTAGAGAACTGCATTGGCTTCCGGTAGCCAAGAGAATCAAATTTAAGACATTGACTCTTGCTTTTCGGCATTTCATGGAACGTGCCCTTCGTATCTGAAACAGAGGCTGGGTGTCTACACGCAGTCGCATGCTCTTAGATCCAGCTCCCGGAAATTACTATGCACTCCACGAGTGAAGAAAACCCGGCTGGGTGGAAGATCTTTTATGTTTGGGGCGGCCAAATTATGGAATTCCCTCCCTAATTCCTTGCGTCAGATCTCTTCTGAAACACAATTTAGGATGGTAGTTAAAACTTGGCTTTTTAACCTGGCTTAATCCTATGTGTCTTAATCGTTGCCTGTCTCCCGTGTGTCACTTGTCGCTCTAGCACCGGGACACCTCTTTGGAGGTAGCTGTTCGTGCTCAATAAATGACTGTATTATTATTATTATTAAAAAGGAATGAGACATAGCCATTGCACCACAGTTCCACCTGCAGTTGAAACAACAACCATTTTGGGAGCTAAACATTCATACGATATGTCCAAAATGAGGTTATTAATTTGGTACAGGGGCACCCCTAACATGTCAATTGATTCACTCTGGTTGGGTCAAATCACAGCTTTGAGAAAAGATTAACTCATGCACTGGAAGCTGTGCCACCAGTGATTCGCCACAGCTGCCAACTTTGGAACTGAGGAACGAGGTTGAATTCTCGCAGTTATCTCAACATCCTGTAATTCTGGGCAAATCACTTAATCTCCCTGTTCCTACAAAAATGAATGTGTCTATGTGTAATGTAACCGGTGCTAATGTAAAGCGCTCCAGTACCTTAAGGTCCAGTTTGTGCTATATAAAGCTGCAAAAGAAATGTGCTCCTGAACACAATCACTCATGACATTAACTGTTACTGTGTCAACCAAGCGAGTCAGCATGAACTCCCCGCGGCTACAAAAGCCAAAATGGCACTGGAGAAGCTGTGGGCTGTCTTATGTGCTTGGAATAAATAAAATGTGTTCCTTACTGGAGCACAAGGCGTCACGGTTGAACTTCGCAGTGATAGCTACCCTCGGGGGTGACTATGCGGCTCGACTATTTATTCAATGAAGCAGTCATGCTGCGCCCTGTAGAACAATGAAAAATGAAGGCAGCAGGCACGTCATAAAGCAGTGTATTTTATCTCAAGCTTTGAGCATCTCCATTCCTTGTCATTGACAGGGATAGTGATCATGTGACCAGAACACAATGCTGTTCGTTTAAGAGCACCTGCACTTCCTCAGGCAGAGAGTATTTGGAGCTCTAATATCCCAATCCTTGGGTAGTGCAGCCCACATGTACTTCTAATAATTGCTATCCATACAACACAGACCAGAAAACTGGGATGATCTTGTTTTTCTAAAATCCTTTAGGAGACCAAGGTGTTTTTATAAAAATGAAAGCCAAAATAAAAGGGAAAAGATAAGCCTATCATGAAACACACAGCAAACGTGTGTGAGACCATAGATCAGGGGAAAAGTGGCAACTGTTCTCAAAGCTATCAAACTCAATCTGTGCTACTCCCAAATAATGCACAGGATGACAAGACACTGGCTGTGAAATTGAATGCACATGTTTAAGTTTATTGTACCCTGTGTGAAAAGGGTGTATTTCATTAGTGGATGGTATGCTATGTACTAAATGACTATTGAAGATATGTTGAAGTATTAAGGAGGAACTCTGCACATCTTTACAAACCTAGAATTAGAAACACAAACCTCTTCACAAATAAAATATTTTTAAGTGTACATAAAGTTGCAATAGATACCGTCATACTTTGTGCTTGGTGTAAATTGTACTTGTTAATGTTTATGTTCGAGCTGTTTTACCCACTGACATGGTCCCAAGTTTCGGCTATGGGTGGACACAAGACCCACAAGCCCCTTTGCCCTTTGCAGAACTAAAAATTATATATTATGGAACACTTCCCTTTCCTCTGGTATCTTCCCTGATCTATGGAAGCACGCCACTCTATTTCCCCTTAAGAAGAAACCCAATGTGGACTCAGGGGAATTGAACAATTATAGACCCATTTCTCTGTTACCAGCCACAGCAAAAATGCTGGAAAAGGTAGTGCAGCAGCAACGGGCCAATTTCATTGAGAGACACAATATCCTGCATGATAACCAATCCGGTTTCCGAGCTGGGTTCAGTACAGAGACAGCGCTATTAGAGGTAGCAGACTCAATTAGAATGGAATTGGATTCAGGGGCATCAGCCATTCTGGTGCTCCTGGATCTCTCAGCAGCATTCGATACTGTTGACCACTCTATACTGACTCAACGTCTCCTAGACAGCGGGGTTAATGGCACAGCCCCAGTCTGGCTGAAGTCTTTCCTCCACTTGTGCACTCAAAGGGTGGCCTTACAACCGCATCGGTCCACCCGCAAGCATTTTTGGTGCGGGGTGCCACAGGAATCGGCCCTAAGCCCGCTGTTGTTCAACATATATTTGGCCCCTCTATTCACTTTGATAGCCAACTGGGGAGTGAAGGCGATTTCGTATGCCGATGACACCCAGCTGGTTTTCTCTTTTAAGGATCAGTTCGAAGACTCTTTTAAGTGCTTTAAAGGCTGCTTAAAAGATATTGGAGGCTGGATGAATAATAACAAACTTGAATTGAATGCCGATAAAACTGAAGTGGTGTTCTTTGGCAAAACCCAGCCTCCGGCCGCAGATCTGTGGTGGCCTGAGGAAATGGGATCGCCAGCTGTCTATGCCAAAATTCTGGGAGTAAAATGGCAGGCTGATTTATCCTTCTCTGCCCAAATTCAGCAGGTCACAGCCACCTGCTTCAGTAGCTTGAGAAACCTGCGTAAATTTATATACCTGTTGCCTGAGAGCTGTCACCGGATCGTGGTCCATGCCACAGTAACTGCCCGCCTGGACTACGCGAACGGCCTTTCTATTGGCTTACCGGCTTACCTTGTTAGGAGACTCCAAATGGTCCAAAATGCGGCTGCGAGATTAATAAAATGTGTTCCTTTCCGGCAACATATCTCTCTGAATATTAGAGAAGTACATTGGCTTCCGGTAGCCAAGAGAATCAAATTTAAGACCCTGACTCTTGCTTTTCGGGCATCTCATGGAACGTGCCCTTCGTATCTGAAACAGAGGCTGGGTGTCTACACGCAGTCGCATGCTCTTAGATCCAGCTCCCGGAAATTACTATGCACTCCACGAGTGAAGAAAACCCGACTGGGTGGAAGATCTTTTATGTTTGGGGCGTCCAAATTATGGAATTCCCTCCCTAATTCCTTGTGTCAGATCTCTTCTGAAACACAATTTAGGATGGCAGTTAAAACTTGGCTTTTTAACCTGGCTTAATCCTATGTATCTTAATCGTTGCCTGTCTCCCGTGTGTCACTTGTAGCTCTAGCGCCGGGACACCTCTTTGGAGGTAGCTGTTCGTGCTCAATAAATGACTGTATTATTATTATTATTATTATTATTAAAAAGGAATGAGACATAGCCATTGCACCACAGTTCCACCTGCAGCTGAAACAACAACCGTTTTGGGAGCTAAACATTCATACCATATGTCCAAAATTAGGTTATTAATTTGGTACAGGGCACCCCTAAAATGTCAATTGATTCACTCTGGTTGGGTCAAAACACAGCTTTGAGAAAAGATTAACTCATGCACTGGAAGCTGTGGGGCAAGCAACAGGCAATCCCCAAAGAAGTGTGTGCCAGCTCAAGCAGTACCAACAAATGAGAAAGTAACACACAGCACAATAAAACTTCTAAAACAATGTAGAAAAATGTAATAACTTAAAATACAGTGACATCATTAAAATAGTTTAAGGGGGATAGGATATATGATTTTTTAAAGTTTCATGTCAAAAAGCAACTAGACAAAGTCAGTCACTTTGATAAAACACAACAGTTTGCGGTGAACCGGGACCTAGGCATAGTTTCATTCCATGTAGAGATGTTGAATAGACTCTGCAAGTTGTCCCAGTCAAACGTTTCACCTTCCGACTTAGAATTCAACTGCTAGGAAAGCATCTTCTGGTCAGCCGTGGTTTTGTTTTATCAAGCGCCACCTCCCCTTAACCCTGGCAGCAGGCGGCAGGCCTGGGTCCGGGTATAGGGGCCAGGAGTGTCACCGGCGGTGGGCAAGGGTGTGCCAGGCAATATTTCGCTGCTCTGGTGTCCGGCGCACCCATAACCAATTGACGCACCGGTGGGCCGATATCCTGGACCACGACCTGCTGGACCTGCTAGGTGTTGAGGTCCCGGGGCTTGGTGAGTAGCAATTTATATTACTATTTTGGTTTCTTCTGTTCTGTGTTATTTCGAATATTATTTTTTTCGCAAATAGCTAACACGCTGCTGCTGCTCACATGCAGGTAACCTATGTTTAAAAATCTTATATTATGTGATTGTTACTTCCAGACAGGTGCTTGGCGCTACTAACCAATCGTACTTATTTGCAACTTTGCGCTCACATGGGCTGGTTATGTAAGAGAGGTTAGAGAATTTAAGTAAGGTAGGTAATCCTGATAGGAAGGTCTCAAGTCCTTTCCTTTGTCCTGTTAGGCTGTCCTATCTCCTGAACAATGTAGAAAAATGTAATAACTTAAAAGACACTGACGTCATTAAAATAGTTTAAGGGGAATAGGACATATGATTTTTTAAAGGTTCTTGTCAAAAAGCAACTAGAAAAAGTCAGTCACTATGAAAAATACTTCAGTTTGCGGTGAACTGGGACCTAGGCATCGTTTCAGGCTTTTCCATGTAGAGAGTTTGAATAGACCCTGCAAGTTGTCCCAGTCAAAAGTTTCACCTTCAGACTTAGAATGCAACTGCTAGGAAAGCATCTTCTGGTCAGCCCTGCAGCCCCTAGCTCCTTAGGGCAGACTTCTGGGCTTCAGGTCTCTCTTGAGCCAGATCTCTTGCAGGATCTAATCCTCTTTTGTCAGATGGGTCCTCTTGAAATCAGGAGCCCATCTGACAAAAGTCAGTCCCAGGGAGCCAGCAGGATTCAGGAGTCCTTGAGCCAGTCCTTTTCTTCCAGCAGGAGTCAGGATTCAATTTCCAACACAGCCTTTTTCTTTTGATGGAATCTTCCAGGTCCACAAATGTTCTAAGGGGGATGAGGTGCCACATGTATTGTGTGCACTAGTCAGTGATGTGAAAAATTCTAACACCCAAGGCTAAACAGGTTTCTTGCATTCCCTTCACCTTCCTTTGTAGCACGTTTCTTTTTGTAGCGTAAAATTGGCAAGAGCCCCTGTTTCAGGATGATAGGAGGACCCAGCTATCCTCAGGCAGGCCTGTCTTCAGCTTCTTGACCATCTTGAAAACTCCCCGGGATGGTCAATACTGATTTTCCCTTCCTACTGCAGCTGGGGCCTGCCTATCCAGGAAGGTCCTGGGGAATAATAATAGAATCCCTCCCTGGCATCTCCAAGTGTAAAGTGGTACTACCAAAGCTACCCCTATGTTCTGTCATTCTTGTCCACTCCCAAGTAGCCAATCCCTGCTAAGTGGTCAGCCATTATCCTCTGAGCCAGATTTTTTAAGTCTCCCAGCTAAGGATGTGTATTCCAGCTCTGGAGGTGTGATGAGTGGCATAACTGGTTTTAAGCCAGTTCTGACTTACAGTGCAAAGTTTATTTTTACAAAGTTACTTTTCTGTTTAAGCTATCAAGAAAATATGATTTCACAACTAAGTCAGATTTTAGAAACTGAGCAGGAAGTAATTGAAATGTAACCAACGTAAAGCAGCTTTAGGTTTTTATTTCACCGTGAGGGCACACTACCCTAATATGTAGTGCGCACTATTTCCATTTCTTTCCTCCTTGCTCCATGGTTTTACAAGGTGCACTTTAGGAGTGACATGGGAATGTATAAAAATAGGCTTTTCCTGCATGGCGAAGGCATTTTAACCTGCCATGTGTCACTGCAGTGTATTTAAACTACAGCTTGTCAAGAGCACTGTGGTGCTCCTGGCAGACATATATTTTGTCATATGTGTGGGTGGTGTACATATACACTGCAGCCCACATATTCAAATTAACTTTCCATGCCATGTGCTTTAGGAACTCTTTAAAGCGGACTTGCAGGGTACTAGAGGGAAAGCACAGGCTCTTTAATACTGTTTAGCAGTAAAGTATACAGAGCCATAAAAACAGCCAAAATAGGGCACAGAAAAAGGGGAAATATCTTGGTTGATAATGTAGAAAAGGAAGATTTTCTATGTGATGTTGTGGTGATCAGTTATCGCACATTCTACACCTCGTTGCGGACCAAGTTATAAAGGAAAGTATAACTGCATATGGAATTACCTGTATCACCACTCTAGGGCGGTGCGACCGGTGCCACCGCACCGGGTACTAGCTTCTGGAGGGCGCTGTGTTTGCAAGTTTATTATTATTTTAAAGCACCTGCTGCCGCGTTTTTCCTGCAGCAATTTCCGGACAACAAAAAATTTCAGGATTAATCCTTTAAATTAATGTTCTTTCTGAAGAGAGACGGAGTTTTGTTTAATTGGGGTTTAGACTCACTATAAATTAGTGCAGAGGGTTTATGTGCCTGTTGGAGAAAACTAATACTGAGCAGATTACAAAGTGCACAGAATGTGAATAGGTCATATGGTTACTGCTTTTAAAAGAGATCATTTTTTTACTGGCAATTTATAAGTTAAAATCCTAATATAGTATTTCAACGTATAAATGATAAGTAACAAAATGATGTCGCTTTTAAAAGCAGTAACCCACTGACCTATCTAGATTCTATGCACTTTGTCATTGTGCTGTACTATTACCTTTTATCAAAGAACTGTACGCACGCTGCAAAGTATAGATTTGAGCAAAGATTAATGTTGCAAAAAGGATTAATTTTGGTGAAATCTATTCTTATTATTAAAGAGAACCCCCAACTATGGTGTTCCTTATTAAATTCTGAGTTTGTGCTTCTCTAGACCAAGCACTATTAAATTACACCACCTACCAGTATGGATGACTCCTACACCTTGTAGTCTTCTGGCTTTTGTAACATTTCCTATATGCTGAGTTACACACATATGATTGATTGTCTCTGTGTAATGTGTGTGTGAGGCAAAGTGCTCTGACACCCTACACTGGTATGAGTGGCGCTATATATGCATCTGAGAGAGATTGGCTATGGAGACATGGGCACTGTTAAAGGGTGGTGGTGAGGGAATCCGTGGCGGAGGTAGTCTTCGGGGGGCGCCAACAAGCATTGTCGCACTGGGCCCCAACAGCTCTAAAGCCGGCCCTGTCACCACTTACACTAATAAACTATGTATCCTAGTATTTAAAGTGAAACATTGTTTTGACCAAGCCCCATGGCAAGAGGCTTGATTGATTTTTCAGTGATTTACAAAAGTGCACCTATGAATGCATTATTTTTCTGTCAAGATTTATTTGAAAGTAATGTCTTTCAGTGTTTACCAGGTCATTCCTTACTTAAAACTAAATTCAACAGGTGTGATGCATGACCAGGATAAACAGAGGCAAGTCAGTGATGTTAGCATATGACGCCGTCTCATCAGGGGAGGTGCAGCGGCCAGGGGGGCTGACTCTGAAACACGAGGGCTCGCGGTTCGATCGCCGGCGGCAGGTTAGCCCAGCACCAGGCGACTCTGGCCAATAGCTCGCTTAATCTTCCTGACGGCCCTCAGCGCCGGGAGACCTCACCTGAGGTAGCTGCGCGCTTTACAAATGCTGGTTATTATTATCAAAACCCCAATGCTGCAGTTCCTGGCTTTTGTTTTACAAATTGTTGTTTTCATATGTGTCAATTTAGTTGGATACACTGAGGTAAACCAGGACTGCAACCTCTGGAACGTGTTAATCCACTACCAAGACGACCATGGTGACATGGGGTCATCTAATACCCTTCATTCAGGCAGCAAAGAAGCGTTCCATATTTTTTTGTTCCACTCTACGCCATTTTGGCTGTTCATGAGCGGCAGTAACTGTGTGTTCCTTACTTACCGCGGAGGGAAGTTGTGTTCTTCGTTTACTATCTTTCTGTGTATGCCTGTTTTGTAAAAAGATATATCTTCCATGTCCTGCTTATTTGAAACTTGTATTAAAATCAGAACTTACACTTTATTTCATTTATTGCCGATGGGATTTTCTTGTTTCCAAATGCAGAGCTGTATTTTCTACCGCACTAAAAAACATGAATCATCTTGGTATTGTTTCTTTCTGCTCTTGGTTATTTACTTCAGGAAGTGCTTTAAAATACACATTATGGCTTCCAAGCAGACCGCCCTGCAGGACGCTTTCTGCTCTAGTGAACCCCCCCTGTGAGCCTTAACGTTTTATTTGAACACAAGTGACTCCTAATTGCCGTCTTCAGTGTTGACGCCCACCATGTTCCTGCCTGCTGCAAGATGCCTGAAACCTGCAATCGAGCCTGTCGGTGCCGGGTGTCTTAAGAGGTTCGACTGCCTCTGACACTTCCCTGTCACTGGAGGAACTCCGTTCACACGATTTGGTTTCTCGGTAGAACGACAATGTTTTCCCGGGTTTTCTCTTGTGTATCTTGTAAACGTGCCCGCGAATTGCTCGCTTGGTGACTAAACTTTACATCTTAGAAAAAAAAGAGAATACGCTTGCTGTACTAAAAGAATGGCTGGAACTAGAGTTTTTGCCGTGCTTAATAAACAAGCAGTGGCTAAAACAAATATGTCAGGCCTGTATTTTCAATTGTAAGCCAAATCCATGGTCGGACGGAGACAGAATATAGGCCTGGGCACCAAATGAAAAGTGACCCTATTAGCAAATCTGATAGCTAAAAAAAGTGGCCCACATTTGTAAATAAAGGCAGTTTAAAACTTGTAAAGACAAGCTGTACACCTGTTTGGCAAGGTATAGGAGACTGAATGCTTTTGTGCCCTAAAATGTTTGGGGTAATAGCAGAGAAATTAACAGTAAAATCCTGCCCACCAGACCATGAAACAGGCTCATAAACAGCCAAAGAAATGGTCCATACACAGACCTGTCAGGACAGCACTTTGGGCACTACCGATTACCATATAGGCCAGTCCATCTCTGAAAATACCTATTGTTTTTGCCTAAGCTGTATTTTCACATTGGCCCTTTGGCAGGAACAAGTGAGCTGGCAGGTGCACTGAATTTAATTAGAGACCTAGTGATTTGATCTAGTTGCTAGGGATGCCAAAGGGTTAAGACTTGTAAACATGGACTTTTGGTGCCCCCATAAATTCAATTAAAGTTAATCACCATGTCTTCTAATGAAAAAAAGAAAATAGTTTATTTTGAATAAAGTACAGTTAAATTAAGGAGATAAGAGACCATTAACAGATACACATGCGCAAGAATCAGAATACAATAATTTGATGAGCGAAATAAATTTGGGGCCAAAACCGAACCACTGAAGAGTTTTGAACATGAATTTCCAATTTATGCGATCAAAAGCTTTTTCAGCATCAAGGCATATTGCAGCTAGAGGATCAGGATAACTTTTCCCCAAGGCAAGAATATTAGAGAACATTCTAGCATTATCTGAGGAGAGCCTACCCTTTATAAAACCAGACTGATCAGATTAAATAAGTAAGGGAATAACCGCTTCCCGTCTAGAGGCAGGAATGTTTGCAAAGGTTTTGCAGTCATAATTAATTAATTAAATTGGGCGATAATTTTGACAAAGGGAGAGATCTCTATTGGGTTTAGGGAGAAATATTTTACAGATTTGAATGAGAAACCTAGACTTCGAAGTCTGTGGGGCATACACAGAGCCCAGAATAACAGTTGTCTTCTGTACTGAAAGCATAGTAAACTCATAGCTAACGTTGGTATCTGACCAAGTCTGTAGAATTCCATACTAGCACTGTTCATGAAGAAGTATAGCAACTCCATGTTTTCAAATTGGACCACCAGTCTCAACCCAGCCCCGTGATGCTGATGAGCTGTTAGCATGCAGGTCCTGACCCACCCATTCTCGACATAACTTAACTCTTTCTACTGAGGACAGATGGGTTTCTTGAAGGAGGGTGATATTGGGTTTAAGTTGTCCTAAAAAAGATGATGTTTTCTTCCCTCTGATGAAATGTGTCAAACCATGCAAATTGAGGGAAAGCACCTTCAAGGGTGTTTGAAGTGGGAGGCCTGAGATGGTATTGATGAGTGCAGTTTGGTTGTGGCTGTAATCCTGAGATGTAAAATTAGTTGACAGACAGTGGGGTTTCCCAAAGAAGGGATATAAGAATGTTTATGAAAATGAGGAGCTTGTGGGATATGGGGAAAGGGTAATTGTGTGTGGTGGGAGAGGTAAATGGAGAGGAGATACCACCAGAGACACTCAGTGGAAGCGCAAAATAGATCTTGAAGCTGTAAAAGGACTCTGAAAGACCTTGAAATGAGGCTTGTGTGTGAGATATGAGAGAAGGCACAGATACCAAAGGGAGTGGGCTGTCCACCAATGCAAGAAAACCATTTGGTCCATTAGACTAGAAGGCAATATGCGGAAATGGGAGATAGTAAGGAGGGAGGGCTGCTCTGGAGAAATAGAATAGAAATAAATTATATCAGGACCCAGGGGTTATAATAATTTTCATCACAATTGTTTCTCCCCGGGGGGCAAGATGGCGGCCGAGATCTCAGCTGTTTGAGGCAGCGTTTGCTCCGCTGGACCGCAACGGACCTCGAATGAAGATCCTGTAGTGCTAATACATCGTAATTTAAAGATAAATGTAAAAGAATAACGGAATTTGCTAAAGACCCTTGTTTGCATCTGGTTTACTACCGAGTCAGGCTAATTTCGAAACTGACCGAGCTCCAGGTGGATTACCGGCGGACTATTGGTGGGCTGCTGATCAACCTTCATACCCTGACCGGTGTCCCAGGTGCAGTTCCTCCCTTCTAAGCCCGGCGTTATTTCCTACCTTCCCTGTTTTTCCTCTTTACCTCGAAGATGCCTCCCAAAGCTCCACTAAAGGCTTTTTCTAAAACGGCAGCGGCTGCTGCCTCGAAGACCCGCGGCTCTGTTCGCAACGTGCAGGACGCCGACCCGGGAAGCTCTGGTTCTGGTTCTGTTTCTTTAAAAACTCGAGTGCAAGATTTGGATAAGTCTCTCCCTTTGAACTTCGCAGCTTCTTCGTCTTCCTCTTCATCTTCGCTGCCTGTTGGTGGACAAAGACAAACATTACCGGATATTTTCAATAAACTCAGTTCAAAAGAGAAGCCTCTGAGTCAAAACCCAGCTGCCACTTCGCTGCCTGCATCACGAGACACTACCTCGGCTCTCAGTGGCTTGGTCGGTAAGGAGGGGGGAAACCCGCATATACCTAATGATTCTGCGATTTCCTCCACAATGTTAACTCTGCAAAGCTCATTAAATTTTACTCAAGAGGAAATACCCCGGGCCCCCGATCTTTCCAATGCTATATCTCCTTCAGCCCATTGCACTCTGGGTAACGTAGTCCAATCTTCAGATACATCTAAATCTGGTATCTTGGTGTTGCCCGCTGATCGATCTTACAATGCTAGAGGGCCCGAGGTTAGTGAATCCACAGACAAGTTTTATTCGGTTTCTGATCACTCCGGCTCTGGCTCTGGGGAGGAGGATGACCCTGATTTTCAATGGTCTGATAACGACAGTGACGTGCCTGATTGGCGACCCAGTAAGGTTTCTAGAGACAAGACGGCAGACACGGTACGCAAGGTGCCTGGATCTAAACCATCTCATCAGCACATTGCAAAAAATTTGCAGAATGACTCACGAGGAGGCCAGTCCCAATCTGAACCACAGGAAACTCCAGGCATTATCGGAGGGGACTCATTGGATATTCCAGAAGAAATCTCTTTAGCGACAATCTATCGTACCATAATGATGTATAGAGAGGCCACTCGGCAAGAAAATATCCGCACTCAAGGGGTCTGCCGCAAGATGCAAAAGTCTCTACGCCGTGTCATCAAGTCTTCTGTTGAGACGGTTGCAAGGGTCGCGGAAGCTGAAGAAAGAATTTCGGCTCTGGAAGACGCTGTCGCATCACAACAAGATCTAACCACAGAGGTCAAAGAGCAACGTAACGACATTTTATGGAAACTCTCAGATCTCGAGAACCGGGCTCGAAGAAATAACCTGCGCGTCCTGGGGGTCGAGGAGAATAAGGAGGGCAATGACGTCCGGAAATTTATGGTTGAACACTTTTCAGATGCCTTCCCTGAACTCACCCAGTGGGACTGGAATCTTCAGATACAGAGAGCACATCGATTTCCATTTGCTAGGAAAAAACAATCCTCTTTCAATGCTGACAATCTATATCCTCGAGCTATCTTGGTCTCTTTCAACAACTTCCTAGCCCGAGAGTCAATATTCGATTTAGCTAGGCCCAACAAAAAGAGGTCTGCTAAGGGCTGCCAATTTTTTGTTCGTCCGGACCTCTGTCCAGAGACAGTTAATCGTCGCTGGCATTTACGCCAGCTAATTCCTATGTTTCAGGTGAAAGGGGCTCAGGTGTTTTTGCTTTTTCCAGCAAAACTGAAAGTGATCTTTAAAGGTCAGACAAGGTTTTTTCTATCAGAAATACCCGCTAAGGATTTCCTGGATTCAATTTAGTTAAACTTTTTAAGGTTCTGTTTCCTTTCTTATTCTCTTTCATTGATTATTTGTAACCCTGAGCAGGTTATACTCTATCCTGCTCCTTAGCTTTTAGGGAACAAACCTATTTACAGATATATAATTCTGAATAATTTCATTTGTTAAGTGTTGCTCAGGATCTAAGGACCTTGCTCTTTGGTTTTTTTTTGTGTTTAGGGAGAAATTGCTGGTCCAGCGGAGTGTGGGGTGACGCTTACTCAACCATCACAAGGACCGCGGTCCTGTGCTCCGAATGGGGGGAGAGGGGTAGGGGGGACAACGGGTGGGTGGGTGGGTTCAACAGGGGGTGGGGTGGGTGGAGCGGGTCTCAGGGTGGGGGAATTGGGTGGTGCGGTGGTGGATGGAAGAGCTGACTGGAATTGCTGACATTAATTTTCGCAGTAGGATTACTAATACATTTAAGATGTTACTTATTCGCTTATTCTTCAAGGCAAACAGTAGGAATACACTCTTTAAATTTCTGAATAATTTTCCAGATATATTTTCCTTTTTTTTTTTTTTAATCAATGACTGGCCCTAGATTGACATGCGCAACTTGGAATATTTGTGGACTGAATGATCCCAAGAAGCGTCGACTTTTTTACAAGATGCTACAGGTGATGCAAGTGGACCTAATTTGTCTTCAGGAAACACATATTCCCTGGGGTAGTCGCCACCATCTTACATTTTTGGGTTACGACTTACTGGCCTCTACCCGACAAACTACCACCATTAGGGGTGTTGCCATCATCTCAAAAGCCAGAATCGGGCAGGTTAAAAGGATTAAGCAGGATAACTCTGGTAGATGGTTAATTGTTGAGTTGTTAGTTAATAATCGTCTACTTTCTGTATGCTCGATTTATGCATCTAACTTAGATGACCCGCAGGTTCTGATGGATTTAAATGTTGAATTAGCTATTTGGCCACACCCATTAATCTTCTGTGGAGACTTTAATATTAATATTCCCAGTCAGTTAGATATCACAAAGCACAGTGTTTATGTCGGGCGGAAACCCCAGGTTTACAAAGCGCTTCGTACTTTACTTTCTGAACATGGATTGTTAGACTTATGGCATGTTAATTATCCAACCCAAGACGGGTTTACTTTTTACTCAATACCTCACCAAAAGATGGTCCGCATTGATTTTGTCTTTATCTCTCCTGAAGTTATGGGATCTACTAAGATTCAAACACATCCCCGGACTATATCAGACCATAACCCTATCACTTTTAGCTTTCCATGGGATCGCCCAGCTAATCAAATCAGATCATGGACCTTCGATAGGAAGCTACTGTTAGATAATTTATACCAAGAACGGATGTCGGTTTGGATCCCACAGTTCTTCGAAATTAACAGCTCTACCGCATCGCCTGGTATAGTTTGGGATACCTTCAAAGCTCCCTTGCGCGGCGAAACTAAGAGAATTGCATCCTACCGCTGGCAAACAGAACAGCAGATTCTTAAAAGTAGAGTAGTAGCACTCCAACAAGCAGAGTTCGATTTGAGCACTAATATCCTCAGGGGTGAGGACGTAACAACCAGTCAGAAAGCGGTCGCTCTGGCTAAGGCTAATCTTTTGGATCCTCTGTATGAGGATATAGCAACCAAGTATTTCCAATTTCGATCTTCAATGTACGAGGTGGGTGAGGCCGCTGGAAAGGTCCTAGCAAAACGACTACAACAAAAGGCAATCGCCAATCAAATTCTTAGAGTTAAGGATCAATCCGGCATAATACAAGATTCACCCAGGGGTGTCGTGAATACCTTTGTTGAGTTTTATTCAACGCTATATACCGAGGAGCCAAACGTAATTCAGCAGCAACAAATCCAATTAGAGCAATCTTTTAAATCCCTCGACACTCAGAAGGTCACCGTCGATCAGAATCTAATTCTTGCAGAACCCATCAGCTGGGAAGAAATTGCTGCTGCCATAAAATCTCTTTCTGCTGGCAAAGCCGCTGGGCCTGATCTCATCCACCTGGAATTTTATAAGATCTTCTCAAACTTATTTAAGCGGCAGCTGCTAGAACTCTTTCAACTCGCTCAAACGGGGGTTATCCCCGACTCCTGGCGGCAGTCGACAATAGTATTATTCAAGAAGAAGGGTAAAGATGAATTAAACCCAGCTTCATATCGACCCATAGCACTAATAAATACCGACAGTAAAATGTATTCAAGGATCTTAGCGTATCGATTCGCACAAATAATTTCTCCCCTAGTTTCTATCCGTCAACATGGGTTTATCCCTGGTAGGGATACGACCGACCATATTAGGCGGGTTATCGCCCTTTTAGATTGGGCTCAGGTGACAAATTCTCCCCTCGGGGTGATCCTGTTGGACGCCGAGAAGGCGTTCGACAGGGTCTCCTGGGGGTACCTATGGGCTGTCCTACACTGGAAGGGCATAGCGCCCGAATTTATTCGGGCTTTACAAACCTTGTATATATCTCCAATCGCCAAAATCCGTATCTCAGGGAAGGAATCAAGCTACTTCTCTATCAATAGGGGCACGAGACAAGGATGCCCCTGCTCTCCCCTTCTTTTTGCTTTATTCATAGATCCTTTTTTGTCTTTGATTGAAAAATCTCAAAATATTTCTCCAATACTAGTTCACGGTACTGAATATAAGGCATTGGCATACGCTGATGACATAGTGGTACTAACAGATAATGTTGCTGATGCCTTTCCGGCATTGGAGATTTTAGCAGTCCAATTCGGTTCAATCTCGGGCTATAAGCTAAATATTGCAAAAACACAAATTTTACAAACATCTGCTATGCCAACATCTCAGGTTCCCATTAGCACACAGGCAACATACTTGGGCATTCAGATTTCGGCCGAAGTCGACCAGATTTCTGACCTGAATTATTCTCCTGTCATTGATCTGCTCCATAATAAACTAGACCGGCTGAATCATCTTCATCTTTCTTTATGTGGGCGCTGTAACGTCCTTAAAATGCTTGTTCTCCCTAAATTTTCATATCTCTTTAGATCCATTCCATTATTAATTTCTAATTCTATCTTAACAAAAGCTCAAAGGATCTGTCAAAGGTTTTTGTGGTCATACCGCAAGCCAAGAAGAGCTATTAAATGGACTTGTCTTCCACAGGACCGAGGGGGCTGGTCTGTTCCGTATTTAGTCAATTATTACTGGGCAGCTATGATCCAGCAATTTGCTTTTCCATTATTAGACGGAGCTGCTGAGATACCACTCCACCTTACGCCATCAATATTTTCAATTGCACTAGGAGATTCCACAAAAGGAATATTAACACGCATTCTCGAGCCAAGCTATTTTAAAAAAACGAGATTTAAGGTTGCATGGGCTCTATTCATGATCTGGCAAAAAGTGCGACGTCTCTTTTCTATTCCTCAGCTTAATTATTATACGCCATTAATAGCCCCTGGATTACCTCCAGCAATATTTCAAGAGGGTGCAATTTTCACTTGGGCTTCTCAGGGCCTGAGAGATATAGGCGACTTTGCTGATTCTGGCCTGATGGCCTCCTTTTTGTTTTTAAAAAATAAGTTTCAATTACACTCTAATCACTTCTTCAAATATTTACAAATTAGAAGCTTTTTTGATAAAAAACTCTTGACGAATTCAATTTTGTTTGAAAAAATTTTGATTTTCGAATTAGTTAAAAAGAAAGCAAAAATCGGAACTTTATATCAAACCCTCTTATCACAATATCCAGATGATCTATCTGATCACAATAACAAGTGGGCGACTAAATTTGGAGTACCCTCCATAGATTTAAAATTTCCATTGATTTTAGCCAGGACTGTTTTGGTCTCTGGTACTCTTCGCACCCAAAGCTATATGGCTATGTTCAATTTGTATTACACTCCGGCAAAACTGGTCAGTTGGGGGACCATTATCGGGGGCAAAAGTTCATCTTGTCCAAGATGTAAACTTCCATCTGCCGACTCTCTTCATATGTTTTTTGATTGCCCTGAGTTATTTTTCTTTTTTAATCAAATTGAAACCTTTCTTACACAGATCACCCAGTCTTCAATTAAAATCACTTCAGAAATGGTAATCACTGGGTATCAGTACTCTATGACCTCTCAGAGATCAAGATTTATGCATTCCTTTTTGTTTATCGCTATGGCAATGGCTTGACTCTGTATTACCTCCTTTTGGATAAATCCTGAGTCGCCTACTTTCTTTCACTGGCAGGCCAGGATGTTAGCGTGGTTTAAATTAGAAACTGCCGTACAAAAGTTTAAAGGAAAAACACGACGCTTAATAGCTTCTAAGAACTGGGTTCCCTTTCAAGTATGGTTAGAAAATCAATAAGGTTATCTCAGCCTATGTACCGTTTTGTTTTTTATCTATAATGTTTTTCCTGCTGTATAATTTTCTATTGACTTTTGTTTATATGACTATGTTTTATTGTCAGCTCCTCTCCCACCACCATGGGAGGTTTGTAATTCAAAAATTTAAATAAAATAAAAAAAAAATAAAAAAAAACAATTGTTTCTCCCCCGCCACCTACCCCGGAAAAGAACAACTACAACATAGAATTTGAAACAATATACTATAAACATATCCAATATACTTGACAAACTACAACATCTGTTTCCACGATGTAATACAATCAAGAAGTGAGCAGAACACAGGATTCAGAAACAAGCATTGGCATAGCCAATAGGTCATGCCTTTGGGACCTTATAAGTGTTTAGTTATCCAGCACAATATCCTTGGTGCAACAACATCAAGTGTTGCATGGCTAAACACTTATAAGGTCCCAAAGGCGAGACCTATTGGCTATGCCAATGCTTGTTTTGAGTGAGTGGCTCGTGCAGGTATGCCACTGTGAGGTAGAGATGTTGCAAGTGCTTTTACAGGAGCCCCTGTGACATTGCGCCTCTTCAAAATGTATCTTGGGTCTGGTGTAATACTTCTAGCCCCTACTCCCGTCTTCTTGCACCCAAAGCATCCTTAAATGTCCCATGTACAGCTGGGGTTGACACTCCTATTACCCCTGCCCTCCATTGACCTTTTACCTGTCACGGTTGGTGGTGGTGGATGTGGTGGTGGTGGTGGACGTGGTGGTGGACGTGGTGGTGGTGGATGTGGTGGTGGTGGTGGAGGTGGTGGTGGTGGTGATGGAGGTAGTGGGCATGGTGGTAGTGGATGTGGTGGTGGTGGACAGGGTGGATGTGGTGGTGTTGGTGGACATGGTGGTGGACGTGGTGGTGGTGGTGGACATGGTGGTGGTGGTGGATGTGGTAGTGGATGTGGTGGTGGACGTGGTGGTGGTGGTGGTGGACGTGGTGGTGCATGTGGTGGTGGTGGAGGTGGTGGATGTGGTGGTGGTGGACGTGGTGGTGGTGTTGGCAGTGGACGTGGTGGTGGACATGGTGGTGGTGGATGTGGGGGACATGGTGGTGGTGGACACGGTGGTGGTGGTGGATGTGGTGGTGGATGTGGTGGTGGTGGTGGACGTGGTGGTGGTGCATGTGGTGGTGGTGGTGGACACGGTGGTGGACATGGTGGTGGTGGTGGTGGACATTGTGGTGGATATGGTAGTGGTGGAGGTGGTGGTGGACATGATGGTGGTGTTGGTAGTGGATGTTGTGGTGGCGGGTGATGTGGTGGTGGTGGATGTGGTGGTGGTGAACATGGTGGTGGTGGTGGTGGACGTGATGGTGGTGGTGGACATGGTGGACATGGTGGTGGTGGTGGTGGTGTTGGTGGACGTGGTGGTGGTGGATGTGGTGGTGGTGGACATGGTGGTGAATGTGGTGGTGGTGAGCATGGTGGTGGATGTGGTGGACATGGTGGTGTATGTGGTGGTAGTGTACGTGGTGGTGGACGTGGTGGTGGAAGTGGACGTGGTGGTGGTGGTGGTGGTTTGGTGGTGGATGTGGTGGTGGTGGACGTGGTGGTGGTGGATGTGGTGGAGGACTGTAGTGTAGTTCCTATACTCCTGATAGGCTCTGCGCATTGGAATAACATACACTATAGATTTGACATAGGACTAAGGTCAGTATGTCTCTATTGTGTATATTAAACTTAATTACTTGTGTGTGCCAGCTAACTCAGAGGTCACTAGAAACTTCTCGAATATACAAGAAGGGATTAGTCTCTGACAACCGCATAAACATGACAACTTTGTTTCCCTTTAGAATCGAAACAGTCTCAGAATCGTGGAAACAATAGATAACAGTTTCACTCAGTCAATCGTGCATGCTTCGTCTCTAAAAAGCTGCACAGAAATAGAGAGACAGGCGTTTCAATAAAAGGGTTAATTGAACAGTCTTATTTCTCGTGCAAGAGATATGAATTACCAGTGGCGTCACTAGGCGGGTGCGGGGGGTGCGGACCGCACCGGGTGACACCCTCACGGGGGGGTGACACCAAAGGGCCGGTCCGGTCGGTGTGTCACTGTCTGTCTGTGGTGCACTGCAACCGTCCGTCCGTGCACAAACAAAAAGACATAAGAGCAGTTGGCGTTGCCGGGCTGGGAAAGTCCCCGGGCACGAGTGCTTCGTGTGTAGGCCCGTATTGGGACTCCGTAGATGGAGCTCAGTACAGCAGATGCCCTACACGGACTCTCTGATGAAAGGCTGGATGTGGGGCGAGATGAGAAAGCCAGAAAGGGAGACACTGACACACCTCAGTCTCACCTTCAACCATGGGGCCGTAAGGCGCACTGAGTATAACCGAGGCACTCAGTTATGGGGTCGACTCTTTATTATTCTTTAGAAAAATTGCGGGGCCGGAGCTCTCACCAGGTAGCGTTCTCTCTCTCTATCTCTCTCTCTCACGCTTTCTCTCTCTTTCTCTCCCCCTCTCTCTCTTTCTCACTCTTTCCCTTAAGCTCTCCTCTCTTTCTCTCTCCCTCCTTTCTCTTTCTCCCTCCCTCTCTCTCCTCCCTCTCTCTCTTTCTCTATCTTTCTGTCTCTCCTGTCTCTCTCTCTCTCTTTCTCACTTTCACTCTCTCCTCTCTTTCTCTTTCTGTCTCTCCCCCTCCCTGTCTCTTTCCCTCCCTCTCTCTTTATCTCTCCTCTCTCTCACTCTTTCTAACCCTCTCTCTCCCCCTCTATTTCTCTATCTTTCTCTACCTCCCTCTCTCTCGTTATCCCTCTTCCCTCTCTCACTCTCGCTCTCCCCTTTCTCTCTACATCTGTTTATCGTCCTCCCCCTCTTTCTTGCCCCACCCCTTCATGTCTTTATGTCTCTTTTAATTTTTCTATCGCTTTCTCAATTCTGTTCAATGCTGCTTTATTGATTTGCTTTTTAGATAAATCCACTGGAATTATGCGGCACGGGACAACATTAAATGGTAGGGTTGAGTTGTTTATGCAGCAAAAAAAAATCAAATTATGCAATCATGTGGCATCTCTGGCAGTTTAAAAACAGTGTAAAACAGCATATCACATTTCATGTGTCTCACTCGGCGCAGAGGTTTAAAATCCCCGCCTATAAAAACACGCGACAAGGCTTTGCACATCTGCCAACAGGTTTGCAACTGGAATCCTAAAGCAGCAATACCAGCAGATTTAGTTTGAACCCTACTGAAAGGACTGGGGCTGTACGGAGGCCGGTGAGGGACAGCGGACCCCCGCCCTTGCAGACACAGTCGCAAATTGCTGTTTTATTTTATGGATTTCAGCCTCTGCCCCAGGTTACTAATTGATTTTAACGCGCCGCCCTGCTTTTTTTTTTAAAACGCTTGTCCAGTCGTGGCATGGGGCGCTGCAAAATACCTCCACTCGACCTTGCTTAACCCTGCGAAAGGAAACAAGATGCCCCAGCACTCCTGGCAGCGCCACTACAGCTATACAGGGGCTTAATTTCAGCGGGTACCTGCCGGTATGCTCATGAGCAAAAGCTATTAAAAGATGAAAAATTGCGGCTAATACATATGCCATGCCATGCCATAGGGCGGTTGTGCAGCTCACCACTCTCTGTTGAAGTGTAATTTAATGACTTAGCAGAGGCATAGTAATAGTGCCAACTGGGCTTGGAACTAGTGCACCAATCCTGGAGGTACTGCAATGTGAGGATTGAAAAACAAAATTTGTACTGCTGCTCTGTATCTAGGGATGTTGTCTTTTTTTTACCATACTGCTTACGTTTTGTAAGGATATAAGCAATGGTCATTGAAATGGGTCCATTCAGGGCCCTGTTGTCATGTCCTTAACTTTTCAGGCAAATGCACTCACTGATTTCTGAACAGTGAGTGTAAAAGCGTTAAGGTAACCATGTTGTTCCTGCTTACATTTCACATGGTTTGCAAAATTTTGCATTCCCTATGATTGTTTGCTCCAGGATGCTGTCACTTTTTTTTGTAGACCACATATTGCTCTTGCCCAGCGCGTAATTTAAATTGAGCCGCATCCAGGTGTTTATAGCTGGCAACAATTGGGTTGTAGTTGAAGGCAGTCTGAGTTTTTCTCAGTGGGGCAGTATGGTGTTCAGTGGGGGAGAGGATGTGGCACTATGGCCAGAGCTGCTGAATTTGGAACTGGGGAACCAGGTTCAGCCTTAATAACTAGTCCGCCAGGCCACTCTCCTGAGAGAGCACTATTCCATGCTAGACCTTAGAAGGCTGCGCGAGACCTTAGAAGCCGTGGTGTCTTACCACCAGCAGGTGGACCCAAGCATGACAAGTGTAGGTTAACCTTCAAGGCTTGTCCACCACAATCCATACTGAAGTTCACCTCCAGTCTTGCGGGCAGGCCTATGAAGCAGTACACCCTAGAACAGTGACCCTGTCACTGAGATCACAGGACCCTTGAGAAGGGCCAGCTCTAGGGCAGTGCAACCGGTGTGACCGCACCAGGTGCTCACCTTAGGTGGAGGCATCATTTTTGCCAGTATATTATGGTTTTAAAAGTGCTTGCTGCCTCCTTCCTGGCCTCCAGGTAATTTTCGGTAACAATAAAAATGTCATGATGACTCTGGTGATTAATGTTCTTTCTAGAGAGAGATCGGAATTTTGTCTAATGGAAGATTTGACTCATGGAAAGGTAGCTCAGAGGGTTAATGTACCTGCTGCAAAGAACATGTACCATGCAGATCACAAAGTGCACATAATGTAAATAGGCCAGTGGGCTACTGCTTTTGTCAGAGAGATCCTTTTGTTACTTGCAGTTTATAAGTTAAAATCCTAACATAGAACAGTGAGCTATTAACTGTCATCTACTCCGCAGGAACACAAGTCACATTTTTTATTAACTTTTGATACGTTTGAGCTACACACAATTTATTAGTTTAAATGGTCAGATCATGCTGCAGATCTTGCATTATGAGGCAAATATGGCAGAGCCATTATTATTTAGAAAACATTTGCAAACTAGGATTTTTAGCCATTCATGTTTGAACTGCTGTTTTGGAAAAGGGAGAAGTGCTGATGACAGAAACTCCATGGTTTCGGAGACAAATGGCTTGTGCTTCCACATTTTATCGTATTTGGGGACATTCTGCGATCAGAAGCATATCCCACTTTGTGAACACATTTTACTGTCAATAACTCATTATAACCTTAAATAATCATGTGTATCCATTGGTTGATAAAACTGGGCAGTGAAACCAAACAAATACAAAAAATTGGGATGTTTGCGCATTCTGGCCACGCCTCTGGCTCTGCCCACTGATCCAATCCTTGGGTTATTCCCGCCCTCTGATTCTCCGCCCACAGTTCCCCTACTTTTTTTCCCCCACTTTGACCACTGATATATCGTGTTGCTGAATAGTGGGAACACCACACCAGTAAAAAGTACCACACCTATGATATTATAAATTCCAATAAACTGTTGACTAGCAGGTAGCCCACTGTACAACCTGATTAATGAATCATTATCACACTGTTGTTAACCGGCACATTTTGTAAATATAGGACCTACATTTACAAACGTTACTAAGGATTCTGTATGGTCCCGTTATTTGCCAACTGTGTCCACTGGCGGACTCGGGGCGGAGGAGGTCCATGTGGTAAGTCGTGAGGGGTGACACCATGAGTTACCTGCACCGGGTGACACCAACCCTAGTGACGCCACTGTGAATTACTACAATCGTAAGACAGACTGTGAAGTACTATATGTACGAGGTTAGCAGTAAGATAAAATAGTACTGCAATAGCATGGTTTGTAGCTATGACATACATTAATCAAAATACATACATAAATAACATAAGCTAAAATGTGATACTCATCTGATGCTTCTAAATTGTTCTACCCCAGTGTACCTAACCTAAGTGCACTACGAGGTTTGAAGTAGGTGCTATTTCTAAAGTATAGCTAGCTATATTTTAGTTTAGCCAAGAGTTGCCAAAAGTTTCTCTAAGTTCTAGTCAGCTCCATACCTTAGAATGAGAGGGATTGGAATCTCTTTTCTGGACTCGATAGTCTAACCCCCGCAAGGGAAGTCAGAGAGCACTGGAGCTGGATTCTCTGCGAGGAGGATGGCAGCATCAGGTCAGTGCATCAGGCTGGAACTCGATCTCCTTCCGAACTTGCCGTGGCGAACCACGTAGTCTGGGTCGGATCGAATCCTCTGGGAACCGCAATATGCCAGGGCAAGTGCTGGTATATTTATACCTTGAATGTGTCTAGGAATGCCAGTATTGACGTAAATGTCGGGCAGAGGAACGTCATGAATGAACCCCTAAGGAATAGATGTTCATACATACTTAATTAGTTCTTGGGGAAATCAATATTCAAGCTGAGGGAAATTCCTAAAGGCTTAAGGGTCTGGTTTTCCAAGAATTCGTTGTGACGTGGATGGACGGATGTAGGTGGCAATGCCTGTATTTGGTTTGTACGGACAATGTCTAAATAAGGGCCGGATTTCTATGTCCAAATAAGGACAATGTGAATTGTACCTATATAAGGGCATAAATTGGGAAACCTAAAAACGAAATCTAAATCTGCACACAACACCCACTCCAGTTTCGTATGAACGACGTTACTAAATCCTAAACGTTCTAAACATATCTTAAAACAGAGTATCGCATAGGTTTGCTAAAATAAGCTAAAAACATATCTAAAACATATGTCCATAAAAATACATTACAAAACCATTGCTATGCATGAAGTGTTGTACATATTAAAGTTAATGTTCCATTCTAAGCATAGGATCACATTGGAATGCTAAATGAATGAACAAAAATATATACATGTGATGAAATGGCTCGTAAATACAGAAGAAAAAAGGGATCAAAACCATTTCATCAGGTTACACAAGTCAAATTGTTATTCATGACAAGGTGGCATACTGTCCCTGGAAGTGTTATCAAAGAATTCTGTTCTCTATGAATAGTTCTAATATAAGCAGATTACTGTGCCGAAAAATGCAAAAAATACAATTTTTAGGACGGGGAAGAGAAAAGAAAAAATATAATCATAGAAAAAGTTCCAAAGTCAGTTTTATGTATGAAAATGAATGAAGGCCAAATTCAGAGTCTCTCTGGAACACTGTGTGCTTGAATCAAAAGTCAGTGTGTGGGGATGGAAAAAAAACTTACATGTTCTAATCTTGTAGACAACAAGTCGTCTACCGTTGTGGGTGAGAGTTGGAATACCTTGTGTAGACGATCAACAGCACATAGATGCGAACTATCGCCTTCAGCATGGGAAGCATCAGCAATATCCGGATTGGATGTTACCTGCGCGCCTGGTGATTCCTCTCGTACCTCAGCAGTAGCATGTTGCGTCTTGGAGATCTCAGTTTATGCCGCCATCAGGATTGGTAGCCGCTGGGGACAACACATAGCATGGGCCGTTATCAGGTCCAGCAGAGTATCGATATCCGTAGGCATGACTGATGGGAGTGTCAGACAAATGTCCAGCACGCATTCTTCACCGCATAGAAGGCAGCGTAGAACAGGTAAGATGCAATCTTGCCAAATTGGTCTGAATGACAGAAACCAAGTGATGTTTAATTCTCATAGATGAGGTAAACCCAGAATTTGAACGATGCGCTCACAACACTTCATCTCCAATAGAGCTCTTTCCATGGTGAACTGGGTGTCGCTGGTGATTTGGCTTGCCATATCGTAGCAGTAGGAGCAAAAATAGTATCCCTGCAACGAGTGCTAAAAGGAGCGGCAGTCCGCCAAACACAGAGTGCACGAAGTTTGGAAAAATTCAGAGGACTGCTTGAAAAGGTGCTAACAGTCCTGCACACACGTTCTTAAATACATGTACAATGCTGCTTGTATCAGACATGTTTAAGATGCAACCTAACATTTCTGAGAAATGCACAGGGCAGTTTGTATACAAAAGGGTATGTATCTCTGCAGAAGTCCTTGCGACTTGGAGATCATAGGTTTCTTTGGCAGAAGTCAAAGGCATAGTTTTTTGTAAAAGAATGGATTTCATTCTGCTAAGAGTATCAACTAGTATAGAAGAGCTATTCAGTGAAGGCCATAAAGGCGACTCCCTGACTATGTCTATTTGGGGAAACAAGACTTGCATACAGCAAGTGACCCTGGATGTAACCGTTACTAGATATGGGATACCTGGTAGCATTCCACAGCAGCTGTGATCATTCAACATAATGTAACTTCCATTTGAAAGTTGACCAAAGATTGGATTAATCACTGCTGCCTGTGAACCGTGCAGGTGGCAGGATAAGTTTGTAGTGGAACCGTCACAGGCCCCGTGTAAATTAATACCCTGACAAAGGAGAGAACCGCTTAGTGCGTGTTCACAGTTTTCACCGCTAAGAAACACTTCACGTCCCCCACTCCAACATCTGTGTGTGTAAGGTAAATCCCAGGATGTCTTGATGTATTCTTTACCCAACCTTTCATTTTTGCCTGCTGGTATATTTTTTAGGCAATACTGAAAATGGAAACTCGTAACAGGCAGAGTAATCTTAACATGTATGATCCACTCAGTAGCTGTTTTTTCTGCCACTGTGAATGGTAATTTCTCCAGTTTTTCAATGCTCAGCACCGTATAGTCTGCTCCCCTTTCTGCCAGTTTGATCTGTCTATCAGTGAGATTGAATTCTGTAAACAGTGAGGCAGTATTGATTAAACGCCAAGGCACATAGCCAGAACGCAGGTTTTGAAGCGTCCAGCCTAATAGCATGATAGAAAGTAGCAGTGACTTACCATGTTGCAACATGACCAAGTCTTGTTCCATGATGTCTATGACAGAGGATACAATGCTGTCCAAAGAATATATCCTGGACGACAGAGTTGTTAACCCATTGTCTACTACAGAGAGAGATTTCTCTAAATGAATACGATCAATTTCTCGTATTCGTTCTGCAGTCTCTGCTTGGGTGACCTTCCATGCTTCATTATAAGCAGCGTAGATACCGGCATATATGAAACGTTTTTGACGCGGTTTTCTTGGTCCTAGTAAGAATTCCCTAAGATCTGCGTCTTCTTGAAGTAAAGTTAAGTGTTCTTTTACATCCTCTAGTGTAGCTTTCTGTAGCCAATCAAGGAAAACTTTCCCTACACTGTAAGTTGTTACTACCCCCGGATGCTGTCTTTGGACATAACGTGGGTCTGGCATATGAAAGGTAAAACCTTGTGTTTTGTTCAGGAATCTATCATGACAGTTGTTTGTGTCTAAGGGCCAGAGCAACCATTTTTTCCATTCAGGATCTGATCTGTTGTGATGTAAAATATTATGTACGTCGACCTCCCCCTGTGTAGTGCTTTCACTTGTAGGTGCAGTTATAGACGGAGTGTTCATGTCTTTTATCTTGGCTATTCCAAGGCATGGTGTTTGTTGGACAGTGTCGTACAAAAACATAATTTGCTCAGGGATGATACAGGCTCTAAACAAAGCTTCTATTCCCTGTACTTGCCACTCTTTAGTACCCCAGACAGTTTTCGTCTCAATGTTGTCTTTCCAAAAGTCGTAACCCTGTCTAGACAGTTGGGCATTAAGGGCTGTAGAATAAATCTGTTTGGTATTCGTTAACATATTTTTCATTCCTGTCTTGTTGACATTCTTAAAGTAAAATGTCTCTGCATTTAAGATATTAAACCCTGAAAAATATGGAAATATCATTGCAATTGTTTTTGAGCTACCCTTTGGTGGCGTACGACAATGTTCCCATTGGTTATACATAACTACATTTCTAGGTGTTGCAGTTTTATGCAAGAAATGATGACCATAGTGGTTATAACAATACAGTTGTTCATAGTCTGATGAACCTTGTTCATTGTTCATATTCATTATTAGTAAATGCAGTTGACATCTCTAGATCAGACATCATATGGTCTCGAAGTCCCAATCATCAGAAAAGGTACTGGACGTAATAAAGTCACTTAATGAAAATTTAAATAAATGTGGAATCTTCAACAGCTCAGACAGGCCAAAAATGTCATATTCAGTTTTGTCCCAAACTATACCATCTGGTATAGGAATCGCTGTGATGTTCACTGCTGACAAGTCTCTTGCTTCACGATGGGAGGATTTGTGTGGCTGGAGAAGTAAGTTCACTCTTTTACTTGCTGTGTCCATTTGAATATATCTTCTGTTAATCAGCATACCCAGAGTTATTACCAGAGCTAACCAAAGTAGAAAGAAGAATATTCCCAAAATAACCCATAGTTCAATCCATGGTGAAACCAGATAAGTTTTTTCCAGTAGAAGAAAAAAGTCTGTTGCTTTTTCTTAGAAAGTTCTTTGTATTGGCGTTGTTTCAGGCTCGCTTGGATCCTCAGAAAAAGTATCAAAGTTCATGAAATAGCCAGAAGCAGTTCTGTCAATGGTTGGAATTGCATCAGTATTTGATGAAATTGCTGGAACCAGTTGATCACTTGTTACTTCGTTGTAAACAGGTTTATCTGGACGAACTGTTATTTGGGTCTCAAGAGGTACAAGGTCCATAGCATTGTTGCTTAGTCCTCTATTTCTTACTGTTGAATCTTCAAAGGTGATGAGTCTCTCAGTTTGAACCTCTTGGATTGGAGATAGAGGAGTGCGTCTGCTACATTGGCGGAGTCCACTTGGCCTACTGTTCAGTATCGGTCACATAGTGTGGTTTGATCAGGTCGATGGACACAAATCTTTTCTCCTTTTTACCAGCAAGGGGCGGCAAAAGTACTGTTTTTGATCCGTGGATTGCTAGGACAGGTACTGGTTGTCTGTATGAAGGCCCAAATTCCTTCTTGTCCGCGATCTTTTCTCTGACTAGATCGCCAAGCTTTGGGATCCAGACAGGCCTTGCTGGGACGGCCGGATATTTCTCAGTGGTGGTTGGCTTCAGGACCACGTTGCTTTGTTGCTTTCTTAGTTCATTTACGTCCTGTAAAACAGCCAAACGATCTTTGATATCAAATTGTTTGTTTTCCTCCACTGTGCCTTTCATATCTAAGTCCGGAACCAACATTCTAGTCCCAAACAGGACCTCATATGGAGTGACACCCCCTAGAGAACTTCTTGGCAAGTTGTTTAGTGCGCGCTGGACCCCATATAAATGTTTGACCCACCCATCACCCGAACCTAATACCCTAGCTGTTATAGACTGCTTTACACAACAGAATTTCCCTCAGGATGGAATGGAGAATAATACCGCAATGCTACGCCCAGACTGGCCATGGCTTCTTAGAGCTAAACACAGGACCCAGGTCAGAATGTAGTGTGCCTATTGCATATGTGCCAATAAAGACTCGCAAATCTTTTAGAACAGTTTGAGCGTCAGCCGAGTGCTGAGGCCACATCCATAGGAACCTAGAGCACGAATCCACTGCGACCATGATAAATTTATAGTTCCCATACCTTTGTAAGGGACCGCAGTGGTCCAGGTAAACAAAAGCTAATCGTTTATCTGAAATTAACAGGGGCATCTGCGCAGGACGTTTCACAGTAGAGACCTTCATCTTTTGGCATATTTTGCTGTCCAAGACATAATTCCTGGTCTGTTTCCTAATGCCTGGCCACCAGTATCTCTGTTTTAATAACTATACCGTGGCGGAAACACCTGCATGGGCAGAGGTGATCCCTTCATGTGCTGCTAGGATTAGTCCTAATCTATGTTCCATGTTTGGTATTACTCTATCCCCTACTCCAGGTATTCGAGCAAACGGAACATTGTTTGCATCAATTATATATGAGTGGAAACTTTTTAGGTAATGCCGCACCACTGCCTTTGCTTGATGCATTGACAGCCAGCATTATTTCGCTGTCTATTTTCGTTTTTGAACGAGTGATTGCAGCTACGGAAGCCGTTTGCACAGCCTATTTCGCGGCTTCATCAGCCAATGAATTCCCTTCAACGTGAACGCCATCACGTTGGTGACTCAGTGTGTATATCACGTGAGTATTCTGTAGTCCGTTTCGCAACTGAACTAATTGTTCCCCAAGCAATTTGTGCTTGATTGTGCCTCCTTTTGCATCTTTGAAACCATTTTGAATCCAATTCTGTAAGTATTCATTGTAAGATTAAACACAGTAAAAAGAATTGCACACTATAAGTGTGGGGAATTCGCGATCTGTATTTTCAAGTGCCATCTTAAATGCTTATAATTCAGCTCGCTGAGCTGTACAATCTCCTAGAGATTGGGTGCTTGTGACCATTGGTCTGAATTTGCCATCTCGCATGCGACCTTTAACGATAGCACACACTGCACTGTAAGCTTGTTTACTCCCCGTAGCGGGCTGTGCAGATCCGTCAGTATAAATTATAAATTCGTACTGGTCAAGAGGGAGAATTTCAGTAGGCAGAGGACGTTCGAGTTCATATTGCAGGAATGCTTGTGTTTTTAAATATGGGTCAAAAACGTATTCAACATCAGTTGCAGCAAGAGAATTAACCCATTGTATCCATCTCGGATGTAAAGCTTTTGCATTTGGAATGCTAGCTTTTGTAACTGCCTCTAGGGCTGGTACAGGAGTCGCAATTATAATGCGTTTCCCCTGTGCTAGGGCTCTTTCTTGTGCTACAGCGGTTTGAACTGCTGTCAGAACTTTTTTCTGTAGAAGTGAATTTTATTTCTGCTTGTGTATACAAGTGGGATTTGTATGCAATTGGTACTTTTTCACCTTCGTTAAAAGTTAAGTAGGTGAATCCGCATTGACCCGGAATTATTCGGATCACTAAGTTGCGTACGTTTACGCGAGTTAGCAAGTGTTTTGTTGCTAACATGTCTGCTTGGAGTGAACACAAAATTTCTGTGTGTTTTTGTGTCCGATGTGTGATTATAAAATCAGGTTTGATTCATTTGTAGAGAGGTTTAACCCTTTCCTCGTAATTTAAAATGTAAGTTCTTCCAAAATTCAGGAAACCTAGAATCGACTGTAAATTCTTCATTGTTTTTGGTGGTTGGAGCAGCGCACACTTTTCTAAAAAGTTGGCTGCCAGGCTTTTGCCTTCACTTGATAGTTCATATCCTAGGAAAAGGGCATTGAGGTGGGCAGTTCTTGACTTTTTAAAGTTGAATTTGTAACCCTCTGAGGCGAGGCCCAATATTATGGTGCTCACCCTGTTCAAGTGAATCCCTGGGGCAGTCGACAAAATTGACGCTGGGTCCCCATTATTGAGAAAGCGGTCAAATATCTGCTTTCTGGTGCAATATTTTGACAAAAGAAACCATTTAAAATGTCTAATGTGGTTTTATACTTTTTACGCACAATGTTATTCATTAATGCTGTACTGTGTGCATTTTGCACTGCAAATATTTTGCCACAGGAATTTAAGTGTCTGTAATCCAAAACTAGACGATATGTATTGTTCATTGATAAGGTGCATGTTTCAATCACCCCCTGATATTCAAGTTGATCTAAAATCTCCCTGACCTGTTTTTTTAGCTTCTTGCTTAACTGGGTACTGTCTTTGTGCAGTCAGTTGATTTTTTTAACTGGATTTTATGGTGAGGTGAGTCCTCATCCCATCCTACATGATTTTTATACAGTGCTGGTGCTTGGGCTACTGCCCATGTCCTGGCTAATGTATATTTTAAATGAATTGGAATATGGTTGGAGAAGGTAGGCATAATAATGACCTCGCCATGTGGGCACTCCCTAACAAATTCTGGTGGCCAGTCCTTTTCTGCTGGAAGTATATCATAACCCCTTGAAAGATGCTCCCAAAAGAGTGCTTTCACTTTTCTTGGTATGTTTGCCTCCATCCGGAGTGTTATTTCATATAACTTATGTGGAGAACTAACCCTGGTGTCTACAGTCTCAACTTGTATGTCTTCATTCAAGTCCACTGTCTCCAGAAGTCCCTTCAGAATCTGGTGAGCTATTGTAACTTCTGTTGCATTATCCAGCATGGTCTGGGCCCATTCTCCGTTCCTGAGTTGGGTTCTCAGTATTTTCGGCATGTCTGATCTTCAGACCTGCTACCTTTTTCTTGGAGAATTGAGGTTTTGCTTTATTTTTCTGAACGTGTTGATCGTCTTTGGACTTCACGCGTTCTTCCTTGTTTTCTGACCGTCCTCTTCTTTCGGATCTCTGTGATGATATCTGAAAGTTACGAGAGGAACGCATATCATTATCTTGATATCTGTCAGGTTTTCTCAAATTATCCCTATTCCTGAGGTTGTACCTCCTTTCTGAGGGCTCCTTCTTGGGGAGGAGACCTGCCTCGGGAATAAGAACGCTTCTCTTTGGAATTCTGTTTACTATTTTCCCACTACTTTTTTAGAAGAGGTAGGAGTGTTTTTAGGAAAGACCTAATCAGGACTTTCAGACAGTTGTGGTTTTAACTGTATAGTTCTATTAGCTTTTGTATGTTACTAAGTAATTCCTCGTCTCACATAGATTCAATGTCAGGGTCACGTGGGTAGCCGCCTAAAATCAGCCATGTTGCTCCTGGTCTACCTAGTGGACCAAGCCTGGTAATGTGATTGTAATGTTTTAGGGCGCCTTTAAACCAGAGCTCATGCTCCTGGTATGTGAGTGGAATTTCAATATCCTCGAAAGGAATATATTCCTCTGGTGGTTCATCTTCTTTGTAGAAGTGAAACATATGTGTTACTGGATTTGATTCTGGGAAAACTATCCATGAATAGAATACCTCTGTCTGTTGAGATTCATGTGCCTCAATCACAAACACTGCTCTACCACCTCTTGGTGTCAGACCATGTTTTATAAGTTTTAGAGTGATGGCTCTCCTTAAATTTGGTGGGATGTGTATAACACCCACCTCGTCTTCATTAAGACCTGTAAGGTCAGCCGCAGCTGTACCGTTGTCGACGACAAATTCTCTGGTGTCGGACATTGTTTAATGAAAAATTGCAGAGCAAGTTTCAAGGAAACAAAGATAAGGTGCACAATATTTTGCAAACACTGTATCCTTCAACATTGAACAAAACCAAACAGCTAATGCATAGGACTTTCGTCCTACTCAGCTATGTCGGATATTATCCCTACCCACTCCAGATGTCTTATGGAGTTTTATGAGTAGAGGGTCTCTGAGAAAAGTACGGCTGAGTTACTTCAGTATCTAGCGTTAAATTAGTGCCTTACCAAACCGTTGGGTGCCATGTAGTGTAGTTCCTATATCCCTGATAGCCTCTGTGCATTGGAATAACATACACTATAGATTTGCCATAGGACTAAGGTCAGTATGTCTCTATCAAGTATATTAAACTTAATTACTTGTGTGTGCCAGCTAACTCAGAGGTCACTAGAAACTTCTTGAATATACAAGAAGGGATTAGTCAACCGCATAAACATGACAACTTTGTTTCCCTTTAGAATCAGAACAGTCTCAGAATTGAGGAAACAATAGATAACAGTTTCACTCAGTCAGTCGTGCATGCTTTGTTTCTACAGAATTTCACAGAAATAGAGAGACAAGCGTTTCAATAAAAGGGTTTATTGAACAGTCCTATTTCTCTTGCAAGAGATATGAATTGCTACAATTGTAAGACAGAGTGCGAAGTACAATATGTACGAGGTTAGCAGTAAGATAAAATAGTACTGCAATAGCATGGTTTGTAGCTATGACATCTATTAATCAAAATACATGCATAAATAACATAAGCTAAAATGTGATACTCATCTGATGCTTCTAAATTGTTCTACCCCAGTGTACCTAACCTAAGTGCAGTACGAGGTTTGAAGTAGGTGCTATTTCTAAAGTATAGCTAGCTATATTTTAGTTTAGCCAAGAGTTGCCAAAAGTTTCTCTAAGTTCTAGTCAGCTCCATACCTTAGAATAAGAGAGGTTGGAACCTCTTTTCTGGACTCGATAGTCTAACCCCCGCAAGGGAAGTCAGAGAGCACTGGAGCTGGATTATCTGCGAGGAGGATGGCAGCATCAGGTCAGTGCATCAGGCTGGAACTCGATCTCCTTCCGAACTTGCCGTGGCGAACCGCGTAGTCTGGGTCGGATCGAATTCTCCGGGAACCGCAATTTGCCAGGGCAAGTGCTGGTATATTTATACCTTGAAGGGGTCTAGGAATACCAGTATTGACGTAAAAGTCGGGCAGAGGAACGTCATGATGAACCCCTAAGGAATTGATGTTCATGCATACTTAATGAGTTCTTGGAGAAATCAATATTCAAGCTGAGGGAAATTCCTAAAGGCTTAAGGGTCTGGTTTTCCAAGAATTCTTTGTGACATGGATGGACGGATGTAGGTGGCCATGCCTGTATTTCGTTTGTACGGACAATGTCTAAACAAGGGCCGGATTTCTATGTCCAAATAAGGGCAATGTGAATCGTACCTATATAAGGGCATAAATCAGGAAACCTATATGCGGAATCAAATTTTCACAGGACGTGGTGGTGGATAGGGTGGTGGACGTGGTGGTGGTGGACACGGTGGTGGTGGATGTGGTGGTGGACATGGTGGATGTGGTGTTGGTAGACGTGCTGGTGGTGGACGTGGTGGATATGGTGGTGGTGGTTGACGTGGTGGTGGTGGACATGGTGGTGGTGGTGGATGTGGTGGTGGACATGGTGGTGGCTGTGGTGGTGGTGGATGTGGTAGATGTGGTGGATGTGGTGGTGGTAGTGGACTTGGTGGTGGATGTGGTGGTGGTGATGGACCTGGTGGTGGACATGGTGGTGGTGGACGTGGTGGTGATGGACCTGGTGGTGGTGGTGGATGTGGTGGTGGTGGATGTGGTGGACATGGTGTTGGTGGACGTGGCGGTGGTGTTGGCAGTGGATGTGGTGGTCATGGTGGTGGTGGACATGGTGGTGGTGGATGTGGTGGACGTGGTAGACATGGTGTTGGTGGATGTAGCGGTGGTGTTGGCGGTGGACGTGGTGGTCATGGTGGTGGTGGACATGGTGGTGGTGGATGTGGTGGATGTGGCAGTGGTGGTGGACGTGGTTGTGGTGGTGGACGTGGTGGATGTGGTGGTGGTGGACATGGTGGTGGTGGATGTGGAGGTGGACGTGGTAGTGGTGGACATGGTGGTGGATGTGGTGGTGGACGTGGTAGACATGGTGTTTGTGGATGTAGCGGTGGTGTTGGCGGTGGACGTGGTGGTCATGGTGGTGGTGGACATGGTGGTGGTGGATGTGGTGGATGTGGCAGTGGTGGTGGTGGACGTGGTTGTGGTGGTGGACGTGGTGGCTGTGGTGGTGGTGGACATGGTGGTGGTGGATGTGGTGGTTGACATGGTGGTTGTGGTGGCTGTGGTGGTGGTGGATGTGGTGGATGTGGATGTGGTGGTGGTAGTGGACTTGGTGGTGGATGTGGTGGTGGTGATGGACCTGGTGGTGGACGTGGTGGTGGTGGACGTGGTGGTGAGGGACCTGGTGGTGGTGGATGTGGTGGTGGTGGATATGGTGGACATGGTGTTGGTGGACGTGGCGGGGGTGTTGGCAGTGGATGTGGTGGTCATGGTGGTGGTGGACATGGTGGTGGTGGATGTGGTGGACGTGGTAGACATGTTGTTGGTGGATGTAGCGGTGGTGTTGGTGGTGGACGTGGTGGTCATGGTGGTGGTGGACATGGTGGTGGTGGATGTGGTGGATGTGGCAGTGGTGGTGGTGGACGTGGTTGTGATGGTGGATGTGGTGGATGTGGTGGTGGTGGACATGGTGGTGGTGGATGTGGAGGTGGACGTGGTGGTGGTGGACATGGTGGTGGATGTGGTGGTGGATGTGGTGGAAATGGTGGTGGTGGACGTGGTGGTGGTGGACGTGGTGGTGGCAGATGTGGTGGTGGTGGACTTGGTGGTGGTGGACGTGGTGGTGGTGGTGGACATGGTGGTGGACATTGTGATGGATGTGGTGGTGGACATGGAGGAAGTGGTGGTGGTGGACATTTTGGTGGATATGGTGGTGGTAGATGTGGTGTTGATGGATGTGGTGGTGGTGGACGTGGTGGTGGTGGACATGGTGGTGGTGGATGTGGTGGACATGGTGATGGACATGGTGGTAAATGTGGTTGTGGTGGGCGTGGTGGTGGATGTGGTGGACATGGTGGTGGACGTGATGGTGGTGGACATGGTGGTGGTGGACGTGGTGGTGGATGTGGTGGTGGACATGGTGGTGGACATGGTGGTGGATGCGGTGGTGGTAGACATGGTGGTGGTGGATGTGGTGGTGGATGTGGTGTTGGTGGACATGGTGTTGGTGGATGTGGAGGTGGTAGTGGTGGTGGAAGTGGTGTGGATTTGGTGGTGGTGGACATGGTGGTGGTGGATGTTGTCTTGGTGGATGTGGTGTTGGTGGACATGGTGGTGGTGGACGTGGTGGTGGTGGATGTGGTGGTGGGGAATGTGGTGGTGGTTGATGTGGTAGTGGTGGTGGTGGTGGACATAGTGGTGGTGGATGTGGTGGACATGGTGGTGGTGGACATGGTGGTGGCTGTGGTGGTGGTAGACGTGGTAGTGGTGGTAGACGTGGTAGTGGTGGATGTTGTGGATGTGGTGGTGGATGTGGTGGACGTGGTGGACATGGTGGTGGTAGATGTAGTGGTGGTGGACATGGTGGTGGTGGTCATGGTGGTGGTGGACGTGGTCGTGGACATGGTGGTGGTGGTGGATGTGGTGGTGGTGGATGTGGTGGTGGACGTGGTGGTGGATGTGGTGGTGGTGGACATGGTGGTGGATGTGGTGTTGGTGGATGTGGTGGTGGATGTGGTGGTGGTGGATGTGGTGGTGGATGTGGTGGTGGTGGATGTGGTGGTGGTGGATGTGTTGGTGGTGGTGGATGTGGTGGTGGACGTGGTGGTGGTGAACGTGGTGGTGGTGGTGGACATGGTGGTGTACGTGGTGGTGGTTGTGGTGGTGGTGGATGTGGTGGTGGTGTACATGGTGGTGGTGGTGGATGTGGTGGTGGATGTGGTGGACGTGGTGGTGGTGGTGGACGTGGTGGACATGGTGGCGGTGGACATGGTGGTGGTGGTGGATGTGGTGGTGGTGGATGTGGTGGTGGTGGACGTGGTGGTGGTGGACATGGTGGTGGTGGGCATGGTGGTGGTGGTGGACGTGGTGGTGGTGGTGGACGTGGTGGTGGTGGACGTGGTGGTGGTAGTGAACATGGTTGTCATGGTGGATATGGTGGTGGTGGACGTGGTGGTGGTGGTGGACGTGGTGGTGGTGGTGGACGTGGTGGTGGTGGACATTGTGATGGTGGATGTGGTGGAGGTGAACGTGGTGGTGGTTGATGTGGTGGTGGTGGACATGGTGGTGGTGGACGTGTTGGTGGTTGTGGACATGGTGGTGGACATGGTGGTGGTGGACATGGTGCTGGTGGTTGTGGACATGGTGGTGGTGGACGTGGGGGGGGTGGTGGACATGGTGGTGGTGGTGGACGTGGTGGTGGTTGTGGTGATGGTGGAAGTGGTGGTGGTGGATGTGGTGGTGGTGGTGTATATGGTGGTGGACGTGGTGGTGGTGGATGTGGAGGTGGACATGGTGGTGGTAGTGGTGGGGGACGTGGTGGACGTGGTGGTGGTGGACGTGGTGGACATGGTGGTGGTGTGGACATGGTGGTGGTGGATGTGGTGGTGGACGTGGTGGTGGACGTGGTGGTGGTGGACATGGTGGTGGTGGATGTGGTGGACGTGGTGGTGGACATGGTGGTGGTGAACGTGGTTGTGGTGGGCGTGGTGGTGGATGTGGTGGACATGGTGGTGGTGGACGTGGTGGTGGTGGACATGGTGGTGGTGGACATGGTGGTGGATGTGGTGGTGGATGTGGTGGTGGTTGATGTGGTGGTGGACATGGTGGTGGACATGGTGGTGGATATGGTGGTGGTGGACGTGGTGGTGGTGGATGTGGTGGTGGATGTGGTGTTGGTGGACATGGTGTTGGTGGATGTGGAGGTGGTAGTGGTGGTGGAAGTGGTGTGGATGTGGTGGTGGTGGACATGGTGGTGGACGTGGTCTTGGTGGATGTGGTGTTGGTGGACATGGTGGTGGTGGACATGGTGGTGGTGGATGTGGTGGTGGTGAATGTGGTGGTGGTTGATGTGGTAGTGGTGGTAGTGGTGGTGGTGGACATAGTGGTGGTGGATGTGGTGGACATGGTGGTGGATGTGGTGGTGGTGGACGTGGTGGTGGTGGACATGGTGGTGGCTGTGGTGGTGGTGGATGTGGTGGTGGTGGTAGACGTGGTAGTGGTGGATGTTGTGGATGTGGTGGTGGTGGTGGATGTGGTGGACATGGTGGTGGTGGATGTAGTGGTGGTGGACGTGGTGGTGGTGGACGTGGTGGTGGTAGACATGGTGGTGGTGGACATGGTGGTGGTGGACGTGGTCGTGGACATGGTGGTGGTGGTGGATGTCGTGGTAGTGGATGTGGTGGCGGACGTGGTGGTGGATGTGGTGGTGGTGGACATGGTGGTGGATGTGGTGGTGGTGGATGTGGTGGTGAATGTGGTGGTGGTGAATGTGGTGTTGGTGGACATGGTGGTGGTGGATGTGGTGGACATGGTGGTGGATGTGGTGGTGGTGGATGTGGTGGTGAATGTGGTGGTGGTGAATGTGGTGTTGGTGGACATGGTGGTGGTGGATGTGGTGGATGTGGTGGACATGGTGGTGGATGTGGTGGTGTTGGACTTGGTGGTGGTGGACGTGGTGGTGGATGTGGTGGTGGTGGATGTGGTGTTGGTGGATGTGGTGTTGGTGGACGTGGTGGTGGATGTGGTGGTGGTGGATGTGGTGGTGGTGGATGTGGTGGTGGTGGATGTGGTGGTGGGGGTGGACGTGGTGGTGGTTGTGGTGGTAGTGGTGGTGGAAGTGGTGGTGGTGGTGGTGTACATGGTGGACGTGGTGGATGTGGAGGTGGATGTGGTGGTGGATGTGGTGGTGGACATGGTGGTCATGGTGGTGGACGTGGTGGACATGGTGGTGGTGGACGTGGTGGTGGTGGTGGATGTGGTGGTGGTGGTGGATGGGGTGGTGGTGGACGTGGTGGTGGTGGACGTGGTGGTGGTGGGCATGGTGGTGGTGGTGGACGTGGTGGTGGTGGACATGGTGGTGGTGGATGTGGTGGTGGTGGTGAACATGGTTGTCATGGTGGATATGGTGGGGGTGGTGGACATGGTGGGGGTGGTGGATGTGGTGGTGGTGGACATTGTGATGGTGGATGTGGTGTTGGTGGTGGTGGACGTGGTGTTGGTGGATGTGGTGGTGGACATGGTGGTGGTGGACGTGGTGGTGGTGGACATGGTGCTGGTGGTTGTGGACGTGGTGGTGGTGGATGTGGTGGGGGTGGTGGACATGGTGGTGGTGGTGGACGTGGTGGTTGTGGTGGTGGTGGAAGTGGTGGTGGTGGATGTGGTGGTGGTGGTGTACATGGTGGTGGACGTGGTGGTGGTGGATGTGGACATGATGGTGGTGGTGGATGTGGTGGTGATGGTGGACGTGGTGGTGGACGTGGTGGACGTGGTGGATATGGTGGTGGACATGGTGGTGGTGGACGTGGTGGTGGTGGATGTGGTGGTGGACGTGGTGGTGGACGTGGTGGTGGTGGACGTGGTGATGGTGGGCATGGTGGTGGTGGTGGACATGGTGGTGGTGGAGGTGGTGGTGGTGGTGAACGTGGTTGTCGTGGTGGACATGGTGGTGGTGGACGTGGTGATGGTGGACGTGGTGGTGGTGGACGTGGTGATGGTGGACGTGGTGGTGGTGGACGTGGTTGTGGGGGTGGTGGTGGATGTGGTGGTGGTTGTGGTGGTGGACGTGGTGGTGGTGGTGGACGTGGTGGTGTTGGTGGATGACTATTGGGTAGGAGGGTGCTGGCAGAATGCAGATTGAGAAGAGGATCTCGAAGGGGCACATGGGAGAGCAGAAAGAGGCCGAATATTAGATACAATAAAATTTAAAGCGCATTAAAGCGCAATGCTCCTTTAATAAAACAAAAAACACGTAGTGCTTGCACTGAGAGTGGCTCACAAAGAAAATAAATATTTGTACTACTTTTGAGTCATCCAGAAATGTTATAGTCAGCTCATAACCAGGGCCTGGCTGGGGGCTGACCCCATCAGACTGGATTGATGACATTTCCTCCAAGGAGAGAAGATGGGTGGAGCTAATCCATCAGCATGTGTCACTGGGTGCCAGGCACCTAGCTACACAAGGGAGAAGGCAGCTCTGGGGGGAAGGAGCTTTCAGAGACCATGTGGCAGGAGTCCCTGGACTAAGCCATCTTGAACCAACCCAGAGGCCTGGGCAGGAAGGAAGGAGCAGGGGCAGAGAAGTGATGTGTCGCTGTGTGATAGGGCAAATAGAGACTTCCTGCCAGCCCCCTCCCCAATTCTTTAAAAGTGTTTGCACAGGAAGAGAAGCTCTCTCTAGGGTGTGGTCTGCTGAGGCAGAAATTGCTGGAGCCTGGCACAATGGGCAGTTGGAAGGAGGAACCCCCTGACTGTCCCAGGATCCTGAATTGTGCCAGGAAAAGAGAGCAGTACCAGTGCGCAGAAGCAGGGGGCTCTGCGCAGGGAGAAGAGAGGCCCAGGAGAAGAGCCAGGCGAAAGGCTGGCACATGGAGCCAGTGAAGACAGCTCCCTGTTGAATCCCCCCTCTGATAGGCCCAGAGGGTGAAGGAGAGTGCTCCCAGTGGCTGGGGTGCGCCACCAGGAGCAAGAAGAGGCCAAAAGCAGGAAGATTGGACCCCTGGGGGCTGAGATATGCCCCCCAGCAGGTAGGCGACCTTTGACCTGTGGCCAAACGACGACGAAGCGCGTGAGGCTCCGTCGCCGGTTCAGAGAATACCCCTGGAGTGGGTCAGGTGCCGGGGCTGCCCCCCAAAGAAGTGAAGTTGGGAAGGTACCCCCACGTGTTGCCAGGAGCCCACCCTGGCCCCCACCGAACATGAAGCCGGGGAGCGCCGTCACGCTCCCCATGAAGATGTGTAGGGGGAGGAGCCCAGGATCCCAACTCCGGGCCCCGTGTGCAGAGGAGGAGGTGGGGAGTGCCGTCGCGCCCCCAACGAAAAGGAGGAGGCGGGAGCACTGTCGCGCCCCTGAGAAGAGGTCTCCCGGGCCCCGAAGCAAAGCCAGGGAGTGCCGACACGCTCCCCGTGAAGAGGTGGCAGCGAGGTGCCTGGAGCCCACGCTGGCCTCTGCAGAAGAAGGCAAGACGGGGATAGCCGTTGCGCTCCCCGTGAAGAAATGTCCCTGGGGCCCGGGACCCCATCTCCGGGCCCCCAAAGTGCAGAGGAAGGCCCCACGGCTGCCATGAGGAGGGGAGAGTGCCGTCACACTCCCCCAAAGCCAGCCGGAGCCTCTGTGTCTGCCCACCGGAGCGGGCAGACCAGAACTGCAATGCCAGCTCTTGCGGCAGCACGCAAGGGTGCTGGCCGGGCAGGGAGCTGGCAGGGGCAGTCGGGGTGGGCTCCCCAGACTGCCCCCCCAACGTGAAGACATGCGGGGGTCCCGGATGGGACCGGGACCCCGGGAGGACAAAGTCGAGGTGCCAGGGGCTCGGGTGGGACTGGACCCCCAAAAATGGGCAGGAGCGGCTGGGGGTGGGCTCCCTGAGCCGCATGCACTCACCTGAGGGTCCGGGTGGGACCAGGCCCCCCAACGGTAGGAGGACGCGGCGGGAGGCATACATCACGGCTCTCCCCCACGCAGCGGGAGAGCCACTGTTATCCTATTCATGAGACAGGAGAGCCTCGCCCCATAATGCCTTGCAGGCCCGGATCGGCCTGCAAGGGAGAACCGCTGTTTTTCTTCATCTGGTGGCCCCAGGAGGATGGGGTCACCACGAGGTGTGTGTCAAGGTGCAGTGGGAGCTGCTGGATAAGCGCAGTCTCCCCCAGCCAGAAAATGGAAGTCCCTCCTTAAGTCTTATGGGGACTTGAAAAGAATAAGCCCTCAAGGGCTCAGCCAGCTTTTTAACATCTCCTGTGCTGGAACTTTTATTCTTCAGCTGGGGGTGTATGGAGAAGGGCATCCCCTGGAGGTGAAGAGGTGTAATTGCACCAGAACTGTATTTACTATGGTTATGAAGGGGAGGGACTGAAGGTCACATGTGTAATGTGTAGTACCTGTGAAGTACCTGTGTAAGGTGATGTCATAAGCAAAGTGGGGTTATGTTGCCAGACAGGCCTGCTAGGATGTCTGGCTGGATATGCGTAATCCTGTGATTCATCTGTGATGCCTTTAGGGGCTGTAATTGCAATGCATTCTAATGATCCACAAATGTGATGAGTACTGTCATTCTAAAGTGAGGCTTAAACATGTTTTCTTGCTGCTGCGCTAAGGTGAAGAACCCAGGCTGCTAGTCCTTAAGATGCAGAGGTGTATACTCCATGGTCAGTAGGAAATGATCAGTCAGGGTTATGTGTCACCAAGGCAGGGTTACCCATTTTTAAGGCTTGTTGAGATAATGGGGTGGGTCGCCTCTGGGATGGTGTCAGTGCGCAGGGCCCTCGTTCCAGGTTATGTTCAACTAACTGCATTGGAGGCAAGATGATGTACATACATTTGAGTGGTGGTACTAGACCCCACCCCCCCCCCCTCTGCGGGAGGGGTGGAGATGTTATGCAATGTCACAAAGTAATTCCAACAGCTGATGTTTATTTGTAAATTGGTGCATAGTATTGAGTAGTATGTGTGTTTAATAAATGTACTCTTACTTTTATAAAGCAAAGTACAGACTGGACAATCAATTATTGAGTGTTATTTCTGCGCACCTGTAATGGCGATTACTAGCCCACACCACCTCCCTTGAGTAAGTCTCAGACTGCTCTGCAACGCTACCCTCTGAGAGTCAGGCGCTATAATTGGGTGTTTGGTTCCCAGTGAAGAACAAACGTATTCATGTTCTTTGTGCAGGCCTCACAGATACTGCCTCGTTTTCCAACAGACTCTAAGTGTCAGCATTTAGTGTTTGCAATAAGAATACCAGATGATGTATTTGCATTCGTGGTATAAGGTTATTGCTGATCATTCCCTGAAAAATTTGGATATTACATAACCTGGGGATGACAGAGGATCCAAGTTAATTTCCCCACTTTTACAGTGCCCACCTCCCCCATTTTAAATAATTTAAAATGTAACTCTCAATCCTGAATTGTATATCTTTTTCTGAGCAACACCTTTATGTGACACCATAATAATGCAAACAGCAACCAGTGCTGGCAGGTATTAGAGAATGAAGTATAAGGCTTGAAACAATAACAGACAAAAATGCTTATAAAATTTAAGAAGCTGGATAGCCTTGAATAAACTTTGTGGATGGGTTAATACTCTAAATGCAACTGTAGCCAGAGTTTTAAAAAATATAACTCAGATTGGGATATGCAGGTGAGGGCTGGAAGATTAAATTAAGCATTAGTTGAATTGTATTTTACTGAAGAAGGAAGATGGTTATTTCATTTTTGCCCAGAGAATGAAAATTCGGCCTCACAAAAATAGCTTACACAGCAAAGTATCCTTCAGACACAACAATATGTGATTGTAAACAAAGTTTACCTCTTCTGAATTAATCAAAAATTCTTATATAACAGCTTGCTGGTGGCGGGCCTAAATGTGAGTTAGTGGTGAGGTGAGCACTCACACATGAACATACACACTCACTCACACTCATCCTTTCAGAAGTATATACACTCACACACACAATTCACAAACAAATACAACACACACACCATTCACTGCACACACGCACATACACATATATTCATTGATGTAAATCATGCACCAAACATTTATTTTAAGGTACTTACTGGATAGCGCCAGGTCCAACCAGATGATTCTGCCACCTCCATCCATTGGCTGACCTTGTCAGGGGTCAGCCAAAGAGAGGAGGACCTTCCCTTCCCCCTTACAGAGTGGGATGCAATGTCTGTGAGAGTTGCTGAGTTCACCCAACTCCGTGACGAGACACCATGATACACTCAGCCCTGGGCACTTCAGGGCTGAAAAAACGGAATCACTTAGATCTGAGGCTGTCAGCGCTTTTTCGGGCTGAGGAGGTCACTACCACAGGGCTGTGAAATCTTCAGCCTGACAAAGGTTGACTCGGGCTGCCAGGCGCTTAAGCATTTAGCACATGTACAGCGCCTGGCTACCTGACCCGACCATTAAGACTATCTGTCAGGCTTGACCTTTGCTCACCACTATCCATACTTGTTCTAAATTCCTAAACCAAGCAAACATCACACCCAAAATAGCTACTTAGTAAAATCCCTCAGCCTATTATTTGTTAAATTCCTTTACTTTAAAACCATAATCAAGGTTTGCAAGATTAGACCTACATACAAATTAAAGAAAAGTCAAACACATCATCACTTGACAACATCTTAAAGCAGCAATCCAAACCCTCAGGCATCGCGCGTTTAGACTACGAAAGTGCCCTCCACACTAGTCTTAAAAAACGTATTCACTCCATTGGAACCATTACTCATGTAGCTGCCCGCAGCCTAAATGGCACATCAGTCCTGTTATTTAAAGCATACATTGGTTGCCTTTCAAAGCCAGATGATTGTTCATAACCGCAGGTATAACCTAAAATGCCCTTCCCCTCAACATCCTTAAATATCTTAATAAGAAGCTCAATCGCTCAAGAGGATTCAGGATACTTAGAAGCAGAAAAGAACTTCTACTGACACCCTACTCTTCAGAAAAAGAATGACTGTATCCAGATACTTCTCCAAGCATGCTCACTAACCTCCAGTGTTATTCCATTTCACATGAGAAATGCATGTTCCTTCCCTGCCTTTATCAATCAATCAAGATTTGTAGAGCGGGCTGCTTTACCCATAAGGGTCTTGAGATGATGTTTCCTTTAAAAAAGAACAAAACTATTTTTAAAAAAACTATTTAAAGGCAAATATCTAAAAGGCTGACCACTGACTGGTTTCCTATTCAGTCCGGTGCAACTTACTTTCAATACCAGAAATCCCTTCTCCCCATTATAGCGATAAGGATGTAATATTTGAAACACACCCTACGTATATTGTGCTAGCTAGAGAATAAATAAATAACATTCTGGAATCCATACTGCTAATACGAAGTAATCACATGTAAGTAAAGCAGGGCTTTATGTGGGATGAAAAAACTGGAGGGTCTCTCAAAGGAGCGTGGCTAATGTAATTAAGGGCGTGGCTTAAAACATGTAAACTAAAAATCTGTGCTTAGCATAGTGTGCCGCCCCACTTGTATTTTGCTATTTCTGTCTCTGCATCCAGATATATGACAAACAAGTAACATCATACCTATAACAAGTCAGGACTGTTGGCATGGTCAGTGTTTGTTAGTTGCATAAGATAAATAAACAGCAAATATGTATATAATATTGAAAAAGCCTCCACTTAAGGCCCTGGTGACACCACGACCATGTTACTGCTCCTGAGTTTCAAACAGAGAAGGGAAATGCTGAGAGAAAATGACTCTCTTTAAAGGATTTCCCTTCCCCTAGAACGCTCACCCAGTGGCGTCACTATGGGGATGCGGGGGTCGCGGACCGCACCGGGTGACACCCTCACACGGGGTGACACCAAAGGGCCAGTGTGCAGTAGTGCAGAGCAACGCAACCGCGCAACGCAACCTAACTTTTCAGGAGGAGGAAGTGCCTGTGCGCAGTGCGCACTGTCTCCTCCTCCGCCGCGTCTGCGCGCCTCTGCTGTGCCATCGTCACTAGAGGGGTGCAGTGATGTCATTTTGAATCCGGGAATCCCGCATGCGCATTGGGCCCCAAGTGCGCGTGACCTGGCATCACGAGGGACGAGGAGGAGGTCTCAGGTTTGACCACCCGTGGTTCGCCGCCGCCGTAATTTAATTTTATTCCAAGGAGCCTGGTTTAAGGCTAGCCGCCGACCGACGTAGTCCCCCCCCGTCTGCCACCAACTCAGCAGGTGAGTGGCCTATTCAAACTTCTTGGAATTCTAATTCCTGCAAAGTTCTCTGCACGGTGTAGTTACCAGGTACAACAAATATCACACCCCTCCATTTTCCCCAGGTCAATTTCGGCGCAAAATGCCTGGTAATTACAGAGACGTGCACAATTTGGAGAAGTAGGCATCAAATTCTGCATGTTAGTTCCCATTTCTGAGTAAAAATTAAAAATAGGAGTTATTAACCAGATCCAATAAATATGTTGCCTCGTGGTGTCCACAGTATCCTGTCCCAATCCGGGGCACTCATAACCTGGGCCTACGACGATGATTTTTGATACGCTCTCTTGTCTCTCAGGGTAGAACCTTTGCACGTTTTTAACTTTTGCCTTCTTTTTAACTAGTGCTTTGTGGAAAGGAAACATAGAAAGAAAAGAAAGATTCGTACCAGGATTAGTGTTTGGCACAGGGTGTGTGGAGCTCCCGGCTCACCTGGCATGACGTCATGCCGTAACTTCTCCACTCATGAGAAGTGAGCAGTGTGAGTAGCGCACATCGATGTGCCTGCTGTCACTACAGTCCGGCAAAAAGCGGACCACCTGTGCCAGGGCACAAAACAGAGCCCGATAGAGACCCGTTTCGAGGCCCCCTTTAAAAAACTGCCGGTGCTCAGACCCGGTGAGACCCGCCCACTTAAAGCCCTGAAGCAAAGGGAATTGAATTGCTGAAGTAAAATGGACAATTTATTTGAAAACTCTTGTAAATTAAAATTCAAAGTGTTATGAGTTACAGTTTGATTGAAACTAACTTTGAGCATATTTAGTATGCACAAGTGTAAAATCGTAATCTCGAATTACATTGACCCGTATGGATAATATTCAGAAAGTTCATACAGGGTAAGTCCGTACTTTATAAAACAAATATAAACTAATAAAAGTGAAATTATTATTTTCTTGCCACACAGTATTTATCCTATATCATCACAAATTGTACATTCTATCATATTGTATATATTAAATATGACAACAATACAGTGCTATCCTGAAGTCTTTGCCGCTATGGCTCCCAATAGGGCCAGTGACAGCGATGGGAGCACTTAGCCGCCATCTTGGCCTGGTAGACTCAGTTGGGCCCTTCTCCGTGTTGTGCAAAGGCACCTTGATAATTATCTTCATGTAATTGAGAGTAAATGACCCCCTGACGCCTCTACCTTTCCCAGCCAACATATGCTACCAGTTTTGACTACAAGGAAGCAGGCCACCCTCAGACATCTCAAGAATTACGAGTTGAGAGCAGCTTTACTATATAGACTGCCAACCGAGGATTAAAGGGTGTACAAGCCACTTCACATGTTTCATTGATGTGTGACAGGCCATCACATATAATTACTGCATGCGGCCATCAACTCCCATTTGTTCCAGCGGAATCCACGGTATTCTTTCTGTCTCTCCGTTTGTATCAAGTGACGTGCATTGCAGATGGTCTTGTACCAATTATTTGAGGCTGCACGTTGACTTAGGTTCCGGTGGGACCCATTAGGCGGCATTTTGAAGGCAGAATAGAGAGAGGCCCGTTCTGCCACATTGCTGTAGGTTGTCTGGGATGCTTCCTGCTGGTCTATAAATACATGGCGGGGGTGCTGCGTCATCAGGTGCCTTCCTGCTGTTCGATTACTTCTCTGTATGATGGTCACAGAGGCTTGTTTAGATGGTCACATGCATTCATCTTACTGGTAGCTAGTTGACTTTCCTATTGGCTGATTTGAATGAATGAGCGGCTTAGTAAAAACATACAAGTTCACATTAAAAATTCTTCTTTTGGCACTGTACTCTGTTGTCGACTGCCCTTCTTCCTGTAGCATCTTCCCCATCCCTGGAGCATGCAATAAATGTCACCACATGAGAGCTGTAGTTAAACACTTCTTTACTCCTCAGCCTACACTCACGCGCTGCGCATTATCCCATATTCAACATTAAGCATTCCCTAACACCTCCCTGCATATGACATAGTTCCTGTTAAGAGTCCACCCCAGAACCAGGAGGATCCCCCTGCGTATAACATCAATATGGTACACTTTCAACTTAATAGTTAGCCACTTTTAAAATGATACATGTTTGTCAATGCAGCACAAAATGAGTTGTAGCTAATGCAAGAAAAAATGGTTGGAAATGGATTTGCTCTGTGTTCACATGCAATCCAACACCCTGCAATATAGCTCAGTGGGTTATACATAACACTGCATACTGCTTTGCATAATTTGAAAGTTGCGTGATCCTTGCAGATGGATAAGCACCTGCCCCTCACTCTGAGGATGAATGATGAATACTATTGCGTTTGACGAAAACCCCTGTATATGTTTGTATTTAATGTCCCAAGAGGCAATTCCTATTAGATGAGTGGTCAGTATGGAAACCCTTAAAACAAACAAGTGTTATGCCATGTTTTCATCCTTTAATGGCTGAATGATTAAGGGATTTAATGTCATTTGTTTTTCCCCATTTGTGCCCCCAGTCCTATTACTGTCTGATGCCAAGTCTAATCAAGGAGAGCATAAGGCCATCCTCTATAATTGGTGGGCACAAAACAAGAGCCAGGGCTCCCTTCCAAGGACATTAAACTGTGTGGAAGATCTCGACGGAGCTGTAAACATCACACCTTTAACCTGACATTAAGTTATGGATGACCTTCAGTAAAACAGTGCTGCGTCAGATGAAGTGTGTTTGGTCACCCTATGAGCGGAGATGATAATGGACCTGGTAGAAGAAAAATCTTGCATTGAGAAACGGCACAACCTTGCTGTTTAAGCATTGCAGACCATAGGTAGAGAGTGGTAATCTATGGATACGCTACATTATTCTGCTAAGTAATAGCCTCTTAATATCCAACATCCTAAAATCCTTAGATCAATTCCACCAATGGCTGCTCTTTTTAGCATTAAAAAGGCTGACTGATGGATCAGGGCTATGTGTAGGTCACACAGGTCGTGAGTTCTAAGCACAATTATGAAAACATAAAGAAACACGTCACGTTGTTGTCACACAAGTCCATACGGTCTCCTTGACCCGAACGCAAAATCATACTTGGGTCTTGTATTCATGTGTAAACTAATGGACAGGAAGAAATAAGCTTTTGAATCCACTACATTTGTGCCACTCATTTCTGTCATACGTGTATAGCACTGTTGACCTCACGTATCACCACATGTCACTTATCCTGTACTACAGTCACTACTGTATCTCCGTAATTCAATGTTTCCTTGACAGCCATATTCATTATTTGTTGTAAATAACAATTTAATAAATAACTTTATCTTTGACAAATATCTTTGCCCTTGTGGTGTGTTTTCCTTTTCTCTCCACTAGTGGGCCTGCAGCACTGATTGTGCCACCCATTTAAGTAGCCCTTTGAACACGTCTCAAATCTGCCAGTGCTGCCTGTCTGTGCAGTTTTAAATTGCAGTTTTTAACCTGTCAAAATTAACTTTTTGCCAGGCCCAAACCTTCCTTTTTAATACATATACTTCACCCCTAGGGTAGGCACTGTACAGCTCAGAGGGAAGGGTAAAGTGTATTTAAAACGTTTAATATATACTTTTAAGTTTTACATGTCCTTGTAGTAAAAATGTCTTAAATTCATTTTTTACAACTGCAAGGCCTACCTCTCCCATAGAAAAACATTTAATAAGCTGTGACCTCCAAATGGGAACAGGTAACCATTTTGTTGACTCGCACATAGCGTCGTCGTCGGGCTGTGCAAGCTGTGGAACCACTGCCATAGAACAACCTCTGCATCAAAGGGCGATGCGTCAGTTGCGATCAGCATAAAGGCAACAATTAGTCATTTTTTGCAGAAAAGGCTGCAGAACCCACTTCTGAGGCCCAGGGCTGGAGGGGGCACCTCATGCAAGGGTAAGACTCACAGATGCACAAGGAGACTTACTAGAAGTTTTTTTGTTTCCCTGAGACTTCAGAAAACAGGGGGCAAGCCAAGAAGTCCTTGAAAAATTTTGGGTTCAAGGATTTTGAGTCCTCCTCACTATCAGGCAAGAAGCAGCAGGCAGCAGGTCAACACAGCAATACAGTTAGCAATGTGGCAGTCCCTCCTACAGCACAGCAGCTCTTCTTTCAGGCAGAATGTCCTTGGTTTCAGTAGAGTTCTGATTTGGTGGTGTCAGGGATCCAGTACTTATACCCAAATGTACATTTGAAAGGGGCAGACATCAAAGAGGCCTTTGAAGATCACAAGGTCCCTGCCTTTTCTGCCCTGGCTCCATACTTACTGCAGGGTGATATGTAGCTCTGTGTGTGGGGACAGGCACAGCCTTTTCAGTTGCAAGTGTCAGCCCCTCCCTCCCAATCTACCTCAGGAAGGCCCATCAGCTTGGTGATGGGCCATCAGGATGCAAATGTTTCACCACTTTTCCGTTTGTGCGATTGTCTAGAGGGAACGCACAAAGCACAGCTGTCACCCAAACTAGATGTTTATTCGGAGACAGACAGAAGCACAGAATGGGTAAGTAACAATATGGTAACTTTCTAAAACTATACACCAAACGAACAATTGCCAATGCTGAAGGACCTTTTATACATACAAAAACTTTGAATTTTGTGAGCACGCAAATCAATCAACTCGGCCACCATTTCATTTCTATTATGTTCAAAACACCTTCACATATCATTTATGTACATCAAAATCGTACACAGCTGACATAAATGTGAAAACAATCCATAAAATCTTTCAGCGAAACTCGAAACCCACATTACATTTCACAAAAAATCAACATGTGACAAATTCACAACACATTGCTATTTCACTTATGTGTAAACATGTGATAGCCTGTGTATCCTGGTTCTGAATTGATCTATCTACTAGCAGTAGCGGCCAACCCGGATCGGGGGGTGGCAGGGAGATAAGGGGGTTTAAAATAGAAAGAAAAACATACTTGATCACCATGTCTCTCCTCCACCACCCCTCCCCTGGGGCCGGAACAGGAAGCACCCAGGCTCCCCTGAGCCAATGATTGGGCTGAGCACCGTGGTTCAGCCCTCAGCTGGGGAATGGGAGCCAGGGCATGTTTTCCACACAGGCTGTAATGCAGCCTGCGTGGAGAACATGCAAAGTGCGAATGTCGGTTTGGCCAGCCTGAGAGGGCCGGCCAAACATTCATGGGCACTTGGAGTGGCCAAACAACTCCTCCCCCAACTCCTGAGTCATTGGAGCTGTCCCGCCCCACCTGCCAACCCGCCGCAGCAGGAAAACATAAAATGATAGTAACCTCAAGTTATTATCGTTTTTATGTTTCCTTTATTTCACTGCAGCAAAGCAGTGGGGCGACGCTCCTCGGCCTTAACGGAAGAGCCGCCACTGCCAACTAGGAGCAAAACCAATTGCATTTACATAACTCCTGCCTGATGGGCTTGTGCCAGAAGCAGATAAACAACTTTTAATCTCTGGCTTGTGACAGGGATTTATCCTTAACACTGTTTTCACCATTCTCCCTGTACGCCAGTACTATCTTTACATCTCGTTTTCTGCAAAGTGCAACACATTAGTAGAGTCCAGAGAGCTGTAAAGATAGTTGGACTCTTATAATTGGTTTCACACCTAGTGGGTAGATCAATTCATAACCAGGATACAAATGCTGTTACATGTTGGCCAGGTTAATTGATTTGCACGCTCACAAAATTCAAAGTTAGTGTATGTGTAGGACCGTCAGCATTGGCAAATGTTTGTTTGGTTTATATTGTTGTGTGGCCTAACTGTGCAGACGTATATTGACCCAACCCCAGCTTTTTTATATAACTTTCGAAAAGTGCCATTTTCAGACTTACATGTTACAATCTGACTTCACCTTAAGTTGTGATTTTAAATTTTGAATCCAGAAACACCAAGCTCCAGATTCCTATTTACTTCCAATTGGAAATCACACTTAAAAGGTGTTTAAGACAATTCCAATGTTACCCGTTGGAAGAGATAGGCCTTGTAGTAAACAAAAAAACTCAGAGATAAATGTCCTACCTTTTAAATGCACTGCACCCTGACCATTGGGCTGTCTAGGGCCTACTTTAGGGGGACATATATGTAATAAAAGGGAAGGTTTTGGCCTGGCAAATATTTTACCTTGCCAGGTTTAAATGGCACTTTAAACTGCTCATACAGGCTCTGCAGTGACAGGCCTGAGCCATGTTTACAGGGCTACTGAGTGGGCGGCACAATCAGTGCTGCAGGCCCACTAGTAGCATTTAATTTACAGGCCCTGGGCACATATATTGCACTTTGCTAGGGACTTATAAGTAAATAAGATATGCCAATTGTGGATAAGCCAATGTTACCATATTTTGAGTACAGAGCATATGCACTTTAGCACTGGTTAGCAGTGGTAAAGTGCCCAGAGTCCTAAAGCCAACAAAAGTGAGGTCCAAAAAGGGGAGGAGGAAGGCAAAATGTTTGGGGGTGACCCAATAAGTTTATTACCATTTGAAGTGCTGCATGTATTCTTTTCACCTTGCCTCTAATTTAAGCCTGACTGCTTTTTGCCAAGCTACCACAGGGTTGAGCACAGGTTAATTTGGGGTTCGATTGAGTTTCTCCCTGACATAAATTGTGGTTACTGTTTGAGTAGCATTTCACCACCCCAACCTCTAACCCAGTTTCCTACAAGTTCATACAGGAAGATTCTGTGCTCTGGGTTCTAACTGAGCCAATGTGGTGACTGCTAATGGGTACATACTAGGCGTTGTTGAAACTATATCCTAATGACTGCCTGCTCCTTGATTTTCAGCAACGACTTTGGGCACACTCTGAGTTGCTACTAACTTTAACAAATTGTAAGGACAGAGATGTTTAGTTTGGCACTAGTGTCCTTAAACTGTGGATACTAACAAGATGGTCCTAATTCTCAAACTCCTGGAATTAATAATGATCAATATGGGAGTAGAGAGGCAGAGAGGCACACCTCTTGAGAGACTTGTTCATTAAAAACTCCCCTCTAGTAAATTGCGGGCCTCCATTAACATTAGAATACATTCTTTGTAGTCTTGAGAATCTGACCTCCAATATGGTAATGGATGATGAACTAGGAGTCTCAGATTCTAGTATGTCCAAGTACCACAAAAATATTTGTTGTCTATAAAGGAAACCAAAGGTACAATAACTTCTTGAATATGACCTTAGATTATGGCTGGTACCCTAGAGGATGCCTTCCCTCCTCCATGAAATACTATGTCTCTTAGTATCTGCAGCCATCCCTGGTGAAAACCCTATCTCTGTGAAGCAATGGTACAAGCGGCCTCTCAAAAGCACTGTAAACTGACTTTGGAGATTTCTTCACATTTAGGAGGAAAGCATGGCTTGCTCTAAATTCCACCTGAGTGTCTGTCACTGACTTATAGATAGACATGAAGAAGGACTAGTAAGAAGGGTTGACTTAACGCCTCTTCCCACAAAAGATTCATAAATCCTCTTTGGGTTTTTTCCAGACAGAATTATCAAGCTTAAAACTTCAGGAGATTCCCCAACACAGATTTTCAGTAAGCTTTCAAGACAATCTAGCTGAGGTATGGAGGTATGCATTTAGGAGGTCATGACATCTCCTTTGGAGACAATCTGGAGTGTCTTTTTAACATTCTGTGACTTTGTTACCAGTGGAATGGGCGTGCTGACTGTAGATGTTGGCCTTTCCCTCCCACCTTTAGATCTATAACTGTACTTTACTTACCTGAGGATTTCAGGTTCAGAAACACCACTTGGTAGTACCTTAGAGTATTAATGCTAATATGGAATACTTGCTGCTCTCACCTTCAGAAAGAGGATTCCATATCTTGGGGCTCATTCTTTGCCCATATCTTGCCACAATAGTACAAGGCCAGAATTTGGTAACACTGCTGAGAATGTGATTGATCACCTGTATGAAAGAGTATTACTTGAGGGGGAGAGAACCCACCACAAATAATAATCACAATTCTTGTCAGGGTGAGTGTTTGACATGACATCCTTGGTGTGGTATTCCCCCACACTTTTTACCTTTTTTCCTTCTGTTTTGCTGAATTTGTTTTTGGTGGCTTTGGGACTCTGCACACTTTACCACTGCTAACCAGTGCTAAAGCGCTTGTCCTTTCTACTCCAAACATGGTAATTTCGGCTTACACCTTATTAGGACATTTAATTTACTTGTAAGTCCCAGGTAAATTGTATTACATTTACCCAGGACCTGTAACTTAACTGCTACTACTGGGCCTGCAGCATTAATTGTGTAACCCACTGCAGTTTTACAACATATCTGGCGTGCCATTTTTAAACTGCCATTTCGACGCAGCAAAGTAAACCTTTTGCCAGGCCTAAACCTTCCTTTTTAATACGCATATGTTACATCTAAGATAGGCCCTAACAAGTAGGACATGTGGTTTTAAATTTACAAGTCCTGGTAGTGACAAATCTCCTAAATTCGATTTTCACTACTGTAAGGTCTACCTCTCCTATTGACTAATATGGGTTACCTTATAACATTTAATAAGTAATAACTTTTGATTGGAAGCAGATAAAGATATGCCGTTTAGCCTCAAATGAATTGTAATTTAAAACCATTTTTAATGACAGAGTCAAATTTTAAGTCACAATCCTGAAAATGCCACTTTTGGAAAGTTGCCATTTTCTTTTCATAACCATTTGTGCCTTTAGCCAGTGTCCTGGGTCACAAGGCTGTGAATGGCTCTGCTGTTGGGGTTTGTGTATCTCTTCCAGACAGTGGCACAAAAGGGGATTAGGTGTGAACAGGATGGCTGGGGGTGGAGATGTACCCAGTCCCACAACATTCTAAAGGGATCTGCCTCCTGCAAACACACAAAGCAAACTGACTCTAGTCTTTTGTCACCCCAGACATCTTGGAACCTTGACTGGAGAAGAGAATAACTTTCCAGAACCAGATGTGGGTGCAGTATAGGGAATCTCCCCACTTCAATGGCTGGTGTAAGGTATAAATATTGGACCTCCAGAGCCACTCTTCGGTGTACCCATGGACCTGTGGACATAACAGAAGAAGGACTGCCTTGCCCCCCGAGAACTGCTTTGCTGCTTGAGACTTGCCTTGATCTATGAGAAGGAAGAATGGATCTTCTCGCTTTATCCCAGGTTAACGAGATTGATTCCAAGGGTCAGTTAGCTGACCTCCTGTCTGAGCTACATGAATAGAACAAGCTTCAGAGGCTTTCCTCCAACTGCCCAGCTGATCTGCTACACTGGACTGGCCTTGACCAGCCTGAGATCTACTGGCCTCTACTGGAATTAGTTCTGATCCACAATAGGGGCCTCCCCAGGTCCTGGACCCTTGGCTGCATCAGTTGAGGTTCTTCTGTGAAGAAAGGTGAAATTCTGAAGTTTTGTGCTCTTTTCGAATGGACCCATTTGCGTCGAGACTCTGCCACCTGCGATGACCACCAACACAAAGCTCTGGTGAACCAGACTCTTTGAGCTACTGCCAGAGATGACCGGCAATGAGAGATCTGCACTTTGCACTGCAGCAATGACAGCCCCAGTGACCACAATGCCAGATTCCAGCAAGGACCGTCTGCCACTCCCGTCCGAATCTTCGTGCTACAGCGACTGTTGGCGGTGCCAGGACTGCTCTTCCCACCACAGCTCCAAACATCCTCAGCCTCCTCCTTCATGAACAGAACTGTTTGTGCCGGAGTGTGAGAAGTTAACCTTTTCAGCGGTACTAGCCTGATCCCTGTATCCGGGCGGCGCACCATTGCAGTTAGCCTGAATTTAAGACTTTCCCCCTGGTCTAGCATGACCAGAAGATCGCAATTGACGCAATGTGCTTTTAGACGCTATACTGACCTAGCAGCAGGGTCCAGGGCCGTTCCAGTTGGTACTGGTCATCTGGGAAGTTGCAGGGAAAGGACCTCTGGAAGCGTGATGTCTCCTTATGGCTTTGAGAAGGTTAGCCAACTGAACCTTGGAGTCACTTCTGGGGACCTGAGTTGAAGGCAAGCAAGTCCAGTCTTTTGCCAGGCTTTTCAGACAGCAGGACACTCCTTGTTCCGATTCCTCACAGGTCCAGAAGGATTTTGAGGAGAGGTCTTTGGGGTTCACTTTTAGGCCCAGTGCCAGCCTGTGGGTGGAGGGCAAGCCTTTGTCCACCCCTTAAACCACTTTGAGTCTGTTCCTCTACCCCCTCTGGGTTTCGTGCCATCCTGACTAGTTACACAATGGTGAGGCAGGCATATGTGTGAGCTTCATCTTCCAGTGACAAGTTAGGCATCCCTTGACGCTTTGGAAGGGGCTGGGCATGACTCCACTGGCCATCCTGTCAAGGGAGAAGTCCCATTCCCACTTCTAGTGTCCTTTGTCCACTGTCTGGAAGCAATATACATCTCACCACAGGGGAGCCATCAGAGGTCAGGTGACAGCTGGACATTGGCAGGAAAGCCTTTTGGCTTTAGGCAGTAAAAATGCCAACTTTCTAAAAGTTTAATTTCTAAAATAGCAATATAATACCCAACTTGACTATTAAGCTGGATTTTAAATTACTATTATAATGAGTCCTTGTGCGCTTTTTCTAAACACTCCCAAACTGAATTTAGCACTTATTAAAGATAATAGTGCAAACCAGGGTTAACCCATGGGAGAGCCAGACTTGCCACAGTGAGAAATTTCTTTGTACGTTTTCTACTACCAGGGCATGTAAAACATAAATTATATATGTCCAATATTTAAAATACCACGTATCCTGCTCACTTGATATTTGAGGCATATCTTAGGGGTGAGTTATAAACACACAAAAGGAAGGTTTAAGCCTGACAAAAGGTTCTAAAACTGCACACCCAGGTTGCAATGGCAGGCTTGGCAACATCTTTTATAGTGCTACTTTAATGAGTGGCACAATAGGTGTTGCATCCTGCTAGTAGAATTTAATTTACAAGCCCTGGGTATATGTATTGCAATATACCAGGGACGTATGAGTAATCAAATGTGTCAATTAAGTCAATGCCAGTTTTACATTGTTTAAATGGGACTTTAAAACTGGTTAACAGGTATAAATTGTGCAAAGCCCCATGGTCAACAAAAACGGGTTCAACAAAAGACGGCAAACAATCTGGGGGAATTCCATGCAAAAGATGGCTATTTCCAACAATACCAACATCAAGTAAACTCTCACATAATTAGTCGTCTCAGAGCTGATCATAGAGCCAGAGATGGCACCCAATTCGTATGACAGGATACTGGAGGGCTCTGTTATCTGGCCAGCTAGTAAGCTCCCCTGAAGAAGTCATGGTGGTCTTTGCTATCAAAAAGCCCCCCCCCCCCCAAATCCTCCCTCCACCTGGAGAAACTCAGGATTGGCAAAAATATCTTTTTGCAGCAAATCAATCAATGGAAAATGCTGGGTGTAATATGGATTCACTGCCATATATGCAAGTGAAGTCTAGGGAAGCCCTTAAAGGCTGGTTGTGCTTCAGTGTGTTTCAAGATTTAGGTTAGTTAAAAAAAAATCTTAGTCCTAAAAAAGGCCTTTGAAGGAAGTGGTACTTCTGTGTTCTATTCACTCTCCAGGCCATCAGATGAATTTGGAGGTGTGCAGACCCCAGATATCCAGATGCTGGCCAAAAGCCCATAGCTTAGCAGATATATTGACAAGAAGGTTGGCTTGCATGTCTGTATTTTCTGACAACAGTTATTACTATCAAATATGAAGAAAGAGAAGGAGAACTGATAAGACATTTCGGTGTGGGTCCAACAGGAACTGCATCAGGATCCTCAGCTTTAGGGACATTCTTGGAGCAGACTGGAGATTGAGAGACCCCAAAATGCCTGCTTTCCTTTGCCTCTGGTCTTTTATTCAACAGGGAAAACTTTATGCCATCTTTTTGAAGAGTGATCATTTGTTCACCAAACCAAACAGACAGCCATAACATTAGTGTGGGAGCTCCCACAGAGAACGCCCATAGGTCTTAACTTTGTAGATGAGGAAGCATTGTCTTCATTGTGTGCCCTGCAGCTCCTCGCTTCCTGCAAAAAACCTCCACGCTTACCTTCGGGATTCCATTGAACTTGTCAAGACCTGGGCATGAAAGACCCAAAAACATGTCCAGTTCCTGTTCATCATGGGCCTTTCTGCCATGAATATCTCCAGCACTCCGAGGTTTTACAAAAGTCAAGTCTGTCTCCATTGAGGTGCCAATTCCTAAGGCACTCCAAGAGTAGGAAGGCCTTAGTGAAAATAGAGGGAGCCCTGCAACGATGACAACTACCTTCCTGAGGACCATTTACCTCACAACAAGAATGTAGTCCTCTCTGCCGAGCCCCGATGCATGTTGTGCGTACACCTTTTAGGAGTACATCACCCGGAATCTGACTACTGGATGTCTTCTTCAAAGAGTTTCAACTGGACGGCTGACTCTTGAATGTAGACACATCATGTGTGTGTGAACTGGGATGAGCAAAGGGATGAGGAGGTAATGAGTCACCTTATTTGAATTTAAGTATAAAGAGCAAACTATTAAAAAAAATAAACTAACCAGTTGCTCCACAATGACTGAATGGAACTTGACTTGAAGAAACAGATGTGACCGTGCAACCATATTGTATTTTTATTTTTAATGGCAGGTTTTCGCATACCTGTCGGTGTCATGTCTCTAATTTATATTCAGTGGCATTTTGGTATTCTATTTATGCTAGAATAACCTAGATATTGGTCGTGGAAGCGTTAACTGTTGCTCGGCAACATGAAACTGCTACTCCTTCCATCTCTGCTGCGGTGAAAGTAGTTGAAGTGAGAAGGAATGTTTGGTGCACGGAGACGCTTCGAGTGAAATATGTTCAAAGTTCACGCCCTTCCAAACTCCTCCAGAGCACTGCAATCCTTCCTCAGATTTCATTTCTCTGAATCTTGAATTATGCGTAGTGGAGCGCAGCAGTCCACAACCTGGGCAAGGTAGTGTCTGTGGTTGCCAACACTTACTATCACACAGAAAGGCTTTCCTAAACTGGCGTACTTATTGCAAGGTTCTGTGTTTCCATTACTTAATTGTTACGTGGCAACACCGGTTATTTGTGAGCCTCTGAATTTGGGCTTACCCATACTATCATGTGATCAGATGGCATTTTGCAAAATGTCTTCTTTCTTGCACACTGGCTTACATTTAGAAGCCAGAAATGCAGAGCAATCCAGTGGTAATGCCAAATGTCATACTATTCTGTATTTCCACATGCCCCTCAATAAAAACAGTACTCCATTTGTGTGGATAGGGCTAGGGCCTGTGACACAAAACATCTCAAAACATGACATGCAAACATCACATTACACCCAGCTAAATCTAAACTTTTTTTGTACAATGTGGGTAGCTGCTATATTTGGGTCTCAGCTCAGCCACCACTCTGGAAAAACTACCAAACACATATATTTCTGAAAACTAGACACCATGGGAAGTCCAGCGTTGTATGCCTTGCATGGATTCCCCTACTTTTCCTACTAAAAATGCCCTTCAAATCAGAGGCACATTTTCATCACTATTTTTGAGGGAAAGTTCTAGAATCTGTGGGGATACACACTTTTTGTACCATCAGCATCCCCACACTTGATCTGATAAAATACTACCGCAATTGTGTGAGTGGGCCCAGAGCCCACACCAGGAAAGGCCCCAAAATGCAACATAGACATTTAACATGTTTTCACTCAAAACTGACCCTTTCTATGAAATGTAGGTAGATGTAGATTTTGGGCCTGGCTACTGCCCAGGGAAACCTGCCAAACCTGGACACTTGTGGAAACTCAACACACAGGGGTATTTTTTGCATGGATCTCTATCTTTTTTTTTACCCACAATGCCCTTCAAAAGTCAAACATGGGCAAAAAACATGCAATTTCCAAACATTTCTGAGAGGGAAAGATCTGGAATCTAAGGAAATCTGCTAATTTCCTACCACCCAGCGTTCCTACACTTGTTCAGATGAAAATGCTACCCTCCTTCTGCGGTTCAGCCTACCACCAATTGGTGGTAAGAAAAGAGATTATTTCTAGAACACAGTGGAGGGCAGTATAAAAGCTGCCACCTCACAAATGTATAACCTAAAAAAACATTACTCAACTAACTAGGACCCCAACAATCAAAGTCTTCATGAATTCCAAATGTTTTCATTCAAGCTACTTCATTATATTTAACAGCAGTTTTTTAGCAGGAAGAATGGACTACACATATGGATATAGTGTATAAATGAATGATGGTAAATTTTGCACAGTTCAATTGTTACTGTTAAATCGACGTAACCCGTCAATTAATAGCTGGTAACAGTCAAGTAAGTTGACTCTTGGTGCCGACATCTGCAGTGTTCTGAAGATCAAGAGCTTGAATCTCAGCAAGGTCAATTCAGCTTACCAACTTTCAATGATGGTAAATCCAGTATCACTCAATTGGTTAATGGTAACATCTACAATTTAAAGTGCTAAGAGGTGGCATAAGTGTGATGAATAAATACTATATTTCTTTTAGTTATTATTTAAACACAGATGTCTCCTTTTGTCCACTGCATGGCAGACCTGGATAGGTAAAATGAGTGACTATCTCCCCACCCTAAACAGGACAGAAATACCATAAATGTGATCTAATAGTTCTTTGACAGATGGACCACCAGGTCAGAGGTTTCCGAAAGTGGAGCTGACTGAGGCACTTTCCCTGGCCACCGAAATATAATTGTGAGTTTGGAGGGGCGGGAATAGCACTGATCTACAGTGGGACTTCTGCTATGCCAATCTCAAAATGCCCCCCCCTCCACTCAACTCTTTGGAGGACAGTGATGGGGAGGCTACCATTCTTGAAGGGCACAAAGAGGATCAACACCTGCATCTTAGAAGCATTCACCTTCAAGCAGATTTTACTCATCCAAATTTGGGTGACTGATAGACATGTATGGAGGGTATCCTGGAGCTGGGAAAGTTGGTTTGTTGAATTGCAGGATCTACTGGGATTCATCTGCAGTTTATGAAGACTTTCCCACAAGGCTTCCATTAATGGGTCTCCTGCATTTTGAAATCAGAGATTAAAATTTCCAAGTACCACCAGCCTAGACGTAACAGTTATTGTAAGACCCAGGTGATCTTCTTAAGGTGAAGTTCCTGAAGAATCATATATTGCAGCGAGCATTACCCATCTTTCTGAACCTTGGTAAGTAGATATTAAAAAGAATCATATTTCAGGCTTTCATAATGTATATTTAAGTATATCGCAGGAACTCTTCTACCCAGCCACACATAATCAGCAAGGCATCAATAGCCTAAATGGCGATGTACTGTCTTCACATTCACTCAAGGGTTTCTGTACCACATTGGTGTGAATAGTTACTGTGGATGAGAGTGCTTATGGTGTGGGTGTTACAGTATCAGAGGATAGTGAAAGTGTAGAAAGCACCTTGAGTCATACTGCTGATAGATTTAAGGCCTGTGAAATTATTATGAAGCAGTTTCTTGCCTTTGCCGGTTGAGCTGTGGGTTCAATGGGTGGTAAGGCACTGGATCCGGTCTGCTTCAGATCTGCATGATGCAAGAAGAGCTTGTTCTGTGTGGTTCAAGTCGAATCCAGTCCGGGGTCTGTAGATCACTTGCATTCATACAGAACAGACAGCAGAAGCTGGAAAAATAGTTCATCTAGCTATGGGAGCCGGGGGAGAGAATATTATTTATTTTCTTAATAAGGCCTTGAAGAGTATAACCTTTTTTAAAATAATAATAAAGAAAACATATTTCGAATTAGAACATTGTAAGTATCTTTTTTATTCATTTCTCCACAAGACATTACAACTTGAATTCATGCATCCATTCAAAACAATGCCCTATAGATTTCACATGTTCTAACAGCCATGATCCAACAGTTTTCAAGGCGTCCTGCAGACAACATGTGTTTTGCAAGTTGTCGCTTCTTTGGCATGGCATGAGGTGCCAGTGTTGCTAAAGTCAACCCTCTTTCTCGAGTACAGCCCAGCTTGGCATCTTTAAAGATGGTTCTCATCTGTAAGTCTATCGTTGGGAAGCTGGAACTATGTCTGTCTTCCTTCCGATTCTCTTCCCTCCTCTCTCTCTCACACTCTGGGTCCACTCTCTCTTACCCTGCAAATCCCACCTTTCATCTCTCCCTTTCTCCACTTCACTCTCCCAAACTCTTGCTATGCATATTTTGTTTGCTGTCTCTTATTTTCTCCCTCTCAGTCTCTTCTGCTTTCTCATTCGCCTTCTGTTTTTTTCTATGCCCCCTCTGGCTGTCCGTCTCTCTCTCTCTCCATGTGGCTCTTTCATCACTCTTTCTCTCTTTTTTGCTTACTGTCTCTTTCTCACTTTGAGCCTGCTGCCCGCACTTTCTCTACTGTAGCTCTGTCTCAGTATTAATTGCGTACTCTGCCTGTTGTTACTTTACCCTCCCCACTCCCCAGCTGCATACTTGTGTTGCACCCCTTCACCCTCTGCTCTCCTCCCGCTGTCCATTGTTTGTTCCCCCATCCTTGCCCTCCTCCCAATGAATCCCGTTCATTTTCAACCCACCTTCACCATCTTTCTTCATGCTGCTATGCTTCATGTGTAAAAAAATAGACAAAAACAATATATTTCCAATAGGCGAAACCTATTTGCTATGCCAATGCTTGTTGAGTCTGTCAGGCAAAGCCTGGCGGCTCTAAAACACCTAGTAGTCCAAAAGATGCAAACAACTGAGCACTACACACCTGGAGAAAACTCCCCACATATTAGGAACGTTTATTTTTAGGTCTTGCCTAGGCAGCACTTGCGCTGTCTCTTCGAGACATGCTGTAGTCAGGACATGGGCATAAAGCTGTGCCCACTTTCCGCTCATCTTTTTAATTGCCTGCTGTCCCTGTCCTTTGTAAATGGTGGCTTTTCATTGGTCAATAGGCTTGGCAGTCCACCCTTAGTGCTGCCTTGTCTCTTCTTGTAACCTCTCATGAGGACATCCCCTGTTACATGTGTTGGTACTCCCTAGATTTAATTACAGCCTCAGAACCCTATTTTCTTAAAGGGCTTCAGGCAGGACACAGCTTGGGCCTAGGCAAGGCTAGCAGTTTTTACTTTACTCACTAGCCTATCTCACATTTATCTGAGACAGTCTATATACATGTTCCCTTCATCAGATTCAGAGTACAACCTAATCCGGAATTAATATAACAATTATTTTGTGACATTTCAAAGCTACTAATTGTATATATGGGTGTAGCTATTTGAATGCATTAGTGGTACTTTCTTTCATGCAATGCATTTTGGGGAGGGTGGATTTACCATATCTTCAGCAGGGTGCAGTACCATATGTGACCAAAAGAGGTCTTTTGGCCACATAAGGTACTACACACTGCAACATGGCTAGGTAAAAAAACATTGCCATTTATAATGCCAATAACTCCAACTTTGCAGGATGCAGTACCATATGTGGACAAAAGAGGTCCCACTGGACCTCTTTTGGCCACACATGGTACTGCAGCCTGCAACATGGCTAGGTAAAAACACAATGGCATTTATAATGACAATAACACCAACAAATGCAAGACCGATTGTATTTCCAGTGCAATAGGTCTCGCATTTTGTTAAAGTTAGAGCTGTCGTGTTGAAAATAACAATGTTTTTTGCTTTTGCTTTTTTATACCATTGGCAATAGTGCTATGCAAATATAAGAATTTCACTGAAAATGAAAAAAAAGTAAAAAACAGTGTTATTTCCAATGCCAACAACTCTAACTTTAACAAATGCCAGACCTATTGCATTGCAAATGCTTGCTTGTTTTTGAAGCCCATAAAAACTGCTCAGTGACTTTATAAACATGGTGACTTCTCAGCAAACTTTCAGTGTCTTCAATGAAGCAGCCGTGAGGGTGGCTCTGCTGAGAGCACAGAGGTCTCCGCCCGCCCGGAGGAGATTTCTTCTGCAAGGGGAGCAGAGTAACTCCCTGTGATGCTCAGAAAGAAGGGGGCGTAGTGTTACCACTCAGGGGTGAGAGAAGGCTATGAGGCTATATTAGGTGCTAGCTGCTTGTGTTTGGACTCTCATAGCACGTGAAGCAATTTAATATCAGTACATTCAAAGCCAGGAAAACTGAAAGATTTGACAGCAGACATATTTTTTCACTATAATACAGCTAAATCTTTACGGGTGTTCTTATCGCATTACACACTGCTGTTTGTTGTGTCTTGACATTAAAGTTCTATGCGTTAAAGTATATAATTGCAGCAAAAGGCACAGCGATGAAAGTTGTGCTGGCTTTTACAGCCTTTTACCGACTGGCCAAAGACTTGTTATGTCTACTTCTTTCAGTAGCGATGGTGGACTTTGGACATCATCTTTTTAGAAATTTAGAGTGAAATCAAATGAAAAGAGCTTAGATTTGCAAGGAAAGCGTTTCATTTCGCATGTCGAATTTAAGAGACGAGATTTACATTTCTTTCAGTCAAGTGAAACTACATGTAAATTATTGTAATTTATTCAAAGCCTCATTGTGTCTTGTAAAAATGGTTAAAGGGTGCGCAGAATTGGGTCATCTGGAACAGTTAGTGACAGCCGACGTCAAGAAATGCATTATAAAATCACTCCTCGACCGTGGGGTTTCTTGAAAAATGTTGTCTTCTTACAAAGAGAGTCACCTCATAGTGAAAAACAAGGCCAATGTAATTGCGGGTTTTGTGATCCATTTGGACCGACCAGTTCATCCAGGGGGAAAGTCGCCTGATTTGAGGCAAAAATGTCTACCTGTAAAGCATCGAACTAGGATACAGCATTCTTTGAGGCTTGACTCCTATGCGTTATGAAACACATAAACAGCCTTGAGCCAATGGTTTTGCTATTGAGTTGATAATGGTTATAAGTTTGTATGTGGTCTCAAAATTTGAACTACTGAAACATAATATCCAAATATAGTGAAATATAAAATACATTTTCAAAGAATATCATTTAGAAATGATCCTGTTTAACTTATTATCGTGATACATACCGCCTTATTTACAAAACCAGGGCTCAGGAATAGTAAAAACACACAAAGTGTAATTAGCAGGAGAGCATGATGGAGCAGCAGTGGTACAAATGCGACTGGAGCAGCTACTGAGAATGTCCGTTAGTCGGTCAAAATCATACATTTATACCTGTAGCTAGTGGTATGAGTACGAATGTAAATATAGCTCTTTACTCTATGGATTGTGCTGGTTGTGATTAGTTCAGTAAAGCCTACATGTAAAATAAATAAATAAAACCTCTGAACAGTGTAGAGTGCCGACATCTCGATTTAACACTAGAGGATCGGTCAAGGCTAGAGGAAAAGGCGCGGGGGCAAGGATGTTCGGCATCTGTGAGATAAAGCAACTCATACATTCGAGCTCTCTAAATATGGCAACAATAAAGTATCTCCTCTGGGGTACTCATGCAGACCTACTTCTCGGCTGCTTTACCACCTGTAGTTAATCTGTTGCAGTACCGCACTTCACAACACCGCTGTTGACGGTGATTAGTAACTGTAAAACTGAGATTGTATGTGCTATGTAGAAACTGTTTTTATTCTTTATTCATCAGGAGAGTTTCAGTGCACATTCACCAAAACAAATATTCATGCACAGCCATGGCCCTCCTAATTGGGCCTTAGTGGAGCTAGTGCATGTGGTTGCTTCATTAACAGCAAGGCTCTCCACCAGAAAGGTGAACTGTATTTTATGTGGTGGTCAGGAGGACAGCAGATCCTCCAGGAAATCATCACTAGAGTCACTTTCAGTATTTGATTCAGACTGGGCACGGATATCCTTCTCTCCCTGTGCTTTTTTCTTCTTGGGCTCATCATTCGTCAGGACTAGATACATTTTAACTCCCTCAACCATGCTCCTTCTACACACCTGCTGGCCAGCAGCCCCGTTAGCATCCATCCAGCTATGGAGAGTCCTGTTAGCTCTGTTTTGATGTTACTCCTTATATTTGGTATGCACAGCACACTTACAAGCATTCAGAGCCTCATACTATGCTCGCCTAGGTGGAGGCTTCATTTCATATAACACTTGTCTCAAATTCTCCATCATATTTAGATTAAAGGTACCATATTGAGGAAATTGTAAAGCCCTTTCTTCCTCAGTGATCTTGTTCCATTCGTTAGCCAAATACACGTATGGCGACTGCCTTTGTTGCCATGTAATGACCTGGTGTACCTTACGGAGGAGCTTCCTTCTCCTCCCACTCACCCTCAAGGATGGGGACCACAACAGTATGTTACAGTTCTCTATCTCAAATGTGTGGCCAATGGTACCTCACTGACCAACACCACAAAACTTTAACAGACAAGTTAAAACAACAATATACTTATTATCTATCCTGGGATCTTGGTCTGCGACAAGTCTGATAACTTCAACTTCTCAACAGGAAGCACATATGCAATTATATAAACAAGCAGTAGACATAAAGAAGCACGTAAATTCTTCTGTCAAGCTTTGCAGCCTTCTCAGACTTAAAATAAGGACCATATGTGACCTACACAAAGTCATCATAAACAATGCAAGCTTGACATACACAGTTTGGGGCACACAGACCTGCCTATTCTCAGTCCTCGGACACTGCAACCACCTTCGGAACAGCCACAACATCTCCGATACTCCAAATTAGGCCATGTGCTTTAAGGACATGGGTTGAATTTGGACATGTTCTAGATCTTTTCTGGAATATTTCTAGCTTCCTACACTTCAATAATACGCCATTCTAGTGACCACCAATGGATTCTGGGAAGTTTCCTGTACCTTAAAACTCTAGAGTAATCATCTATCAAGCTGCACCACTGGCAGTATGGACCTTTGATTATTGACTGAGTATATATGAAAGGAGCTACGGAGCTACCATCAGCACAAGTTTTCCATTACAGTGAAACAACATTTTGCTCAACAGAAAATACAGAAAGGAAATCATCAAGTGCTTTAAAAAAAAAAAAAAATTAGTCAAATTTACAAATCAAGCAATCACCAAATCAATGTATCAAATAAGCATATATATCCACTTGATCATGCAATTTCAATTTGTATATCATAAAGAAGATGCAAAATATAATGTTGTACAGAGTACAAAACAAGAAATAGATAGGTTCCCTAAATGAACTTCCCTAAGCTAAATAAGGCATCAAAAGTGGCAAGGGAAAATTCTATTAGGAAGGTGTCAGCATCTGTTAAACCAAACTAAGATTCAGAGGAAAATAAGCACAGGGTATTGAGCATGAACCCAAATGCCATGTAAGGAAAAACAGCAGAGTTGTCTTCCCTCTGCAAAGACAGAATCTGCTAAACTAAACTAAGAAATGCACAATAAATGCTAAATGGAAGGTTCTGGAAGCTTCGCCCAACCAATCCCATCTTTAAGGGCTTAACAGGATAACCATCTTCCGAGAGCAGGCAAACTCCCCACTTTCTCCTCATCAAACAAAGAAGCCCACCCACTGCTTCACAACCTTGGAAAGTATTGATGGTCCCGTCTGATTGGTACTGGTGAAATGAAAGTAATTTTCAAATTTAGCATTATGTAAAATTCCCGAAGTTACGTGAAATTTCACATTACACAATTGCGTGTAATTTTTTGATGTGAGAAATTGTTTTGAGCAGAAATGTCCTTTCCATGACACATTTTCTGCTCAAAGCAGTCTCCTGACTGTGCTGAATTTGAGCCGGTAGTTACAGGTGGTGCCTACTGGCACTTACGTTTTGGGACTAGCACTTATTTATCCTCATCAGACTTTGAGCCAGAGCAAGAGAGAGAAAAACGGACATTGGCGAAAGAAGGAGAAAAAGAAACACAGACAAACAGTGACAACGGAAGACGGAGGAATGAAAACGAACCTGCAGGAGTAAAATAAAGGGAGAAGGGAGTGTTTGGTAGTGGATGAAAGAGGCATGAAGTGGAATCAGGAATATATAGCCTTGTCTGTGAAAATGTTGGGCACCTGCACCTTCTCATAAGTTATCCAAACCAAAATACGTGTTGTCAGTGTAAAATTCTTTTGATACTGATATAAATATGTGGTGTTGTGGGCCCTAGGTCCAGATAGCAGTGGAAAGATGACACACACACTAGTGTCTTGGGTGTAAATGAAGTGGAGGCACATGTGCCCAGCTTCCCTACATTAGCAGGGTTACCTGACTTGTGATGCCTGTGTTGGTTTCGTATGGGTGATTTCAGGGCCTGCCCTGTGATGCATCCTCAGGACACTACATACCTCCCAAAAAACAAACAATGAATTTAAAAGGCTCAATAGTGGAAAACAAACAAACAGGACACCACTGTGAGTTTATCAGTCTCAGAGTCAATCAGCAAGACACCGATTGATGTATAATACCTGCTGCAACAGGACTTAGTAACTTGAGTTCATAATTTAACCTGATGTGATTCAGGACACGCGCACTTATGGTGAGAAGTCAACGACTACTTGACGTCATCACAACAGGATCATGTCTTCAGAGTACATAGTTGGTCTGTCTTGATGAGGCTCCGAACAGTTCATGGTTAGTGTCCAAAGTCAGTGCAGTGCACCAAGAATGCTTTGGGAGTCCTTGTGAAGCTCGCTGTTGCTGTGTTGCCTGACTCTCCAAACACAATCTTGGAGGGACTTTGAAAGTTGTCAAGTTGTCAGTGAACTTCACTAGTTCTCCTTTGGGCAATCTCCAAATCTAGTACCCTTCAGTGGGGCAGCACCAAGTCTACGTCTCACATGTAGAGGCCCCTTGGACGTGTCCCCTAAAGGACTGTGTACGACCTGTGTTGAGGTTGAGGGTGCACCGTGTATGGGCTGCTGCAAGACTGCTGAACAGCCATTGCCTAGTTGCTCGTGCAGGGCATGGTGGTGGGTGGCTCATGGTCAAGGCCTACTGGGCAGAGTAGATTAGTAATTCTCTGCTGTTGCTTAGGTGTTTGAAGGATGATTCTTGGATTTTGGTTTGATAATGGTGTCTGACTCCAATCAGATTGTAAATGCTCCATAGGTGTCAGTGGTGATGAATTTTTAAAGGACCTGGCAGGATAGTATTGCCAGTTGGGTGAAACATTATGACACTTATCAACAGCTGCATGTATGTACGTCTAGATTCCTAAAGCTGCATGTATGTATGTCTAGATTCCTAAAGCGATTTCTGAAGACCTGGATAGGCCGCTATGTCATTCTTCATCGAGCCCTTTTGACTGGCATCCTTCTTGGGTGCAAAACAGCAAAAAAGCTCTGCAAAGCCAAGTGTTGTATAGTTTGCAAAGTTGAAGCATAATTTAAAATGCAGAGTGAATAGCACATATGGTTGGCTGAGGGGATGCCCTTGCCATGCAGAATCTACAAATCCCATCAGAGGTGGATGATTACACTCACTGTAAAACCTCCTCTCTTGGGTAGCTTGGCCTTGAGCAGTCAGACTTATCACATAGGCAATGTGTAAAGCATTAGCACAGCACTCACAATAAATAGAAAAGAGCCTTCACATGTGATGTATGTAAGTAACGTTAGCATTCAACTCACACAATGATCACCACAACATGAACATCATGTATTTCTGGGCATAAATCACAAATATTACTTGCAGTACTAGGCCCAACTGTGTTGAAATGACATCAGTAGTATGTACACTTGGCAGGGATCTTACACCCAGTACACTGATGCGGTGGCACACAATTTCAAACCTAGGCCCACCCTAGAAGTTCTTATAATTCAATACCACACAGTTATAAGCTGCAACTCAGGACACAACAATATCAGAAATATGCACATGCAAAGAATGATAACACTTTTTAGCAGCACCGCGGGCCAAGGCAGCATGGGTAAAACCAATGTTAAACATTGTGTTTTTCTGGCAAGAAATCCATGTGCAAGGCAACACAGCCGGCCAGTTTTGTTAATCACAGGTGGCCTGCAGACTGTAACTCCCACACACAGACACACACACACACACTCACTCAGCACCAACAAGCAGTGCAACAAATATTGGCAGGTCCGTTTGGAACACGGTCACAAGCATACGCACACCTCACCGTAATACAGTGCAACTGATAGCCAGCAGGTCAATTGACCACAAACTGCAGACCCTGTGGCCCAAGCCTCTCTCCATCCTCCAACTCACGAGACTACCCTACACCCCCAAATTGGAGATAACCAGCCCTCCCCCCGGATACTAGGCCATACACGGCCAAAGTTCCAGGGAAGCAGGTAGGGGTAGGTAGCAGGACTTATTATGAGGCAGTTTCCAAATTTCGGTTTGGCCACCCCTCTGGAAGGTCACCCACAGGATGTGGAGCAGAAGCAGGTTGAGGGTAATAGTCTGTCACTCAAAAGGGTTCCATAAAGGCCTCCGGCACCAGCCCAGTTATGCGAAGCAATGGGGGTATGCAGTTTTTTAACCCTCTTCTGATCATTCTCAAAAGCGTCCCTTCAACCCTGTCAGTCACTCTCAATATCCAAGCCCGATCTGGGCAATAATACCTGGTAGCATAATGTTGTCAGGCACTGGGTGAGAAGAGGGCAGTTAGTCCGCCGCACTGTGGTCCCAAAAGGGAACAATTAACGAATGGGGAATGTAGCCGTGGAATCTCTTGCAGTAAGAGGCACCTGTCGGTCACACATCAAACAGAGTAGCACCCAAACAATCCGACTTCAACGTCTGGTGTGCGGTGATGGGAGCCACACCAGGCAATTCTGGTCCCACACAATAAAGAGTTGCAAACTTAGTACCACCCTGGAAATGAGGCACAATGCCCGGTGCGCGTTGATATGTGTCGCACCAGACAATACCAATAACACACAACGAAGAGTTGCAAATTCTGTAACTCCCTGGAAATGAGGCAGAACACCTGGTGCGAGTTGATCCTGGTTGCACCAGGCAATTACAGTCACACACTTAGGCGCAAGTTCAGCAGTGCCACATGAGGTAGAATGAGGTACCAGCACGGGTACGCCCTCACCTCCGAGAGTCACAACCTGTGAATCGGACAACGCCCGTAATGAGCATGCAGTCGGCGTGTCGCATGAGAGAGATGCAGCACAATCCACAAAGCAGTGAATACGCTTACTACTAACAAGACGCTTATGGGTGTTGAGGTCACCACAATGCAGGGGCCCCACTCCTGAGATGCGGGAACATGTTTTTGGGACTCTACACAAGTCAATACGGTCTTCATCACAATTCTTAGTTTCACTCTCACGCCATGCTACCCGTTGGGATCCAGCAGATGATGTGGGCACTTAAGAGTACACCGCTCTCCAGGTGTCACAAGTAGACGGTGTGGGTCACTCGTGGTTTGATGTCCCTGAGACCTCCACAAGAGAACAGGGGGCAAACCAACAAGCGCTTGGAGAGCACACTTCAGGGTGCCACACAGAAGAAGGTAGTCAGCCCAGGCCAGCCACTATTCAGGAAGGGTGCACTGTCCCTCCCAATAGCACTAATCCTCCTTGTGCACAACAGATTCCTCTGGCAGTGTGCACTACGTAGTTCCAGGTTCCACGACCTCACAAGTGTATCTCTGCCCTGCTGAACAATGGCACTAGTATTTGCACTGTAGTGTGCCCTTGAAGTTGGAGGTGGTTCAGAGGGTGTCCCTTTGAACCACAGATGTCTCCCCTAAATTTCCTGCCTATCTGCCACGAGGCAGCAGAATGCAGACCCTAATCTTTAGTGAAGCCATGATCTGGCTCCGAGAGGCCAAGTGTTGCAACCTCTCTTTCGTAAAGGAAAACAGGAACTCTTCTTAGGTGATGATGGATACGTTTATTCATCGAAGGCAACACGGACACCCGCCCAGACCAGCCAGGGAAACTGTCAACCTCCAACTGTCTTTTACAGTACGCTGAGCACGTGGCATGGAACTAAGACTATGTCACATGCCACAAGCCCGGGGAGCCCGAAGCATGCTGCCTATGGTCCAAGCGTAAAACATAACACTCTTCCTCCAGTTTTTCCAGCTAAGCCCTTAAATGGCAGAGGTCTGTTCCAGTTGCATGCCCCAGGTTGATAGCTGTTACTCATGTGCTCCCCAGCCTCCGGTGTGGACAGGAGTCAAGCTAAAAGGCACACAAAGTGTTTTAGAGCAGAGAAATGCCCACTTTCTAGAAGTGGCATTTCTAAGCTCTTAATGACAAAACGACCTTTACCACGGGAGAGGGTTTGTTATTTTGAATCCAATAGTAGGAAACACATGAGGCTGCTCCACTGCATTTCTCTATTGCAGCCTGAAGTAATTTCAACCATTTCCCCATGTGAGCCTATGGGAAGAGCAAACCTCATAGGTAGTGAAAACCAGGGGCGGTCGCATGACTCACGGGTGGGGGGGCGGGTCAAGGTGCTGCAAGGGTGTCACAGGATGACGCGTGGTGGGAAGATGAGTTTAGAAATAAATAAAAAAGGCTGTGTCTTGCATCTTCTGTGCTCCTGCTCTCCTGAGTCTGCTTCCAGGAACAGGAAGCAGGCAGCCAGGCTCCCACCCCTAAGCCAATCAAAACGCTCCAATGGAGCATTGTGATTGGTCTGAGCGCCATTGCACTGTACTCAGCCAGGGGCTGTAGGGGTGGGCATGTTCTTCATACAGCCTGTAATGCAGCCTCCATGGAGAACAGGGAAGTTCGCATGACTGCTCTGGCTGCCCGAGAGGGCCAACCAAAGAGTCATTGCGTACTTGAGTGCAAAAAACCACTCCGCCCCTGCCCTGCTCCGTGAGCAGAGTAGCCCCACCCACCCTCCTGCCTGCAAAGGAAACATGACATGAGGATAACTGAAAGTTATTCTCATGTTATGTTTCCTCTTCTTGCACTGCTTGAAAGCAGCGGGCGACGCTCCTCCACCATATTGGAGGAGCCGCCACTGGTGAAAACACACATGGGTATTCCTCACTACCTGGGCAGTGAACAAACGTGTTCCTGCCTGGCTTTTCACCTGCCACTCGATTCACCACTTAAGACGTACCCTAGGGGTGCTCTACTGGTAGTGAAAGGTCCTCTCAAGATTGGCAAGATTTAGAAAGGCCAGCCTAAGAATAAATGCAATTGCGCACACACACACTTGCAATGGCAGGCTGGAAACATTTAAAAATACCATAGATGCATGTGCGCACACACTGACCTGCAATGGCAGGCTTCTGAGATGTGTTAAAAACATGAGGTAAGCCCCCCTTCCTACCATGTGTAAGAAGGGCACGCTCGATTTTACTGTGCATTAACAGTGAGAAAGTGCCCAGAGCCCTAAGGCCACATACAAGAGAATCAGCAAAACCCAGGAGGTGTCCCATGGGAAGAGCCAACCCTACTAGGTAGGGAAAACCCACTTGGGGGTTCTTCACTACCCGGGCAGAGAACATGCATGTGCACCTACCCGGCCAATCACCTACCATGTGCTGCACCCCTCAAGACTTACCCTAGGGAGTGCTCTGGTGATAGTGAAAGACCCTCTCAGGGTTGGCTAATGAGTGAGAAAGGCCAACCTGAGCATGATACATGTTTGACAGGCTATTCTGGAGGGTGGCACAGTCAGTGCTCCGTCCCTCTACTAGCCAGTGCAGTCCCACCCTGGGTATGTGGTGTTCCTTTTTGCAGGGCACTCACAGGTACAACACCTAAACCAATCAAGTAATCACCCCTTCCTGGCATGTGTAGGAAGGACGCATGTGCTTTCCAACTGCAATACAGTGGGAAAGTGTATTAGTCCAAAGGCCAGCAACTGTCAGCAAAAACCAGGAAGACAAAATGAAAAGTTGTGGAGAAATCCTTTACGAATGGCCATTTACAACAACATATTTGTGTATTTGTGACTGGTAGTATAGGAGAATGAAAGAGCAGTAAACATATGACAAATACAGTGCAGTTAAAGATAGCATACTGATAGATTCTGTAAAAAGTGGTCTGAACTTCTAAAAAGTTAGTAAACCACTGCCTTGTTAGGTAAAGCGCAACTAAAATGAGAAAACCTGGTTGTTACTCTTGATAGCAGTTGCTCCATGCATCAGCCGTTTCCTCAATGAAATCGTTTTAAGTATTGCAGCAGAACTACAATAAAGCCAAGAAAACAATCAGTAAAATTCTGAAACCAGTTTAGTAGGAAGAAGAAAAATGTAATTAATATGTGATAAATGCAACGACAATTGGATAAAGGGACCATGAGATATTATTTCTGGAGAAAAAAATGTAACCAAAAAAAACACTTTATGAATGTGTTGATAAAGTATTGGTGTGTTACCAAAATGCACCGCTGAAGTCTATTGTTGTAACAACAGATACCAGAAAACTTACACCCCATAGAGATATGTAGTGCATCCTGGTCCTTGTGCTGCCATCTGCTGTTTTGTCTCCTCCACATCCCCATTTTCCAAAGTAGCTGGTTGTCAATGGCCTGTAATTAAATCTTCCCTGCTTTCATGTCAGCGAGCCAAGCCTATTATTCTCTCTTACATAAAAGATTCAACAGCCTTAGAACAAGCTACGTACTATACGTGATCTCTTCACCTTAATCTGCGTAGGTCATCGCTGTAGGTGCCGTTACGTCTGTTTGGTGCTGGGACACTCTTTGGATTAGCTGCACACTGTATAAATCGCAAACACATAACATATATCACACCTCATCAAAGATAGGCCCTGGCAAAAAATTTGTTTCCGGTTAAAATCCACAAATTTTGCATTATCGGAAATTTTTTCAATTGCTCAAGTTCTCCATTATGCAAGTTTGTATCATTTCAGCGTTCCTGAAAGATAGTTTTTACTTAAACTAGTCTCTGGCTAGTATCTAGTGTGATTTTCTTTAGGATGTGTGGACCTTGGTAAAATACTTGCACAAAGTACGGGCATTTCCCACAATATGTGCACATTCATGAAATCAAAGAACAACACAGAAAGGTATGCAGTTCCTAATAAAGAAAGGAGACAAGGTTGGCTAAATGTGAGGCAGTGCTCACTTCAATACAAGAAGGAAAGAAGGGGAATTCCTCCTTTCGGAATTAGGACCCTCACACACCCAGCCAGCTCGGTGTCATGCTTCATCATAGGGTCTGCTCCTCATCAAGTCGGCACTGCAATGCCTGATGGGCACCCTATGTGGGGCTCTTTGGCAGAGATCTTTTATTCCATGCCGTTTGGTGCAGTGGGTGTGAGGGACCTAAAGAGATTAGATGTGAGAGATGTGGGTCACTAGACCATGTGAAGATTAAAACAGGGAATAGAAGTCCAATCAAAATTATTTTAATGGATATAGCTTCTATTGTGATTAAAAATAGATGTGGTTCACCCCTGTTGTGATGCTACACGGTACTGCACTCTAAAATAGAGAGGTCGACATGTTTTTTCGCCATCGTGTCAATTAGACAGCAATTCTTCAGGACCTAAAAGCAATCTATCTACACTTATTGTGGTAGTCCGGTATACTAACAGTAATAGACCACAAGCAGCACCCTTAGTGTGGTATCTGTAAGTTTTTGATAGGCCAACCTATAGAAACAAAAGACAAAAAACAATGTTTACATGGACGCCATTAGTAGTCCACTGCGTAGTTCACCGGCCACTGTACAATTAATAACATGGTGGTGAAACAATCATAGTGTTCAGAAAACATGCATCACGCAATCGTGGTATGTTCATGCGTGAGACGAAGAAGATAAAAACCAGCAGGTATTCAAGTGCCCATAATTGAAAAGTAGCTAAAATAAGAGAACTCACCCCAGTAAGGTCAATGGCTCATGGCATCGATTCCCGACTACTAGAGACACTATAGAATGCAGTGTCCTAAGATAGAGAAGGGGTGTAAAAGTTACACTAGGAAGTGGCTGGCACCTGATCGTGTGGTGCCACCACCTGTTTAGGTGACCACTGATTATCCAAAACAATCAGCTCAAGGTTGCAGTCTAGCTGAATCACGAGTCATGAGCGGGGGACGCCATGGAACCCCATCGGAATAACTGTAGATTGCTGCACATTCTACAGGAAAAGACACGCCCCCTACAACTCCAACATCACAGCGCAGTGTGTTAGAACGTGATCGCCCAAACTGTATGCAGTGTGGGGTCGTGATTTTATTTTTTATTTAGTGCATTTTTATAAAGCGCGGACATTACCCAAAGGAGTCAGAGCGCTGTACAATAGAGCTAGTTACGTTACAAGAGAAAAGTGGTACAGAATATAACATTACACAGACTAAAAATGAAGAGTACACAAACACAAAATCCAACACAGCACCCAGGGGTGAGGGATGCACAGGAAAAAATACAAATTTACAATGAAGAGCGAATTTCCAAGAGGGGCCGGAGTATGAAAGTATTAGTTCTGAAAGAGTCTTTGGAAGAGAAGAGTTTTGAGTTCAGCTTTGAAGATCCGGGTAGAGGAGGTGGTACGGAGCAATAGGGGAAGTGAGTTCCATATTCTCACTGCATTGCCTGCCTGAGAAGGATTGCGCCATTGATCTTTCCCTTTTGAAGACGGGGGGCTCAAGCAGAAGCTTTTCCGCATTACGAGAGGGTCGAGAGCCTCCGCACAATTTCAATTTATTTGCCAGGTAACCTAGGGGAGGACATGTGCAAGGCTTTGTGTGTGATGCAGGCAGATTTGTAAATAGATCTTGCCTCAATCGGAAGCCATCGAAGAGAGGACAGGATAGGAGTGGTGTGGTCGCTTCGTTTAGACCCTGAAATGAAGCGAGCTGCTGAATGGAGGATGGATTTGAGAGGGGAGGGGTGGGATTTGGGTAGGCCCGTCAGAAGAGAATTGCAATAATCCAGTCTTGAGAGAACCAGCGATTGTACCAAGGTTTTTAAGTAATTCTCCGGGAAGAACCGACGGATCCCCCATAGAAGGCGCAACTGGTACCGTGCGTTCTTGGCAATAGAGTTGATGTGGGAGATTAAGTTGAGTCTTTTGTCAAGAATGACACCTAGAGATTTAGCGCTGTCGACAATGATGGGTTTGTTGTTGAGCAGGTTCAGCTGATCCATCCACGATTGAACAGGAGGAGGTGAGAGAGAGGTCGAAAGGAGGAGGAATTCAGTTTTGGTGGGATTTAGAATGAGTTGGTGAGCTAACATCCAGTTGTGGATGGAGTTGAGAGTAGAGTCGAGTAAAGAGAGATCGTGTGCGGAAGACACCTTGAGGTAGATTTGAGTGTCATCCGCATAAAGATGGTAATGGATCCCAGATTTGCTTAGGAGGTTCCCTAATGGTTCCAGGTAGAGATTATACAGAGTGGGTGCCAGGATAGAGCCTTGAGGGACACCTTGACCTACAGCCAATGGAGATGAAAGACTGTTCGTTATCTTAATCATTTGGGATCTGTCTGAGAGGAAAGAGGCAAACCATTTAAGCACTGTGCCATCTAATCTCATTCTCTGTTGTAGAGTGTTGAGGAGGGTGCTGTGATTAACAGTGTCAAAGGCTGCAGAGAGGTCAAAAAGAATCAGAAGACAGGATTCCCCGGAGGCGAGTATATGCAACGTATCATCAATCACTTGCAGCAGGGCTGTTTCAGTGCTGCAATTTTGGATGAAGCCAGATTGGAAAACATGGAGGAGATTATTGTACATAATATGTAGGGAAAGTTGTTTCGCAACACATTTTTCAGTGATTTTCGAAAGAAAAGGGAGGTTGGTGATAGGGCGGAACTTGTTGAGGTCGGTTGCATCAGCGAAGGGTTTTTTTTAGAAGTGGGGTAACATGTCCTGATTTAAGGGAAACAGGGAGGGAGCCTTGACTGAGGAAGAGATTTACTAGCCCGGTCCAGTAAGAGAGAGTATGGGTGTAGAAATCATCACGTACTAAGTAGTGCCAGAATGGTCTTAGTCACTTTACAATGGTAACTGGTATGCCTGTTGTCTCGAAATTAAACGAGCAAATGCTCACACATTCGGTGAAGGTCAAGGAATCAAGGGTACAAGACCTCCAACAACAGTCAGTACTTATGTGCTCTCACTGTGAGTTTTTCGGTGGACCTACCGCAAACACTGCCGGGATCGGGAGGTACTGGCTATCTGTCTCGTGGCTCTGATAAGCTCCCGGCTTCCGGCAGTCAAAGGGCGGGGTGGCCGAGCCGCCTAGGATGGTGCACTTGGGCACCAACCCTCGTTGTGGGACACAGGGCAGTCACCAACTTGGAGGAGTAGCCCAGTAGGTATCGGCCGACAAAGTCGGAGTCATGTGAGCTGGCATAAATAACAACGTCCCAGTAGAATACAGGGAAGGGGATGAAACTGTGGCGGCCATCTTGAAATGTATGATGGGCATTTGACCAAGGCTCGTATATATGGTTACCGTGATCAGACAAGAGGCAGTATAAGGCTGTCTGTCCTGTGCAGCGAGTGGGATGAAAAAAGGTAAACCAAGAGTGAGTGACTCACTGCTCCGCCCTCGGTAAATGATCTAGAAGGGTGCTACAAACTCCATGTATGATCCAGATTTGCTTAAAGTGGTATATCGGTTAATGGACAACCAAGGGGCTAAAAACACCATGTATGATCCAGAATTTCCTAAAGTGGTGTGTCGGTTGATAGACAAACCAAGCGGCATGTCTAAACTACTCGGTCCAAGCTGAGAGTCAGTAGTGAGGCTATGCACTAATGTATATGCCCCACTGAAGATAGCAGTGTATGGCTAGGATGTAGGTATGCGTTCATGAAATCTTCATTAAATGTATCTATAGTTTGCAATATGAATTACACAACTTCACACATCCCCTAATCAAAGAGCTTATTACTGCTACTAGAGAAGGGAGAGCCTGTCCAGAACTGAATTAATTACTGTGTTGGGCCCTCACACAAAGAAAACAGAATCATCTTTAACAAAACTCTATATTTTACCACTGAAATAGATTTGTGATACATATTAAAATGGTGCACAGATTTCTGTAGCTGTTGTGAACCTGCTGTATGGAATGTATGACTTTTATTTACAAAGCCGCATTTACTGTATGAAGACCGACCACAGAACAATAAAGTGAAGAAAAACCTTTGTATTGTGTAACTTCACGAACATGCCACTCGGAATATTAGTCAGGTCTCACTTTTGCACATTATGCATTTTGCCCATGTGAGCATAAAAGCACTACTTATAGGGGATGCAGCCAAAGTAAAAGTAGATTTTTAAACACATTAAAAATGGTTTGATTTGATATGTGTATGCTGTAAATTTGCTCCCATCACTTCAGCGTTGAAGTGGCAGGCCTAAAGTTAAGTTTTTTAGGTCACTCCAGAGCCTAATATAAATCTACAGTGCATCCTTCACCTGACATTTAACTTTTATGACACTACTGTCTCATATTGCTGTGGCCTTACTTACAAGTTAATTGTGCTTGTGTGCATTCGCCCTATTTCACCATAGTAAGGGGTCAGATCACATGTACTGGGAAATGTATACCAGTTTCCTTGAGCCCACTGTAAACAAATGGGCAGATAATCCAGCCTCGTAAAAGCCAAACATATCGGGAGATCATACCAAAACGCAAGTTTGTCTACACACATGAAATTCTTCACACACCAGACCCAGGGCTGATGCCTTTTTAAGTGACTTTAATTACTGGTTCATTATCCTACTTCACCAGGTGTATTTATTCAATTATTCCAATTATTTGGAAGTGTGCCTTTCCATGATTTTATTTGGCTCACCCTTGGTATGTAACTGATTAAAAAAACATGTGTGCACCTAGCTTACAATTAGGCATGCACAGCACATCATTTACTAGCATAATATTTTTGTATGTGTTCAGAAAACATTCATTTGCACACTGAATTCTATTTGTGTAAATAAACATGAAATTACACCAGTATGGTGTTTTATCACATCAGTGTAAACATTTTAGAAGGTGGGCAGTGGAAATACCATATTGCAGAATATTAAGGCGTCTGTTTATTCACAAACCTATTTTTGTCAAGGGCCGGTGGACATTCCTATCCAGTGCTGGCAGGAGGGAGGAACATCTCGAAATTGGTGAGCTGCAGAGGAAGGGGTTTGTTTGTACGTGTCAAAACAGTCACTTTTACTGTGTATTTCCAGAAGTCTAAATGTACACCATAGGCAGTAATGCATGTGTAAGTGATTATACATGTGAGAAAAATTCTGACTGTCGCAATTTCCAAGCAATACTCCTGTAATACTTTCAGACTCCCAAAGAAGTCCTGAACCTACTCTGAATTTAAGTATAAACCTAAAGTAGAACCAGTTCTGCTTTCGCCACAGTGTTTCTTCAGCCACAAAACATGCAGCGTTTGCTGGGATTCCGTCGAGGCGAGCCTGGTTTCGCTGTCTTTGTGTCCTTGGTTGCAGCTGTAGACATTCGAGTGTAGTGCTACTAACTCAGAGCCCCGTTCTGGGCGCAGGGGGCTGCGCCTGAGCCCAAAACGCTCTACATTGTTTCCAACTGAGACCCAGTACAAAGAGGTTTTTCTTGTTCTCGGTAAATGCGCGAGGAGGTGGTTAGGGAAGGGCCCGAGTAGTGTGATTGCACATTAACATTTTGCAACAGGGAGAACCTAATCCTCCAAATAGTGGTTTAATTGAACGGGTCCAGTCAGCTAATTCAGGTCATTAGACTGCTAGTTTACCAGTTCAAAAGCTGATGGTCCCTTTGCCATTTCAATGATTACTCTGAACAGAAGTTAATGAAATCTCCTTACACCTAATGAGATTCTAAAGGGATTCTGGTGGAGCTAAAGGACCCTAATCAGATTACGTTTGTCCTAAATTTGATTCGCCCAGCTTGTTTGGGTGATGACCATCGCATTAAACCTACCTTGTCTTGGGTCTTGGTTTAATTGCCATTTCAAGTTTCCAGGCTGATTCTAACCTAATCTTTCCCGCCCCGTCCTGTCTTCTGGGTATGCGAGGGCGGGAGCAGCAGCACTGCCCTGCACCTTGATACCTGAGGGGGCTCATCCCAGATCATGACTGCATCGCCGGGCATTTTTACGCCTGTCAGGGGCGGCTCTAGGCTCATGGTGGCCCTGTGCAGGGAGCGTAGGTAGGGGGCCCCGGAAGAGGGGGGCGGGGCGGAAGCCGAAGGCCGCCAAATCCCTGCCAGGGGCCACCACGAATATGTATTGTATCCGATTCCTCGTGGCCAGGCGGCCCCTGGGGTTTGGCGGCCCTGTGCAGGTGCACAGCTTGCACATGCCTAAGGCCGCCCCTGCGCCTGTGGGCAGCTGGTGGGTAAGGTATTGCTCTGTCCCTGTCCTTTCCTTATGAGGAGTTACCAGCGATTGCTTCAAATAACGGGAATGTAATGAGTTTAGCTTACTGCACAAAGTAGAAAACTGTTGTTGCCTGAACAGAGGAAGTAAAGGAATAGCATTGAGTACCCTGCAGACTCATCTCTCTACCTCCATGCAGTGGCCAGCATTGCTTTATGTTCAACGACTGGGGTCGCCTGGGAGACGCCTCCAGTATTACCGTTATGCAGATGTTATTCATCATGGAAGCAGGCTCAAAACATGTGGCAGACCAGTATCTATGTTGTCAAATCATAACAGTCCTAAAGGAAATTACCGAACAGCGGCATACATGACGCTGGACCATAAATTAAATAATACATGCTTATGTTGCAATAAAGGTCCAAGAAATACCCGAGTCAAGTTTGTGAAGCACTTCTGTCACACCATGAGAAGTGTAGAAGATATTTCCAAAGAATAGGCATGGACCGGTGGCACTGAGTGCACAAATCCAGGAACTGGTATTGATTTTAGGCAGGTAGCTGAACAGGACCTTGCATTAATCTTTCAGATAGCGATTCTTTAAGTTAGGTTTCGGCTCAGTTTTACGACATTCTTACAGGACGTGGGGTCTGGTTTCCTGGAGGGTGAGGAGGCCCTTCCAGCCAGGGTTTCAAATGTAGAGACTGATCTAAAAACTTGTACAAAGCAACAGGTGGACTTTCAGCTGACTCTACACAGTATCTTAATGGAGTCACTTATAGCTTCCGGCCTGTGAAGATCAAATGATAACTTCACAGGAAAGAATCCTGGTCTTAAAATGAATTGACATCAAAATGAGAACTCCAGAGGTTTATTATAACCATCACCAAGGTAGTCAGTGACATAATAATGCTATGATCATTCACACTGACTGTTGACAGCTGGGTGGACAGAATGTACCAAGGGAAGAGAGATTACAGATGGAAATGGAGAGGGGGAAGGTACCACCAGGAAATAAGAGAAAAAGGGGAATACAAAACACCACCTCACTGTAAGAAATTGGGTTATTAGCTGAGAGGGGAGAGAGAGACACACTCAAGTAATAAACACTATCCTTATCAGTATGAACCACAAAAGTTGCTAAATAACGCTGTGCTTAAACCTCTGGTAGCTTGGCACACATGCGCTCAGGCTTAAGATAACGTGTAAAGTATTTATGTAGCACTCAAACAGTTAGAAAGTGACAACTCGGCACAAGAAAAATCCCAAACAAATTTAGGAAAAGAGAAAAATGTTTAATAAATAAAATAACACCAAAACAACAAAAATCCAATAAGTAGAACCAGAGATATGAATTATTTAAGATTTTAGGAGCTATGGTGTCAAAAAGCACAAACCACCAATCGTGGTTATCCGGTCACACTAGACTGGGTCAAAGTCAAAAGTTAAGACTGACCGCGATGAAACACGAATAGTTTACAGGAACAAGGTTTGCCCTGGTGGAAAGTTTACTTTCTAACTTAGTCCTGTTTCACAAAGAAATCTCTCATCGAAGGGTCGGCTGCAGGATCCAGAGAGGGGCTCATTGAAGGCGGATTGCTGAAGTCCTAGGCCTTGATCAGGATTGGGGGCGGTCATTGTAAGCATGAAGAGCAGGTTGACTATAGGAACTTTTGGCCAAATGCATGAAGAAACTGTTTTGCTATTACCTAATTGCAAATCCGGCAGGACTGGTGGCCCGTGGGACTACTGCCTGCTCCTAAAAAACGCTGTAACAAACATTCACAAAGGGGAAGGGGTCCCTTGTGCTCAGTGGTGTAACAAAAGTTGAGGGAGCCCCCTGCAAGGTACACGGCGGGGCCCCCGCTCTGGATTTAATCCGGAGCTCTGAGGCCTGAGTGCTGTGCTGAGGGAGTCGCCTGCAGCTAGGGGCCCCCCCACTCTGCAGGGGGTGCGGGGGCCTGTATTACACCCCTGCTTGTGCTAATGTGAATGTTTTGTGACCACATTTCTGTCACAAAACATTCCTACATACCGATGCAATTCAGTATTAGGAAGGTACGCCCTAAACACGCCCCTGTTACCGAATCGTAAAATAGGGTTTGCTGCATCTGAAAACCATTTTTTGCGAATCGGCCTGTTGGTGAAGACAAAAATGCTTGAAGCATGTGCCCCTTTGCGCTCATGGGAAACAAAGGATAGTCGTTATCAATGTGAAGAGTTCCGTGTGGGCGAAGTCCTGAGTCTATACCCAGGAAGGTCTTTCTGGCAGTTGGATGCATTTTCCATGTTGCTCTTGGTGAAGTTCATTTGCAAGGAGACTGAGGATGGTTCTTTAAGATGCAAAGAGCTCAGAGCCTCTGGTTCTTCACCTGAAGTTTAGTTCTTGCAGTTATAAGGTTGAAAGAGCACACTTTAACACCAACCAAGGATCCAGGACTTGGGGGGCAGCCTTGGGGTTTAGGACTCACCTCGACAGAGGCCAGCAGATGGGGCCATTTGATATTGGTCACCTAGGGAGTTGCAGGGAAATGCCTCTGGAAGCTTGTTGTGTCCCTGTAGCTTAAACAGGAGATCAGCCAATTGAAACTTGGACTCAGTTCTGGGCTCTTAGGTTCCAGGTAAGCAGATTCAGTCTTCTTTCAGGCTTTAGACAGCAGGGCAGTCCTCCTTCCGAGTCTCCACAGGTCCAGGGGTGTTTTGATTTTAGGTATTGAGTGTGCCCCTTTTATGCCCTGTGCTAGCCTGTGGGTGGGGGACACCCTTTGTCTAACAGGTCTAGGGGTGGTCTGCAACTGCTAGTGACAGGGTAGGTAGCTTCTGAAGTCAGGATTAGGCTGGGTACAGTCCTCAGCTCAACCTGCTCAGGAGAGGGCCAACCTTCCCCACTCCCAAGGCTTTTTTTCTCCTTCCTGAAAGGAATACGCATCACACCACAGGAGAACCATTAACAGTCACGTGACACTGGCAGAGAGCCACATTTGGTATAGTTTGAAAAATGCCAACTTTGTAAAATGGCATTTTCAAAATAGTAATTTAAAACCCAGCTTTACCATTAAAGAGAATTTTAAAGAAGTATGACTCAAGCTGTTTCCAAATTGAAGTTATCACATATCAAATATAATAATAAGGAGGCTAGCTTTACCGCAGTGTAAAACCCCGGTGAAAAACTACTTTTGAGGTTTTTTCACTGGCAGGACATGTAAAACTTAACTGCGTATGTCTTATTTTTTAAATACCATGCTTTCTTCCCTGTGCTCGTTTAGGGTCTACATTAGTGGTGACGTGTGTACTAAATAAAAAGGGTTATCCCTGGCAAAAGGTTTATTTTGCCAGGTTGAAATGGTAGTTCTACAGCTGCACTACAGGTTACAGTAGCAGGCCTGAAACATGTTTTACACTGCTAAGTTATGGGGGGGGGGGGGAGGGGGGGCACGAGTGCTGAAGCGCTCCTGTTGCATTTAATTTATAGGCCCTGGGTAGATGTAGTAGCATTTACTAGGCATTTATAAGTAAATGAAATGTGCCAATTCGGTGTATAGCAATTTTACCATGTATGGAAGAGAGAGCACAGGCACTTCATCACTGGTTAGCAGGAGTAGAGTGTGAAGAGTCCTGAACAAACAAAATCAGGTTCAGGAAAAATTGGGAAGTGAAGGCAAAAAAATATGGCGTGATCCTGCAAACCTGGCCGATTTTCAACACTTGCCTAATGAAAGTAGGAAAGGAGTGTATTACTAACAAACTAAAGGGGATACTATGAAGGAACAAAACCCCCACTGAAATTGAGCACATTTTTACAGTGTAGTAAAAAACATATCACGTGGTAACAGAGATCAGGTCATAACATAATCCTTCTGCCACCAAGGTGCAGTATGTACATCTCAGAGTGTGGCTTCCCCGCTTCCTTTTCAGAAGCCAGACAAATGGCCAAAGGGCTTCTGAGAAAAACAAGACTGAAAATTTTACTTAGCTAAGAAAACTGAAAACCCCATTCCTACAGGACGTTTGGTAATTTTACCCATACCCTGACCCCAAAGAAAACATGGGTTTCTTCACACAATGGATCATATGTCTCTTCATATCTTTTTATCGTTGGATTCATCTATTTTTTTTTTACCAAGATAGGTGTTATTTTAATTCTGAGACATATACACTTAAGGGATGCAAACGATGATACTCCTACGACACTATTAGGGCTAATATGGAAGGCCCAGATCATCTCCTCTAAGGCTTTAATCTCTCCCATACCCTCCACCCGTTGGAAACAGTCTTTCACCATGCGATTAAACCTTTACATAATCCATTGGGATTAAGGTGTTGAACAATCATTTTAGTAAGGAATTCTTGCATGAGATTGAGAAGTAAATTGAACATCATTGTCAGCAAAGAGTACTTCCGGCATTCCCTCATCCAGACAAATATTTTTCAAAAGTAAATGAACACTTCTCTGGTGGCAGAGTGTACACACTTTGTTATTATCCATCATTTTTGATAGTCCACAATTACTAAACTTAAATGATGGAAGGTGGTTTATTAGTAGGTGCTTGCAGGTAGCTACAGCTAGTAATAACACCACAATCACAAATGAGGTTCAGTCGAGTTTCAATAAATTAATCCTTGCTCAAACCTTGGTAGCTTGGCTGACGAGCAGTCAGGTTTATTTTAGGAGACAGGTGTGTAAAGCATATAATATCACCAAAACAGTAAATAAGTAAAAGACACAACACAATGAGAAAACAATTTATATATATTGAGAGTTTTTCTATCTTTAAAATGACAACAAAACAAAAATCCAATGTAGGGAATAGGAGATATGAATTTTTAAAGTTTAAATAAAAAAATATGGTTTCCAGCGCCATAAGGAGTAAAGCATCAGCCGCTACTATCTGGTCGCTCTGGACAGGGTCAAAGTTTTAGGCCAGTTTTAGTTAAGTCCGGTCAAGTTTTTACCTTCTGACTTACTCACTTTTTTGGAGCTTTGTTTCTTGAGATCGAGCAAATTGGTCCTCAGATCCGGATTTCAATTTGACAATGCCGGCCTGCTGCAGTGCGATGCCTCGGTGAGTCCTGGAGGTCTTTGTCTTTGTTGTCGATGGCGAGGATCTCTGAAATTGTTTACCAGGGCAAACCTGTGCAGTCAGGCCGAGTCACAGTTCGACGTCACTGGCTTGACTCTCCTCGTGGATTTCAGTCTACTCATGGAGACTGTTCACAAAATTTGGCAAAAAGTTCCAAAACTTTCACATCTTCTTGTGAAATGTTCCTTGGGGCCAGAAAAAGGGTTTACAGCACCAGCCAAGGATTTAACCCCTTCGCTGCTGCGGACATTCCGCTGCAGCGCTGGGGGGGGCAGGGGGGCAGCGCGGTGGGCCTGTGCTCATGACGGAGCCGCTCCGTCATGAGCCACAGTTGAGCTGTGCTCATGACGGAACGGTTCCGTCATGACTCCGCCCATTTGCGTTGTCGCCCCGCACAGGCGGGGAAACAGCGCCGCGCAGGCGGAGCGGCCGCCAACAGGATTGTCATGACGGAACCGTTCCGTCATGAGCACACGGCAACCGTGGCTCATGACGGAACGGTTCCGTCATGAGCGGGGAAGGGGTTAAAAGCTCTGGTATGCCTCTTGGGGTGTGGGACTCCAGCTCTTGTAATATACCTGGTCAATCCAAGTATAATCCAAGTGAAGCTGGTCAGCTGGAGTTGTCCTTGAAGTGGATGTTGTAGGTGGTTTCTTTCAGCAGTTTTCTACCTGTTGCTGTTCAGGGAGTCCACTCCTTATCTTTCAAGACAGGCAAGGTCCTTCTGTTGTGGAGCCTTTAGAGTGCAGCAGGTGCAGTCCTCGCTTGTGCAGTCCAAGGGTCCGGCAGGACAGTACTTCTTCTCCAGATGTTTTCAGGCAGGTGTCTTGCAGCTTTTCTGTATTTATTCACCAATCAATGGGTTTCAAGTTGCCACCCTCTGCCATAACAACTTCCTGGGAAGTGTAGCATAATTTGGCCCAGAATGCACATCTCAGCAAAAATCAAAATGGAGAAAATCTCTCATTGGAGTTCAGGTCGGGCTAACCCAACCCATAGGTGTGGGACACTTTTCCCTTCACTCCCATTCCAGACCCTTTCCTAATCTTATTAGAGGGGCTCCCATCTGGCTGGGGATCAAGGAAGTGGGGGCTGGCCTGGGACCTGTGACATCAGTTTATTTCCCCAGCCCCCATCCTCCTTTCACTGGCTTATCCAGGAACCAAATCTCCTCCCAACAAATGGCTGGATTGTTTCAGCCCACAGTCCTCTTCACACCCACCTATTCAGGGAGCAATTTGGCTCAGGCTGGCCAATCAAAAGAGGCTGCTATAAGGATGCTTTAGGAAACTTCAGGAAAGTAAGTACTAACACTCCTTTCCTGCAATAGTTATAATACATCCTACCTTGGCAAGTTGTTCTATTTATTGTAACTATTATTTTGATACTTTGAATTATGTTGCCAGCTCACACCTGTCAAACTTAAACTTTATTAAAGTTTAATAAAGCCTTTCCATGTTAGCCTATGGAGCTAGCAGCACTATAATCGGGAAAATGACTTTGGCTCTTTTTCCCTCACCGGGGCATATAAAACATCTTTTAAAATAGCCCTGGTCTTGATAACCAGGAACCCTACACTTGGGGCACCTAGGCAGACCTTAGGGTGACTTCTATGCAATAAAAAGGTAGTTTGAGGATTGGAGGAAGCTGCCTTTATTTCTGGAACTGTCCAGCTATGCCACCGGAAAGTCTTTAGCAATGTGCCAGATTAATTGTGCAGTATGTGATACGGAGATGTGTCCTAAGAGAGCCGAAGAGGGGGAGAGTAAATATTTTTGGACTGACCGTTGACTATAATTATGCTATCTCCATGTGATAAATTTGCCATGATGTTTTGAAAATGGCAATAAAAACGTATCCATAAAAAAGGTAGTTTTAGATTTTGGAAATACTTTTAGTTCCAAAGTTGAAGTTGGACCCAGTTTTATTTTAAAACCATCCTGAAAGGCAGGGATGGCTTTAAACCAGACACTACAACAGTGAACACATAAGTGCATTAAGTTCAGTGGGGTCTATAAACCTACATGGGCTTACAGATAGGTTGTTTGAACTTATTGTAATTACACCAATTACCATATACCTTTTAAATAGTGCACTGGCCATGGGGCTGGTTAGCAGAGCCCAGGGCACATTTGGAGTCAGTAACCAGCAATATCAGTCAAAAAATGGGGGTGATCAGGGCAAAAAAGTATGCCTTTCCTACAATAATGCTCAAGTAACATTTTCTGATTAATAGATCCAATAGTAAAAGTGCCAGCTGGACCCAAAGTCTATCAGGAACTTGGGTGAAAGGGGAGGGTTTGAAAACATGTGTGTCTCATCACTTCCCGCATGACTGAGACAACATGTAACCTTGCCTTCAACCAAAGTGTCCATGCCTGGCCAACAGTATTCAGATCGCACCTTACTTTTGGTCAGGCTACAGCCAAAATCTCCTTTGTGTGCCAAATCCATAATCCTTTCTCTCAAACCACACGGGGGAATGGACCTGGTTCCAGATGCCAGGGAACAAGTCATTGGCTGCCACACTTGGACCAGCCTTCCACAACCAATTCAAACGCGCAATTCTTTAAGGTAGCTCTGACCTCATGGCTTGGCAGGGCAGTTGTACGGAACTGTTCCTGTGTCTTTCAAAAGCCAATAAACCATAGTAGTTAAATCCGCAGTAGACGACGAGCCACAGGCAAATTCTCCGACCCCGCATTATAGTGCAACCATGGGAGACACCCAAAGGAGAGCTGTGTATGCAGGTAAGCGGGTGGTGGTTACAGCCAAGTGAGAGCTTTGGTCACAGGGGTAAGGGCAACCTAATGGGGGTTGTGTGGGGTAAACCAGATAGTGCAGACCATCAAGGGTGAGATGCATGACAGGCAATCAAGCAGCACTGGGCGCAGGTAAACACACGCTGGTTTGCACTAAAATATGTGGCTACATTTCGAAGCACTGTGCTATCATACACACGTCTTGTATTTTATTTACTTTGTAAATACTTGTCAGTAAAGTACCTTGTTTAGCACTGCACATGCCACTGGCTGCTGCAGACAATCACGGATGCGGTGTAACTGTCAAAGATGGAGGACAGACCCTCATTCAGTGGAGGAGCAGCAGCCATCCCTGGGCATCATGGATGAGCACACCTACCTGTCAGGATGGCCGTGCCAGGCTGGGTGAGCTTTGCCTTCGTGGCAGCGGTGGCGACCAGGAGGAGGGTGCTGGGTGGCTGCATGGTGCCCGGGGTAGGTAGCATAATGGAGGGGAGAGGGATGTGTTCCCCCACAGAGTCTGCCAGGAACTGAGCAGGGAGAGAGGGACAGGCAAGAGAGGGGTGTGAAAAGGAAGGAAAGGGGAAAAAGGAACAGATAGAGACATGGAGGGAAGGCGAGCGGGAGCAACCATAGAATCAGTGAGGAGAGAGCTAGGACAGCGTCTATGGGGGAAGGTCCTTTATTTTTAAATTGACATGACAAGGCAGCCAGGACTCTCAGATTAAATGTCAGAACACAGGCACATTAAAGGCCCTGGTAGTGGTAATTCCACCTTCCATCAGGTAGGGCCCTGTTGTTTGAGGCTGTCTTTTGGTGAGGTCACATGCTGAAACTCCGCTCCGCGGTGGAATGCGGAATTTGTCGGGAACTCCGTGTTCCATACCGAGCGTGGAGTTCCTGAATTCCGCAAACTCTGCTGACGGAACGGAGATCACCACCCACCCTTAATGGTCAGTTCTAATCATGAATGGCAAACACCAAAGAAAACATTTGAAGTGTCTGACCACCCAGGAGGATCACAGGGCTTCTCTTTACACCACTGAGTATGGTTTCTCTAGGTCCTTTAATGCATGGGAAGCAAATGCAGCTATATGCTCTTTCCCCTCTACTTGTTTGAATGTGACACCCAACCCTCAGTTACTGGTGTTTGTGGTCAGTGTGGTTGGTCTCTAGGAGTCAAATTTTCCCAGAGACTGTTTTATACAAATACTAATTTAACTTGCTCAAATGCTGGTTGGCAATCTATGTTCCATAAATCTCCCATTTTTCTATAAGAGGAAACACAGAGATTCTAATATACTGGTAAAATATTTCACATTTTAGAAGAAATTCACAAATACCCAGGAGCGTCTTAAGTTTCTCCTTGTTGGATGTGACAGGAACATTTTTGATTGTCTCCACTGGTTCCAAACTGGGCCTTATTCCATCATAGTATATGGTATGGCAGAGATGTTCAACAGATCCCACCCCACTATATCACTTTTCTCTATTGATACTTAGTCCTGCTGGAAAAAAGTCGAAACAGAACCTGTCTCAGGGTAGCATTATATTCTCCTTCAATAGGACTTGATAAAGAAAGGTTCTCATCACTACAGAAGCAGTACATACTCTGACCAAATCTAGGCATCCAAGGAAGGAAAATAATGAAAATGTATCATAAATTCCTGAGGGACGAGGGGAAGGGCCAAAAGCTCTACTAGATGTATTCTGACTCGCGTTCAATAGCCTGCAGTCATATTTTGATGGAAGCTAAGCGTCATTTTGGAATGACGTCATTTTTTGGCAGGATTCAAGAAAAGAACATGTGAGTCTCTGCATAAATAGCAGTTCTTAGAAGTCTTTCAAATATTTGTGACTTTGGCCCATTGACTGGCATTCTCATTCATGATCAATTGATTTGTCCTGGTGTAGTATGTTCATTGCTGGATTTTTCAGCTGTATCAGCTGAAATCCTGCTCTGATCACCATCTCACAGGGGTAGTGGCAGGCCACCCCCCAAACGTCCTCCTCCAACCTACCCAAGTCCTTCTGCTACTTTCCCCTTAGGTAGTCGATCGGGGGAAGGCTATTGTGTAGCAGGTTCAAGTATATATGTAACACCGTGTGACTAATCAGGGGAGCTCCTAGCACTTTATATTCCAGAGGGGTTTCCTCTGGGATCTCTGCCATCAGGCATCAGTAACTCCGTAGAATATATGACCATTGTTGGTATTGGAGGTATTAGGTGCCAGCCAGCTCATATTGTTCTTGCAGCTCAGAAACTGGTATGATTTCCATCATGACAGATATCCCCTACTTTGAATATGCCCAACAGGTCCCACTTTTTATACCCATCTATTGCATGTATCCACTCGAGCACATTTGACTCCCACCGTGGGGTTTCTAGTATCACTTTAGCTTTTCACCACCTGGGCATTTGTTGCTCTTTTCCAGACTTTTACCACCATCTCCATCGGTGGACGCAGGTGTGACAGCCTTTTACTCTCATATAGGCGGCAGACATAGCCACCAGGGTTAAATACCTGCTGATCCGCCATTAGCGATGGCTCTTATTGGGATGAGAAAGGCCAGTTGTTAACTACCTGGAGCTGGTCCGACCAGTAATAGAGACGTAGGTTAGGAAGGGCAATCCCTCCCTCTAGGTGTTTCCTTGTCAGAGTGAGCAGGGCTATCCTCAGGGCACCCTCATCCCACAATAATGTTCTGGTGATATCATTCACTGCTTTGAAAAACACTCTGGAACCTCGAATGGAATGTATGCGGTGGGTAGATCATCTTATAAAGGGAAGCCCAGCAGCAACAAGCTCCAGAGCCCTGGTGAGGTTTTCTCAGATAAATATCTCCTTGTCCCTGGTCACAAAGAGGCTCAGGTACTTAAATCCAACTGGTTTCCATCTAAGGGGATAGCTCCGTAGACTACCAATTTGCACCAATTGATGCAGAGTCCTGAGGCAGACCCATAAACCGGCAGAATTTGGAGGATTCGAGGCATTGGAGCAGCCAACGGAGCGCGCACTCACGGGTGAAGTTTTCAAGCTTTTTAATTCCACTTCACCATTTCTACGGGCATAGTACTGCTAAATAAACAACAAACGTGTTTCGGTCTCCCTGATACCTTGATCACAGCTGATTTTCGCGGTTTTCTAATGTTTGTTAAATTCAAATACATAATCATGTGACTTCCTGTTTACTCACAGGTTTTCTGGGACATGTAGTTTTTTTTTTTTTTTTACAAAATTCAATTGTAATTCATTTCGTACCCCGTTCATAGAGACATGTTTTGATTATTTCCATCAATTTCAAACAAAACCTCATTCTTATGCATGTTCAATAACTGTAACACATTCAGGGTGAATCTCTGTTTTTTTTTTTACTCCATTTAGACATTTCCTATTATACACTTTAATTGTTAGTATGACCTTCCAGTGGGAGTATTTACTATAACATTCACCTCGTTCTCCCTCTAGTGGGAAATTGTTTTCCACATCATTGTTGCCTGTATTCTCCAATCAATCAATCAATCAATCAATCAATCAATCAAAGCATTTATGTAGCGCACTACTCACCCAGAGGGTCTCAAGGCGCTGGGGGAGGGGGGTCCGCTACTGCTCGAACAGCCAGGTCTTGAGTTGCTTCCTGAAGGCGAGGTGGTCCTGGGTCAGGCGGAGGTGGGTCGGGAGGGAGTTCCATGTCTTGGCGGCGAGGTAGGAGAAGGACCGTCCCCCTGTGGTGGCTCTTCAGATGCGGGGGATGGCGGCGTGGGCGTTGCCGGTCGATCGAAGCTGGCGTTTGGGAGCGTAGAAGTTGAGGCGGCTGTTGAGGTATCCTGGGCCTTGGTTGTGTAGGGCTTTGTGTGCGTGGGTGAGGAGTCGGAAGGTGATTCTCTTGTTGACCGGGAGCCAGTGCAGGTCTCTCAGGTGTCCGGAGATGTGGCTGCGACGGGGGATGTCCAGGATGAGTCGTGCTGAGGCGTTCTGGATTCGCTGGAGTCTCTTCTGGAGTTTGGTGGTGGTTCCGGCGTAGAGGGAGTTGCCGTAGTCCAGACGGCTGGTGACGAGGGCCTGGGTGACCGTCTTCCTGGTCTCGGTGGGGATCCACCGGAAGATCTTGCGTAGCATGCGCAGGATGTTGAAGCACGACGAGGAGACGGCGTTGACTTGTCTGGTCATGGAGAGGGAGGAGTCCAGGATGAAGCCCAGGTTGCATGCGTGGTCTGTTGGTTTGGGTGCGCTGCCTAGGGCGGGGGGCCACCAGGAGTCGTCCCAGGCGGAGGGTGAGGATCCCAGGATGAGGACTTCCGTCTTGTCCGAGTTCAGTTTCAGGCGGCTGTTCTTCATCCATTCGGCTACCTCTTTCATCCCTTCGTGAAGGTTGGCTCTGGCGGTGGTGGGGTCGTTGGTGAGGGAGAGAATCAGCTGGGTGTCGTCGGCGTAGGAGATGATGTTGAGGTTGTGCTGGCGTGCGATGTCTGCGAGGGGGCTCATGTAGACGTTGAAGAGGGTTGGACTGAGCGAGGAGCCTTGAGGAACGCCGCAGATGACTTCGGTGGCTTCAGATCTGAACGGGGGGAGGCGGACTGTTAGACCTGGCACCATTGGCGTGAGTCTCCCTTCCTTTTTTCGCTGTGTCTCCTCTGTTTTTGCTGGTTATAGATGCTCTGGGCGCTGTGCCGCTGCCATTCAGTGCCACAGCGCGAATGCTCCCTTTGTAAAGATGACATATGAATTGGTACATCCATGATTGGCTTATTCAGTTTACCTGTTAGTCCCTAGTAGCGTGGCCGGTGTGTGCCCAGGGCTGGTAAACCGAATGCTGCTGGTGGGCCTGCAGCACTGGTTTGTGCCACCCACAGAAGCAGCTTGTAAAGTGTGTCTCAGACCTGCCACTGCAGTGTCTGCGTGCAGTCCAGAACTGCCATCTTGGCTGTGAAGTGCACCCGCTTCCCAGCCCCTAGACCTTCCCTTGGCATCATGTAAGCCCCCCTTATGATAGGGCGCATTGTATGTGTAAGGTAGGACATGCCCTGTTGTATGTAGCATGTCCTAGTAGTGAATTACACCCAATTTCGTTTTTCACTACTGTAAGGCTACCTGTTCTCCATAGGCCAGAACGGGAGGTCTGGGCTATTACATCCTATAGTCCTAACTGACCCACAGAACATGGTAGAAAAACGAATCTAGTATGCCTGAGCTCAGAATATTAAAATACATCTTTTAGTGAAGGTTATTTTTATATTCTGGGTTTGAAACTACCACTTTTAGAGTATAGGTACTTTCTTGCCTAAGCCTTCCAGTTGCTCTGCTATTGTAAATGTAAATGTTGTAGACTTGTAAAGCGCACAGCTGCCCCAGCAACGGGGCGTCCCGGCGCTGTAGACCGCTGGGGAACCCGTCCTGGCTATCCCTGTGAGATGGTCCCTTTCTGGGTATCTCCAAGGTGAAACCAGGCATCCCCGGCGTCTGTGGGGGGCCGTTGTAGAGATGAGGCAAGCTTAATGCCCAGAGTTGCCGAGTGTGTTCCTGTTTAGAGTAGGTACCGAGGCGAGAATTATCGAGTCCGTTTTGACCCTGGTCCACGACCCTACCGCGTTGGGAATTGAACCCTGGTCTCTGGCCGATTCTCTGCTTACGGATCTGCCACCTCTAACCAGTGAGCCACACCTCTCCATGTGTGTTGGCTGTCTGGTTTTGGAGGGACAGGGCAGGCTGAGTCAGACCTGGGTTGAATAGAGCGACCTGCCTAGGTGTGAGGGGAGGGGTAGCTCCTGCACTTGAATAGGGCTGTGCCTGGCAAGGTGAAAGCTGGCTCCACCTCCCACTGTGCGTCTGAGGCAGACCCCCTCTTTCTGAAAGGAAGGATGCAGCCTGATCAACAAAGTGCTCCAGGGCTGGGCAAAACTGGTTCTGGCTGGGTTCAGAGGCTTGGGACCCCTAAGAACAAAGACTTTGGGGGTATAAATATTTGTGCACAAACCCCTACAATTGGTATTGCTCCTGGATAACAAGAAGAACCTCTGTCCGTGTGGCTACAGGAATCTGCAAGAGAAGGACTGTCCTTGTGCCATGTGTGCTGTTTCTGGGACTGGCCTGCAGCTGCTACCACTGGACTTCAAGAAGAGGAAAAGAACTTTGATTGGACTTTTATTTTTGCTACAGCAATCACCCAAGGGCTAGAAGAGAGCTAGCCTCCTGCTGGAGTCTCAGGCACATCAGACTCCACCATCAGCCTCCTGTTTCCTCCCAGCGAGGATTACTATCTGCAGGTGAGGCCCCTGTGTGTTCCAGGGCTTCTATTTCTACTGCTGAGAAGAGAGCGCTGAAAATCGTCGCTAACCCCCGTTAGCGAGCCGCTGCAGCAGGTGAGCGTGAGGAAAATTGCCGCTCCGCTGTCGCCGAGTGCTCGCTATCCCCAAGAAGATCGCATCATTTGTCAGCGGGCCCGAAAACGCCCGCTATCTGAAAATCATCGCAACAGGATCATCGCAGCGCGGACGCAGAAGCGTTCGCCATTTTCCCCGCATCGAATCCGGATCGTCGCTCCCTCGCGGAGCGCCATCTTTGTCAACGCAGCAAGATCGCACACGCAACAGGCTCGGTGCATCATCCTCCCTTCGCGGCAAGGATTTCATCGCATCACCGGCTTAGCGTGAGGAAGTTTGTCGCTTTGTCCTGCCCGCAACCCAGCGCATCATCCTCCCTCGCGGTAAGGATTCAACGCATCGCTGGTTAGCGTGAGGAAATTTCTCGCTACAACTCCTTAGCGACATTTTTGTTGCTTTGCTCCAGGAACCAGATACTTTGTGAGTAACAGGGTCGCAGAGACCCCTGCCTTGAACTAAACATCATTTTGTGCATCCTGAACTATTTTTCCTTGCAGCATCTCTAAAGTAATTATATTTTTATCGTATTGTGGATTTTTACTGTTATTGGTCTTGTGATTAAGTCTATATAAAAATACCTATTTTTCATAACTACTTGAGTGGTGTCCATTTGTAGTGTTCCTCATTATATTGCTGTGTATGGTCATAAATGCTTAACACACTGCCTCTGAGATAAGCCTAGCTGCTCGTGCTACGTTACCACAGGGTTGAGCAGGGGTTGTCAAAGGGTGTAGGCTGCTTACTCTGACTTAGGAAGAAGGGTCCCTACTTGGACAGTGGCCAGCCATTGCCAACTAGAGACCCCCATTTCTAACATTGGTGGTCAGCGGTGAGGATCTGGACTTGCATTCATGATCGCATACAGTAATTATAGTGTACACTACTAGTGAGTGCAGACCATAACACAACCACGTACGTTTTTGAGATTTTTGATTCTATTTTTGATCGATATTGCCAGTTATTATTACAATGGCCAAGCCCAGATCCAATGCCTCTGAGGATCTCTCCTGGGAAGAAGAGAAATTAGACACCTACAATGCCAAGCAGCTCAAATATTTTTGCAAACGCTTCACAGTCCCTATCACAGGTCTCACTAAAAGGGAAGAGTATTACAAGGCGCTGAAGGCCTGGTTAGAAGCCAGGGATGCCCCAAAGAATGTAGAAGAGCCTGTGGAGGGAGGAGAGGATGCAGGAGAGCGGCAGGACGAAATTGTAGATTTGGTAGGGGATAAAGCAGTTTCCAGCCCGGGCACTAGTGTGTCATCAAGGGGCCTGACTCCAGAAGAGATGGAGGACAGGGAGAGAGATAGGCGGCATAATATGGAGATGGCTAAGCTTAAATTGGATGGTCAGAGAGACCTAGAGAATAAGAAGTTGGAAGTTGAGATAATGAAGATGAAATTTGAACATGAGAGAATTTTGAGGGAGTTGGAGATTAAGGCCAAGAGTATTGAGATCTCCCCCTCTGGTGGCAGCATACCGGTAGTGGATAATGAGAGTAGAGTGTATATACCTAAAGAGGTTATTAAGGATTTTCATAAAAGTGAGGATATTGGGCAATGGTTTGCCGCTTATGAATTAGCTATGGTGTCCCACCGGGTCCCTGAGAAGGATTGGGGAGCGGGGTTGTGGGGACGCTTTGTGAGTGAGGGGAGGGATACCTTGTTGGACCTACCCCCAGAAAGTAGAATGATTTATGCCCACATGAAGGAAGCTTTGATTACCCGCTATGGTTTGACCCCTGAAATGTACAGGCAGAGATTTAGAACTTGCAAGAAGATAGAGGGTACCACGTGGGTAGAATATGTGTCTTTTTTTGGCAGAGCAATGGAGCGCTGGGTAAAAGGCAGCAAAGTAGAAACTTTTGAGCAACTGTATGACTTGATTGCATGGGAGCATTTTTCTAGTAACTGTTTTCCTGAGCTACGCCAGCATCTGATAGATTGCAAGCTGACTAACCCTAGGATGCTTGCTGAGGAGGCGGACCGCTGGGTGAGCACCCGGGTTCGCAAGGGTCCATTGGGAGACTTCGCCAAAGGTGGGCAGGGTCCCCAGCAGAGAGGTGGGGGGGACAGGGGTAAACCAAGGGAGTTCCACCGAGGGCCCTAAGATAATTCCCAAGGGAACCAGGCAGTGGTATCCCAGCCTCCCCCGGATAAGAAGCCCGTGCCTCCAACAGGTAATCCTGTTCCAAGGAGGCCCCCTACTTGTTTTAAATGTGGCCAGGTGGGCCACAGATACTTTGACCCCCAGTGTCCCCAAAAGGATACTCCTGCACCACCCCGTGCACCACCCCGCCAGCTTGCTAGTGTAGCCCTGGGGGAGGAGGAGATGGGTGCCCCCGGTGGGTGGGACCCCGTAGAGTTGACCCTTGTCTCACTAGGAGACTTTGAAATGGTTCCTAAGCCTGCACTGCCTGATAACACTAAAAAATACAGGCAGTGGGTAACCATCAATGGCCATAGAGTGGAGGCTCTGAGGGACACAGGAGCCAGTGTAACTGCTGTCAGCTCCCGGTTGGTGTCCAAAGAGCAGGTTGTGCCCCATGCATTCTACCCAGTAGTGTCTGCAGACAACACAGAGAGCCACTGTGAGGTGGCTCAGGTTCCCTTTGAGTGGGGGGGGTCTCAGGAACTCTTCAGGTAGCTGTGAGGCCCGCCATGCCTGTGGACTGTCTGTTGGGCAATGATTTGGAGAACTCCCCGTGGGCTACGGTGGAGAAGAGAGCTCACTTGCAAATGTTGGGACTGCCTGAGTGGGCATGTGCTACCACTCGGTCCATGGCAGCCAAAGAGAGTATTGAGAAAGACCTGGAGCCTGAGAATATGGCCCAGGTCCCTGCCTTAGAGGGAGGGGGCAGGGGGCGCGGGAAACCGGCCCCCTTGGTTCCCACGGCCCAGGAGGGAGCAGACCCTGAGGGGGATGCCCTGGAGCCTACCGGGGAGCAGAGTATCAACCTGGGGGACCTGCCTGAGCTGACCCAGTGGCAGCAGGAAGGGGGGCCCACCAGGGAGGGGTTTTGTGAACAGCAGAGAACTTGCCCCTCTCTTGAGGGTATGCGGCAACAGGCTGCAGCCCAGGCAGCAGGTGATGTGTCCGGTTCACATCTGATTTATTGGGAGAACAGTCTCCTGTATAGCGAGCCTAAGGTTGCTGAGCCGGGGTCAGCCCGTGTGCTGGTGGTACCCGAGTGCTTCAGAACCTTCCTACTGGGGTTGGCTCATGACATCCCATTGGCCGGACATCTGGGGCAGACTAAGACCTTTGAAAGGCTGGTCACCCACTTTTATTGGCCCCAGATGCGCAAGAGTTCAGATACGTATTGTAGGACCTGTGAGACTTGCCAGGCAAGTGGGAAGAGTGGGGGGAAGATCAAAGCCCCACTCCAACCCTTCCCAGTTGTTAGCACCCCATTCGAGCGAGTGGGCATCGACATTGTGGGGCCTCTGGACCCCAAGACAGCCATGGGCAACAGGTACATCCTGGTCTTGGTGGACCATGCCACCCGGTACCCTGAAGCCATCCCGCTCAGGACAGTGACGGCCCCCGTGGTGGGACGTGCACTGATGGGGATCTTCTCCCGTGTGGGGTTCCCCAGAGAGGTGGTGAGCGACAGGGGGACCAACTTCATCTCCCAGTATATGAAGTCTCTGTGGAAGGAGTCTGGGGTGACTTACAAGTTCACCACTCCTTACCACCCCCAGGGAAACGGTCTGGTTGAGAGATTCAACCGGACCTTGAAGGGCATGATCATGGGCCTAGAAGAGCCCCTGAGGCGTAAGTGGGACGTCCTCTTGCCATGCCTGTTGTTTGCATACCGTGAAGTGCCACAGAAGTCCTTAGGGTTCAGTTCCTTTGAACTGCTCTATGGCCATCCGGTAAGAGGACCTCTGAGTTTGGTCAAGGAAGGCTGGGAGCAATCTCCCAGGAAACCTCCCCAGGATGTATTTAGCTACATCCTGGCCTTCCGGAACCAAACTCGGCGTTTCAGAAAAATTGCTGAGGCAAATCTGGAAGCCAGCCAAGAGGAGATGAAACGTTGGCACGACCAGAATGCTACTGTGGTCGAATTTCAACCTGGTCAGAAGGTTAGGGTACTGGCCCCAGTGGAGCCTTGTGCGCTCCAAGATAAGTGGACCGGTCCCTTTGAGGTGGTGGAGCGCAAAAGTCAAGTTACCTATTTGGTGGACTTTAAATCTCCCAGGAACCCCCTGCGGGTCCTGCATGTGAATCGCCTGAAGCCCCACTTTGAGAGGTCTGAAGTGGGCATGCTCCTTGCCACAGATGCAGGGATGGAGGAGGAAAGTGAGCCTCTTCCTGACCTCCTGTGTGCAGGAGAAAAGGATGGGTCAGTGGAGGGTGTGGTCCTCTCCACCACACTGACCCCTGAGCAACAGTTAGATTGCCGCCATCTGTTGGGGCAATTCCCTGATTTATTTTCCCTGGTGCCTGGTGTCACTGACTGGTGCGTCCATGAGGTGGACACCGGGGACAGTCCTCCTGTCAAGCACAAGGCTTACCAAGTGACTGACCGGGTAAGGGCCTACATCAAGGAGGAGGTCTCCAAAATGTTTGCTCTAGGGGTGATTGAGTCCTCTAGCAGCCCCTGGTCCAGCCCCGTGGTCTTGGTGCCAAAAGCTGCAGCGCCTGGTGACACTCCAGAACTTAGGTTCTGTGTGGACTATCGAGGTCTCAATTCGGTCACGAGGACCGACGCGCACCCCATCCCCAGAGCTGATGAGCTCATAGATCGGTTAGGGGCTGCCCGGTACCTCAGCACGTTTGATCTAACGTCTGGGTACTGGCAGATCGCCTTAACTGATGGGGCAAAGGAGAGGTCAGCATTCTCCACCCCAGATGGGCACTACCAGTTCCGTGTGATGCCCTTTGGAATGAAGAATGCCCCTGCCACCTTCCAGAGGTTGGTCAATCAGGTGTTGGCTGGGCTGGAGGATTTCAATGCCGCCTACCTGGATGACATTGCGGTATTCAGTTCCTCGTGGGAGGACCACTTACACCACCTCTGGGAAGTGTTGATGGCGCTGCGCCGAGCAGGCCTCACAATCAAGGCCAGTAAGTGCCAGATTGGGCAGGGTTCGGTGGTGTACCTAGGACACCAGGTAGGGAGTGGCCAGGTGGCACCTCTACAGCCCAAGATTGAAACCATCCTGGCGTGGGAGCCCCCAAGGACCCAGACCCAGGTGAGGGCCTTCTTAGGACTCACAGGTTATTACAGGAGGTTTGTCAAGGGGTATGGCAGTATCGCTGCCCCCTTGACTGAGCTGACTTCCAAGAAGCAGCCCAAGATTGTGAACTGGACTGACACCTGTCAGAAAGCTTTTGATGCCCTCAAAACTGCCATGTGTACAGCGCCCGTGCTCCTGGCGCCCAACTTTGCTAAGGAATTTATTGTCCAGATAGACGCTTCAGAGCATGGGGTGGGGGCTGTTCTGTCACAGATGAATGAGGAGGGACTAGACCAACCCGTAGCCTTCATCAGTAGGAGGTTACTTCCACGGGAAAAGAAGTGGAGTGCAATTGAGCGTGAGGCATTTGCTGTGGTCTGGGCACTGAAGAAGCTGAGACCATACCTTTTTGGGACTCACTTCCGGGTTCAGACAGACCACAGGCACCTCAGATGGTTGATGCAGATGAGGGGTGAGAATCCCAAGTTGTTAAGGTGGTCCATTTCCCTACAGGGTATGGACTTTACGGTGGAACATCGCCCTGGTACAGAACACGCCAATGCTGATGGTCTGTCCAGATTTTTCCGCCTTAGTGAAGAGAACTTCCAAGGGGATGGGTAGTTCTCCCCACATTTCAGCTGGAGGGGACGCGTGTTAGACCTGGCACCATTGGCATGAGTCTCCCTTCCTTTTTTCGCTGTGTCTCCTCTGTTTTTGCTGGTTATAGATGCTCTGGGCGCTGTGCCGCTGCCATTCAGTGCCACAGCGCGAATGCTCCCTTTGTAAAGATGACATATGAATTGGTACATCCATGATTGGCTTATTCAGTTTACCTGTTAGTCCCTAGTAGCGTGGCCGGTGTGTGCCCAGGGCTGGTAAACCGAATGCTGCTGGTGGGCCTGCAGCACTGGTTTGTGCCACCCACAGAAGCAGCTTGTAAAGTGTGTCTCAGACCTGCCACTGCAGTGTCTGCGTGCAGTCCAGAACTGCCATCTTGGCTGTGAAGTGCACCCGCTTCCCAGCCCCTAAACCTTCCCTTGGCATCATGTAAGCCCCCCTTATGATAGGGCGCATTGTATGTGTAAGGTAGGACATGCCCTGTTGTATGTAGCATGTCCTAGTAGTGAATTACATCCAATTTAGTTTTTCACTACTGTAAGGCTACCTGTTCTCCATAGGCCAGAATGGGAGGTCTGGGCTATTACATCCTATAGTCCTAACTGACCCACAGAACATGGTAGAAAAACGAATCTAGTATGCCTGAGCTCAGAATATTAAAATACATCTTTTAGTGAAGGTTATTTTTATATTCTGGGTTTGAAACTACCACTTTTAGAGTATAGGTACTTTCTTGCCTAAGCCTTCCAGTTGCTCTGCTATTATGTGTATTGGCTGTCTGGTTTTGGAGGGACAGGGCAGGCTGAGTCAGACCTGGGTTGAATAGAGCGACCTGCCTAGGTGTGAGGAGAGGGGTAGCTCCTGCACTTGAATAGGGCTGTGCCTGGCAAGGTGAAAGCTGGCTCCACCTCCCACTGTGCATCTGAGGCAGACCCCTTCTTTCTGAAAGGAAGGATGCAGCCTGATCAACAAAGTGCTCCAGGGCTGGGCAAAACTGGTTCTGGTTGGGTTCAGAGGCTTGGGACCCCTAAGAACAAAGACTTTGGGGGTATAAATATTTGTGCACAAACCCCTACAATTGGTATTGCTCCTGGATAACAAGAAGAACCTCTGTCCGTGTGGCTACAGGAATCTGCAAGAGAAGGGCTGTCCTTGTGCCCTGTGTGCTGTTTCTGGGACTGGCCTGCAGCTGCTACCACTGGACTTCAAGAAGAGGAAAAGAACTTTGATTGGACTTTTATTTTTGCTACAGCAATCACCCAAGGGCTAGAAGAGAGCTAGCCTCCTGCTGGAGTCTCAGGCACATCAGACTCCACCATCAGCCTCCTGTTTCCTCCCAGCGAGGATTACTATCTGCAGGTGAGGCCCCTGTGTGTTCCAGGGCTTCTATTTCTACTGCTGAGAAGAGAGCGCTGAAAATCGTCGCTAACCCCCGTTAGCGAGCCGCTGCAGCAGGTGAGCGTGAGGAAAATCGCCGCTCCGCTGTCGCCGAGTGCTCGCTATCCCCAAGAAGATCGCATCATTTGTCAGCGGGCCCGAAAACGCCCGCTACCTGAAAATCATCACAACAGGATCATCGCAGCGCGGACACAGAAGCGTTCGCCATTTTCCCCGCATCGAATCCGGATCGTCGCTCCCTCGCGGAGCGCCATCTTTGTCAATGCAGCAAGATCGCACACGCAACAGGCTCGGTGCATCATCCTCCCTTCGCGGCAAGGATTTCATCGCATCACCGGCTTAGCGTGAGGAAGTTTGTCGCTTTGTCCTGCCCGCAACCCAGCGCATCATCCTCCCTCGCGGTAAGGATTCAACGCATCGCTGGTTAGCGTGAGGAAATTTCTCGCTACAACTCCTTAGCGACATTTTTGTTGCTTTGCTCCAGGAACCAGATACTTTGTGAGTAACAGGGTCGCAGAGACCCCTGCCTTGAACTAAACATCATTTTGTGCATCCTGAACTATTTTTCCTTGCAGCATCTCTAAAGTAATTATATTTTTATCGTATTGTGGATTTTTACTGTTATTGGTCTTGTGATTAAGTCTATATAAAAATACCTATTTTTCATAACTACTTGAGTGGTGTCCATTTGTAGTGTTCCTCATTATATTGCTGTGTATGGTCATAAATGCTTAACACACTGCCTCTGAGATAAGCCTAGCTGCTCGTGCTACGTTACCACTGGGTTGAGCAGGGGTTGTCAGAGGGTGTAGGCTGCTTACTCTGACTTAGGAAGAAGGGTCCCTACTTGGACAGTGGCCAGCCATTGCCAACTAGAGACCCCCATTTCTAACACGGACTCTCTGTGTCCTTCCGGCGAGGAAGGAGATGATCCACTCCAGTGCCTTCTCCTGGATTCCGACGTTGCTGAGTCGCTGCACTAGTGTACGGTGGCAGACAGTGTCGAAGGCCGCGGAGAGGTCTAGGAGGATGAGGGCTGCTGTTTCTCTGTTGTCAAGCAGTGCTCGGATGTCATCGGTGGCTGCGATCAGGGCGGTCTCGGTGCTGTGGTTGGCCCGGAAGCCAGACTGCGAGAGGTCGAGGGAACCGTTCGTCTCGAGGAAGGCGGCCAGCTGCTTGTTGACTGTCTTCTCGATGACTTTTGCAGGAAACGGGAGCAGCGAGATGGGGCGGTAGTTCTTGAGGTTGGTGGGGTCGGCTGATGGCTTCTTTAGTAGAGCGCTGAGTTCGGCGTTCTTCCAGCTCTCCGGGAAGGTAGCGGTGTCGAAGGAGGTGTTGATGATGTCCCGCAGGTGGGGTGCGATGACAGCGTCGGCCTTGTTGAAGACGTGGTGAGGGCAGGGGTCGGTAGGAGATCCGGAGTGGATGGAGTTCATCGTGCGGACGGTGTCTTCGGTGCTGATCGGGGTCCAGGCGCGGAGGGTGGTGGTGGGGGGCGGTGGTTCGGTCGTGGCATGCGTCGGTTGAGTGCTGAAGCTGTTGTGTATGTCCGCGATCTTGTTGTGGAAGTAGGAGGCGAGGGAGTTGCAGAGGTCTTGCGAAGGGGTGATGTCGTTGTTTCCGGCGTTGGGGTTGGAGAGCTCTTTAACGATGTTGAAGAGTTCCTTGCTGTTGTGTGCGTTGTTGTTCAGTCGTTCCTTGAATGCGGTTTTCTTGGTGGCATGGATGAGTTGGTGGTGTTTTCGGGTGGCGAGCTTGAGGGCAGTCATGTTGTCCGGTGTTGGGTCTCTGCGCCATGTTCTCTCGAGGGCTCGGCAGTTCTTCTTGGAGCTCTTGAGTTCGTCGGTGAACCATGGGGCTTTCTTGCTACCGGGTCTGCTAGGCGGGGTCTTCAGAGGGGCGAGGTCGTCTGCGCAGTTGCTGATCCACTTCGCGAGGTTGGTGGCCGCCTGGCTTGGGTTCGTTGCGCTGGTGGGAGGTTTCATGCTCAGTGAGGTCGCGAGCTGGTCGGCTGTGATCTTGTTCCAGCTTCTGCGTGCAACCTGTTGCTGGTGGTGGTGGATCGTGGTCCTTCTGAAGCTGAAGTGGACGCAGCTGTGGTCCGTCCAGTGGAGTCCGGTGGCGTGGCTGAAGGCGATGTCCTTGCTGGATGAGAAGACGGGGTCGAGTGTGTGTCCGGCGTAGTGGGTGGGGGTGGTGACCAGCTGCTTGAGTCCCAGGTTTGCGAGGTTGTCCAGCAGGGTGGTGGTGTTGCGGTCGTTGTTGTTCTCCAGGTGGAAGTTGAGGTCCCCGAGGAGGATATAGTCAGCGGAGAGGAGGGCGTGCGGGCTGATGAAGTCGGCGATGTCTTCGCTGAATTGTGTGCATGGTCCCGGGGGTCTGTAGTTGAGGGTGCCTCTGAGGGTGGTCTTGGGGTTGATGTGGACCTGGAAGTGCAGGTGCTCGGCGGGTGCGAGGGTGTCGTTGGTGTTGGTCGTGATGCGGATGGTGTTCCTGTGGATGATGGTGATGCCTCCTCTGGTCTGGTTGATGCGGTCCCTTCGGATGATCTTGTAGCCGTCTGGGATGGCGATGGCGATGTCGGGCGCTGAAGAGGCGTTCATCCAGGTTTCCGTGAGGAAGGCGACGTCTGGTGAGGTTGTGTCGAGCAGGTTCCAGAGCTCGATGGCGTGTCTGTGGACAGAGCGGGTGTTGAGCAGGATGCATTTCAGGTGGCTGCTGCTGTTGCTCGTCTTGGTCTTGGTTGGTGCTGGAGTAGTGCTGGTCCGGATGCAGGTGAACTTGCAGGTGTTGCAGCAGAAGGGTCCGTGGGTGCGTCTCGGGGTGGCTCGGTAGCATCCTGGGATTCGGCCGGCGTTGAGTGCGTTGAGGGTGGCGGCGTCGTACGTCCGGCGGGTGGGCTGGGGTCTGCGGGGCCAGGGGTCCTGGCGCTGGGCGCGGGCCAGGCGCGGACGGGCGCAGACGGGCTTACCTTTGGCGCACCTTCGGCGCTCAGTCGGCGCACCCGCTGCGCGCGTCCGCTGCGCGGTCGCTCTGGGGGCATCATAAGAAGGGGGACGAGAGGGCGGGTCAGCTGGGCGGCGGGAGCGGCTCGGCCAATGGGCCGGTGGTGGGCGGGGCCTGTGGCGAGTTGCGGCGGGAAACTGGCGAGCGGGCGGCTCTGCTGAGGCTGGGCCACTCGGGGGGCCAGGGGGGCGTCTGCGTCGGAAAAAGGTGGCAAGGCTGGCAGGCAGGAGCAGGAGGCGGCAGGAGGAGCAAGGGGGTGACCCGGCCTACATTCTGTTTGCTTCATATTGTTGCCATATGATAACATTTCTACAACACAGTATAAAAAGGGGAAAATAATACAATAAAAGGTAAAGAAATTAAATTAAATGTTTGGTCTCAACATAAAATTAATTGCATCTATGTAATTTAAAACAATACCATTAAGGGAAAGCTTCCGGTTAGAGCAATATTATTCCAAATGTACATACAGTTCCTCGTCCTGGTTCAACCTATACGGGGTATATGTTCGTAAGGACGGTATTTGGCGTGATTCTTTTTGACTGAGTTTTCTCTCTTGGTTTCCACCTCGTGCATGTTTTTCCACAGTGTCTATTCCATAAAATTTCAATTGTTTCCAGTCACTCGCATGTTTCTGTTCGATATGCTTCGCAACTGCATAGCTGCGATCCTTATTTATGGTAGCTCACACTTGCTCCAAAATTCTCTTCTTCAGTTCACAGATTGTACTTCCCACGTACTTCAGGGAGCACGGACACTCAATGACGTAAACCACATATTGGGTTTTACATGTGATACATTTTGGGATTTTCCACACTTTTATGTTCGCCCCTATAACTTCCTTTTTATTTTTTGCAATTTGACAAACCTTGCAGTTGTGGCATTTAACAAATCCCGTAGTCCGTAGCCACTGTGTTTGTTGATTCCTTTCTTTCCAAAAATGGCTCTGGACTAATGTGTCCTTTAGATTTTTTGTTCTCCTGTATGTTACATTGGGGTGCTTTCCCATAATTTCTGCTACCGTTGGGTCTAGTTTGAGAATTTTCCAATTCTTTTTCAGAATATCTTTGACTATTTTTGCTTCTTGTGAAAAGGTTGTTATTAATCTGATTGTATCCGATTTCTCTGTTGTTGTTTTCACTTTTATAACTTCTTCTCTGTTCTTTTCTGCTGCTTTTTTCTAACCTTTTTCAAGCACTTTAGGTGAAAAACCGGGCTGTCCATTTGCTGTGTTTGACCCATTCCTTCTCTTCTGAGCATATCCTTCGAATTTTTAGGAATTCCCCGTATGGGATGTTCTGAATTAGGGTATTTTGATGGAAGCAATTTGCATGCAGAACTGCATTTGTTGCTGTTTTTTGCAATGTACAGTGGTTTGGATCTTGTTGTTACTTATATAGGTCTCCGTGTCCAGGAAACTCATTCGTTCTTGACTAGCATTGTATGTAAATCTTAGATTTGCGTCCGTGGAGTTTAGGATTTCAAAATATTTTGTTGTCTGTTTGCCAGGCAAGGTGCTGCTCCCACTAGCCCATTGCCGGCATGCGTAGCTGGGACTGAAGGAAAATCCCATTGCTGTGCCATTGGTTTGAATATATATTTCATCTCCAAACAGAAATATATTTTTTGATTAGAATAGATTAATCATTTCCAACAGCATTTCATTATGTTGGTTGTAGTGTATTTTCAAAAATATTTACATGCTGTTATGCCTATTCTGTTTTTGATGTTAGTCTAGAGCGAGATCACGTCCATTGTGATCAATCTATACGAATTGTGCCAAGGTATCTCCTGTAGATGTCTGAGCATGTCGCTCGTGTCCTTTATATATGATGTTACATTTTGGACAAATGGCATTAGAAAATAGTCCACATAGTTTGCTACCGGTTCATATAGTGAACCCTTTGCCGCAATTATTGGTCTTCCGGATGGCTTTGCTGCATGCTTGTAAATTTTTGGCAGTAAATATAAAGTCGCCATTTTTGGATATTCCGTTGTTAAATATTTCACTTCATCCTCATCGAATAGGTCCATGCCTTGCCATTCTTTCAGCTTTTTGTCTAATTCCATTTTGAAAGTTGATGTTGGATTTTTTTTCATTTTTGCATAGTACTTCACATTGCCCAGTTGGCGATAGGCTTCTTTTATGTATTCCTTTTTATCCCAGATGATTATATTGCCTCCCTTGCCTGTGATCGTTATTATGATTTCATCATCTTGGGTTAGTTCTTTTAAAACCTTTCTCTCTGCTTCATTCAGGTTATCCTCATATTTTGATGTTTTAATATTGTAGATGTCATGTATTACTGCTTTGTGAAAAGTATCTATTTTGTTTCCTGGTGTCAATTGTGGGTGGAAATGTGATTTATGTCTCATTCCACTCAAACCAGACCTCATCTGTGGACATACTGTTTCCAATTCCATATTTTCCTCGTTGTTCGTTACATCTAGATTTATAAGCGTAAGGAGTTGTGCCGCATCGTTGACTGTAAGTTCCGATACTGGTTTTGTCACCTCCTTTCTGTGGTCTCTCATTTTCTGGTTTTCCTTAAAGATTTTAGCCAATTTTATTTTTCTGATATATTTATATAGGTCAATCCTGACCAGGGCTCAATCCATTCGGTTTCTGGGGCAGAAGTTCAAGCCTCGCTGTAGCAATGAAATTTCAATGTCTGACACTGTTCTCTTAGATCGGTTTACAATTGTTAAATCTTCTATTTCACTTTCTAGAGTTGTTTCTGCCTCATACTCCTGGTCTGAGTGCCCACTTTTCTTGTCCTTCTATTTCTCTTGACTCTCATTGTCTGTTTCCTCGTCGTCCTCGTGCTCGGCCTCTTCCTCTTTATCGGTACACCTGCGGTTGGCTGCTCGTGTTCTGTTCCCATTGTCGCTGTTGGGAGCACCAACCGCATATCCCCTAAAAAAGTCCTTTTGACTCTTTCCGCATTTTGATCTGTTTACCCTTCACTTCTTTCAGTTTATGTTAAGGAGGATAAACTTGTAGCAGCGTTAGATTCACTTTTGGCTTTTTCACGTTGTTTTAACATATCAAACTTTCTGGAGTATGTAAAAATCCATCCTTCTGAGTAATCCTCTTTATCCTGTTGGAATTTCGATTCGTTGCACACCAACTCACTTAACCAAACAGCCACTCACTCACCCATACAGACACTTATACACCCAGTCACTCACTCATACAGCCATTCAGACATCCACTCACTCACCCATACAGTCACGCACACATCCACTCATCTACCCCTACAGCCACTCACACAACCACTCACTCACCCAAAGAGCCACTGACACACCCACTCACTCACCAATATAGTCACTCACATAGCCACCCACTCACCTACACAGCTACTCACACATCTACTTAGTCACCCATACAGCCACTCACACACCCAATCATGCACCCAAACAGTCACTCACACACACATACACACAGTCACACAGTAACTCACATAATATATATTAGAAGTAGTATACACATTAGGGGTACGCCTAGTATGCTAATTTACTTTTTGCAGTACCTTAGTATATATGTTTAACATTCATAAACTCTTACAAAATACTTACACTCACTGGATGATGTCATCAGTGATGTCATCCGTGATATCATTTTAGATGTCATCAGGAATGTCACTGGCCATGTTATGAGTGATGTAATATGTGAGGTCATAAGCAGTGCATTGTGGGGGCGTAAGTTATAGTTAGCTTAGGTAACTAGAACTGCTGAATGTCACAGATTTTGTACAAGTGAAATGTGAGCCTAACTATAATGTCTCTGTAACCTTTAGGTTTTTCAGTGAATTTCTAAGGTTTTTTTTAAATTCTATTTCCTAACCATAAAATCCCTGTAACCTATGTTCTTTTCAGTGTATTTCCAATTTTTTATATATATTTAATTTCCTAACTATCACATCCCTGTAACCTTTGTTTTTTCAGTGAATTTCTAAGGTTTTTTTAAATTTTATTTCATAGTGTAACACGTAACCTTTGAGAGTGGGTGTGTGAGTGAGTGCATAATTGTCTCACTGGGTGTGTGAGTGGGTGCTTGGGTCTCTGAGTGGGTCTGTAAGTGGGTGTGTGAGTGAGTGCATAAGACTCTGAGTGGGTGAGTGAGTGGGTGCATGACTGTCTCGGTGAGTCTGTGAGTGGGTGCGTAAGAATAGAAGTGGGTCTTTGACTGGGTGCATGAGTTTGAGTGGGTCCATCAGAGGATGCATGCATGTGTCAGTAGGTCTGTGAGTGTGTGTGAGAGTGTCTGAGTGGGTCATCAGTGGATGTGTGACTGTCTGAATAGGTTTCCTACTGGGTGCATGAGTCTCTGATTGGGTCTGTGAACGGGAACATGAGTTTCTGTGTGGGTCTGTGAGAGGATGTATGAGTGTCTGAGATGGTCTGTGAGAGTGTGGTGAGAGTCTCTGAGTGGATTTGTGAGTGGGTGCATTAGTGTCTGAGTGGGTCTGGGAGTGGGTGCATAAGAATGAGTGTCTGTGATTAGGTGCAGGAGTCTCAGAGTGTGTCTGTGATCGGGCGCATGAGTGTCTGAGTGGGTCTGTGAGTGGGTGCATAAGAATAGGAGGGGGTATGTGAATGGGTGAGTCTGTGAGTGGGTCTGTGAGTGGGTGCATGAGTGTCTGAGTGGGTCTGTGAGTGGGTGCATAAGAATATGAGTGGGCCTGTGAGTAGTTGCATGAGTCTCTGAGTGGGACTGTGAGTGATGTATAAGCCTCTGAGTGGGTGAGGGAGTGGGTGCATGAGTGTCTTGAGTGGGTCTGTGAGTGGATGCATGAGTATCTGAGTGAGTCTGCAAATGGGTGCGTGAGTTTCTGAGTAGGTGAGTGAGTAGGTGAATGAGTCTCAAAGTGAGTCTGTAAGTGGATGTGTTTCTACAATTCATCGCGATGTTAGATGAGAGTCTGCGCTGATGGTCATGGTAAATGCGCAAATATCATAATCCTCAAAAAATATTCTTAAGGCATATTCTACTTATAAAGACTTCCTCATACACGCCTATATCCCTTGCATAGGGTCATGGCGCATGCAATCTGACCCCTTATACTACTTTCACCCTTTTTGTTTCAGCCCCAGGGACTGTTGCGATGAGATAAAATGGTGGCTATGACTCTCTGCTAGGGTTGCGGCAGCCCAATTAAGGCATTCCTGTTGGCTCGCACATTCGCAATTAATTGCTAAATCGCCAGGTATTAGCCTCTGCCACAGATATCCATATTTTGTTCCTTGACATTTCTCAACAACTTCTGAACAGATTTACGCCAGATAGCTGAAAGCGTGATCTGCGAAGGAAAATCTACCTTCCTGCCAAATTTTTTGTAAGTCCTTCCAGTGGTTCGGGCTGTAGTCATCTTCAGAGCACCTATGAGAATTAACATGGGAAATGCACTTTTTTGACCCTCCTTTTTCTCGGCTCCAGCTTGAGGGATCATCCCAAAAGGTAATATGTGTAACAAAAATCACAGCACACTTTTTTTGGGAAAAGTTTGTGAACATTCGTCAAACGGCAACAAAGATATAGCCAAGTCAATAAAATGCCTTTCCTATTTAAACATGGTCCTAACTATGACTACCTACTGGCGACTGTTTATTCAGTCATTCGACATGGGGACAGGACCCCCAGAGAGATGCATTTCGGCAGTACCTCTGCCTTTATCAATCTGGAATGTGCCATATTGTTGCTCCTTTTAAACATCGTAGTAAACACAAATGATGCACCCAGTTCCAGCAGCACTACATAAAACATGTGCAAACAATGCAGGGAATAATATCACTTTCAAAACACGCAACTCCCAATGTAGCAGCAAATTAATATTCTCAGTGAGTATAATAATTAAAGGATATCTGTGAACTCCCAGTTAATCCTCCTTGGAGAATTACATGTAGTAGACTTAATCCATCCACAATACTTAAAAAATCCCAAAATGCAACTGAAAGTGCATGCTAAAACCCGGACTGGATTACAAGAAAGTCCTCAGCTGTAACAACGAACTTTAGGCCCACTCCAGATTGATAAAGGCAGAGGTACAGCTGAAACGCATCTCTCTGGGAGTCCTGGGCCCGTGTCGAATGACTGAAGAAACAGAATGTAATCCTTTTACTTGGAGTGCCGGCTGCCTCTCTAATAATTTTGGGGAGGTTTTTGTGTGACATTTTCAGCGCAAGCGGAGGCACTGCTTGCAGCACACAGCCCTCTGACAATGCGGCTGCCCGAGGTGCTCGCAGGGTGCCCTAAGGAGGGCGGGCCTCTAGTGCCAGCGAGGCACCAGCCCACCCCTTCTCTTCTCTGTGTGGGGACCCCTCGGGAAGGAGTCCCCCTACTCTGGCAGCCAGGGTGCTGCAATGCGCAGGGCGCGTCATTTCCAGGGCGCAAGGAACAGGGGGAGTATATAGGCCTTCCCCACCCACTGGCCTTCCTCTTTTGCGCCCTGGACACGCCGTCTCTTGCCCACTACCCCGACACCGTTGAGACGTGTTGTAGGAGTCAACACCCCCCTCCCTCGCCCAGCCTCCCCATCAGGGTTTGTGTCCAGGGCATGGCGGCCCGGCCATGGCTGCGGTCCGCCTTGAGAGGGGGGGTGGTAGGGCATCTCACGGCATACACAGGCCAGCACTGCCGATGCGGCCAGCTCCTGGCCATGGTGGGTGCTGGGGTTGGAGGGGATGAGCCAGCTGATGGCGAGCACCCCCGCCCTTTGTTCACCCATCCAGGGTTGGGGCATTGGAGGTGCTTCCCCCTCCCCTTGCACTGGGGGGAAGTAGGGCCACCTAGCTGGGTCGCCTACGGGGGACTCGGCCCGCGTGGGCATTCGGGGCTTAGGTCCGAGTGGGCAGTCCGATGAGGGGGCAGCACCCGCTCAGGGCAGGTACAGGGCCGGCCACAAAATTGTTGGAGGTGCGTTTTGTGTTTTACACTGCCACAGAGCGAGGGCAGCCGCTGAGTTGCAAGGGCTTTACTGGTGGCACACCAGGCAGCCGCTGAGCCGCGGGAGCTAATTTTATGGGGCCTGCCAGTTTTGCCAGGGAGACTTTGGATAGTAAGGAGGGGGGGTCTAACTCGGGCGGCGCTCGGGGCCCCTGGGCTGTGCCTCGGCGGGGTCGTGGGCTTTACCCGGCCTTACAGGTGTTTGCGGCACGCTGGTTAGTCGTTGCATTTGTGTGGCTTCGACTTACCGGGTGGGGGAGCCAGACTGGGTGAGTAGCGGTGGCGGAAGTTTTGACCCCCGGGCCTCCACAGGGGGAAAGACATTGCACCGCCTGACCGCAACTTGCATGCGGAGCAGGGGAGGCGGCAGGTTTGGTACGGCACCACTTTGATACCTCCTAGGGCAGTGTGGGTGCTTGCCTTGCGGAGCTGCCGGTCTCCAGGGCATAGCGAACCGGAGCTCGCTTGCTCCCGGCAATCACGCCGCTGCCAACACGGTTCAGTCTTTCATCCGGTTACCCTTTTTAATGCTCTGCATGCTTTGTAGGGGGCACCAGGAGAGGGCAAAATTCATTGGCGTAGTGCACGTTGGGAGGTGGGGGCGTGTTTACAGTGCGCGTCTGCTTTGAGGGCAGTCTCTCTGAGAGCACTGATGAACTTGTCAGAGAAAAGATTAGGAAAACAGCTCTGAGCTGTAGTTTTAGAGTCGACTGCTTGACGGGAAGACCAGAAGGGTAGAGCCCCGCGCGTACATCGATCACTGTACACTAATGTTTTCTCTACCGTATTACCTGGTGTCGGTCACATAGAGCGTCTTCGTCCCTTCACAGTTGCGCGAATGTGCCTGGGTGTGCCGGTGTGGGTTGTGCTGGCACACGTGGGATGAGTGTGTCTTCAGAGTTTTTGCGTGGTCGCTGGGCAGGTCCGGTCGCAACGCTCTAGGAACGGCACGCTGGCGGACCGGGTGAGGCTGCATCTCGTGAGTCACCATTGCCCAGTGGTTAAGGTCTCGGACTCTGTTGGACCATTGTGTGCAGGAGGGTCTGTGTTCAAATCTGGGTGTTTGTTGTTTTCTCACCCCACTTCCAATATTACCGCACACCAATATTACCCGTGCCGGCGCCCCGTTAGCCCTTCAGGCGGTTGTGGGCCTGAACAACCTGAGGCTTGCCTTGCTACGCTCCGCCCTGAAAGGGGCGTGAGTAATAAGGGACCATGTGTCGTGTGATCCGGGAAGAGGATCACCAGAAGGGGCAGCACAGATGGGGTTCGCCCCAGTGCTGCTTGGCTCATCAGGCGGCCCAGATGGTTGCCTGCCCTTGGATCGCCCGTAAGATAACCCACCATATTACATTACGGTGTATGTAGTAAACCTGCAGCAGTTTTCACCAAAACAAAAATTGTGTGGTGTTTTATTTATGCGTAGAACATGCGTGCTATTGTGGTGGGGTGGGGAGTGTTGCCTACTGCTTGTGCTATGGCGCAGAGCACTCAAGCTGGTCTAGCAGCAAAGGGGCAGCCTTGTTTCCACTTCTTAGGTCTGTCAGATAACCAGATCTGGGAGTAATTAATAATGAATATCATATCATTACATCTTGGGCTCAACAGTCGCATTTTTCGGAGTGTAATATAATACCACGCATGTTAGCTCACATCACATTTAAAATGGAGCAGCAGCCATTAGTGGGTGCGGAAATGTCAGCTGTCGTAGGATCCGTTCTTAAACTGGACCCACAGCCGAGCATCTTATTTTGGAGTCGCCCTATGAAACCAGAGAGCTCCGCCGTAACGTGAATATGTTTCCATTTCGAGGCACATCATGGTCCTAATCCCCTTTTTTCCGGCTGCAGCTCAGATTGTTTGGAAAATACCCATGGTCCCTCGCAGGGTTCGGTTGTAGACAGGGAGGGCGCAGAGGCGCTGGGATCAGCGCGTGCAAGAAGACAAGAGCACTGGAGGCTCCTGGGAAATCACTGGGCGCATCTGCAGAGAGCTTTAAACGTGATGTTTTTACAATCTGAAGGTCCAAATGAACCAAAAAGAGAAAAGAGAAAATAAATAATGCATCTCATTGATATCAATTTGAAAGGGAAGACGTTGTTTGAATCCATAAAATGTATTCCCAATGGCGTTATAATGCAGCCCTGAAAGAAAAGCAAACGATCAAAAAAGGCACCTAAATAAATCTGGGTAGCTTGAAACCACAACCTTGTTCACTACAAGCTGCGACAGTAACATCCAGGAACGGGGGCAGACGGCGTCTTCTAAAATCTGGAGATGGCACGGCAGACGTTCCAGGCGCGATACTCGTGAGAGTCTGAGCTATGGCCAGCCTGGCATTTTTTTATTTCCAAGATCCCGAGAGGCGCTACATTATGAGTTCTCATGTTTCCCTGTGCAATGCTAGAATCTTATAGAGAGTGGGTCCAAAAATAGTGCGCCTCCTTTTTGCAAGGAAGACTGTAGTCCTCCTCGGGAGCCAATGGCGCAACTGGTGGCAGCTTATTGCAGGCCTTGCTTTATTGTATAACCTTGTTGGTGATGTAACCAACTGTCCATCTCTGGTAAAATCTCTGGTAAAATGTGCAGTCTATCATGACCGAGACTTATGCAGTCGCTGTTTTGCATGTATGCGAGGGGATAATGTGGTACTGTTTTAGTCCTGCCTAGTGTCATGTAAGGCTGCCCGGGGGGGGGTTGCGCAGCGGCCCGCCCCTTGGAGGGCGGCCGCCTTAGTGCCACAGGAAGGCACAGGGGTGGGAGGTCGAGTCCCTGGGCTAGTCCGGGGGAGACCCCAACAGATAGCTGTTTCCGGCGAGGACGGGCAGGAGACAGGGGTACTTATACTGTCTCCGCCCCCTCCTCGTCCTCTTGTCCGCTCGTTCGCCTTGCAGCTCGGTCCTCGCGTGCCCAGCAGCCTCGGAGCCCCTCGCTCGCGGTGAGTTTGCCTGTCTCCCCTCCCCGCCCCGGCCCTGTCCCTGGGCAGCACCAGGTGACGGGGCCCTGTGGTCGGAATACCACTGGCGGGGGGGTTGCGGGCACAAAGCCAGGCCCAAGCGCCGGCTAGAGAGGCTGCGGGTGCTGTGGGGTTGGGGCGCGCGTGTGTTAGTATCGGTCGGGCATCGGCAAGCCATCGTGTAAGGATTTAGCGTTGCGGCTAGAGCGGTGGACTTCCAACCTGGGGAACCAGGTTCGAGCCTGGGCAACGGCGCTTAGCATCCTGCGAGTTCGGGAGATCGCTTAATCTCCCTGTGCCCAACAAAAATGAATGTTTTCATTGGTAATGGTGCGCATGAGCGCCCTGATACAGATTTCTCCCCGTGTAGGAATCGCAATGTGATACAAACGTCGCTGCGGCTGCAGCGCAATGTCTCTGCCGGGCACGGAGCTCTCTTACTGTATGTCCCCAATTTGCGAAAGTATTTGTAATGTAACGTTTACCTCCCCGTGTAGGAATTGTAATGTAAACGCGGTGCTATGGTAAGCGCCCATTACCTTCGGGTCGAGTTGCTGTCCCTGCCGAGCCCGTCTGCTATCTCCTGCTCCGGGACCCCTGGGCGCGCCCCCCCCCCGCCATCACCTCCCAGCACTGGGCGGCAGCTTTGGGTCGTGGCTCGGTGGCTAAGTAGCAAGCGTCGAACTCGCCACCTGGGGAGGAGAGGGGGCCCGCGCTGCTGACCTTGGTGAAAGCAACCAAGGTTCGAGCCTCGAGGTCGCGTCCACATTCTGGGATCCTTTGGCATATCGCTCTGTCTCCCTGTACCTGATGGTGTGATGTAGTGTAGTTTATTATGCTTTTGAAGCACCTTATGCTGCGTTTCGCTCCGCGGCAATTACCAGGCCTCACTTAATTTCAAGTTATCTCGTGTGATTATTTTTCTTCCTGGGAGAGAGATCAGCATGTGGTACAGTTGAGGTATTGACTCCGGTGAAGTTAGTGCAGAGGGTCAATGCGCCTGCTGCAAAGAACGTGTGCCAAGTGGATTTCTGAGTGCGTAGGATGTAAACAGGTCTGCAGGTTACTGTTTCAAAAGAGGCATCCTTTTGTTACTTGCAATTTATAACCTAACGTCCGAATATTCAACAAGGAGTTATAAACGTTCATCCTAGAACTCTAGAACGGCATTCACACTGCAAAGCATACATTGTTAGAACAATGATAAATGTTGCAAAAAAAAAAAAAAAAGGGTTTAATTCGGCTAGAAACCGACTCTGAGCTTGTAGTTCTCCCGCACCAAGCAACCTTAAACCACACTGCCTACCAGTAGGGACGACATGAGACTCCTACTCTTTGCGTCCTTTGGGCTTAGGTAACATTTCCTATACACGGAGTCACACGCGCATGATTGATTGTCTGCGTAAGTTGTGTGAGATGCAAAGTGCTCGGACACTCAACACTGGTAGGAGTGGCGCTATATAACTGATTCAATGCATCTGTGAGTGTGGTTATGGAGACTTGGTCACTGTATAGGGAGGCTAGTGAGAGTATCGGTGATGGGGGTGGCATTTGGGGGGTGCCAACAAACATTGTTGCACAGGGTACCACCAACTAAGGCCGGCCCCAGGCTTTACCCCCGGCATCTCCAGTTGGTTTTTATTCGGTTGAGGGGAGGGTGCATCTTCCAGGGGGAGGGGGGGGGGGGGTGATTCGAGTCCGGAGGCGTGGTAAATGGCCCTAGGTCGCCTGCTCTCATGCGCGCCGCGGCCTCTTCACCCCCCGGCTCATACGGCATCCCCAGGCATCGCCTAGGGGGCCTGCCAGCAGCCCCCACCCCACGGGATCAGTCAGCTCTGGTTTCTTCTCCCACTGTGCAGCGCCTGCACTTAACCCCCCCCTCAGGCTTCGGGATCGGACCCGAGGTTACCGAGGTACTTGCTACAATTGGGCAACGGTCTGCGGGTTCACGGCCTAGCCACGCTGACCCCTTTCCCGCTGGTGCATGGATCGGGCCTGGTCCATGGCCAGCGTGGCTCGCTGCGGGTGCCACTGTCTGTACCGAAAGTGCCGGATGAAAAGGGAGGGGCCACGGGTGCTAAGCCAGAGAGTGTTAGGGCCCATCACCCGGCTGGAGTTGCGCTTTGTGTCGTCAATTTTAATATGCTGGGCCGGCACATGAGGCCCAACGGGGGGCGCACGGGTGACGCGAGGGGGCACAGGTAACCCCGCCTTCCTCCTTGAATTCAGTCTGGGCGGCCACCCCCACAGCAAATAGGCAACGCTGGGGCGGCGGATTAATTTTGACCGGGTGCCCTCTTTGTCGCCCACCTCGCCTTTACCTTACCTCGCAGCATCGGTCCGCGCCTCCTCGTGCTCCGCCGGCCCCCACGGCTCTGTGATCGTCGTCGCCTCCACGCTTCTTGTCTGGTGAGTTTTGCAGCACCCACTCCGCCCCGGCCCTGTCCCTGGGCAGTACCAGGTCGACGGGGCCCTGTGGCGAGGATCGCCACGGGCGGAGGGTATGCAAGATTGGGGGCTGGGGAGGCGGGTTTGGGCTAAAGAGCGCGATGTTTGATTTCGCCCGGACCGTTGCGGGGCTTTGGGGAGTGCGGGCCGCGCAGGGGGCAGTTCCGTGCCATTGAGTGGCGGGCTCGGCATCTGGTGTCGATTATTGAGCTCTCGGCCTGTCTACCCCTGGGCGTCGGGGCCCCTGGGGCGAGCTCTGGGTCGCATCCTTTCTGTACATCGGGGGAATGGGGGCACTGGGCAGTCATGGCGTATAGACGGGCATCGCTGTGGCAGAGATCTCGAGAGCAGCAGTGCAGGTGCACCATTGCCGGTGCCTAGTAGGATCCTGGGGCATGCAATGTGTGGCGCTCTCTGAGTGTCGAGCATCGAACCGCGTGCTCACTTCCACAATCCTGGGAGTCGGGGAAGACCACGTAATCTTCCGGTGAGGAATGGTCGTGTAGATACGGCCCTGCTGCAATTCCTTCGGGTCGCGTGCCCGCTAGATAATGAACGGTGATAATGAATCGGGTTGCAATCACTGACGCGCAGGTCCTCAAACACAATCGGTCGGGTTTGTTGAGTTTCGGGGCCGCGTTGGCATTCTGCTTTTCGGGTATTTCACTCAATCTCCCCCCTGTTTAAAGATGTAGCTTTGATACGTTAGGCTGCTACTGTGCTAAGGGCCGTGGCTCATGTTCTCAATCTGGGGGGCATGGTCTTCGAATCACGGGCCCGCGTCCGCATCGTGCCTTGTAGGAGAGCGATTGTGGTCGGATGGTTGGTTTTCGACTTTGGGCCAGGAAACCAGGGTTCGAGGCTAGAGGTCGACTCCACATCCTGGGTTTCTGGGTGAATCACTTAATCTCCCGTGCGCGAATGCAACCGGTGCTCATTTAAAGCGCCGTCATTTCTGTCACGCGGTTCAAACCTGCATTGGAGGCGTAAGGTAACCGATGCTCATGTAAAGCGCCGTCAAACCGTCGCGCAGTACACACCTGCATTACATAAATATTGTACCCCTTTTGCAGTTAAAGCGCTGTCATACCATCGCGATATACAAACCTTCCGGTTGTGGCCGCGCTACTACTTCCTGTGATCCTGGGCAAATCATTTAACCCTCCCCCCGTGCCTCGAGTGGGGTCCGGGTGATGACGCGGGGAATGTAGCGCGAATGTCACAGAATGGTGTCCATTAAAAGAAATGGGCATACATTTTAAATCACGTAATCTCCGTGATGAGGATGTGATTAAAACGAGTCTCCTTATAGTAAGCAATGCAACTATCAACCACTTAATGTAAATACGAGCCCAACAGCTGGTAAATAACTTTTCTGAACTCCTTGCTATCTGAGAGGTCTAGCAAAGAATCGACCATAATGAACACTGCTTTGTATTCACGGCCCCGATGTGACGCTGATTATGACATTCGAGCACCTGAGTGGCCCGGTGATCAAAGGCATATCATTTGGTTTGAATTACGCGCCTAGTGCCTGGTTGTGTAATGTAATTAGGGCACTCAGGCAAAGCGCTCAAATACCGTCGGGACGATGGCGCGCTACATAAATAGGCAACAGGTTGCTCCTGAGACTCGCTCACGCAAGATGGTACTTGGGAGCGCAGCGCCCAGTGCCTAGATTTAGAAGTCTAAATACGGCACTCATGTGGTCGAGCTCGCGCAATTATGTTGATCCATCGAGATTGGTGACGGGGCGGCCGGGGTCCAACAGGAATTGGGGGCTGCCTGAGTGCATAATCACGGAGTATTGTACTTGTCATGTAAGCGCTCCATTAAACTTTGTGCTATGCAACCGGCGCTCTTGCAAAGCGCTTCTATGCGTTCGTGTGGCGCTCGCGTGATCTGGGGCATTCAAGCATGTTAATATTGTACTGGAGCCCCCCCCCCCGTGCCTGGATGCGTAATGCAAATATGGTGCTCTAGATCGGGGACATTCGAGCATGAGATATTGCACTAGGCCCCCGTGCCGGGAGGGGTGATTTAAATACGGTGCTCACGTAAAGCGCTCCAATACCTTCAGGTCGATCTCGCGCTATATAAATATGCAACATGTAGTGGCTGGCTGCCTAGAAAGCAGATGCTTGATGCAGGGATTGCATTGTTCACAAGAATTTTGCGCCAATACTTTCGGGTCGAGTCTGCGCTATATAAATATGCAAGCCGTAACTGCTGGCTGCCTATATGGCAGATACATGTGCATGCATTATGCGATTACGGCCCTTACTAAACCCCCCCCCGCACCTCAATTGTTATTCTGGTGCGTAGTGGTGATGACATTCGCATATCACGTGAAAGGTCCCCGGTTCGTGACCGGTCGGAAACACTTTAATCCCTCCGTTGGGTCCAGGTGGGCCTTCGTGGATGAGGGCCGCCGACTGCGCTGCCGCCAATGGGCGAGAATGCGGGCGGCGAGTTGCAATGGATGCGCTGCCACCGAATGCGTGAATGTGTCATATAAACACGTGTCCAGCTGTGAGGAACTGTTGCTCATCTCAAAGGTAAATTAAGGCACTCGGGGGGGATTTCTCGTTTAAATGCGGGGGCCGGGGACATTTGAGCGGGTATACGGGATTGAGCACCAGTGCCCTGTGTGAAAGTGAATGCGAGACTTAAGTAAGGCGCCATTATACCTCGTGTCGATTTTCGCGTTCAACCGCGATTGAGGTACTGAGTTACCAGTGCCCTGGGTAGGGTCAATACGATGCTCATACGCGTGCAAAGTAAATGAATGGGGGTTCGACGGCAAAGAAGCCGCACACCCTGCGCCAGGGGAGCCGTGAGGAGATTAGCGTCGGTTCACGGCCCTTATACACTAGCACTGCAAGGCTGGGGGCTGCCTGGGTCCCCGCTGTTCGCGGGCGGTGCAACACCTGTGGCGTGCTGGGTTCGTGCTCAACAGGAGCAAGGGAATTGCATTTTGTTCCATCAGGGTACGGGGACCGTCTATAGCACCAGATACTGTAAGCTGCCATTTTCGCCCTGGGTGGGGTGTCAATGTCATCCACTTTGCAGCCAGACCCTGTGCAGGCAAAGCAAAGGCATACTTGCGATGGTGCAACGGGCACTCAGCAGTGGAGTTAGATGCCATCATACCCCGGTATGACGCAGTGTTGAAACATAGGTTGTGGCCATACACGACCAGGCACTCTAGGGCAGCTGGGGCGGGGGTGTGCCAGTGCCAAGAGGGTGCGGGTTGCCTTGGTAGGGCTGCTGGCTTGGAGGGAGCACTACTCTGATTGCCACAAGGGCACGTCTTGTTTCATAGAAGGCTGAATTGTTAATTTTATGGCATGGTGCCAGTTGCTTTAGTTATGCGCACGTTTCTTGGCAGTATCAGAAACATTCAGAACGCAATGCTGGTGGTTAGCCTGTTGTCATGCTGTTCAGAGGTATTTTTAACTCAGGCATGGCCAAGCATGGGTTATAGGCCGGTGGTCTGCCCTGGGTTTCCTGTTAACAGGCAGGTGAAGCAGCAGAACTTGGAGGGCCTTGGGTTTGACCGCTGGAAACTAGGGCGGAGCATGGTTGCTCACTTAGTAGCCCGCCCTTGAGTTCGACGAAACAGTTACCTGTGATGCAAGTATCGGTTCCGGGTAACTTCTCCCGCCCTCCAGCACTGGCTGGCAGCCATGCAGGTTGTGGAAGTGGCCTTCAAACAGGGGCGTATGGTCCATATGATCAAGGGAAACACCGGGTTAACACTTGGGCTACTAATCAGCGGGAGAACAATTGGCTTTCCCAGTATTCAATTAGAGAAGCATTTTACACGTTGTTCTCCTCTGTGGTCACCCTGACCTGTCCCTCCCTGGTATACTAGCAAATTTTGGGAGGGCAAGGCTTTACATTTGATGGTGACTGGTGGAATACGATGGGCGTACTCCAACGGAGTGAAAGAGGAAGCAAGGCGGGCTTGTCAACTCTTACCTCCTCCCGCATGGGCTCTGCCAGGCAGGAGTGTCTTGTCAAAGGGATTGTTCTGTAGCCATGCAAAGGCAACTTTGGACCTTCGCTTATTTTAGGTTTAAGGTCATTTCAGTCAAATCCACAGGAGAGTTTACAAAGGATGGGGGAATCTGTCCTGATGGTGCACGCTGGCCGCCGGCCCGGTTGGGCGTAGACTTGTTTTGGCTGGACCTGGGAGAAGCCCGTTATCAGTAGGCTGTAGGTATGAAGGCCTATCGGGAGCCATGCGCAGTTGCGCAGAGCAAAGAGGTCTTGGCTTCATCAGGCATGGTCTTATACACGCCAAGTCCACAGGGTGCCTGGAGGGAGATGGGGTGCACCTCTCTAGTTTAGGCATGGACCTTTTCCTACTGGACCTAGGGGAAGCTTGGGCTGCAGCAGGTTGTAAGTAAACAGGTTTACCTTGGTGGGGGGCCCTGGTAGTGACGGTGGCCACTCCCAAGGCTGTGGAGGAGTTACAGGGCGATCCAGGGTCTGCACATACCAAGGGGTATAGCATGCAGCAGCACCGCGGGGTGCTAAGCCAGGATATCCAGGGATGTTTAGCGGGTCCCCTGGAAGAACGACGGCGCCCCGTTAACCGAAAGGCGGTTGTGGGTCTGAGCAACCGGGGGCTGCCATGTATGCTCCGCCCACCCATCACAGGGGGGCGTGTGAAGCATGTGGACTGGTGGTCCACGGATGGGAGGGGTGGACCCTCCCAATATTTGGTATACACCAGTTGGCGTTGCCATGGTGACTCTAGGCTTATCAGACGGGCAGGCGGCATAGGGCTGGCCTGCCCTGGGATCGCCCGTAAGATAACCCACCTTGTTTGCATATTGGTTATGCTAATAAACCTGCAGCAATATTTCTCCACTTACATTAGTGTCGTGTGTTTTATTTATGTACTTATGTGCTTTGTGATAACTGTTGCCGATATTGGCACTATTGCTGCTGCCTTACTCTCATTGTGTCGGTCTATGAAGCCCAGGTTGTTCTGTATCAGGGTTGTAGACATCAATGGTAGATGGAGCAAAATGTGTGTGTTCCCCACTGGTTTATAAGCGAGTTCCATCTCTCCGCCCGTGGCGTGCAGGAAGAGACACTTATGAAAGGCTGGGCCAAGGACATGGCCTCTTGAAACCACTGGAGACAAAGGAACGTGCTTGGTGCCCATCCACAGTATGCTGCATTCAGCTCGGAAAGGTCAGCGCGAACAGCAACAACACTGTGCTTCTGAGACTGTACATACTAAACTAGGCTGTACCAACTGAAGAACGCTCTTGCGCTGGGTTGACTGAGTCTAGATTGTCAGAAGTCAACATCCATGTGGCTACTGGTCTAGCACCAAGCGCAACAACTTTGGGATATAAACTGGCCCGTGAGACAAAAGTATCAGTTCAAATTTTGCTTCATGAGAGCTCTCTCCAGCAGCTCAGTGGAAGGGTCAGACCAGGGCAGGATTCCCGTGGCAATTTATAGGCAGGCATAGGCCTTAGTATTGAGGAATAATCTGCAATCGCTGCAGCTAAAACGATGATAGAAACTGAAAAGCACACTGATTCCAGGATGAAGACCAGCAGGATAGGGAATGCCCAAGGCTAAAACATTCCAGATTAAGTGATCCAACATTCTAAATGACTTCTAAGCAAATCTTGCTATCCTTAAGCAGGGGTCCACAAAACGATGGCAGGAGGCAGAACACGGCAGACATTTCGGAGAGAATATGTCCTGTGCTAGATTCTGGATTAGTTCTGGACTACCACCATACACTGCCTTGTAAATCAGGCATCTCACTTTAAATCACAAGCACTTCTGCATGAAGAGCCAATAGATTATGTCTAGACTATATATATATATATATATTCACTGAAAAAACCATAGGTTTCACACACGTTATAGTTAGGTATTAGCATTTAAAAAACCTTGCAAATTCACTGAAAAAACCATAGGTTTCACACATGTTATAGTTAGCGGAAATTTTACTGATAAAAAACCAATGAAATTCCCCCGTTATAGTTACTGCAGGCAACTATAACTCACGCGACCGCAATCCTCTGCTGATGCTAATACTGTATTTAGACACTTATTTGCCCATGTCTTCTTCCATACATTTTTAGCTATACATATATTACAAATATTTTTTTTTCATAAAGACACATATGTCATCAGCAGAAGATTGCGGTCGCGTGAGTTATAGTTGCCTGCAGTAACTATAACGGTGGAATTTCATTGGTTTTTTATCAGTAAAATTTCCGCTAACTATAACATGTGTGAAACCTATGGTTTTTTCAGTGAATTTGCAAGGTTTTTTAAATGCTAATTCCTAACTATAACGTGTGTGAAACCTATGGTTTTTTCAGTGAATTTGTACGGTTTTTTAAATGCTAAGTTACTTTACGCCATTCGTGGCGTGCGCGCCCACTTAACGCAGTTCGTTCTGTGCGCGCACGGTGCGCTTCGCGCACCGTGCGCGCACAGTGAGCACGCGGTGCGCTTTGCGCACCGCGCGCCCACTTTACGCAGTTAGTGCCATGCACGCACGGTGGTCACGCGGTGCGCTACGCGCACTGCGTGCCCACGTTACGCTAGATGGGCCATGTACGCACGATGCGCTTCGCGCACCATGCGCACATGGAGGACATATGATGCACTTCGTTTTGAAAGGTAATATTTTAATTTTTCGTATATTTTATAAGCCATGCACACGGGGTGGAGAGAGTGTGGATAATTTTTTTTTTAAATTTTTTTTAATTAAAATGTTAGTTTTTTTCAGCTGTGATAAGCCATGCACAATTGGTGACCTTCGACCACCAATTGCACACGGGGTGCAGAGAGTGTGGATGATGTTTTTTTTAAAATTATTTTTTACCGTACGCGTACGGTAAGCGTAATCGGCGAAATTACCGAAAAAATAAAAATTCCGTTTTTGGCCTTGGAGGATCTTTGGGGACTCCCTCAACATGCCTATGTGTGTGGGAGCTGTCTAAACAGCCCCTTTACATGTTTTTGGGCTTTAAATTTTAAAAATCGCTCTCAGTGCGAGAGAGAAAATGGCGGCCGCAGCTTCCTGGTTTCGGCCGATTCGAATGTTTACTAAGATCTAAGAGCCAATCAGAATCGCGCTCGCGCACGCCACCGTACGCGTACGGTAAGCGTACCGTAAGCGCACCGTAAGCTGGCTCAGATATATATATTGATTTAAAGGCTATTTTCTCAGAATCTACTGAACAGATTTACACCAAACCTACAAAAGGCACTTCCTTGACCTGAGGACTACCTCTCTGCCAAATTTCTAGTAATTCTGTTCAGCCGTTCGGGCTGTAGCCCTGTCTAAAGGTCCTATGGAAAAATGCATGGGAAAAACGCGTTTTGGGACCCCCCTTTTATCTCAGCCCCCGCTTGACGAATCCCCCCGAGACTTTCAGGGTAGGAGCGGAGCGTAGCGCCCCACCTATTTTGAAAAATTCGCGAGGATTCGTCAACCGGTGCAAAAGTTATTCAAAATAGAATGTTGCGGATTTCCTATGGAAACGTGGTCCTAACTATAACTACCTACTGGCGACCGCCAGTAGGTAATACATATATATATATATATATATATATATATATATATATATATATATATATATTACCTTTCCACAGTTTGTCCCCAAACAAGTGCACTCCTCACTGGGACCAATATACGGCTCGGCAGGGCAAAGGTAAGCAGGTATCCTCCTAAATGATAAATGCCCAACGCGTTTCAGAATTAATTTCCTTGATCACGGGCAGCAGCATGATAGAAAATCTCACGAGACTGCATTGCACTGTTTTTTCATCCACTTTATTCAATCTCGAGTGAGAGTCACATGTTCAACAGTGCATGCTGGTAAATACAGTCCAAAAGGTGCAAAACTCATAGTATAATGCTGCTTAAATGTCATTAAATATAACTCACACCCTTGATACGGTGGAAGAGACCATACGCCTTCGTTCTGCCAACATCAGAGCGTCCCAGGAGTTTGTTGGGGACAAACTGTGGAAAGGTAATAATACGGCTGGTCCGGCCGGAAGAGCACCACTGCTGGTTACTTACGGCGGGTCTGCAGCTTTGAGATTGCAAAGCAATGCGGACTCCTGGGACGCTCTGATGTTGGCAGAACGAAGGCGTATGGTCTCTTCCACCGTATCAAGGGTGTGAGTTATATTTAATGACATTTAAGCAGCATTATACTATGAGTTTTGCACCTTTTGGACTGTATTTACCAGCATGCACTGTTGAACATGTGACTCTCACTCGAGATTGAATAAAGTGGATGAAAAAACAGTGCAATGCAGTCTCGTGAGATTTTCTATCATGCTGCTGCCCGTGATCAAGGAAATTAATTCTGAAACGCGTTGGGCATTTATCATTTAGGAGGATACCTGCTTACCTTTGCCCTGCCAAGCCGTATATTGGTCCCAGTGAGGAGTGCACTTGTTTGGGGACAAACTGTGGAAAGGATATATATATATATATATATATATATATTTCATCATTTCACAACAGGATTCGTTTCCGGGATCCATCTCCCATAGTCAGGTGGCGTGTTGTACTCGGCCAATCCCACCGCCGAGTTTAGATTCAATAAAGTTTTCAGCTCCAGTAAGCAAAACACGCACTCAGAAAGGTACAGCTCGTTGGCGATTTATTCACAAGGTAACGCTACGCGTTTCAGCACAGAAGTGCCTTGATCACACGTTAAACCTTCTACCAATCAGAAACATCTTATGTACAAACACCAGGACTGGTCAATTGAAAACAACATAGTGGAAGGACACTCGCAAGAGAAATAATGATTCGGCCATATTGAAATGGTTCCTTTCCATTGAATCCCTATTGCATCATAGAGATATGTAATACAGAACAATGAGTCCGATAAATCAAGTGAAACATCCGGACTACATCTGATACGAAAAATACAAAAATTACAAGAATAACAAGATATGCGCATACTAAGTAATATCGCATATATGCATCAGAAACAACATTGTACTCGGTCTAGTGCCCGAAAGGAATCAGTATCTGTAATACAAAAATTGATCAAGCCCAATGGCGAGTAACTAACGTGTCCAATATCAATAAGGTGATCCCGATGGGTGTGACTGGGGATGTTCCAACATGGTAATTAGAGTGCATCTAGATCCAAGGATCAAGATAATTTCCAACGAAAAAAGGGAGGAAAAAAGGGGGGTAAAAATAACAAAAGTGACAAAGTGTATCTTAGCTTTATCGTGGTGAAGTGATAGTCTTCTATTCAGTTCAGAATGTGAAGATCAGTGCAGTGCTCAGGTTTTCTAAGGAGTGACGTGCCCCCGGCTGACTCCTAGAAAGAAGTGACAAAAACATTGATTAAAATGGATTAAAAACAATATCATTAGTTAATAATTAGCAAGAACAATCAGAAAACAATCAAGCATCAGGACATGAAGGTTTACCCTGGACAACTAAGGACAGTAACTGGATGAATTAATCAGTATGTAGATGGGTTGCAAGTTCCTCGTCCAAATTATGCCCCCCCGGGAATTTGGTCTCTAATTCCAATATCCATTTAGATTCTCTAATTCTGAGGGCAAGTTCTCGATTCCCTCCACGCCTACCCACATTGACCTGTTCAATCGCATAGTATCTCAATAGATCGCTATTTGATTGGTGTACATTTTGGAAATGTCTAGCAATGGGATATTTGGGGTCTTTGTTATAGATGGCTCTCAAGTGTTCCTGGACTCTCTTTTTGGCCATGCACGACGTGCTGCCCACATACTTTTTTTGACAAGGACATTCCAAAATGTAGATTACATAGGTGGAGCTACAAGTAAGAAATTGTCTGATCTGTTTTTTTGTTTGTGTCCCTGGTATTGCAAATTCTTTAACCATCACACTAGACCGGCAGGCCCTACAATGTCCACATGGATAAAATCCACTAAGTCCTTGGATATGTTGGCCCCTTTTATCAGTGATGTCACTTTTCACCAACATGTCCCTAAGGTTGCGACCTCTTCTGTATGTTATGAGTGGTCTATTGGTCAATTTTGGGCCTAAGATGGTATCTGATTTTAAAATTTTCCAATTATCGGCCACTATTTTTTGGACTTGTTTAGATTTTTGGTTGTAGGTAGTTATTATTCTAGGTGGTTGTGATGAGACAATGGGTTTGGGTGTAGGGTTCAGGGTCTCTGATCTCTGGATGATCGATGCTTTGGAAAGGGCTTTAGTCAGTACCCACTCAGGGTATCCCCTGTCCCGAAACCGTTGGAGTATGTTACTACTCTCGTGTGTGTAATCTGTCTCTTTAGTGCAATTTCTTTTAGCTCTTAAGAGCTCCCCATAAGGGATGCTCCATTTGAGTGATTCAGGATGGGAGCTCAAGGCATGGAGAAGGCTGTTGCCAGCCGTGTCCTTTCTATGGAGTTTGGAAGTGAGTCTACCCTCTTGGATCGTGATGCTAGTGTCCAAGAAATCCACATGATGTTCACTAATGTTGTATGTCAGAAGTATATTATAGCTGTTTTGGTTGAGCTTTGCAATGAAGCTAACAGCCTCTTCCATGGTGCCCTGCCAGATGACAAAAAGGTCATCAATGTATCTTGACCAAAATTGTACCTTTGTAAAATGCTCTTTGAGATCTTCATTAGACCTAATTTCTTCTTCCCACTTCCCCAAAAATAAATTCGCGAAGTTAGGAGAAAACGCCGAACCCATGGCAGCGCCACGGATTTGCTTAAAAAAGGTTCCGTCAAACATAAATATATTATTACGTAGACAGAGTTTCATCATCTCTATAAGCATAGCAGTATGGTCTCTAAATCCTATTTCACGATTTTTTAAAAAATAGTAACAAGCCTCCATACCCTGGGTATGATCAATAACAGTGTAGAGGGCACTGACATCCATTGTGATAAGCATGGAACCTTCAGACAATGTAATGGTCTCAATTTTTTTCAGAAAATCAGTAGTGTCCTTGATGAAGGAAGGGAGTTGGAAAACATATTCTTTTAGGAAGTGATCTACGTACACTGACAGATTTTCGTTGACACTTCCTATGGAAGATATGATGGGTCTGCCTGGGGGTTCTAAGAGGTTTTTATGAACTTTAGGCAGTAGATAGAAAATAGGGAGTTTAGGAAAATCACGTTTAAGGAAGCAGAATTCATGCCAAGAAAGGAGCCCTTCAATTTGCCAATCATGAAGTCTATTCCATGTTTCCTCTATGCTAATATTGTATTCGTTGGAGTTGGATTTGATGTAAAAGACATCACCTTCAAGTTGTCTGAGGGCTTCTTTGACATAAAGATCTCTTCCCCAGAGAACAATATTGCCTCCCTTATCAGAGGGTCTGAGTATAACAGAGTTATCGTTAGCCAGTGATAGGATGAAATCACAGTCATGTTTAGACAAATTTCTATTCCTGTTCTCTCTGTTGTATTTTTTATGTTTAAGCTTGGCAAGTTCTTTGCTCACTACTTCTTGGAAGGTATCTATAGGGTCATGTGGCATGATGGGGTAAAAGACTGATTTCGGTCTAAAGCTAGTACATGCAGCCCTATTCATATTTGTTTCCCTCACACCTACAATAGAATCATCAGGTTGACTGTCAGATGATATACCCCCTAATACATACATATCTAGAAGAAGGTTTTGGTCATGAATATTAAGTACCAACAACAACAGTCCTCCCAGAAAACACCAACTCGTGGGAGACCAAGAGGACAAGCAAGAGGAAGAGCAGATCACAGAAGAGAAGATTCAAGTTCCAGCAGAGAAAACGCAAAGAGTACAAAGCCGGTGGGATCCAAAAGAGGCGGCTACAGACGAAGACGTTAACCATGGATGACGACATGGTAAATAAAACAATCATAAACTTATCATCTAGAACTTTGACTATAAAAGAAAAACGTACTCTCTGCTTGGGATTGACTTTTTGCCCCAGTGAACTGTTCAGTTATCCTGATACCCGAATAGACCTGTACAAATTTGGCAGGAAACTAAAACTCCAGAAATGCATTCATTAAGAACTATAAAAGATACTCCTCAATCCATGGCAATAGTAGATACACCTGAACTTAATATTCATGACCAAAACCTTCTTCTAGATATGTATGTATTAGGGGGTATATCATCTGACAGTCAACCTGATGATTCTATTGTAGGTGTGAGGGAAACAAATATGAATAGGGCTGCATGTACTAGCTTTAGACCGAAATCAGTCTTTTACCCCATCATGCCACATGACCCTATAGATACCTTCCAAGAAGTAGTGAGCAAAGAACTTGCCAAGCTTAAACATAAAAAATACAACAGAGAGAACAGGAATAGAAATTTGTCTAAACATGACTGTGATTTCATCCTATCACTGGCTAACGATAACTCTGTTATACTCAGACCCTCTGATAAGGGAGGCAATATTGTTCTCTGGGGAAGAGATCTTTATGTCAAAGAAGCCCTCAGACAACTTGAAGGTGATGTCTTTTACATCAAATCCAACTCCAACGAATACAATATTAGCATAGAGGAAACATGGAATAGACTTCATGATTGGCAAATTGAAGGGCTCCTTTCTTGGCATGAATTCTGCTTCCTTAAACGTGATTTTCCTAAACTCCCTATTTTCTATCTACTGCCTAAAGTTCATAAAAACCTCTTAGAACCCCCAGGCAGACCCATCATATCTTCCATAGGAAGTGTCAACGAAAATCTGTCAGTGTACGTAGATCACTTCCTAAAAGAATATGTTTTCCAACTCCCTTCCTTCATCAAGGACACTACTGATTTTCTGAAAAAAATTGAGACCATTACATTGTCTGAAGGTTCCATGCTTATCACAATGGATGTCAGTGCCCTCTACACTGTTATTGATCATACCCAGGGTATGGAGGCTTGTTACTATTTTTTAAAAAATCGTGAAATAGGATTTAGAGACCATACTGCTATGCTTATAGAGATGATGAAACTCTGTCTACGTAATAATATATTTATGTTTGACGGAACCTTTTTTAAGCAAATCCGTGGCGCTGCCATGGGTTCGGCGTTTTCTCCTAACTTCGCGAATTTATTTTTGGGGAAGTGGGAAGAAGAAATTAGGTCTAATGAAGATCTCAAAGAGCATTTTACAAAGGTACAATTTTGGTCAAGATACATTGATGACCTTTTTGTCATCTGGCAGGGCACCATGGAAGAGGCTGTTAGCTTCATTGCAAAGCTCAACCAAAACAGCTATAATATACTTCTGACATACAACATTAGTGAACATCATGTGGATTTCTTGGACACTAGCATCACGATCCAAGAGGGTAGACTCACTTCCAAACTCCATAGAAAGGACACGGCTGGCAACAGCCTTCTCCATGCCTTGAGCTCCCATCCTGAATCACTCAAATGGAGCATCCCTTATGGGGAGCTCTTAAGAGCTAAAAGAAATTGCACTAAAGAGACAGATTACACACACGAGAGTAGTAACATACTCCAACGGTTTCGGGACAGGGGATACCCTGAGTGGGTACTGACTAAAGCCCTTTCCAAAGCATCGATCATCCAGAGATCAGAGACCCTGAACCCTACACCCAAACCCATTGTCTCATCACAACCACCTAGAATAATAACTACCTACAACCAAAAATCTAAACAAGTCCAAAAAATAGTGGCCGATAATTGGAAAATTTTAAAATCAGATACCATCTTAGGCCCAAAATTGACCAATAGACCACTCATAACATACAGAAGAGGTCGCAACCTTAGGGACATGTTGGTGAAAAGTGACATCACTGATAAAAGGGGCCAACATATCCAAGGACTTAGTGGATTTTATCCATGTGGACATTGTAGGGCCTGCCGGTCTAGTGTGATGGTTAAAGAATTTGCAATACCAGGGACACAAACAAAAAAACAGATCAGGCAATTTCTTACTTGTAGCTCCACCTATGTAATCTACATTTTGGAATGTCCTTGTCAAAAAAAGTATGTGGGCAGCACGTCGTGCATGGCCAAAAAGAGAGTCCAGGAACACTTGAGAGCCATCTATAACAAAGACCCCAAATATCCCATTGCTAGACATTTCCAAAATGTACACCAATCAAATAGCGATCTATTGAGATACTATGCGATTGAACAGGTCAATGTGGGTAGGCGTGGAGGGAATCGAGAACTTGCCCTCAGAATTAGAGAATCTAAATGGATATTGGAATTAGAGACCAAATTCCCGGGGGGGCATAATTTGGACGAGGAACTTGCAACCCATCTACATACTGATTAATTCATCCAGTTACTGTCCTTAGTTGTCCAGGGTAAACCTTCATGTCCTGATGCTTGATTGTTTTCTGATTGTTCTTGCTAATTATTAACTAATGATATTGTTTTTAATCCATTTTAATCAATGTTTTTGTCACTTCTTTCTAGGAGTCAGCCGGGGGCACGTCACTCCTTAGAAAACCTGAGCACTGCACTGATCTTCACATTCTGAACTGAATAGAAGACTATCACTTCACCACGATAAAGCTAAGATACACTTTGTCACTTTTGTTATTTTTACCCCCCTTTTTTCCTCCCTTTTTTCGTTGGAAATTATCTTGATCCTTGGATCTAGATGCACTCTAATTACCATGTTGGAACATCCCCAGTCACACCCATCGGATCACCTTATTGATATTGGACACGTTAGTTACTCGCCATTGGGCTTGATCAATTTTTGTATTACAGATACTGATTCCTTTCGGGCACTAGACCGAGTACAATGTTGTTTCTGATGCATATATGCGATATTACTTAGTATGCGCATATCTTGTTATTCTTGTAATTTTTGTATTTTTCGTATCAGATGTAGTCCGGATGTTTCACTTGATTTATCGGACTCATTGTTCTGTATTACATATCTCTATGATGCAATAGGGATTCAATGGAAAGGAACCATTTCAATATGGCCGAATCATTATTTCTCTTGCGAGTGTCCTTCCACTATGTTGTTTTCAATTGACCAGTCCTGGTGTTTGTACATAAGATGTTTCTGATTGGTAGAAGGTTTAACGTGTGATCAAGGCACTTCTGTGCTGAAACGCGTAGCGTTACCTTGTGAATAAATCGCCAACGAGCTGTACCTTTCTGAGTGCGTGTTTTGCTTACTGGAGCTGAAAACTTTATATATATATATATATATATATATATATATATATATATATATATATATATATATATATATATATATTACCTACTGGCGGTCGCCAGTAGGTAGTTATAGTTAGGACCACGTTTCCATAGGAAATCCGCAACATTCTATTTTGAATAACTTTGGCGCCGGTCGACAAATCCTCGTGAATTTTTCAAAATAGGTGGGGCGCTACGCTCCGCTCCTTCCCTGAAAGTCTCGGGGGGATTCGTCAAGCAGGGGCTGAGATAAAAGGGGGGTCCCAAAACGCGTTTTTCCCATGCATTTTTCCATAGGACCTTTAGACAGGGCTACAGCCCGAACGGCTGAACAGAATTACTAGAAATTTGGCAGAGAGGTAGTCCTCAGGTCAAGGAAGTGCCTTTTGTAGGTTTGGTGTAAATCTGTTCAGTAGATTCTGAGAAAATAGCCTTTAAATCAATATATATATCTGAGCCAGCTTACGGTGCGCTTACGGTACGCTTACCGTACGCGTACGGTGGCGTGCGCGAGCGCGATTCTGATTGGCTCTTAGATCTTAGTAAACATTCGAATCGGCCGAAACCAGGAAGCGGCGGCCGCCATTTTCTCTCTCGCACTGAGAGTGATGTTTAAAATATTAAGCCCAAAAACATGTAAAGGGGCTGTTTAGACAGCTCCCACACACATAGCAATGTTGAGGGAGTCCCCAAAGATCCCCCAAGGCCAAAAACTGAATTTTTAATTTTTCGCTAATTTAGCCGATTACGCTTACCGTACGCGTACGATAAAAAATTCTAAAAAAAAAAAAATTATCCACACTCTCCCCACCCCGTGTGCAATTGTTGCCCGAAGGGCACCAATTGTGCAATGTTTATCATAGATGAGTTAAACTAAAATATTTAAAAAAAAATAATAAAAAAAAAAATTATCCACACTCTCTCCACCCCGTGTGCAAATTGTGCATGGCTTATAACATACGAAAAATTAAAATATTACCTTTCAAAACGAAGTGCATCATATGTCCTCCATGTGCGCGCGGTGCGCGAAGCGCATCGTGCGTACATGGCCCATCTAGCGTAACGTGGGCACGCGGTGCACGTAGCGCACCGCGTGCCCACCGTGCGTGCACGGCACTAACTGCGTAAAGTGGGCGCGCGGTGCGCGAAGCGCACCGCGTGCTCACTGTGCGCGCATGGTGCGCGAAGCGCACCGTGCGCGCACGGAACGAACTGCGTTAAGTGGGCGCGCACGCCACGAATGGCGTAAAGTAACTTAGCATTTAAAAAAACGTACAAATTCACTGAAAAAACCATAGGTTTCACACACGTTATAGTTAGGAATTAGCATTTAAAAAACCTTGCAAATTCACTGAAAAAACCATAGGTTTCACACATGTTATAGTTAGCGGAAATTTTACTGATAAAAAACCAATGAAATTCCCCCGTTATAGTTAGTGCAGGCAACTATAACTCACGCGACCGCAATCTTCTGCTGATGACATATGTGTCTTTATGAAAAAAAAATATTTGTAATATATGTATAGCTAAAAATGTATGGAAGAAGACATGGGCAAATAAGTGTCTAAATACAGTATTAGCATCAGCAGAGGATTGCGGTCGCGTGAGTTATAGTTGCCTGCACTAACTATAACGGGGGAATTTCATTGGTTTTTTATCAGTAAAATTTCCGCTAACTATAACATGTGTGAAACCTATGGTTTTTTCAGTGAATATATATATATATATATATATATATATATATCTCTCCTACTGGCGGTTGCCAGTAGGTAGTTATAGTTAGGACCCCTTTTCCATAGGAAAACCTCAACATTCTATTTTGAATAACTTTGGCGCCGGTCGACGAATCCTCGCGAATTTCTCAAAATAGGTGGGGCGCTCCGCTCCTACCCTGAAAGTCTCGGGGGGATTCGTCAAGCGGGGGCTGAGATAAAAGGGGGGTCCCAAAACGCGTTTTTCCCATGCATTTTTCCATAGGACCTTTAGAACGAGCTACAGCCCGAACGGCTGAACAGAATTACTAGAAATTTGGCAGAGAGGTAGTCCTCAGGTCAAGGAAGTGCCTTTTGTAGGTTTGGTGTAAATCTGTTCAGTAGATCCTGAGAAAATAGCCTTTAAATCAATATATATATCTGTGGAAGCTTACGGTGCGCTTACCGTGCGCTTACGGTAAGCTTACGGTACGCGTACGGTGGCGTGCGCGAGCGCGATTCTGATTGGCTGTTAGATCTTAGTAAACATTCGAATCGGTCGAAACCAGGAAGCGGCGGCCGCCATTTTCTCTCTCGAACTGTCAGGGGGGTGAATAAAAAAGGTGGATAATGTGAAAAGGGGGCAGGCTCGACAGTTCCTGACCCCCTAGCCTTGGTCAGGGGGTCCCAGAAGGACCCTCAAGGGCAAAAATAAAAAAAATTATTTTTCGAAAAATCGCCGTATGCGCGTAGCGTACGCGCACGGCGACCTGCGGAATTACGCGTACCGTGCGCGCACGGAAAAAAAAAATTTGCGAAAAGGGAAGCTTAAAAAAAAATAAAAAAAATTGTGAGGTAAGGTTGGCTCTTATAAGAGCCGTTGGGTTCATACAGGGATGGAGGAAAGAAAGAATGGGAGTATTATGAGCGTCTACAAACATGCTGGTCTATCTTATTGTTAATAAGGGGAAGACTGACCTCCCCAAAAACAATAAGACCACCACATTTTGTACACCTCATTTCAACACTCGCAAATCGAGGGTTGATGTCCAAAGGAAAAGAAGAAGGTGATGCTCCAACAACAGAGGAAGGGCTCAGCTGAGCTGCCGATGATGTACTCGGCTGAGCATCTGAGGCTGGGCTCTGGTGACTTACTGAAGAGTTTTCTCCAGTATGTCGAACAAAGGTCCTTGGGTGTTTGTCCTGAAGGTGTCTCATCATAGAGTGATTTCCAAAGGAATATTTCCTACTTGGATTTCCTCTTGATAAAACACGATCACAAAGTATGCAAGTGACCTTTGGAGCATTGACCTTTTTCTCCCCCTCTGGAAAAGTGAAATACTCCCATACAAAAGAAGTCTTTTGTTTCCTCCTTCTCTGGATCATGGTGGTGCTGCTGGCCTCACTCTCAGAAGAGCCCTGCTGTTCTGCCATTGTATCCCAATGTCAATCCAGCTCCTGCTCCTAGAGAATCACAAGCAGAAATGAGGGGAATGGGTGTGGTGTGGGAAGAATCTGGAACTGAAAGTAGTATCAACCAATGAAAAGTGTTCTTTCAAGCAGTAAAGAGGGGAATGGGTGTGGTGTGGGAAGTTTCTGGAAGTGAAAGTAATTTCAACCAATAAAAAGTGTTCTTTGTAAGTCACATGACCTACCGTGCGCGCACGTGACGCTTACGGTGCGCTTACGCAGCGCTTACGTCACTTTCGCGCATGCGCATTACACGCCCCTGCGTAACCGCGACGTTGCTTCCGGGTGTACGCGTACGGCACGCACGTATCACGTATCGCGCATGCGCATTACACGCCCCTGCGTAACCACGACATTGCTTCCGGGTATACGCGTACGGCACGCACGTATCACGTAGGCGCGCTGCACTAATTACGTCCAGAGCACGTAGCGTCAGCTTACCGTACGCGTATTTTACAAGCGCGTAGCGTCAGCTTACCGTACGCGCACGGAAAAAAATGCATTAAAAAAAACCTTTCGATAATGCAGGATATAGTACATAAATTATTAAAAAAAGGCTTACAAAAAATGAAATAAAAAAAAATTGAATTAAATTATAATAAAAATATAAAATCGAAATAAAAAACCACTATCCACATTGACCCCACCCCCTGTGCTTTTGGTGGCGTTAAGTGGGCGCGCACGCCACGAATGGCGTAAAGTAACTTAGCATTTAAAAAAACGAAAAAAATAAACTGAAAAAACCATAGGTTTCACACACGTTATAGTTAGGAATTAGCATTTAAAAAACCTTGCAAATTCACTGAAAAAACCATGGGTTTCACACACGTTATAGTTAGGAATTAGCATTTAAAAAACCTTAGAAATTCAGTGAAAAAACCATAGGTTTCACACACGTTATAGTTAGGAATTAGCATTTAAAAAACCTTAGAAATTCAGTGAAAAAACCATAGGTTTCACACATGTTATAGTTAGCTGGACATTTTACTCGTAAAAAACCAATGAAATTGCCCCGTTATAGTTAGTTCAGCTAACTATAACTCGCGCGCCCGCAATGCACTGCTGATGACGTCACATATTACATCACTCATGACATGGTCAGTGACATCACTCATGACATCACTGATGACATCTCAAATGACATCACTGATGACATCACTGATGACATCATCCTTGTGATAGAGTGGCAGACCTCCTCTTCCCCTAATATAACCTTTGACACACACATTCAAAAATAGAGACTAAAATTTACAAAACAATGGACATACCAATAACAGTTACAACAACCTCTTCAGTAATTCTAAGATCCACATACACATCCACTCATTCACCAACAGTCCAATACAGTCACTCATACATGTACTCACTCATCATATGTACTCATACACCTATACATCCTGTTACACAATGCCACTCATCCATAGAGCAACTCACACACATAGTCACTCATGCTAATAAAGAATCAAACATACATTTACTTGCATATACAGTTATACACACACCACCACACTTACTTCTACGGAAACTTACACATACTTAGTCTTTTAAACAATCACTTATAGAAACACATACTTATTCATACAGGAACTCTTTCAATCTCTCACATATACTCACATATATACACCAATAGTCACATATACTAGTTTTAAACATATGTAGTTACTCATAAAGACACTATTGAGACAGTCATTCACTCACTAACACACCCATACACACACTCATCCACCCATGCAGTCCTGCACACATGCTCTGTTCAACACATACAAACAGTGAGTCACTCATTCATGCACCTATGCACTACGTAATACCCCCCACCGAACCATGCAGACACTCAGACTGATACTCAAAAAACCAACTAATAACCTATATAGACACCCATGTAGCTACTCACCAACCCATGCAGCCACTTATACACAAAGTGAGAGACTGATACAGATATTTACATATTTAAACATTACTCACTAAGCCATGTATTCACTAAGATACACTTAATCAGTCAGTTATACAATCAATTTTTCAAAAACAAATCATCCATTTAGACACTTATATACCCATTTATTCTTCCATCGTCCTTGAGATATACATATATAAAACATATTTAATTTTCAGAAAAATACACATTCACTGGATGATGTCATCAGTGATGTCATTTGAGATGTCATCAGTGATGTCATGAGTGATGTCACTGACCATGTCATGAGTGATGTAATATGTGACGTCATCAGCAGTGCATTGCGGGCGCGCGAGTTATAGTTAGCTGAACTAACTATAACGGGGCAATTTCATTGGTTTTTTACGAGTAAAATGTCCAGCTAACTATAACATGTGTGAAACCTATGGTTTTTTCACTGAATATATATATATATATATATATATATATATATATATTTCAAACATCAGCAACTGATAGAAATATGATGAAGTAACAACATTAAGGTGTTTGTTCATGTTAAGGTCCTAGGTCAGAAGATCCAAATCCTTTTTACCTTATCTGCAGGTTTTGGGTGGATTCCTAAAGATGGAGGCAACTTGTTGTATGTGTATGTCAAGAGATGATGACACACTATAATTTCCAGCGTTCAATTTTAGAAACTTGGATGACCTGCATTAAGACACTGTGACTAAACCTTGCTGGAACAGACATACAACGGGTAAGGTTTCTCATCCAGCCTTGTGAGGGATGGCTATCATAAGAATAAGTGATAGCCTCATAGTGAACTAATCTAATAACATGCCCCAGGAATTCTACGCAGATATTATAGAGGACAGATGTTAATGAGGATCACTGCAGGACTCTGCAGATAGTCTTACAGGTAGCCAATGGAGATGGGAGGTCGATTCACCCTCAAAACCAAATAATTTGATTCAAAAGTGTAGCTAATTATTTTAGTTATTATTTTAATTATTGCTGCGACTAACTGCTGAAATACCTAAATTGGGCACAAGTTTTAGGTGAACTCATTTAATCTAGACTAGGTTTTGTGAAACTATTAGATTGAACACATAAACAACTAAGCCATTTTGTGTTATATTGTAGTTGTATGAAGGCGGAGTATTATGTGGTGTGGGTGGTTAGACCTCACCATGTAATACTATCACAATACCCCAAAGAGTGTCCTTGGTGTCCCACTAATAAATCCTTAGCTCACTCTTGGGAGTGTGGCAAAGAGCTACACCTCCATATGTCAAAGTGAGGGCAGTCTTTCCTTGGGCAATGTTGGTAAGGTGGAGCCCTTCAGTTTTCTATGCAATGTTCCTAAACCTTTCTTTTTGACGTCTGCCTGTTGATTACCGAAGCTGCCATTGGCATTAAAGATCTCTAAGTATTTATAGTTGTTAACAGACTGTAGCCGGTCTTCACCTAAATACCAAGTGAACTGTTTCTGTTTTTTTTTTTGTCATGGTTAGGGTGTTGGTCTTCCTCATGTTGATCGTCATCCCATTTTCCTCAGAATAGATTAGAGTTGTGTCCAGTAGTCATTGGAGACCCACCTTTGCTCTGCTAATTAACAGTCTGCATAGAGGATGTTGAAAACTAGGATTTCTCCCAGTTTTGGGACATGACCATTGATGTTATTAAGTGCTGGCTGAAGGTCACAAAGGAACAGATTGAAAGGGGTGGGCACAAGCACACAAACCTGTTTTGGACTCTGCATAGTTTTTATGGTTCTCGACAGACAGGAACAGTCTCCAGATTTCTCCCGGACCCAGGTGCTATTGTGGAGCATCTGTATTGCCCTAAATAGACCTGATGGGATATTCCAGTTGACTAATTTAGACCATAATTTATTACGGTCCACACTGTTGAAAGCAGCTTTGAAATCTGTGAAGCACAGGTGGACTGGTTAAATGTATGAGCTTGCAAAGACAGTGAGGATAGAAAAGGATACAATATTAATTGATGTGCTCATATTCTTAGTGAAGCCCTTTTGATTCAGTGTAATTATAGCGTCATCCTCAGCCCAGGATGGAAGCTTTTTCAGTACCGTTTCAGCAAACATTTTGGCTTAATTATCTATAAATGGCTATCAGTCGATAATTTCTTGGGTTGCTTTTATCACCCCCTTTGTAAATTGGAGAAATTATAGAGCCATTCCGTGAGGAAGGGATATTGTTGTTGCAGAGAATGTAGTTGGAAAGTGGGGCCAACTGATCCGCCCAATAGGTGAGCTTTTCTTCATAAATCATAGGGGGAATCATATTAGGGCCTGGAGCCCCTTCTCGCTGCCCCTTGGATATCTGTTTTTGAACATTGTCCTGAATGATAAGGACATTTCTGCTACAAGTCTCAACAGAACTATGAATCACATACCAACTAACAACAGCAGTGAGCGTCTTGCCCTCTTGGTTCCAGGAGAGCTGGTGCCCTGTGGCAGGACCTTTGTCTACATAGATGCTATTTTAGTCATCTATTGCCGGTAAGTTGGCTTCAGATTTCTCCATTCAGTCTGTGTGCAGGCTTGAGTAGGGTTTAACCCGTCTCAACCAGTAACCCAATGTCCTACACATAGCTTAAAGCATTAAATGGTAGACTTGTGGCACCGCTGATTGAATATTAGATTGACTTGAGATTAGGTGACCTTGTGTACACTTGTAGGAGCTACAATAAGCTCAAGTGAAGTTGCTTTGTGGTCACCCAAGAGAGTACTGCAGATGTTCTGAGTAGCAGAATGAATTAGAAGCGATTTTCCTCAAACTGGCATGTATTTGTTGTCAAATTGACAAACCAATAGGAAATGTTGTCCCCACCTAATCTGTCTTTTTGATGGTGTGCCTTGTTCTTTCCTCATTAACATGTGATGTTATTAAGGATTATCTTTTATATTGTTTGATTATGTTTTTGGCTGTATGTGCTTTACATGTCTTAGCCATAAATGTTGAATCTTGACTGACTTTTTCATTGTTTAAGAATTCTTTCACACATTGTTCTGTTCAAGTTAAAGACAATGGAAATGTTATGTTCAATAATAACGTGTTAACTATTGTGGTAGATGGTGCATGCATTAGCAACGTCTACTTATACACCACAGTGTGTTTTTTTTTCCCAAAGATTTTTTTGATATTTAAATAGAGAAAATACATATCCAATATAATGCAAAACAACATAACGTTAAAAATGGCACAAAGAAAGAACAGACAAAATCAAGGAGTTTCAGAATTAAAAGCAAGTTTCATCAGAAGTTAATGACCTGGATTAAACAAAAATGTAAGATATATCGTATATAAAGGCAAAGGACATCCAAGATATAAATACCAACATCATGTATGGTATGCTGTATGGTATGCTATACATTAAGTCAGAAATTATTACAGAACCCAGATAAAGCAATGAATCATAACAACATTATAAACTAGTGCGAAAACAAACACCAGTTGAACTGCTGATACGTAAGATCAAAATGTTAAAGAAAAAACTGTGAAAGAAAGAGAGAGAGAGAAAGAAAGGAAAGGGAGAAAAGGAATGGAAAGAAGTGGGAACATCTGCTTCAATATAGAGAAACAACCTAAGAAATAGAACTGAAGGGGTAATTAGCTACTAATCCCTAGGAGGACAAATTCATATAGTTATCAAGTGACTGCCACACATTACTAGAAATGGAGGAAGAATAATGCTTCTTCTCAACACAGGTATGCGCTCCACGAAAGTATGAGACCCAAGCCCACCAAGTATGATAAGACAGGAGAGGAAAATATTTCCACTCTGTTAATATAACTTTAACAACTATGGCTATAAGTAAATCGAATAGCTGCATATCTGTATTATCAAGGGATAAAGGACTAATAGAAGCCAATGGATCCAGTAGAATCATAAGAAAAGAGAGTTCCAACGAAATTTTTAAAATCAGTGACAAATGCTTCGGTACTAAATCCCAATAAGATTGTAATAACGTACACTCAAAGAACGTATGTTGATGGGTGCCTGGTTTCAACTTACAATTCCAACAAAGGTCATTATCCCTTAATTTCAATTTATATAATCGAGCAGGGGTCCAATGAAGGAGATTTAAGGTAAAAAATTTAGATTGAATAAGAGAAGGAGCAATTTTATCACGTAGGGATAACTTACCAATTATTTGCCAGGTGTCATGTGAAATATGTTTAAAAATATAATTATCAAAGTGATGAGACCATTTATCATATGTAATTGTGGACTGTAAAGAAAGAGGAGCAGATAAAAATGTATATATTCTTGAAGCAATGTGTCCAGAACGATACCACATGGAAAGAAGTGAGACAGTGATCGAATCTATAGAAAGGGACACTTTGGAAAGGGCAACCTTCAACTTTAAAAATGAATAAAAATCCATGTTAGTAAGATTAAATTGTCTAGCCGAGAAATAAAATGGGAGAGGTTCATGATTTGAATCATAAAGGTCTTTTACCAATCTAATACCACAAGCAGCCCATGAAGAGACCGTAGCAGTATCAATATCAGTAACAATTCTAGGATTATACCATAATGAGGACCACCTCGATTTATGAATAGGTTTAGAAACATTTTTGTCAATAAATTTTAGTGCATTAATCGTACCTAAGATAATACGATGGGAATGACCAAGAGTCAATTTAGAAGCAGTGAAAAGACGTAGAAAGAGGCGAACACAAGTGTCTCTCAATATAGACCCACGGGGGTGTATGCTGAGAGTCTGGTAAAAACCAAAGACTTCCTTGAGACGCTAAAAAGGTGGTGTTTTTTTTTCCTGGCACTGTCTCGTTTTAACTTGCTATTTTCCACACACTCCACTCACTTGCACTACCCTCTACTCTTTGTAACTTCCAATTTTTTTCACTTTATAAAAAATACTTATTTTGTATTTGCTGTAAAATGGAAAATGTGTTGTCTTGTATGAACATTTTTTGTCAAAACAATGGGATCCTAGGCAGACACAGTACCAAAAATCTATTTTGATCAAAAGGCCAATTGTCCAATTTTTTTTAATGAAGAGCATAATGTTTGTTTTAATGCAATATGATTAACATGTTTTCCCTTCCATTACTAGTTGCTCAACCAATACTCCCAATACTTTGAATGGGCTGCTCATCTCATACGTTTCTACTATTTTTCTATGCACACATGTAATTATCAGTTTTATTGCTTTATTTTATAGATGTCAAAACACTCAATCTTTTATAAGTTTTGCTCATGCCATCCAATCAGTTATGAGTTTGCTGGTCATAACACTGTGCACCACTTACATCTTTCCTGTTTTTCTATCCAATAGGAATCACAATTAAAGTTGGGCAACCTCATGGAATCCCATTTGAGTCACCAGAAGCCTTTGAGTATGTAGACGTCATTGAACCTTGCCGGAAGACATTACAGCATTATTTTCTGTCCTGCTGAAGTAAAATACCAGTCTTTCATGGAAAGTGCTTCAAAAAGGATAGTCCACATTATTCTGAGGATGATATGGCTCAGGAATGATTGTCAAATGAGAGCACGTTTTCAAAAGCTACTCTTGGAAATTGAAGTGACATGGACTATGTTCAAACCCTGTGCTTTAGAGAAATAATCTAATGGGAACATTTTCAAGTTAGAAGACAACATACTTGTCACTGAACTTCTCGCAAAATCAAGTTTTAAAGAATGTCATCACTGCAATCAGGGTACTGGTAAAAAGGGCATTTTTTAAACAAACTTTTAATAAAGCACATCTAAGCAGAAGAATGACGGGAAAGCGTGAATTTTCTGATGTATGAGTCAACGGGGAAATTTTTCAAAATAATGTAAAATACTCACATTTTTTATTAAAATGATTGCATTCCTTTATGTGACCTTCTTTGGAAGCGGCGTCACGAACATCAGAAACTGTCTTCAAAGAAACTGACACTGCAACAAGCCTTTGCCCACACCTGGGATTCCAGAGTCTTTCTGTCTACAAAGCACACACAGGCTAAGATGATGTGTGAGGTCATGCCCACCATCAACGAGGGAGACCCCAATGGCTCGCAGCCCGACTCCCAGAATGGATCAGAGTCGGATTCCAACTTTGAGCAGCTGATGGTGAACATGCTGGATGAAAGGGACAAGCTGCTGGAAGCCTTGCGCGAGAACCAGGAAACCCTCTTCTTAACCCAGAGCAAACTACAGGAGATCAATCACGAGAAGGAACAGCTGCACCGGCAGCTGAGCGCGGCACTGCCACAGGTAAGAACCCATTTTGCTTTAAAGTGTTACTTGTACTAAACATCACCCTCCTTATATTCTGAAAGCAAAGTGACATTTTTCCTCCGCTGAACTTCCGACTCAAGTGACCCACTCTGTTTATATATCAAGAATTATTGGGCAGCAGATTAAATGGAGCAACATTGGGTGTTCTCTTCAATGTAGCTTTTTTTCTTCCTTTTATTTGAAATGAGAAGAGAAAACTAAATCTTTTGAGGGATTACTGCTGACGCTGTGAGGCTTTTCCTAAATGTGCTACTTTTGCTTAATATCTGATGTCTGAAACAGTTCTCAAACACCACATTCAGAGCCTGGTTGGTAAATAGGTGTCTGTGTGTAGTGTCAAAGTCAATATGTCCCACTTTTGCGGATCAGCTATTGGCTTTGCCATTGCTTGTTTCTTTTTAATAGTTTTTTATAAAAGTGAAAAAAACATTCAAAGTTAGCTGGACGTATGACCATCATTTAATGGTTTTTGCTATAAATTGTCCCAAAAAATTCTAAGATGGCCATCTGTGCATTGGAGACGAATGAGCACATGTGAGAAGCCATCTTGGAATAGATGTTGATTTAAAGCATAACAAATCCAAAATATCAAACAATATGCCTGCACCCACAGCCATCTTTGAAAAGTTTTTCTTATATTTTACCCACAAACATTCAAAAGGTAGACACTAGTGTGCCTGCAGAAAAGTGCACAAAAGTGGGGCCATAGTTGAATGTTTTTGGCATACTTTATTATTACTATACAATTACACGATGGCTGACATCATTTTGGAAAATTCAAATAAATATAAAGTATGCACAGCATGTTGCACCTATGAAGGGAAGGGAAGGGCTTGATAGCCATGTGAGGGGAGCTAACAGGCATACACAAACAAAGAATTGATGTACTCATGGGAATGGCAGGGTAGTGAATAGGTTAAACATCTGCAAAGTTGTACATTTGTGGGTCTTTATAAATTTTTGAAATGGTTTTCCTCCGCTTAACTCAACTACTAAAGTTATACCACTATTAGCCATTCATAAATGGTGATCTGAAATAGGAGTTTATGAAAGAGTCCCATGTTGTACAGAGGTACAAGGAAAAGAAAATCTTCATAAGAAAGTTTTTGGATGAATTAGCAAAAACTTGAAAACTCATAAGAAAAATATTGTCCACCTAAGTAAAAAATATTTTAACATTTCACTCTCAACTTAACATTATAAGAGCGGATCTACCACACTGCTGGAAATTCAAAGACAAGACTAGAACCTAAAAACGTCTGCAAAACAATTGCTACAAATCTGAAATTTGTATCATTTAAGCCTGAGAAGTTTTTTAATTTGGCTGGATGTTTTGAAAGTTAGCTATGCCTCAATATAACTGAGGTGGCTCAACTGTGATTTGCAATTTTTCTGCAATGTAGGCCATCGGCATTTCCTTACATGATTTCTCTGACCTATGCCAAATGATGTCATTAGTGTATTGGATATAGAATAACATCCAATGACGCATTTCAGCATTACAAGTCTGACAATGTTATGTTATGTGAATTTGCACAGCGCAAATAATTGCCAATGAAGGTATCCAGGCTCTGGGTAGGGTAGTGCCTGAGGGGGAGAAGAGATAATGCCTGTTTCATTTGGAAGAGCCATGTCTTGAGGTTCCTTCTGAAGTCCATCAGCGAGGGGAGGTTCTGAGGTGTTGTGGGAGGTCGTTTCAGGCCTTCTCTGCCGAGGTATAGAAGGAGCGTCCTCTGCTTCTGGTCCCCTTGATGCGATGGAGGTGTGCTGTTGCCTGGGCCGCAGATTGAAGGTGTGTGGTTGGTTGGTAGAAGTTGAGTCATGGTTGCGGGAGGCAGGGCCAGTGTTGTACAGAGCTTTGTAGGTGAGGGTGAATAGCTTGAACTTGCATCTTTCCTGGACTGGGAGCCAGTGGAGATTGTTGGGGTATGGAGAGATGTGGTTATTTCGCAGCATGTTCAGGGCGAATCTGGCAGTAGCATTCTGAGTGGTTTGGATTCACTGTAGGATATGGGCTGGGATTCCAATTTAAAGGGCGTTTCCATAATCAAGTCTACTTGTGACCATTCATCTGGTGTTCAGTGCAATCCACATGAAAATCTTTCATAGAATTCATAGGATGTGGAAACATGATGAGGAAATGGCGTTGATCTGTCTGCTCATGGAGAGATTGGTGGCATAGTCTACAGGGGTGGGAGGAGGGCTAAGTTCAGAGGGCTACCAAGATGCTTCCACGGGGCAGTGGTTGTTGCTTAGGATTAGGACTTTGGTTTTTTCTGTGCTGAGCTGGCAGCAGTTGTTTTTCATCCAAGAAGCGATGTTGGTCTTGCCGGTGGTGAAGTTTACTTTGGTGGTACTGGTTAAGTCAGAAAGGGAGAGGATGAGTTGTGTGTTGTCACTGTAGGATACCATGTTGATGCCGTGGGCTCTGATGATGTCCGCTGGGGGTGTCATGTAGTCATTGAAGTGTGTTGGGCTGAGTGATGGGACTCTGCAGATGAGTTTCTTGGGTTCTGAGGTGTTGGGGAAAAGTATAACTCATTGAGTTCTGTCTGTGAGGAAGGAGTATATTCACTTGAGACCCGGTCGGCTGATACCCAAATGCTGAAGCTTTCTGATAAGTGACTTGTGGGGGACCGTATTGAAAGCTGCAGAGAGGTTGAGATGGATGAGTGCAGCCATTTCTCCCCTTTGGAGGATACTTCTGATGTCGTCAGTGGAGGCAATGAGTGCTGTTTCTGTACTGTGGTTGGTGCAAAGCCTGATTGAGAGCTGTCTAGGTGTGGATGAAGTTCTAGGGGGTCTGCAAGATGGGTATTAATGGCTTTCTCCATGACTTTAGCAGTAAAAGGCAGGAGCGAGTTGAGTCTGTAGCTGCAGAGGGTGTTTGGGTCCGTTGGTGGTTTCTTAAACAGGCTGTTGACCTCTGCATTTTTCTAGCAAGATGGGATGGTCACCATGGTTATGGAGGTGTTAGTGATAGTGGTGAGTGCGGGGGAAGAGGATGGCACTTCCAAGGTTGTATATATGAAGTTGGGGCATGGGTCTGAGGGGGCCCCTTCATTCAAGAGGGTCTTAGCTGCTATTTTGGAATGAAGGAGGTGTTTGGCTGCTCTGGGGAGTTTGTATAAGTATGCTGTTGGTCGAATGTGTTATAGATCTTAGCAATATTCTGTTCAAAGAGTTTTTAGAGGTTTTTGCAAAGTGCTTGGGATGAGATGATGTTGTCGTTGGCAGCTGCGGGATTGGAGAACTCCTTGACGATGGTGAAGAGCTTTTTTTTTAAATTATGTCTAAATGTTGAAATACAGCATAGCCATTTTTGCTGCTATACATAGATATGTGTTCTCATGAAAATGCCAATGTAGCCAGACAGAGAGCTAAGCAGTATATTATTGGAGGTTCTTTGTATAGTTTTTGTTTTTAAGTTTGGTTGGCTTTTGGTGGCCCAATCTATAAAGTATTGGTATTTGAGGGACCTAGATTATGCATACTCTGTGAAAATCTGACAAACGGAAAGTAATTTGCCTCCATATATACTCTTCTACTAATCCTGTGTCCCATCCTAAAAATACCATGCCTTTCGGTTGCCCACGCTGCAAAAACTACACATTGAGAATTAAGTGCCTCGGCGTTGCTAAAGGTACTAAAATTGCAACAAATTGTTAAAAAAAAATCCACAAAATGTGCACAGCAATTGTCTCTCACTGTTCTAAGTTATCCTGAAATGGCAAGAGTTAAAGGAGTCCAACCCGCTAATCATTCTCATGAAGCACATTTTTAAGGATGCGATTTATTGCTTGGATTCCCTAAATGCATCCTAACATAAGTAAGCTGCCTTAAATGTTGTCTACTACAGGTTTCCGAAACCTTTGACATATTCTTAAGGTTGTTGCCTTTCAATTGCCCAAACTAAAAATTACAAATGTTAACCAATTTGATTATTGCTTTATGTGCCAAATCGGCCAACACATCAACCGTTTGCAAAATCCTTTTTCAGGGGGCACATTTTTGAATCCATGTACCCCTCCAGAAATGTACATGTCATTTGGTGAACAAGTTCACAAATATTGCCTATTTTCACATTAAGCACTTTTTAAATATGCTTACTTTTGCTTAATATGGTGAAAATTACCCAAACATGAACTGCTTTCCTCCAAATGTAAACTCCCATGATGTCCTTTTTTTAGATATATCCTTCAGATCTAATGGCTTAATGTTACTCCTCTTTCCAGCAAGACATTCAGATTAAGAGCTTTTCAGTGGTCAGCCAATAATCATTAACAAGGCAACTTTGCAGAGGAAATATTTCTCACTCACGATGACTTTTTTGAAAATGTCAAGGCTTCTGGTAGACTAACATGCAAATCATTCTTAGTAAATTGAACTTTAGGGTGCTTATTGTGTTTGAATGCCAAAATGATTCTGCTTCTTATGAATGTTGCCAGCAATATGGATACCACATTGACAACACAGGGTGAAACTTTCATATCTTCTAAAAAGACTTTTACGAATGGTTAATATTTTATTTGGAATTGGCATATTAGGCAAGGTTAGATGACCTTCATTGTAAATGTAATGATGGTCATTTTCAATGTTGGAGTCTGAAAGTCATGCAATGTTCAAGGTTGTGAGGAGCCTGCTAGAGACAATATTGAAGTGCAATTGATTTATGATTAGGTACAATGTAGACAGTTTATTTAAGCATACATCAAAAATGCTAAATGAGAAAAAATATGGTAAAGATATGAGGGACATATACTGGTAACTGATCTGTAATTTTGGCCTTTACACACAGTAAGTGAGATTAGGCATCCTGAAAAAGAACACTTCTTGAGTCAAAGTTGCTGGCTGGAGCACCCAAAGCCTTCACTTTGTTTTGCATAGGTCTGAAAGTGAGACATGTAGTTTCCAAAGGTTTTTATTTTATTTTTTGAAAATTGTAATCGTTTTAGACAAAATTTGTTGAATCGGCACTGAAATATTCAGCAGAAAATCTAAATAAATTGTGTGATATGTTTATCCAAATAATTATGCGAGTCTTAAAGAGAAACTAAGAAAAGATCCAGACTGGGTGTTTGAACTCTCAACTCCATATTTATATAATTGGATTGACACTTTTGAAGATTCATTTGATTCTTTCTGTGGCCCGATCCCAAGATGGACGCATTGGAATGATTACTGTAGGTGTTCCAGCTGTTGTCAGTGGGAGGAGGGCTGCACTGCTGCTAACTTGAAGCAAACCTGGAGGGACACAGATGTATTTTCCGAACCCCCCCGTCCAGGGTAAAAATAGAAGAGTCTAGTGTTGGTGTGTGTGGGGGAAGGGGGTAGATTTGGTGTATAACATTTGATTTATAAAAGTATTACTGCACTGGCCCCGAAGGACCTCTTTAAACCCTGAAGCTTTTAATAAAGAAAAGGTCTGCTCTGTCCACAAGGCTTGAAAACTTATGTTACATTATGAATATTTGTATTGTGCAAATCGACCATGTGTGTGCCTTGTAGCACTTTCAAAGTCAGAGAGTCCTGTCTGTTTCTGTTTGGTCGAAAGCAGGTATTAGAGTGTCTGATTCGTCAGAGGACTTTGTGGTTTGAGTATGGGACTTTGCCATTTACTCAGTTCACATGGGTGTGCTGTTCACAAGTACCTGCACTGAAGTCGGTGTTGTTTGGGTCGCATGAGTCTTTGGTGTGAAGCCTCCCAGCTTCCTCTTGTCTGTCTTGCCACTTGAGGGAATGCTTTGCTCTGGTGGAACAGCCCAAGATTAAGGGGTGTGGAGGGGCGGGTTGGGATGAGGGGATGGTTGGCACACGCCCCTAGACCTCGGCGTGCTTTCTCGCTCCCCGCCCTCATTTGTACCCCTTTAATTAACACAGATGTTATAACCACAAGGGTTCACTGCACTTGGGCCTCATTTAATGAAGGACCAAACGGCACTTTAATAAGAATTGTTTGTTATTTAGGAATGTTTAAAAAATATGTTAAAATCACTTTTTGTGAAATATGGCACTTTAACACGAGCATCCACTATTGTGCTTTTAACTAGAATGTGCTTTTAACTGTAACCATTGCACTCGCACATTTTCGGAGAATATTAAATATACATTTTAAGAGATGTTATGGATTTTTTATTGCATTATAATGTTTATATCTTATTGTATATATATAGGGTTATTGTCAATCTGTCTCACTTTTTCTGTAAAACTAAAACTAAAAACAAATGTGAAGTAAAACTCGTTTTTCAGCAGATCCAGCCAAATACCAGAGATAGACGGGCCTCTTTGTTGTTGGGGGTGGCCTGTCTGGGAAAGTAGCGGGGCTGCTCCAAACAAGTCCCTTCTGCAATGGGAGGGATGTTCGGAGCAGTGCAATATATGGCAGGAAGAGACACTTTCGTGTTCTCTCTGCAGCTGTCCTTTGACATCCCCAAGCAGGACCTCTATAGGAAGTTAACAGGAGCTGTGACCGAGGCCAATAGACGGTCCCAGTGTGAACATGTGTGTGCAGCCGGCCTTGTTCTTGGACAGGGGAGTGACTTTTGCAGTGCCCGTCTTCAGGGGTCTCTCAACTTTGTGTCTGAGAGGCCCCCCAGCTGTTTAACTTCAATGACAATGACATGACCGAACTAGGATGGGCTGTTGGACGGGTATGTCACGCCGGCTCCCAGAATGGTGTTCCTTATACTAAAAGGAAGCATAAGAAAGTAATAAGTAAGATTACTAAATGAGATTGTAAACGTACTTGAATTTGCACCTGTTGAATCGCGCTCATCACAGAGAAGCTTAAAGACCTCAGAGTATTAACATGCAAGCTTTGTTGCTGGGAGAATAAACATGCATTTTCAAGATTACAATGGAACATCAGAACATAGCGCATATGCTCGCAGTCACGGTTTAATTACCGTCTTTAAAGATGGCTACCGGAAACATTTGACAGAATTGTTAAATGCACAAGCCAATCCCAGCTACTCAGCTGACATCACATTGCATTCTGGGAAACATCCCATTGCATTCTGGGACTGGTGATTTTACTTTTACTGTTAAAAACACGGGCTCAGCTTTATAAACTCCCACCATGCTGTTGGATAAAAAGCAAGGACTGGCTCATGGTGTTGCATAAGGCATGTGGCCGCTTGCCAGGTGTACACACCAAAACCTCTCTTCAGTTGCGTTTACCGAGGGGCCATTGTCTATCTGTTTTTTAAGGCATGCTCTCTTGTTTGACTGCAAGGTGCGAGGAAGCATTGCAGAGCTACTGTCCATGATTTCGATGTTTTATGCAAAGCTGGGTTGTTATCCAGGCTCATTCTGCTGCGCCTGGTTTTTAGGTCTCGCATGGCGTTGCAGCGCAAAGCGCTGCTCGTTCAGCGAGAGATTTTGTGGATGAGGGGTTTTCAGAAAGGGACTCGAAGCCCCGCACCTCATTTGCATTGGCTGGTGTCACCGTTTATGCTAAACGGTGGCATGCCATTGGAAATGAGGGTTTTTGTTGACGCCTTTTCGCCTCCGATCTGGAGTGGGTCGCCTGCTTTGCTGCTGTCGCAAAGCACTTTCATATCTTTATGGGGCCTTGTGTTTCAAACTAGAAACACATGGCCCCATAAAGACAAGAGATCGATGCTTGTTTATGTTTGATTCACTATAGAACTGTTGGATATGTTTGATTCACTATAGAACTGTTGGATACTGGAGAACGACCCAACGGAGCTGGACCTCATGTTTTGTATAGACGAAGTAAACTTTGGCCAGGTAAATGTTTTGCAGTTACATGAAAGTTAGTTTAACTTTGGTTTGCGTGTGTTAGGTTTGCGATCTCCTGTTAGACGCACCCCATGACCTCTTTCAGTGTTTCTAAGTTGAAGTGCCGCATAGAACCGACATGTTCTCTACTTTCCTCTGGCATTGAGTTCTTCCAGTGGGGTCATAGGTTACAGCGTATCAGAATCCTGTCAGTGGTCCGTGAAGTGAGTAATGTACAGTTGTAAAGCAAGCTCTGCGAGATGCTGAAGTTTGCGAAATGATGTGGCATTAAAAGAAACCGATTGCTTCTAGCGTTGAATTTAGAAATTAAAGTCAGAGCCGATAAAATGATACTTGGTGCGTCATAAGTGTGAACATGAGCGCAGGTATAAATATTTGCATACTGTCTCGTGGTTTGATTGCTTTGCAAGTCCTGCCGAACACCCTGAGGGAAGGAACATGGTTCTCATCGTTTGCCATAAAACATTCCCTCAAATGTTTGCCTCCGTTTGCCGCATATCACTTACCCAGACGATAGCAAGCCATGAGTGAACGCTGAGCGTCCTGTGCAGAAACATCTCCGCAGAGAATTGACAAGTTTACAAAGGAGGGCAGCAGCCACTGGCGTGGACCATGGGCGGCCATCTTCAAAGGGGGGGCTGCAACAAACACGGTCTTGTACCGCTAGGGGGAGGGGGGCACCCACCATGGTTTACCACATTTACCACATGATATTTGCATCCTTTCCAGCAGGGCGTGCGGCACCCACCACATTTTACCACATTTACCACATAATATTTGCCTCCTTTACAGCAGGGGGTGAAGCACGCCACATTTTACCACATTTACCACATTATATTTGCATCCTTTACAACAGGGGGTGCAGCACTGCCACATTTTACCACATTCACCACATGATATTTATATCCTTTATAGCAGGGGGTGCAGCACCAAGATATTTTACCACATTATATTTGGATTTTTTTACAGCAGGGGGTGCGGCACCCACCATATTTTACCACATTTTACCACATTTACCACATGATATTTGCACCTTTTACCATAGGGTCGTTTAACATCCACTGGTGATGCACGATCTTAAGACAGTGACTTTACCACACAGACGTGCCCCAGGGGGCTTTTACCACCGGAAACTCCATCCTTAGCGAAAAGCATGTATCCCAGAGTGCAGAGAGTGGGGAATAAAACACTTCTTTCCGCAGCCAGCAGGGCCGCGGGTTATAATAAGGTCTAAGTGCCGGGGATATGGACGCGCACAAACACAGGGTGAAGGTAAAAGTGCTGAACTCTAATGGCTCTGTCCATGGCGCTTCTTTCAGGAGGGTCTCCGTGGGCTCTGGGGGCAGGTCAGGGCTTGAGGCCTTGTTACCCAGTGGGAGTGAGAGCCGAGGCCAGGGCATCCGTGACACACAGGCTTTACTCTTTCTATACTCGGGACTTTACCACACAGGGCCCCTGCCAGCTTTTACCACACGTCACCGGCAGGCCTTACACCACAGGGGCAGGAAGACGCCCTACGGCATGTGGGGCCGGGTCATCCTCCGATCACATGGGGCCCACCAGTCCTTTCACCAGAGGGGCAGGAGCAACCCCCCTTCAGCCTGTAGGGCTGGGGTCACACTACCCTCATCACACGGACTCCACCAGGCCTTTCACCAGAGGGGCAGAAGCACCCCCCCCCCTTCAGCCTGTGGGGCTGAGGTCACCCCGCCCTCATAACACGGGCACTAATTTTTACCACACGGGCCTCTTATCTCAAGGCTCCCTACCTGTCTCAAGGCCTCTTTCAGGCCCCACATCTTCTTGGGGGTGTGAGTGACCTGTGGGTTTCAGGACCTCTGCTCCCCCAGAGGGCCCCCGGAAGCCCCTCCAAGGACAGCCGGTCACCTCTCTCTACCACTCACTGTCCATCTTCTACCTCACTCTGTTCCTCACTGTCCAACTCTGTTAATCACTGCCCACCCCTCCGTTCCTCCCTGTCCTTCTTCTTCCCTCCTCAGCCCCTCACTGTCCTTGTTCTTCCCTCCTCTGTCCCTCACTGTCCTTCTCCCTCCTCTGTCTCCCACTGTCCTTGTTCTCCCTCCTCTGTCCCTCACTGTCCATCTTCTACCTCACTCTGCTCCTCACTGTCCAACTCTGTTCCGCACTGTCCTCTTTACCTCCTCTGTCCCTCACTGTCCTTGTTCTCCCTCCTCTGTCGCTCACTGTCCTTCTTCTACCTCACTCTGCTCCTCACTGTCCAACTCTGTTCCACACTGTCCTCTTTCCCTCCTCTACCCCTCACTCTCCTTTTTCTTCCTCTGTCCCTCATTGGTATTAAAGTCTCTCTCTTCCATGTCTCTTCCTCTTCGGGACTCACTGACTGAACTTCGCTCTCCCTGTTTGAAGGATCCAATCACAGGCCTCCCCTGCCCTCCCAGCCAAGCAATCGCGTGCGTCTGAATCTCGCTCTGTCTCCTCCTGCTTCAGGCTCGGGGCACTGCGCCTGCGCAGACACAAGAGGTAAAAGGTGGGAAGAGCGGCTGGCGACACGGGCTCCACAGCCCCTCAGCTGATGCACGTGCCCTGCATGTGTAGCATGCAACACAAAAGACCAGGCGCAAGGAGTGCGACATGTACATGCATGTAACACCACAGACCAGCTGCGAGGAGTGCAACATGCATGTAACACCACAGACCTGGTGCAAGGAGTGCGACATGCACATGCATGTAACACCACAGACCAGGCGGGAGTGTGACATGCATGTAACACCACAGACCTGGTGTAAGGAGTGCGACATGCACATGCATGTAACACCACAGACAAGGCGCGAGGAGTACAACATGCATGCAACACCACAGACCAGGCGCGAGGAGTGCCACATACACATGTGATGTGGTGTTAGGAGTACTTCAAAGCAAGTTTGCTCAACCTTTAGAAGAATGTTATTTTTAGTACGACAGGCCCAATCTACGTTTAATGGGACAGTACCAGCACTTCTCAGCGTGCCTGCTGAATGTTCATCCACAAAATACCATCACTTTGCGCAAGACTGCCTTACTTTAGCGGAGAGTACTTGTGCCTCTCAGTAGAGCTGTTACACTTTTAGTGGCTGAGTAGCATAGCACTACCATTGCTCATGGGCCTTGCAAAGAAGCTTTATGTGTGTGTGTGGGGGTGAGTTGGCTAACCTTGTGCCAGATGGTAATTATCTCATGGCTCAATTGTCACGCTTTTTTGATGGGCAGTTGTGCCTTATTCGTGCCTTTATCTGTGAATTAAACTTGCAGTTATGGGCATAATTTGGGGCATATTTTCTCTAGGTAAATGTCCTTCTGCTTTGTTACTTGTTCTCAGGAGAAAGACCACTTACTTGCAGAAAAAAAGATTTGTGATTCACTAGGATTTCTTTCTGTGAATAGGTTCATTAACAACAACTAAGACAAAAGTGATCAAATAAAATAATTTGTGTAGAGGGCCTGGATAGTTGGGTATAATTCAGACAGGACACAGGGAGTATGTGGTGTTTATAACATTGCTGAGAGATGTCTGTGTCACTCTCTCTATGGAAATATCACAAATGACATTAGACCAGGACACTGAAAAGGGACAATCTTGGTTCAACAGCTCTCTTTTTTTGACTAGTTTTGGTGACATTTTTGAATAAGGGATTTGGTAATGAATTGCTTTAATTTTTTTTCAGGGAGTACATCTTTAAATATAGTTGACACTATGCGGTGTCCCATGTTTTTACTGACACTTACATGACACATTAGATCACCTTCAACCAACCCCCCATCCCCAATCCATGTAATGTTTTTTTACCCTGAAGCACATTTTAGAATCTAAAATAAGTAACCAGAAAAGTTACATGCAGTTCAATCACATTTTTTTTCGTATTTGCAAAACATTTCTGCAACTCCATAGCTCGGAAAATATTCCCAGTACAGATCACAGCGACCCTTCCTTTAACAGCACCAGCGGACCTTTCTTTAGACGCCCCTCATCCTAAGAAAGGGGCATGGCCTCTAGTTGCGAGAAAATGCATTATGGGGCGCTTGAAAACAAGCATTTGCAATACAACAGGTCTCGCATTTTATAAACTTTGGCCTATCGGTATTGTAAATGACAATGCCTTTTATTATTGTAGGTTTAAATAAAAGGCATTGTCTTTTACAATGCCAATAGCTCAAAATCTCGCAATTTCGAGACCTATTGCATTGCAAATGCTTGTTTTTTAGGGCGCCTTATGTTGCTACTTCGAGTTCTGCATCTGTTTTATTAATTTAGGCCTGCACTACATGTTTGGTATCAGGGAACCTTGTATATTCTGGCTGAAACACCTTTCATTGCTGCTGAACCTGTGCAGAGCAAAGTATGTTTTTGACAGATCGAGGAACGATAGAAGGGAGGGAAAAAAAGAATGGGAGAAGAAAAGAAAGGGAACGAAAAGAAAGTGGAAAATAAGAGAAAGAAAAGAAAAGAAAAAAGAAGGAACACAGGGAAATGTTATAGCCATTTAAAATAGAATGAGGGCTAAGAAAATAATTGAATGGGAATGAAAGAGATTAGAGAGAAAATGGTAAAAAGAGAGTGACATGAGGATGGCAAGAGAACGCATAATGAAAAGAGGAGGCAAAAAAGAAGGAAAATGAAATAAAACAGGATTTGATGATAGGAAGAAAGAATGCTTCTGAACACTGTGGCAGTCCATAACGTTCTACCAGTTTGATCTGTAAAACCTTGGGATTAGCAATTTATTTGTGAAAAGCGACATTTGCTTCCTTTTCTCTCCAGTTTTCTCGCTGATGAGGGAACCCCAATACCCAGCTCTCTATAAGGAGTCTGGATTGCTCACTCATTTCAATAGGGGGGGGGGGGCATTTATGTCCCAACTGCCTCAAATGCATACTGAAACACCACTTGGCACTCCAAATGTTGGCGGACACAAAATCTAAGACACTGAGAGGTGCACTGATTTGTCAGGATCACACATTTTGTTGAAGGCACAGCTGGGATGTGAACCCAGGTGCCCTAGCCTACTTAGCTACTAGGCTATATCTTGTCCAAAACAGACCACGTTTCTTTAGTAGTGCTCCGTGGGTGACACGTCATTATTCTTTAGAAAGAAAAATACATGTTGAGAAATCTGCACACTAGGAGGGCGGAACCCAACTTTAAATTAGGCCTGGGCTAAATTTCCGTTCCGCTCGCGGAAATTGCGATAATTTGAAATTTTCGCGTTCCGCGGAGAGCGCGAAAATGTCAAAATTTCCGCATTCCGCAGCTTAGCGATAATTTGTTTCTTGTTCGCGCTGTAAAATAATACATTCTCGCCTTACCTGAATCCCCGCGTACGCTGACAAGTTTTCCCGATCCGGTCGCGTTCTCCACGAGATGTTGGATTACTGGTAGCCGTTTGCGCTGTCTCGCGACAGTTCGCGCCCGCAGTAATGTCATTGTTTGCGCGATCACGTCTTTCTTCTCGCGATCATGCACCGCGAGAAGAGTGAAAAGAAGATGGCCGCACCCGCGATCAACCACATGGGTAAGTTGGCGAGCCGCGACCACGCAGAAAATACCCCAAACAGGCAGGGAAAAAACTTCCGCATCTTCGCGATATTTCCGCTTGTTTGTGGAGATTTTTAACATTTTCGCGATAATTTGCGAAAGTCACTTTCGCAAATTCCGCCCACCCCTACTTTAAATCCAGTGATAAAAGCAGTGGTGGTGACAATTTCACTTCTTAGCAAATGGGTGTGATTTGCATCTCCACAAGCCTTACACAGTAGCCTGCAAAATACCCTCCCTCAAGAGCTCTGTTGGTTTGCATTTCTGAGATCACGGGGACATCCACAGGCGGCCCACCAGCTCCCACTATGTAAATCAAAAACACTGAAACCAGATTTTTTTGTGTCGTCTTGTCACTCTGACAACAGTGCATCGATCACGTAGGGTTATCAGAGTTCTCCTTTCAGAGCGTTGTATCATGGAACCCATGCTGAAGATGTGTATGGTGTGGCGAGAGGCAAGACGCTTCCATATGACCGGTGTCTGCCTGAGGGTATGGGACCCCCTCACCCTGGGGGGGGGGTTAAGAATTTGTTACGCCACTGCCCCAACATGAAAAGACAAAGCATTGGAAAGTAACAAGCAGTGTTCACCTGATCCAGTGCACCTCCTGGGATCCCTTCCACGTCACTTTTCACGTCATGAACTTTGGTGGCCCATGTCAGAGTTCCGCCAACTACTCACCTGACGCATTTACATACAGTATGTAGAGGATCTGCTCTAGAGACAAAAAATCTACCTTAAATCTGGTCAAACGAATGTAAGAGCGCAAGCATTATGTCTCGCACCTCTTTTTATCAACATTTGCCAGCACGCTGGTCACAGGTTTGCACTCCACGTGTAGAAACCCGTGTCTCTATGCGTGGGATTGTAAGCACTCCCGCCAACACCGAGCGAACAGTTCTCTGCGACAATCAGGCTGGGCCCTTTGGAAACACTGCTTAAAGAAGATGCTGCTTCTAGCCCTGCCAGGACGGGATCACATCCGGGGGAGACGCCGCTTGCCTTACTTGGTGCGTAATCTTGGATCTTGCGTTGGTGGATCTACTTTATGGAATACTCTTCCTCTTGAACTTAGGCAATGCCCAGAACATTTAAATTTTAGGAAAAAACTTAAAACTTTCTTATTTTAACAAACTTGAAGGACACACTTTCTGCTGCTGTTGATGTCTCTTTTTATGGCCTTTTTTTCTTCCTCTCCCTATTTTCTTTCTGTGCGCAGAGATACTCTTTATAGAGTCGATTCTAGCGCGTTATAAACCATAAATAATAATAATAATAATATACCAGTGATCAGGTCATTCATCCTGTAGGGTGAACTTACAATGCTGAGTACGTGCTTGCCTGTTCAGCACCCGGCACAGGCTTGTGGTAAAGGGGCCACTCTGAAAGACAGGATACTGATATGTTTTTTTTAATTAAAAACTTTTAAAAAAAACAGCTTTTCGCTTGATTAGCTACCACTAAGCTTAAGCATATATCAGAAAACCCAGATCCAGGTATCCAATCAAGCGAGAAGCTGTGGGAAACATTCAAAGGTGTGTGTGTGTGGAGGGGTGGAGGGTGGGGAGTGGGAGGGGGGTGGGGTGTCTTTCAGTTGCGTTGTATCGGGTCTCTCTTCCTGAAAGAGCTCAGCGCCTGGCGGGTTCTGTGGAGACGTTAAAGAGAAAGCTTAACAGCTGGGAAAAGAAGGCCGCCGCCGTACTCGTATAGTGACTCAGCCCTTCACTGCATAAGTAATTTATACCTTTTGTTCTTCAAATGTCAGGAAAGTTAGAAGCACTTCCTGCAGACAACTTGAGAGGCTTTGTAGTACCAGTTACGACTAATCCGGAGAGTTGTTCTATGCATACAGAGCTGTATATATATGTACAAGACGTGGTGCGCTTTCAGGCGGGTTATTACAGTGACAGGGTTGTTGGGAGAGGGCTCATTTTAAGCTGCGCCATCTCTCCCTGCCGACACCAGCGGAATGCGTCAATCAGGCAGTGGAGCTGTGGATAAAGTCAGCGCCAGCGGTGTCCTGTGATCTATGCCTTATCTGAGTCCTCATTCGTAATTCAAAGTAAAGCTGCCAGGATTGCAGTAGATGGGACTTTAGCGCCACCTAACGTCTTTCTGCAGAAAATTCTTCTGCGCTCGCCACATCATAGCATTAAGGATGAAAAATTGTCATGCAACAGGAGTCAGTCAGAAAATGTATGTTTCTTCGTGTTACTGGTTTCATATGAATCTAGGCCGCCGAAGAAGCAGCAGTGCTTAATTTGTAAAAAAATTAAGTGCCGGGGCTCTAGTCAGCAGGGCACATCCGCGTGCACTGCCCATTGTCGTTGTCGTGTACAGTAACAGCATAACTAATAAGTCACATTCCTACAACTGTGACAATCCTGACAATTTCAGGACACCAAAGTTAAATGTATGGCTTCGGCAGCAGGTATAAGTCATTCTTAATGTATATTGAATTAATAAACAACAGTTGTGCTCATCTCTGAATTTAAAAAAACAGCACCACCATGTGGAAGACTGTCATAGGTACTGGTGATGTCAATTAAGTGCCAGTGCCGAGCGCCGGAAAACACCAGCTCAAATTAAGCAGTGCACTATCCACTGTATGGGAGTCTTTTTAGACATGGATGGGTAGAAAAGATAACGTGTTAAGCTTGTAAGTCCCAGATTTATAGATAGTCTGACTAGACAGTTTTAATATGCTTTTATCATGACATGTAAAACTAGTAAAAAACATAGGCTGGTTTCTTGTTTTTTCTCTTATGTGTAATCAACATTCCTTACTAATATGTGCCATAATCCTAAACCTATACTCTTTTGTATACAGTTTTGTATTCTTAGGTGACCGCGATACAGCATTGATGTAAAGGTTGATGTAGTGTACTGTTCTTTGAATCTGGGGACGAAAGGAATATTTTCTCTTAATATCACCAGAAACATCTTCTGGAAGAGGAGGGGGAACTAAAATTAAATTAGTAAAATGTGTCGTAAATATTATAATGCAGTGGTGCTGTAAGATAATCGTTTCAAGTACAATATGTTGCATCAAAACGTGAGGTGGCAATGGATGAATCTCTCACTATAAAACTTAAAAAGAATTTTGTAAAATTACCATGGTGCAATAAAATAAGTAAATGTAGGTTTGTTAACTTATGTCTAATTATTGGAATATCTTAGGAGGAAACTAAAAAAGGTAGTTCCAGAACCTAGTTCATTCTGATGCAGCATTTCTTTTCTTTTTTTTTTTTTATTACAACTGATTCAAAAAATGCATGGGCAACCAACGATAAAGATATGAGAAAGTGAAAATAATTTTCAATAAATAATAAAATCATCCATTATTGACATAAAAAGTTGTTACACATTCCATAGATATCGCAGCGTAATGATTGTCAAGTGAAAATTAATGAATAAATCTACAGTCATCAAATCGATTTTATTTAATTTATCAGCAAAGCCAGTACATTTCAATGCACGGTCCCTCTCAACACCCTGTCTTTCTATTTATATTTCCTTCTCTCCTCACCCATCTCTTGCTCCGTCATCTCTCTCTTGGTATGTGACCTCACAGCTCACCCCTCTTTACCTGTCTCTCTCTGCTTTTTACCCTTTCCTCCCTTCCCTATCATCTTCTAAGTTATTCTGACTTCACCTCACCTCTCTCTTGCTTCTGAGGCTGGTAGTAATAAGGAAGTTAAGAAAATAGAGGAATAAATAAGCTTCATTTATCCCCTGGTATGGGGTGTGTGATGCCACCCGTATCATACTTTGTAATGAATTTCCCTCCCTCAGTTTGACATGGAAGATGAGTGGCTAGCCTTTCCTAGTTGTTTTCACTGCTGCAATATAATCTGTTTCCCCAAAGCGCATTCCCATGCTGTATTATGTGCATATTGTGGATTGTGGGAGCATTCAATGACAGTAAAATTGGATGGTGCCTCTAGTACTCTTCAGCTTAGGGAAAAGTGTTTTGAATGAGGTTTTGTCTCTGGTGGCTGTGTGGCGTGAGCAAGGGGATAAGTGATGAATCTGAGCATAATATGTGCTCTTTTTTGGGGAGGTCAAAATGCACGTCACATGGCAAAATGGTCTTTGGAGCAGCCACCCCTGTAATCAGAAATCATCTGACCACTACCCCTGCGATAAAGTCTAAAAGCTTGACCTTCTAAGGTAGGACTAGGGCAGGTGTGTGCAGTGTGCTGCCTGTGACGAGTCTGTCACCGACCCCCTTGCAGTAACATAGCACTAGCAGTCAAATGTTGTCAAAGTGGTACTCATGGGAGTAAATACCAGGCATTCGGGGTGGTCGATGTTGCTTACTTAGCCACCTAGGATCCCAGAGAGGGCAGTTAACTACGCCTGTTCTTTTCAGATTCTAACATGGACCCTGACCATTCTACAGCAGTCTGTAGCTGCGTAATAATGGAGAATGCTAGGCGCTATGACACCCCCGCCCCCCTTTCCCTTTGTTGAATCAAGAGTGAGTCAGACCTTCTGCGGAATCCATGATGCTCTACCTCTCCAGATAAAGTGTGTTAGTGGCTGCAGCAGCCAAGATCGGAGTATGCTCTGCTGAGCCATTTCTGCAGTGCTTGAAATATATAGAGGAGGCACAGAAGAATGGACATCTTTCCTGTGTTTATTCGACCAGTCCATTTGAGAATCAAATTTCCCTGTCCCTCCAGGTCCTTCATTAGGTCTGCTAGTGGGTGAAGGGGGAGCCAGCCTAAGTTGACAGAGAAAAGCTCCCCTGGAATTTTACGTATTTTAACACCTAGGTATTTAATAGAGGACTTAGCCCTGCCCATCTGAAAGGGAGTGAAATTCTTAACAAAACCACTTTTTATTTCGTCCCCCACTGTCAAATGTAATGCCTCCAATTTATCTAAGTTGATTTTATACCCTGGAGACCAGCTCAAAAGATTAAAAAAGATCCAAAAACCACTGAAAGTGGTTTGTGCAGGAGAGCCCGCAGTGACAGTAGCAGCAGTATCATTCCCCAAAAGTGAGATCTTCATCTTATATTCCCTGGCGGCTGGCCCCAAACATTATTTCTCTGAGTGGCTGAGTCCGACCGATTCCGCTTTTTTGAATTGGGCAGGCCAGGGGTTTTTAATGAAGAGACAAGAGAGCAGTGTCAACAAAAGCGCTGAAGCGGGGTTATCCCTGTCTGACGTGACAGTGTCCTGGACCCTGGTGTGGGAATGGCCTGACTGGTGGTAACTGAGATCTGACCTGACCATTGAGTCTTAAGTTTGATTAAAAAAATAATTTTCAATCCAAACACCCGGGCGGCCGGCCCTGGGCACACACTGACTGCAGACAGTGCACTGCGGTGCGTTAGGAGGCTGCTTTATTAACAGATTAGGGGCAGCCAGGGCACACTAGGCCTACCAGCCCCCCCGCCTCACCTGGTTCCAGTACTGCCTCTGGTGCTGTTGCCGTGGTGGTACCGACCGTACTGGCTAGTAGTCAAGTAGTGGCTACTACTACAGCTCTGCTGCCAGTCCTCAGTCCTGAGTTCTCAGCGCCAACGTGAACGTCGTCATCGGGTCGTGCTGGTTCTGACCAATGGCAATGCGCAATATGAAATCTGCGCACGCCTGCTGCGGCCTGCTGTACAGCCCCAACCCAAAATGCAGCCCAAATGACTAAATCAGTCGCCCATGCACTGTGCAGGGCCGGCAACACTGAAGTAAGGGCCGCGCCCGCACGGAACATATTATCATTCATCAGAGGGAGAGAAATAGAATTGATAATTAGGGCACTGCACTGGGCCAGGCCTGACAGCCACCTCACCTGGTGCTGCAGCTGGTCTTGCCGCCGGTACTGGTACACACACACTACTACTAGTACTACCGTGCTGCCAGTAGTAGTGCGAGTTCTTCAAAGCTCAACCAACGTCGTCGTCGGGTCGCGCCAGTACTGGGTCGCGCTCAGTCGCGCTGGCTGGGGAGTTAATTGGCCCGCCGTTGTTGATTAAAGTTGAACCACCAGTCCAGCCACGATGACTCGATGGTGGGGTGCGGCCGGCCCGTGCGGATATGTTGGGGTGTGGCAATGCGCAATAACACATCTGCGGACAGCCCCAACCCAAAATCCAGCCCAAATCAGTTGGACACGAGTCCCGACCTACCCGCGCATCGGGCTGGGCACCGGCAAGCAACACTGAACTGACTAAGGGGGGCAGCGCCAGCGCGAAACATTACAGATTGACTGTTGATGATCATTGAATGAACATTGATCATTCAGTGTACTGCTGTACGGCGCATAAATAATCGATGAGAAGAAGATTGGATATCAATTTTCTCCTCTTGGCTCAGGCAGGGCAGCGCACACAGGCCAGGCAGGCTCAGTCACTGTACAGCCGCCGTGCCCACAAGTTCGCCTGGAGTGCGGACCACTCGAGTCGGGAAACTCATCTGTCGGAAGTGGGACTCGGGAGACGGGGGACGAGCTCAGCAGCAGACAGCAGTTACTGCGGACGACCTTAACACAACAGTAACACTCTGTGACACACTGCAGTCCAGTAGTGAGGTAAATTCATATCAAAGTCAATGACGTGGAGCAATGCGTGTAGACCCAGGCCTGATAATTAAGTGCCGGTGCTAAGCACCGGAAAGCACCGCCACAAATTAAGCACTGGGAAGCAGTGTTCAGGGAGACTGGGGGAATCGAGCGGACTAGTCCTGTAAATCACTGCAAGGTATAAATTCAGACATTGGATCAATAAAAGGTAGATACTAGTTGATTGTCAAGATCAGATTTATTTCAGCTACAACGAAACATATAACGAGTTAAGAACATTTAATGCACGCTATTAAAATGAAAAGTTATGTCTAAATTTCATCTAATAAATAGCATTGATGTACTTGCCATTATGGAAATGTTGTATAATTACAAACACCCCAACTAATTCATAGTAATCTGCTTATGGAGAAACCCAATTGCTCCAGTGGGTGGGTCAAACAGAAACGGAGAAAGCAACAAAAAGAGCACAATGTCTGAGATTTATATGAAAGCAATCCAATCGTCTTAAAAAATGACCGACCCACCTTCCTGCTCCCGTACCCAGCCAAAGTACTCGATAAAGCCATCAACCAACAGCTCACCTAATACCTGGAACTCGGCCACCTACGAGATGTCGCTCAATCAGGATTCCGAGCCAACCACATCACGAGACTGTGCTGATTGCTGCCACAGATGACATCAGAACCCTCCTCGACCGCAGAGAAACTGTGGCCTTAATCCTCCTAGACCTCTCTGCAGCGTTCAACACCCTATCCCACCACACCCTTGAGAGACTCCACATCGGCATACAGCAAAACGCCCTCAAGTGGCTCGCTTCCATCATCTCAGGATGCACACAGAGCATCCAGCTGCCTCCCTTCACCTCCACTTCCAAAAACATCGTATGTGGCATATCCTAAGGATCATCCCTCAGTTCCACCCTGTTCAACTTCTACATGACCCCTCTCGCAGATGTTGTCAGATTCCACGGATTCAACATAATCTCATATGTCAACGACACATAACTCATCCTCTCGCTCACTGAGGACCCCACCAATGCCATGACCAATGTAGCCAGAAGGATGAGGGACAGCAGTCTCAAACTCAACTCTGACAAAACAGAAGAGCTAATCTTCAGGAGGAACACCTCTGCTTGGGACCACAGTTGGTGGTCAGCGGAACTCAGAACAACACCCATGCTGATAGACCATGTACGCAACAGTGGCATCATCCTGGACAGCAAACTAACAATGAAATGACAATTCAATGCAGTCACCTGCTCCTGCTTCCACACCCTTTGCATGCTCCGCAGAATCTTCAGCAGGCACTCGTCACCAGCTGCCTCGACTATGGCAACGCTCTCTACGCGGAATCTCCACCCAGCTTCTCAAAAGACTCCAGACCATACAGAACGCCACGGCATGTCTCATCCTGGACCTCGCAGATGGACCCACATCACCCCCACCTCAGAAACCTCCACTGGCTCCTCATCCAGAAGACATGCCAGTTCAAGATCCTCACACACACACTTACAAAGTCCTACACAACCAAGGACCATCCTTCATCAACGATCAACTGAACTTCCATCTATCCACAAGACACCTGCCTCCCTCGCACACAAACCCCACATCCTTCGCAGCTGAAGCGCGGGACACTCCTTCTCCTACATTGCTGCCAAGACCTAGATCCCTTCACCTCTGCACAGCACCCTCCCTGGCGGCCTTCAGAAAGAAGCTGAAGACCTGGCTCTCCGATGGAGAACCAGCACTCTAAGCACCCAGATACCCCCTTGGAGTGACCTTGTTGCGCTATACAAATGCTTATTTATCTAATAATGATTGTGGGAATATTCTTAAATGTTATGCCATTTATCCATGAGAACCAGAAATGAGATGTTTGTACTCAAGAGGACTCCAATATTACGATAATTTAAGCCATTTTTTAAAATAAGTTTTTTTATGTATTAAATATTTTATATATCGAAAAATCTCATACTGCAATACTCTCCCTTGTTCTCTTTTCAGTTCTCTTTTTTTAATTTTTATTTTGTCTTCTTCTTGCTGATGATTTCATTATTTTCTTGTTCTTACTTTTCACTCTAAAATCCATTGAACGTTGTCGAATAGGTAGAGAATAGAACAGATTTGTTAATGCATAGAGTATACCCATTTCTCTAGTAGATTGATTGTTAGGCCCTGAAGAACTGACAATTTAAAAACGTTTAGAAACATGTGCTGGTCCCTCTGTTCATGCTCATATGAGGCTACTTTTGTAAATGAACAAAGATCATAACAACTAATATCTCAAGATGGATTTCAGAAACCTCAATTGAGAACGTTGGTAATCTTTGAACACGCCCACTCCTGTCTATCAATCTACATCATGTCAAGTTCACTTGCTTACAATAGAATGCAACCGGAGAACTTCCCAAGGAACCTCTCCCTCAGTGGGACACTCCAGGCCGAACCGGGGTGCAGCTTTTTCAGTCAGTCCAATCATGAGTAACCCCAGTGCAGCCCAGAAGGTGTGCACGAGCACAGGTTAGCTCCCCCTCCAGCCCGCCTCATGTCCACATAACTCTCACGGGACTGAAATACATAAACACAAGTCACCTACTGTTAGATTGCTCGATATTCTTCTGCACTCTCTGCCCTTTCTCTTCGAATGAAGAAAGGGCATTGACGGGTGGGATTTCACGGCTTCTCCTTGTGGTCTGGCCCAGGTGATGGTAAGGACATGGGGGGTGATATCTTTGCAGTTCAGGCTTTTAAGCCAACCTCTCTACCCCAACTCCCTCCTTCTCCTATATGAACCGGGCAGGTAAACCACCCCCCTCCCGGATCCATGATTGAGCAAACATTTTTACTTTGTTTTGTTGATCACTATTTAAACGAATTTCTCTTTTTTGGCATTCATTTTTAGTAATATGAAAGCTATTTTGTGTGGTGAAGATGTTACCATGAAATATATTAGTTGTGACTGGCCATCACCCCGGATTATGCCTATGTTTTGTAATCCTCAATATCCACATGATAGTTTGTGACTGTTGTACACCAGCTAACATAAAACATATTAGGCAGTGCTGATCTAATGAACTAACACCAGACCTCTCCTTGGGTAGGATCAGGAGGTTCAGCACCCTGCCGAGATCCCTCTACAACCTGCAGCCTTTCATCTTTCTTAGGCCAGTAAGTGTCAGTTTCTGAAAGGCAGCCTCGCCATACTTCAGAGCCGGCTGGTGAAAGTTGAAAGTGGTGGTCCATAAAACCTCCCGGCTTCGACTGAGAGAACAATTGCGAATGCTCCAAAGATAATTTTGGGAGAATCTCCCCAGTGTAAAATGTAAACAAGCATTGGCATGGCCAATAGGTCTCGCCTTATGGGACCTTATAAGTGTTTAGCCATGCAACTAAATACTTATAAGGTCCCAAAAGCGAGACCTATTGGCTATGCCAATGCTTGATTTACATTGTTAGCCAATTACCCCTTAATGTTGGGATGTCTGGAAATCTGGTCTCTGGAGCAGAAGCCTAAAACAGGTACCTGTGTCGGAAGAGCTTGCGCTCCCTCCTGCCTTTCTCTTCGTCTTTACCATTTCTAGAAAGAATAAAATATTCAAGACTTATGGAACTTTACCCCGACCGCCGAACCTCTCTCCCAGGACCCCAGACTGTGTTCAAAGCTAGGAGACTGCTGTCCGGGAGCAGTGAAGTCCGAAGTTAGCGGGGGGGCCGCAGGGAGCACAGAGGGAGGAAGAGAGACAGAGAGGGAGCGAGGGAGGGAGAGCGACAGAGAGAGGCCAGAGGGCTGTGGCGGAGTAGAAAGGGAAGAGGGACAAAGGAAAATGGGCACAGAAAGAGAGGGGGTGAAGGGAGAGGGGAAAGGGGGTGGTAGCTGCAAGGGAGATAGGATAGAAGAAGCGCTGAGAGGACAGAGGTGAAGGAAGGAGGAGGCATGGAGTGGTAGCAGGAAGGAGAGAACGTGAAGTGAGAGAGTGAGGTAGGGGTGGGAGAGGAAGGATGAGAGACTGAGATAGGGAAAGAGACAGCGAGGAAGCGGTGAGAGAGGGAGAGATGCGGAGTGAGAGGGAAGGGAAGAAAGAGGGAGGGAAAATAGAGGTAACACATGGTGCAGCGGCGCTACAGCGGAGGAGAGGACGTACAGAGAGAGACAGTAGGGGAAGGGAGTGAGCGCAGAGGAGAAAAGGGGAAGAGGAGAGGCGGTGGTAGAGGGAAGGGGAGCAGCTGATAGGGAGGGGGGGAATCAAAGAGAGTTAGGAGAAAGGAGGATAGATGATAGAGATATATAGTTAGGGTGTAGTTGAGGGTGGGCATGAGGAAGAGAAGAGCAGAGCAGAACATGGGGGAGTGATAGAGGAGAGAGGGGGGCAAGGAGAGCGGGAGTGAAGACGGGGTCAGGAGAAGGATACATAAGAGAGATGTAGAGGAGAGAAGAGAAAGAGGAGGGAAGAAAAAACTGGGTAGATGGGAAAGAGAAGGACAGTGGAGAGGTGAGGAGAGAGTAAGAAGGAATCCTTGGCAACAAAGCGCCGCCCCGCCACGGTGTAGCAGAGAGGGAATCAGACGAGAGCAGAGCAAATCAACAAGCGCACCAGGTGGGCTATCGGGCAGCTGCACACATGCAAAAGCCTTGAAATAAAGACAAACGTTAGGCAAGCCAAGAACCATAAGGCGAAAAAAAAAAACCTTGCGGTCTTCTGCACTGTGTAGTAAAAGGTTCAACTGCGCTGGGTTGATTAGCACTCCCTCTGGGTGTTTTGATGGCCAGAGCTGCACCACAAACAATGCATTTATTTAGTACTCTTAAATCCAGCAGCAACGACCAATGCTGTGTAGCTGATCACCCTTTTCAACGACAGGATATCCATATGCACACAGGGAGCCATTCTGGCCCCGTACACTCGAGCAATCATTTCTAATGCAGGCTCAAATACCGTAATGCAAAGCATGTACTATGGTTCAATAGCGAGATGTGTGTTATTATATTTGATACTGCTCCCGGAGGTGCAACCATTACCCCAAGCATCATCACTAAGCACACAATGATAATATGCGGTCTACATCACAGACAACTGTGATGGTAGGCTGAGCTCTTTGAGAAGGGGAATGGATGATGTTTATAACAAAAGCAGTGGCATCACCTCACACAAAAGGAAGAACACATGCATCCAGGTTACCGTGAAATATTACATTAACTTGCCTTTGTAAATGAGAGAGTGAAGAGTGTATCATCCCCTGGCCAGTGGCACTGAGTCCCGCCCTGTGACTGCAGCGTACAGCTGTACATTAAACTCTTGTCAACAGACCCGTTTCGTGAACAAGGACATGGGTGCAGACTTTAAATGACACTGTCCAATTCAGGGTTCCGTGACATAAAGGGTCCTCCACGTCAGTAGTGTCTTGATATACACTGCCAACAAAAAGAGTCGTTCCCCGTAGCACTGACGTAATGGTACTGCTAATTTTATAATGGTCCCCTCATTCTTGTGGTCGCGCAGAAGTACACGGACCGGGGTGTGTACAAGTCACTTGGACTTGAGATGGGACCGACTTATCAGGGTTCAGCCCAGGGAACTTTTTGAACTTTTTGACTTTGTAGCACTTATCCAACCGATATTAAGGGTTTACCTTACCCCACCGCCAGGAGGACTATATTCATAGCATAACGTTTGGCTCCATTTTAGGGGCCACAGAGTATCTGATTACGCGTTATAGCAGTACCATTACGTCAGTGCTACGGTTACAGTGATAGAGGAATGACACTTTTTGTTGGCAGTGTATATCAAGACACTACTGACGTGGAGGACCCTTTATGTCAAGGAACCCTGGCTTTAGTTCTACATTCTGCCTTGAAAAAGTCTGAATACAGACGAAACACGTGTTGGCTTCTAGAACTGCTGGGAATTTGACCTATATGAATAAATGAGCTTTTCCAATTGATGTGATTTGTGGACAATCCTTGAGAATATACATATAATCTGAAAAGGATATACTCGCCTGTGAACTTAAGAATTCTAATACACTCTGTCATTACATATACATATTGGATATATGTTTCTTTTGGAATTCCTTGTGACTAATAAGGGTGTGCTACAACTGTGCTTTTAGAAATAGGAGATAAGACTCAAGCAAATATACTGGACGTCCTGCAAGAGATCAGAAAGATATATAATCTACTGGCGGTCGCCAGTAGATAGTTATAGTTAGGACCGTGTTTCCATAGGAAATCTCAAAATTCTATTTTGAATAACTTTGGCGCCGGTTGACGAATCTTCGCGAAAGTTTCACAACTAATGGGGCGCTCCGCTCAGCTCCTACCCTGAAAGTCTCAGGGTGATTCGTCAAGTGGGGGCCGAGAAAAAAGGGGGGTCCCAAAACGCGTTTTCCCCATGCATTTTCCCATAGGACCTTTAGTCGAATGTACAGCCCGAACGGCTGAACAGAATTACTTGAAATTTGGCAGAGAGGTAGTCCTCAGGTCAGGGATGTGCCTTTTGCATATATGGAGTCAATCTGTTCAGTAGTTCCTGAGAAAATTGCAGTTAAAGCACATAAATATCTATAGCCGCGTACTGTGCGCGCACCCGCGCGCACCCTAATGTGCGCGAGAGTAATTCTGATTGGTGTTTACATGTCAGTCAACGTTCGAATCGGTCAAAATCAGGAAGTGTCGGCTGCCATTTTGTTTGTTTTCAGTGCAAGAGTGAAAAAGGAAGGTGGCGAATGTGAAAAGGGGGCAGGGTAGAGAGTTCCTGACCCCCTAGCCTTTGTCAGGGGGTCCCTGAAGGACCCCGAAGGCAGAAAAAAACATTTTAATTTTTTTTTTTTAAATTGCGGGGGTGCGCGCACCGTGCACGCACGATGAAAAAACATAAATTTTTTTTTAAATATTTTTAATACGTAGTTTATTGTAAAATAAATATATAAAAAAAATAATAATACATACTTAACTTAGCATTTAAAAAAACGTACAAATTCACTGAAAAAACCATAGGTTTCACACATGTTATAGTTAGGAATTAGCATTTAAAAAACCTTGCAAATTCACTTAAAAAACCATAGGTTTCACACATGTTATAGTTAGGTGGATATTTCACTCGTAAAAAACCAATGAAATTCCCCCATTATAGTTAGTTCAGATAACTATAACTCGCGCGACCGCCACTCTATCACAAGGGTGATGTCATCAGTGATGTCATGAGTGATGCCACTGACCATGTCATGAGTGATGTAATATGTGACGTCATGAGCAGGATTGCGGGCGCGCGAGTTATAGTTATCTGAACTAACTATAACGGGGGAATTTCATTGGTTTTTTACGAGTGAAATATCCACCTAACTATAACATGTGTGAAACCTATGGTTTTTTAAGTGAATATATATATATATATATATATATACACATCAGATGATTACTTTGGATGCGCACCTCAACTCACTCCTACATCACAAAGAAAACACCTCAAATGATCAAAGCCACTGGCCAAACATCACAATGGCAATAACCAAAACTCAATACATCACCTGGTGCAAAACACTGCATCTCAAACTGGGGAAGTAAACAGCCGTGATTGAGAGCCTCAGCAACCAGGGTCCACGCTCCGAGATAGACGCGTCCGTCCTCGCTCGGATTCCAAACTCCCGGTTTCCGAGTCAGCAACCCTCAGCTTTAAACACACTAGAAAGTTCGAGAAAGACCTCCCCCTGGGCCAGAGGAATCTTACCAGAACTGACCAGGTTCCAAGCAAGTATTCCCACGGCAGGAAGGAGCTTTCACGTCCCCTTCTTCAAATCTCGCATGTTCCAACCTCTATCTTGACGAAGCTCACAAAAGCCTTTCAGAGTACATAAACAATCCCTCCACATAAACAGAAAGACCTTGAACGTGAATAACCCAAGCAACTTGCAAGCGCTGCTGTGCACACAGAAAAGCTGAAGCAAGGCAAAGTCCGGTAAAAGGATGACATGAGGCCATGTCAAAGCCAATAGTCTCATTAATGTACAACACCGAGCACATGTGTGCATCACTGCCCACAACACTGCACTTCGAGACCAAATAGTACATTCCACAACTCTCTCTTCCTTTCACACTTTCAAATGCACATCCCACATGCTCTGCTCTTGGCAAGGCTGTTCTACTCCGTGACAGCTCCCACTGAAAGACTGCAAGATTACAAGAAAGAAGAGAAGCAGGCATATGCAAGACTGTCTCGTACATCCAGGCTAGGCTAAAATAACACACTAAAGTCAGTTAAAATAATGGTAGTCAAAGGTCATCACTGGGTGTCAAACCACAAGAGGGCCTCTAGCACTACAGTCGGTCATCGGCCCACAGAAGGCATTGGGCAGGGAGAGTAAAACAGCTTCGCTGGGGGGCCGTACAATATGATCCCCTTGAGCGATGATCATCTGTGGCCTCTCCTTGACCCCCTGCCTTGCCAAACTATCGCCCTGATGGTGGGCTGGGGAGCAGGTGATGGGAGAATCAGCCTCCCTGTGGACCAGGTGTTGCTCAGGCTCTTGAGCCATTCTCACTTCGGCCCCACTGGTGCCCACGCAACCCAGAAATAGTGTTTGTGTTTGAAACCTCGCCCACAGTACTTCTTTTTCATAGTATGGTGGGTGGGGGTGGTGGGTTTATGATTTGGCCTCGCTGTGGGGGCATGATGATGTTGTGATTTGGGCCATCTTCACATCAGCCCCCTCCCCCATTAGACGGCCAAGCAGCTGCGTTTAATGCTTAATCCCCTTCACTGCCAGGCCACTGATCTGAGGCAGTGGAGGGCTGGAGAGGGCTTGAGAAATTTAGTAATTCAAGGGGGCCTGGCACTTTTTCTGTTGCTCAGCTAATGGAGATCTGGAGAGGGGTTGAATAATAAGTAAACTAAGGGTGCTCACTGTTCTACTGCTCTTGGTGTAGGCCATTGTCACCTTGGCACCAGAGCCCTTCCCAAGAACAATATCTTCACATTTTCATGCCTTGCATGTGCATATATATATATATATAAATCTTTATTCGGTTATATAAAAACAATTATAACCATAAAAGCACAAACAAAGAACATGTCATCCACAATAAACTCAATATATAAGATTATTTAGGGTAACAGGAATTTTTTCAGCCAAGATTTGTTCTATGATAGTAGATACACTTTAAAAATGTCACAACGGTTTTTGTGATCAATATAGTATTCAAAAATTGTAGGTGCAACATAGCAGGGCGACATCGTCTAAAACCAAGAATTCTTAACATTGGGGTTAGCCATAAATTACGGTGCTCAGCGTAAAACTTGCAAAATAAAACAGTGTGCATTGTTGTTTGAACCGAAGTTTCATCACAGGGACACGCCCCTAGAACCTCTTTCCAGGAATTACATTTGGGGAAGGCTACGAGCCTGTGAAAAATATTCAGTCTAAAACGTGTCAACAAAAAACGCTCAAATCGCGAGTCGACATAGGTCAAGTATGGTTCAATATACAAAGTGGTCGCAACTATCATGGAGTGTTGAACAGATGTCTTACTTATTTCTTTGGTTAGCCGTATTTCTTCCAAATGAGTGAGAGCTCTTATTTTTAGCTCTTTCTTTGAGATCTCAGACATTATTTCAGGGTTAACATAATATTTGGACAAACCCAAATCGATAAAAAACTTTTTTACATACAACAGCCACTCGATTTTCCCTGCGTTCTCCAGAGACATGCAGTCTGCTACAATCTCCTTTGTAAGAGAATTTTTGGGTGATGTCCAGATACGGCGCCACAAAAGGAGAGGTTGAATTTTTGCCAAATCCTCAATGTGGGCCATACCAAGTTCAGCGTGGCAGGAAAATGTAGATACTCGTTTAGGAGTCATCAAGAGAAGTCTCATAAAAGTATTCTCTGCAACTTGCAGCACAGTCGTGTTTTTATGCCCCCACAAGCCTGCCCCGTAGAGTGCGATTGAATGGCACTTCGCTGCATAGATGCGAAGCAGTTCTACGGGTGGTCTCTTTCCTAATTTCTGGGAAAATTTTATGAGTGCCATTATTGCACGCAAAAGATGATGTTTACGAGCTTCAATAGCCGCTTTCCAATTAAGTTTTTCATCAATCATAACTCCAAGATACGGGTATTGGGTAGTAGATTCCAGCCTCTCTTTATCTAGGAAGATGGACTTTGCCCTTTTCCTATCCCTTCCTGCCACCATCACATAGGTTTTTTAAATATTTATTTTGAGATCCAGGTTGCCCATAAACTTCGAGTACCTGTCTAGGGATTTCTGCAGTTCTCGCGGGGTACGCGCTAAAATTACTGCGTCGTCCGCATACAGAAGCGATGGAATGAGGCGATCTTTTGTTTGGGGGAGGTCAAGGGCCCCTCTCAACATCTCTACCTCCAGACCATTAGTGTAGAGTGAGAAGAGGAAGGGGGCCAGGACACAACCCTGCCTCACGCCGCGTTCCACCCTAAAGGACTCGGATAGTTCACCCTGTGTTCCAAAACGGACCCTTGACGAGGCGTTGAAGTATAGTGCACGAAGAAGGTTTACCAGGGCTGGATCTATGCCCATCTCAATAAGGACAAACCAGAGCTTTGAATGGGAAACACAGTCAAATGCCGCAGTAAGATCGACATAGACCATATACACTCTTCCTTCTTTTGCTGTAACATATTTTCCCATCAATAGGCTTAAATTCAGTGCCTGTTCTATTGTACCAAAGCCCTGACGGAAGCCAAACTGAAAAACAGATAATATGTTATGATCTTCTGCCCACTCCTGAAGTCACTGTAAAACCACCCTGCCCAAGACTTTGCCAAGAGAATCCAATAATGATATTGGCCGATAACAAGACGCCTCCTCTCTATTTCCCTTCTTGAAAATCGGAATCATAATTGATTGAGTCCAAGTTTCAATTAACCCGTGGTTCATTGCCGCGTCAAACACCCCCTTCACGATTGGCGCCCACAGGTCAAGTTTAAATCTAAAAAAGTCAACTGGTACTCCATCTGGTCCGGGGGCTTTTCCAGATTTACTTGCTTTAACAGCATTTATAACTTCGTGTAATTCAAAGGTTAGGGGAATCGGAAATAAAAATTCTTGAGGACTGTCATTCGTCTTCTCTGATGGGTCCACTGCTTGTGTTTTGCTGAACACTTTAGAAAAATGGTTTACCCATGTTGGGCCATCAATCGCTACTTCGACTCTTGGCTGATCAGAACTATCTGTCAGGAAGGGAGTCTTTACTATCTTCCAAAACAGCTCACCATTTTTAGCCTGAGAGCTCTCCTCTCGTATAATTGATCCCATAGAGATTTTTTTAATTCCTGTTTCCTTTTTTTGCAGGCTAAACGGTATGTCCTCCTTAAAATACAAATTTCCTCTTGATCTCTTACGGGTTTTGTCAAGGCTTTTTTTAGAAGTTTATGGGCTAAGGTGCATTCATGGCTAAACCACCCTCTTTTCTCGCCCTTTTCCCCTTTATTAGTGCGTGTTAAAAGGTCTTTTACTTTCTCCAGAATTATACTAAAATTATACAGCAGTTCTGTTTGATTGGTATCGCTGTCTAAACATTTCCCAATGGCGGGATATACCGCCTGAACCACCTTGTTGGTTAATGCTTCTGGTTCTATCTTGCATGTGCATAGGCATGTGTGGCCTGAAGGTCAGAGTTGCAGAGATGTAGGATCAGGTTAGAGTCTCGGCATCTGCTCTCAACATCCTGTGATTCTGGGCAAATCACTCCATCTCCCAGGCCCTTAAATAAAAAACCGGATCTTGTGCACTGTAATTGGTGCTCATGAATAGCACTCAAATAGCCTTGGGCTGAGTTTACAGGATATAAAACTGTCAAACGGAAGAACAATAAAAAACAAGCATTGACAATGCCAATAGGTCTCGCATTTGCGAGAGCTAGAGCTATTGGCGTTTTAAATGACAATGTGTTTTACCCATGTGTTATGTAAATGTAAAATGTAAATTGATACTTATATAGCGCACTACTCACCCGCAAGGGTCTCAAGGCACTTGTACGAATACCGCTGTGGAACCCATCCTGGCTTTCCCTGTGAGGCGTCCACTCCTGGGCACCACCAAGGTGGAGGCCAGGCATCCTGAGCGTTGTGGGGGCCGTTGTGGAGATTAAGCAAGCTATTGACCAGAGTTGCAGAGTGGGATTCCATGATTGGAATGGCACCGAGGCGAGAATTATCAGGTCCGTGGAATTTTTGAGCCCAAGACCCGCCGAGGCGGGGAATTGAACCCTGGTCCTGGGCTAGACCTCTGCATCAGGGTCTGCCGCTCTAATCATTGAGCCACACTTTTCTTATGGAGTGGAGGTATATGGTTTGGAATTATGTGGTTTGGATTGGAATTGTTAGTTGTGGAATCATGTGGTGTATAATTATGTGGCATGGTGTGGGGTGGAATTATGTGGATAGTAATTATGTGAGTGTAGTGAAATTATGTAGAGTGGGATTGTGTGTCATAGAGTGTAATTATGTGGAAGGATATTTTGGGTTGTGTAGTGATATGTTGTGCCATTTAATTGTGTGGTGTGTTGTTGAATTTTGTGGCATGATGTGGTATTGTGTGGATTGGATGTCTGTGGAGTGTTGTGTAAATGTGTTGTTGAGTTGAATTATGTGGTGTGTTGCTGAATTGGGTGGAATTATAATGTGTATTGTGGAATTGTGTTGCATGGAACTGTGTGGCGTTGAGTGAAATTATGCTGATTACAATTATGTGGTATGATGTGGAGCGTATTTATGTGTATTGTTGCTATGTGGCATCAAATGAACTTAAAAGCCACGTTGCCTTTCTGATACCAGCAAAGCAGTTGTAAAAATGCGACAACATAAATTAGAGTGAGGGCTGCCTTTCATCCCACAGAAACGCATGCTTAATTACATATTGTAAATTGTATTTATATAGCGCTTACTATCCCTGACGATGAGTTGAAGCGCTCTATTATGAGTAGCAAGCTACTCCAGAACCCAAGATTAGAGGTTAATAGTAGATTAGTAATCTTTTTTTCTTTGTACATTAGTTGTACATCTTTGCAGTTGTACTGTACAGCGCTGATGTGAGGGATTGTTACTCAGAATATTTAAACCAACATCCTTTGTTGTCTGCAGGTCACTTGAACTATGATTCTGAGAACATAGGGTGTTTATTGCTTCTTTTGAATTCTGTGTGGCATTTGACTCATATTCTCTTTGGAAAAGTAATGAAGGTTCACTTTACAGGTTTACATGTGTTTGTCTATGACCATAAAGTTTGACCTACATGTTTTACACTCATTATCTACTTACCTCTTCCTCATTCTATAGTTATGATCCTTTTCTTCCGGCTACCCATGTCTTTCCGTCTTTACCTTATGTCTCTCCCCATCACACCTATCACTACCTGATTTCTGGTTCTACTTCACCTCTCTCATTACACTGCCTCTTTACCACTCTGTTCACCTAGTCTTTTCCCCCCAGCCCCCAGTTGGTACTGCCCAGCAGAAGTGGGTATCACTGACTAACTAGATTAGTGCACACAAAGAAAGAGGGGATGGGGCAAGGCGGCAAAAGGTACTTACGTTCAGGGAAAAGTACAAAATTTGTGAGGGAGCTAGATTTCATTTCTTTTTAGTATTTTGCAAAATGTTTTTATGGCTAATATGCAACATTTATTTCTTCCCTCTTTAGAGGTTCTATTCTCCAAGGCAGATGTGCAGAGCTGCTCTTCCTTTCACTATTCTATCCAGAGATTCCAGTCTTACCCTGTCCCCTTGACTTTGTACTAGATTTCTGAGTCATTTGATGAGCCGAGCCAAGGACATAGCTGGTTGGCAAAGAGCATCTAACTACATTGTGCAGGGCGTTAAGACTGCAAGTAAGTACTCAGTTTTCAGAACTGCAGTGCTCCTAGTCTTTACAATGTTACTGGCTCTATAAGCTTTAAAATGCTTAATTTAACAAACATTTCACTACAAATGAGAGCTCCAAGAGTAACCAAATTGTGTTTCATGAAAGTGCAAACTCCGCGAAAGTGGGCCACTTTTTGGGGGTTTTTTTGGCAGTGCCCGGGCCAAATTGTGATCCCAATCCGACCCTGCCTCCTCGTCATCAGGGGGTGGAGGACAGTGCCTGACACTATTGCTTGGCTGGGCTGATGACCTCACAAGCATCAGGGCTGTGAGAGCGTCAGCCCAGTAAATGTTGATTTCTAGCAGACTGAACTGTTCGCATTTGCGCGTTGAGTGCAGTAGGAGAAATTAATAACAAAATGTTTAAGGACAAAATTTACGAGGTTGCAGCCTTTACACTTCCATGACTAGCCGCCTCCAACATACTTACTAGGCAGGAATTTACTGGAGCCTAGGAGCAGAGTTTTTCCCAACTCCGTGGAACTATGCGTAGTGGCACTCCGCCAACTCTGCCTGGGCTTTTAGTTGTGGCAGGCCCTGCTTTATTGATATGTGTGAGACATGAGTGAGTATCGCCTCTACCTGTTTTTTTGTATGATTTATGGGATTGTTCAATGGCCTAGTGCTTTATATGCAGGTACCAAGCAATGCATGTTCTTGACTGCCTTGCTCTTTGCATATATGTCAACATATGGGGACACCGGAGAGAGTGAATTTGATCTTCTGAACCTAGCCCTGCACTGAAAATATATATATATATATTTAGGATAGAAATATATTGATATTTTGGCCCAAAAATCGAATTTCCGATTTAAAGTGGGTAATTAACATATAGCTGTTTATTGGCCAACGTCGTAATTGCATTGTCTTCCTTGTTCTGGGCACAAGTGGGCCTACCACACTTCATTTGGCAAAATGGAGGACAGCCTGACAATCCGACAGACATCAGCTCTTCTCCCTCCCAGGGTGGCCTCAGGCACATTGTCATGAGGACGGCAGAAGGCCATCATGTGTTTGATGCAGATCTTAGGCGTTTAGAAAGAAAGATGGCACATCCCGTCCCGCGCGAGGGCCCTCACGTCCTGCGCGAGGCCCCTCACGTCCTGCGCAAGGCCCCTCTCCTCCTGCGCGAGGCCCGGGACGTCTCGCGCGACGCCCGACGCATCCCACTTTTGGCTGTGACTAATTCAGTCATGAAATAACACTGTAAAATCTGTCCAGCCACTAGAAAGCGCATCACTGCTTCCAGTTTCATCCCTCCTCCCGCTCAGATTGCAGTCGCAGCTTCACATACACTGTACTCGGCTCCGAGATTGTTTGTTTGCTGCCTCATTAATCATTTCCAGTCCTATTTTTAGTCTATCTCGAGACAGTTCCCTAGAGAATTAGGTTTCGTGTGTGTGGCAGAGAGAACAGCTTGCAGACACTGCCTTTAAATAAAATACATCAGCTGATACCTTCTGACAATACTGATCCGAATGGTGTGCAAGAAAATGCATTAATGGGAACCGTGATACGGATAAGGAAATTCTGGAAAGTTCAAGTGCATTCATCCGTGCAGTGCAATAGTTGTTTGCTGCTCAGTTCTTCCTCCTGCAACATGTTCCACTACCTACAATACATGGGAGCCTAAAACAAAAGCCTGTTTCTAAGCTCCTTATTACAGTAGAGCTGTGGCGTCAATAGTCCTCTGTAATAAGACAATTATGAAGCTGCTGAACTGTAATAACGTATTACAGCTGAATTATGAAGTAATAATGTCTGCTACCAGCAGTCAAGGCGAAAGGCAGGTCAGAGAGTTTAATTTCAAATGTATTCGAAACAGTGAAAAGTAGAACTGGTTTTCATTTGTTATAAAAAGTAGTCTCAAACTTTCTTACTACCGTTTTCAAGCGATATCGCTATTCACTCTTAACAAGAAAATGACATCACTGCTCAATTGTAATAACTTATTACACATGAGTTATGAGGTTGATAATGTCTGCTGCCTAAACCAGCATTGTGGAAGGGTCCAGGGTAGAATTATAACCGTTCACTAGCACCTAACTTCAATTCAATTAAAAAAATCTTTATTCAGATAGTGTGTATCCATAAAAGTACAGTTCACATAACAACAGAAAAAAGTATACAAGTCCATTAATCATAATATTAGAAGAGTAAAATCATACACAAGCAAACATCATGTTATGAACAGGTAGAAACAGTTGATAAAGACCCTAACTTTGAACAGCAGTACCAGGGCTCAAAACACAACCGCATATGCCCCACTTCATGCTCCCACTACTGACCTACAACCGTTTTCGAGAGTGACTTACTCTATTCTCCTTATAATTTGTTTTTTCAAATAAATTGCTAACTTCATATTGGTGTGTTTAATTTCATTCTATTGATTCCTCATTAATGTATAAACTTATCATATCTTTCAACTCTCCTGCCTTGGGCGGTGACACCTGCCTTGGGAGACTTACTCTCAGCGGCGGTGCTCATTACACAGTAAGGACTGTGTGCCGAAGAGCCCGCATTTTCACTTCATCGTCAAGAAAGCACGCATAGCTTTACTTTCTGAAGAAAGAAAGTTATAATTGCAACAATATTACTACGACAGAAAATAAAACAAAGGAACACAAAAGGGTGATTAGCGAATAACACTGTATTTATGACAGGCTTAAGAAAGCAAAACCAAACACCCTAAACAAAAAGTCGTAAATAAGCAATTACAAAGTTACGGTGTTAGCAAAGTAAATACATCAGTGATTACATACTGCATCTCGATTCCAAGCCACGCACGATGCTGCATCTGCAGTCTAGCGAAAGGACTACTTGATACCTCGTCATCACCCAAAAACTTCATGGAATATTGGTCAACGTAACAATCCACAAAATACCTCGACCTTGAAGTACACCCTATCCAAGTAATGGCAAACACCGAGAAAAACTTGAAATATAATGAACCAATGGGTCAGTCACAAAAGCCGCTCTTTTTTGGTACTTCTTACAAGCTGTCTGTTGAGAGCCCTAAAAAAGCTCTTGGGAACACGTTTTATATGTAAGACCTGCTCTTCAGCTACTCTGAAGTGCTGTGAATAGGATCCATTGGCGAGAGGCGCTGCAGCGACAAACGATATATCGAAGGCCTAATTATAGGCATCGTTTTGGATTTCCTTGTCACTTTTTAATCATTTGTTTAAAAGTTCATTCAAATACATTTGCTTTTTGGTGATCAAAAACAATGTGCCACAATACATTTCACAGAAATTTCTCAGAATGTAAAAGAACAAACACCCACAGCTCTGCAGTGGTGTCATGTGGCATGAAGCTTCCTTAGAGTTCCCTGGCATTACTCAAGCCTCGGACTACTCCATCTTGCTTTGTAAAGTAGCTAGCATGAGACAACATGCTAGCCAAACCGCTATATGGACTCCACCCACTATATATTAAGCCACACAGCAGTGTCACAGAGGATAGGGCCATAGGCTTAGCACCATGTGATGTCACTTAACTCCTTGGTACCAGATCCAAAATGCTACTTACACCGTTAGAGTTAATTTTTATGCTATATTACCTGATTTACCCACAGCAGACACACTGTGTGAAATTGGGTCGTGTTTTTTTTTCTTGCATCTTTTATATAGCGCGAACTCGACCCGAAGGTATTGGAGCGTTGTACATGAGCACCGTATTTACATTACATATTCAGGCACGGGAAGATTAAGTGATTTGCCCAGAATCACAGGATGTGGACGCGACCTCGAGTCTCGAAGCCTGGTTTCCTGCACCAAAGTTGGCAGTTTAAGCCGACGGACCCTACTCAAGTAACAGCCAACATCCTTGTCAGGGTGAACCACAAAAAGTCACTAAATTCAATCAATCAATCAGAGGTTGTTAAAGCGCGTTACTCACCCGTGAGGGTCTCAAGGCGCTGAGGGGGGAGGGACGTTCGCCTGGCCATTAGCTGAAGAGCCATGTCTTGAGGACCTTCCTGAAGGTGTTCAGGGAGGGTGCGAGTCTGATCTCTATCGGGAACTCGTTCCAGGTTTTGGCTGCCGTGTGGGAGAAGGATCTTCCTCCTGCTCTGGCTCTGTGGATGTGTGGGGTTTTGGCCAGTGCGAGGTTGGAAGATCAGAGGTTTCTTTTGGGTGCGTGGAAGTTGATTCTGTCGTTGGGGTATTTGGGTCTGGTGTTGTGTAGGCATTTGTAGGCGTGGGTGAAGATTTTGAAGGTGTTCCTTTTTTCCACAGGGAGCCAGTGGAGTCTTCGTAGGTGTTGGCTGATGTGTTTGTGCCGGGGGATGCCGAGGACGAGTCTGGCGGTGGTGTTCTGTATCGTCTGGAGTTTTCGGAGTAATGACTAGTTCATGCCGGCGTAGAGAGCGTTTCCATAGTCCAGTCTGCCAGTGGGTGACTGTCTTCCTTGTCTCCGCGGGGGATCTATTTGAAGGTCTTGCGGAGGATGCGGAGGGTGTTGAAGCAGCTGGAGGTGACGGTGTTGATCATGGTGAGTGATGAGTAAATTACCCTGTGCTTAACCCTCTGGTAGCGTGGCACAAAAGCAGTCAAGCTTAACTTCTAGGCAATGTGTAAAGTATTCATACAACACACAGGCAGTAATAAAGTGAAAGCACAACACAAATCAAATTAGTAGAACCGGAGATATAAAATTTCACAGATTTAAGGTGAGTATAGAGCCTAAAAGTATGCAGTGCTACTCGCGGTTATCTGGTAATTTGAGACTGGGTGAAGGTCACAAGTGGAGGCCGACCATGATGGAGCATGGGTCGAATACACAGACCAGGTTATTCCTGCAGAAAATATTACACTCTGAAGTCCAGCACAATGAGTTCGATTCGAGCTGGAGATGGCTACGAGGAGCAGGGAGAGCGTGGCGGATGGTTGTCGCTGTTGCCTAAAGAGTAGGCCAGGTATAATGGACGATTGCCACTGTAGCGTGATGATCTAGATGGCGTTGTGGAAATCATTGCTGGAAATTCGAGTTGGCGGTCACCGCAGGCTGTTGATGCTGCTGCCTGAAATGCAGATCTCATGTTGCTGCTAGTCACTGGCGTTTGCTGTAACACGAAGAGTCTGGTTCACTGGAGCTTTGCATTGGTGGGTGGCACGGGCGGCAAGATCGTAGTTCCAACAGACCCATTCTTGGTTGCAAAGAGCCCAAAACGTCAGGATTTCTCAATTTATTCAAGGAGGAGCTCAACTGATGCCACTCCAAGGGGCCAGGAGGGCACCTCTTGGGGATCTGGAACTAAATCCAGCAGAGGCCAGCAGGGCTCAGGCAGACCCAGTAGCAGGTCCAGTTGCAGGGCCTGACAAAAGGTTACCTGGGCAGGTGCTGGGAGGCCCTGGAGCCTGTTATGTCCCTAACAGGAGGTCATTCAGCTGACCGTTAGAATCGCTTCTGCCTGGGATGAATGGTGCAGGTCCAGTCTTCTTTCTCAGCAAGCAGGATGGGCCTCCAGCAGCAGGGTGTCCTTCTTCTGTAGTATCCATAGGTCTAGGAGTGTACTGAGGAGGTTGGTCTGAGGGTCCTGGTGCCAGCTTTGTAGTGGGTAAAGTTTCTGGAGTTCACCCCTACAGAGGTGTCTGGGATTTCTTGGCTACACGCCCTGGCCCCAGCCTGTCTGGGAGCACAATAGGCAAGTGTGAAGACCTTTGTGTGTGAGCTGACCCAGTGCCTTTAAAGTGCAAGGAGAATGACAGCCCTGCTCTCCTATCAAGTCAGATATGGCCCATCCTGGCAACACTCAGAACCTCCTTCATGATGCTATTTGGGAAGAATGAACAAAGACAAACTGCCAACTTCACCTAGTCCTGTGACCCCAGGAAACCGACTACAGGCACCAAATGGTTAGGACAAGAAAATGACAACTTTTTTAAAGTGGCATTTTTAGAATTGTGACTTAAAATTGTACTTTGCCAATTAGGTGGGTTTAAAATTACAATTCCTCAAACACCAAGCATGACTTTCCTACCTGCTCCCAATCAAAAGATATCACTTATTAAATGTAAAAAGGTAGCCCAAAGTTATCTTATGGGAGAGGTAGGCCTTGCAATAGTAAAAAACGTATTTGCGAGATTTTTCACTACTAGGATGTGTAAAACTTAAAATTACATGTCCAACATTTTAAAAACAAGGGAGGTGTGCCCTAACATGCTCACTGAGTATTTTGACTCCATACAGCTCATTTGGCTTGATGATAACCACAGGCACTACTAAGACACTCCCATCTCTACAGAAGAGATTGTTCAGGCTATTAGCAGCGTGGCAGGGAGCAAGGATCCGGGCCTAGATTGCTTTAGGATCTATTTCTATAAGGAACATGTGGAGCTTCTGGTGCCCTATCCCCTAGCAATGTAAGAGGAAGAAAGGAACACCGGATGCTTACCGCCTTCTGTGAGAGAGGCCCTATTGGCCACACTCTTTAAGCTGGATAAACCAGCTAACAGCTGTCACTCCTACTGGCCTCTCCCTATGATTAATGTGAAAAATAAAAAACTGGCGGAAATGACAGCAAACCATATACTGCTCCTCCTCCCTGAGAGTGTAAGACCAGACCAGTCAGGCTTTGTACCTGGTCGCTCAACAAGCCATAACCCTTTCACCATCTCTGCTCTTCTCCACACCTTAAACCTCAACTGCAGGCAGTGGCTACATTTCTGTACGCGACAAAGGCTTTCGATTTCCTGGAGTGGTCTTACCTATTTCCCCTTCTTGGGCGAGTAGGTTTTAGTTCGGCCTTCCTAAAATGGTTTCGGCTATTGTAGACTTTACCGACTGCGAGACTTGCATCAATGGCAGTGTTTCTGAACCCTTAGTGCTATATAGAGGCTCCAGAGAGGGTTGCCTGTTTTGTCTGATACTTTATGCCATTGCTGTGGAGCCCTTGGCGGTGCGCCTACAGCAGCACCATGCTGATCCCGGTCTCTGTTACACATTGAGATGGCTGGTGGTGTCATTGTACGAAGGTGATGTCACCCTCTGTGTGAGAAATCCAGCCATGAACATTGCACCCCTACTGTGTGAATTCGTTCATTAAGCGCCCCTTACTAGAATTACAATCAACTGGTCAAAATCAACACTGTTCCCACTCAGTGAGTGCACAGAAATCTTTCTCACTGAGTACCCTCTTAAATGGTAAACTGACAGCATACTTAGGGATTCATGTTAGCAGAGACGTTAAGAAGATCTGGAGAGAGAATTGTGGCTGGGTGGCGGAGTGGCTGAAGCCTAAGGAAGGGATCTCGGAGTGGTCCAGGCAATGCCTACCCCTCACTGGATGCATCACCATTAGTAAAATGGTGGTGCTACGGAAATTTCTCTAATTGTGAACATTCCAATCCCACTCACAACTGTATTCCTCAGGCACATTTTCTCCTTCTTAACTCAACTGGCGTGGACCGGCGGACAACTGCAGCTGGCCTTGGAACCACTAATGCTTCCCTTTGAACAGGGGGGGAGTGTGCGCCCCTGATATTGAACTGTACTATTATGGTGCCCAAGCACAGTTTGCACAGTATTGGGTACATCCCATAAAACACCTGCCTCATACTGCGGTATAGTCCGACAATACTAACTAGTGCCGTCTGCGCACAGCAGTTTGCACCACCCCAGGTTGCCCCCGTCAGGGCATAAACATTATTCAAGGAACCTTCTGGGCCTGGCACTCTCTTTATTGTAGGGCTGGACTGGACTGCCTCTATTCTGCCAATCTCCCCATTGCTGACAACCCAGCCTTGCCCCCTACTGTGGATGAGTCCGCTAAGTGCCAGCTACATAAGCTGGGCTTGGCTAAGATGGGCAACCTTCATCGGCTAGCGAATTCGGACCTGCGCCTTGTATTATTCCTTGGCCATATTCTTCAGTTATCATTTGTGCAGTGCCTGTAGGCTGTACATGACTCATTCCCCCGTGAACCGGCACTGATGCATGCCCTGGACTGAGTGCTCACCACCCCTCCCCTAGGAGACTTATCACATGCTCATACTCTACAATGTAAGAAAAGTCCCCAGTGCTTAAGCTCCTAGCTTTGTCAAAATGCAAGTCAGACTTGGGGATGACCTGACGGAGGACAAATGGTGATCTTGCTGCTCCCAAACTAGTATGCTGTCGCTGAGTCATAGACTAAGGCTCGCACATGTAGATTTACTACGCCGAAATACCATACCCAAGTGGCACTGAGAGGATTGAGTCTGGTGCCAGAGGCAAGCTACGCATACTGAGGGATGCGGATTTCTTGCATCTTGCTTTGTCCTACCCCACAGTAGCCGCTTACTGACCAGTAATAGAGCCCCACTTTTCATCCTATTAGGGTTTGTCAGAAATGTCCTGGCCAGAGTTCGTCGTCTGATCGCAATGTTGCTACTCCTTGCAGAAAGAAGAGTCACTGTCCATTTGGGGCACAGAGGTAGCCCCAAACTTGCCAGACTGGCTTACAGACATGCTGTATTGTCAGGAACTATTGGGCGCTAATGCCTGTGAGGTCTCGACCTAAGGACTTTTGGAGTCCTTTCAGTACTTATCTGTCTATCCGGGCGGATCAAGGACCTTCCTCCCCGGCTGGGGACCATGCGAACCCAACATCTACAGCATGACCTGCATTGCCTGTAGGCCCTGTAAAATCTGTTTGCCCTTGACTGCATGCTATTACATTCCATGTGACATTAAATAAGCCATCTATGTAACACAGGGAACTTCGCTGAATGTTCTTTTGCATTGTTGTGTTATGCTTCTTTGCATTCTGGACCTAATAATACAAACATACATAAAATAAAAACGTTTTAAACACAATGCACCCTGCCCTATGGGCTGTTTGGGGTCTAGCCTGGGGTGACTTGTATGTATTAAAAGGAAGGTTTCAGCCTGGCAAAGAGTTGATGTTGCCAGGTTGAAATGGTAGGTTAAAACTGCATTCAGGCAGCAATGGCAGATCTGGGACAGGTTTAAAAGGCTAACTAAGTCGGTGGCACAATAAGTGCTGCAGACTGACTAGAAACATTTAGTTTACAGGCTCTGGATAATGTAGTACCACTTTACTGGGAACTTACAAGTAAATTAGGAAAGCCAATTGGGTGTAAGGCAATTTTACCATGCTTGAAGGAGAGAGCACAGAGTCCTAAAATCCACCAAAAATGGGTTCAGAAAACAAGAGGGTGAAGGCAAAAAGTTTGAGGGTGACCCTGCAGAGAGGGCTAAGCCCAACACACACCTATTGTTGGTAAAGATTGTTCTGTCACAATTAGTTTATTCAAATAATCAGATACAAGGGGCCTCAATCTTCTTGCCCTGCAATCACGATTCATGGGCAATCTGCGTTTGCACCCAAATTAAGATTTCTCTAAAATAAATTTTGAAGGTCATTTTAGGACATCAGATTGTTAAGGTAAGAGTGAGAGAGAGGCCACAATGCAGTTAAGAAGTTAAAAGAAAACAATTTAATAAGTTCAGTTCCACAAGAACAAAGGAAAATGGGACAAAGAGATCAACATTCACAGCTAAATCAAAAAAGATAGCCCAGTCCGATGCACAATTTGCACACTACCTGTGTTTGAAGTTGGCTTGGTAAACGATGGAGGCGAAATGCCTAGTTTTAACTGGTCTGCTGAGCGGCTTTTAAGGAGGCTTCTGCTGTAGCTCCTTTTGTACACTTCAGCCACATTAGGAGCCACTGTATCCTTGGCGGTACCAAGAATCCAGTGCCACAAGTCCTGGAGCGGATTTGCCAATCCAGAGATTCAATACAGGGCTTCAGACCTCTCTCTCCATGGTACACTGTGATTCAGGTAATAATTCTCCGGAGCAGCGAGTTGAGGTATTTAATCTTTATCTGGTCCAAACAGTTTTATTCTTAGGATGGACCTAAAATACATTTTAAAGGGTAAATCTAGTTGGTGATGATCCATCAGAAAGTAGGACTAAAATTCCCACATCCCTCACTATTGCGATGCATGAACGATTTCCAAGCATTTACTATCAATCAAAAAGGTAACCCAAAATGTTGTTGCACTAAACGACAAGCATTGGCAAAGCCAAAAGACATGATCTTGGCAATGTATGTGATCGTTATTATATTTTAATGCAAGCCTATAACACAAAAAGGAAATAACCGCCATCACCTAAGTATGGCAGCCATGTGCCTGCAATAAAAAAAAAGATTTAAAAAAGCAAATAAATGAACTGATGTGGTTGTTTTGCTAAATTTCTTGTTTAACTAAAAAGCTTTTAAGTTGGGTTAGGCACATTTTTATTATTATTATTATTATTATTATTATTATTATTATTATTATTATTATTATTATTAATAATATTATTATTATTAATACTATTACTGTAGGAAACAAGATTAATTTCAGACCTAACTGAGAACTCGTATTGCAAGCAGTTACAGCGTTACAGCGTTACAACGTCACCAGAAAAGTTAAAAACATTGTAACAGCAACTATAAATAAAACGATGAGATGAAAAATAAACGACCATCTAACGGAGCACCTGACGTGCAGACAAAATAAACAATCCATATTTAAAGTCCATATAAAGAATTAATAATGTGAAGCAAAGCACTCTTTCAAACATCTTTGTCACAGAATAGAATCTTTTTAGGCAGGTGTGAACAATGCGCTTAGGCTTTCTGAAGTCGCTCCAAAGTGAAAGGAGCTGATGATGACATGATGACCTATACCAACACGGCACACACATTATCCAATAATAGTGTGGCACCTGATGTTGTTTTTTCTGCACCTGGCAGCGCTTTACCCTCCTTTATAATTAATTCTTGTATAGTGAATAATTCTTGTCTGTTTCACTAAAGAAAGCTCCCTTTCCCCCATTCTGTGAAGCCAAAGAAGTAGATGTTGTCCCATCGGCTTCGATCTTCCAAGTCGACAAACTTGTTGCAGAGATACCAGAGTTCCGAGTCCCGATCAGGGATGCAGTTGCGCCTTTCCTCCACAGCCGACAAGCATTGCTATATCCCCTCTATCATGTCTTGGAAACTTGCAATATCCGCACGGTTAGATTTTGATTCCGCCGGTCTGATTACCTGCAGGATGTGTCCCATAGTAGGACCTGGAGTTGAGACAGACGGAGCGGGAGAGGCTGAGGCAGGCCAGGTCTGTGCGACACCCTCTGGGAAGAGCATCTGATGGAACGACTTCCCAGAGGGCATGTCCGCCACCACAAGACCACCTGCAGGGCCGGTAAGGGCTTCCACTGCTGGTGCAATGAGTGGAGAAACTTTGCCGCCATTGGGTGGGGAGGATTATCCACAGAAGCAGCTCGCCCCTCCCAGCTGATGGATCCACACTGCCTAGAAAGTGTGGCATGGCGATTCTTTTGCTCAAGTCACTTCCATTGACCGTGCTCAAGATATGGACCAACCCACAAGGCTGGTACGCATTTGCTAAGCTGAAGATAGATAATAGAACACTATGTGTGAACTCTGTATATGCTGCAATTGTGTGCAAATGCACATTCTTTTTGAAGCTCATTCGCCTTCTTGCAGAAATAGATGCCATCCGCTTGCTAGTTGGGGGCTACTGGAATCTGGCTCAGGATGTGATCCTAGATTGCACCGGTCTGATCGATGTGGGAAACTACACAGACCGGGCCCTACTAAAGGATGTCAGCACAGACCATGGCCTGGTTGACGTTTGGCGTCCCTCGTACCACATAGATCAAGAATTTACTTTCCTCTCCCCGGTGCACGGTATCCAATCGTGGCTAGACTATTTTGCAGTAGAGAATAGAGGAGGGTCAGTAGCAGGAGAGATATTTATTTCCTGTCCTCTATCTAGTGCCATCACAAATGGCCCACCCTCTGGAAGCCTGTATCAAGCCTCTCCTGCTGAATTCCTGCCTCGGCTCCATGGAATCCTATCATAGACCATATTAAAGACTTCCAGATACTGGGATTCAGATGCTATGCAAGCCTCCCAGTCCCCTTATGCAGCTTTCTTGTGCCTCCCCCTATATCTATCTCTGGAAGTTGGCCCCTCTGACCTCTTGTGCCGTCTGGGTGGCATTTGAGATCCTCTGCCTGCTTCAAGGTGGCATACAGTCTCATGTGAAACCCAGGCTCACCTGACATTATTCAGAACATTTGCTGACAATATCTTTTATTCCTTTTGCATTCACTCTTTGAAGATTTGCCTAGCCACAAACCACATGTGGATGTCAAATCAATATCTTGACTTCTGCAAGCCAGCAGTCTAGTGCTAAATTGTTCAAATTTCAATCTTATTGGGTACCAGGATCATAGGCAACACAATATATCCTGATTTGCTAAAGCTCTGCGACTTCTCTTCACTCATCGGTCACTGCTTGGAATAGTTGCATGTTAATATTCAGTTTAATGCTGTGCATCTATATTTTACACGGTAAACTATAAATTAATTTCTTTAGCGTGTTTATATAGCGCAGCTAACACCATTCACTTTATTCTGCTCAAAATGGTTTCAGTGCGATCCTTTTTCCAGCTTAACCTGCTACCGTTTGGGTTCGGGCTATATAGGGATCAGTAAGGGCATATCCGGCCTCTCCCTGATGCTGTGCACCACCGGGTGGGGAGTTTCATTTGGAAGTAGTCCGGTGTCAGGTGTTGTGCATTGCCGCTGGCCTGGTTCCTTCCAGGCTGTTTCTTGGTGGGAAGAGATGATGGCGGTGCCTGACAACAGCACTGTCAGGGCAGCGCTCCAGATGCGGGGAGCGGCAGGTGGGACCAAACTGTTGGTTTTCTAGACCAGGCTTGTGTCGGCATGAAATGCCCACAGCGATTAGCGTCGGGCTGTTTAGCAGTGGCGGTAACGGATTGCCTTAATGAGCCACTACCAGCCAGGAAAGCGGGGGCGGACAACCGGAGGGGCGTGAAGCATGCTGTGGTTGGCAAGGGGTGGGGAGGCAGGAGGAGAAGCTTTCAGGCCCATCTCTACTCAGCCGAGGAGAATAAGGATATGTGAGAGGGTGGGGGGAGAGGCCCGGAGTGTGCCCTCCTCGAAGACAGGCAAGCTGCATTGGACCCCGCAGGGTTGGCTGGGCCTCTGGGTCATTCTGCCAGGCCCTCTCCTGGGAGTGTACCTGGGAATGAGGCTGGGCCCTACTAAAGAATAGAAAGTGACTGGGGTAGGGATCCGGGTGGAAGGGCCTGGGGGCAGGGGTAACCCCCCCCACTTACAACACAAGGCAGCCATGGTGGGCCCTGGTGACTCACAGCATAGTAAGTGGCAGGGTGTGAATATCAAGGTGCGCATACATGAGCAGCGCTTGTTCATTCAAGAGACTGAAGAGTGCTGGGGCAGAATGTGTGAGGCCAAGGAGAGGGCTTTTGCCCCTGCCCCTGCAGACAAGCATCTCTGTGTGGAGAACCCTCATGGTGAGGCCCACAGGGTGGTAGACCCCAGACCAGGTGGACAGTGGGTATGGGTGCCTTACGACCACGAGGGAGATTTAGGTAGGTTGGGAACCAGTGTGGCTCGGGGGCCCAGTAGTGTGCGGGACCCCCCAGGTTGGTGTAGCCTGGTGGGGGAAGGGAGTACAAGACCATCATTGGAGGCCGGAAGACAGCTGGATTTGCCAGCGGGGTGCAAAGCACCCCATGGACATTTGCCAGAAGCAGCAGGGGGGTCTGGAGCGGCCTGCCCTCCGACGAGGCCTCAAGTACAGGGAGTCCAGCAGGACCATCATCTTTTTTAGCGTGATGTCCAGTGCAGTTGCAGAAAGGAGTGGTGCAAGAGTCTGAGTGTGTGGCTGCAGTAGGTGATGATGCCTTTATCCTGGACTATGATGATGACAGTGATAAATGGGAGGAGGGTGAGTTGTTGGATGACGAGGAGGTGCCTATGGCAAGGCCTGGGAGGAAGGAGCAGGCAACTGGCAAAGTTGTTGTCTTACAGATTTCAAGTGCAGGCAAGGGGAGTACCAAGACAAAAGGAGCACGAAGCAGCGGCAGACGTTGCAAGGAGAAGATGGTGGGTGTTCTGGACCAGGCCTGTGTCGGCCTGAAATGCCCACCGCGATTAGCGTCGGGCTGTTTAGCAGTGGTAGTAACGGATTGCCTTAATGTGCCAGTACCAGCCAGGAAAGCGGGGGCGGGGAACGGAAGGGGCATGAAGCATGCTGTGGTTGGCAAGGGGTGGGGAGGCAGGAGGAGAAGCCTTCAGGCCCATCTCTCCTCAGCCGAGGAGAATAAAGATATGTGCAGGCAACCAGCAAAATTGTTGTCTTACAGATTTCAAGTGCAGGCAAGGGGAGTACCAAGATGAAAGGGGCACTGAGCAGCAGCAGATGCCCGCAAGGAGAAGATGGTGGGTGGTGCTTTGTCATATTGAGGACCCTAGAGTTGGGGGGAAAATCTTGCAAGTTGGTGGGTGTTGGGGATGGGGTTGTGGATGACTCACGGGTCGTGCTGCTCGATGCTGTGGCAGCTACGGGGGCACCTGAAGAGGTATGCGCCAGCAAGAAGGTGGTGGGCACCGGGGTCCAAATGGACAGTGCGGTTGGGCTCAGCAAGGCAGAAGAGAAGGAGGTGACTGAGGAGGATAAGCATAAAAAGAGGCTACCTTACATTGGGTTCGCGATGCCCTTAGGGTCCCATCTGTCAGAGAAAACTAAGACTAGAATTTGGAAGCGCGAATACATTGATGTAATAAAACTCCCGCATAGGGAAATCCAGGTGAAGGAAGGGTCTAAAGAAGAGGAGTGGGAATTGCCCAGGATTCAGAGGGTTCCCATAATGATCGAGAATTGGACGTCAGCGTTTTTGATTTATGCTAGTATATACTGTGAGCACCATTTAGATAGGGCGATTGCGCTTCCTAATAACATGGACATTATTCACAAGGCACTGATGCATTTCCAGGGTTTCGCCTGGCTGAGCTGCAATGAGAAATTTAGGGCCAGGGTCAGCCATAACGCGGATAAGCCATACAGGGAAGTGGATTCGGAGCTCTGGATGCAGTGAATGTCATCCACTCAATCCTGGGCTTCGACTCATACGGCGAGTGACATGCCTGTGATTTATCGGGCCTTTAAGCCCCGCCCGCTCCACAGGGAGTGGGCTATGCACAGAAACCAACAGGACCCAGCACTGGGGTGTGTTGGAACTGCAACAAGTGGTTCGTTCTCGGCACCCTTGTAAGTTTAAGAACCAATCTTCCAAGTGTGGGGCGTCACACCTCATGCAGTGTTTTACACTGACCAGCCCAGCAGAGCAGTGGAAGACCTCTAGAGGCCGGGGTCAGTCTGGACCTAAGGGCCCAATCCCTAGTTAGGGTACCTTGGCTCTCCGAGTACCCAGACTGGGAACCGTCTTTACAATTGGAATGGGGATCACTGAAGGGTTTCAGGTAGGGGACCTAGGTGGGTGGACATTTGAAATAGTCCAGGGAACTCCATCAGGTGGTAGCGGTGAAACTGGAAAAGCAGGTAGCTTAGGGCAGGCCCATTCTGGGAGTATCCCTTATTCGATCTGATTATTTCGCCGCTGGGGGTGGTACCCAAAAAAGGAGCTGGGGAGTTCAGATGATTCACCATTTATCTTGAGCAGGGCAGGTCGGTCAACCAATTCATTGTGGAGGAGGATACTAGGGTGCCGTAGGCCTCGGCGGATGATGCCATCTACCTGGTGAGGAAGTGTGGGCAGCGGGCGGAGATGGCGTAATGTGATATCAAGTCTGCCTTCCGGTTACTGCTCATCCATCCTGCGGATTTTGCGTTGCTCGACATGCTTTTCAGGGGTGCTGTCTATATGGACAAGGTGCTCCCCATGGGATGTGCCATTTCCTCTGCATTGTTTGAACTGTTCAGCATCTTTTGCAGTGGGTCTTCATCCGAGGGAGCGGCCACTGTGTGGTATCTCATTATCTAGATGATTTTTTGGTTGTGGGTGCACAAGCCTCAAGGGACTTTCACAGGGCGCTGCAAAACTTTGAGTCTTTAGCACAGGAGTTTGGGGTGCTGTTGGCTCCAGAGAAGACAGAGAAGCCCAGTGTTGTTTTGACATTTTTGGGTATTGAGCTGGACTGAGTGGCTCGGTCGCCAAGGGAGAAAATGGTGGAGATACAGGTATTTCTGGCACAAGTGATTGGTGAGAGGAAGATTGAGCTGAGGGCTGTGCAGAAGCTGCTGGGTTTCCTAAATTTGATGTTCCGGGTGGTGAGAGTGGGGAGGACTTCTCGCAGGCATCTCGGCATGGCTGTGTCAGGTGCAGTGTTGCCACACCACAGGGTGCCAATCTTTTTGGCAGTCAGGGCTGGCCTCTGTATTTGTCAGACATTCTTGGATGATTTCAACAGTGAGTCCTTGGCCTTTTTGGAAGCGAACACAGTGTGGCAGGTCCAGATATTCTCTGATGCATCTGGAGCCTTGGAGTTTGGTCTTTTCTGGGATGGGAGGTGGTGTGTAGAGCGCACTGGTTGAGTCAGGGCCGTAACATTGCTTTCCTGGAATTTTTCACCCTTTTGGTGGCTCTGACAGTCTGGGGGAGGGAGCTGAGGAATTGGACCGTACTGTTCCACGTGGACAACATGACTGTGATCGACCTGGTGAACAGGCAGAGAGCAAGGGGCTTGAGGCTGTTGAGGGGGTTCATGGTGGTGTGCTTGCGGCTTAATGTGGTATTGAGGGCTAAACATGTGCCGGGGTCAGCAATGATATAGCTAACTCATTGTCTCGTTCGCAGTTGCAGCATGTTTGCTGGCTGGCCCCAGGAGCGGAAGAGTCCAAGACAGAGTTGCCTGCTGACAACTGGGCTTGGGGGGGTGAGAGTTGCGAGATTGGTCGAGAGATCTCTGGGGGACTCCAACGGGAGAAGTTACCGACAGACATGGAGCGAATTTGGGGAGTTTACAGGCTGTTTTGCGGAATAGATGCAGCTGGACCGACACAAAACTGAGCAAGAAGTGTTGCGTCTTGCCTTGTCTTGTATTGATAATGGACTGCTGCCCACGACAATTGCAGGCAAGATGGCTGGGATATATTTCTATGGCAAACTGTATTGGGGTTTCGACCCTGCCAAAGATGAGATTCTGGGCTGGGTTCTTAAAAGGGTGAGGTAGAGAGAGGGATGCGGGGAGGGGGTTACGTTTGAGCTGTTGCAGGATTTGTTGGCTGTTTTGCCTTTTTGCTGTTATGATAGTTTTGAGGTTGCGGTTTTTTGATTATGTATGATCTGAATGTTTTTTGGGGCATTACGGATATCGGAACGTCTGGCTACAGCTCGACAAGGACAGGTGTTGTATGAAGAAGTGCGCTTTGAGCAAGGGCTGATTGGTATCTGGTTGCGTCAATCTAAGACAAATCAGTCGGGCAGGGGCAGATGGGTGTGGTTGGCGAGGCCGGTAGTCGAGACATCTGTCCAGTGAGAAAATGGCACAAGTTTCAATGTTTGCCTGGCTGGGGTATATCATGGATTTTTTGTCACGGAAATGTGAAAGGGGTTATGGCCTTTCAGTTGTTGGCAGTGTTGCACATGACATTGTGCAGACTGGGTAGGGACCCGACTAGATTTGGTACACATTCCTTACCATTTCGGGTGGCGACAGGTGGTCTTGGAGCAGCATTTGTCAGAATGGCAGGTGGAGGTCGAAGTGCTATGAGTGCTATGTGTGGACATAATGGGGGAGTTTTTTCCTGACGGGGAGGGGGTGCGGTTAAGGTTTCAGAGCTAATTGCCTTTTTTCTGCTGCAGGGTGTGTGAGTGGGCCAGGGACTAAGATGGTCACCTAGATTGTTAGATGTTCCTTTGTGCACCAGGCAGCGTAGTATACAGACCAACAAGTGTATCGACGGAATCTGGGCCTGCGGAGCAGCCATTATAAGGTGCTTTGGTGGGGTAAAGGAGGAATGCATTGGGGTGCTCTGTTACCTTGGCTGGAGAAATTGGTTCTGCAGAGGGGTTGCCCGGACATGCTCCTGATTCATCTGGGGAAAATGATTTGGTTCACTTGTCTGGACTGACTTTGCTCCAACATATGCAGAGGGACTTGGAGGTGATCAAGAGGAATTATCAGGAACCTGTGTGGTCTGGACTGAGTTTGTGCCTCGCAGGGTTTGCAGGGGGGCCTAAAAATATACTGCGTTTGATTAGACCCGGAGGAAACTGAACAGGCTAATATAGGTTTTCTGCATGGCAAATTACATCAAGGGGATTGTGCATGGGAGGCTTAAGGAGATGGAGCCAGGTCTCTTCAGGGGATGATAGAGTGCATCTTTCGCACCTGCGAAATACATATTACATGAATTGGGGGATGTGGTAAGTATGTTATGGAATGAGTCCATTTGGTGCAGGAGGTCTTATTGCTGAATGGTGAAAGGTGCACATTCTTCTGGGGGGCAGGAAACCGCCCAACAAGGGTTTCTTGGTTGGCGGTATTTTTGGGGGTGGTAGGTCACATGCGGGCATAATCTACCCCCTGGGAGGAGGAAGGGAGCACAGGTGACTGAAGGTGGTGCACGAGATGCGACAAGCTAGGGAGGATCTTCAATCTAGGATGTTTGTAGGGCAAATGAGGGCGTGACTGGGTATATGGAACGAGCTCAGTGAGTGAAAGGGGGAATAATGTCGATAAGGATATGGACTTACTTGGGAATTGAAAGCGGATGAGTTGTGAATGGCGTGGGGAGAATGGAACTGTCAGATTTATGTCCACGTTCAGAAGTTTGAGAAATTTTTAATGTTAATAAAGTTCAATAGTATGAACGCAACCCTGTCCTAATAAATGGCCTTCTACGCAATTACAACAGCATGGAGTGTGATTATTGCACAACGCGAATTATGATTCTCACTTGCTTGAATTCACGTGCTGCTCATCAACAGAAATCAGATGCACATGCTCACCCACTCTATGCTTCCACAGAATGCGCACTCACGGTAACTTGTTGGGGACAGATGTTTTCCTAAAAATCACTGCTATGCTGATACTTTATTAAATCAGATGCTTTCTTCATTATGCTGTTGTCAACTAATCCAGTCCATGTTTCCCACAAAAGCACGTCTGATAACGCAGACTTTTGCTGCTTGCCCACTGGACATCAGTTAGGGTTGGTCCATGAAGGGGTACATCCCACCCTCATCACCATTGTAGAAGCACACAGCCCTCATTTTCCTTATCTTAATTTATTTGATAGAACTAATAAGTGTGCAGCCAACTCTGGTGAGATACAGTTGATGTAAGCAACTGCAGGCGCTGCATTCAACAAAACCCCCTGTTCATTCTACATTCTAACACATTGCCCAGTAGATATTGCTAGGAAATATATTACATAACTAAATTCCACTACACATTTTATGAAAATACAACACTCTCAACACTAGCAGTGATGTTTCTGTGGTATTCTGAAAGTCCTCCTATTAACACTCTGAGTAATTCTGCCAATATTACTAGTCCTATTTGTGTCTACAGTGTTTCAGCATTCACTTCCTGTACATCCTAGTGCTGCTATTCACATGCACACTTGCCACTAAACCTAAAATCTCACCTAAACAGAGACTTACCCAACTTGTGGTGTAAAGGGGGTAGGAGAAAGAAGCACATGACCGGTAGGGCCATATAAAGACTAATGACACAAACAAAAAATGCACCTTTATGCTGCTCCTTTGTTCTAACCCTCCACTGACCGTTCTGATCTTTATATTCCGTCTATTAGATATTCTCTATGTTTTATCTTTGTTTATCTTTTGTTCCCCTCCTTCCCTTTTTTTTGCGTTCCCGCCCTTGCATTCAACTCTTTAGCTTTCATTTCTTTCTTTCCCGATGTATTCTCATCTTCCTCTTGATTCACCTTCATCTGTCTTGTTTTCCCTTCAACCCCCTCTCATATTTTATTCACACCTGTGCTTGCCCTTTTTTCCCCACCCTCCTTCCCTACACATGTCGTCCAACACCCCTATCATTTGTTTCCATTCTGAAGCCTCTGTCTCTGACTTTCATCCTCTTACGTTCTCCTGTGTTCAACTGCTATCTCCCTGTCCAACATGTAGGACTGCAGCAAACATATTTGCCACCCTAGATGATGGCACAACTTTCTGTACTACACTGTGTGGCAATAGTGCCAAACCTGATGTTTTTACTTGTTGGACCTGGCTCTTTCTGCAGGATTATCCCCAAACCTTTTGCCTTCCTCCTGTAGTTTCTTCTGACCTTTTTTTGTTGGCTTTAGGACTCTGGGCACTTTACCACTGCTATTAAGTGTTAAAGTGAATGTGCTCTCTTCTTTAAACATGGTATGATTGGCTTACTCCTGTGTGGCATTTTTAATTTACTTGGAAATCCTTGTACAGTAGAATCCCATATACCCAGGGCCTGTAAATTAAATGCTACTAGTGGGCCAGCAGCGCTGCTTGCACCACCCATAGTAGCTTTTTAAACCTGTCTCAGGCCTGCAACTGCAGGGCCTGTGTGCGCAGTTTATTGCCACATTGACCTGGCATTTAAAGTTACTTGCCAAACCTGAACTCACCTTTTACTACATATAGGTAATCCCTAAGGTAGGCCAAAGGTAGCTCTATGGGGAGGGTGCTGCATCAGTAAAAGGTAGGGCATGTGTCTTCATTGTGTGGCATGTCCTGGTAGTGACAAACATCCTATTTGCTTCTCACTGCTGTGAGGCCTGCTCCTCTCATAGGTTTGCATTGGGAATTCCCTGATATGATGTTCAGTGGTAATTTCTGATTTGAAAGGAGTAGCATTGTCATGTTTGGAATAGGGGTGATAAATCCTACTTATTGGTGAAGGTGGATTTTTCATTGCTATTTTAGAAATGCCACTTTTAGAAAGTGGCCATTTCTATGTGCTGATGTCTCTTTGTACTTTGCAACCTGACTTCAATCTATGTCTAGGGTAGAGTGACAACATGGCTTATGCATACTTTCCAGACAGCGATCACACAAGAAGGGTTGGGTGTAACAGGGTTACATCTGCATTAATCTGCATACTAAATGGTCTTCCTGGTCTGGGAGAGAGGGAGGTGGGGTGCACTTACATTTGTAAAGGCTGGGCCCTGACCTCACACAAAGGGCTATTGTACCCCCTGCTGATGTCTAGAGGCAGAGCTGGGATTGAATGGGGGTTTTGTGCACTTCTTAAGTGCTTTTCAAGTTGCTTCAACATCAAAGACATTTTGAGTACAAGTACAGTGGCTCTGACCCCATGGCATTAGACACTGCATGGGACTTGTTACCAGATGCTGCTGGCTGTACATACTGCACCAGGAGGAACTGCTGTGCAACCAGGAAAGCCACCTCTTGGGCTTTGCTTTGTTGTGCTGACCTACTTGCCTGTGGGGCTTCTAGAGAGTCTGTCACTCGGCTACGGAAACCAGTGTGCTAGCCTGTTGCCTTTCTGCCTGCTCTTCATGTCCCCAGTGCTCTCCAGGGACGGGCGGGCTATTCCACTCTTTGCTTAGTTGAGGATCATTCAAGGATCCCAGTACAATGCTGCTTGTTGCCCTATAGTAGCGCCTGCTCTTATTCAGCACATGCAGAGCACTGAACTCGACTCAGCACAGCGTGTGGTGAGATATTTCCCCCTGCTTTTATGTAGAGTGCAGATGCCTGTGATTGATCACACTTTGGGCTGGGCGCTGCACCCTCCCGCAGTGGGTGCCACCACCCCTCAGTTTTGGTCATACCTTTGGGGGCACTCTTTGGCTCCACAGACAGGTTGAGACTACAACAGAGGGCCCTGCTCCACAATAGGAAATTGGATGAACATTGGAGGCAATCCAGGGACGAGTCCTCGACAGAGGACCCCAGCTTATAGGATCGATGTTCTGGTGACCAGTAAAGCTACTGGATTTACTGTAGTACATATGCAGGGGCTCCTGTGTATCCACAGTTGGCCTGAATTACTGTATTGTATGTAACAGACACACAGGGGATTCTGCGCAAAAGGTGTTCATGACCTACAATGATTGGTGATTCAGGTATTTCTCTCTTTACCCTAACTGCTGCATTTCATACCATGATGCTATGATATGTGTCATTTTTGCTTTGCAGTGACAGGATAGGGAGTATTATTTCAAGATTTGCATTTACATCACAGTGACAATACAGAAACTTATTTTCATATAATACTTGTGGAGTCTGTTTTGTGGTGTATTTATTGTGTCAATGGTTTGTGTGTCTGTGTTGCGCAAATGCTTTACACATTGCCTCTGGGATAAGCTTGACTGCTCTCGCCTTGCCAAAAAAGGTGTTACTTTTTGACAAGTTTGTGCATGGGAACTTTTGGGTTGATCCGTCAAGTGGGGACCAAAAAAAAAAAGGGTCGCAAAATGCAAAATCCCCTCGCATTTCCCATAGACGTCTTTAAAAAGGGCTTCAGCAAAATGTGCTGAACAGAATTTCCCAGAGTTTGGCGGGAAGATAGATCTTGCCCTGCGGATTGTGCATTTTGTGATTTGGTGTAAAACCAATCAGTAGTTTGTGAGAAATTAAGGTTTAAAAATAATTGTATATCTAGACGGCTAGTTCCTCGGGAGGCTGGAGAGAGTCATGTGGGAGCGCAAATTTAAAATAAGAGCACTCTCATTGGTCCAAGGAGCTTTTTTTTCCTCCCCGGGTCATCTCACTCCCATGAGAGTCAGTCTCCCACAGGAGTGCTGGTTCTGATTGGCTGTCAGAAACATGAGAAAAATGTTGCTGGCAGCCATACAGGACTCCAGGACTTAGTCCCCTGTCTTGAACATGTAAAAAATGGGAAAAATTGCCGACATTCCACAGGACTCACACTGGATAGGAAAAAAACAGTGGTCAGGGCCACATTGTTCAAATATAGGCCACTATTTACAATTTAAGGGGTGGGCTGCACGGCCTCCCTCCCCATGGCGTCTATGGCCCTGGGGTACCCATCCGTAGGACCAGCTCACTAGTTCTGTCCTGGGGAGCCCGTCTCCTGGGACAAGGCGGTTTCTCTGCCCTCCCCTGCAAAAAACATAAGGCCCTGTGGGGGGTTTGCCGCAGTGCCTGACCACAGCTGTAAACAGATTGAACACTGTACGCAATGAGGGCTTCCCATATACCTGTGGTTGATAGAAATGTGAATACCCTACCCCTAAAGCATATGGAACAGGGCAATTAAAGGCCCAGGGGAACCAACCCAGGGGCCACAATTTGCACAGAATGGGAGTGGGGCAATACCGCCCCCTCCCAGAGCCTTCAGGGGCCGATTTTCTTGCTAAAGGGGAGGGGGCTGCACGGTCACTCTCCCTGAGCCATTTTATGGAGACCCCAGAGCTGCAATGCTCAAAAAAGGGAAGTGTGGCCGTGTGGGCCCCCCTCCCTGGCTTTTCAAAGGCCCTGGGAACCCCATCCCCCATGGCCGCTATTTTCAATTAAATGGAGGAGACCAGGTGGTCCCCCTCCCTCAGACTTCTGTCACCTTAGGGACACTATGCCCGAGGAGGCCACCCCAGAAACATAGCGGTTTCCATGCCCGCAGCAGCGCAACATGGAAACCTGTGTATGCTTCCGCTTACCAGTAGGATTTTTGAAACTCCTGGCATGCGGGAGCAGTCACAGTCTGCTCGCAGCAAGGAGGATCTTTAAATATGCTCCTGCCAGCTAGGAGCAGACTTTGGGCTGTTTCCTTGCCCGCACTGAACTATGCTTCCCCTAAATTGTATGGTATATGGTCAGTGTTGCCCGTAACCCATTCTTCCTACATCTAAGGGAATTGCATATGTGATGACATTTATCATGCCGCATATTTGTCTGTACTATTTGGTACTTACTTTCAGGCCTCTAGTGCCATAATAATTTATAAAGCAATATGTGCAAAAATGAATCTTGTATGATATGATGTCATCTGAGAGGTCATCAGTGATGTCATAAATGTTTTTCATAAAACATGTCATGAGTGATTTAATGATTTAATATGTGAGGTCATTTGCAGTGCATGGCGGGGGTACAAGTTATAGTTAGCTGTGCTAACTCTGGTGAATTTCTTTGAATTGTTTAGTTCAAAACGTTAATGTTGTCACTGACATACCTAACTATAACGTTACTTTAGCCTTTGGTTTTATCAATGAATTGCTAAAGTTTAAAAAAAAAAAAGAAAAACAGATCTTTTTAGCACACCTAACTATAGCATTACTTAAACCTTTGTTTTTTTTTCCAATGAAAATATATTCTCATATTGCTCGGATTGTGTGTAATACCTTGTACTGTGCCTGATGAACCAGCAGGTGGCATAAGCACACAGCAAAACACATCTAAGCTCAAATCTAGCCTATTTCTGAACAGGATAGAATGTCTTAGTTGGGTGGATGCAGCCACTGACATAAATAAATGTCACATCAGATCCACGTAGGTGCAGATTCCTACAGAAGGTTGGTCTCTTTGTTTCTTTGTCCTTGGAACAGTAGTACATCTTAGGGAAACAGCAGAAAACAGGCAGAAGTCCAACAGGTATATCAAAAGTGAAATGTGATCAGGGCCACTGGAATTATGCGGCAGAAGAGTAACAAATTATGCAGGGTTGACGAAATTATGCGGTAAGAAAAGGCAAATTATGCGACATAATGTGGCGCATTTTGTGGTTGTATTACTTCATTATTGCATAATCTTTACACCTGGTAAGTGTCTGAGAAAAGATTTTACCTTTATTAGTACCAATTTAACACCCAAATACAGCAATAAGCAAATGAAAATGACCAGACCACCTTTACAAAAAGCCTTCTGGTGAGCAGGAACACCAGTGGACATATTTTTGTAAATTTTGATCATTTTGAGCTAGAAACTATTTTTTTTGTTAGAATCTGCAGTTTATGCAGCGGATGATGGATTATATGGCCAATCCATAGCAATGCAAAATTCACTGCTGCTGCAGAATCGCATATTTTCGGTGGCCATGACTATGATATTAAGAACTACAGCACAGTAGAAGTCACAGAATTAAGCATGCTGCAAACGGCATGTATCTGTAATGGCTTACTCTTGTAGCGTACGTGGTTGACGTCCCTACTGTTTGGCCTAAGACGTCTGAAGCAGCTGAAATTATGAACTGGCCCTGATCCGAATTACATTGTTCACAAATTGAAGTAGCACTAGTAATAACTGAGAAGGTTATTTTTGCAAAGAACGACATGGTAAAACACTTAATGCTTCCCATCAAATTCTTTATGATAGGCTGCATCGCATACATGTTTTTTTGTTGTAGTTTTATATCTGAACCCAAAGGTATTGGAGTGCTTTAGAAGAACACCGGTTATTTCTCACATGGTCAATTTTTTTTATACAGATAGGGCCCATAAGCACAATGAATTAGGCCATTTGTGACTGCAAAAAGCATTTTGAAATGTAGAAAAGCCAAACTGCGATTCTGTAAGTTGTTACTGCATTTGAAAGGCCCATGTGTAGGGAGTCCCTTCTAAATACCAAATTGCAATGGTATGTAGATGCTTGGCATCCCTCCTGATACCAAGCTTCCTTCTTCCTCTTTAATGAGGTGCACAATTGTTTGACTCTCCTTGAGGGAGCCTCACACAGCTGCACTCATGCCACTGAGCCTCACAAGTCTGCAGTAGTGCTGCTTGCCCCTAGAGGGAGCTTCACAAGGCTACACTAACAGAGGGAGCTTCAAATGACTGCTATAATGCCACATGCCCATGTTATGTTAAAGGCACTTATTAAGCGCACGTACACCAAACGGTTTCATGGCGCTGGAGTCAGAAGGGAGGCTGCAACACCGAGAGAATTAACTTAGTCATACACCTGGAAGAACAGCCAGGTCTTAAGCTGTTTCCTAAACTGTGCATAAGAGGGCACCAAATTCTCAGCTCCACAGGAAGCGAGTTCCAAAATTGCGGGGCCAAGACCGTGAATCTTAGTCCCCCATGCTGCTTGCGTTTGAATGATGGAGTAGCCAGCAAATTCAAATGGGAAGATCGCAGGTCCCGAGTAGGAGTATAGCGCTGGATCGTAGAAGAAATGAATGCTGGACTGTTACCAGAGAGGGCTTTGAAGATGGTACATCCAAGCTTGAAGGCACAGCGTTTGGCCTCAGGAAGTCAATGTAGACTTTTCATTAGCGGTCTGACGTGGTGCCATTTGGGCTGATGAAAAATCAACCTGGCCGCTTGGTTCTGCACCAGCTGTAAGCGATGTGATTGATATACTGGGATACCAACATACAGTGAATTGGCGTAATCAACACTGGAGATTACCAAAGCTAGGATGACTAAGGTCAGGGCTTCCATGGACAAGAATCTACTGATCTTCCTAATTCTTCGCAATTGGAAGAAGCAGGCAGAGACCACTGAGCCAATCTGGACTTTCATAGACAAATCATTACTGATCACCATACCCAAACTCTTGGTAGAAATTGTTGTGAGTGGGGGATTTCCCAGAAATGGAGGCCAAAAGCTGGAGTTCCACGGGTTGGCTAGCCCACCCGTAAAGATCAGCTCGGTTTTGTCAGGATTCAATAGAGGTCATAGAGGTCAATAAAACTGCATTATCACACTCACCCCTAAAGGAAGCTTCACAAGACTGCACTAACACTGCTTGCCCCGAGAGTGAGACTAAAAAACATAAGCGTAAACTGCCACGTGGAGCATGGCGTTCATGGTCCTTTGGCTTGATCAGTGGTGACTTCTTCTCCCTCGGCTCTCGTCTGTCCCTGGTATTGCACCTCCTCACCCGAACTCAGCCAGTGGGGAATCTTCTCCTCCGGTGCAGGTCTCAGAGGCTCTCCAACATGCCCGGCGCCGCCGCCGGCTTCTCCCGGCTTTTCCTTTGTCTCCTCTGTGCTTCTCAAGTTTCCACGTTTCAGCCAAACCCCTGCCATATGGGGCATTCCTGTTTAAAGGGACAGAGTCTGTGATTAAGGACATCCCGATAAGCGGCTTCAACATGTTGTGTCCCTATGTTCTCAGGCTGAAGGGGGCACTGCGGCAAGACGTTAGGTATGTCCTCATCTCCATGACAGTAGGGTAAGTAAATATACCAGAGCTGATTTATAGTGATGAATGAACATTGCAATTTACAATAATTGTCTTGAGAGTTATGAAAATAGTTGATGTAACCCTATTATACTTAGGTACTATCAGTCATTTCGAAGTGCAAGTGTCTAACAATTCTGCTTAGGGGGAACTATTTTTTAGATGTATGTGTACATTTGCAAGGGAAAAAAGAAGCCAGTCAAAGTGAAAGCATCCAGCGGCTGGTCAGTTGATCTATACCATTTGCTGGGGTGGGAAGGAGTATAATTTGAGGTACATGTTAACAAAGCAATGGTGGAAGGGTGTTGATTGGAAGCCCTTTTACGTTAAGGGGGCAATGACGATTCCGGCCGCAAAACGTACAGACCGACAGGGAACGGAGACCGACCGACACTGACCGGCTCCGTACGACCCGTGCAGCACGATGCAATGCGTGGGAATTACAACCGACACGTACGGAATACAAGCCGTACGACCGAGCCCTAAGGAAACCAGTAATTCGCCCGGAAACCGGACGCGATTCGCACCAACCGACACTCACCAGGAATGAACCCGACCGATCCGCGCAGTACGATGCAATGCGTGTAAAACCAGACCGACTCGCACGGAGCACAAGCCACATGACCGACACGCACAGAAAACAGGGACCTGAAGCAATAGAGATCTCCGCGACCAGCGCGTATGAAACACAGAAGAAAGTCAGCGTGAAAGACCCAGAAGCTCGCACGAGCCAACATCAGCGTCCATCTCGGTCAGAAGAACGTCTCCTTCATGCCTAGAAAACCCAAAGGAAAAAAAAACAAAAAAAGGACCAAACAAGCAATGACAAAGTCAATAAATATAAAAAAATAACTTGGAACAGAGACACACCCACAACTCCACCTATATAAAGGACACCAATCACTACCATGATCCTTTGCAAATTCAAGAGAACAGCCAGCAGAGAACACCATCAGACAGCAACCACAGACACACTCACCCGTCACACAACTTTCACATCATTAGCACCTCACCAAAAGCACTCACACATACACCTAGCAAAACTGACACTCACCCACCCTCACATGCACCCTCACACACTCATCACTCACCACCAACACCCATCACCATGCCCCTAAAGAAGAATCCAAAGTTCACAGATAGTGAGTTAGAAGTGCTGGTAGATGAGATCATCAGAGTAGAGCCGCATTTGTTTAGTACATTGGTCCATAGGACCCCCATGTCACAGAAAACAAAGATGTGGGCGAGGATCGTGGACAAGGTGAACGCACAAGCACCAATGTTGCGCACAAAGGATGATATCCAAAACAGGTGGTATGACGTGCGCAGGAGGGTCAAGAAACTCATCGAGAAAGATCACGCCTTGAGTCAGCGCACTGGTGGTGGCCCTCCTGCCAAACCAGTATACTTCAGGGCTTGGGTGGAGAAGGTACGGCGTATCCTACCACCGGAGAGCGTCCATGGTCTATCAGACATACCAGAGCCTGGTGAGTATACAACCAATATACTCAATATTGTGTGACAAGGGGACAGTGAAAACATGTACCGTTAGCAAAGCCACAGTAACCAATAGATAATCATACCAAGATGTGTATGCTAGTCAGGTAAACACAACACCTGCCATCTCATAGTGACTTGTAACTGTGTCATGACATGTACAAACCTACCAACAAATAGAGCAAGGCAGTGGCACAAAGCTAAATAAACACTGTCAGGCAGTTTGCCACCACAAACACACTACCTCACAGTGCAGCTGACTGACAGGAAGGAATAGTGGGTATGCAGGTGAAGTGAGTGTATCCAAAAGCATGATGGGGTTTGTAGTCACAGATAATGCTCCCCCTCCCAATTGGCCCATCAAGACCTCTCTGAACCATGCCCACATCACAGTGAGTGGAAAATGACTGACAAGATGGCTGACACTGGGTCCTGCTGTGGGGAGCACAAGGCCCTGGTAGGGGTTGTGCGCAAATCAGAAGCAGGACACCACTGCCTGACATCCTGAAAGCCAACTGGCACGCCCTCCAATGGAAGCACGTTTCATGGTGGGATGTCTGGCTGGGTGGAAAGGAGGACAAACAGCTCTGACCATACTTACCAGCATGTGTAGACACAAACACCCCTAAACACAAACTCCACACAACTCACCGGGTATAATTCATTGACTTACACTGTAGTGAAATATCACCCAAAGATACACCGCACTGGGTTCCGCCATGTGAAGCACAGAGGCTCTCTTTGGACTTGTAGCCAAACAAACACCAGGACTTCACAGTCAGCCATCTTGCCATTGCTGTCACACTCCATCACAGGGAAGCAGAGTCAAAAGGAAGGAAGTATGGGTATACTGGGAAGGGGGGGTGTAGCCAAAAGCATGATGGGAGTTGCAGTCACAGACACTCCCCACCCACCCACATGGCCCAGCAAGCTCACACTGAACCATGCTCACTTCACAGGGAGTAGAAATGGACTGACAAGATGTTTGACACTGGGCTCTGTTGTGGGGAGCACAAGGCCCTGCTGGGAACTGGGCACCAACAAACACCAGGACTGCACAGTCCGCTATCTTGCCATTGCTGTCACACTCCCTCACAGGGAAGCAGAGTCAAAAGGAAGGAAGTATGGGTATGCTGGGAAGGGGGGTGTAGCCAAAAGCATGATGGGAGTTGAAGTCACAGACACTCCCCACCCACCCACATGGCCCAGCAAGCTCACACTGAACCATGCTCACTTCACAGGGAGTAGAAATGGACTGACAAGATGTTTGACACTGGGCTCTGTTGTGGGGAGCACAAGGCCCTGCTGGGAACTGGGCACCAACAAACACCAGGACTGCACAGTCAGCCATCTTGCCATTGCTGCCACACTCTCTCACAGGGAAGCAGAGTCAAAAGGAAGGAAGTATGGGCATGCTGGGAAGGGGGGTGTAGCCAAAAGCATGATGGGAGTTGCAGTCACAGACAATCCCCACCCACATGGCCAAGCAAGCTCACACTGAACTATGCTCACCTCACAGGGAGTGGAAATGGACTGACAAGATGTCTGACACTAGGCTCTATTGTGGGGAGCACAAGGCCCTGCTGGGAACTGGGCACCAACAAACACCAGGACTGCACAGTCAGCCATCTTGCCATTGCTGTCACACTCCCTCACAGGGAAGCAGAGTCAAAAGGAAGGAAGTATGGGCATGCTGGGAAGGGGGGTGTAGCCAAAAGCATGATGGGAGTTGCAGTCACAGACACTCCCCACCCACCCACATGGCCCAGCAAGCTCACACTGAACCATGCTCACTTCACAGGGAGTAGAAATGGACTAACAAGATGTTTGACACTGGGCTCTGTTGTGGGGAGCACAAGGCCCTGCTGGGAACTGGGCACCAACAAACACCAGGACTGCACAGTCCGCTATCTTGCCATTGCTGTCACACTCCCTCACAGGGAAGCAGAGTCAAAAGGAAGGAAGTATGGGTATGCTGGGAAGGGGGGTGTAGCCAAAAGCATGATGGGAGTTGCAGTCACAGACACTCCCCACCCACCCACATGGCCCAGCAAGCTCACACTGAACCATGCTCACTTCACAGGGAGTAGAAATGGACTGACAAGATGTTTGACACTGGGCTCTGTTGTGGGGAGCACAAGGCCCTGCTGGGAACTGGGCACCAACAAACACCAGGACTGCACAGTCAGCCATCTTGCCATTGCTGCCACACTCTCTCACAGGGAAGCAGAGTCAAAAGGAAGGAAGTATGGGCATGCTGGGAAGGGGGGTGTAGCCAAAAGCATGATGGGAGTTGCAGTCACAGACAATCCCCACCCACATGGCCAAGCAAGCTCACACTGAACTATGCTCACCTCACAGGGAGTGGAAATGGACTGACAAGATGTCTGACACTAGGCTCTATTGTGGGGAGCACAAGGCCCTGCTGGGAACTGGGCACCAACAAACACCAGGACTGCACAGTCAGCCATCTTGCCATTGCTGTCACACTCCCTCACAGGGAAGCAGAGTCAAAAGGAAGGAAGTATGGGCATGCTGGGAAGGGGGGTGTAGCCAAAAGCATGATGGGAGTTGCAGTCACAGACAATCCCCACCCACCCACATGGCCCAGCAAGCTCACACTGAACCATGCTCACCTCACAGGGAGTGGAAATGGACTGACAAGATGTCTGACACTGGGCTCTGTTGTGGGGAGCACAAGGCCTGCTGGGAACTGGGCACCAACAAACACCAGGACTGCACTGACTGACATCCTGAAAGTTAACCTGCACCCACTGCAATGGTGGCACGCTTCATAATGGGATAACTGGCCTGGGGGAGAAGGAGGCCCTCACTCGAAAACAAATAACACAGATGCTGGCCATCCAAACACCATCTATGCTAAAACACATTGCACAAGTGGTGCCAGTCACTCACAAAGATAATGCCCGGGCAAGATGTCTGACACATGGGCCTGATAAATGATGTGGCTGAAAATCACACATATGCACTGGCCAACCCAAACACGTTCGCACACACAGCCATTGCAACCATATGTTCAAACTCACTGTCTGGAGATGCAGTGTCCAGGGGTGCCCCCTGGCCTGCCTGTGGAGGTGTGTCTTGCAGATGACAAGTGTGGAGATCCGTATATAGTACATTGCACAAAACACACAGGAACTCACATATACATCATTGACAAGGGACATCTGACAGTAAATGGAATGGACACACCAATATAGCCGACACCATAGCATGGTCTCATTCACACTCGGTGCTGTTGTGAGCTGCATTCCACTCCTACATTGTGCTGCAACATATGCATCCTTCACACAACACAGCACTCACTGACATAGACACTGTAGACACAAGGTCTAACCTGGACTGCATTGGAGGAGACATGCTACTCACAGCAGCCAAACTGCAACACACACACCGGCTCTCACTGTCATGAGCATTGAAAAACCAGAGTGCTTCCTTGCCCAATCCATGTCACTATGGAGAACATTGACAAGTCAAATCACATATGCACGTACAAAACTCAGCACCAGACTCATTAACAATGGTGACATCATCACTTGTATGAAATGAGATGGGAACTAGGAACAATGTAAAAAAAAAACTTGCTCCCAAGAGATCACAGGCATACCAGAAGAAATGCGCATGCGCGGGCGTCCGCACATGCGCAGTTGTGACAAGAAGTTGTGAACGAGGAAGAGGGAGCCCCAGAGACGCCGCGCTGCAGATAAGTCTTTATATTTAATTATTTTAGCATACATAACATTATTTTAAAAGGAGGGTGGGCGGGAGGCGGGTGGTGGGCGGCAGGCAGCTCCGCTTCGCCCTGGCGAAGCAGGCAGCGCTACGTACACTACGTGGGCGAAGCGTAGTTCTACGCCCGGGGTTAATTACAAACACACACCCCAGTGACAAGTGAGGCCGGATGTCTCCCAGGCATCATAGCTCTTTGACATGCAGATACCCAGTGTCCCTGTATTGCCACATGGACACTGGCATGACATGGCGTATCATGTACATGCCACAAAACAACCATGTGTCCCACAGGTAGTGGCCACTGTTGTCTCTACTGGCCCTACATGGACGTCTCGTAGACACACACACAACATCAATGTTGATGCACAAACCACATGGATGTATAGACTGTCTACCATTGGGCACATTTGACCAGACACATCGGAGACACAACATGCACACAGACTGTGGGTGTACATCAGAATTGTGGCTATGGGTCTCACTGTGACGTACATACCATCCCACCCAGGACTCAGATTGTATGTGGCATGTCCTAAACATATCCAACCTACAACTGTGTCCATGACTCATGCCCAAAACTGTACAGTTGCACATCACAGTGGTAATGTGTACAACACACAAAGGATTCTGTCCCCATGAACACGTGCACAGCCTGGGAGTGGCTGCATCAAAATGCCACACAACAAACCAAATGTTGCCCACCCTACACACACAGTTAAAGCAGCCTTACATGCCATGGGACACAGTGTAGTATCAAAACAACAATGTCTCAACCAGTAGTTATAGGAACAATTTTAAACAAAGATGCATAAGTCATAAAGGAGGGAAAACAAGAGACCAAGGTATGAAAAAAAGTTTTTTAGTTATTATTATTATGAAAAAAAAAAATTGTAACAGCACTATAATACAATTAAATCAAATTCTGGTAGCCAAACATACACCAATTGTGTACTGACCGTGCTCGGTGTAAGTGATAAGTGCAGTGACACAAGTGATATATACAGTGTGGGCGGCGCAAGGTGAAAGGACAACATTAATATAAACAAATTACAAAAACACAATAAATAATTTGCAATAAGGTATAAATCCTTAGGAGGCCGTAGGTTACACTGGGCTGTCGACGGCGTTTCGACCTTATGTACTTAAGGTCATCATCAGGACAATGGCTACAATTTGAAGAGTGCTGTAGAGAGGTAAAGAGAATAAAAGGTAGGTGGATCATCTTATAAATTAAGGAAAGTTAGGGAAATTGGTAATTGGTGCGGGCAGTGGAAATAGGGTAGGGTGTAGGGTAAGGGCAATTGAGCGAAAGAACGAATAGATTAGAAGTGAAGGGGGAAGGGGGGAAGGGAAGAAGGGGCAGGGAGAAAAGGGGATGAATTGGGAGGGAAGCAAAGGAAGAGGACAAGGGAGGGGGGAGGGGGGGTGGGTGGGTGGTGTGTATAATCACAGGGGGAGGAAAAGTAAGACTAAAGGTACATAACAGTACGGTGAGCGGATGTATAAATTCACCTGAGTGCTGATCTAATGAAAGCGCTCAAAGCGCTAATGTCCAGGCGATCGTCAGGGACTTCTACGTCCGACGGTGTAACGAAATGCTTTTTAATACCAGTAATACGTTCAGGAGCTGGGAGGAAATGGGAACTAGTTAGAATACAAGGTAACCACAGGTAAGAGGGGGAGATAATTTAAACTAAAACTAAAGGGAGCAAACGTACCAAGTTAGCCGATAAACTGGGTCCGTTACAGTTGTACAATCAAGGGTCCTGTTCAGGTGGACAACCTGCATTTAATGAGAGTTGTGCCCAATTCTACAAACCAAAAGATATATAGCGGCCATTAATAGCGGGCCATAGCTTCCATTATTAATTAGCGTTAAATCGAAAAAGGAAATAACAAGGGGCCCTTACCGAATATTATAAGTCAAGGTCCGACCGGTGTGTTCAACAATGGAGTAAACTAAACCGGAGTGCCAAAGTGTCACGAAGACCGCTAAGTGGAGCCAATAAACTCAATCCAGGTGGACCAGACGAAAAATCGCCGGCAGAGTGAGCGGAGCCAATACGCCAGGGTGACTGAATCGCAAGCCGTGATGGAATCAATGGTCTGGAAGTACAGCCAAAGGCGGAAGTGAAAGGCGCGCAGGCGCGTCCATCAAGGGGAACTACTAGACCGTGAGCACACGGCTGACCCAGGTGCCCCAGGGGAACAAGTAAATAGCAGTTAACCGATGTAAAAGCTCTTAAGCCGACGGGAAGGGACCGGATAACAGGAGCGGGTCCAGGAGGGAAGGAATGGTCTTAACTGAATGATAAGACTAACTGATATTAAATCAAAGGGGCGAAAAGCAGGGAGGGAGGGGTGGAAGAAGGGAGGGAAGTGTGAAAAGGGGACAGTGTACAAGGGGGCGTGAAAGAACGAATAAAGGAAAAAAGGGGAAAAATTAGGAAAAAGAAGGCAATTAACATTAGAAAGCTCACATATATATACACAATATATATACAACAAAGACATTGGTCAGCAAGTGTCTAATTTGAACTTGCTGAAAGGAGTATCAACATGATCATCAAATGTCACAATCAGAGGAAAGGATTAGGTTAACACAGAAGCTTGGACCAACAGTATAAGCAATCCACAGTACAACAAACAAAGTACACATAATAGTGTCGTGGTGGTAAATTTCCCTCCTTTATGACTTATGCATCTTTGTTTAAAATTGTTCCTATAACTACTGGTTGAGACATTGTTGTTTTGATACTATAATCCACCCGGTCTCAACTGGGTATACGGGTTTACTCCTGTTTCACGTTCCTATGGGACACAGTGTGGCATATGCTGTAGTGTGGTAGGTGTGCACCTGAGTCCCTGGCAAGTAATTGTGTGTGGAAGCCGTCAAAAAATCACACCAATGTCAACCGACGCAGGTGACTTCTACAGAGACGCATTGCACAGTTCAGGACCGAGCCGTGAGTACGCTTAGCCAATGACTGCAATGAGAACCGATGTGGGTGACTATCATGCGTACGCATTGCACAGTTCTGGACCGAGCCGTGCGTACGCTTAGCCATTGACTACAATGAGAACCGATGCAGGTGATTATCATGCGTACGCATTGCACAGTTCTGGACCGTGCCGTGCGTACGCTTAGCCATTGACTGCAATGAGAACCGATGCGGGTGACTATCATGCATACGCATCGTGTAGGCATGGACCGAGCCGTGCGTACGCTTAGCCATTGACTGCAATGTGAACCAATGCGGGTGACTCATGTGTACGCATTGCACAGTTCTGGACCGAGCCGTGCATACGCTTAGCCATTGACTGCAATGAGAACAGATCTGGGTGATTATCATGCATACGCGTCCTGCAGGCATGGACGAGCCCTGCACACGCCTTGGCCATTGAATCGTTTGTAGTCGGGTGCGTGTGGATTTTCAAACTACGCGTTGTAGTCAGTTGACCGAGCCGTGCGCACCCATTGGCTCTGGACTGTCATGGAGACGGACGCGGATTCAAAACTTGTACGAGTTGTGCGCTGGAAATTCAGTTGGATGCCTACAACAATGTTGCAATTTCTGGGGTTTTATGAAGGTGCAGATTTGAACGATGCGGAAGACATGTACGAGTCGTACAATTCCATGCATTGGCCAGATTCATAGAATGCAACCGTGTTGGACCTATCACTTGGGACACATGGCACAGATTCTGCCTCTGCAGCACAGATATAAGGCTGGCTGGCCCCCAGGGAGCTCACTTGCCTGTACTACATGCTACTGGACCACATCTTCGCTACCACTGCTGCTGTCGCTGCATCCTCTGGCTACTGCTATGGCACGTACTCTGGAGAGGGCCCCAGCCTTCACTGAGGAGGAGAACCAGGCCCTGCTGGACGGGCTCCTTCCACAGTACTGCAAGCTGTATGGAAAACCAGGGGAGCAGGTGAGTGTGCAGTCCACTGCCTTCCTAATTGTGCATGTTGTCTGACTAGCAGTACTAGCAGTGTGTACACCAGTGGCAAGCGTACTCACTGAGTACTTTCAACCCCCAAAGTGTGTAGGTACATGCAATGAACAGGTGATCTGCAGCAAAGGTGCATTTGTGCAAGCTTCAACTTCCCAGGCAATGTTAACATGTCAGACATGCAGGTCATTTGTCCATTTCCATGGGTGCACTGCCTGTGTAACTCATTTTCCTTTGTGATGACGACATGTATATCCAACTGTGTGCAGCACAAATATGGGGCATGTGTGTTAAAGGACTTTTAACTTTGTCATCCTCACAGGTTGATGCACACCAGAAGCAGGAGATCTGGCTGACCATCAACCGGGCAGTTCGATCAGTGGGGGTCTACAAGCGCCGGATCTGCAACTGCCAGAAGAGGTGGTAGGACCTTCGGGGCTGGACCCGGAGGATAGCAAGGGTCTAGCTGAAGCTGTTGCCTCCTTGTTGGAGGGGCGGACACCGGACCCTGGCCCCCCACATGCTCAGGATTCTGGCAGTGGTCTTCCCGGACCTGGATGGGCAGCTGAAGGCCAGACAGCAGCAAGGAGGGGGTAAGTCCATGCCTAATCTGTGTACTATGTCTGATACGCTATTTGCAGTCTTTTGGCCTGGTCACACTTCCCCATTACTTAGGTCTTGTAGTCCAGGACTCATGTCCCTCAATTGTGGGATGCACCCTCCTCATCTGATCCACAGGTGTGGACCCTACAGTCTATGGCTTGTATCTCTAGGGCACTGTGTCCCTGCAGTCAGCTATGCTTCAGGTTCCGGACAGCATCTGTTACCGTGACTCTCTTGTGTGTTTCATGGGTGGGTCAATTGTTTACACAATGCCTGAGATCTGACATGTGATCTGTGTGTGCCCTTGATATGTGTTCCAATTGCTGGTCTGACTCGCCACATGTGCCTGGGGTATTTCAAACACACCCATGCAGCAGGGGACTCCACAGTTTGGGCCTTAGGAGTATGTATATCAAGTGTGTCACACTTGCTTAGCCACCTGACTACTGTCCAGGGCTATACACTGTTTTACGTAGACCTGGGCAGTCATGCCTACTCAAGGGCATTTAGAAACACTCTGTAATCCCACTCCTGTGTATCAACTTACAGGTTGTGCTTAGTGACATGTGCCTTCAGGTGTCTGCCTCTGTGTCATTGTGGTGTGGCTTCCTTTTCAGGACAACTGGGGTGTTCATGAGTTTGAGGGTCAGCAGGATATCTGAGATGTGACTCAAGACATGTGTGACATATAGGTGTGTGATCACTTGACAGTGCACAATGGTGTATGCAGCTGTGAACTTCAGGCAGCTGTGTCTCATGCACATCAGACTGTGATGTGCTCATGTACAGGGAGTTGTGTTCGCAGAGACTCATATGTCTGTTTTTTATGATGTGGGGTCATCTGGGTCCGGGATATGTTGTTTGCAGGGGATGGACAAGTGCACTTGTCAGCTGCAGAGTTTGCTTTAGACATGACCTATGATTGTGACACAGTGCATACTGTTGTTGTCTGGATGCCCTGCCCCTGTGACAGGAGACAGTGATGACTGACTTTCCAGGTATGCCTGTGCCATGGCATTTAACTTGCTATGAGTGATCCTGCATTAGGGTCAAATGTGCTCCATGCACCCCACTCTGGCATTGACTATCAGGCCATGAGAACATCATAGTGTGTGTTGCTAGTATGCATCATAAGCATGTGAAATGAGACTCTGGCCATCCCTTCTTCCTGACACCTGTACTGAGTCAATGGCAAGAGATGTGATGTGTGTATAGTAACATACCCCTACATGTTCACTTGCATGTCCAACAAACATGTAGGTGGTGCATGTCTGCACATTGGGGTATTAGCATCCAACATGCAACAGACATATGGGTGCAAGTCCAGGAGGGACATGAGTGCCATGGTTGATGGTGAGACTGACAATTGGCTTATTCTAAACAGTGTGAGCACTTTGAGCAGTGATCATCTGATGATGCCCGGGCTTGCCCTGTGATGTGCTGTACTCACTGTGGTGTGTGCGATCAGTGCAGGTGACTGATGTTGTTCTTTTTTTCCTAATTCTATCCAGATACATCCACGGCCACAGGAGGGAACAGCTCCATGGACCAGGAGGAGCCACAGAGCCAGACTGGGACAGAAAGCGAGGAGTTGGAGGGACCCAGTGGCACGGAGGATGAATGCAGCCACACCGAGGAGTCCTCAGCACCATCCACCCCAGCTGAGGGCCACAGCAGCTCGGAGGATGACTCCCTTGTGGAGGCGGGTGTCAGCAGCCACCAAACCCCAGCTAGTGAGTCTGTCCCCGCCACCACCACCATCACCACCCTCACTTCGGCTCCCACCCCAGAGGTCCGTGGAGGCTCCCGTGTTCGGGAGCATGTCTCCTTTGTGCCAGGCACCGCACCCCCTGCCCCTGTGTCCCCTGCGTGTGGAGTCTGTGGACTTGCTTTGACAGATCCAAGTAGGGCAGACATCAATGCTGAGTGTCCTCCATGCACACACCAGTCTGTTGACACAACTGGTGTCGTTCATGGAGGGTATTTCATCGGGCATGTCTGCCCTACAGAGGACCAATCAGTCCCTGGCCTCCTCTCTGATGGCAGCAGTGTCCCTCCTCCAACAGTCCCTCACCCCTCCTACCCCTGCCCCATCCACGATTCCTAGCACCCTACCTGTCCCAAGCACACACACACCAGCACATTCACCCAAACCCACATACACGGGCAGCACACAAGCAACCTCAGGGGACTGATACCACACTCACAGGGGATGGTTTGCAAACACACACACAGGCATCCACAACCACTCCGCAGTCCTCCGATACCTCTCCCTCCATGACCCCTTCCCTTGCTTCACCTGCAACCCCATCTCCCAAGAAGCTCTTCTCTGTGACCTTGGCCTCTTCCCCACCGATCCAGCAGATCCAGCTTACAAGGGGAAGAGGAAGTCCCCACGCACAGAGGGGAGTGCCCCTCACACCCGGACACCCTCCCCCAGGCACAGTCAGACTGAGGCCCCCACCCGCAAGTCCCCCCTGGAGCCGGAAGAGCAAGACCCCAATTCCGCCCCGCAGCTCCATGACACAGTCTCCGTCCTCCATCCCCAGGCCACCACTCTAGAGGTTCCCCACCACACCCTGCCCCAGGTTCCCCCACCCACAGATACACCATCCCCAAAATGCTCCGGCCCTCCCCTCTACCACTTGCTCTTCCACACCCAGCCCCCGGTCAGACTGTTTGTGCCACTGGTGTGGGGCCCATGGCCCCCCTCTGTCCTGCCGACCTCACCTGAACCCCATTCTGCTCCCATGAAGTTGGACACTGCAGTGGAGTCCACGACCACCCCGTCTGACTTGGGCACTGCAGTGGGGACCCAGTCCACTCCATCTGACCTGCCCACTGCAGTTGTGCCGGCACCCACTCCATCTGACTTGTGCCCCACAGTTGTGACTGCACCCACTATGTCAGACACCTCCACTGCAATTGCCAGGGACTCTCCTGCATCCACCACCCCTTCACTGCCTCCTTCTGCTGAGCCCTGATCCTGTCCCTGCGGTGCCTGGCCTGCCCCCACGTATGCCCCTCCGAGTGGATGTCCCCTGTCCTTACCAGTGCAGGCAAGCAACGTGTGACAGTTGTCACTCCAATCACATTGTTGACATTTGGATATTGACTGGCCATTGGCCTTTGTTTTGAAAGGACTTTGTATTTGCATTTCAATTTTGCTGAATAAAGCATTTGTATTTATCATTGTGAATTTGATTTAGCTGTACATTATGTTGATGATGTTTACCATGACCTTGCAGTAATAATGCTGGATTTCCAATGTTGAATACTGAGGTGTCCATGTGGTCCATGAGATATGTATCCTATTATGGTCGGTATCCATGTCATCCTTTGCAGCTAACTGAGTGTGTCATGATTACCAATTTGTGAACATCTCTGTAAACATTTCATTTGCATGGTTACATCTGTGGCTTGCACACATGCACATATGATGTGCTTCCCATTGTCCAATTTGTCTATTTCCCTGACTGTGGGCGCATCTCCACTGGACCTGCAGGTGTGGGCATCATTGGTGTAGGAGCAACTGGGTCCTCTGTGAAACTTGCTGGACATATGTATTGAGTATGTGCAGATGACTTAAGGGACACTCCCGTACCCAGGCTGTTGTGAACAGAGCCTTCTTTGGGTGGTAACTGATGGCTGACTGACCAAGTGTTCTGCTGACATGACTGCTGGGACTATGTTTGTCACAGCTGAGCTTCCACAGGAGTTGAGTCCCCTCAAGTCAGTGTGTTGTTCCATGACATTGCCTGGGCCCATGGTGTGTGTTGTGTGAGCACGTGTGTGTGTGTCCACATCCCCATTATACACAGACAGTGTTCCTTTAGTATGTTCCTGGTGTTGATGCTTGCTGAGTTGTACTGTGTTCATCCCACATCTTTGTCCTGGGCTACCAGATGTGTGGGTGCATGACACACTACTGTTAATTGGTGTTTCATCATTGGGATTTGTCAGTTCTGGGTGGTGATGATGTGGTCAGACGCAGATGGGACACAGTCAGGGGTCCCCAAGGCACTTGTTTGTTTGCAATATCATGTAGTTGTCCCTATGTGGTACCTTTTGGTGATTGAGACATGTGTATGTGTGGTTGACACTCGTCAGGTTCAGGGCTGCAATGTTGGCAGGTGTCAGCATGTGTGCCTTGTGGTTCTCCTTGGCTTCTGCATTGTCCTGGGACTGTGGCAGGGATTCTGAAGGTTACGGGAGCTTTGACGTCATGGCCATGTACCACATACTGTGCAGTATGTCTGTCATTCACCAGGGTTGTAGACTGTCCATGTGTGATGAGTCTGTGCACCTTAGTTCCTCCCAACATTACTGTGTTTGTCTTGGGTGCATGTGCAATGTCTCCTGTCCATGTGGGCTTCACAGATGCACTTTGGTGCGGTTCAGGGTGTGTGGTGTTGAGGGTGGACAGATGTGAATGTTTGCATGGATCGGCCCCTACCTCCCGTTTGTCCATGGATGACGGGCCATGCTGAGTGATTTGTGTTTGTGTATGTGTGATGTATGTTTGTGGCACAGGACACATGTCTGGGTCTCACAGTTTGTACGACATCTACCTTTGTCATCACAGTGGACGAATCATGCATGCTTGTGTCACCCCAATGTATGGTCCCTGGGGGTAGTGCTGTTGTGTGTCAGTCTCTTGCTGTCTTATTTGCTGTTCATTCCAGTTTGTGTCACATGTGTCTGTTGTGCTCCCTCTCATCTCACAATGCCCGATTGCCCACTAAGGGGGGGCCCAATGATGGGTTACTTTTGTATGGCACTGTGTCCACATCTGTGTCACTGTGGTTCAGCCCCCCTCATGTGTTGTGTAGTTTCCTGGGGATACTGAGACACACACACACATGTTGTGTCAGATGTGCAGCGTGAGGTTGTCTGTTTGTGTTTGTGCATCTGCACCAGTGCATTGGTTTTGCTGCTGGGGGCCATTGTCTGGATGTGGTTTTTGTGATTTTCCCTGCTGTCCCTGTGAGTCATATCACATCATTCTGCACATTCATTCTGGTTGTTAGGTCCCATTGCTGCCATGGAATGGGAGTTTGTGACCTGACACCTACAGTCTACACAGGATGTTTTGATTTGTGTGTATATATTCGAGATGTGTGTATGCTTTGTGATGGTCACTTCCTCTTTTGTGTCATTGTACACTGTATGCAATGTCAGCCCCCATGGGTGGTGCTTGTCTGCACATGGCTGAGAGTATGTTAGATTTTCACAGCACTGTTAGCCTCACCACATCTCTGTGGGTATGGGACACAACCACTACTTTGCCACAAAAGTGTTTCATGTGTTGGGACCAGGAATCATACATGCTGTTTGGCATTTGCAGCTTTGACCATGATGACACTTACCTTTTGGTCACTGTGATGAGGGGGGTTTTAGACCCCATCACCACAATGCTCAACATTTGCTGCAGTTTGGAACCCCACACTTAACCATTGTTCTACACAAGGAGGGGGTGTTAGTGCACATGGACAGAGTGCTATTGTGATGCTTGCCTTGTGTAGGCCACACTCAGTTTTTGGTCACACATATGATGGTAGTTACATTGTATGTTCAAAGTAATATTCGCTGTAGTGGGCATTTGTCACAGACTACACACTGTTGTCATGATGTTAGGGGGAATGTATTTTGCTGACATACCTAATGTTGGTGTATGATGGATGTGTGGAGCATCACCCATCCTATGTGTGTGGGGGGCAGGAGTGATGGGCAACATAACCCCTATGAGTGAGGGTGGCAGTAGTGATGGGCAACAGGTCCCCTATGAGTGGGGGTGGCAGTAGTGATGGGTAACATGTCCCCTATGAGTGGGGGTAGCAGTAGAGATGGGCAAGAGGTCCCCTGTGAGTGGGGGTGGCAGGAGTGATGGGCAACAGGTCCCCTGTGTGTGGGGGTGGCAGGAGTGTTGGGCAACATAACCCCTATGAGTGGGGGTGGCAGGGGTGATGGGCAACAGGTCCCCTAGGAGTGGGGGTGGCAGGAGTGATGGGCAACATAGTCCCTATGTGTGGGGGTTGCAGGAGTGATGGGCAACATAACCCCTATGTGTGGGGGTGGCAGGAGTGATGGGAAACATAACCCCTATGAGTGGGGGTGGCAGTACTGATGGGCATGAGGTCCCCTATGTGTGGGGGTGGCAGGTGTGATGGGCAACATAACCTCTATGAGTGGGGGTGGCAGGGGTGATGGGCAACAGGTCCCCTATGAGTGGGGGTGGCAGGAGTGATGGGCAACATAGTCCCTATGTGTGGGGGTGGCAGGAGTGATGGGCAACATAACCCCTATGTGTGGGGGTGGCAGGAGTGATGGGCAACATAACCCTTATGAGTGGGGGTGGCAGGGGTGATGGGCAACAGGTCCCCTATGAGTGGAGGTGGCAGGAGTGATGGGAAACACAGTCCCATGTGTGGGGCTGGCAGAAATGATGGGCAACATAACCCCTATGAGTGGGGGTGGCAGTAGTGATGGGCAACAGGTCCCCTATGAGTGGGGGTGGCAGGAGTGATGGGCAACATAGTCCCTATGTCTGGGGGTGGCAGGAGTGATGGGCAACATAACCCCTATGAGTGGGGGTGGCAGTAGTGATGGGAACATAACCCCTATGTGTGGGGGTGGCAGGAGTGATGGGCAACAGGTCCCCTATGAGTGGGGGTGGCAGGGGTGATGGGGCAACAGGTCCCCTATGTGTGGGGGTGGCAGGAGTGATGGGCAACAGGTCCCCTATGAGGGGGGGTGGCAGTAGTGATGGGCACAGGTCCCCTATGAGTGGGGCTGGTAGTGGTGATGGCCATGCAACCCCTATGTTGGCCTTATGCTAGTGGACAGGATATTGATCCTCTGGGTGGGTGTGACATTTGGTGGGTACGTGTCATTTGTTTGTGTGGGTGTCTGACTTACCGTCTGCGCTGTCCGCGTCTGTTCCTGATCCGGTCATAGATGTACAGTACTGGTATGACCTGCGCGATGGGATTCATGATGTGTTCGTCTCGTACACGCTGCTTGTTGCTCCGTCTTGTACCCGTTGCTAGCTGGTCCGCCTCATAGCCGTGGATTGTGTTCTGGCGCGAATCATACCTGATATGCTGCTTTCCCGGATGCTGTTACGTGCTGTACGTGGCGACCCGTCCGGAGAGTATGATTTGCGCATCGTACTTGTCCAGCCAGAAACTGCTGTGGGTACTGCTTCCGGGCAGCTCGGTTTGGCGATTGGAGGTTTGGCTCGTACGGAAAATGAAGCTTGAATCGCAGCCTACGTGTCGGTCGGATTTGTGTCAGTTATGCGCATCGTAATTCATCGCCCGGACAGACCGGCTCCGGGTACGAGTTGGTCGCAAGGTAAGGCTACGAAAAGCTCTCGGTGAGCTGTCCGATCGGAATCGACCCCTAAATGTATGCATTTTCTGTATGATTTTGTTTTTAAAACATGAGGCTGACAAAACAGCTTGTATGTAGGCCAGATCTAAAAATGAAACTTAATTGTTTAATTCTTTTTAAATGCATCCTTTTTTTCTTTAAGGAAAACAGGCTTCATTTAAAAAAATGCTTTATTTAAAAGCAATCCTAGACATGGTGGTCTTCTGAACCCTGTGGTGTCCATAGCTCCTAATGAGTCGCAAAGTGCCACCTACCTCACTAATATTCATGAGGTAGGTTGATTTACAACCCACTGGGAATCGCTGATTAAAAGATCTAAGGTTTCTTACATTAGGAGTTGAGATTTCATAAATGCGATTCGGTAAGAATTGCAATTTGTAAAACGCAATTCCTAATGTTTGTACATCTGAGTCTTGGTTACCCAGTTGCAAAGTCGCCAGCTCCTAGCATTCTACTTTTCCACGCCTATTGGAAACTTCTCATCAGTAGCAATAATGTTCTTCACTAGTACAGCATCTTAAACTTAACCAAAGAGGCTCCCCCATCTGCCTCACACAAAAGATGTACACTATATATTTCTATTTTATAGAATGGTTGAAGTGCATGTAATTTCATGATTGAAATGTTAGTCAGTAACAGGGTTGAGTTAAGAGAGAGTACAAGTCTGTCAGAGTACTTGGAATGGAAGTAGATCTATACAACAAAATAGTAAATTTGAACAAACAAAATCTGCACTTTCTTTTCACAGAAGCTAGCTAGAGAGAAGGCATGTATTTCTTGGACATACACTTAGCCACATCGCCAACTACAATGGATAGAATAGAAAAGAATACGCACAACCTTCCATCAACAACCACTCAAAAAACATCTCACATATTTGTATCTCTAGAGAATAAACCGCACAGTATCAGATCCTGTTGGGTTTATGAACAAGAGAATAAGATATGCAAGAAATTCAAGTCAAGGGGGTACCCAGAAACCATACTGGGAGAAGTTAGAAAGAAAATTGCCTTGAAAAATAAAGAACAAGCTTTACAATGCAGTACAAAACTGAGAAAAAGAGACAGGGGTGTGTCTCAAACTTTTACAAACACAGTATGTTTGTCAAAAGAACCACAAGGTAACTGTGAAATATATTAGACGCATTCTTCGACAGAAACTCATTTTTATCAAAGAAATAGGAATGTCGATGAACTGACCAGCAGAAATAGGATTTAGGGCCTTACCACTACTAAAATGAACATAGGTACATTCCTGTATTTCAATTGCAACAATTGTCACGCTGTTATTATATGTAACACTGCATAAACTTATTGGAATTTCCTAGTGGGTGATATGTGAGTAAAACCAAGAAAACGTAAGACCCACTTGAATGAACACAAGTTACCTACACACTAGCAATGCTAAATCACCCATTGTGATTAAGATTCTACATGGAACAAGACTTCCAACTTTGGCTTATACTCACATGAAAATCTTTAATAATTCATTACACAGGGCAAGAAGGAAGACTGGTAAGTCAACAGTCTTCCCCAACATCACTTACATTAAAGAGACTTCATAAACAAAAACATCACCCAGAAAATCTTTTTTCATGACAATTACAGACATTACTGTATTTCAGAGAAGTCTCCATTTTTAAGCCATGATGAAAACTGTTTCTTCTTTAGTACCATGTTAGACACAAAAAAGATTGATTTAATCATCACATGATCGTATCACAATGCTAAGAAATGTACCTACAAAGAAGAGGAGTCACTTAGCCTGTAAGAAACATAAAATAAGCTTCAGATGTACACCAACGGGTATGGGTCACATTATAATGTCATCATGCAACAATGTCAAGAAATAAATTTGCAAACAAGAAGGCATGACAATAAAGTAAGAACATAGACCCCAAAACCATCACAGGATTTCGACTAGGATGAGTTGAATATGTATACGCTTGCATTGAAAACGATTTGTAAGGTAACTTGGTGAGGCCAGTGACACAAAAAAGAGCATTTGATATTGACCATTAGGTTGATTTGTGGTAATGTTATTGTCAGTCAATTGGAACAGGCCGAAACTGAGCTTTGTTTCAAATGACTAATTTTGGGGGTAAAGACACTGATTTCTCTAGTTCTCACAAAAATGAGTCTCTGGACATTATAGTTCAATGGAGGACTGTCAACATATCTTAAATATTGATCTTATCTATGAACAATACTTATATGTTTGTGATAGTAACCCGGAGGGGTGATTTCAAAATATATATGTATATATATTTGAAATACTTACGTGCAATGCTCTGTTGACGTATTCCAGTATATCACATAAGGAACACATTATTTTTACATTGTGGTGTGAAAACATGAGTTATGGTTTGTTGCTTTCATTTTTCACAGGTGGACATAAAGAACAAATATCCTCCTGATGAACTAAAGGGAATTGGAAGTGTATTGAATAGAAGCTATAATACAATGTTTCTGATAGGTTTAAGGAATATTGAACCACATGAAAGAAAATTCTACCTAAAATCATGTTGGAAATAGAGAGTATTAAAAAGCAATGTATGCAAATAAATAAAAACAAATCAATCTTTGAAATCAAGTAAGATTCAAAGAATTAGATTTTTAACATTATCAATAAGGGTGGGCATCGTGCTCCGCTTCGCCCACGGAGTGCACGTAGCGCTGCCTGCTTCGCCGTTTACGAAGTAGGCATAGCAGGCAGCGCTTCGCCCACGCCGCTGTGAAGCGGAGCTGCCCGCCACCCGCCTGCCCTCATTTTAAAATACTTTAAAGAATATAAAAAGTAAATAAAAGACCTTACCTGCAGTGCGGCGAGTGAGTTTTGTTGGATCATCAAACATCACTGTTTTATGTTTGTAAGTCACTTTACATGTACAGGGATTAATGAAGCCAAACCTAGCATTTATAGCCCTCAGAGGTAGTCATAGGGCCAAAAACCTTTTCCTCATATCTACTCTGACTTTAACTACAACTTCAGAAAAATTACGTTTATACATTGGCCATACAATCTATTTCTTTATTTTAACAGCATTAAGAATGTTCAGATCAGTATGCTCTAAAAATAAGTTAGAAGCAGAACTTGAACCTAATATTCAAGTATTTAGTAGGAGGAAGATCCAAGACTTTTTGAAAAATGGAACAGGGTCAGAACCTTCCACATTTTTGGTTAACCCATAAATTATGAAATTATTTCTGTGGTTTCTGTTTTCAAGATCTTTAGTGTGCCTCTTTGAGTCCTTCCTTTCCAATTGCATCTTGTCCATTTTAGTGTCAGTATCTTGAATATCAATAAATCTGTGTTCCAACTCTGAGACTCTGTTATCCATAAAAGACCATTTGTCCTCAAGATTATGTACGAATTTGGTAGTATCTTCATTAAATGTTTTTTAATGCTTTAAATTCCTCTAGTATTAACTCCATTGAGGTAGGTGCATACGATTTTACAGGAGACAGCGGATCCATTTTCAATCACTTGTATGTCAAGAAAGGCAAATTTTTAGTTGACGTTTAAGATTTAGGAATGACCACATTAAGTGATTCAGATTTTTGAGTTGGTGCCTCTGCCATTATTAAAACTGTGTTTTGAATGATTGTATTATGCAGAGGTTTCCAGCAGCGTACTCTCCCCATAAACTGTTATGTGGGACGGTGTACAGAAGAAGACATTTTCAAAAGTTAACAGCAATGAGAGAATATATTTTGCACTGGAAACCTCTAGTAGAAAATATTGTAGAGCTCTGTAAGAGGGCTGCACTATATAGAAATAAATCTATAGCTTTCTGCTGTGTATATTATAGTTAAGAAAATGGAAAAAGTACCATAAACTTGAAGCAAAGTCGCCCAAAGATAAAGATAGAGACCCTAATCCTCCTCATGGTATTGATTGAGTCACAATTGCAGCCAGAAATGATTTTTAGGTGAGGCGGCACCAAAAATATCCAAATCGCCTCACCAATGGATGTCAATTAGCAGATATGTTGCTTATAAGTTATAATCCATGAAATGGCTACTTCCTCCATATCCTGGAAGTGGAAGATCCAAATATTTGTGCCATGCCAAATTCTAAGTTGTGAAGGAGTTGGGGCATCAGCATGCTATCTGTTAATTCCAGGTTTACCTCATAAGAAAAATAGGCAAATAGCTTGTTAAATGGAGCTGAGTAGGTTGTTACTACACAAAATGGTATCAGTTCCTATGATTGGCAGTACCAAAGTGGTGAGCTGCCTGGGGGGTTGAGAAGATAGTAGTGGTAGGTAAGGTTCGTGGTGATGTCTAAGGTGTAGGCCAGGTACTCCTAGGTGGTTTTCCAAGTGCCCTCACACACCCTTGCGGGTGCAAAGCATCATCATCAGGCGTTGCTCCTCGTGGGGGTGGCGCTGCAGTCCCTCACGGGCCCTTCAAGAGGGCTCTCTTTTGGAGATCTTTTGATTGGAGTAGCCGTAGTTGTGCGTGCGGGTGTGTGGGGATGGTGGGTGATGTGGTGAGGCTAAAAAGACCTATAGGAACCCCAAGTAGTTTATTAATGAGTCCTATGGGTCTGGTTAAAATCTAACGGGGAGTGGTGCCTGAATAGTACTCAGGATAAGTAAGGGGAAGGTAGGTAGTTCTGTTACTCTCGACCCGTATATAGTGAAATTAGAGTGAGAGTGAGAACGTGTGGTGGGTGGTCAACATGTTTCGCGCTTCCCAACGGTCCCTAACGGATCCGTAGCGCTTCGTCAGGACCAAAAGAAAAATGATAACAAAAATAGTAGATATAGGTCAATACGTATCCTATGTATCCATAGTTGAGGGATCCCGTTGTATACGGGTCCCTAAGCACGAACCTAAAAGGAGAGGGAGGGGAACAAAGAGGGAATAGGGAGACAAAAAAGGCAAACTGTAGTGGTCAGCAACAAATCCAGGGGGCGTGCTACATATCCCTGGTGTCAAAACCCGTCCGTGCGAAGAAATACTCGCATGATGGTTGTGCCACATGCCAAGGGAGGGGGGTGGGTGCAAGAAAGACTAGTAGATCTATCGACTCTGTGGGTGTATTGGGCGCGCAGGCTAACTCAATGCGAGGCGCATGCATTGTGGACAAATCCACAGTGCTGAGTTCATGCAGGGTCATAGAGGAAGGCATAACTGAGCATATTGTGCTGGTGTCTAATGATCGACTGGTGACCAATGGAGCTACTTGTTGCCGACATCCCTCGTGGTCTACCATAGTGCATAGTGAGTCGTGCGGGGTTAACAGGGGGTCATGACTGCTATGGTTGAACCGGTGTCTTAACGGTCGATATGTGTCAGGTGAGACAGCTTCATAACGACAAGTCTAGATGTCTTAACATGTGCGATAGGATATAAGTGCCGGTGAGATGACTCAGCAGTTACCCGTGCACGAGACTATTCTACATGGTGGGGGGCGGCAAACTGACGTGGGTAGTAAAGCTGGTAGACCTACCCAGAGGAATTAGGGTCCAGGCTATACTGGATAAAGATCAGCTGGGGCGCGGGGCGCCAGCTAAAAAAAGACAACCAGCGTGGGATTAGCAATAACACTGCGGGGAAGGGGGGAGGGGGAAGACGGAGAGAGACAACATATTAGTTTAAAAGAGCCCTGTGGGACTGGCTGGGCGGGGTAATGATAGTACAAACAGAGCTCAGTACGGAAGCTGAAGTCAAGTACTTACTTAAGCCCCGGGTATTCTTCTCTGAACACCTACGTGCCTCCAGGATCGCCGGTAGTCGACATAGTTTGGAGGCACAATTTATGTCCAACGTTAATTGGATACTCGACCCGGAGCAGCGATGATTGGGCACTCAACCCGGAACAGCTGGGTGTGTCGAAGGAAGAGTAGGAGGACTGTCTTTCCACGCAGCTTTGTGTGGCGGCCATGTTGGAATGGTCCCACACTCAGAAAAAGGTAAATAAAGTAAGTCAGGGGTATAATGGTGTAGGAGTCACCGTACAGAGGAATATTCAGAAGGGGACACGAGGGTGTATCGACAGTTGTACGTAGAGACTGGACCCAAATGGAAATGTCTCGTGATCCCGCATTGAGATGGTAGACTGATAGTAACACTACCCTCTGTGGTTGGGACGTCGGCCATCTTGAAACGGGTCTAAGGAATACCAAAGTGTGTATATGGTTAAGAAGATGGGGTGGTCTTCATTAAGGTACAGGAGTTGTGGATGGCGGGTATAATATAGTAGGGTCCGTCCCTGATGTACGCGTGTCATCGTATGGGTATCTCTATGTCAAAGATCTGAGATGACACGTGAGGGGGTGTAAACAGGTGGTGCATCCATACTGCGCCCGTGTGGTGGTCCCACCATTTCATTGGATTGGATGATCCTTATTGTGGAAACAGCCAGGGAAGTTATTCGGTTGCTAAACGTGGAGATATTAGAACTGGAAGATAAACTTAAACTGTCCAGTGGCCTCGAAGAAGGAAAAAAGAAATTAGAAGAAATCACTCTGGAACTGGAATCATTCAGTGAATATCTTCTCAAAAGAAAAACCGATAAGCTCAGGAAGGACATTAGATTGTTCTCCCAGGAACGGACATACCCATATCTATCAGATAACTTTTATACTCAATCAGGTGAGTATACCGCTGGTCAACAACACACCTATAAACGAGTTGTCACCTTTTCTGACACCACCGATTCTGACAGTGAGGGATCTCCACACTATAACCCACGATTCGACACAGAGAACTATCTGGGACAGAGTCGTTTTTTAGGCAATCGAAGGGGTGGTTTTCGCCCCAGATATCAAAACCGATATTCAAACCAATATCGAGGCCAATACCAAAACCCCCACTCGAGTGGCAATTTCCAGGAACCTCAAACAGCCCAGAGGTTCCAGGAACCAGCACAACCACAGCGATATATCCGTACACGCCACAACCAATACTGGAGAAAGTAACCAAAATCCCAGTCTTTAACCTGTCGGACCAAACTATGGACAATTCCACCGAAACCCTCCTCACGAAGGGCCTTTCCTTTGTCCCTGCGATGAACCTTAACAAATTCGAACTTATCAAGGACCTTCACGCATTTTTTCGTAAAATACGTCTTAAAATTTTCTTTCTAAATTCTATTGACCCTGTATCCAACGACAATTTATCGGGTCTCAAACCACCATCTAATTTCACACCCAACGTTGAACAAGTTGGCAAGGAAGTGGAATGCTTTGAAAAGGCGGTCCTCAATAAAGTCCACAAAGTCCTTAAATTTGTACCATATGCCTCTGACAACATACTTAAACAAGAAAAACTGGCCCTTACCAAATTGAAACAGAATCCCGAAGTTACCATCAAACCCTGCGATAAGGGAGGGGGGATTGTCATTTTTAACACCTATGACTATAAATCTAAGATGAACAACCTATTGAACTCCCCCCAACACTATACCAGGATTCTGAATAACCCCGAACCCAAATTGAAAATGAGAATCCTTCGATTGGTAGAAACTGCCATTGCACGCGGAGAAATATGCCACCAAGAAGCAGAATTTCTCACCCCCACATTCACTAGGTTCCCCATTATCTATGGGGTTCCTAAGACGCATAAAAACCAAACTGATCCACCCCTCAGACCCATCGTTTCTACGATTGGGTCAGCGACAGAACCACTGTCGAAATACATTGACAAATTTCTCCAACCTATAGTGACCAATTTGGAATCTTATGTCAAAGACACCGGACATTTTATATCTAAGATCGAGGGTCTCCAATTCAACCATCAAAGAGAACTCCTAGTATCGATGGATATCGAATCTTTATATTCTAATATCCCTCAAAAAGATGCCCTTACTGTCATCAAAGACATCTTGGAAACTCAAACGACATTACACAACAGCATTTTTCTCATTGACTGCCTCAGAACAGTGCTAGAGGAAAACTACTTTGAATTTGATGGAGACATCTATCATCAAATCAAAGGAGTTAGCATGGGGGCCGCTTGTGCCCCAAGTGTAGCCTGTCTATACATGGGGCACTTTGAAAAAAAGAACATCTACAATGAAGTGGCCCCATACTATGAAAATATTCGATACTGGGCACGGTTTATCGACGACATCTTTTTCGTGTGGCAGGGCGAGAGAGATGTCTTAGATGAATTTTTAACCTGGATCAATCTTGCTGATTCAAACTTGAAATTCACTGCCCAAATTAGCAACACCAGGTTGGAATTCCTGGACGTGGAAGTCAAGCATGAAAATGCCCAACTTAATGTCTCACTTTTCACCAAACCAACATCTAGGAATACCCTCCTCCACTTCGACAGTTTCCACCCATCCAGTCAAAAGAACAGCATTCCATTTGGTCAGTTTCTCCGGTTGCGCAGAAACTGTACCTCTGTTCAAGATTATCTTCATCATTCAGAAACCATGAAACTTAAATTTATCCAAAGAGGATACCCCAAGAAAGTAGTGCGCGATGCCTTTAAACGAGCACGCTACTACAACCGAGACGCTCTGTTTACCCCCAAAGAGAAAAAACAAACAGAACAACTGATATGCATTACCAAACATTCGGTACTTAACAACAAAATCCGACACATTGTAAACTCCCAATGGCATCTTCTCAACCTTGATGCCAACTCACCCAGGATCCCCAAACCACTATTTGCCTTCAGACGCAATAAAAACTTGAGGAATTTATTGGTCAAGGCCAAATACAACAGTCCCAAGCCATCACTGGTACAACGATCCATCACGGGCAACCAACCGGTCCGAGGCCACCACAAATGTGGAACATGTCATGCATGTGCGAACACCATGGTTGGCGAAAAGATCAACTTCCGCCACCGCTCAGTTGAACTGGGTGCAATGACCAACTGCCGAACCACCAACGTTATCTACGTTATCCTGTGCCCTTGTGAACTACCCTATGTTGGGGAAACGGGTAGGGAATGCAGGATACGCATCGTGAGCATAAATCAAACATCAGACGGAACAACCTCTCAGCCCCACTCGTTTCCCATTGGAAAGAGGCGGGTCACATTGAAAGCGATTTACGCTATTCAATCCTGGAAAAAATTCAGTGCCATAAGGGCGCCAATATCACCAATATCCGTAAAAAACGGGAGGTTTTTTGGATTTTTCTTCTAGACTCCCAGAAAAACGGCCTGAACGAATCCATTCCATGGGAAAACGCAATTTTATAAATCCTCCTGTTTGTTTCCCGCCAGCGGGGCAACTTTACGCTGTTAATCAATTCCATCTTGCTGTCCCTCCCGGGTCACTTCATTATATGCCCATTTTGGCCGCGTACAATATGGTTCTTTCACTATGTGTTTCCTCAGACCTTCCCTCTATCTTAGTTCCACTATTGCGACATTGCCCTTGCATTCTATGACTGATCAGAACATGGCTGAAAAATTAACCCCCATGTGTTGATTTCCGTGAATGTCGTTATAACTCGACGTTGTTCAGTGATTCGTTACATCTTTTTCTCGGATTCGTGCATTTCTGTTAAACAAGTGAGAAACTTTTACTCATTTCAGCACGTCACATGCTTTCTTCCGACTAGCCCTTGGACTATTCTTGTTTCCGAGAATTGAGCTTTAAACCTTCTCTTATTTCGGCATGGGCTTTGCCCTTCCCTGATTGGCCCCTGCTCGTCGAGACCATGCTATCCTGTGATTGGCCGACGGTTGTATTTAAAATACTGACGTTGCCCCCCTGCGTTTCCCGCGGTTCCTGGCTACGGCAACTTGTCATCCTCTACCTCGACCGGTGAGCCCCTTGTCGGCTCTGGACATGATGAAGCGATCATTAAGGTATTCACTCATCGGCACAGACCGTTTCTTTAATTGCGTTTAGCAGTTTGTTTACATCGCATGCAGCTTTCAGTCCATCATCTCCCCCGCGCGTCTGGGGTAACAATTTTGCTTCTTAGCGAGGTCGTTTTTCATTATGCTTCGCTCATATATTTTGTTTTCGTTATTTTTTGTGACAGCGTCACCGTTCTTCATTACTAATTTCACTTGCCATTGAGCGGCCATCCTCCGGAGATTTTACGTCACCATCTCTACCGTGAATTGAAAACTATCATTTATGCATGGTATACAGACCCTCCCAAGGTATTACGAAAGCGCGTTATCAGCATATTTATCGTTTTGGCTATCCATTTTCTCTGCTTAGCTAACACACATTGGTAACTGTTCTGTTTTACTTGATTTTTTTTTTTTTAACTCAGTAATCAATTCCGGTTTATTCATTCTCCTCAGCTAACCCCCGGACGCCACGGAGCTGACCTCCCCACTCGAGGGGACATTCCCTAAGGATTCAAGAACCTTTATTTTTGAGCTTAATATTACATTCGCCTCCAGGTAATAATCATTGGTTCCATTACTATCATCTACTTTCTATCAAGCACTTTACGAATTGTTCAGTCCTTCAACTCTTCGTTGTTTGATACACGTTACCGAGCTTATGCTGTTCATTTATTACCTTAAATTGATTCTTCGCTCGTGTTCTATTTGAGCTGACACCTTCGTCAGCACCATTCAGCCTGTTCTCTTAACCCTACAGGAATTCTCTAGTCAATTACTGCTTTCATCCTACCGTGTGATATCTGCATGAACTCTGAAGACTTATCCTATTACCCCCTCAGCCGCCCAGATTGAAAGGCAAGCTTAATCCCTCTTTTGCCTTTCTACCCTGACTTCAAGAGTGGACCACTAGTAAGCTCCACCGTGACTTATCTGATTTCACTTTCTTATTGTTTCCACTTTTTAGAACTCCATCGCAAGTGGTACTATCCCTCGCATTTTTTGCCATCTATTGCAACCATCATTGAGGTTTCGCCTCTTCTCGAGTTGGGTGAGACCCCATAATAGACATCAATAATCATTATTTTTTTTTTTATTTTATTTTTTGAAACCGTTTATTGCATTTTGAAAAAGTTACAGGTATGGGCCTACAACCACCCGGCCGGCCGCTAGAGTGACAAAAGCATATGACATACATACAGTAAGAGTCTCTTGGCGGTGCAGATTGGTAAAACAGGAGACATCAATAGCGCAGGCCGCATAACTCCAAGCCGACAATACGGTTTCCTTTTATCAAGACAGAACAACACAAAAAACCACACCCGCAAGGCAACCCGCAATCCAAAGTGACGGCACGTGCTCCGTAAGTGGGGGATCCCAACCAGCAGCAAAACTCTGAAGAGGGGAATGGGAGTAGATCAGGGACTGGGGAACCACGTGCCCACGGCTGAGGGAGGGGAGTCGGCTAGGGGGACGGAGCTGGCGAGGCAGCCGGTAGCAGTGGCGGCTCACAAATACCCCCGCGGTAGGCGTTCCAGGGGCCCCAGATTTTCACCCACGCCCCAGGCTTACCCCTCGCCACATACACTACCTTTTCACGAAACATACACCAATCCATATGTTCTTTCCAGGCCAACACCGCCGGGGGCCTCTGGGATCCCCACAATTGGGCAATGTCACGCTTAGCTATCATGTATCCCAGAGTCACCCACCGCGTCTGCGGGACCGAATAGTCATTTGGTTCCCACACATTCAGCAAGCATCTCCTCGCTTCAGGCAACAGCGCGACACGCGTAACCACACGCAGAACCTTATGCACACCACGCCAGAATCGCTCCACCTTTGGGCACTCCCACAGTATATGCATGAAAGTTGCCAAAGCACCACAGCCACGCTTACACAATCCGTCACCAGCAAAGCCCATACGTAGAAGCCTTGGCCCCGTCACGTAAACCCGGTGAAGGATCTTAAGCTGGACGAAGCGAAGGCGAGCCGGGATGGCCACCTCCTTCGGAGAGGCCACCGCGGAAATCCAATCCTCGTCGTCCAGTTCCAGCCCGTCGGCAACCCAGGCCTCGCGGAGACTAATCAGCAGGCACGATCTGTCGTTGATCAGTTTTTTATAATCAATAATCATTATTAACTCATTATATTTTCCCTTAGCAGTGATCGTTACCCTAATGTTTGATTTTCTGATACTGCTGGTATTTAGTTTTTTAGATCTGTCTTTGGTTCACTCATGGGTGGTCTATCCCATGAAAGATGACCAACGAGGTGCAAAAAAATTGTTTCTCTAGATTTAGATTGTCTTTTGAACATTGGTCGAAATATCTAATATCCAATTTATCTATATTGTACCGAATGTGAATGTCTATTTGTCACCTAAAGTCTGGTCTATCTGTGACCGGAGAATTAAGTTGTTTCATTATAGTATTTGATTTACTTTAACTTTGTTGAATGCTTAAAGCTCCAATCATGTATTGTAATTTATTCTGATACCGATATATCTCCCTCTTCCATTTCTTTCCTCTTAATTTTCCCTTTTTTTACATGTTACGTATCTGCAGGCCCCCTGAAATCAAAGAAAACGCCCTGAAGAAGGTGGCACCCTATTTAAGCGGGTGATTGCACCGAAACGCGCGTCGGCGTGTCCTACTGCCTTTGTTCTGACGCATCCCCCCCTTATGAGCCAGTGGTGCCTGACCCTAGACACCCTTACACTACGAGGAGTTATTCCCTCTGCTCACCTTTTTTCTCTCAACTTTTAAGAAGAGTTAATGTATGTTTTTACCATTTAAGATTGATTGTGTATGAATGTATTGTATGCCTGATTATTTGATTGTCATTTAATTGTACATTTACTCTTTTCAATCCCCTATGGGGGCCCACTTTCGATTACTTTGTGTATTTTGCATTATCAACTATCATACTTTTTGTATTTATTTGCTATCTAGGAGCTATTTGTAAACTCACTTATTGAATTTTCTGTATTATATAATTTATAAAAAAATAATAATAAAAATATCATAATTCCATCATCAACTCCCTGTTGCTTTCTATTAATGTGTGTTCCTTTCTTTATGGTGGCAAATTTAGCTATTGAATCAGAGAGATCTCCTTGATCCATTGATATATGTTAAGGTAGAGCTTATTTTCTTGAGTTGTTGATGAGCTTATTTTCCCCTTCGCTCTCCTTATTATCTAAATTGGGGTACCCCTGTTTCTAGTGGTCCCACCATTTCAGGCAGTAAAGTGAGGTACTAATCACCCATTAATTAATGGGATGGGAGCGTCGGCCATTGTGGGTCCAAGATACTGTTCATGTTTATGTGTCAGTAGAATGACTAGTTGTGTTTGGTTACACATAGGTGTGGTCGTAGATGAATGTGATTGATCAGAAAGGTGCTCATAATCTGACATTCAGTGTTGAAGGTGGTGACACATCTTTAGTGAGGGTACGAAGGCTTCAGGTGTCTGCACACAGAACCTCTCATGTGTCCACACATTTTTTGAAGCTGCAGTTCTAATTACAAGTGGGAGGAGACCCGTAGTATAGGTTTGGAGATAGACGCATAATGGGTGAAGGTCCAGTGGGTACTGGTAATAACACATAAACCCTCTCATGTGTTCACTCATAAAAACTGCAATAATCTATATGCACATGGTCAGAAAGCCGTAGAAATGGTGTGGGGATAGAGCATGGGGTCAGGGCTACTGTCAGAGTATGTAGGTGTCGGGCCTGCAGAGGATGGCAGAATAGGGCTATGATGGCCGATGTTATGGATTGAGGGAACTCCATGGGATGTCGTCGTTGAGACCTGTGACATCCGTGCGGAGTCTAAAGACCCAGCGTTGTTCTGTTTTGAACAGGTTGGTTGGTGTCCATGAAGGATTGTGGTCAATCACAGTCCATTTGAGACTGTCAGGGGAGTGGTTGTGTTCCAGGAAATGATTCTGCAGTCTGGTCTGTGTTTTTTTGCACCGTATTGTGCTTTTGTGTTCTCCGATGCGGGTTTTGACAGGTCTAGTTGTCATGCCTATGTATCGGAGTCCGCACGGGCAAGAAATCAGATAAATGCAGTTTTTGGTATTACAGTTGGTGTGGCGTCTTAATTGCCAAGGTCTAGGAAGGCCTAGGTCCAACTCTTTCACAGGTTTGGTCTGGGGGCAGACAGTACAGGAGCCACATGGGAAATGGCCTACAACCGGGGGTAGTGCCCACAGAGTTTCTCGTGGTTTAGAGTTCCTTCTGGGGCGAGTATGCACCAGGAGGTCTCTTAAGTTCTGAGTACGTTTGAACGAAAAGAGGGGGCAGGGACCGGGGTCAAAGGAACCAGTTTTGAGTATTTTCCAATGACGTTTCACTATCCTCTGGATGTTGTTTGAGAGAGGGGTGAAAGATGTCACGCAGGTCAGTGCCAGGTTCTCTGATTTGGTCTTTGTTTCTAATAGTGCATCACGGTTGTTATTCCTGGCCCTTTTGTGAGCTGTTTTAATGATGCTGGTGGGATACTTCCTGGTTATGAGATTCTTTTCCAGGATGGCTGCTTGAGCTTCGAACTCATTGAGGGTGTTACAGTTCCTTCTCAATCTGAGGAACTGACCTACAGGGAGGTTGTCCCTCAATGCTTTCGGGTGGTGGCTCTGATAGAGTAGGAGGCTATTCCTATCAGATGGTTTCCTGTAGTTCGTAGTTAGTAAGCAGCCATCTTTCAAGGATATAGAGAGATCCAGGAAGGGAATCGACTCATGAGAGTGGGTACCTGTGAATTTGAGGAAAGGATTGATGGTATTCATCCATGCGAAGAAAGCAACACATTCATCTGTACTCCCTCTCCAGAAAACAAGGATGTCATCAATGTAGCGCCGCCATAGAAGGATATTGTTTTGGAAGGGGTTGGTAGGATTTTGGATTTTGTCTTCTTCCAGTTTGGCCATGTATAGACAGGCCAGGCTCGGCGCAAAAGTACTCCCCATGCATGTGCCCTGTATTTGATGGTAAAGTTTGTTGTTAAACTCGAAAAAGTTTTCTTTGAGCGCGAGTTGGGCACATTCGCAGATAAACGGTATGGGAGTGATATATGGCCATGGGTCCAGAGAGTGTAGCGCATCTTCTAGGACCATCAGAGTGTCGTCCTGGGGTATATTGGTGTATAGTGCAACTACATCTAGGGTCACCAAAAGGTCGATCGTGTCAGGGGAGCTGAACTGGTGTATTAGATTGAGTACTTCCATGGTATCTTTCAGGTAGGTAGGGGTTCTTTCTACGAGTGGTCGTAAGAAGAAATCACAGAATTTACTCAGTGGTTCTAATACAGAGTTAATCCCTGACACTATAGGTCGGCCTGGGGGGGGGTTGATACCCTTATGGATTTTGGGGAGACAGTAGAAGAATGGTGTACGTGGATTAGTTTGATTGAGAAATGCAGCTTCATCATGTGAAATCCAGTCTTCAGCTTCGGCTTCAGTGGTGATGTTCTGTATTCTGGTCATCAAACGTTTCGTAGGGTCCACGTTGATTGGTTGGTAATATTGTATGTCGGCGAGCTGGCGTTCGCATTCTGCTTCATAGACATCCTTGTCCAGGATGACGATTGCTCCACCCTTATCAGCAGGTTTAAGAATAATGGACTGGTCGTCTGTGAATTCGGTGAGGGTGAGTCGTTCTCTTTTCGAGAGGTTGTCAAAATGATGGTTGGGGGTCGTGTCGACGACATCTTTCAGGACCGCTTGCTCGAAGGTGAGAACCTCATTAGGTGTCATGGCCGATGTGGGGGTGAACTTTGATTTGTTCTTGAGTCCAGTCCCTATCGTGGGAGTTTCCGGTTTCCCTTCAAAGAAAGCTCTCAGTCGGATCTTTCTGAAGAACTGGTGGAGTTCCTGGTGAAGTCTAAAGTCGTCTTCTCTTGGGGTGGGAACGAAGCCAAGGCCCTTATCCAAGATTCTTTGTTCGTCCATCGTCAGAATTCTGGTAGACAGGTTGACTACGAGGGTTTGGGTGTCCTGCTCCTCAGGGTCATCTGTTCTTGGTCTTTCCAATGTACGTTCCTTGGTCCTGTTCTTCTTCTGCCTCTTCCTCTGCCCCTCCCTCTGTTTAGAAAAGGTGGGTTCTCGAATTGGTGGTACTGAGGCACTAGAGGGTTAGGACCTAGGTGGGGGTTCCACACAGGTTGGGGGCCCATCCAGGGTCCCTGGTATACGGGTGGTTGGTATGGGACACCCGGGAAGCCTTGGAATAGTGGAGGAGGTTGTGATGTATTCCGGTAGCCTCCACGGTACCTGGGTTTCCTGTTCTCATAGCTTGAATGGCTATTAGAGGAATTAGATCCTGATGAATAAATGCTACTAGCATCGTCCGATGTTTCGGTGGTTTGAAAGACATAGTCTTCCTTAGTGTAGGGGTAAACCTTCTCCTTATCAAATCGTTTCACGTCCTTTTGAAGTTGGTTAATTTTCTGTTTTGTCAGATATTCCTTATGTTCGTTCATCTCTTGGTTGATCTCAGACAGGCGAGACTTAAAGGTCGTGATAGAAATGCCTGTCTTTAATCTATTTTCAGAGAGAGTAATCTGAATCAGAAGTTCATCTGATAGGCGTTTGGCTGTATTAATAATAAGTACCAGCCAGTCTCTGGTGCACTTCCATGAGATGCGAGACCATTCTCGTCTAAAGGTGAGATCTTCTAAAAAGATTCTTGGTGCAAGAGAGATAAGAAGACCATTGGGAGCGATGTTGGCTCTGAGATACTCAGTCATAATGGTACCGTGCAGGGCGGTCTTAATCTGTAGTCTTCTCAAGGTTTGGAGAGATTTCCAATCGTCGTCTCTACTCCCTGATGGGAGATTACCATCTTCTGCTAGTAAGGAGGGTGCCCTCAAAATTTCTGCTACTGTTTCATCGTCGAAACAGAGACCGGGGTCTTCCATGGTGGAGAGTGATAGGTAAGGTCAATCTTGTGTGGAAGGGAGGCGGGAGGTGGGGCAGAAAAGGAATATAGGGGAAAGAAGGTCCCACGGCAAAATGCCGTGCCAAAATCGTAATCACACTAAGAGGGGGACCAGGAGCAAGAGTTAAGAAGCAGGTCCTGTACCAGCGCTCCTAAGATAGCTTACTACACAAAATGGTATCAGTTCCTATGATTGGCAGTACCAAAGTGGTGAGCTGCCTGGGGGGTTGAGAAGATAGTAGTGGTAGGTAAGGTTCGTGGTGATGTCTAAGGTGTAGGCCAGGTACTCCTAGGTGGTTTTCCAAGTGCCCTCACACACCCTTGCGGGTGCAAAGCATCATCATCGGGCGTTGCTCCTCGTGGGGGTGGCGCTGCAGTCCCTCACGGGCCCTTCAAGAGGGCTCTCTTTCGGAGATCTTTTGATTGGAGTAGTCGTAGTTGTGCGTGCGGGTGTGTGGGGATGGTGGGTGATGTGGTGAGGCTAAAAAGACCTATAGGAACCCCAAGTAGTTTATTAATGAGTCCTATGGGTCTGGTTAAAATCTAACGGGGAGTGGTGCCTGAATAGTACTCAGGATAAGTAAGGGGAAGGTAGGTAGTTCTGTTACTCTCGACCCGTATATAGTGAAATTAGAGTGAGAGTGAGAACGTGTGGTGGGTGGTCAACATGTTTCGCGCTTCCCAACGGTCCCTAACGGATCCGTAGCGCTTCGTCAGGACCAAAAGAAAAATGATAACAAAAATAGTAGATATAGGTCAATACGTATCCTATGTATCCATAGTTGAGGGATCCCGTTGTATACGAGTCCCTAAGCACGAACCTAAAAGGAGAGGGAGGGGAACAAAGAGGGAATAGGGAGACAAAAAAGGCAAACTGTAGTGGTCAGCAACAAATCCAGGGGGCGTGCTACATATCCCTGGTGTCAAAACCCGTCCGTGCGAAGAAATACTCGCATGATGGTTGTGCCACATGCCAAGGGAGGGGGGTGGGTGCAAGAAAGACTAGTAGATCTATCGACTCTGTGGGTGTATTGGGCGCGCAGGCTAACTCAATGCGAGGCGCATGCATTGTGGACAAATCCACAGTGCTGAGTTCATGCAGGGTCATAGAGGAAGGCATAACTGAGCATATTGTGCTGGTGTCTAATGATCGACTGGTGACCAATGGAGCTACTTGTTGCCGACATCCCTCGTGGTCTACCATAGTGCATAGTGAGTCGTGCGGGGTTAACAGGGGGTCATGACTGCTATGGTTGAACCGGTGTCTTAACGGTCGATATGTGTCAGGTGAGACAGCTTCATAACGACAAGTCTAGATGTCTTAACATGTGCGATAGGATATAAGTGCCGGTGAGATGACTCAGCAGTTACCCGTGCACGAGACTATTCTACGTGGTGGGGGGCGGCAAACTGACGTGGGTAGTAAAGCTGGTAGACCTACCCAGAGGAATTAGGGTCCAGGCTATACCGGATAAAGATCAGCTGGGGCGCTGGGCGCCAGCTAAAAAAAGACAACCAGCGTGGGATTAGCAATAACACTGCGGGGAAGGGGGGAGGGGGAAGACGGAGAGAGACAACATATTAGTTTAAAAGAGCCCTGTGGGACTGGCTGGGCGGGGTAATGATAGTACAAACAGAGCTCAGTACGGAAGCTGAAGTCAAGTACTTACTTAAGCCCCGGGTATTCTTCTCTGAACACCTACGTGCCTCCAGGATCGCCGGTAGTCGACATAGTTTGGAGGCACAATTTATGTCCAACGTTAATTGGATACTCGACCCGGAGCAGCGATGATTGGGCACTCAACCCGGAACAGCTGGGTGTGTCGAAGGAAGAGTAGGAGGACTGTCTTTCCACGCAGCTTTGTGTGGCGGCCATGTTGGAATGGTCCCACACTCAGAAAAAGGTAAATAAAGTAAGTCAGGGGTATAATGGTGTAGGAGTCACCGTACAGAGGAATATTCAGAAGGGGACACATGAGGGTGTATCGACAGTTGTACGTAGAGACTGGACCCAAATGGAAATGTCTCGTGATCCCGCATTGAGATGGTAGACTGATAGTAACACTACCCTCTGTGGTTGGGACGTCGGCCATCTTGAAACGGGTCTAAGGAATACCAAAGTGTGTATATGATTAAGAAGATGGGGTGGTCTTCATTAAGGTACAGGAGTTGTGGATGGCGGGTATAATATAGTAGGGTCCGTCCCTGATGTACGCGTGTCATCGTATGGGTATCTCTATGTCAAAGATCTGAGATGACACGTGAGGGGGTGTAAACAGGTGGTGCATCCATACTGCGCCCGTGTGGTGGTCCCACCATTTCAGGCAGTAAAGTGAGGTACTAATCACCCATTAATTAATGGGATGGGAGCGTCGGCCATTGTGGGTCCAAGATACTGTTCATGTTTATGTGTCAGTAGAATGACTAGTTGTGTTTGGTTACACATAGGTGTGGTCGTAGATGAATGTGATTGATCAGAAAGGTGCTCATAATCTGACATTCAGTGTTGAAGGTGGTGACACATCTTTAGTGAGGGTCCGAAGGCTTCAGGTGTCTGCACACAGAACCTCTCATGTGTCCACACATTTTTTGAAGCTGCAGTTCTAATTACAAGTGGGAGGAGACCCGTAGTATAGGTTTGGAGATAGACGCATAATGGGTGAAGGTCCAGTGGGTACTGGTAACAACACATAAACCCTCTCATGTGTTCACTCATAAAAACTGCAATAATCTATATGCACATGGTCAGAAAGCCGTAGAAATGGTGTGGGGATAGAGCATGGGGTCAGGGCTACTGTCAGAGTATGTAGGTGTCGGGCCTGAGTAGGTTGTGACATGCCTCCATACAAAAAATGTGTCCCTCCTGCATGAAGAAAATTGATAGCGGACCACGGGCGCAGAGAGTTTTAGCTATGCGTCCATCCTGTTTGGTACACATGCCATGCCTCAGCATTGTTTAGTTTTGCATTGCCTGCTGAGATGGTCAAGATGAATTCCTTGACTCTCATAAGTTTCCATTTGCTGGTTTCATATTTTCTTTTTCAATTAGTTTTTCTCAATTTGGGTTTAGTGCATTAGCTTGAAAGAAGCAGTAAAGAATATTTGTAGTATAAATTAGGGCATTAAGAAAAAAACAAAGATTACCAGCTTGTGAGAAATATTTTTATTTCTATTATGTAAAGGTGGCCAGTGCATTGGTAAACCATCTAGATTTCAGGTCCCCTGTCTATCAAGAAAATCATAAACAATGTTAATTTAATGAGTCATTGAGGGAGTTGGAAATCAGGGCATGGGCAATAGTCACATACTTTCATTGGGCATAAAAGCGCATTGTTGAGCAGTCAAAGGTAGGCGGGTGGTTACATTTGCTCACCATGCCCCAGTATGGTCCACTAGATCCACCTAAACCATGCTTCGTGACAACTCCCCAATTCCTAACTGAAAAAACAGCTATGCAAGCCATACCCAATACACTATGTATAATGTGTATATCTCAAACTATTTATACCATTAAGAAACAATGCCTAAAAGTACAATGCCATTAAATAACGACACATATACAAAAGAAAAGATATTCATAGTTTTCCCATTGGTAGTGTTAATGGTAATCTGATATGCAGTCTGATCTGTTAGATTTATTGATGAAATTTGCATCAAAGAAGTGATCAAGAGCATTGCATGTGCTGTGTTTTATTTTAATGCTTGCCACTGTGTAGTTATAGTGAGGATGGAAAAGCATTTTCTGTTAGCTAATAACTTTTGCGTCATTTGACAAATCTTCATGAAAGTTTCCAAAAAGGGGTAATCCACCTCAGTTTCTTCCTGGAAAGGTATATGGTGTCCAGCAGGTGGGGGACAAGAAAAAAGGGAGGGAGTCCCAAAACATGTTTTCCCCATGCAACTTCTCATAGAAACGTTAGATAAAGGTGCACCAGAATCGACTGAGCAGAATTATACCACAATATATACCAAATTTGGTAGAAAACTAGAACACTACCCTGACAGTGTGCTATTGTGATTTGGTGTATTTCCGTTCAGTCGTTTTTGCAAAATATAGCTATCTAGAGATGCAGGAGTACCATGGGACTGAGGGTTTAAAAGATAAAATCTGATTGACTGACAACATCAACAAAGATGTTCGACTGCCATTTTTGGTGTCAAAGGGAGTAAATTGTTTAAGGGATACGTAAATAAAATAAATACAGTTGCTCTGTCATAAATCCTAAGGTATTAGCTTCTTAAAGTGATTTTAAGGAGCTATTTTCCATAGGCTTCATGACAGAGCAACTGTATTTATTTTATTTATTTACAGTAAAGCTAATGTGTTCTGGTGGTAATATCTATCTATCTATCTATCTATCTATCTATATATATATTCACAGGGACCATTTTCATTGGGGGAACACGCCTGGTAGGTGTAGCAGTGTGCGACCAATCTGGTTTAGCTTTATATTCAGGCTCCCTTGAGCCGGTGGAGTCGACGGACTCATGTTTACGCACCTGCGCGCTACGAGAGGTACTAGACCTGATACGATTTTAGCAGCTTACACAGCAACCCCACACATTTTCCTACTCCCTGCTGACGAGAGGCAACTACCTCGAAACACGTGTCCAGGGATGGCACACGCCACGCATACTTGCATTCACACTCGAGCATAGGTGTATCCGCCGACGCTGACCTTCAGGGACCATTTTCATTGGGGGAACACGCCTGGTAGGTGTAGCAGTGTGCGACCAATCTGGTTTAGCTTTATATTCAGGCTCCCTTGAGCCGGTGGAGTCGACGGACTCATGGTTACGCACCTGCGCGCTACGAGAGGTACTAGACCTGATACGATTTTAGCAGCTTACACAGCAACCCCACACATTTTCCTACTCCCTGCTGACGAGAGGCAACTACCTCGAAACACGTGTCCAGGGATGGCACACGCCACGCATACTTGCATTCACACTCGAGCATAGGTGTATCCGCCGACGCTGACCTTCAGGGACCATTTTCATTGGGGGAACACGCCTGGTAGGTGTAGCAGTGTGCGACCAATCTGGTTTAGCTTTATATTCAGGCTCCCTTGAGCCGGTGGAGTCGACGGACTCATGGTTACGCACCTGCGCGCTACGAGAGGTACTAGACCTGATACGATTTTAGCAGCTTACACAGCAACCCCACACATTTTCCTACTCCCTGCTGACGAGAGGCAACTACCTCGAAACACGTGTCCAGGGATGGCACACGCCACGCATACTTGCATTCACACTCGAGCATAGGTGTATCCGCCGACGCTGACCTTCAGGGACCATTTTCATTGGGGGAACACGCCTGGTAGGTGTAGCAGTGTGCGACCAATCTGGTTTAGCTTCAGGCACGTTATAGTTAGGAATTAGCATTTAAAAAACCTCAGAAATTCACTGAAAAAACCATAGGTTTCAGGGGTGTTATAGTTAGCTGGACTTTTCACTTGTACAAAACCATTGAAATTCCCCCGTTATAGTTAGTTCAGCTAACTATAACTCGGGCGCCCGCAATGCACTGCTGATGACGTCACATATTACATCACTCATGACATGGTCAGTGACATCACTCATGACATCACTGATGACATCTCAAATGACATCACTGATGACATCACTGATGACATCATCCAGTGAATGTGTGTTTTTCTGAAAATTAAATATGTTTTATATATGTATATCTCAAGGTCGATGGAAGAATAAATGGGTATATAAGTGTCTAAATGGATGATTTGTTTTTGAAAAATTGATTGTGTAACTGACTGATTAAGTGTATCATAGTGAATACATGGCTTAGTGAGTAATGTTTAAATATGTAAATATCTGTATCAGTCTCTCACTTTGTGTATAAGTGGCTGCATGGGTTGGTGAGTAGCTACATGGGTGTCTATATAGGTTATTAGTTGGTTTTTTGAGTATCAGTCTGAGTGTCTGCATGGTTCGGTGGGGGGTATTACGTAGTGCATAGGTGCATGAATGAGTGACTCACTGTTTGTATGAGTTGAACACAGTATGTGTGCAGGACTGTATGGGTGGATGAGTGTGTGTATGGGTGTGTTAGTGAGTGAATGACTGTCTCAATAGTGTCTTTATGAGTAACTACATATGTTTTAAACTAGTATATGTGACTATTGGTGTATATATGTGAGTATATGTGAGAGTGAGAGATTGAAAGAGTTCCTGTATGAATAAGTATGTGTTTCTATAAGTGATTGTTTAAAAGACTAAGTATGTGTAAGTTTCCGTAGAAGTAAGTGTGGTGGTGTGTGTATAACTGTATATGCAAGTAAATGTATGTTTGATTCTTTATTAGCATGAGTGACTATGTGTGTGAGTAACTCTATGGATGAGTGGCATTGTGTAACAGGATGTATAGGTGTATGAGTACATATGATGAGTGAGTACATGTATGAGTGACTGTATAGGACTGTTGGTGAATGAGTGGATGTGTATGTGGATCTTAGAATTACTGAAGAGGTTGTTGTAACTGGTATTGGTATGTCCATTGTTTTGAAAATTTTAGTCTCTATTTTTGAATGTGTGTATCAAAGGTTATATTAGGGTGAGAGGAGGTCTGCCACTCTATCACAAGGATGATGTCATCAGTGATGTCATCAGTGATGTCATTTGAGATGTCATCAGTGATGTCATGAGTGATGTCACTGACCATGTCATGAGTGATGTAATATGTGACGTCATCAGCAGTGCATTGCGGGCGCCCGAGTTATAGTTAGCTGAACTAACTATAACGGGGGAATTTCAATGGTTTTGTACAAGTGAAAAGTCCAGCTAACTATAACACCCCTGAAACCTATGGTTTTTTCAGTGAATTTCTGAGGTTTTTTAAATGCTAATTCCTAACTATAACGTGCCTGAAACCTATGTTTTTTTCTGTGAATTTCAAAGGTTTTTTAAATGCTAATTTCTAACTATGCCTACAGAGATAGGACATGTGAAGAAAGAAGAAAAAATGCACAGAAAGAAACAAAAGAAGTGCAGAAAGAAGCAACAGAAGTCCTCAAATACGAAGATAAGTGCAGGAAGAAGGATAACGTGCAGAAAGAACAAAAAGAAGAGCAGAAAGAAGCCTTGTTGCAAAATCATCCTGTACCCTCAACTTTTTCAGACGGATACTGGTGGTAACTGAGCCTGACTAACCAGTCCTAGAGCCAGTGCTATGTTAAAAGACACTTAGAATACAGTGAAAACACCTACATACACTAGGGAACATTATGCGTTGGGGTCCCCCTGTGATTAGCATGACCTCCTCTGTAAGCCCCTAGTATATAAGAGGGCATGGGGATTAAAACTACCTCTTAAAACAGGCCACAGGGCGTTTTTGCACACGTTAACTCAGGCCCCGTCCCCTCCCTTCACCACTGTGTAAACACGCCCTGTGTCCATTTTTAGTTGGGAGATTAAGTTCATTTGAATCCTGAGGGTCCCTGGGGTCCAACTAGCCCACTAGGTACCTCCAGTAAGTGCCACAGAGCTGCGTTGCAGAGAGGTGTAAAAAGTGGCACGGCCTGGACCACCTCTCTGCAATGCAGCTCAGTGGCGCTTACTGGAAGCACTTGGTGGGCTAGTTAGCCCCCAGGGGCCCTCAGTATTGAAGGGAAATTATATCCCCAATTTAAAACGTGCCATAGTGCGTGTTTGCACACGTCACCTCAGGCCCCGTCCCCTCCCTTCACCACTGTGTAAACGCGCCCTGTGGCTGTTCTAAGTTGAGAGATTAAGTCCCCTTGAATCCTAAGGGTCCCTAGGGTCAAACTAGACCACTAGGTACCTCCAGTAAGCGCCACAGAGCTGCGTTGCAGAGAGGTGTAAAAAGGGGCTTGGCCTCAGAACACCTGGCTGCAGCGCAGCTCCCTGGCGCATACTGGAGATACCTGTTGGGGGCGCGTTTGCAGAGTGCTGCACGGAGGGGGCATGGCCTCCTGCACGATGCCAGTCTTTTATTTATTTTAGTTTTTTAAGAAGGGGGGCTGTTTGGTTCCCCTTCTTATTCTAATTTATTGGCCCTGATGACCCCATCCCCCAGGGCCAGTCTCCTAATTATATTTTTTTGACCCCAATCCCCAGGGCCGGCCACTGTTTTTTATTATTTTTAAAAAATATATATTTATAGACACACCTAGGACATGCTGGACAAACCGTACGTACCTATCACCATGACGATTTGCGTGATATTCATTAAAAGGCGACTATGCATGCAATGAATCCACGTGGAATGTATTTACACCACTAGTGAAGCTCTGACATGTCTGATGCCCTACCGTGCCTAATCCCGGTAGACACCCTTGTCGTTTATTTATACAAACTTGGGTAGCTATTGACGGGCACATTTAATACACATGCACACCAAGCCATTCAAAGGGGATTCGACAAAAAATCGACCAAAACTATGCAAGAAACCCCCCTCACGGTTAATAAAACACACATCCACTGCCGGATGTGTAATACTTTTTATTTTACTCTCTGGAAAGGGGACGAACATCACTTGAGAGTCACAGCGCGCTCCTGACAGAGCCCAATGCTGTGTTACACCCACCATTGCCTGCCGTGTGCCACACACCTCTGTGTTGTATTCCACTAGCTAGTGCATATGCTATGACACTCTCTAGCCCATGTGCACTGTAACACCACCCCGTGAATATGTCATGCCACACTTGTCTTCGCACGGGTTATATTGCCCCATCTAACGTGCCTTTCTCGATGCCTATGTTATAACGCACAGTGCTATGCCATACATATTACAATCTGGGATCCATATCTTTGTCACAGTGCATATGCAACCTTACACTCCCCAGCACATATTTTATATTACAACTTTAGAGACTAGTTAGGTTACACAACACTGCCCTGTGCATATTACACTCCAAGGCGCATATCGCATAGCACGCGCTAGTGCCTGTGCTATCTCGCGCTCTCCAATGAATCTGTCATTGCGCACAATGTATTGCATATTATATTTCACGCCCGGTTCATCTTATATCACACTTTTTGGTGCATAGTTTATACCATACACTATATCTAGTTTTCATTTTCAATCGTGCTCTCAGGACTATGTTCTATATAACACTGTGTTCACCTACACTTTTCACGGGCATTACATTTTGCGATAGGGGGTGGAGGGTCTGGGGGTGTTTCTGCCAAGTGAGCCCGGAGTCACAGTCACAAACGTCCTCTTCTTCCTGAATAAAAGTGAGATTATGCTGCATACTTGTTCATATTTTAAGTAGTTCGCACAGACACAATGTTTTAAAAACAATAAAGTTCCTAATACCCGCCTTCTCTGAACAGTTAGCTTGCTGCCCCATCCCCTTCCTCCCTATCCTCTGTTGTGTGAATCCATGGACTAGCCTCCTCCCTCCTGCCATGCATGGTCTGATGTGCTGCCACTGCCCTCAGTATGATGCACCAGTCCACTCCTCCTGCCCTCCATTGCCCAATTCTATGCCCCATCATTGACCTCCTGCTTAAACTCTGTGCTTAGCTTGCTGCCCCTATTCTCCTTCCCCCTGCCCTCCGATGTCTTTGTGCATGCCCCTGCTCCATCCTTTTTGCCCACCATGTCCCATGGACCTGCCACTCCTATCTACTCTGAGTGTTCTGTTGAGCTGCCACTCCCCTCCCACCTGCCTAGCATTGTCAGATGACTGTAACCTGTCCCTGTCACCTCCACCCTGCCTGTCCACATGCCATGCCCCTATCCTCTTCCTCCTGTCCTACATGGTCCATTGTACTGCCACACCCTTCTGCCCTCCCTGGTCTGTTGTGCTGCAGCTTCTCCTCCTGCCTGCCCCGTGTGGTCTGTTGTGAGGTCCCTTCCCCTGAACTTTCTTGTCTGTGCACAGGTCCTGACCCTCCCTTCTATCCTCCATCGTCCTTTGTGCATGCCCCTCCACCCTCCTTCTTGCCCATCATAGCCATTGTGCTGCCACTAACCCTCCCACTTGCCATGCATGGTCTTCTGTGCTGCCATGGCCCCTCCCACCTTCCCTGTGAGGTCAGTTAGCTGCCCCTGACCCCCTCCCACCTTCCCTCCATGGTCTGTGTGTGTGCCATCACAGTCTCACTGTTGCTCTTCATGGTGTGTCTTGCTTCTAGTGCCCATCCTGCCTGACCTCCATGGCTATCTTGCTGCTCCTGCCCTGCCCCCTTGCCCCCAGCCCTACTCCCTCCCGCCTGGCTTGTCTGTTTCATTGTAATGCCCCTGATCCGTCCCTCCTGCCCTTTATGGTCTGTTATGCTGCAGCTTTCTCTCCTGTCTGTCCATTATGGTCAGCTAGCTACCATTGCCTCTTGCCCCTCTGTTCTCTGTTGTCCATGTGCATGGTCCTGTCCCCTCCCTCTTGCTTTCTATGGATTGTTGTGCTGCACTCCCGTGTGGTGTATTGTGCTGCTGCAAACCCTGATGCCTGCCCTGCAGGGTCAGTTTGGTGCACCTCTCCATGTCCCTCCTGTCCTCTGTTATCCAAGTCCATGTCCCTATCCCATTTCCTTCCATGATCCAATGTACCATACTTGCGAACATTTTGAACTTGGTAAGAGGGAGATTTTGAAAAAAAACTGGGGTATTGATTTTCCCCTTTGAGTTACATTGAAAAAGAGGATATTGTAGACAGGAGACAGATCAAATAAAGCCCATTTGAGCTTAAAAACATTGGACGTTTCCTGGCTGAATCGGGTCTGTTGGCATGTATGGTTGTACTACCATTGCCTCTTCCTTCTGCCCACAATGGTCTATTACATTGCCACAGGCTTGAAGGAGGGTAGATTTTGTATCACAGGGGGCCCCTGTCCACACCTGAAGTATGAGACCCTTGTCCTTGCCCTGCCAGCTGCATTTGTAGGCCGTATTAAATTGACCAGCGGGTCCTGTGTTGCTATATAATTATCCTGAGACATCCTTACCACTCAGCCAGTATAAAACCCCTGTGTAGGCCCTTCTGTTCAATATGTAGGCCTCTTTGTTAAATTGACCATAGCTCTGCAATTTTAGTGTATAGCAGTCTGAAGGCAGGTCTGCGAGGCCTTCTGCTCCAAACCAGTAGCCCCCACCCTACCCGAGTGCTCCGTGCTCGGTATCAAAGTTCAACATCCCCCTGAAGCTGTCGACATACAGTAGGCTGCATCCTGGACTGGTACTTGCTTCCTGGGCAGGTTTCCCGCTTTTAAGGAAGTGGCAACCGCAGAGCGTCAAGTTAGGAGAACTGAGGAGATTTTATACATGAATATATTGAATTCCCGTACAATACCCATTATTTTCTGCTTGCTCTATGGAACTTACGATAAGCGATTGGCCTGAGAGACTGACCTTTTCACCCAGTCCATTGTCAGCATTAAGTGGGTAAATGACGAAATGTCTGGTAAAATCTGCAGACGAAGCTTTTGGGTAGCATACGTAGGTAGATGTAGCGTGCAAAGGAGCCCACAAAATGATATAAAAAGGGAGCACCCACAGATATCGACGGACTACCTCGCCGTCTGTATGTAGGTTAACAGGCAGTGCAGGTTTTCCCCAAGAGCTGGGAGCTCTTGTCTTCCTTTGCTTAAAATGTCTTGCTCTGCTTTGCTTGAAGTATCTTATTCTATTTTACCTATATGAAATGTCATGTTATGTTTAACCATTGTTCTCTTTACTTTTGCATTTAAAAGATTTTGTATTGTAATTGCAGGAATGCTTGCTCTAAGAGTAAACGTGAGTGTTCCTAGGTAACATTTTCCTTGGTGTAACTTGTTTCTCATGATGCATTTATAGATGTGTTTTCTCTCTCTCTCTGTCAGTACATTAATTGAGATACAGAGAATATCATGACAGCTGTATGATTATCTGGATTCTGTATTTTGTACTTTATGTCTCTATTCTGCGGTTTCTTTGAAGTTGCATCTTCTCATTAAACTGCCATTGTATTCTGCCTCCAATTCCATGTCTCATATGTCTGTTTTCTTCATTTTTGGAGCAAGCGTTCCTAGGCACCCCGGCTCAAATTAAGGTGCCCCTTTTGTCCCTGACTCACTCTCCTGCTCAGTTCTGTGGTGGCTCCCGGGGATCTGGGGACCGCCCCTAGCTTCCTTGACCCGTAATAGATCTTGCCTCCAACAGCCTCTCTTGCAAGTCCTGTATTGTTGGTTTGTTGCCCCATTATTTTCTGCTTGCTCTATGGAACTTACGATAAGCGATTGGCCTGAGAGACTGACCTTTTCACCCAGTCCATTGTCAGCATTAAGTGGGTAAATGACGAAATGTCTGGTAAAATCTGCAGACGAAGCTTTTGGGTAGCATACGTAGGTAGATGTAGCGTGCAAAGGAGCCCACAAAATGATATAAAAAGGGAGCACCCACAGATATCGATGGACTACCTCGCCGTCTGTATGTAGGTTAACAGGCAGTGCAGGTTTTCCCCAAGAGCTGGGAGCTCTTGTCTTCCTTTGCTTAAAATGTCTTGCTCTGCTTTGCTTGAAGTATCTTATTCTATTTTACCTATATGAAATGTCATGTTATGTTTAACCATTGTTCTCTTTACTTTTGCATTTAAAAGATTTTGTATTGTAATTGCAGGAATGCTTGCTCTAAGAGTAAACGTGAGTGTTCCTAGGTAACATTTTCCTTGGTGTAACTTGTTTCTCATGATGCATTTATAGATGTGTTTTCTCTCTCTCTCTGTCAGTACATTAATTGAGATACAGAGAATATCATGACAGCTGTATGATTATCTGGATTCTGTATTTTGTACTTTATGTCTCTATTCTGCGGTTTCTTTGAAGTTGCATCTTCTCATTAAACTGCCATTGTATTCTGCCTCCAATTCCATGTCTCATATGTCTGTTTTCTTCATTTTTGGAGCAAGCGTTCCTAGGCACCCCGGCTCAAATTAAGGTGCCCCTTTTGTCCCTGACTCACTCTCCTGCTCAGTTCTGTGGTGGCTCCCGGGGATCTGGGGACCGCCCCTAGCTTCCTTGACCCGTAATAGATCTTGCCTCCAACAGCCTCTCTTGCAAGTCCTGTATTGTTGGTTTGTTGCCCCTGCCCCCCTTTCCACTGCCCTCCATAGTCTGTTGTGCTTCCACGGCCCTTCCTGCCTGCTCAGTGTGGTTAAATTGTTGCCTTTGCACCCTCCTACCTGCCTTCAATTTTCAGAGTCCGTGCCCCTGGCCTCTGCCTCTCAACAGTATCCTAATGAACAACTAGATTGCTAACATTCTATATTTATTACAAAAGTGTGGAACGCCTGACATCATCTTGATGTAATCAAAACTGTAATACCTAGAGCATTTCCTTTAGAAATTACATATATGAGAGGGTCTTATTGGCATCAAAATTATGGTTAGTGCTCTAAAAGGCTAAAATAAGGACATATTTTCTGAGTTTTCAAATAGCGACAAAGCACTTTTAAATTATTTGTTATCTTTGTTTTTTTATCCAGTTGACCACTTGATTAAATGTTGCACTTAGGGGAGATGATGTGGTGTTACTTCCAGAACTGCAGACTTTGCAACTGGGGAACCAGGTTGAAGTTTCTGCTTCAGCTCGACATTCTGTGATTCTGGTCAAATCACTTAGTCTCCCCATGTCTACAACCAAAATGAATGTGTTCTTGTGTGATGTAACCAATGCTCATGTAAAGCACTCCAATACCTGACAAGTCTGCACTATATAACACTGCAAAAACACAAAATAATAAGTGTTTTGCACACTTCTGTCATTGGGCTATATTTGGGCTACATCTGGGTGATTTTGGGCTACATTTGGGCTCTTTTGTCTCCGGTGGCCATCTTGGGAGATTTATTTGTTATGAAGTTTCCTAATTTCCTCATGTACTGCAGTCTCCTCAGTAGGAAATGCTTTCAGTTTTTTACTTTGATTCCATCATGAAGGTATTCAGATATGTCACACATTTGCCATAAATTCTGAATGTTAGCACTCTAGTTGCTCATTAGATCATTGTAGTAAAACTACTGCACCATGGAAGTCTGCTCCTGGTATTAAAAGTGCATGTTTCAGTCTGCATGTCAGAATTTTTTTAATGAAATAGAAGAGGATTTGAGAAGTCACTCAAAATGTGCCCTCATTTTCTTTCTTCAGCATTAATCATAATTTCTATGGCAAAATGAACCTCCTCATTGTGTTCCTTTTTAAATTAAATGTTTTAAGTGTTACCAGTTTATTCCAATCAAGATGGCTTCAGGTGTGCCATACTTTTGTCATAATGAAGACAGTAAGCGCTCTAGTTGTTTTTAAGAACATTCTGGGACATTCTGTCATTGGGCTATACTTGGGCTACATCTGGGTGATATTTGGGCTACATTTGGGCTCTTTTGTCTCTGGTGGCCATCTTGGGAGACTTATTTGTTATGAAGTTTCCTAATTTCCTCATTTACTGCAGTCTCCTCAGTAGGAAATACTTTCAGTTTTTTACTTTGATTCCATCAAGAAGGCATTCAGATGTGTCACACATTTGCCATAAATTCAGAATGTTAGCACTCTTTTTGCTCATTAGATCACTGTAGTAAAGCTACTGCTCACCAGGGAAAACTGCTGCTGGTATTGAAAGTGCATGTTTCAGTCTGCATGTCAGAATTTTTTAATGAAATAGAAGAGGATTTGAGAAGTCACTCAAAATGTGCCCTAATTTTTCTTTCTGCAGCACTAATCATACTTTTTATTGAAAAATGAACCCCCTCATTTTGTTCCTTTTTAAATTAAATGTTTTAAGAGTTACCACTTTAATCCAAGCAAGATGGCTTCAGGTGTGCCATACGTTTATCATAAGTAGGACTGTTAGCGCTCTAGTAGTTCTTTGGAACACTCTGGGAAGCTGCAGTAGAACACAAAGGAATCAACTGACAGTCTCTGCCCTTGTTGGATGTACATGTTTTACTGAGAATGTCAGACTTCATTCTCACATGACTGAGAAAGATAATGTGAATTTACAGAAAATAAGCTCTCAGTTTAGCCTATAGATCACCTTCCAAACCTCTGTGGTAAAAGCATGAGAAAATATTTTTCTCTCAATCATGATATCCCAGCAGAAGGCTTTTTCACATGGTGAAATCACCTTAGAACATACCACAATTCCTAAAATGAGTATGGTACCATCAACAAATGATTTATAATCTAACTAAAGTCTTAAAACCTTCTATTAACTGCAATGCTTTTTAATGAGGTGCTATCATGTATATTGGTCCCAAGATGGCTGCCAACACTTCTTGGATGAAGTGCTGACAGCCAATCAGATCTCAGGATGAGATGTGTGGTTAGGCTCCGCCCACATATATATATGCTTTTAAATGCTATTTTCTCAGGATCTACTGAACAGATTTACACCAAACCTACAAAAGGCACTTCCTTGACCTGAGGACTACCTCTCTGCCAAATTTCAAGTAATTCTGTTCAGCCGTTCGGGCTGTAGCTGTGTCTAAAGGTCCTATGGAAAAATGCATGGGAAAAACGCGTTTTGGGACCCCCCTTTTATCTCAGCCCCCGCTTGACGAATCCCCCCGAGACTTTCAGGGTAGGAGCGGAGCGTAGCGCCCCACCTATTTTGAAAAATTCGCGAGGATTCGTCAACCGGCGCCAAAGTTATTCAAAAAAGAATGTTGCGGATTTCCTATGGAAACATGGTCCTAACTATAACTATCTACTGGCGACCGCCAGTAGATAATATATATATATATATATTTATATATATATATATATATATATATATATATATATATTCCTAAGTAATGACCTTCGTCCAAGGTCATAAAACCAGACGAACACTGGGGAAATATTTCTCTTCTCCAATATCCAATATTTTATTCACTGCACAACCACAGCTCCAACAGACGCGTTTCGGCTTGCGCCTTTCTCAATGTCAGTGTGGTTTTAGAAAACAATAATTTTTACAGAATATGAACCATAGACACAAAGGAAGGAAGCAGTTCATTCAATTAATTGACATAGGGGAAGTCCTCCTCTAGTCGCAAAGGAGAGGGATTCAGGTTTTGGCCATCTTTGAACGGTATGTTAGTACATATCTATGTTGTGCAATCAGTATAATAAACATGATTTATAATTCTGATAATTACATTGCATGGTTATGATTATATGTCCATTATTATTTTGTATGACTGTTCATTTTCTTTCAACATAATGAGACAATTTCATTCAAAAAATTCATTGGTCACAGATCATGCCCTGAATGGGCCTAAATTCCATAGCCGACATATTTATCATTATTACCACATCATGATTGCATTTTCCATTTTACAGTTCGCTCTGAATGGGCATATGATGCATCAATCATTATAATCATGCTTGTGATTGGATTCAACCTTACTAAATTAAAAGCAACATATATACCTTAATCATCCCTAATATCATTGCATTATTAATGCACATAATGTTCTATTGTTATGGAATGTGAACCCACAACTCCTCTTTATTGTTCAAACCTTGTGGAGTTTTTGTTTGCAATTCGACAATTGTACTTGGACTCAGGTTTCCTCAATTTCTTCTTTTAGGGACCTTTAAAAAATTACTTCTAACGAGATGGTCCTTTAGGGCTAGGCCTCGCCTATATGTGATTAATCGACTTTGGGAGACATGTGGCCCTATAATGGTATCTGCTTCTTACAAAATTCTCCAATGTCTGCGGAAAATCTGAAACACCTCAGATGAACTGGTGGTATGTTCGGTGATCATTGTTTCCCCCTTGGGTCTCATCTGTGTTTCCTGTTTTCACTCCTAACAGATCTTCCCTTTGCAGGTTTTCTGATTTCCTCCATAGATCCTTTAGTACTCTCTCAGTGTATCCTCGCTCTCTGAATCTCCCCAAAGCTTCATCTTTTGATTTTTCAAACGCACTTTTTGTAGAGCAACTTTGTTTTATTCTTACTATTACCTCATATGGGACACTGCTGATTACACTTCGAGGATGAAAGCTTTTGGCATGCACTATGCCATTTCCAGCTGTTGGTTTCCTATAGAATGTAGTTTGTATAGTGTTATTTTCAATATAGAATAATAGGTCCAAATAGGGTACCTGTGTACAACTGATGCACTCTGTGAACCTCAAGTTCAAATCATTGTCGTTGAGGGCTGTGACATAGCTGATTGCTTCCTCATGCGACCCCTTCCAAATAATGAAGAGGTCGTCTATGTAACAAGCCCACAATGCAACCTTTTCCAGCTATCTCTCGATCCTGCCCGACCAGGCCACGTACTTCTCCCACCAGCCCACGGATAAATTTGCGTAGCTGGGGCGAAGCACGTGCCCATGGCCATCCCCTGTTCTTGACGGTACAGATCACCTGAAAAATATTATTCCTCCGACAGAAAGAGATCAGTTCCATCAACATTCTATAATGCTCACAATATTTCAAATTTCTTTTTTCAAGGAAAAATTGGATAGCCTTAAGTCCCTCCTAAAAAAAACCACCTGGACCCTTCGGATCTGGGCAACTATCGACCCATTTCGCTTCTTCCAGGCATTAGCAAGGTCGCAGAAAAATATGTTAACCAGATACTCTCCGCCCATCTGGAAACCTTTCATCTGCTCCACTTCTCACAGACAGGCTTCCGCCCTGGCCAGGGAACCGAGACTGCGTTAATTGCGGTAGTAGAAGAATCACGGAAAATTGTGGATGCTGGAGGATCCGCAGCCATCATCCTTCTAGATCTGAGCGCCGCCTTTGAAACGGTGAACCATTGCATTTTGATTCACCGTCTCAGAAATGTGGGAGTAACGGGTAAAGCCCTGTCTTGGCTGGAGTCATTCCTGGAAGAAAGATTCTTCCAGGTATTTGAAGGGAACACTCGGTCCCAACCTGTTCCTCTCCAATGTGGGGTACCCCAGGGTTCCTCCTTGAGCCCCACCCTTTTTAATGTATATATGTCTCCACTAGCACAGATAGTCACCCCGTTTGGAATCCAACTGGTCACCTACGCAGATGACACCCAGCTCATTGTGACACTGAATCAGGAAGAACAGTCTTCCATCAATCTCTGCTCATGCCTCAAAGAAGTTAACAATTGGATGAGTTCCTCTCACCTTAAGCTCAATGGTGATAAAACAGAGCTCATGCTGCTGGGCAATCAAGCTAGCTTCAATCCCAGCAAGTCATGGCCGACATTTATGGGGCCTGCACCATTACCCAAACAGGAAATAAAAAGTCTGGGCATATGGCTTGATCATGATCTTACTTTCAGAACCCAAGCAAGGAAAACGGCGGCTACCTGCTATGGTATACTCCGCACCTTAGGTAAAGTACTTCCTCTCTTGCATATCCATTCAAGAAAGCTTGTGGTTCAGGCACTTGTCCTTTCCAGGTTGGACTATGGCAATGCCCTTTATCTGGGCGCACCGAGAGCAGTTATTTCAAAACTTCAGATTATCCAAAACTCAGCCGCCAGACTTCTCACTGACACTAATAGCCGTTGCTCAGCCAAGCCTGCCTTGGACGCATTACATTGGCTACCAATACAAGAGAGAATCCATTTCAAGACCCTCTGTATCGCACACAAAATCTTTCATAATAAAGGCCCTCCCGCCATCAAAAACCTACTGAAACCCTATAAAGCCACAAGAAATCTCCGCTCAGACCAACTTCATCTAGCGGTGGTCCCCAGAATCAGAAGGGCCCGATCAGGAGGTCGCCTCCTTTCCTACAATGCCCCGAGACTCTGGAATACTCTCCCTCTCTCTATTCGTAGGGAAGCCAATTATTTGTCATTCAGAAAACAACTTAAGACCTGGTTATTTCCATAATTCCACCGTCTCCTTAACTTGCACTCCGCAGCGCTGGGATGCCCCCGGGTAGCCATGCGCTATATAAGCACATCTTCATTCATTCATTCATATAAGCACATCTTCATTTTCATGTTCTATGCTCGTATAGAGACTAGTTCTGTCCAATGTTATTAATAACATGTCAGGCTCCCATTCAATATTCCTTATGATGCGTTAAAAATCCTTGGTATCTTTTACTTGAGAAATTAACTCTTTAACTAGGGGATTCAGAAAACAATCGATGTAAATGGAAGCATTTTCCCATAGGCTGTTCTTTGATAACACAAAAGGCCGCCCCAGGGGGTCAGTTTTATTTTTGTGAACCTTTGAAAGATAATAAAAGGTTGGCAGTTCTGGAAATTTGCAGTACATGAATCTAAAATCCTGCTCCCCCAATATTCCTTTGCTCTTCTACTTGTCCAAAGTTTCATAAAATTCTTTGATACTTGTATTATATGTGTTTTGTGTTATGATTTTGTAACATTCTTTTACTTTCAGTTGTCTCCAGGTTTCCTTTTGATACGATTTTTTGTCCATCAACACTACGTTCCCGTCCTTATCAAACGCTTTGATTACTATTTCATCATAATTTTTTAGATGCATTGCCACCTTCCACTGGCTCCTGGCCAGGTTTTTTATCGTGCGATTGGGACCATTTGCTTGTACATTTTTAAGGTCTTCGATCACCAAATCATAAAAGGTATGAATTCCGTTGTGGGCTGTTCGTGGGATGAAATATGATTTTACATTCAGATTACTCAGTTTCCCTATCTGGGTAACTCCCACATGTTCGAGAAATTCCACTGTGTTAACTACATCTGGGATGTTGCTATCTGTCTCCAGTTCCCATAATGCTCTTAAAGTGTCGAGGTCTGATCCAGTTAGTGGATTTCCATTTTTCGCAGTATTTTATGCAGTAATGCTTGGTTTTTTTCAGATGAAGAAGGTGTACCTTCATAAGATTCATTTTCCTTACGAACCGATAAAGATCTATGTGTGTGTTAGCGTAGTCAAATTGAGCGGTTGGGCAAAATGTTAGGCCTAGTTCTAATACATGAATTTCTTCTGGTGTCAGTTGTCTTTTAGAGAAATTGACAATTGTTTTCCTCTTAATTGTTTCCATTTGCCCCCTTGTTTGCTCCGTCTTATTCGTTGATTGGGTGAAGTGACTTTTTCTTTTCTTCCCCCTTCTTGTTTTTCATTGTTATTTTCTGGGTTTGGGTTCGTTGTGTTGGTCATTGTCTTGCATGCCTCAACAGTTGGTATTCTTGAAAAAAAGTTGGTGGTATTTCCTTCGCTTTCCTTTGTGCCGTTTGCTCTCCTTCGGATAGTTCTACCTCTGATTCAGAGGTTTCTCTAGAGGAGACTTCACCCGATTTCTGTAGACTTAGTTGCTTTCTAGGGCCATCAAACTTTTTAGCAAACGTCAGTATATGTCCTGATTCGTAGTCTTCTTCGTCCCGAAGAAACGTGGTCTGTTTCCAATGTTTTATTACACTCTCATAGTCAGTAAGTCTCTTTTTCATCTGTTGATGTAATTCCTCTTTTAGTTTTGAATCCTACTCAAGTGTAATTGCTTCCTCAATCTTCTTGATCTCTTCCAGAAATTTCTAGCGATCACTCCAGACGTACTTCACGAGTATCTTTACCATTCCTCTGGCAGATTCAGTGGTATATTCGGCCCATTCTTGCAACAATAAAGGATCTGGATTTTCATATGCGGGTGTCGTATAAATACGTAACTCTCTCGGTATGCGATACCTTTGTAGAGGCCTCCCACCACTTTTGTGTCTCTTTTTCGTATATTTTTTCCAATTTATTATATCAACTTTTTAAAATATTGGGTGCTGCTTGGCTACCCGTTAGACCTTTAGAATCCGGGTTCGCTTTTCTTTGGCCTTTGGAAAAGATCCCTTCCGCTGCTTCCTCCCTCTCCTGATCTGTAAAAATCACAGTTTTCTCTATTTGTGTGGTTGAAAGGGTTATTTGATTATTCAGTCCCCAACTTGTCTGCCGCTAGCGTTTTTCAGCATTTAGCATTTAGTGAAAAAACAAGGTAAACTCACCACCAGGTCCACCGAGCCGATACCTCAATTCCTCTGACCCGGAGCCTCCAGCGTCCCCATGAGCGGAAAAGCATCCCGTTGCTTTCTCCAACATACAAGTCCAATTTGGACTCCGTTACTTTCCTGGAGAAAACGCACGACGGGGCAGGCAGCAATATCCAATTTTGCTATACGTTCACCGGCTGCCGTTCCACTCGACACAGGTGCAATGCTGCGCGTTCGTGAAACGCTTATCAATTTCCAAGTAATGAACCTCCTCCACGGTCATAAAACGAGGCACACACTGGGGACATTTTTCTCTTCTCCAATATTTTATTCACCACACGACCACAGCACCAACAGATGCGTTTCGGCTGGCACCTTTCTCAATGTCAGTGTGGTTTTAGAAAACAATCATTTTTAAAGAAAAATTAACCATAAACACAAAGGAATGAAGCAGTTCATTCAATTCATTGACATAGAGGAAGTCCTCATCTAGTCGCAAAGTATAGGGATTCAGGTTTCGGCCATCTTTGAGCGGTATGTTAGTACATATCTATGTTGTGCAATCAGTATAATAAATATGATTTATAATTCAGATAATTACCTTGCATGGTTATGATTATATGTCCATTATTATTTTGTATGACCGTTCAATTTCTTTCAAAATAATGAAACAATTTCATTCAATAAATTCATTGGTCACATATCATGCCCTGAATGGGCATAAATTCCAAAGTCGACATATTTATCATTATTACCACTTCATGATTGCATTTTCCATTTTCCATTTTGCCCTGAATGGGCATATGATGCATCAATCATTATAATCATGCTTTTGATTGGATTCAACCTTAATAACTTTAATGCAACATATATCTATCCAATACCTTAATAATCCCTATATCATTGCATTACTAATGCACATAATGTTCTATTGTTATGGAATGTGAACCCCCAACTCCTCTTCATAGTTAAAACCTTGTGAAGTTTTTGTTTGCAATTCGACAATGTACTTGGACTCAAGTTTCCTCAATTTCTTCATTCTATCCTCCCCCCGTTCTTCTTTGGGGACCTGATCTAGACCGAAAAATTTCAGTAGATTTTGGTTGCTTTAACGGTGAGCTCGTATTGGGGTAGCAAACCCCTAATAAATCCAATCTCCTCGAAAATCTTCTGTTTGGGATTGTAAGCTGAAACCAAAGAGAAACACCACGCTAAAATGTACTTCACGTGTTGTTGCACTGCTAAAATAAACATGCTCTAAGTACGATTAAGCCGTGGTGTGTTTCTCTTCGGTTTCAGCTTACAATCCAAAACAGAAGATTTTTGCAGAGACTGTATACATATGTGTATATATATATACAGTCTCTGCAAAAATCTTCTGTTTTGTATTGTAAGCTGAAACCGAAGAGAAACACACCACAGCTTAATCGTACTTAGAGCATGTTTATCTTATCAGTGCAACAACACTTGAAGTATATATATATATATATATATATATATATATATATATATATATATATATATATATATATGTTGCAAGATTCATCACCAGCTTCCACGTCGCTTCGGAAAAGACGAACACAGACCCAGATGTCAGTGCAAGAATATTCTATTTATTATCACCCAGCACTGCCGCCATTAATATTATATGTATATGTATATATATATATATATATATATATATATATATATATATATATATATATATATAGATAGATAGATAGATAGATAGATAGATAGAGATGTAGATATAGATTTATATATAGATCCACTGAGAAAAACAAAGCTTACAGGGAAATTATAGTTAGGCTCAGATTTCACTTGTACAAAACCAGTGAGCCATCTGTATGGGTGAGTATGTGGCTTTGTGAGTTGCTGTATAAGTGAGTGAGTGGTTGTGTGAGCAGCTGAATTGGTGAATAAGTGGGTGTGTGAGTGGCTCTATGTATGAATAGTGCTATGGGTCCGTGAATGGGTATGTGAGTGATTGTGTGGGTGTATGAGATGTTGTATGGGGTGTGAGGGGTTCTGTGGCTAATTTCATCAGTGATGTCATTTAAGAGGTCACTGGCCATGTCATGAGATATGTAATATATGAGGTCATAAGCAGTGCATTGCAGGGCATAAGTTATAGTTAGCTCAGGAAATTTCTAAGTTTTTGTAATTTTTATTTCTATTTCCAAACTATAAAATCCCTAGAACCTTTGATTTGTACACAGCTTGGCACAAAATGTCTATCAACTGGAGTACTTTCAATTGGTTAATTTGTAAGTGCTACCTCGTGGGTAAATGTATAGTGCATATTGTACAGTTCAGTTGTATAATAATGGACCAGGATGAAATTTCTCCTGAGACCGTGTGTGTGTTTCAGCAATATGTTTGTTCCTCAGGCATCTTTATCGAGAAATGTATGATAACATTAATCCTCCTATAGAGAAGATAATGAGACTACAAAGAGGTTTATACTTACAATAATGTAAAGGGAGAACTATGTATTCTTGTCTCATCAAGAGAGGACAACTGATCACTGTCACTACAAATTGCACTCCGATAGATCAATAATGCATTCACATCCACCAAGCATTTCAGATCTTATTTTAATGTGGAATTGCTGATAAAACACACTTATTTTACCTTCACAAAGCCCCGAATTTAGGATTATTTTAAATCTATAAAAATATTCTGGGGCACATGCATCAAGCTAGGCAATTGCGATTTCTTAATAATGATTGTTAAGGAATCGCTATTAAGGAATCGCAATTGCCTATGTATGTAGGTTTCGCTAAAATATTAGCAATTCCTACACATTCCTTAATTGCAAATCGCAAATTGCTATTCGCAATTAAGGAATGCCTTCCCATTCCTTCCTATGGGCCTCATGGGACAGCTTTCGCAATTTGCGAGTACCAAATAGGTACTCGCAAATTGCAAATGCAATTTCAAGGGTGTTAGGGGGCCTAAAGGCTACCCTGAGGCACCCCCAAAACATGCATGTGTGCATATGTGGTGCACACTAGGGGTGGGCGACAATTTCCGTTCCGCTCCCGGAAATTGCGACAATTCGACATTTCCGCGTTCCGACCGAAACGCGGAAATGCCGAATTGTCGCAATTTCCGGGAGGGAACGGAAATTGTTGCCTGGCCAACCACAACAGGAAGCACTTACAGATATAAATAAAGCAGGGGCCCGAGTGGAAGCTCAAATTCAGTAACGCTTTATCAGCACAAAACATTAGGGAGCTAGGTCGAGGCTGGGCAGGTGTGCTTTTCCCCCAGGTCGTCGTCACTTACCCGATCCGTGATTCCGACTCGAGCGCAATCCCCGCGTAGTCTCCAGGAGGTTCAGTCTCCTCATCTGCTGCTCTGCTCGGTCTCTGGCCCATAAACAGAAGGCATGTGAACTGCATGGAAGCCCCGCCCCACACACCAGCGGTGGGCAACGTCTTCCGCCCTTTCCCCCACTGATGGACCTGGACAGCTGAGCTGACTCGAGGGACCCCAGGAACGTCGGCGCCGCAACGTTACAGACACACATGGTCACTGTAACGGCAGCGGCAGGCCGGAAGCACCAATTCCCGCGATCACGGAAATATCGCGTGATCGCGGAAATCGCGGGCATTCTCGCGAGAATTGGCGGAAGTGCCTTCCGCCAATTCCGCCCACCCCTAGTGCACACACATGCACTAAGGGCATGTGAGTGCACAACATGGCACTTAGAAAAAATGCAATTTTATGCATTTTTATAAGGAATTGCAAATTACCATCAACTTGAAGTTGATGGTAATTTGAGATTCCAAATTGTAAAAATGCAATTTGCAATTGCATAATGCATCGCAACTAGGGAAACACAATTTGCGATTACCTAACTGCATTCGCAAAAAAGGTAATCGCAAAAATTGCGATTACCTGTTTTGCGAATGCATTTGGGCTTGATGAATCGCAAATTGCATTTTACCATCCGCAAACGGGCCGATTCTGAGAATCGGCCCGTTTGCCCCCGGTATTTTTCTTGATGCATGCGCCCCTCTATCTTTAGAACAATTGATCGTAAGCCCCAAATTCGACATAAAATTAGAAAAAGAATTAACAACCCTTTGGAGACCGAGTGGTGTACGGGCCATTAAGACCGCATCATCTGCATACAGGAGTGCAGGGATGGCACGCGTCGCTGCCCTTGGTAGATCCCTGCACTCCTTAACTAAAATGGTTTCTAAATTATTTATGTATAGTGTGAAAAGGAATGGGGCAAGGACACAGCCTTGCCTCACACCTCTCATCACTCTAAAGTGACTAGTGCATTCTCCGCCCAACGCATATCGGACCTTTGCCTTCGCCCCTAAATAGAGCTGCCTTAAAAATGCAATTATTAAAACATCCACTCCAAAACCCTCTAAAATTGACCACAGCTTATCGTGAATAACACAGTAGAAAGCCTCCTTTAAGTCAACAAAAGTCAAGAATAATCTTCCCTTTTTTGCACTTGTATATTTGTCCAGTAAAAGGTGTAAATTAAGGCACTGTTCTACTGTGCCCAGGCCCTTATAAAACTCATATTGTAGATCGCTTATGACGGCCTGTTCCTCTGACCATACCTGCATTCTATCTAATAAAACCCACCCAATGATCTTAACTGTTGAGTCCAGCAGTGAGATTGGGCGGTAGCAGGCAGGATCCATCCTGTCTCCCTTTTTAAAAATTGGCACAATAATATATTAGTACCATGTTGGAAGGAAGCCACATATGCTGCATGCATTAAAAACCTGTTTTAAAAGTGGTCCCCATAAAGCTAGATCCGATTTAAAAAAGTCAACAGGAATGTCATCGGGCCCGGGGCCTTGCCACCCAAACTTGAATTAATTACCGCAGTAACTTCGCTAAGGGTAAAATCCAATGATAGTTCAACGGGTTCAATGAAATGCGCAGTAACATCCATATTCAGCGTAGTACCCAGAGCATCTATCACTGGGTTGTTATACAATTTTGAATAATGTGTTATCCACTCTGGTTCGGTAAAGGCAATCGCTATGGTTGCTAAATCCTTATCGGCCAGAAAGGGCACATTCACCGCCTTCTAAAAGGCAGAAGAATCACGATTTTCAGAGGCGTCGTGCAAAGTGTGTCAAGCTTCCTCTTTTAAAGCATTCTTTCTCGCTTTAAGTGCCAATTTATAATTACTTCTTGCGTCTCTAATGTGTTCCTTATTTTTCACTGTGGCATGAATGGAGTGTTTAAGTTTAGTGTAAGCCTTTGTACATTCAGTGTCAAACCACCCTTGTTTATTAATAGATTTCCTTTTAGCTCCAACAAAGAGTGTTTTTTTTATAAAATTAGAAATAGCCAAGAAGTTTTCCATGATGTCTTGTCTGGATGTCCTTTCATCCAGGCAAGATAAAAGCATACTTTTGCAGTTTTACACAATTTTAGTAATAAATTCCTCAGTGTTCACAGTAGCCCATCTAAGTGCATATCCATTTTGCCTGCTCAGATCAATATTGTCAACAATGTCAGAGGGCTTAGCTCTGGCATTAATACCCTGGCTATGCACCATCACATCTACACTTAGAGGGAAGTGGTTGCTTAGGGCAATCTCATGGGTCTTAAAATGTTTAACACACGTAAAATATCTACTCGATGTTAATATAAAATCTATGGTAGAGAATGTACCTCGACCATTAAAGGTAGGGCTAAAAGGAACCATAGGTGAACACAGATTGTTAACAAATCCCAAGTCAAACATAAACATAATGTCATTCAGGGAATCGCCATACAGTGTATATGGAAAGTGTGCGAAACTAGAACCTTTCTCATATGTTAAGCCACAAATCTCATATTTAAATAGGGAAGAATTAAAGTCCCCATACCACAAATACCTCCTTATATGAATGAGTATGTAGGTTATGTAGATGGCGGCTCAGAGATTTCAATATTTCTGTGATCGACTCAGGTGTCACATTATTATAGAAGTTCAGTACAATCATACGAAAAGTACAATCTACATGCAGACTAATTATTTGATAGTAACGTTCAGTGGCATATAATTCAATTTTCCCTATATTTAGATTGTTTGAAATATGCATACAAAGCCCCCCTTTAGCTCTACCATGTAATGATGTAATAGCTGGGGTGTGGAAGGTTTTATAACCACTTCTATGGATAGGGTCTAGCGCCCAGGTTTCTTGTAGGCTAAGTATATTAAAGTTTCTCACAAACTAAAACCATAAAATATTTGACACCTTAGATTTTAAGCCAGCAACGTTCCAGAACAGTAGCTGGCACTTATCCTCCTGTTCTTTGCCACAATCATCATTACCCCTCCCATTAGCAGAGGTAGTTGGTATAGAGTTAGCTTGTTGGAGAGGGGATAAAATGGAATCTGTCGTAGTATTGTACAGCGAATCATTTACTATCTCTGCGTTTTCTAACATAGCGGAACCATAATGAGTGTTTTTTATATTGCTAGATAGTGATGCCAGAGATCCCACACTGTGCGAAGTGCCCATTCTGCTGAGTGTTACAGTATGCTGTTGTTCCCCCATTCATGGTCAGTCAACTGATTCGAGATTGGTAGGTGTCTCAAAACGGTTGAAGGCAGGCACATTGAACCAACACCTCTGGCCAAGTGGTTGAGGTTCCCTAAGATTAGAAACATTATTGTTACTCATAGGTTGGTGGAAGTAACCCAATGGTACTAAATTAACGCCCTGCCTTGTGATTGTATAGCTTTCAGCTCTATTCAGAATTAGTTGTATTAGTTGCGGTGTTTTCAATGACTGAACTACACAATCCCCAGTCAAATTCTTTCGGCCTCTACCTACCCACATTACTCTCCTTGCCATCTTGAATTCTTCGAATAGTCTCTCGGTTAGGCCCATCCTGGTGCCCAACCAATGTAGCGATTTATTCCTTAAAAACTCCCATGTTTCTAGCGTCCCCGTCTGTAATCTCGGGACGTTGGCTAGCACCACTACATAGGGTGTGGCAGCTGGTGGTAAATCCAGATATGTTTTATGCCAATCACCTTCATTGTCGCTCTGGGTGCTGATGGTGTTAAAGTTGAGGCTTGGGGAGTGTGTATGAGTAGTCGAAACTGTGGGAGTTGTATGGGAGGGAGCCTTATGTTTGAAAGGAGGGGATTTCTCAACTCTTTTATGTGGTGCATGTGTTGATTCCTTTTGGCTGTCAGGGGCAGAGTGAGTCATGTGGCATCTCATGCTAATCACTAATTGGACTTGATTGCTCATATGCACATCTGTTGACTCCTGTGCTAGGTTCTGGGATTTAAGTAGGCATTTAGATAATGCATCTTCCATTTTTCCGATTCTGCATGTTAGGTTATCTAGAGTATATCTAAGAAAGGTATCTAAAGAGTGCAACTTGGCTTTCATCTTGGCCACCTCATTCTGAGTACGTACATTGGAGCTACCTATGAATTTTTCCCTGCTCTCTATTTTATGTGTTGCTAGGGACGTGTTCTTTTTAAGGGCCTTTTTTCTGGCATTTGGTGGAGTCTCCCTGACAGGAGAGCCTGTTATATTAGGAAGAATATCAGGATTTCTTTCGCGCTTAGTCGGTGATTGACTATCGTATTCATGGTCGCTTCCTGATATGTGTCCTGATGTGTTTACAATGCAACCGTTTATACTTAGCTGGGGTACTTCCGTAGGTGGCACGGAACACCCCTGTGTTGTATTATCCATTACCGTTCTACCATCCCCATCTGGGTTACCCATACTCAATGACTCTTCTACAGTCAAAATCTGCTGTTCGATAGCACCCATAGCTCCCATTCGGTAGTTGAGTAAGGACTGACGTGAGCGCACCCCTGATTTAGGCTGCTTGTTGTTCTTGACACTTGGTGCTTTTCTTTTCCCCATTGCAAAATATATGCAGAAGTTATACAAAATTATATGAAACCCACCACAGTTCAAAAGCAACCTGTACAATCCGAAGTTAACCGAATCAAAGATGAATGTTAACCAATCAGCTCATATAATATAGCCTGTGAACAGCGAGAATATTACGTGATTGGGGCTAACAAGTATCTATGTAAACATGCACGTAAAAGTACGTAAATGTTTTCCCTCTGAAGGACGGCGTGAATCTAATCATAGGTTCACAAGTTCATGGTCACAGTACCTTTTGACAATGAAGCAAGAGCCGTGGCCCAGCCCAGTCTCTTCCGATCTATGACGGGCTAAGACGGGCCCGTCTTGGCCCGGTCTTGGCCCTGGCCGAGCCTGGGCACGCACCACGCGCTTCCCGCGCTGCGGGACCGTGCTCCGTCTTTTATGGCTTCTGAGCCCCTCCAGGGGCTGTGGGTAAAGTGTGGCGTGCTGTGCAAGGGTTCAGGGACAGGCAGCAATCTCCAAACTCCAAAGCCCAGTCGAACGGTCTCCCACTCTGCGGGACCATGCTCGGACTTTCATGGCATCTGAGCCCCTTCAGGGACTGTGGGTAAAGTGTGGCGTGCTGTGCAAGGGTTCAGGGACAGGCAGCAATCTCCAAACTCCAAAGCCCAGTCGAACGGTCTCCTCAACTCTTGAATGAATGAAACTCCGTGGCTGGTGTGTTGTTTTCCTTCTTTCCTCTGGCTTCTGGTTCGGGTTCACGCGGGTGGGATCACAGGGCGGGATCACGGGCGGGATCACGGGGCGGGATCACGGGGTGGGATCACAGGGTGGGATCACGGGGTGGGATCACGGGGTGGGATCACGGGGTGGGATCGCGGGCGGGATCATGGGCGGGATTGCGGACGGGACTTTTCCTCTTTGATTACCCTCCAATGTGCTGCGATTCGCTTTTGTTTTGTGCAGCCGCGGGTGGGGGTGAATTTTTGGGAGTCCGGGAGGCTCTTAAAGGCTCCTTACCTAACCTGAACAGCAGCCCTGAGGAGGATTTTGACCAATGGGAAAATTCGACCAATCAGTCCCAAGAGAATTGTGCTCTTCTAAAAAAAAAAAAAAAGTCCATTCCAGGAAAGTCCCATGGTTCAATAAACACTTGCTATCATTGAAGAAGCACTGCAAGAGACTGGAAAGGGACTGGAGAAAGGACTTCAATCCTGAAACAACATTAATTATAAAATCTCTATCCGACTCTATCATAAAGAGTTAGAACTGGCACAAGCCAAATTTCATGAGGAGAAAATCAACCAGGCTCTTAACTCCCTGAAGGAACTCTTTAAAGAAGTCAAAAACTTGACCGCCCCCTCCAAGCAAATAAAGGTTCCCTGAAGGTCACGACAGACCGATGCAACCAAATAGCTTCTTTTTTTCATAAGAAAGTGACAGACATCTATGGTCTCTTTCAAACCGCCACCCATCCCGCTCGAAAAGAGCTGGATGTGGACCCCGCTCAAACATGTACCTCGAGTCTGACACACTTTCTGAAGCTTGAGGAGGAAGCCACCCTAAAACTGATTAAGGCCATTAAATCAGGCTCCCCACTAAACTCCGCCCCGCTGCATGCCATCCTTAAGGTGACTGACGTCATACTTCCTCCTTTAGTGAAGATTCTTAATAAATCACTCAAGTTAGGGGCGGTTCCCCTAGCCTGGAATCATGCCATAATAAAACCAATCATAAAAAATCACACCTGGATCCCGATGTGTTTGGCAATCTACGGCAATCTACGGCCCAAATCGCTTCTCTCTCTCCTTGGCAAAATCCTTGAAAGGCCCGTCAACCAGACGCTAACTAACTATCTGGAGGAGAACAAGTTTCTTCATCCCTTGCAGATGGGTTCCTACAATTTTCTTAGTACAGAAGCAGCGCTCCTAGTAGTTCCCGAGGAACTCAAAGCTATTCTAGAAAACGGAGGGTCAGCTACCATCATCCTGCTTGATCTCAGTGCGGCGTTTGACACAGTTAATCATGCCATACTTAAAAACAGATTGATGGAAATAAGCATTCAGGACATAGCATTAGAATGGCTATGCTCCTTCCTGGACGAGCGGTCTCTCCATGTTATGGAACAGGACTGTCTCTCGGACAGCCTGCCCTTACATTTTGGAGTACCACAGGGCTCTGCCCTTAGCCCCACGTTATTCAATGTCTACGTAAGGCAGCTGGTCATCATCATGCAGGAGTTTGGTATCCTGGGTGTATCATATGCTGACGATACCTAGCTGATTGTCTCCCTGCCCCAAGATCATAACCAGGGTAATATCCAATTGGGTCCCTGCCTGGACAAACTGGCCCGTTGAATGTCAGATAGTTACTTAAAATTGAATGGCGAAAAGACAGAACTCATGATCCTAGGAAATAGGGACATTCCCAGGCCATTGAACAACTGGCCAGCCTGTATGGGTCCTCCACCAGTCTCTAAACAGATGATAAAAAACCTAGGCATCTGGTTAAAAAACTCCCTCTCTATGAACCAACAGGCAAACAAATTGTCTGGTATCTGTTTCGGACTTCTGAGAATGCTCAGGAAGATTCTGGATCTTATCCCGGAGAAGCTCAGGAAATCTGTCATGCAGTCTCTGATAGGTGCCCATTTAGACTACGGGAACTCTCTCTACTTCAGCCCGCCTAAGTATGTGATTAAGAGGCTTCAAAAGGTACAGAATGCGGCAGCCAGGCTCTTATTTAAATTCCAAAATCATACATCAGTGAGAGACTCCTTGAAACAACTAGATTGGCTCCCAGTCGCCGCAAGTGTGAAGTTCAAAGCCCTCTGCATTGCCCAGAGGGCAGTCAACAATAAAGGTCCAGAAAACTTAGACTCATGATCTCCGCTCAGACCCCGACTAGGCTACTGAGGTCCTCCCACGCCCATTTCCTACACGCCACCAGAATAAAAAGATCCAGATGGGGAGGCAGATCCTTCTCACATCTGGTTCCTAAAATGTGGAATGAGCCGCCTTTGGATTAAGAAGTCAACAAAATGAGCTGGATTTTAGAAAGGGACTGAAGACCTGGCTGTTTCCTGGAAACCATTAGTTGGCTCCTCTCCCAATCATGGCTCTTATCATCAGCGTGGGGAAGCCTTCGGGCAGCCATGCGCTCTAGAAATCCCCAAATCAAATCAAATCATATCACATACTATTCTATGAAAGAGAGTACAGACTCATGACTGTCTTTTATCCATAACAACATGTGAACATGGAAAGCACCTCTTACTTGGTACTCTTTTTGTCAAATGAATTCAGTTAGTCCGCCAGGAGGATGATTTGTTTTGTTGCAAATGAAAGACAGCATTGCTTAAAACCTGGGGGTAAAATATCTACAAACATTAGCAGGATCCAAAGAGCAACGTTCTCCTGCTGTCTTGACATTGATGTCCTTAATGTTTGAGTATGTTTCTCTCAAAAATTCAAGCAAGTCATCCCACGCGTACTCTGCACAACTCATCCTTCCTATGAACGTTGTCCACTAATTACTTTGCAGAGAGATTTTGTAGATTAACTGCTTTATTCAGTATGTGGTTTACAGCATATGATAGTCCAGACAAGTCACTATCAAACAGAAGATGGAATATGTATGGAATATAGTAGCAAACTCTAGGATCTTCTGAATATAATCTGATTGACTGGTATTCAGCTTTTAGCATTTGTATGGGGCGGTCATTATAGCTGCCTACTGCTCAAGTGGGAAAAAGTTAAGGAAAACAGCGGGTCTCTAAAGATTTCTCCAGACACTCATAGGAACTCCTTTTGCTTGTTTCATTTGAAAGAGATCAATAGCATCACCAATAACTTCTACAGAATGCAGTGGATGGATGCTGAGGTGATCATAAATTTCTTCTGATCTGGATTGATCCACTTTTTTAATCTGTCCACTTGATGGTAATGTTATATCCTCCACACGTTACATCTTGAACACCATCAACATTTTCATAATAAATCTTATTTTGTACCAGGTACAATGTCACTTTAAAAAAAAACTTTATTAGCTGCTAATAACTCTTGCCAGATTTTTTCGTTCTTTTTAAGCACACCAGTTACTAGAATATGATAAGTTCTACATCAATATCTCCCCCCTACAGCTTTAATATTCTGTTTAAAATCTAAAGGTAAGTAGACAACTCTTCCTTTAAGGCTTGTCAGTTATAATTTTCCTGTTTATAGTTCATATGAACTATTGCTTGAAGGTGGTGTCTATATTGTATGAGAATTGATTCATAAACATTTAATTCTTGAAGTTATTCTGTAATTGATACTAATTCTAACTTGTTATGCACGGCTCTAGCTGGCATCTTGTTATACTCTCACTTATTATAGCAATACGTATATCTAGATTGCGGTGTGGCCAAATCAAAGTATACCTTTCAGATAAATATACGGCAAATTCTTGCCACTTATCTCTGTTCTCCTGTTCAGTTTTTTAGAGTACAACTACATTATGAGTTTAGTTTTTTGTAGTTATAGCGCCCAAAACAAATACACACACAGTTTGGTTTCTCTGAAGAAACTGTCTTAAGCTTTGCAATCTCTTGTATCAAGTTATCAGTACTAATACCTGTGCCCTGTTCCTTTCCACCTACACATACCAAGTCCTCATTTTCACAGAATTCCTGTTCAGGATCAAAGAAATAAAACTTTCATCTTCACAAACGTTTTCCACCTCTGCTACTGTACCATGCAAAAGAGCTCTATTAATTTCTTCTAAACATAGGGCAGGAGTTTTCACCTAGTAAAGTCTCCTAATTAAATTTTGCATTTTAGAGTGGATAACAGTTAACATTCTGAAGTGATGAAAGGTGCTTTGGCACACTTTCTTTGATATACCTGCTAGTGAATGTCCCTGTAAATTAGTATACTTTCTTTGCATGAATCTAATCCTTGTAAAATATCAATTTTCTGTTTCAGACTTGTGCATTGAAACTGCCATAGGAAAGCTCTCCATATACCAACTGATTCCCGCCGAACGCTGCAAAAACTGCTACAGTTCCATTTGTATCAGGGGCCTGTCTGCACCTTCCCTGTACCTCTTCAGCTATCACTTCTTCATCATTCCTAGGAAACATCTCCTCTTTTGGAAAGAGAGTACTAACCTTCACCTCATTACAATGACTAGTTGTTTCAACTGAATGCACTCTTTTGTTCACTTGAAAGTAGCTTTTTGGGCTTCTACTCTTCATAGATATCTCTGTTTTTTCCAGTGTTCTCATTCCGCTCAGAATTAAAATAAATAGCTTCCTCTGCAAGGCAAATGCCTTATGAACTACAGCCTGAACATATTACTTTTGTATGACTGCTTCTCTTCTCCTTTTACTCTGCTTCATAATTCGTACGAGATTCTGACTTACCCTACTACAAACCATTTTGACTCTTATTTCCTTATAAGATTTATTACTCCTAATGTCATTTACTTTTTGTTCTTTCTTAGCTGATTTGAATCCTCACTTTTTATTTACTTGCTTTTGCTCACTTTCAGCTTACTACATATCATTTTAAGGAACATAATAGTTTTCTTACCAGCAGCTTTTTTCACTTTAATCACTTTGTTTATATACTGTCCCTTTTGTTTCTCTATTAAAGAAAGTAAATAGTATCCTTTCCTCTGTTTCTTTCTCCTTTCAGTTTTTTTCAGCATTATAACTGTCTTGTTTTATACAAAAGTAGATGCCTGAAATCAAAAAAACAAATCAATATAATTACATATCATAAGCATTTAAGTTCTAATACAGTCATATCACTATGCTATAGGCACGCTGAGTCTCTTACTTTTCATGTTTAAATAAGAGTGAGTCTGCCTGGGGGTGTAGCCTGGATGACGATGATGGCAGACGCAAACTAGGTTAGCTCCAACCGTGCTCCAGGTATACAACAGTATCCTGCTGTGAATGAAGGCAGCGATTGCCCTGTGTCCCTGTGCTGGGTGAGAGACACTACGGCGATGGCCCCCTGGGCTCAAGGGGGGCGAATTTGTTTGAGATCGGCTGTGAGCACCAGCTGCGACATGGATGGGCCTACCTGCGTCCTCGGGCCCGAGTGGCTGTCCTCCTTGATGCAGCTCCCCTCAGCGGCGGAGGCGACCTGCTAGTTGCCCGGAGTGCTGTGGCCGGATCCTGGTGAGGCTGCGAGACTTGGCCTTGCCAGGAGGTTGAAGCGAAGAAGAGCGGTGCTCGCCATGCCACTCAGTCCGACAGGCGGAGTGCGTCATCCTGGCCTGAGACGAGCGCAGAGGTGAGGTCAGTGGAGCTGGCTGTCTGGGCTCACTGGGACATACAAACACGCTGAGGGGCGCTCCGGGTGGGTCCCTAACCTGCGGTGGGTCTCAGAGTAAGGAAAAGTCAACATGAAATCGGATTGGACGTTGGGCTGTTGTGGGCCTGGTGCTGCAGCTACACGGGAGAGTGGAGTCGGATTGCTGACAGCTCTTGGTGGAGCTCACAGCTCAGACGGACCCAAGGTGAGCGGTAGGGTCATGGGCACTGCCATCACGCTGAGCCTACCTGTATTATGTACCGCTGGGTCGGCGGGTAGGGGAGGACTCCCTAAACAACGCACAGTGGACTTCTGAGGCCACAGGAGCATGGGCCATGCCCCCGTGGTGTACTGAGCCACCAGCTCCCAAATACAAAGGTTGACGAGAGTGGTGCCTGGACACTTGCTACTCTGGGTTCCACTGGGGTCTGTAATTGGAGCGACTGACAATAGTTAGGAGAGAGGAAGGGTCTGAAGGGCCCCCTTATGGATCGTTGCTGCAATATATGGACAACATCGCAGCCAAGAGGATAATTCCACCAAAATAATCATCAGCTCTGGTGACATAACGTTAATTGTTTATTTTTCTTTATTTTAGCAAGCAACAGTCTCAACATGGTTAAAGACGAGAGCACCAAGCCATCCCAGTCTAACAAAATTGACCATCCTACCCAGGAGCTTGTACCGACGGGGCAAACCACAGAAATGCGTATGGACACAGCCGCATAGTCACAATACGACAGCCCACCCAAAGAGCCCACACTAGCAGATCTTCTAGTGGCAATACAAACCACACATTCTGACCTCGTCCAAAAAATAGACTCAGCCGCCATAGATGTAATGCTCCTGCGTTGCAGACCTCTGTGGGCTTGCTGACCGAGTGACTACTACTGAGACCGTTGTGGTGGACTTAAGATCTGAAGTAGTGTACCTCCTTGAAACAATAACCTCACTACAAAAGCTGACCACTCGTTTGAAAATAGAGTGGAATACGCGGAGGGGCTTTCCAGGAGGAACAACCTCCGTATCGTTGGATTCCCTGAAAAATTGGAAGGACAGTCAGCGGAATTATTTCTTGAGTTGTGGATATGCAAGATCATGCTTCCAAAGTCGCTGTCTAAGTTCTTTACAGTAGAACGAGCACATAGAGCCCCCGATCCTGCCCTGGGCCGCCTCCAAGACCCATCATTGCCAGGATGTTTAACCACAGAGACACAATCCTACAGCATGTGCGCGCGAGAGGCACACCTAACTTCCAGGGGCATCCCATCTCGCAATTTCCAGACTATACCTTGAGGGTCCAGGAGCAGTGCCAAACCTTCCTGGTGGTGAAGGCAGGGCTATGCGAGCGGAATCTGCGCTATAACCTGATCTTTACCGCCAAGATCAGGGTACAATATCATCAAAAAACACAGATCTTTACCTCAGCGGCGGAAGCTTCAGATTGGATTGATGCTCTACCGAGCCCCCCCACTCAAGAGTCAGGAACATTGAAATCAACAACCGACTTCATAGACGTCGTTCATCAAGGCAAAAATGCAGAACTCTGTGGCCCACATGTCTGAAGTCCCAATCAGTGCAAGGGCGCATAGATGTTTGTTCAGACGGGACACTCCGTGAGGCAGCTACCCAGCTGATGATGCTGGCCTCCCACCTAGACAGACATAGTGGCCCTGAATATTCCTCAGACAGCACGGATGACGGCAAAACGTAATCCTTTACTGTACATCACGACCGGCTTATACAGTTTTTGATGCCTGACTGAGGATTGCTACAAGTTGATGCCATTATTGTACGCAAGTTCTGAGATGTGAAAATCTTTAGATCCAGGTCGGGGAAGGGGTGCTGGGAGGGGGGCACCTCTGAATAACATCCTGGAGCCCTTTATTGATATTGGCATTGGCTATGGAGAGAGTTGTGAGACAGCTATTGTTGGGGATCATATGCTAATAATTTCTTTGCCTTCTTTAGCAAATGAACATTGCAAAACTCACAGCTTTTCAAGTTCTTATATAGGGGTAGTATGACTATGTTTGAACAGCGGGACGGGAGTGTGCCTTATTATTTGCTCCTAATTGCCTCCTGTACCGGTGGTGATAAGCTAACCCCTCGCACGGCAGAATAACTAACATATGCTTTTGGTTATAGTATTGTTGTAGGCATTACCTGAATGAGGTATGGGGCGAGACCAGCGACTCGTTCCGTTGCACGTCGAAAAATGGGAGGGGTTGGTGGTACTTCCCATAGGGTGGGGGAAGTTTGGGCTTAAAATGGTTAACAGTCATGTCATACATAATGCAGAAATGGTACAGATCTGCTACAGCTACATCTTAGAACCGTCATGGATAACACACTTAAGATAATAACTTGGAAAGTTAGAGGCCTAGCACAATGACAGAGAATATACACATACTGTTAGACCTGGCATTTCTTGGCGTGATTACCCCTGACTTTTTGCCTACCTCCTCTATTTTTGATGCTGTGATGGATTTCGTTTGACTGGCTTAGATGCTTTGGGCACTTTGCCACTGCTGATCAGTGCCAAAGTGCAAGTGCTCCCTGTATAAAGTGTAATGGTAATTGGTTGTCCATGATTGGTATGTTTGCCTTACTAGTAAGCGGTACAAAAGGGGGTGGTGATGGACGGAGCGTCAGAACCAATCAAACACTCACACCCAGTCAAGAGATCTGGGTTTGATCCATCACCGTTCTTTAGCCCACTCTGCCACCCCAGTTCAGACATGGCCATATGCAAATCAGTCTGACCCTGTGCCTCATGGGAACAGTCCAGCCCGAACTGCCAAGCCATGCCTTCCCTGGACCGGAAACAAGCTTCCTAGGACCGGTTTCTGGCATTTCAGCTGTCTTCATCCAGGCTTGCTTGAATCCAGTGGCAAAGTGAGCAAGGGACTCACGTCTGAGCATACCCTGCCAACTTATGGCGAACAAAGCGGTACAAAAGGGGGTGGTGATGGACGGAGCGTCAGAACCAATCAAACACTCACACCCAGTCAAGAGATCTCGGTTTGATCCATCACCATTCTTTAGCCCACTCTGCCACCCCAGTTCAGACATGGCTATATGCAAATCAGTCTGACCCTGTGCCTCATGGGAACAGTCCAGCCCGAACTGCCAAGCCATGCCTTCCCTGGACCGGAAACAAGCTTCCTAGGACCGGTTTCTGGCATTTCAGCTGTCTTCAGCCAGGCTTGCTTGAATCCAGTGGCAAGGTGAGCACCCCCTTTTGTACCGCTTTGCCTTACTAGTAAAGCACCTAGTAAAGTGCACTATGTGTGCCAGGGCTAGTAATGCAACTGCTACTAGTGGGCCTGCAGCACTAATTGTGCCACCCACACAAATTGCCTTAAAGTGGGAACTCAGGCCTGCCAGTAAAAGCGCCTGTGCGCAGTTTGTTAAACTGCCATGTTGTTCTGACAAGTGCACTCACTTGCCAGACTTTACCCCTCCCTTTTTATGCACATCAGACACCCCTATGGTAGGTCCAAAGTACCCCCTGGACAGGGTGCAGTGCATGTGAAAGGTAGGACATGTACGAAGGTGTGTACCATGTCCTGACAGTGAAATAATCTCCATTTCGTTTTTCACTGTTGAAAGGCCATCTTTCCCATTGGACAGAATGGGGAGGCTGTCTAATATATTTTCAGCCTATCTTCCCAAAGGCTTATGATGGAGAGGTGAAGTTTAGTATGCTTGAACTTACAATGTAATAACGCATCTTTTTATGAAGGTGGTATGTGCACTGTGTGTTTAGAAGCCACTCTTTTAGAAGTGGCTGGGTTTTTGTGCTCTAACATTTCTGTGTGTTTCTGCCTGGTTGTGGATTGACTGTCTGGATTTAAAAGTGGTAGGATCTGGGGAATGTCTTGACCCAGGGGAGGAGGTGAGACAGCAAAAGGCTGACCTGCATCTGGAGTGTAGGGGGACGAGTAGCCCCTAGAGGTGAAGAGGCCTGGGTTGCTGCCATAAAACAATGGTCCCATCTCCTGCTGAGTGATTGAGAATCCAGACCCCCAATCATCAACGGAAGAAGGTGTCACTGGCAGGGAGGCACCCAGAACTGGTTTGAACAGGGGTCGGTTCACCCTGAACACAAACACTTCAGAGACATTTAGGGGTATAACTGTGAGAGCTGAAGCCCCTGAACGTTTGGAGAAATGGATTGATCAAGTTTGAACAAGACTGAATCTACTTCGTGGTCAAGAGGAACATTTGCCAAGGAAGAAACAACTGAAGAGACTGAAGGAAAGGACTGACCCTTGCTGTGTGTACTGGGGCTGGCCTGCAGTTTGCTGTTTTAACCAAGGAGAGGCTAAAGGGACTTTGCTGTGTGCTGTGTCCCCCAGCTTGAAAGGACTTTGCTGTGTCCGGAAGTAACAAGGGCCCGAGGTGAGCTGGCTCCCTGTTGCGGAAACTCGGGAACATAAAAGTTTCCAGGAGAGTCTCAGCAACGCTGTGCTTTTTGCAGCCTGTGACCCTCCTAAGAAGTGCCCTGTGATCGTGGGCACTTGGAGTCCAAGCGAGTTTCAGTGACGCTGTTTGCGTGTGCTTTGTGCAGCCTGAGACCTTCGTGAGGATTGCTTTGTTATCTTGCACCCGAAGTTCAAGTGAGTCTCAGCGACGCTGTGTGTGTGTGCTTTGTGCAGCCTGAGACCTTCGTGAGGAGTGCCTGGTGATCGTGCACCCGAAGTTCAAGTGAGTCTCAGCGATGCTGTGTGCGTGTGCCCTGTGGCAGCCTGAGATATTTGAGGCATCAGCGGCCCGGACCGGCAGCCCCGGAGGCGCTGAGCTGCCGGCCCGAGCCGGCGGTTGCCAGAGTGGGACCTCTAGCCAACCTCGTCGAGGGAGGGCCAGAGTCCCACTATCCGGAATTCACAAAGATTGCATCGGAGACCCAAGTCGTTGGAAGAGGAGAGGAGATCGAGGTCGCACCCCCGGGTAACGTGTGTCGACGCCTGGGGCAGGATGCGAGCTTGGAGGGAGATGCTCTCGGCCTCTCCCATTCCTGCAGCACGAACCTCTTCTTAGGCTCGTATCGCGGCCCGTACTTGCCAAAGGATGGGCAGTACCGGGGCCGGAGTGCGGCGCTGCACTTTTTGTTTACACCATACCCGTGTGGGGGCAACTGTTGACAGAGTCTGACTGTAACTCAGCACGAGTGGCGGAGAGACCGCCGAAGGCACCGTGATCAGTGCCGGAGTGTATCACGCATTGCATTATTTCTGCATAACGAACAACCTGATTGTCGTATTACACATTGTATTATTTCTGCATAACGAACTACCTGATTGCCGTATTACGCATTGCATTATTTCTGCATAACGAACTACCTGATTGTCGTATTACGCATTGCATTGTTTCTGCATTACGAACTACCTGATTGTCGGATTACACATTGCATTGTTTCTGCATAACGAACTACCTGATTAGTGTATTACGCCTTGCATTATTTCTGCATAACGAAGTACCTGATTGTTGCGTTACGCATTGCATTATTTTTACGCCAAGCTACAAAGGGGTTGAGTAGGGGCTATCTGAGAAGGAGTTGTTTATTTCCCTGACGTGGAAACGAGGGTCCCCATTTGGCCCAAGGTACCTACCTCAGCCAACCAGGGATCCCGGGTCTAACATTTGGTGTCAGCGGTTGGGATTTGAACGTGTATTTGCAAATTCACTCACAGTGATTGGTGTACATCACAAGTTTAGCGCAGACCACGACGCAACCACATATTGTGTTTTTGATCTTATTGGTTCTATATTTGAGCGACCTTTAAGCCACACATCATGTCTCAGAGGAGTCAAATAGCCAGTGAGGCTGCAGAATTAGAGTTCGACATTGAGGCATTGCTTACCTACAAAGTTGATCAATTGAGGCAATTCTGCAGAGCTTTGGGATGTCCCATGTAAAGTAGCTCCAAGAAGGAGGAGCTGCAATTGGCCTTGAGGGCCTGGTGGGAAGCCAAAGGGGCTCAGGAGACGGGTGATGTTGGGGTGGATGAGGATGACCCAGGAAATGGATTTGGTCCACAGGATTTGCCAGTGAAGGGACAAGCCACAGGGGCTGGTAGTAGCCATTCAGGGAGGGGTTTTTCACCAGAGGAGCTGGCGGAAAACCAAAGGGTCACAGAGCATGAGTTGGAGGTTTTAAAACTTAAAATTCAGGCAGAAGAGAAGAAGCTGCTCATTGAAAGTGAAAAGCGAGCAGAGGAGAGCAGGAACACTCTCGCCTTGGAAGAGAAAAAGATTCTCTTAGCTCATGAGTTAAGTATGAGGGAACTGGAAATGAAGGTTGAACAGGCAGAGTCCAGTTCAAATGGTGGCAGCACACAATCAGTGCCAGTGTCGAAGGTGTACATTCCCAAGGACTTAGTGCGTGATTACCAAAGGGGTGATGATATTTATGCGTGGTTCACGGCATATGAGATCGCACTGAGTATGAATGAGGTACCTGAGAAGCATTGGGGCGGGCCTATGGAAACACTTTGAGGCTTCTGGGAGGGATGTTTTACCCCTTTAGAGAGGGCGGGAACCCTAACCTACGCCAATATGAAGGAGGCTTTATGCCTCAGGTATGGGCTCACTCCTGAACAGTACAGGCAGAAATTCAGGAACTTCAAGAAGCTGGAATCCTGGACTTGGGTTGAGTGTGTGAATGCGTACACGCGTGCACTGGATGTTTCGATGAAGGGCAGCAAGGCAACTGATTTTAAGAGCGTATGCGATTTAATTAGTTGGGAGCACTTGAGTAGTCTGTGTGTTCTAGAAATGCGCCAGCATCTTTTGGACAGTAAGCTGACTGATCCTATTAAGCTTGCTGAAGAGGCGGACCGCTGGACCAGTACCCGGGTCCACAAGGGGATTGGAGGTACCACTACCAAAAGTGTACAGGGTACCCCGCCAAAAGTGGGGGAGGACAAGGGTAACCACAAGGGGTTCTCTAAAGGAACCCAAAGTAGTTCCCAGGTGAAAAGGTCCCAGTCCCCCAAGGCCAAGAGGTCCTGGCCCCATAAGGGCAAGCGGGACAACCGAGGTCCTCCTACTTGTTCCTTCTGTAAAGAAGTGGGTTATATTTCCCCTAAATGCCTCAAGAAGTCATCTGCACCCACTGGTGCTCCAACATCAGGATTAGTGAGTGTAACGTTGGGGGAGGAATTGAGTCCTTGGAATGGGGAGGAGCAAGCAGTTATGACCCTGGTCTCATTAGGAGATCGAGAGATGGTCCCGGAAATCTCTCTACCTGAGAATAATAAGAAATACAGGCAGTGGGTGACCATCAATGGAAGGAGGGTGGAGGCTCAGAGGGACACCGGAGACAGTTTGACATCTGTCAGGTGTCAGTGGGTGTCTGTAGGGCAGGTAATTTCCAATGTACTTCACCCTAAAGTTGCAGCAGACAACTCTGTATGCCTCTGCAAGGTGGCGCTGGTTCCCTTTGAGTGGGGGGTCTTAGGTTCCTTGAAGGTCATTTTAAGTCCAACCATGCCTGTAGACTGTCTGCTGGGGCATGAACTGGAGAGTTCCCCTTGGAAGGAGGTAGAGCACCAGGCGCATTTGGAGATGTTGGGTCTGCCTGAGTGGGCTTGTGTGGCCACTCGGTTTATGGCAGCCAGTAAAGGTGTTCAAGAGGACCTGGAGCCTGAAACAATGGCCCGGGTGCCTGCTGTAAAGAGAAGAGGTGGGGGCGCGGGAAACCGCCTCCACAGTTCCCACGGTCCAGGAGGAGGCACCCTTTGAGGGGGATGCCCTGGAGCGTACAGGGGAGCCAGTAGCTGAACTGGGGGACCTACCTGAGCTGACTGAATGGCAGTAGGAAGGAGGGCCCTCCAGGGAGGAATTCTGTGAGGAGCAGAAGAAGTGCCCTTCTCTTGTAGGTTTGCAGCAACAGGCAGCAAACCAGGCAGCCGGTGATCAGTCTGGATCACACTTGATTTACTGGGAGAATGATCTCCTATATAGTGAGCCTAAGGTTGCTGAGCCGGGGTCAGCCCGTGTGCTGGTGGTACCCTAGCGCTTCAGAGCCTTCCTAATAGGGTTGGCTAATGATGTACCTTTAGCAGGACATTTGGGGCAGGACAAGACCTTTGAGAGGCTTGTCACCCACTTTTACTGGCCTCAAATGCGCAAGAGTTCTGATACTCATTGCAGGACATGTCAGACTTGCCAGGCAAGTGGTAAGAATGAAAGGAAGTGCAAGGCTCCCCTCCAACCTTTCCCTGTAGTTAGCACCCCCTTTGAAAGGGTGGGCATTGACATTGTGAGGCCTCTGGATCCCAAGTCAGCCATGGGCAACAGGTTCATCTTGGTCTTGGTGGACCATGCCACCCGGTACCCGGCAGCCATTCCTCTCCAGACGGTGACAGCCCCCATGGTGGGCCGGGCACTGATGGGGATTTTCTCCCGCGTGGGGTTCCCCAGAGAGGTGGTATCCAACAGGGGTACTAATTTCATATCTAGGTATATGAAATCTCTGTTGAAGGAGTGTGGTGTAACCTACAAGTTCACCACTACTTACCACCCCCAGGGGAACGGTCTGCTTGAGAGATTTAACCGGACCCGAAAGGGCATGATTATGGGTCTTGAGGAACCCATGAGGCGTAAGTGGGACGTCCTCTTACCATGCCTGCTGTTTGCTTACAGAGATGTGCCACAGAAGTCCTTAGGGTTCAGTCCCTTTGAGCTCCTGTATGGGCACCCTGTGAGAGTACTTTTGAGTTTGGTGAAGGAGGGCTGAGAGAAGGCTCCTAGTAAACCCCCCAAGATTTATATAGCTACATGCTGGCCTTCAGGAACCAAACTAGGTGTTTCAGGCAACTCGCTCAGCTGAACCTGGAAGCCAGCCAGGAAGAAATGAAACGGTGGTTTGACCAGAAAGCCACTCTGGTCGAATTTCAACCTGGGCAAAAGGTGTGGGTGATGGCACCAGTGGAGCCTTGCGTGCTCCAGGACAAGTGGACTGGGCCTTATGAGGTGGTGGAGCGCAGGAGCAAAGTGACCTACCTGGTTGACTTGCAGTCTCCTAGGAACACTTTGAGGGTCTTCCATGTGAACCGCCTCAAACCACACTTTGAGAGGACTGAGGTGACCATGCTCTTGGCCACAGATGACGGGGCGGAAGAGGAGAGTGAACCTCTTCCTGACCTCCTGTCAGCCAAGGAGAAGGATGGATCAGTGGATGGGGTGAACTTCTTGCCTACCCTGACCCTGGAACCGCAGAGGGACTGTCGACCCTGGAACCGCAGAGGGACTGTCGCCAGGTATTGGGCCAGTTCTCCTCGCTGTTCTCCCTGACCCCAGGAGTCACCCATTGGTTCTCCCTGACCCCAGAAGTCACCCATTGGTGCATCCATGATGTAGACACTGGAGACAGTCTGCCTATAAAACAAACATTTCACAGAGTAGCTGATAAGGTCAGGGCCAGCACCAAGGAGGAGGTTTCTAAGATGCTGGTGCTAGGGGTGATTGAGCCATCCAGCAGCCCCTGGGCTAGCCCAGTGGTCCTTGTGCCATAAGCTGCTGCGCCAGGTGCCACCCCAGAACTTAGGTTCTGTGGGGATTACCGTGGGCTCAATGCGGTCACCAAGACTGACGCTCACCCCATCCCCAGAGCTGATGAGCTCGTGGATCGGCTGGGAACTGCCCGGTACCTCAGTACGTTTTACTTGACGTTGGGGTACTGGCAGATTGCCTTGACCGAGGGGGTCAAAGAGAGGTCAGCGTTCTCAATGCCAGAGGGGCACTATTAGTTCAGGGTTATGACCTTTGGGTTGAAGAATGCCCCTGGCACCTTCCAGAGGCTGGTTAACCAGGTGCTAAGTGAGCTGGAGGAATTCAGCGCCGCCTACCTGGACGACATTGCTGTGTTCAGCTTCAGTTGCGTGGAACATTTGCAACACCTCTGTGAAGTGCTGAAGGCCTTGCAGAGGGCGGGCCTAACTATCAAGGCAAGTAAGTGCCGGATAGGGCAGGGTTCTGTGGTGTACTTAAGACACCAGGTAGGGAGCGGCCAGGTGGCGCCCCCACAGGCAAAAATGTATACCATTCTGGCATGGGAGCCCCCAAGACCCAGACAGGAGTGAGGGCCTTTTTAGGACTCACTGGGTACTACAGGCGGTTTGTGAATGGGTATGGCACCATTGTGGCCCCCTTGACAGAACGGACGTCAAAGAAACAGCCCAAGAAGGTGATCTGTACTGATGCCTGCCAGACCACTTTTGATGCCCTGAAAACTGCCATGTGCACGGCGCCCGTGTTCAAGGCGCCGGATTTCTCCAAGGAATTTTTAGTGCAGACAGATGCTTCAGAGCATGGTGTGGGAGCGGTACTCTCACAATTGAATGACGAGGGCTTGGACCAACCCGTAGCTTTCATTAGCAGGAGGCTACTTCCCAGGGAACAGAGGTGGAGTGCAATTGAAAGGGAAGCTTTTGCTGTGGACTGGGCACTGAAGAAGCTAAGGCCCTACTTGTTTGGGACTCACTTCCTGGTTCAGACTGACCACAGGCCCCTCAGAAGGTTGATGCAGATGAGGTGGTCCATCTCCCTACAGGGAATGGTCTTCACGGTAGAACACCACCCGGGAACAGAACACGCCAATGCTGATGGTCTGTCCAGATTTTTTCGCCTTAGTGATGAGTACTCCCATGAGGGTGGGTAGTTCCCCCCCACTTTTCGACCTGGCATTTCTTGGCATGATTACCCCAGACTTTTTACCTCTACCTCCTCTATTTTTGATGCTGTGATGGATTTCGTTTGACTGGCTTAGATGCTTTGGACACTTTGCCACTGCTGATCAGTGTCAAAGGGCAAGTGCTCCCTGTATAAAGTGTAATGGTAATTGGTTGTCGATGATTGATATGTTTGCCTTACTAGTAAAGTCCCTAGTAATGTGCACTATGTGTGCCAGGGCTGGTAATGCAATTGCTACTAGTGTGCCTGCAGCACTAATTGTGCCACCCACACAAGTAGCCTTAAAGAGGGAACTCAGGCCTGCCATTGCAGTGCCTGCATGCAGTTTGTTAAACTGTCATGTTGTTCTAACAAGTGCACCCACTTACCAGACTTTACCCTTCCCTTTTTATGCACATCAGACACCCCTATGGTAGGTCCAAGGTAACCCCTGGGCAGGGTGCAGTGCATGTGAAAGGTAGGACATGTTCTAAGGTATGTACCATGTCCTGACAGTGAATTAATCTCAATTTAGTTTTTCACTGTTGAAAGGCCATCTTGCCCATAGGACAGAATGGGGAGGCTGTGTATTATGTTTCCAGCCTATCTTCCCAAAGGCTTAAGATGGAGAGGTGAAGTTTAGTATGCCTGAACTCACAATGTAATAACAAATCTTTTTGTGAAGGTGGTTTGTGCACTGTGTGTTTAGAAGCCACTCTTTTAGAAGTGGCTGGGTTTCTGTGCTCTAACATTTCTGTGTGTCTCTGCCTGGTTATGGATTGACTGTCTGGATTTAAAAGTGATAGGATCTGGGGAATGTCTTGACCCAGGGGAGGAGGTGAGACAGCAACAGGCTGACCTGCATCTGGAGTGTAGGGGGAGGAGTAGTCCCTAGAGGTGAAGAGGCCTGGGTTGCTGCCATAAAACAATGGTCCCATCTCCTGCTGAGTGATTGAGAATCCAGACCCCCACTAATCAAAGGAAGAATGTGTCACTGGCAGGGAGGCACCCAGAACTGGTTTGAACAGGGGCCAGTTCCCCCCTGAACACAAAGACTTCAAAGACATTTAGGGGTATAACTATGAGAGCTGAAGCCCCTGAACTTTGGAGAAATGGATTGATCCAGTTTGAACAAGACTGAAGCTACTTCGTAGTCAAGAGGAGCCTTTGCCAAGGAAGAAACAACTGAAGAGACTGAAGGAAAAGACTGACCCTTGCTGAGTGTTCTGGGGCTACAGTTTGCTGTTTTAACCAAGGAGAGGCTAAAGGGACTTTGCTCTGTGCTGTGTCCCCCTGCTTGAAAGGACTTTGCTGTGTGCTGTGTCCAGAAGTAACTTATCCCCAAGGGCCTGAGGTGAGCTGGCTCCCTGTTGCATGCGTGTGCTTTTTGCAGCCTGAGACCCTCGTAAGAAGTGCCCTGTGATTGTGGGCACCTGGAGTCCAAGCGAGTCTCAGCGACGCTGTGTGCGTGTGCTTTTTGCAGCCTGAGCCCTTCGTGAGGATTGTCCTGTTATCGTGTGCACCGGAGTCCAAGTGGGTCTCAGCAACGCTGTGTGCGTGTGCTTTGTGCAGCCTGAGACCTTCGTGAGGATTGCCTTGTTAACGTGCACACCCGGAGTCCAAGTGAGTCTCAGCGACGCTGTGTGCGGGTGCTTCGTGCAGCCTGAGACCTTCGTGAGGAGTGCCCGGTGATCGTGCACCCGAAGCTCAAGTGAGTCTCAGCAATGCTGTGTGCGTGTGCCCTGTGGCAGCCTGAGATCATTATAGCATCAGTGGCCTGGACTGGCAGCCCCAGAGGAGCTGAGCCTCCGGTCCGAGCCCGTCGTTGCCAGAGCAGGACCTCAAACCAACCTTGTCGAGGGAGGGCCCGAGTCCCACTGCCCGGAATTAACAAAGATTGCATCTGAAGCCCAAGTGGCTGGAAGAGGACAGGAGATCCAGGTCGCACCCCCCAGGTAACGTGTGTCGACGCCTGGGTCGGGGTGCGGGCTCGAAGGGAGACGCTCTCGGCCTCTCCCATTCCTGCAGCACGAGCCTCTCCTTCGGCTTGTATCGCGGCCCGTACTTGCCAAAGGAGTGGCATTACCGGGGCCGGAGTGTGGAGCTGCATTTTTTGTTTACACCATACCCGTGTGGGGGCAACTGTTGACAGAGGCTGACTGCGAATCCTCATGAGTGGCGGAGAGACCACCGAAGGCACAGTGATCGGTGCTGGAGTGTATTACGCATTGCATTATTTCTGCATAACGAACTACCTGAGTGTCGTATTACACATTGCATTATTTCTGCATAACGAACTACCTGATTGTCGTATTACGCATTGCATTGTTTCTGCACAACGAAGTACCTGATTGTCGTATTACGCATTGCATTGTTTCTGCATAACGAACTACCTGATTGTCATATTACGCATTGCATTGTTTCTGCATAACAAAGTACCTGATTGTCGTATTACGCATTGCATTGTTTCTGCATAACGAAGTACCTGATTGTCGTATTACGCTTTGCATTGTTTGTGCATAACAAACTACCTGATTGTCGTATTACGCATTGCATTGTTTCTGCATAACGAAGTACCTGATTGTCGTATTACGCATTGCATTGTTTCTGCATAACGAACTACCTGATTGTCGTATTACGCATTGCATTGTTTCTGCATAACGAAGTACCTGATTAGTGTATCACACATTGCATTATTCCTGCATAATTAACTACCTGGTTAGTGTATTATGCATTGCATTATTTACATTGCAAAGTACCTGATTCTAGCATTATGAACTGCATAGCATTGCAGTAGGACGGTAGTGGAACATTTAGAAGTGCTCATTAATATCGCCAGAACTTACAAGGGCTGGCTGGCCTAACAACCGGCCAGGAGGAATATTACAAATACGCATGTGTTGGATTTATATTGTGTGGTCTTATCGTATATCTTTTTATATAAAGTTTTACTTGTTTTTATGAAACTCGTGTGGAGTCTATTTGTGGTGTCATAATTGGTTGCTGTGAGCGTGGTTGCAAATACTTTACACATTTGCCTTGAAGATAAGCCTGGCTGCTCGTGCCAAGCTACCAAGGTGGTGAGTGGGGGCTACCTGAGAAGGTGTCCTTCCTTTCCCTGACGTGGAAACCCGGGTCCCTATATGGCCTAAGGTACCTACCTAAGCAAACCAGGGATCCTGGATCTAACACATACCTTAAAAGATACCATATAGCAATAGCCTTCCTCCAGGAGACACATGTTTGGGGAGATTGTCTCCCGACACTACGGAAACGTTGGAATGGACAGCTAAATCCAACTTCACACTCGGGTTTGCCAGAGGTACCCTGATCTGGATAGCTCCAGGAGTTATGTTCCGACACACTAGTCATCTGGTAGATCCCGACGGCCGTTGTGTGATACTTTCGGGTTTACTAGATGGCCGCGACCTTTGCTTTATCTCAGTATATGCCCCGATGAACTTGGACCATTCGCAGTTTTTCACTAACCTAATTACGGCTGCAACCCCAATTTTAAATGCTGACATTATCTTGGCGTGTGACTATAACTGCGTGTTGGATCTAGTCCTAGACCGTAAACCCCCTAAGGCAAACATGAAGCCATATATGACTGCTTGTTTGCGGGCACTGCTGCACGAATTTAATCTCAAAGATGTCTGGCATGAAAGATAGGGGCGGGCGGAATACCGCAATGCTTTTTTCCTGTTCGCTGTTTGCGTGCTCGGGGGAAATATCTTGCGAACACGCATTTTGAAAGCACTTTTGGGCAATTCCGCGTTCTCCGCGAAACGCGAAATTACCCAAATTCTGCAAATTCCGCAAGTGGAACGGAATTTACTGCCCAGGCCTGATGAAAGGCATCCAATGACTAGAGCCTTCTCCTGTTAAACACCTGCAGCTGGCACGCATAGTAGGCTTGATTACATTTTCCCAACCCCCAACATTACCACTCTAGTCACAGAAGCATCATATCTAACTTGATACCTTTCTGATCACTCCCCTCTCCTAAAGGCCATAGCGTGGGGTCGACCACGCCCTGAGGTGCCAAAGTAGCAACTTCAAGCGGAGGCATTGACGTACACCCCATTTCTAGCCACGATACATATGACACTCGACAATTACTTTAGTGAGAACTGGGGTTCCTCCACATCGAGGGCTTATGACTGGGAGATGGAGATGGTGGTCCTCCGGGCAGTATGCATCAAGACTTTTTACGGGGTCAAGAAGCAGTTAGAGCGTGACCTAGATTATGACATAACTAAACTGCTAGAAATAGAGCAGGCCCTTCCTATGCAACCTCATAGACTAGAGGAATGGCGCCAACTGAGAACCTCAACATTAGAAGACTGGCATTGATTAGAAAAATATACCCATAAGGTATAGAGACAGCGCTTGCATGCTCAGGGGGACAAAACCAGGGTTCTGTTAGCTAGACTCATATGACCGACACAATTAAGATACCCGATCCTGGCATTTCGAGACACAGGGGGCACTCTACGTACCTCTCAGGCATCCATAAACCTACTAATAAAGGAACTTCTTAAGCAGGTGTATGCGCTAAACCTGCCGATCCTTGTCAACGCAATACAAGCCTTCTTAGCTGACCTAGAATTACCAATGCTGTCAGGAACACAGGAATGCATTATAGAATGTTCTGACTGGGGAGGAGATCCTCGCTTCACAGAAAAATCAAAAGTCTGCAAAATCCCCGGGAGGGTACGGATTGCCCAACGAGTTCTACCATAAGTCTGCTGATGTACTCACAGGCAGACTGCTAGAGGGATATAATGAGGCCTTTATGGTGGGGCATCTCCCAGTCTCAATGTGCGCGGCACTTGTAGTTATGGTGCCCAACCCGGGCAAACCAGTGGATGAGGTGAGTCCTATCGATGCTTAATGTCGATACAAAAATACTCAGCAGACTGCTGGCAACCCAATTACTCCCTCACTTGCCTGCTGGTCCATGAAGAACAGTGTGGATTTATACCTAAAAGGAGTATGGCATTAAACCTCTGAAGACTCCTTCATATCCTGCAGGCTCCTGACGCCCAGACGGGTCATTGTGCACTCACCTTCCTTGATATAGAGCAGTCATTCGACTTGGTGAGGAGGAACTACTTCTGGCAGGTCATGAAAAAACTGGGGTTTGGACCCAAGTATATCAGATAGGTGCAGATACTCTATGCTGCTCTGACAGCAGCCCATGTTCAAACAGGTGACTGCATCTCAGACCCCTCTCCTTAATGTCCGGGCACTAGGCAGGGATGCCCACTGCCTCCATTGCCTTTAGCGATGGTGATGGAACCCCTTGCAGTGCTGTCTCGTAACAGGCTGGGAAACTGGGGCATTCCAATTGGAGGATCCATTCATGTGGTGTCTTTCTATGCAGACAGTGCCCCAATTTACCTGCAGGACCCAGATAAGGCAGTGCCGGTACTAGAGACAGCTTTATCCATTATTCTGGCCTTTCTGTAAATATACAGAAATCACAAATCATGCCACTTGGGACACTGGCAAATCTCTAACCCGCTCTGCTCCCACATTTCTCTATCCCCTGGTGTCAAGAGGGGGCATGTTACCTGGGCATTAGGCTGGCCCTAAATAAACAGAGGTTCCTAGATTTAAACATGGGCAGGGTCCTGGCAGGGTTGCGCGCCTCGGTCCAGTTCTGAAGGGATTTTTCGTAGACACTAATGGGTTGCGTTGCCCAGGTAAAAATGGTTATCCTCCCTCGTTGCCTGTATGTTATGCAGAACTCACTCTATGGTATCCCCAGAACTATTTCCATGATCTTGATAGCTAATAGTAGATCTATTATGGTCTAAAAAGCAAAAATGCATCAGCATATGAATGTTACAACAAACATGGGACTGAGGGGGCGTGGAACTCCCTAACCTGGAGTTTTATTATATGGCCGCAGTACTGCAAAATGTGGTCCACTGGTTTGACGAGGGAGATAACTGGGAGAAAAGGCTAATGTGAGACTTGGACGGTCAGATTAGCCTGCCTGAGCTCTTCATGTTTGGAGCACGTTTTGCAGACAAGTACCCATATTTGGTCAGACTGGCAGGCCCAGTGTGGGAAAGCGTGGTTTCATCGGTACTCCGTAGAGCCCCGTATGCAAAGACATGCCAATTTGGATACTGAAGCCTTTCAGGGGCATTGAAAATACCATGTCTATGAGAAAATGGAAAGCTGGCAGCTGTGGAGTCCTGGGAGACCTCTACCTGGGCGGACAATACATAGCTATGGAGGATGCCTTTGACTGCAATACCAAAAAATGTCAGCCATGGATCGAGAGATATGGCCAAGCTTCCCCGACGAGCCTGTCCCTTCCCAGACATTGAATAGATTACTTGAAATGACAGGGGGTACATGTGGTCTGGGGATGCAGGAATATAAGGCCACACTGGGAGGAGATACTACCCTTGAATGAGCAACTGGATGGAAATTTGAAGTTACCCCATATGAAATATTGTTGGGTCTTATACCAGCCCCAGTAAATAAAAAACTCACCGTAGATTTCTTAACCTGGGGCGGGTTCTAGCAAAAGGCCGCATAGCTATCAGATGGCTGAGCCCGCATCCGCCAAGTCACTTGGAATGGCTACGGGACTTAGTGGAGTGGGCTACGGCTGGAGACGTCAGAATGAGCCAGGTTAGATCAGACGGCAAACTCGAAGATGATCTGAAAGCATGGAGGAAGATGATGGTAGAGCTGAGTGCCCGGTAAAGCATGGTAGTGGCAGAGAATGTGCCTGAATGAACCAAGGAGGCATTTTGGCCTCCCACATTGCTCACATGAGAAGGGCTATGGGTAGACCTGCGTCGAAAATAAGTAAGCAGTAGGTGACTGTTTTGCTATAAACCCAAAGGGTAGAATGCACTATGGCCCAAGCACCCACCTTTAGACGCTCCACCACAAAGTATCCACTATTGTCTGGTTACTGGATCTTGTTTCACCTGGAAGAGAGGGGGTGGGAGGAGGAAAGGGAAATGTTTGGTTAACATATAAAAACAAGCATTAAAAATGCAATAGGTCTCGCATTTACAAGAGTTTGAGCTATTAACATTGCAAATGGCAATGCCTTTTATTTTTGTTTTTAAAAGATAAATAAACGGCATTGTTATTTACAATGCCAATAGTTTAAACTCGCGTAAATGCGAGGCCCATTGCATTGCAAATGCTTGTCTCGTGCTGGAACCGTAATCCTGCCTTCCTGTCCCTGCCTAGAGGGCAGCTAAGGAATGAGTTTCCCGGAGATAAGACCTGATTTATTATGAGGTCTTTGAGCGTGACATGAAGGCCCCTTGATGTTTACAATCCCCAGGGGTCGGGTGTTATGGCCTTCACAGATGCCTGCCAGAAGCTTTTTAAATGTTAGCTGTATCTGGGTCCGTGCGCACTCATCATAGGGCCTAAACACCACAGGAGTGTGGGATTCCACATCAGTGCTCTTCCATCACTTTCACAGCAGATTCCTCATAATCCTCTAGTGACTCTATGAACCTCCCCATGTTAGACAACAAGTCACGATATAGCTGCATGCCCATTGTGCTGTCACCAAGGCATATTTGTTCATGTGACTGTGTGAATGTGTTTTAAATCACGCAGAGTTCTAATAATTGACTGCCCATTCACACCCAACATTGTGCTCCATACCTTCACAGTAGAATGCCCCCCAGCAGGAACACGGGAAGCCCCCAAACACTGCCCTCTCACTCGGGACTTAAGTCAGAATCAAACAGCACCTTGAAGGTAAGGCCATGAGCAGACCTATGGAGTTATAACATCCAGAGATACATTTCATCAGCTCCCCAACTCAGCGGACTACTTCACGTGACATGTCTGTGTCATAAAGAATATTGACATAGATACAGAGTAGACATGGCATCCATAAGCATGTTGCTGAACCAGGGATAATAGGAATAAATGCACAAAACGCACCCTGAGATGGGGCACCAACCCCCAATGTCTAGATGTGCTTCTTAAAGAAGGAAAGGTTCGCCTTCTCCCCCACCCCAGGACTGCATTAACCTCCCAGTGTGTTCTTCCTATCACCCGCCCCCGAGGGACCTCTGCATAACCCGAAGACATTGCTCCCTGTATAGCGCCTCCTCATCCCTCCCCAGACAGTGTTTCACCCCTAGTCACCCGGGGCCTAAACGCTGCACTCCCCAGCCGTGGGTGTAGCGCCCACCAGTGCCTGGCACTGCAAACCCCCATACTCCTCCACTTCCAGATGTGGCAGGAATGCCGAGGGATTCCTCGGAAGCCCACCCCACCCCTTCCACCTGAGGCCAAAGAGAAATGAGGATAGCGGGAGGGGAGAAACCCAGATGTAATTAGCCTCCAGGTGCTGTACACCTTGTCTGATCCCATGGCACCTCCCTTCAACATGTAATGAGACCCGACGCTGCCTCTCCCCAGTGCCCCCTGCCCCCACCCCTCCCCCCGGCACGCCTTCGTCCCCCTCCAACCCCAATCAATGTGCATCAGTCTGTCCCAGGACCACCCGCTGCGCCACACCCGGACAAAGTCCGCCTCCCCGGACATCTAACAACCTGCCCAGGACCACCGGCTGCCCGTCCATACCGAAAACCGCACCCCATCCACCGGCCCAAAGTCGACAGTCCCGCCCACAAGGCCCGTCGCCCCCCCTGGGGTCCCGATCCCGCCTATTATTGCCTGCTTAATAACATTCCGATCCTCCTTCCTCAACCTCCACAGTGAGCCTGCAGCCCTCCGAGAAACAGTCCCCCCTCCCAACCGCTACTCCTGCAACCAACCCCCCCAGGCGCCATGCGACTTTCACACATCACCCACCCATCCAAACCAGCGCCGACACTCCGGCCGTCCCACATCAAATCCTCCGTACTGCCCCTTATCCTCCACAGCTAGCCACATGCCAGCAGGCCGAGCCCAACCCGGCAAAAACATCCATCCTCTCTGAATGGTGCTCAAACTGCATCCAACCCTCCTCCCAGCCGTTGAGCATTCCTGACCCGCCGAGGAACACCCACTTCCCCTTCACGCCCCATCCTGCACCCTCCCACGCAGCACTCCGACCCCCAAAACCCACAACGCCCCCCTTCTACCCTCAGCCGATCGCCCCCGAATCCTACACCCAACCATCCCACTCCGCCCACACCCCAGAACAACACCTTTGCCACTTCGTCCGATGGCACCCTGACTCCTTCGGGTAAAGTCTGCGTTATATAAAAACGCATAAAATAAACTCCTGTGTCGCCCTCCCTTCCCCTCAAACTCCACCCGCTCCCACGGTTACCCCCTCCCCGCAAATTTTACTCTGTCCTTTGATTTCTTGCACCCAACACGAAAGTCTAGGCGACCACAACGCCAGTCACCGCGGGCATTCCAACACCGCATCAACCCTAGATCGGCAACCAAGCAGCCCACACCGACCTCCACAGACCCCAGCCACCTGGTGGCTCCATCACCAACACACCCATCCCCACAAATGTGTCTTGAGGAGGAAATCCACCCTCAGGTGGGGACCTCACCAGACGAGCCACAATCGGTGAAAGGTGAGCTAGGGGAATACACCAATACTCAGAAATATTCTGCAACTATTTCCCTTAGCACTTTATTAATGCCCTATAACGTTCTTGCCGTTCATTACCATTTTAGTTGGTAATATTAACCCCGCCAGCTGCCCCACATATGTCTCCCTCCCTCTCCCCTGGGCAACGGCACCTCATCCCTCACAAGGCCCACTGCTCCCTGCCCCCCCTCACCTCACACTCTGTAGCAGCAGCACATGTGGTAAACTTTACGATTCACAACCTGGAATGTAGAATGCACAGCATGGCTCGAGCGCATATAAACACAAGCGCTCGCCATGACGTTTTCGTTTGGCTTTTTCTGCCGTGGCCTCGCCTGCTAAAAGGTTTCTTGTCTTTATGGGGCCATGTGTTTGGCCCCATAAAGATAAGAAACCTTTTGCGACCAACGCAAAGCAGGCAAGGCCGTCCAAATGGGACGGCTCGAAAAGCCAAGCGAAAACGTCACCGGCACCTCTTTCCCAATGGCTGGCCGCCGTTTACCATAAACGGTGATGCCGGCCAATGGGAAAGAGGGGCGGGGCTTAATGCCCCTTACTGAAAATACCCTGTCAACGCTAAATCTCGCCAGCGAGACTGTGCATGCGCGCAGCCTTGCGCTAGCGAGACCTAACTAGTATCAGCATGATGAATTAGAATGCATATACATGTGACTCCTGGTACTGCAATAACAATATAAGTATTTTTTTTAAAAGAGTGCGCCTGCCTGTATCACTGTGTGGATCAGTGTGTGCCTGGGTGTGTCAGTGTACGCATTAGTGTATGTGTGGCCAGGTCACTATATGCAGCAGAGTGTACCTGGGTCTGTTAATGTATGCATGAGTGTGTGTCTGGGTTTGTCAGTGTATGCATCAGTGTGTCTGGGTCTGTCAGTGTATGCATACGTTGTGCTTGGGTGTATTAGTGTATGTATGAGTGTGTCGCTGGGTGTGTCAGTGTATGCATCAGTGTGTGCCCGGATGTGTTAGTTGATGCATGAGTGCAAGCTTCACTGTGTTAGTGTATGCATCAGTGTCTTCCTGGGTGTTCTACTGCATGCTACTGTCTACATTAGTGTGTGTCATGGCATGTCAGTGCATGCATCAGTGTATGTTTACCTACGGCCTACCTTAGGGATGACTTATATGTAGAAAAAAGGGATTGTAAGGCTTAGCAAGGGATTTTAAATACCTGCTCAGCCTGGCATTAGCAGGCCTAAGATGTTTAAAGAGCTACTTGTCTGGATAGGTGACTTAGAGTGTCACTTCTTGAGTACATACTTAAATAACTGTATCAGTCCCTCTCTGCATGTGTCACTGGAAGTATAAGTAACTATCTCTGAATGAATGAATGAATGAATGAGAGAGTTTATAAAGCGCACAACTACTCCAAGAGAAGTGTCCCGGCGCTTCAGCATCACATGACTGCTGACAAAAGATGGTTTAGCTTCCAAAGAGCCAGGTTTTCAGCAGTTTCCTGAAACTCGACAGATCCTGAGAAAGTCTGAGGGGTAACGGAAGTTTATTCCATGCCTGTGCCCCCAGACAGCTGAAGGATTTACCCCGCTAAGTGAAAGACGCACCTTAGGGACGCATACATATGCCCCCAAGCTTGATCTGAGTGCCTTTTTTGGGGTGTAACAGCCAACACGTCTTCTGAGGTAACTCGGTCCCTTACCGTGAAGAGCCTTAAAGAACATTACCAACACCTTAAACTGTATCCGTTCCCTAGCTGGTTGTCTTAATCTGTTTAGATCTCTATACGTATATGTAAGTGGCTGTATATGTTACTTACTGGGTCTGTTACAGAGTATTGGGGTTTATGATTGTGAGTGCAACTGACTCTGTTACAACTGGATACATAGGTATTGTGTGACTGAATGTGTCATTATCTCCATCTGTGTCTCACTGGGTGGGTGAGTGCCTCTATGCTTTTGTAAATACATATGTGAGTTGCAGCATAGGTGTGAGACTGGATGTTCAATTAGGCATATGGGTATGTGAGTGCATGTGACTCACTTACACCTCAAAGTACAAGTCTTACATTTTTAAGCACATAGCATCCTGTGTTATTGCAATGTACACCCTACTTTAGGGGTGACTTATATGTAGTAAAAGAGATGTTTAAAGCTTATGAAGGAGTTGTAAAGACCAACTCAACCTAGCTGTAACACTGAAGACACAGACTCTACAGAAGTAGGTCTAACCTACTTGTTTGCATGGGTGAATAAGAGTATCAGTACTTCAGTACATATCTAAATGAGTGTATCAGTCCCTCTCTGGGTGTATCAATGGATGTGTATATTAGTATGTTGCTGTATGACTAACTATCTAAGTATCACTATGAGTCTCTATATGCCTATGTAACTGGCTGTATGAATTGCTTACTGGCTGTATTACTGATGTTCTGTATATAACTGTGTGTACAACTGGCTCTGTTACTGCTCGATACTTAATTGGACATGTCACTGAGTATCTACATGCCTCTGTCGCTCTCTGGCTGGCTAGGTGAGTGACTCTGCTTTTGTAAATATGTACGAAAGTTGCAGTACAGGTGAGACACTGGATATTTAATTGTGCCTAGGGATCTTAAGCTACACACATGACTAACACTTTAAAGTGCATGTCTTACCTTCTATACACATAGCACCCTGACCTGTGGCTTACCTACACCCTACCTAAGGGGTAACAAGTGCATAGTAAATGTAATTTTAAAACTTAGCAAGCAGTTTTTAATTGTGATTCAACTATGCAGATAAACTGCACATGCACATGCTACAATTCCAGGACAAAGCATGATCAAAGGACTACTCACACTCCTACTTTCAAACCCAGAGACACTCACAGACCCACTCACACACCCACACACCCACTCACACACCCATTCATAAACCTATTAAAAACAATCACACACCCACTCACAAATCCCCACATACACTCTCAATAATTTTGCATATATCATACACACTTTCATCAACCTCAAAGAACAAGTCTTTTGAATAACATTTCTTTCCAAAACTACACTCTAACTCACATACCTGTTTATTGAGTTGGTTGGTCAGTAATTCTTATTGACTTTGTCATTTTCATTGTTCTATTACAGAAAATGTGACAACTAAGCATAAGAATGGTATACCACTCTCGTACAAAGCAACCATTAATGGCAACCTTTTCAACCTTGCTCTCAGTGATACTATTAAAGTTAGCAAATCAAAACGTCTACTTCATATTTTACATTTCTTATTTTACTTCTCAGTGGGCAGTATTCCCTTACCCTTTCTTGCACTTCAGTAAAGAATCCCAATCTAGTAGTGTTTTTGGGCATATTCACAAATTTGTTGCAACCCTCAGTGTGGACCCATGTGTAACTTCATGACGAATTTGGGAATAACCATGGGAGTCCTAAAAAATATTTAGCTTTGTACTCTAAATACTTTACAACTACACTACACGTGAAACTTCTGACTAGGAAAATAAACCCTCCTTTATAAAGCAGTCTCAACTACTCTAACTTTAACTAATACACTACAGTCTGTTTAATACCCTTCCCCCCACAGTCTGTTAGCTGAGCTTCCATAGCAACTCCCTTTGGAATACTCTCTTGAACCAGTAGGTCAAAAGTTCACAACACAGTCTATAAAACAGTATACTAGTTTCAAAATGACCTCCAACAGGTGTGATTATTCAGAATTAAAAGCATATCCAAGTTTGCATTACATTTGTTTTATTTTTCCAGAGCCAATCTCAGATTACTTACCAACCCTTTGAAGACACTACCAAATGTTATCAACCTGCATATTTACACCATCCAATTACATATGTATTTTTAAAACCAGGTTCATTCCTCTATTTTAACTGCCTTTCATTTTGAAAACTATCTAATTCAGCTCCATCCTTCCCCTGTGTACTACTCTTCCTTTCCTTCAAAATGGTTTGAGTGTGGATTGTGGGTCACAGCTTTGTGTTTTAGGCTAGAGAGTGTACTAGAAATAGTGGCATTGACAGGGACTTGGGTTTGCCTAATGTGAACATTACTTGAATTGTCTAGAGAGAATTAAAGTGCCATCAATTGCAGCCTTTGGTTGAAAGAATTGTGGATTGCCAACATCCTGACCTCATGACAGTGCACTTTGGTGGCAATGACCTAGGCACACTTACTGGGGTAGTACTGGAAATCCTAATGAAGGATACTTTTGCTCAAATAATGTTAATTGTCCCTCAGCCTATCTTGGTATATTCTTTAACATATGCCAAAGGCTGAAATGGAAGTGATCAAGTGAATTCTGTACACATAGAGACAAAGCTAGGAAACATGTCAATAAAACTGTTTTTGCATTTCTCAGAGATCATAACATGCACTAGCACATGAATACGCAAAACAAAAGCAAGCACTCAATAAACATCAGCACTTTTTTAAATTCACAACTGTATAGGTTACTCTGTGCATCTGCCTGAGTGCATGTGTGACTGAATAGGTCTGTAAGTAGGTGCATGAGTATGTGAGCGGGAGCATGTGTGTCTAAGTGGGTCTGCGAGTGGGTACATAACTGTCTCTGAATCTATGAGTGGGTGCCGGAGTCTCTGAGTGGGTCTGTGAGTGACTGCATAAGTGTCTGAGTTGGTCTGTGAGTGTGTGTATAAGTGTCTGACTGGATCTGTGACTTAGTGTATGAGTGTCTGAGTGGTTCTGTGAGTAGGTGTGTGAGTGTCTGAGTAAGTCTGTGAGGGGGTGCATAAGTGTGGGACTGGGTCAGTGAGTGGGTACGTGAATGTCTGAGTGGGTCTGTGAGTGGGCGATGAGTGTCTTAGTGGCTCTGAGAGGATGCATGAGTATCTGAGTTTATCTGTAACTGAATGCATAACTCTTTGAGTGGGTCTGTGAGTGGGTGCATGAGTATCTGAGTAGGGCTGTGATTGGGCGCATGAGTCTCTGAGTAGATCTGTGAGTATCTGTATAAGTGTCTGACTAGGTCTGTTAGTGAATCACTAAGTGAGTGTGTGGGTGCATGAGTGTCTCAGTGGGTCTGTGACTGGGTGTATGAGTCACTGAATCAGTCTGTAAGTGGGTGTGTAATTTTCTGAGTAGGTGTGTGAGTGGGTGTATAAGTCTCTAAGTGGGTCTGTGAAGTGGGTGCATGAGTCTCTGAGTGCATCTGTGAGTGAAAGCATTAGTGTCTGACTCAGTCTGTGAATGTATTTTTTTTATTTCAGCGATATTCACAAATTCCTTGCAATGTTACATGGGGGTCACGCTGAGCATTGTGAAGCGTTTGCGAATATCGCACATAGGGAAAAAAATGTTTTAAGTGAAGATATATATTTATATATATATTATCTACTGGCGGTCGCCAGTAGATAGTTATAGTTAGGACCGTGTTTCCATAGGTAATCCGCAACATTCTATTTGGAATAACTTTGGTGCCGATTGACGAATCCTCGCGAAATTTTCAAAACAGGTGGGGCGCTCTGCTCCGCTCCTTCCCTGAAAGTCTCGGGGGGATTCGTCAAGCGGGGGCTGAGAAAAAGGGAATGTCCCAAAACGCATTTTCCCCATGCATTTTTCCATAGGACCTTTAGTCCAAGCTACAGCCCGAGCGGCTGAACAGAATTACTTGAAATTTGGCAGAGAGGTAGTCCTCAGGTCAGGGATGTGCCTTTTGCAGGTCTGGTGTAAATCTGTTCAGTATTTCCTGAGAAAATAGCATTTAAATCAATATATATATCTATAAGCGCGCACCGTGCGCGTACGGTAAAACTTACCGTACGTGCACGCTGCCGTGCGCGAGCGCGATTCTGATTGGTTGTTAGATCTTAGTAAACATTCGAATCGGTCGAAACCAGGAAGTGTCGGCCGCCATTTTGTCTCTCGCAGTCTGAGGGGGTGAAAAACAAAGGTGGAGAACGTGAAAAGGGGGCATGGTGGACAGTTCCTGACCCCCTAGCCTTTGGCAGGGGGTCCCAGAAGGACCCCCAAGGGCCAAAATTTCCTTTAATTTTTTTGCGAAAAATCGCAGAGTACGCGTAGCGTGCGCGTACGTCAGAAACGGAAAAATTCCGCGAACTGCGTAACGTGCGCGTAACAGCGCGCGCACGGTGAAAAACCTTAAAAAAAACAAAAAAAAAAACATAGCATTTAAAAAACCGTACAAATTCACTGAAAAAAACATAGGTTTCACACACGTTATAGTTAGGAATTAGCATTTAAAAAACCTTGCAAATTCACTTAAAAAACCATAGGTTTCACACATGTTATAGTTAGCTGGACATTTCACTCGTGAAAAACCATTGAAATTCCCCCGTTATAGTTAGTGCAGGCAACTATAACTCACGCGACCACAATCCTCTGCTGATGATGACGTCAGATATTACATCACTGATGACATATGTGTCTTTCAGAAAAATAAATATTTGTAATATATGTATAGCTAAAGATTAATGGAAGAAGACATGGGTAAATAAGTGTCTAAATACAGTGATGTAATATCTGACGTCATCAGCAGAGGATTGTGGTCGCGTGAGTTATAGTTGCCTGCACTAACTATAACGGGGGAATTTCAATGGTTTTTCACGAGTGAAATGTCCAGCTAACTATAACATGTGTGAAACCTATGGTTTTTTAAGTGAATATATATATATACATATTTATATATATTCATATTCAAATTAGCCCCTACTCCACATGGAAAAGAGCACACACACAAGGGCTACTGGGTTAAGTTTTTTTTTTGCATAGAGCCTCTTCCGACCCAGCAAACAAGAGAGACGCGTTTCGGCTGACACAGCAGCCTTCCTCTCTTATATATATATCTGTATATATCTTCACTTAAAAAAATGTTTGATGACATTTGACGAATCTCCATGACACGAGTTTTCTCATAAAAAGGTTTGGGGGGATCCATCAACCAGGCATTGTGTTGTAGAAAGATAAAAGAATACCTTGACCCCCATAGGTCTTGTGGGATGGTCCCTGAGGGACCCCTGGGGATATTTTTATTATTATTGTACTGTGGTACTACCACAGTAATGTGGGTAAAAATAGACCCATCGGGTGGGGGCCTGTGTGTGGTTGTGTATTTTATAAAATATTTAAATATTTGAGGAGAGGTAATGCATGGGGTCCCCCTTCCCCCCCCCGAAATGTAACTTGCTCACGGGGATCCCTACCTATGTGAGGGCTGCTGTATTTTTTAAGGAGACCTAGGACTCTGAAGCACACAGAATCAATAGGCACCGCACCTCCCACACTTTGCGGTGTGCCCTCCTACTCCCCGTGACCAGGGTACACACCCCAGATTCACTCCCTGCCCGTATGGAGCAAGCAGGAATCTGCCGGATCCGTGCTAGCAGGCGGGTACTGGCACGGTAGCGCAGTAGTAGGTTTCCTTGACTGCTATTAAAAAAGCAGTTTTTGGGTCTTCAGATTGGGAATGCAGGGACCTCATGTGGTTTGTCTTATGGCTGCACTAGTTGGCTTAAGGAGTGTAAAAGAAATACTCTGACACTTGTTAAATATTGATTTGAATACTAATGCCTTATTGTCCAAAGTGATGTGATGAATGATGTCATATAAAATGTCATGAGTGATGTAATATGTGAGGTCATAAGCTGGGAAAAGGTGAATTGTGGTGCTTTTTATAGTTAAAATTGTTATGTTCTAATTTACATTTTCACCTAACGTCATTTGAACTTTTGTATTTTTTTCAATGAACTTCTGTTTTTTTTTAGTTTAAAGTAAGATATTACCACACCGAACTAAGATGTCACTTTAACCTTTGCTTTGTCAGTACATTTCTAGGGCTTTTTTAATGTGATTAATGTTTTATTGCCATACCTAAGTACCCCTTTTATACTGTGATGTCTAGGCCCTGTGCCCAACACCCCAAGTGTACCGTTTGCAGAGTAGGGTTGGTCGGAGAACCTGGCCATCACAATATTTAATATAATTTCTGATTTCTGTTTAGAATCAATATTGTTTTAAATGATATGATATCTAATGGACCCTTTCCAGTTTTGAATAGCAGCCAATACTTGAAGTACCTGTCAGGTTGTCTGAGGCAAATGTCCAGTCTCAAACACCTCTGCATAGAGTGCCTCTAGTCTTAGAACTATATTAGGCGTCCATCCGTTCCAGTTATCATCTTTGAAATAGCTTCCCGAATCTCCTCTATAGAGATCAGCTTTTTCAGCTCCTCCCTTGTCTCAGGCATTGTTATTGTGAGTTTCATTCCATCTAAATGAAAACCTGTTTCCTCCAATGTATTTCTGTCCACTGGTCAAACAGCTTCCTATATATATTAATAGAAAGCCTTAGTAATTCCTTCTTCTGTGAGTTCTATATTACTTTGTCCAATAGCAGCACCCCCCTATACTTATTCTACGTCAAGTAAGCTAACAGTTTGCCAGGTGTACTTTCCCCTCCATGAAATCTGGCTCTATATGCTATATGATCCATACATCATTGACTTTCAACCAGGCCGTATATTTTTCTATGGCTGTTTTAAGGGCCTCCTTTTTGGCATTATCTCACTCCACCTTCCTTTCTACATTCCTTAGCTGTGCCTCCAATTTGCTTGGCTCTTCCTCCAGCATTTTATTAACCTTACCAAACTTCTGTTACAGTGCCCTGTTATCATGACTTTGAATGCCTCCGATGCCATTAGGTGGGATGTGAGTATCTCCATGTTTGCCTCGAAATATTGACCTACTGCTTCACTCACGGACGTTTGATGGGCCTGATCCTCCAATGGTTCATACTGAAGTTGCCATATGAGAATTGGGGTTCACCTTTTCCTTCACCTAACACATGTCAAGAATGAGTTATGGCCAAAGAGCAGCCTGCTTAGACATTCTGCCTCTTGTGCCTGTGTCTGCACAGTAGATTAGTACATACTACTGAATCTACTGAATCTAAAATGACATGTACGTTATAAACTGTGGAGTAGAATGAGTATTCCCTCTCACGTAGGTGTTTATCTTGTCAGTAATTCACTAATCCCCAATTTTCTAACTACTCCCTGAATGTCTTTGCAGGTGTCAGTGGATATTGTAAGCGGTTTCATCCAGCATCTAACATGCTATTTAAATCACCTGTCAAGAACAGGAAATGGACCTACTTTGCCAATGGTTAGGGCAGAGAGCTTCATATGTTGGTTGCTCATAGGAGAAGGAAATATATACTTTCCAGCACAAAAAAGAGCATAATCAAATTTCCCTTCCACAAACATGTCTACCTCCCTGGTCTAGTAGTATGCTATGCATTACAAACCGCGCCACAGGTCTCACTCATACAGCCACCCCCTAGCATATGAAGAATTTTCAGTATGAAGAAATTGCCCTTTCCATCCATGCTGCAAGTGTGTTTCTTTCATGGCCTTCAGATGGGTCTCCTGTAGTATGCCCACTTAGACTACCAAGCACTTTAAGTACGTAGGCAATTTATGTCTCTCAGTCGTTGTACTCATGTCTCTCATATTACATGTGATGAACCTATACTTATCACTTGATGTCATCAATACCTGTCAGCCCCAGTGAAGCTCCTGAGTATGAGATCTCCTCTGCTCCCGGTTGTATGCCCCACAGTACTCCAACTACATGCGTCATCTCTTCCGCCTCGCCTCCCATACCCCTCGCCCATACAGTGGATTCAAAAATCCACATTCCTTGCTTCTTCACTACACCTCTCCCTAGGACAGAGGTAGTAACTTTTTACACCCAACTTTAAATTGGAACATAAAAGCTTGTTTCGCCTTGGCATGTATGAAAGTCATTCAGAATTTGGAGAGCTTCCCTATGAAAGTCATACTTAGTTTACCCAACAACTCCCACTCCTCTGTTTCTGAACTATGTCTGTTCTTATTCGGCTAGTTACAGACAGCCAATCAGATTGTTTTGTATTTAGTTTTGCCAGCCAAAATTAATAACGGGAGGAAAAAGTTTCCAGGTTTTAGAAATCCACAAAATATTAGTCCTGATAGCTCTAAAATGTAACCTAGTTATGCCCAAACCTGATCTCCTTTTTAATTGGTAGTTTCTTGAAAAACGTATTTAACACAAATACACTACTTTGAGCAAAGTTCTACCTTCATGCCAAATTTGGTCATTTCATTCAGCTGTTTTTCTGGGTCGCAGGGCAACGAATCCTATGAGAATTAATATTGAAATGGCACTTAGGGGAGGCTACCTTTTTCTTGGCCACCACTTGACAGATCTCCACAAAACCTGTACTGAAAAAAACCTAAATGGAGGCACCTTTTTTGGGAACATTTGTGCAGATTTATTGAATGGTGCCGAAGTTATCAATGAAAAAATGCCTTTTTGGTGAACACTGTTCCTCCATAACACAAAGGCACTATTGCCACCTCTTAAAACGCACAAATATAAATAAATGTATAACAACAAATTATACTTAAATGACGTTTCTCTGGTAAGTGAAATCTTCATATTGGATTACCTGTTTCAATGTCAATCCCTTACATGTTTATCTTGTATTGCTGTTAGACATCTAACTAGGCACTGTTTTAGCGTTTTGCCAATTGCACACACAGATATCTGAGCCAATGTGATTGGTTGGTTGCATTGAAGTACAAGGTCTGTCGGATGCTGTGACCAAAAATGGCTTTTCGAAAGAGTCAAAAGGAAAAAACTGTTACAGTATGTTTATAATTGTTCAACAGGAGACATATATTCGGGGCAACCCAGAACCAGGAAAAAATATAACCTAGTAGTTAAGTCAGAGGGCCTCTTTGTCACAAGCATTCATTCTTCAGGGTTCTTTGCTTGAGGTCCTAGTGCCCTTGCCTATCATCACCACCTCCTCACTATTTCTAGAACTTATTACCTCTAACCCATGAATGTGTACACATGCAGTTTCTTTCTATGGACTCCTTCTAATCCCACTTACCAAACCAGCCTATTATCCCATCGTCTCCTCTCCAGACAGCACCTTGATGTGCATATTCCTGACAGTACACAGCAATGCCTCCCATGCACAAAAGTAAACAGAACACAATGAACACAATTACACTTGATCTAAATTTGGTTCAATGCTGTACAGCCCGTATCCCCAGGTCCAGCGCTGGGTTGCTCTCCAGTGCCCTGGAGATATCTCTCCCTTAGCTCTAGTGCATGGTGTCATTGTGTGGAGTCTGCTTCAGTGCCTCCCTGTTCGCTTAACAAACATGGTTCCTGGCATACAATGCACAGGATGTAAAAGGAAAGCACAACAGTTGAGATAACCTATTAAGTCTAAAATGTGTTTAATGATAAATAGCCTACCAGCTAGCAAACATAATTCAAGGTAATTGCAGTTCAATGGACTAGAACATCTGACCTCAATCAGTTGGAGCTTGCAGTGATAAAATCCATACATTAGGTCACAATATTTAAAAATCGTTTCTCAATATATGTGAATGAAAGCGGGATAATAATTTTGAATTATACCAACTGATATTAAGTAATGAGCAGGTGCCATGATCTTCTCATGTGCAGGAATGTGATACGGCCTTGATGAACTGATAGAGAAGGCACAAACAGGAGGTGACGCCACTATTTTTAGGTCTCGCCTACGCAGCGCGCATGCGCTGTATAGGAAAGAGACTTTTAGTAATCAGCACAGCTTTCCCGGCAAAAACGTGCACCCGTTGCATTGCTTCCAATGGCAACGCGTGCACGTCTGGTGATTCACTTGCGGGAGCAAGCAGCTGGCACCATATGTTATCAAGTATCGCACCTTGCTGCTTGCTCCCGCAAGGGAATCGCGCAGGCCCCCTCCTCTCTCCCCTCCCCCTGCTGCCGCGTGAGCGCTTGTGCTTGTTTACTCATGCCTTTGACCTGCCCCCACTCACCCCGCCCTCTTCCACCCTCCCTTGATCAAAGCACTCACAGTTCCCACGCTTTATTTATGCATTTCACCCTTGCTTATAACTTCGTGTCCCCTGCCCTTTCGATGAGTTGAAGTATTCGGTTTGATGGATTCCGGTTTACAGTATTCGTCTTTATGGTAGATGATCGTCTCAATGTGCAGTTCTTTTTAAAAAGAAAATAAAATGTTTTCAAAACAGAAACTATATGTTCTCTAAACAACAGTAGCTCATATTGTCACGTAACCCAGAAAACTACAGAGCAGTGTGGCGTTGGTAAGAAAGTGACTGCTGCGGGGAGAACTAAAAGTGAAACAAACTTGTAAGAAACGGAAGTGCACAGAGCTTCACTGGCAAAACTTGCTCAGGGAGCCACCTCGCCTGTAAAACAGGGGTTGGGCAGAGAGTCGACAAATGGGCCAGTCAGTCAGTGGCACCTCCCTGCTCAACAGACTTATAGACATAGGACGACCATTGATGAAAGCATAAGAGCGCCATAGTAGAAAGAATTACCTTGCCGAGAGCAGAGCCTTCACGTGAGCAGAACTAGGCAGCGGGCTGCAGGACTGAGTAAGGTTGAAAAAGGGTCCAGGCTTGGAACTAGAGGACAGGAGGGCTCATCTCCTCCCTGCCTTCCCGGGTGCCTGAAACCACATACGTCTCTGCTCAAACCATGCCCCGGGAAGGAAATGTGTTTAAGTTTACGTTGCCGGTTCTGCCCTACCCCTCCCAGTCTTTCATGAGAGGCGGCATTACACACAACTTAATTGTGCTCTGGCGGCTAGACAACCGACTTTGGTGCCGGAAACTAAGGTTCGAGCCTCGGGGTCGCGTCCACATCCTGCGAATCTGGGCACATCACTTAATCTCCCCATGCCTGAATGTGTCCTTGTGTAATGTAACCGGTGTTCATGTAAAGCGTTCTAATACCTTTGGGTCGCGTTTGCGCGATATAAGTCTGCATTAAACAAATTGTGAGGCTCTCCACTCAGTTGTATGACAGTTCATACTTTACTTTGCTTCTTCCTGAGATTTCTCTGTAGATACTCTGCACTTATAGTTTGATTATATATATCTATATGTATTACCTACTGGCAGTAGGTAGTTATAGTTAGGACCTATTTTCCTTAGGAAATCCGCAACATTCTATTCCCAATAACTTTGGCGCCGATTGACGAATCTTCGCGAAATTTTCAAAACTTTTGGCCAGCTCCGGTCCGCTCCTATCCTGAAAGTCTAGGGATGATTCGTGTAGTGGGGGCCGAGAAAAAAGTGTAGGGGGGCCAAATCCCGGGGGCAAAATTATTACATTAAAAGGGGGCCCAGAGGGGCCCCCCAGCCCTGGGGACCGCCACCCCCCGGGGCTACAAAATAATTTGGGAGGGGCTCGAAAGCCCCTCCCAGTATAATTTGTGTGGGGGGGCTCAACACCCCCCCAAGCCCCAGGGACCACCACCCCCCGGGGCTTTATGTATTGAGGAAGGGGGGCTGCGTGGCCCCCCTCCTGGAGCCCTCGAGGGCCCTGGGGACCACCAACCCCCAGGGCCGGCTCCTGCAGTGTCCTGGGGTGCCCACCCCCAGGACACTGTTGTTTGCTATGAGAGGGCGGGATTCTCCCACCCTCCCATAGCAAACTTGGTTTGGATTTTGAAAGAGAGAGCAGGGAAACCTGCTCTCTCTTTCAAAATCCAAACCATATTGCTTTTCCACACGGGGAGCTGCATGTCCCCATGTGGAAAAGCAATGCCGGCTCCCGAAGAACGCGGGGAGCCGGCTAAAACGTTGGGGGCGTTGGGGCTCCCCCCATGGTCTCCAACGTTTTTTATAAGCCCCGGGGGATGGGGTCGCCGGGGATAATACAAATTAGTGATAGGGGCTATTTTTTTTTTATGGTAAAATTAGGAGTCACGCATCCAGCGCAATTCTCAGTGCGGCCCCCTGGTGTGCACGCGTTGGATGCACGACTACTAACCTGTAGGGTGCGCGACTCCAGCACATTTGGTGGACGACTTGTACACGTCAGATGCACGATTCTAACACGTTGGGTGCGCGACTCCAAAAAAAAGGAAAAAACAATAAAAAAAATAATATAAGTATATTTAAAAGAATATCAAATAATAAAAATATATATATATTTATTTAAAAAAATATTTGAAAAAAATATGTGGTGTAATTAAAAAAAAAAGAAATAAGTAGATTAAAAAAATTTAGTTAAAGAATAAAAAAAATTATAACAAGAAATACAATTTTAAAATATCATTTAAAAAACCTTTGAAATTCACTGAAAACAAAAAAAGGTTCAGACATGTTATACTTTAGAATTAGCATTTAAAAAACCTTTGAAATCCACTGAAAAACCATAGGTTTCAGTTACGTTAAAGTTAGAAATTAGCATTTAAAAAACCTTTGAAATTCACTGAAAAAACCATAGGTTTCAGACATGTTATAGTTAGAAATTAGCATTTGTAAAACCTTAGAAAATCACTAAAAAAAACATAGGTTTCAAACATGTTATAGTTAGGAATTAGCATTTAAAAAACCTTAGAAATTCACTGAAAAAACCATAGCTTTCAGGGGTGTTATAGTTAGCTGAACATTTCACTTGTACAAAACCATTGAAATTCCTCCGTTATAGTTAGTTCTACTAACTATAACTCGCGCGCCGGCAATCCACTGCTTATGATGTCACATATTAAATCATTCATGACATGGTCAGTGACATCACTGATGACATCTCAAATTACATCACTGATGACATCACTGATGACATCATCTAGTAGATGTAATATGTGACGTCATCAGCAGTGAATTGCGGGTGCGCGAGTTATAGTTAGTGGAACTAACTATAACGGAGGAATTTCAATGGTTTTGTACAAGTGAAATGTCCAGCTAACTATAACACCCCTGAAACCTATGGTTTTTTAAGTGAATTTCTTAGGTTTTTTAAATGCTAATTCCTAACTATAACATGTCTGAAACCTATGGTTTTTTCAGTGAATATATATATATATATATATATATATATATATATATATATATATATATATATATATATATATATATATATATATATATATTCAGTGAAAAAACCATAGGTTTCACACACGTTATAGTTAGCTGGACATTTCACTCGTAAAAAACCAATGAAATTTCCCCGTTATAGTTAGTTAAGCTAACTATAACTCGCGCGCCCGCAATGCACTGCTGATGACGTCACATATTACATCACTCATGACATGGTCAGTGACATCACTCATGACATCACTGATGACATCTCAAATGACATCACTGATGACATCATCCTTGTGACAGAGTGGTAGACCTCCTCTCACCCTAATATAACCTTTGATACAAACATTCAAAAATAGAGACTGAAATTTTCAAAAAAATGGACATACCAATACCAATTACAACAACCTCTTCAATAATTCTAAGATCCACATACACATCCACTCATTCACCAACAGTCCTGTACAGTGACTCATACGTGTACTCACACATCATATGTACTCATACACCTATACATCCTGTAACACAATGCCTCTCATCCATAGAGTTACTCACACACATAGTCACTCATGCTAATAAAGAATCAAACATACATTAATTTGTATATACAGTTATACACACACCACCACACTTACTTATACGGAAACTTACACATACTTACTCTTTTAAATAATCACTTATAGAAACACATACTTATTCATACAGGAACTCTTTCAATCTCTCACTCTCACATATACTCACTTATATACACCAATAGTCATATATACTAGTTTAAAACATATGTAGTTACTCATAAAGACACTATTGAGACAGCCATTCACTCACTAACACACCCATACACACACTCATCCACCCATACAGTCCTGCACACATGCTGTCTTCAACACATACAAACAGTGAGTCACTCATTCATGCATCTATGCACTATGTAATACCCCCCACCGAACCATGCAGACACTCAGACACTCATACTGAGACTCAAAAAACCAACTAATAACCTATATAAACACCCATGTAGCTACTCACCAACCCATGCAGACACTTATACACAAAGTGAGAAACTGATACAGGTATTTACACATTTAAACATTACTCACTTAGCCATGTATTCAATAAGATACACTTAATCAGTCAGTAATACAATCAATTTTTCAAAAACAAATCATCCATTTAGACATTTATATACTTATTTATTCTTCCATCGACCTTGAGATATACATATATAAAACATATTTAATTTTCAGAAAAACACACATTCACTGGATGATGTCATCAGTGATGTCATTTAAGATGTCATCAGTGATGTCATGAGTGATGTCACTGACCATGTCATGAGTGATGTAATATGTGACGTCATCAGCAGTGCATTGCGGGCGCGCGAGTCATAGTTAGCTTAACTAACTATAACGGGGAAATTTCATTGGTTTTTTACGAGTGAAATGTGCAGCTAACTATAACGTGTGTGAAACCTATGGTTTTTTACACTGAAATTGCAAGGTTTTTTAAATGCTAATTCTTATATTTACTTTTTTTTTTTTTTTTTTGCAATGTTTTTTACATATTTTTATTTTAAATTTATATCCTCTTTAAAGACTATGGTTAAATTTTAAAAATTCTACAATATATTTTTTATTTTTACCTTTTTTTTAAACTAAACAGGTAAGATTTAGTAGTATAACATAGTGAATCTTTGTTTCCCTTTTTTTTTTTTTTTTAGTATTTTTTTAACGTGCGCGTACGGTAAGCGCACGTCTTGCTTTTAGTACGTTAGATTTCTACGCTGTTTGCGTTGAGTTACGCAATTTGCGTAGACGTGCGTCACGCGCACGCGGCGCGTAACGGGTACGCTGCACGCGCATGTTACGCGGAAGTGAAGGGGCGTGCCTGTTTTGCGCATGCGCGCGTGCGCGTGTCTTTTTTACGCGCATGCGTACTTTTACCGTAAGCGCTCCGTAAGCGCACCGTAAGCGTAACGTACGGGCACGTTGGGTCATGTGATCAAGAAACAACACTTTTGATTGGTTTTTACTACTTTCAGTTCTAGAACTCTCCTACACCACACCCATTCCCCTCATTTCTGCTTGTGATCCCTTAGGAGAAGGAGCTGAGTTGTCTTTGTGATACGATGGCAGAACAGCAGACCTCTTCAGAGAGTGAGGCTAGCAGCACTACCTTGAGGCAGAGAAGGAGGAAACAAAAGAGCTCTTTCATATGGGAGTATTTTTCTTTTCCAGAGGGCAAGAAAAAGGTAAATGCACCTTTAGTGACTTGTAAGCTGTGTGACCGTGTACTTTCAAGAGGGAATCCTAACAAGAAGTATTCTTTCGGGAATCACACTATGTTGAGACACCTTCATGATGTACACGGTAGGACATATGCTCGACATACTGGAGGAAACCCTTCAGTAAGTCAACCAAGCACATCCACAGCAGCTCAGCCTGGTCCATCATCTGCAGGGCCGAGTCCATCTTCGGCAGGTCAGCTGAGCCCTTCATCTGTGGGGGGAGCATCTCCTTTTTCTGGTCCTCAGGAAACTAACCATCGGTTTGCGAGGGTTACAATGCGGTGCGCCACTTGTTATGGTCTAATTGTTCATAGGGAGACCAGTGTTGCCCTAGTTAACAATAAAATAGACCAGCACATTTGTCCTACCGACTAATATTCCCATTCTTTCTTTCCTCTGTCCCTGTACCAACACAACGGCTCTTTTAAGAGCCAACCTTACCTTTCAACTTTTTTTAATATATTTTTTTTAACTTTTTTTTGATTTTTTTTTTACCGTACGCGTACGGTACGCGTAATTTTTTTTTTTTTTTTTTTTAAAACACTAACAATCAATTATCACATTACAAGGTCCTTGAGAGATTACAATGAAAAACTGAAAATGTGATTGTGGAGAAGTGGAAAAAAGGGACCATGAATTTTCTGACTTACCATACCCACTCAAAAAATTATTTATTAATTAAAATTTAAATTGCTATAAAAATGGTTTGAAATTAGGCTGAAAGCGAAATTTCTTTGCCAATTTGAAAGCACACTTACTACTCTTTTTTTTTGCCAATTGATAAGTACTTTTAAAGTCTGACACATTTTGAATCCACTTTTCAGATTCTTAAAAAAGCACATGTCCAAACAGCTTTTTGAGACCACCAACATGTGTAACCTGGGTGACTGACTACACTCCAGCAAGGGCAACCAGCCTTAGTGATCCTGAATGTATTTGCATTACTGACTGCAACCTCAAACCCCACTCGGTTGTGAATACTGTGCATGATTCCACAGGATAAGCAGCTGGCTGTGTGCTAAGAGTCTGCTTCTGCATAAAAAAATAGCTCCCCCTTTCCATCTAATGCAAATGTAAAATCACCAGAGCAATACCAAACAGCTTTCTGAGACCAGCAACATGTGTAACCTGGGTGACTGACTACACTCCAGCAAGGGCAACCAGCCTTAGTGATGCTGAATGTATTTGCATTACTGACTGGAACCTCAAACCCTAAAAGTATTCCTTATTTATACCAGTACACCTTAATTTATGGTGAAAACATAGTCCATATTATTTTACATGTTCCTCACATTTAAATTTCTCCCAAAACACAAAATGATAAACACAACTTCAACAAAAGGAATTCCAATGCTATTATTCATTTCTTAATTTACCATATACATCCCCTCTCAAACTCTTAACTCACCTTTAAAATTAGTTAGTTGTGAAAGAAATGTGGCACTCAAACAGCAGATTATCAGAGCCAGGATCTCTGTTCTGTACACCTCTCTCCTCTCAGCAGAACCAGATAATGGCAAAGTTTCCCTCTCTTTTTCCACACATATACATGTTAGGTTCAAATCTCAGTGCTTCCCCCTTTTTTTCAAATGTAATCACACATTTCTATTGGTTGAAAACCAACACTTTTCCAACTGTACCCTTCCCCCAACTTGACTTCAGCCTAGTACCCTTCCCCCAACTTGACTTCTGCCTGCTACCATAGCAACAGCTCATGGAACACTGCTGTCTACAGTCAGGTCAGAAGTTCACCACACAATGTTTCATTTTCAATGAGCAAGAGTGCTTGACTTTTCTAACCTAACAGCAAATCCATACTAATGTTCTTTGGTAACACATTTTTCTGTACCAATACAAATCATGCTTCTATAAATTGACACACACAGCCTAGTTTTTAGTGTAGAATGGTATGAAACAGCCAATGAGTTCATTTTATTTTAAAAAAATATGTATGCCTCCATTTCCAAACTGTCTTTCATTTCATTTTCCCATTCTACTGAAATACACCTCCTGAGTGCATCCAGTTCTCCTTTGAAGATGTTCACAGTGTGGATTGTAGGGCACAGCTATGTCTTCTGGAGTGAAAAGTATGCAGAGAAAACAGGTATGGTGAGAGACCTTGCTTTGCCAAATGTAGACATTAAATGGATTGGTCAGAGAGGGTTAAAGTGGCACCAATTGATGCCATTGGTGAAATCCTTCATGCAAATCCAACACCCTGACCTCATAATAGTGCACTGTGGTGGCAATGACCTAGGCACTTTGACTGGGGTAGGTCTGGAAATGCTTATGAAGGAGACCTTTGCACAACTGTTTTCACTTTTCCCTAAAACTGCCTTTGTGTTTTCTAACATATGCCAAAGGCAAAAATGGAACTGGTCCAATCATTTTTGTCCACAGATTGACAAAGCAAGAAAGCACGTCAACAAATCTGTTTCTGCTTTCCTCCGTGACTATGGTATGGGTTCCATTTACCACAACAACTTGCGTTACGACATGCAAGACATTTATAGAGGAGATGGTGTACACTTCACTGATGAAGGGAACAGCGTCTTCCTCTTGAACCTTAGACTCTGCATCGGTACTTACTTGTAGGTACCACTAAAAAATCACTTAATAAACACAACGGCTCTTTTTAGAGCCTCCTAATATCTAAACACTTAAATCTGCATTTCATTTCTTTTTTTTTTTTTTTTACCGTACGCGTACGGTGAGCTTACCGTACGCGTACCCCGCGATTTTTTTTAAAAATTAATAAATATTTTTTTTGTACTTTTCTGTCCTTCTTTGACCCTCTTTCAAATGTTTGGGGGTCTGTAACTCTCTTCCTTGCCCCCTTTTCAAGTTATCACCCTTTTTTTTCTGAGTGAAACACACAAAATGGCGGCCGCCGCTTCCTGGTTTCGACCGATTCGAATGTTTACTAAGATCTAACAGCCAATCAGAATCGCGCTCGCGCACGTCACCGTACGCGTACGGTAAGCGCACCGTAAGCGCACCGTAAGCTGGCTCAGATATATATATTGATTTAAAGGCTATTTTCTCAGAATCTACTGAACAGATTTACACCAAACCTACAAAAGGCACTTCCTTGACCTGAGGACTACCTCTCTGCCAAATTTCAAGTAATTCTGTTCAGCCGTTCGGGCTGTAGCTGTGTCTAAAGGTCCTATGGAAAAATGCATGGGAAAAACGCGTTTTGGGACCCCCCTTTTATCTCAGCCCCCGCTTGACGAATCCCCCCGAGACTTTCAGGGTAGGAGCGGAGCGTAGCGCCCCACCTATTTTGAAAATTTCACGAGGATTCGTCGACCGGCGCCAAAGTTATTCAAAATAGAATGTTGCGGTTTTCCTATGGTAAGAGGGTCCTAACTATAACTACCTACTGGCGACCGCCAGTAGGTAATATATATATATATCTCCGTAATGTTTTTATTGACACTTCAACAAAGTAGCTAAGGCCGATACATAGGGTGACCAAGATTTTAAAACCAAAAACGGGACATTTAATAAATATAGAAGTAGGACTCTTAACTTTTGAACTGACCAAGGCCCAGAATGAGTTCAGAAAGAGCTCATGGACATAGAAAACAAGCATTTGCAATGCAATAGGTCTCGCATTTACGCGTGTTTGAGCTATTGGCATTGAAAATAACAATACCTTTTATTTTTGTTTTCTTTTTAACCCCTTCGCTGCGGCGGAAATTCCGTCGCAGCGCTGGGGGGTGCGGGGGGGCAGCGCGGTGGCCCGGTGCTCATGACGGAGCCACGCCGTCATGAGCCACGGTTGGGCTGTGCTCATGACGGAGTGGTTCCGTCATGACTCCGCCCACAGCGCTAATCGCCCGCACAGGCGGGGAATTAGCGCCGCGTGGGCGGCGCGGCCGCCAACGGCCGCGGCATGCCGGAACCACTCCGTCATGAGCACACGGCAACCGTGGCTCATGACGGCGTGGTTCCGTCATGAGCACGGAAGGAGTTAAAAACCTAAATAAAAGTCATTGCTATTTACAATGCCAATAGCTTAAACTTGCGTAACTGCGAGACCTATTGCATTGCAAATGCTTGTTAAAATTATCACCAATCTTTAGAATGAGCTATTTTACTACATAGTGAACAAAAGGTGCAATTATACAACATGAAATAAAATGGCTACAGCGCGTGTAACTCAGCATGCATACCGGGATGTTAGTGGTGTTTAGACTGGTAAAACAAAATGACCTAGCAATTCAATTATAAAATGTAATGGTACATGTTAGAGCATATAGGAGCATTGGCATTCTCGTAAAACGTATTACGGCGTTAAAACACAGCTACAAGTAAATCTATTTTCTCAGGAGATGTAAAAGGAAACATGTTTTCCTGTTGCCATTCTTCAGGAGCCAACAATACACGTTTGCACCGTTTCCTCATCTTCAAAGAAGCGTTCTAATTTCCATGAGGTGATAATCTCGGTTTATAAGGTTAACAGAGCAGTGGTTGGTTGTGAACTCGAAGCCTGTTGCTACACAATTCTCCCCCTGCAACCAATCTAGATTGTTCATCATTTTATGTCTTTTCTGAAAGAAGTGACCTCAGGATGCACCGGTTAGCCTCAGGTGGTCTTTGTGGGCTCCCAAGGCCACACACATACTAATACCAGTGACAGGAGGACAACCTTCAACTCTCTAAACGCCTCTTTGGTTGCCTCTGCTGAACTTTAGGCAGAGGAAGCAAGGCTTTAGCATTTCAAGTAAAATTGCAACAGAATTAGCTAATCATTTTTTACTGCATCAACAACAGGTAGGCGGAAAGTTGTCAAATTCTCATCCCTGAACAAGGCATAACTGGAGTGCTCTAGAGGTGATTCAGTCCTAGATACAGTTCTTGCATCATCACTGCTCTGCCTTATAGAAACTTGTGAAATCATAACTTTACCTGATATATTTCAGCACAGCGTGGTAAACCTCTGATGGCCTCTGCAAAAAGCTTTGAACCAATGGTGCTGCTGTGGCATTATGCACGCAGTACTCTACGTGAAGGGCTACTAGTGCCATGACCAGCTAGGATTAGCAGCAGTTGGTGATAGCAGCAGTTTTCCTTTGCCTGTGTGGCATTTGACATCAGGAATAGCAAGTGGTAGTAGAGACTGGGACAGGTGGTTCTGCCATTTAACTGCAAATAAGAACCTGAGGGGCTAAGGACGGGATCAGTCCTAAGGTAATTTTAAAAGGTGCACGACAGTTAGCATACCCCTAGCATTTGTGGTGACTTGAGGTCACTTTGGATTGGTGCAGAAGTCATGCAGAATTCAGTGAAGTTTCTGAATGCTCGTCTTTGAAACTGTTCATGTTGGATGCGCCAGCAAAAGGGCCATTGGCGGTGTCCCCGAGGGAGTCGAGCACTGTCTGATGAGATTCCAGGTTTGGATCCCAGCACGGTTGCCAGTCTTCAGTCTTCCAAGGCTGATGTGCATACATCTGTTTGGGTACTGATCTCTCTGCAACTCAGAAAGACTTTGAGTGAGGGTTATCTGCTTACTGTCCTCTTGGCTTTGACCTCTGAATCGTTCTGACCTTGGCCGCCTCACTGTTTTCAAAGTGCAATCTGCATTAACTCATTCGCTATTATTTGTATAGTTGCTATGTGTTTGTTTCTCAGCGGTGCTGAGGAGAAATGAGATGGGGTCTGAGTGTAAGGGACAGAGAAACATAGGGTGGGGATATGATTGGGACAGTGTGTCCGTTATGCAATGTATCATTTTCCATATCTATTTTTTTAATTCTAAAATTGTGAATTGCAGTTACCCGGGTTGTATTTCTGTGTGCTTGATAACAGTGACTGTTAATCCATTTGTGTCCAAACACAGCGGGATAACTTGTTGTCTGCTCATCTCACATCCATGCCAGTATTACTGCATCTCTCCTTCTGAAAAGAACAGCTACATTTTTTATTGACCTTTCTGAAAATCACTGCAATCCAAGTTAGTGGTTTTGTCAATGTCCCTCATGGGTATCCCCAAATGATTTCATGCATTCTGTTAGCCCTTGGGAAAACACATTTATATAAGTAAACTTGGTAAAAAAAATGCTGCACTGAAATCGAGAGGGTGAAACAGTTTACACATACAAACCTCAACATTTCCAAAAAGCCTGTGCTCTGGTCAGACACACAGCACAAGTCCAGTCTCTCATAACTGTGTAGCACAATATGAAGGGCCTAGGTAGGAACAGGCTCAATTATGGATGCATTGCTGCCATGAAGTGTTCAACCCATCTGGATGTGGCCCATGTCACCACTCTGGGGTTAGTGGGATTGCAGCACGTGTACAAAGGTATTGTGAGTCACAAAGCATGGTCGGTGGCTTCTTGGCAGACACCTGGCTGCAAGAAAAGATTGGCATATATCAGGGTGCATTTTGGAGAGCGATTTTCCGGAAGAAAGAGCTAACGTTTTATTTTCCCGTCGACTTCTCTTAAAATTATAGAGTTGTGTTGCAGTTTCGTGTAGCACAAACATGGTCCAGACACATTGGAATGCTTTACATGAGCACTAGATTACAGGTCTGAAGGGAGATTTGTAGCAGCACTTGTTATATTTCTCAAGCTGTGTTTTAAGTTGTGGTGGTCGAGTCCTGACCTCTGGCCATCATCCAGACATTCTGAGAAAATCCCTTTATCTACTTGTGCCTAAATATAAATATATTTTTTTTATTCAGGCGATTAAATGATGAGGATTCAAAAGCACCCCTGCCCCTTGGTTTTGGGCTTGGAAAGTAATTTCTGTAATGCTTGGATATGTCACAAGATTGGACTTTAGGAAGGAATGCCGAGCTGTGTGCAGCATTAGATAACGAGGCAAGCAGCACTCTGGCCATTCCAAAATGAGAAACAAAGGAGCAGGCGATCAAATCACGAGAAACGAAGCATCTATCCAGGGTGCACGCCGCTTTGACTCTGAAACGGGTAGTATCACCAGCTCTAAAAACACAACATTTTGGAAGCATGTTTAACAAGTTTGTATTATTTTATTCACATTATTTGATTTGTGGGGTACTAAAACCTTTGCATGTCAAGAACTATCAGCCTTAATAATACTGAGCTATGTGCACCCTCTAGTCTGAAGCTTTATTTAAAAAGTCTAGCTACCATAGTGGAAATATCAGATGACCAGTTATGCATGGTTTCTACTAAAACGATTTAGCAAATATGTTTATGGACGGTATATAAATATATGCTTTATTAACCCTTGCGCCCAGCAAGATGTAACAGTGCAGTGATTTATTTCACAGGTATTGCACTTTCAACATCTTACTTCTAACTCTTGTCTGTACTCTGTACTGTTTTTTTCTCTTTGTCCTGCAACTTGAAGTTTGAATTAAACTTTTAACTGACAAAGTGACACTGACTGTAACAGAATGTAAATGTCCTTTTCTGGCTGATGTCCAGACACAGCCTTTGTGTTGTGTTGCCCCTTACTCCGGTGTGGTCTCCGTTCTGGGGTATAAACAAATGGGTTTGAATTACTTCAACAACAAAATTGACAAGATCTGCAATAATTTTGAAAAGCAACAAAACACCGAGGACATATTCAACAAATTGCACACCTGCCATTCAACAGACACGGGGAGAACGCTCACCGAGGAAGACACCACCCCAATCATGGATACCATCCACTCCAGGGTCACACACAGACCCATACCCGCACCATATCTACAACCTAGAAAGACTTTCGCAAAGGAGTGAAAGCAACCTGCAGTCACAGTCCTCCTCAAAAAACCATTGGCTGACCCCAACGAACTAAGCATCTTCTGATCCCATCTTCCTACTGTCTTACCCAGCAAAGGTGATAGAGAAAGCGATCAACCAGCAACTCACCAACCAACTGGAACTCCACAATCTTTTCAACCACACCCAATCCGGTATTCACAGCAATTACAGTGCATAGACAGTACTTATTGCTGCCACAGATGAGATCCATACCCTTCCTGACCTAGGAGAAAAGCGGCCCTCATACAGCTCAACCTCTCTGTAGCATTCGAGACCGTGGTACACTCCAGCCTCATCAGAAGAGAGGGATCCACCACCCAACACCACCCTGTTCAACATTTACATGACACAACTCGCTAACATCATCATCATCTCCTACGCCAATTACACCCAGTTCATCCTCTCTGTCCGATAAGTCCCCCACGACTAGATCCAATTTCTCCGAAAGCATGAGCAACATAGCAGAATGGATGAGAACCAACTGTCTGAAACTCCACATAGATAAGACGATAAGACAGAAGCCATGATGATCGGAGACAAGAACTATCCCTGGGACTTCCCTTGGCAGATCAAATTAAAGCTCACTTGGCCACATAGATGAACGCAGTCAGTTCCTCCTGCTTTCTCACGGTACGCATCCTCAAGAAAATCTTCAGATTGATTCCCAAGAGCACCAGACGTACCATCACTCAAGCCCTGACCACCAGCACACTTGACTATGGCAACACACAATCCCAAACAACATCCTCCACCATCTTCAGACCATCCTGAACACCACAGTCAGAATCATTCTGGACCTTCCTGGGTGTACCCACATCACACCTCACCTCAGATGTCTCCACTGGTTGCCAGTACACAAATGCTGCCAATTCAAACTCTTCACACACACATATAAGGCACTGCACAACACTAGCCCAGCGTACCTCAACTGTCCCCTCCACTAGCCCACCAGACATCTATGTTCTGCCTCTTTTTCTCTCGCACACACCCCACATCCACAAAAGCAGAACAGGAGGCCTAACTTTCTAATTTCAAGCACCAAAAACATGGAACAACCTCCCTCTACACTTAAGACCCTCCTCATCGCTTCTTGAACTCCGCAAAAAGCTGAAGACTTGGCTCTTAGGCTAAGACCCCTCAGGCGCCCTTCACACCTGCTACAGTGCCTGGATACCCCTCAGGTGATAAATCATGCATTTTAAATCCGATAACATTGAACAACAAGATAAGATAACAATTTCTGCATTTGGCCATGATCTAGAAAGACAGAAGTCTGTGACTTGCCTCAGGAAGGGTCCCATTCACCTTGCACAAACAGCCTGTGCTGTCATGCTTCTCCCCTACCACCTACCAAGGAGCAATGCTTCAGGAAGTCTAATCAGCAGTCTCTTGCTAACAAAGGGGGCACAGTAAATATCCTCCACACCTCTGGCTTGATTTCCACCTCCAAACACAAGATTGCAGTCAGTACGCTTCTGCTGTCTGTGAAAGCTGTCTTCATCCTCTATCTTGTGCCCTGCTATGACCAGGGGCATACAAAGGCATCCTACTCTTATTTTGTAATTAATACTTTGAGACAAAATGGAGGACAAGCATCAAAAGACCACCATTCCAACATCTGCATAATCTCGTTCCTGATTTTTGCAGTATATACCCATATATTTTATCACATTATTATACTTCTGAGATCACTGTTTCCTGCATGCACAGCCTTCCACTCTTAATATATTGCCAAGTAATGCATCCAGCCATTACTATATGTGTCCAACTCCTGAGCAGATCAGATGACTATGCTAGGCAGTGGTCTAGTGGTAGCCTATCAGTGGATAAATGGTACACTTTCAAAAGTATCTAATATATCATTATCTTTGCATGCAAATTATGCTGCTTCTCTTACAGTGTTGCATCCTCAAAGTGTATATCATAAAAGCATCCTCTATGGTTCTAAATCTTACATGAAAAACTAAACTTTTAATATTAATTAAAATTTCTGATTGTCGCCTCTCCTTTTTTTCGGTTCTCGTCTTACCTTTCATCCATAAAATGCTTCCTGTCTCTACACACAGCCTCTCTAAATCACATGCTTATTTTCCTTAATGACTATTAATGTATTTCTGCAAATTGCCCTGAACTCATTCCAGTGATTTCCATTTTTGAAAGTCATACCCCTGCATCAAAAAAAACCAGATCTCCTCTAACTCCTCTATTAACACCGGCAAAGATCTGCATGAAGTAACACACCCCCTCCCCACCAATGATCACACCAAACTCAAATTAATTTTAATCTACTGGTAGGAAACTGGATGCTTAGATTGGCTTGCTTGAGTGTACAAAACTAATTCCAATAACTACAATATGTCCTGGTGTGGGGGGAGAATAAGATGAGGGCTGAAGAAGAGCAATTTGTACCAAGATAGATGGGGTAGATAAGGATCAAAGAAGCAAGTACATAAATAAAACCCAATGCTGAGAGGGAAGAGAACTGCAGCTTGTATCGGAAACTGAGGCAGGACAGAAACACTCATGCTGAGAAAGATTTGTAAGGTCATTAGTAGAAAATTGTGTTATCCACCATAAGCACTGACTGCGCCAGGCATGTTGCCGTGCTTAGATTGTTGGTAACATGTTCAGTGACACTTAGGCACAAAATAGACAAGTAGATTCTTCTCTCTAAAAAATGAAGCATCTGTGAATTCAAAGCCTGGAAGATATTTTAGTTTCTTTTTTGCCTAACACAGGTTGTCAGTGGCGGCTCGCATAGGGCGTGCAGTGGGGCGGTGGAGTGGGGCGGGGGAGTGGCAGGGTGGGGGGGTAGTAAACTCGGACATACGACTGAACGGAGGAAAGTAATTATTAAGTTCCTCCGTTCCGTCATATGTCCGAGTTTACTACCCCCCCCGACCCTCCCCCGCCCCGTCTCACCACCCCGCAGCACACCCTATGCGAGCCGCCACTGCAGGTTATGCTTCCCTTTGAAGACCTTGCTGCAGAAGCATATAGTTATTTCAATCAAAAACCTCTGATGATGCCTTCAAAGAACCGTTTTATCTTGGTAAGTGTGGACTTTAATTCCATTTGTCAAAAGGCTTAATAAAACTCATCAGCACAGTGCGAGGACAGTAAAACACATCATTCAGTTTTAAAAACAGGACTTTGATACACGTGATTATTCTTAGAATTCCCAAAGGGAATATGTTACAAGATGTCGTTTTCAAAAACTCAAATGCCCTCAGGCACTAATTACCTGATCTTAACTTGACACTCTCTTTGAATAAATAAGAATGTGTTCCTTTCATTAGTGGGTTCTTAATGAGTTTTGAAATGCACTCACTAATTACTATTGAATTAGATCATGGATAATGAATAAAGTGATGCCCTCAGAGATACCCACGTATACATTTGCCTCTTATGTTGTCTCGGTCTTTCCTATAGACAGCTTCTACTGAGAGGACCATGCCTACAATGCAAAATACACAGAGTTGGCCCTTCCTGTGGATTTCTCATGTCTGTATCCTTACACTGCTCCCTATTCCATGGCTTATCTCATTATTGTTGTGCTTCCCCACCCCTAAAGCATTTCTGCTTTACAGTATTTCTAGTTGGATGACTTGCATTCTTTCCCTGCTGATGTGAGGGAACTATTTAGGTCTGGAGTTGGTGAAGACCTTTTTATTATACCCACATTATACATCTAATATAGTTACTTCTTGGGGATTTCAGCCAGTCCTCTTCATCCTCTTTCGTTGTGTCTCATTGTTTTAGTGGTGTTCACCACAGCATACAGCCTAGGGCAATTGGCCAGCCCATTTCCTTATCTGGCTTTCCTGACAGCACAGTGAGTGGCAGCACTCTACTCTTTCACAATGAGCACATCTGCCGGGAAAGTAGTTTCCTTCAGTGTAAGCTATTTGAGGGCCAAAAAATGTTTGCTTTTAGCCAATGTATTTCTTTTTTTTTTTAATGATTGGCAAGAACCTAGCACCTCCCTCAACTCAAAGGTTTCACCAAAGTCATGAAAATACAAAACATACATTGAAAAAGCCAAAAGGCTGGCAGACAACACCAGTTCGTATGGCTTTGCCAATAATGTTTTTATTTAATCTTTCAGCATTCCATGGGAGCACATTTCATTGTTCCCACTCTGCTCCGTGCCCTGCCATTTTATATCTTTATTTTTGTTGTGAGAGTGGACAGTTTCTCATTGCTACCAGACTTCTTGTATTTGGCCATTTGCTTTTATCAACTGACCCCACCTCCAGGTCTCCAATTTGTTTTCCTCCCGCATTGACAATTCACCCTGCAGCCCCTGGCTCCCTCCTTTGTGTTTTTTAACCACGGCCAATTCGCACCACTCCCGTTTCCTGCTATCTGCTTTTTAAAACTTATTTTTTGATTGTTCTTGTGAGGGCCCAGCTAAGCTTCAGCTGATTGATTTGGTGAGAATGCAAATCCAAAAACAGATGAGTACCAAAACGGATTTAGCTCTAATTGCTACTTGACCAGTACATTTCCCACTACTTGATAGAGGATCATGATTACTGCAATACAATGAAGTTCCAATGGCAATTCTACGGCTAGATGATGACAAAGCATTCACCCTCGTGAATTGGGGCTGTCTGTGTTGTAAGAAGAAAAAAAGGTTTTCCCCCGACAAGATTGGCGGAGACTCTATATCAAACCTCATGAGCCTCAATTGGGATTAATTCAGAGATAGGTAACATTATCATAATTTATGGCAAACTCCTGGGATGCCCAAAATCTCCATTTCGTTTGCTTTGCATAGAGCCTTTAGTGAATTACCTTTAGAGAATTCAGCACCCTTCTCACACTTAATAATGAACAGCCTTTACCGCAAACAATTTAACCACAAACTGCAAGTACAATGCATTTTTTAGACCTGAATGACTTTACCACACTAGTCCTTACCACGCAAGTCTTTACAAAGCATATGTTTGTATTGGTGACTGTGCCATATTTAGTTTATATATTTTAAGGGTAATTAACAAAGGGGGGTTGGGGGTCTTTCTCCAAAAAAGTAAACCGGTAATCAACATAAGTATAATTGTTTTAAGATTCATTGTACAATTTTTGAACAATAGGTGGTAGTGTTAGACTGTGACTGGATTTTTCTGTAACAGTAAGCGAGGTAAAAGTGTGCATGGTAGTGGATTGGATGGTAAAGGTATGTCAGATGTGAGTGAAATGGGTGGTAGTGGTACAAAACGTGCGTGAGAAAGTAATGCATGGTAATGTCATACAACCCAGTTATTACATCAATGTCCAAGCCTACGCTGTATGCTTGTGATGCAGTTCTTTTTCTAAAAGCTGCTAGAGAAAATATAGAATAAGTATCTAGAAACATCAAAAGGTTTACCAAGCTAAGGGTATGTAACAATTATACAAATAAAACAGTTGTTACTTTCAGCCTCCCATGAAGAGCTTCCTTAATTCCTCCAGTTTAAGAATATGGGAAACTGAGAGTGTAAAGAACCTATAGAACGTTTATTGCCCACCTCTTCTGAGGAAAATAATAGGACTAATTGACAGAAAGTTTTTTACCAATCTCAATTCATGGACTCGTGGCAGTAAAGAAATGAAGCTACTCCTCTTGTTTTAATTTTTTTCACCACACTTCCTTCCCATAAACAGTCGAAGTTCTTCACGAAAACTAGAAAGTATGATTTCAATTTATTTTGGTCTGAGAGGAAACCTCAACTTAGCTATAATTGCCTTTAATTACTAATGGAGAAGGGAGGACTAGTCCTTCCCAGTCCATGGACTTATTATATATTTGTGCTAGCATTATATCAAACCTAATATGTATTAGCTACCTTGAACCAAGATTCTAACATAATCTGTCAAAATATTATCAGAATAAGAGTTTCGGCTCAATGCCTGAATATTCATTTCACTTTTAGAACATCTTTCGGTTTTTCCAAGCATGTCCCAATTTAAGATTTTTGTATGGACCAAGTGTAATATAGTTTATATTGTCGATGTTACTTTAGAAGCTCAAATGAATACATGGGATGTGTTTAATCCGGGAATCGTTTAGAATAGTGTATGGTATACATTCGTATATTTACAATTGGTATTTGCCATGAAATTTTCATCATTGAAAGGGATTTCACTAGCAGCAGACATGGCAGATAGATTATTTGCCCAAAACTGCTTTTAAAAGGAAATGGTGAATGTTATATATTAGTACTTCTTAACCTGAGTTATGTGGACCTCTGGGGTTGCATGATGCCCATTCAGGGGGTCTGCAACTGTTTTGTACATTAAACAATTGAGCAATATTAGAAAATGTATATCTACATATATGTATATATTGCTGACATTTGAGATGTCATTAGTGATTTCATAAATGATGTCATAGAGCATGTCATGAGTGATGTAAAATGTGAGGTCAGAAGCAGTACATGACTGGGCCAAAGTTATAGTTAGCTCTGCTAACTAACTCATGAATTTCTGTGTTGTTTTTAGTTCAAAACATTAATGTTGTCACCGACATATTTACCGAACTATAACATTACTTTAACCTTTGTTTTTTTCAGCGAGTCCTTTCAGGTTTTTTTTCAACGTAAAGTAGTATTTTATTACCATGCGTAAAGCCAATCCCCTGTCATGCATGGCCTTTGGCCGTGCGTGGCGTGAGTTAACCGCAGGCCCTGGCCTGCAGCAAACCCCACAGTCAACCCCTCACTGTGCACAGCCTTTGACCATGAGCAGCAAGGGGTTGGGCACAGGACTTGGCCTGCCACCAGGCCCTGTGTCCAAACCCTAAGCAGGTGGTTAACCCCATGCCACACAGTTTTGGCCTACATGGTGTAGGTTTGGCCTTCGGGCCCTAGGGACCCCATCCCTGAGGCCAAAACATATATATTAAGGGGTGGAGGCATGCAGCCTCCCCAACCGAGCCTTAGTAGTCCCCACCGACACCATCAAGGGGTCAAATATAAGAAAAAAGGGGAGGGGGACCGCACGCCCCCCCTCTTCGAGCCTTATAAGGCCTCGGGGATTCGATTCCAGAGCCAATTAAAAAGGGACCAATTAAAAGGTAGCCCCCTCTCCCAAAGCATTATTAGGCCCAGAGGACTTCATCCTCTGGGCCAAGTAATTAATAAAGGGAGGGGTGTGCAACTCCCCTCCCTGAGTCTAATTAGGCCCCGGGGACACCATTTCATGGGGCCAAAATGTGAATAAAAGGGAAAGGGGATGCACAACTCCCCTCCATGAGCCATATTTTGCCCCAGGGAAACCACCCCCTGGGGTCCAATGCATTTATTAAGGGGAGGGGGCACACGGTCCACTGCCCAAGGCTATTTTGGCCCTAGGGACCCGATCCTCCAGGGTCTGCATAAGTTACAAGTGGGTGCCCCGGTGCCCAACACAGGCCCCCACCAAGCACAACATTGGGAGCCATTGGGGAAGCCCCAGGGCCCCCTTGCCCTTGCTGGCTCCCCGCATGGGCGTGTGCCAGCATTGCTCCCATTCGGAGAAAGCAGCTAATTATGCTGCTCCCGCCAGACAGGAGCAATATATTGTTCTGTTGTTTTTCTGCCCAAATCAGTGCAGGCAAGGAATCTGAACACAAGTCTGCTCCAAACCGGCAGGAGCACTTTTAGATCTCCTGCCAGCTGGGAGCAGACTTAGTGTTTGCTCCCGTTTGATGGGAGATTTGAAAATGCTCCCACCAGAAAGGAGAAAAAATGTTTCCCTGCTTTGCAGGTGCGGGCAGGAAAACATTCTTTGTCCCGGGCTGGGCTCCCCAGGACACAGAAAAAGAGACGGTCTTGCTGGATCGGGTCCGTAGGAACATTAAAGGCTAAGGCATGGGGGCGAGGCAGCCCCTACTCTTTTAATTAAACTGACGGCCCTTTGGGGATAGGATCCCCAGGGCTTTTTTAAGACTCAGGTGGGGGCCTGTGTGGCCCCCTCCACTTAACAAATGGATTTAGTCCCTGGGATGGGGTCCCCGGAGTTGAATAGAGATCCAGGAGGAGGTCTATGTTCCCCCCTTAGTGTATTGGACCCCAGGAGGATGAGGTCCTTGGGGCCTAAAACAACTTTGGGGTTGGGGCGCAAGGCTCCTCCCCTAATTAAATAGATTTTGCTGGCAGCCAACCAAACCACTCCCTCCCACTGAAGTCTGACTCCTGTGGGAGCAAGCTGTCCCAAGGGAAAAAAGCTCCCTGCGCCAATCACAATGCTCTATTTTTAAATTGGCGCTCTCGCAAGCTCTCACGGACCCAACTATCCAGATATACAAATATATTTAAACCTTAATTTCCAAAAACTACTGAACGGATTTACATAAAATCCCCAAAAACACACCCTAAATTTGGTGTAAATCTGTTTAGCACTTATGCTGTAGCCTTGCCTAAAGAAGTCAATAGAAAATGCATGGGGACATTTACATTTGGTACCTCTCTTTTTTCTCTCTCCCTGCTTGACAGATCGGTCCGAAACTTTCCAGGAAGGAGCTGAAGTTAATTTGCATATTTTTTTTAGAAAGTTTTGTGAAGATTCGTCAAATGCAATGAAAGCTACTTGCAAACCAAAAAATGCCATGCCTAAGAACAAGCAGTCCTAAGTATAACTACTGTGTGGCGACCACAACTTAGATAGATAGATAGATAGATAGATAGATAGATAGATAGATAGATAGATAGATAGATAGATAGATAGATAGATAGATAGATAGATAGATAGATAGATAGATAGATAGATAGATAGATAGATAGATAAGATATGTACACTGAAAAAACTAAAGGTATAAAGATTACAGGGACATTATAGTTAGGAAATAGAATTTTACAAAACCTTAGAAATTCACTGAAAAAAACAAAGGTTACAGGAACGTTATAGTTAGGTTCAGATTTTACACATTCAAAACCATAGAAATTCAGCAGTCATAGTTACCTGAGCTAACTATAACTTAAGCCGCCCCACAATTCACTGTTTATGACCTCACATATTACATCACTCATGACACGGTCAGCGACATCCCTAAAGATATTTCAAATGACATCACTGATGACATCATCTAGCAAAGTAAAGTTCAATATGCTTCATGAAATAAAATCATCCGACTACTGCTGCATGTTGTTAGTATTAGGGAAGAGGTGTGGTGCAACGGCCAGGGTGGCTGACTCAGGAACACGGGGGCTCACGGTTCGATCACCAGTCTCTGTCAGCAGGTTAGCCCAGCACCATCTGACTCTAGGCAATAGCTCGCTTAATCTTCCAGACGGCCCCCGGCACCATGACACCTCGCCTTAGGTAGCTGCGCGCTTTTCAAATGCATTTATTTATTTATTTATTTATTTCTGTCAGCAGGCATTGCCATGAAATGCATTACTTTTGTCAGTTTTCCTCAATTGCAGCATTCATTTCGGAGGGATGGTGTTTATTTCTATGGCTCGTGCTTATCTGCAGTGCCAGCGCTCACTTTTCAATGAATTGAGATTATCGTTCAATATTTTATTAACAATTCTGAGGTAGGGTGGTGTTGCCATCCTGCCCACCAGGGAGGCTTACAAAATCAAGCAGGGAAGAGCAAGTAAGAGAGAAGCAAATGTGTACAATGCATTTCTATGCAAGATAGTTTCTATGCATACATTTAATAAACCTTTATCTTATACATGCCCAAATGGCTGATGTCTGATGACTGCTTAGGTGACTGGATCACATGCCATGGGCAGGCTTGCAGTTAGAAACATCTTAACAAGAAACATTTTCTTGTATTAGTACATGTGTTTAAACAGACAAAGAACCACCCCATGTCATTAGCCTTATGGGTTACTCTGAACACGTGCTAGGTTTTTATTTACATAAAAGTTATTACATAAGTTAGTTCTGTTTTCTCATCCATTTATAACTCTTCTGTAGATATGAGTTTTCGTATGCAATTAGGAATGGATCAAGGAAAAAATGGTCCAGATTTTTTATTATTTGTTTAAAAAGAATTGTGAGCACAGATCATTGGCGTATCAATTATATTAGTTTCACTTTTTAATGAATTGTTTCACTACTGACTTAATCTTTGAAGATTAGACAAATGTAACGATCCAACAATTTGTTGTTTTCGGTTCTATATAAATAATGAGTTCTTTTATGAAATACAATTAAAAAAAACAAGTTTTTCATAACAACATGGGCTTGCCTTTGAAGTAACTTAAAAATAAGAGTGGCAACTATGACTTTACTGAACAATGTGAATTTATTTGATACGTTTTACACATTGGACAGCAACCTTTTTATGCCACATGTCCTAGCAAGCCAAGCACAAAGGCAAGTCAGGGCGACTGAATGGGAATACATCTGTATGCAGCATTGCCTCCATTGAGCTCTCCCTCTCCTAAACAGCTACTGATGGACTTGCCATTGTAATGTTGTGGAAGGCTCTGGCTGTCCGAAGATCTGCTATGGTTGAATCTGTTTGCTCAGGGTTATGCTTGCACATAGACTGAGTTCTTATGTAATCACTGTAAATGTAAATGTATGGTTTCTTATATAGCGCTGATCACCACTACGGGTATCTCAGCGCTGTATTCATACCGCTGAAGGAACCCTTCCTGGCTTTCCATGTGAGGTGTCCACTCCTGGGCACCTCCATGGTGAAGGCCAGGCATCCCAGCGCTGTTGGGGCCGTTGTGGAGATTAAGCAAGCTATTGCCCAGAGTTGCAGCGTGGGACTCATGATTAGAATAGGCACTGAGGCGAGAATATCTGGTCCGCGGAATTTATAGCCCGAGACCCTGCCGCGACGGGAATCGAACCCTGGTCCCGGACCAGTGCTCTGCATCGAGGTCTGCCGCTCTAACCATTGAGCCACACTTCTCCACTGATGTGGGTATGGTGATTTGCTCTTTTGAGAGCTGAATCTTCTTGTTTTTAGGCATTACATGTATGTAGAAACAAATAATGAGTTTCCAAATATCTATAATATATCAATTGCTACATTCTGTGAATGTAAAAACTGAAATTGAGTACATTATTTGAAAGCCAAAACTAAGTAACACTCAAATTAGTTTTTTTCTTCCACAAATGGGAACAGTATCGCCCAATGGTGAGGGGAAATTGATTAATCTGGGAACACTGCTGCCCCACTGAGTTCTAAAGACCAATTAGAGCCCTATCATTCCAGGTTTGTGACTAAGGTGGGGCACATCTGAATGCTATGTTGCTGGAATAGAAGCTGTAGAATTGAAAACATTTCCCAGGGTGGAGATTGCAGTAAATGTACAAACTGAGGGGTTTTATTTAGCGAGGACAGGTTTTCTATACATTTCAAGTATCTTGCCTATCCATATGAGAAGGAAGTCTGGCACCTTGAGGAAAAGGTGCTCTCAGCAGCTGCAGAAGCTGCCTGTCAGTAGATTCATCAACGCTAATATTCTGAATCATGAAAAAAGTACGGTGCTCCTAAACACCATAGTGCTAGAATTGGAATTACTGATTTTAAAGTCTTATGTAGCAGGCTGAAGTAAATGCACTTTGAAGTTTTAAGTGACTGAAACCAGCTGTTTTAAAACGTGAGTTGATTTTGGGGTGCTATTTTATTTAGAGAATATTATTTTTCAAAGGGTTTAGACAGTTAATGAGAGATCTCTTTTTCCAGAGACTATCCCTCCTCTGTCGACCTTCTTAATATTAAAATATTAACATTTTGGTAGACGAAGGCTTTTTGAGGTGCAGACAGATCTCATTTTTTAAAATAAATAGATGCATGCTCGTATGAGTAATTAAATGTTGTAAATAGCTTGCTGTTTGGACATTTCATGTTACTGTTTGCTTCTTCACATTTCTTCGGTCGGAGGTTGCATCTCCCTGCATGAATGTGCACTGGCTTCAAAATCATTTTTTGAAACATATATATTTATTAACAATAAATGTGTCTCTCCATACACCTTCTAAACAAATAACATCATAAATTAGATGGAGCACTGAGGTGACTACTTTAAAATAGAGTAAAAACTACACAATTTTCACAGACTTGACGCACTTTAATTTTATAGTAAAATCACATTAGAGAGATGTTTTGGGGAGACTGATTTATTACAGGGCACTTGTTGCAGCAGAGATAAGGAACATTTTTATGCTCACATCGAGCCTTCTGGGGAGGTAAATTGATTATTCTAAAGATGTCTTGTCTAGCAGCATGTCACAGTTGTATTCTGTGAGCTATGTGAACATTCAAGTTCTTTATTTATAATATGTGATCTTTACAGACAGCTGGTCTCAGCTACGAGCAGTAAATCTTCAAGATAGGTATCGAATGCAGCATTATGGTTGGGCACCGATGTCTGCTTCACAATGAATAGTAATGATGTGATTGCAATTAATATAATAGTTCAATAGGTTTTATATGCATGTGGCACGGATACTCTACTGCAAAGATTTGCAATTTGTGTTTAAATCCTTCGTAAAAAGTGTAATTAAACACACCCCTAATCACCTACAAAAAACAAACATGTATCTCCAGTCCTACTTTAAAGGCTCTACGTTTCTTGATATGAAAAGTTCCACGTGGTCAGGGGTCACCTTCAGATGTGCACTGTTAATAAAAACAAATGTATCCCCAGGTAAGAGGCCTCTTCATTTGCAGTGGTGTCTGGAGCCCCCATACCTTAAAATTGAGAGGAGATCCCAATGGTAGGGGTATGCCGGGTGAGGAATACAAATTATAAGACATCAAAATGTGATGCTGCTGCCTGAGGCATTTTCCTTTGGATTCTGGCAGTGAGTCGAGCCCCAGTCTAATGTGGGTCCTCGGTAGGAGGGAAAAAATACAAGTCCCAGGTGGAAAGGACAGAAATCTGTCTCTTGAGCAGGTCATAGGTGCAGATGTTACATGTGAGCTGTGTCGGAGCCTTCCAGCTTTCACTTTTATTTTATTTAAAGCACAAGAGTGTTCATTTACTTAGGTCTTGAACAACGTAAATGTGCTTTTTACTCATCTAGCAGAAAGGATTGGACTCAGGAGGAACAGTGCTGGATAAACCGGCAGTGGATTGAGAGGCTGGGGGAGGATTTTGAGAGAGACTTTGAAAGTGTGGAATGTGTCAGAGTGTAGAAGTCTGCGCATGTCCACCTTCAGGAGGCCATAACATTTAATGGAATATCACTGCGGCTTTCACAGTGCGTCTACCTGCCTCACGCAAAGGTATACTAGCACTAAGGCCTGCCAAGCTGTTATAATGAACCTTCCTCCTGTAACCGAGACATCCACCAAGATCTCACAATGAAAATCTATCCTGATTTGCCGAATGCAAACCTATCTTCGTACTGAGTCATGCACAGAGCTCTTATAATACACTTTTCCCTGACCAGCCCCATTCAATGTTATGCCAACATTAAGGCGTACATCTACCTCTTGCAACAAACTTACATTCTGGCCTCCTCGTTACAAAGCTATCCCAATATTAAGAAATGCACTGAGCTTTCACAATCACTTCTATCCTGGCCTGGTCCATGCAAAAGTACTCTAGCACTGACGTGTGCACAGAGTTCTAATAATTTACATCTATCCTCTCCATCGCCAAGCAATGTTATCCTACCACTGAAATATCCTCCGAGCTCTCCTGACCAGCACCTTAAAGAACAATTCTGGTACTCAGAAATCTACTGAGCTCTCACAAGTCACTTCTGTCCTGATCTGCACCATGTGCTGTTATCACAGGAGTGAGACTCCTATAGAGCTTTCACTATGTTCATCTAATCTAGCCTGTGGCATCTCAGTACTTATACATTCACAGTGACCTCACACTGTACCTCTATCCTCCTCTGTTACCAACACGTAAATACTGAGACATGGTCTGATTGCTCACAATGTTCCTCTAACCCACTCCATGCAGATTCTTACAGTTTTGAGACATCTAGTGAGTTCTCACAATATTCGTCTACCCCGAATTAAAATGAGAATTGGCATCTCTTTGCAGATCCCCTTACAGCACCCTTAAAAGTACATTTTGGTCAATGAATTTCAATGGAGAATTGGTGCACACTCCCTTTCTTTGCTGGAACGATGGCTCAGTTGGTCAATGTTGTCGAATACTGAATAGGTAAACTTATTATTTCCCCCTGCCTAGGTCAACAAAGAGATTTGGGGAATGAGAGAAATTGGGTTGTTGGTTGAGGAGGGTGTAAGCTCTTCACAAGCAACAGCCAGAATCCCCGTCAGGATGAACCACAAATGGTCACTAAATAACCCTGTTTTGCACCCTCTGGTGGCTTGGCAGAAAAGCAGTCAGGCTTAACTTAGGGGCAAAATGTAGAGTATTTATGAAGCTCACAAGCACCAATAAGGTGAAAACATTGTACAAGAAAAATCCTTAACCAATTTGGAAAAATATATAAAAATGTAGCAAGTTATTTGACACCAAATCAACAAAAATTCAATCAGTAGAACCGGAGATATGCAATTTCAAAGATTTAAGGTAAGGGTAGCACCTAAAGCACAAAGCGTCACTCGTCAATATCTGGTCATGTGAGACCGGGTGAAAGTCAGAAAGTTAAGGCTGACCATGATGGAGTGCTGGCTGGAGACAGGGACCAAGTTAGCCCCTCTGATAAAGTTACCTTCTAAAGTCCAGCGCGAAGAGTTCCATTCCAGATGGAGGAGGCGGCGAGGAGCAGGTAGAGCGTCGCGGGTGGTCTTTGCTGTAGCGCAAGCAGCAAGCTGGGCATCATGGACGGTTGTTGCTGTAGAGTGAAGATCTTGTAGGGCATTGCAGACGGTTGTTGCTGGAGATTCGCGTTGGGGATCACTGCTGGCTGTCTGATGTAGTGTGAATTGCAGATCTCACGTTGCCAATTTTCACTGGTGATCATTGTAGCACGAAAAGTCAGGTTCACCGGAGCTTTGCATTGGTGGGCGGTGCAATCAAAGAGCTCAAAACTTCAGGAGCTCTTGTTTTTGAGCCGCAGGAGTACCGTCTGATGCTAGCCGAGGGTCCAGGACCTGGGGAGGCATCTCTTGGGGAACAGGGACTCCATCTTGCAGAGGGTAGCAGCGTTCAGGTAGTTTCAGTTGCAGGTCCAGGCAGTGTCAGCTGGGAAGGTGGAGGGAGGCCTCTGGAGCTTGTTATACCCCTGCAGCTCAGAGCAGGAGGTCAGGAACCTGACCCTTGGAGTCACTCAGCCTGGGATGTAGGGAACAAGTTCAGACTTCCTTCTCAGCAATCAGGGCAGGCCTCAAGCAGCAGGGCATCCTTTTTCTGTAGTATCCACAGGTCCAAAAGTGTACTGGATAGTGGGTCTGAGGTCCCCTTTTTATATCTGGTGCCCACTTTGAAGATGGGAGGAGCTTCTTGTGTTTCCCCCCCTAAAAAGCTGTCTAGAATGTCCTGCCTCCCTGCTCTGGTCCCACTCTGTCTGGGGGCACAATATGCTAGATTGAAGTCCTTTGTGTGTGTGCTGGGGCAGCCCCATTGAAGTGCAAGCATGGTAAGTGACAGCTGCACCCCTCATCCTGCCAGAAATGGCTCATCCTGCCAACAACTAGTTCCCCTTTGTGATACTATGTGGGAGGAATACACAAAGGGCAACTACACCTAGTCAAGTGACCCAGAAACAGATGGTAGGCACCAAATGGTTAGGACAAGAAAATGGCAATTTTCTAAAAGTGTCATTGTCAGAATTGTGACTTAAAATCCAACTTTACCAATAAAGAAAGTTTTAAATTACAGTTCCTCATACACCAAACATGATATTCCTACCTTCTCCCAGAAAAAGGTTGTCGCATATTTAATGTAATAAGGTAACCCAGTGTTATCCTTTGGGAGAGGTTGGCCTTGCAGCAGTGAAAATTAAATGTAAGTATTTTTCACTACCAGGAAATGTAAAACTTAAAAGTACATGTCCAACTTTTTTATTACAGCTGCCCTGCCCTATGGGCGTTTAGGGCCTACACTAGGGGTGACTTGCATGTATTAAAAAGGAAGGCTCAGGCCTGGCAAAAGGTTTATTTTGCCAGGTCAAAATGGTAGTTTAAAACTGAACACATATGCTGCAATGGCAGGCTTGAGACAGGTTTTAAAAGGCTACTTAGGTGGGTGTCACAATAAGTGGTGCAGGCACCCTAGTACTACTTAATTTGCCAGCCCTGGGTACATGGCATTTCAATTTACTAGGGGCTTACAATTAAATTAAATATGCCAATTGGGTGAAAGCCAATTTTGCCATATTACAGGAGTGAGCCCAAGCCCTTTAGCACTGGTTAGCAGTGATAACATGTGCAGAGTCCTAGAGCCAACAAAAACTGGTTCAGAAAACAGGAAAGGTGAAGAAGGTAAAACGTTTGGGGTGATCCTGCCGAGAAGGTGAGGTCCAATAGGTAATAACAGAGTTTATTACCTCAAGATATTTCACTATAAATGTAGTGTATAAAGTGTTTCAATTTCATCTATGTAAACGAGTGTGAATAAGACAAGCTGCATAGATTTGATAAGAAGCCTTCCAGCTCTAGCACCGTAAGGAGTAATTTGTGTACTATACGAAAAGTGACTAGAAGATAACTATTAGAGGGCAGAGTCATTTCAGCACAGTCTGTGGAGTTTGTGTGTGTAACTTTCAAGTCACAAGTTCCAGGCCAATGTTTTTGCTCAGAAGGGTAGGGATATGTTCACATCCGATGGGTAACATGTATGGATCTCAGTAGGCTAGAGCAATAGGTTAATGCACTTTCCGTAGAGGTTAGGGTATAACCAGCACATCTGAAATTCAAGAACTGGTAGGATAGAGCAGAAGGTTAAAGCAGCTAGAAACAAGATCGCTGCAGTGGCATAGATAGCCACTTTGCCGCCCGTGGCAGTTCCTGCCTTAGTCGCCCTGCGGCGGCTGCATGGAAGAGAGTGGGCGGGGGTGCTAGCGATTCCTGCTTTTGCTGACCTGTGGCAAACACATGTAAGAGCGGGGGAGGCTGCCGCCCCCAAAACTCGTGCTACCAGGACAGGAACGCCGCCCACCCCTTGCTACACCACTATATCATTGTAACAACAGTTTATAGGTTCCATATCGAATTGTGTAGTCCAGTCTCAATTTACTTGCTACAGAGCTGTATATGGGTCTTACAGGTAACATACTCCGATTTTGATACAATACTACTGTTAAGCCTTATCAAAATCTTACATAACTCCTGACTTTAAAGTTTCATAATGACCACGTTTGTGCCATTTCACAAAAGGATGAAGCTTTGTGCAATTTTCTCCCATGTGAGACTGGTTCGAGCAGAAAATATCTCGCACATCAAATAATGACCTGGTACATATGACTTATTGTCTAAAGCGTGTAACGTTATTTTCCCAAAATTAGAGCGGGGTGCTAGGACAGCTTGTAACATCTACTACCTAGAGATGTTTTCAGCACATTAAACAATCACATGCATATACAAAAAACTCCTAAAAGCTTAAACAGGACACCCTTATGTGTATTTATCAGTCCAACTCTAGTGTAAGATGAATTCAAGACCCAAACGAAATGCACTAATTAGTACAATTCCTTCTGAGAAAAATCAATCAGTATTGTTCGTATCCAACAAACAGTCCAAGAACAAGTTAAACAATTTTCAGATCCTTGTCTTTATTAATTCTTTTTTTTAAAAAGATTCCCAGAACACGATCTAGCCGACACGTGTTTCGTCTGTTCTCAGACTTTTTCAAGGCGGTATGGGAATATGGTAACAGTTGAGTCCAACAGCGAAAAGGCACGAAGGTGTATCAGACTGCATATGGAGTTTCCTTGCGACTGTCGTGTAGAATAACCGTAAATCTCGATCAATTGAGTTCAGTGTAGGCTCGTAATTTAGGTAGCTATTTGAATTTCAGCATTCCCTGCCATAGATATTCACATGAAGCAGTGTTCTTTTGATGTGAGAGGAGTCAGTGCTGCAGATCGGCGCATATAAATTCTCCCTACTTCCACAGACAGAGTAAATCTACAGTCACACGCACATACATACATCATACGCTAGGGCCCATCACACTAAATTCACACTATTACTCTATCCACACTGAATATAGGAGAGAAAACCTAAACCAATCTGCATCTAAAATGAGGTCAATGCGACCATAAGGACATTGTCCTGAGTCATGATTTTAAACATAGGTAATACATCTGTAACTCAATAAATGACAAAGAAATGACCACCCGACACCGGAATTAAAACAAATGGTTGTTTATCTAAATTAGTTCAAATGAAAGTCAATCATTAGCAAAATCATTATTCTCATAGTTACCTATTCTAGCTAATTGGGTCAGGACAGGTCTCTCGGTAAAGTCTCTCGAGCTGCCGTCCTCAGCATAGGTTCAGGAAGAAATCCAAAACGCGATGAACCGCAAGGAACACCATGAACGTAATGAACGCGAATGGGACAGCAAAGGAACAGCAAGGGAACACGGACCCTCTCTAGTCTAGCATATTTATAGGGAAAATATCAAAATAAAAAGTTACAAACAAATGTTGAATATCCGTTGAGCCGCTGAGCAGGGCGAGCAGGAAAGGATGTCACTTAGTTACATTTAGAAAACCTCCGCTCAGGAAAAATCACAAAAATAAAAAATACGGAAGAAGGAAACTCGAGTTTGCAAATGTTACTTTCGTATATGCTCTTCCTTGGTATCATAGCAGAGCCACCGCAGACTGGTTATTGTTCATTGTGGCTTTGTCCATTTCCAAGGACATTTGGAATCCTTCCCAGAGCTGCTGTCCTCACGGAAATTTTAAACCCAGGCAGAAGCTGTGGTCAGGTGACTCTCGACCATGTTCAGCAAGACCTTCCGCCAAAATTCAATCATTCGAGTGCAGGCTGTAAATGGCAGCCATCTTGTTTTAGGCCAAACTGACCATCTTAATTAAAAGAAACACAAAACAACGTTACCACATCATAATGATTATTCAGTGTTATTCCCCACTAATACCCTTATGTGTATGTAATTATCTAGCCTTCCGCAACGCAATAAAGCATTAGCACACGTTATTTTAAAAGCATAAACACGAAACAAATAGCACCTTTGCGACACTCATTTAGAAAAAACCGCACATTATTACTAAGCAACATATATGCATCCCACGTGTAGTTTTTCTCATTAGTAATGTTGATTAATTTTGGACTTTTAACAAAACAAACTATTAATTAATGTTTTTAAATTAGTAATTTTAATCATAACATATAGACAAAACTGGAGCTTATAACTCGATAAATCTTCAACAGAAAACTCTGCTCCAGCAATCCCCCCTTTGGTGATATCTTATCACCACAAAAACCAACCCCAAAAAAAAATGTAGTCTAAATTTTAGTCCCAATTTAGGAGAAATTGAAAATGTCTTTTATAACACAACATTAAACACCAGACTCTCTCTCATCATCTCTCTTCGTCTCCAAATAAACACTCTCCCTCATTTCTTCTAATTCTATTTCTTGTGGGTCTCTTTTTGACCTCTTTTGTTTCTTTGCAGTATCTTGCCCGATTTTCCTCTTTTTCCCTCCCCTGTTTTTACAACACAAACACAACAATCTTAGTATCAATAAAGCCACAATTACACATGTCAAAGGAAATACTATTTTACCAATAAAGGTACTACCTATCTTAGCAATAAAATTCTTAACAGCAACTATCTTATTAGCCATTTTAGTCCAGATACTTTCAGCTTCCAGTGGTACTAATTCTTCATGCAAATCAGTAATATTTTTGATATAGACTTTTACATCTTTACTTTCGTCAGGAATGTAAGTGCAACAATGTTGAACTTTCAGCATTCCACAGACTCCACCCTCCTTGGCCAATAGAATATCAAGGGCAAGTCGATTTTGCATAGACATGGCACGTACGGCAATCATCTCCGTATTTACCAAAAGAAACCCTCCAGCGGTACTTGTCAATAAGCGATCCACCACTGTTGACAGTTTCCGAATTCCATATGCATTTAAAGAAATTCCCACTGCTGGAATTAAAGCTCCAAAAATATCACCTACTATTTCTGACCAAGTTTCTCTCTTAAAGCGTGTTAGTAAATTAATGTGTTCTACGTCTTCTATCCTATCTATATGAAAAATCTTTGGAAAAACCAGGCCCACATAACATGTGCCATACCAATGGTCAGGCAACTTGTAATAAGCCTTGTTCCTACAAACATAATACACTCCCGGGAAAACTGGATCTTCTCCACCTTTAAAACCCCATCCTGTTGCAATGAAGTATGTATCATGACACTCACTAGCCCCAACAAAATAAGTATCATATTGGGATTTCCTTCTGGTAATGCATAGTTTACCCTTCTGTGGTGCATCTAAAGCTAAAGTTGGACTAGCCCCATTTTTCAACTCCTTTCCCATCTCAATATCCCAAATCGTCTCACTTATTTTATCTTTCCCTGCCTTTACATGCATGCTCATTCTCCTTTCCTCCACCATGTTTAGGAAAGCCTTCTCCTCTTCTTTCAAACTACAAGTTAAATTATTTCTAAAAATGTAATCTAATGTTAATTCTTCTTTCTCAATAAAAATCTCACCAAAAATGTTAGCTTCTTTAGCTGGATTCAACCTTTTATTCATAGGCAATTGCCCAAAAATGCTATCTTTGTTAGACATCTCATAATCTATTTTCCCTAACAAATAAAAAACACTACTTAACACACTACATGAAATCCCATACGTAGCTGGTAAATGGTGATAAGTAACACCCTCTGAAACGGATGCAGGTAACTGCATACAGACGTAGCAATCCCTAACTTCCATTGTCTTTACGTACTCGTACAACAACTTCGAAAAAACATTGCTAGAAAAATCATTAATTGACCTATCTTTATGTATGTAAATGTTACTACTTCTAGTCAGAACTACTTTTTGTGAACTCTTCTCTACATTTGTCATATTCTCAGTGTGTATTCCAAAAGTGTCTATTGTAACTCTAAAAGTAACTGGTAAAGCTAGTACACCCCATAGTAGCATTAATAATCCAGTACAGCAGCAGCACATTCTACACCATCTTTTCAAAAAGGCACATCTACTTTGATTATTCTCTGTGTTAGCCATTTTACTACTTTGGCAGTGTCTTTTGACTTAGCCTCTTCTACTCCACTACTGAGTTTTGGAACTCTAGATTATCTCACACAGTTAATTTCAGATTTTTCTCTTTCACTTTTCTCCAAGTGACTCCTTCAGTTCACTCAGTTTGGATTTTCATCACTTTTCACTTCTTCCTCAGCAACATCAAATTGTATCAAATCTTCAACAACATCCTGTGCATCCGACTCTTCTCCAATGTCAGTCAGGATAACTTTTAGGATTCCAATAGATTTCTCCTCAACCACTTTTCTCAAGATCCCCTCCGGATTGACTTGACTTTCTGCCACTTCTTCTTCTCCTTCAGGCAGTGCCACATAAGTCCATTCCGGTTACCTGTACTTTTGGTTAGGTTTTCTGATTCTTTTGATCTCCTCTGGTTCTTTTGATTTCTTTTGTTCTTCTTCCTTCGCTTGATTCTGACTTGACACCTCGTTCACTTGTTCAGCTTTTGATGAATTCACTCGTGTCAGTCGATACCTCAGCCTCTTTATCCTGTTAGGCCAAAGGTCTCCTCTTACACTTCTTTTCGGTCTCACTTCTTTATTATTCCTTTCCCCGATCCAAGTTCTCTTTCTCAGAACTCGACCCTCTGATTTCTCATTCTCACTCTCATCTGATTCCGTGTCATTTGCCTCTTGCTCTTCAACAGTTTTCTTTCGCTCCACAGTCTTTTCCACCACTGATTGAGACTTCCCTATTTCTGTCCCTCCTCGGGTCTCCGACACGCAATCTTCTTGCTGTCTACTTGTCCCTTCACCTAACTCGTCAGAAGTGTTCCCTACACCTCCTCGGGGGTCTTCCGCAATCTGTCCCTCTCTATCTTCTACTGACCCTGCTTCTTCAGGTGTAATCTCAAGTGGATTTTCAACCTCCTCATCTGATTCAGGAGTAGTCTCTGTGGAATTGCTCCTTTCTCTTCTTCCTTCTCCACTGCTTGTTGGAACTTCAGGCACTCTTACAGAATCCGATCTCTCTTCTGAGACTCTCAATGTTTCTCTTGAAACCTCTCTTGGAACGAAAGAATCACCTGACTCTCTTTCTTCTTCACCCCTTACAGGATTCTTTCCTCTTCTCACTGGTTCAGTATCTGGATCATCACTGGAATCTGACTATTCAAAATACTCCTTACCAGTCCCATCCTTTGGATTTGGAACTCTCAGAGTATGACTCGCATGCACCCAGTTTTTCACACCAGCACACTTTACTGCAGTCGTCGTAGTCAGAATAACTTGTCTTGGCCTTCCCCACCTTGGAACCAAGCAATTTTTTCTTCTGTGCACCTTAATCCTTACCCAGTCTCCTGGACTCAGATCATGGGCTTGCTTCTTCTCAAGTGTGGTAGCGTCTTCTCCAACCTGGTGAAACACAGAATGAACTGCGTCAGCCAGGCCTTTACAGTAATCCAAAATCATGTCATCAGTAATTGTCATCAACTTGTTGACAGGCACGAAAGCATGTCTCATTGCACGTCCCATTAAGATTTCGTGCGGACTCAAACCTGTGGTTCTATCTGGAGTAGACCTAATAGTCATCAGCACTAGAGGCAAGACATCAGGCCATTTCATTCCAGTGGCTAAACACATCTTACCGGTTCGGTTTTTTATTGTGCCATTCATCTGTTCAACGACTCCAGAAGCCTCTGGTCTGTATGCACAATGTAGCTTCTGCTGTATGCTCAATGCTTCACAAATTAAACCCATGAGCTCATTGTAGAAGTGTCCACCTCTGTCAGACTCAATTGTCACTGGGAACCCGTACCTAGGAATCAACTCTCTTAATAGTAACTTTGCAACTGTTATCCCATCATTTCTCCTAGTCGGATAGGGCTCCACCCATCTTGAGAACAAACAGACTACCACTAGAACATACCTCAATCTGTTCACTTGGGGCATTTCAATGAAATCTATTTGCATTCTGGTAAAAGGACCTCCTTCTCTGCCTATTGTTCCTAGACTCACCACAGTTTTCTTTCCAGTATTGAACTGCTGACAAATCAAACATCTTTGACAGATGCTCTCTGCAATTAGCCTGAACTTCGCATTGTACCAGGTTTGTTTAAAAGACCTAATCATCGCATCCCTCCCCAGATGTCCCTGGCCATGATACATTCTTGCCATTGTCGACAGCATGGAGTTAGGCATGACTGGTCTACCATCTCTATAGATCCAAACATGATCTGTCTCTCTTGGGGCACAACCTGCCTTAATCCAATCTCTCATTTCCTCATTTCCTGCCTCATCCTGCAACTGTTTCACTTCATCCCACGTTTCTAGGACATTAGTAAACATCACAGAACAAAAAGACATTTCCCTTTCTCGTGCCCTATTAATCGAATGATTATTCTTCGCACAATACTGTGCTATGTCATTGGCAAAACGATTACCAAGAGTAACAAAATCATCTCCTTGTCCATGAGCAGCACATTTAACAACTGCTAATTCATTAGGCAGCTGTATCACCTCAAGCAACTCTCCAATCACTTCAGCATTCTTTATTGGAGTCCCACTCGACGTCAAAAAACCTCTCTGTAGCCAAAGCTGGCCAAAGTCATGAACGACTCCAAATCCGTACTGACTATCAGTCATCACAGTCACTCTCAGATTCTTCCCAATCTTGCAAGCTTTCGTCAGTGCCACCAATTCAGCCACTTGAGCAGATCTTACTCGTTTCAAAGGCGAAGCTTCCATAACTTCTAAAACCTTGCACACTGCATATGCTGCACTCAGCACACCATCATCAGTTCTCAGACATGATCCATCCACAAACAGCACATGATCACTCTCAGGCAATGGTAAATCTCTTATGTCTGGTCTTGGTTTTGTGCAGTAGTCAAGCACATCCAAACAATCATGATCAACATCATCTCCCACATTCACATTTTCAGCATCTGGTAACAACGTTGCTGGATTCACATTCACACATCTCTCAAGAGTCACATTTGATGCTCCCAGAATGATTTTTTCATATTTAGTCAGCCGACTATGTGACATATACTGAGTCCTGCTTCTTGTCAAAAGAATAGCCACATCATGAGGTACGAATACCCTTACAGGATATCCCATTATTATACCCTCACTCTGTTCCAAGCTTCTGCATGTAGCAGCTACTGCTTTCAGACAACCTGGCAAACCCACAGCTACAGGGTCAAGTGTCGATGAGAAGTACGCAATCTGCCTTCTTAGTTGTCCATGTTTCTGAATTAACACTGAAAGTGCACATCCATTTCTCTCACTGCAATACAACTCAAACTCTTTCTCATAGTCTGGCATTCCCAAAGCAGGGGCTTCACACATTCTGCTCTTCAACTCTTCAAATGCTGCCATTTGTTCTCCATCTAATTCCAATGGGTCTCTCACCTCACTTTTAGTCAATTTAATCAGTGGTTTCGCTATCAGGGAAAAATTACTTATCCACTGACGACAATAACCCACCATTCCCAGAAACATTCCCACTTCTCTCTGGGTCATCGGGGCTCTCATTCCTCTGATAATTTTGATCCTGTCATCGGTCACCTTTCTCAGACCCTTTTCAATATTGTGTCCAAGATAATGCACCTCTTTCTTGCAAAATTGCAATTTGGCTGGAGATACCTTTAATCCTCCATCTGCCAGATGATTCAGTAAAGCTATGGTATCCACTTCACAAGCTTCACGTGTCTTCGATGCCACAAGTAAGTCATCGATGTATTGCACTAGCACTGAGCTCTCAGGCATGATCAAACTCTCCAATGATTTCTTCAATAACTGATTGAATATCGAAGGACTCTCTGTATACCCCTGTGGGATACGACACCATGCTAAAATACGCTGTCCAAACCGAAATGCAAAAATCGGCTGGCTATCATGATGGAATGGAATTGAAAAGAAAGCATGACACAAATCAATCACTGTGTACCACTCAGCATCATGAGGAATCTGATACAAAATCACCGACGGATTTGGCACAATGGGACAACATGCCACCACAATTTTGTTAACTTTCCTCAAATCTTGTACAATCCTGAACTTTCCATTAGGTTTCTTTAGCCCCATTATCGGTGAATTACACGGGCTACTCAGTATCTCTCTCAAAACACCCTGCAGAATCATTTTGTCAATTATGGGAGTTATTCCCTCAATTATTTCTGGTGTCAATCTGTACTGAGGAATATTAGGATAAACAATTCCCTCTTTCACTGAAATCTTCACTGGATCAACATTATTCATCAACCCCACATCTTCTCCAGTAAAATCGCAAACCGCTGTTTTTACTGTGTGTCTCAACTCCTGAGGCAAATCATCTGGATTAAACACAGCATATGTACCAACAATCTCACTCTCTCTATTATCTAGAGTCATCCGGTACAAAACATCCTCATCTGGTGTCTCAAAAGCTATTCCATCTGGAGTACAGAAAATTGTACAATTCATCTTGCACAACAAGTCCCTACCTAACAAGTTCACTGGACTAGTGTCACAGACCACGAATCTGTGCATGTCCGAAAATTTCCCTATTCTTACCCTTACTGGTTCGGTAAGACGAGTCTTAATCTGTGTATTGGCTACACCAACTACTTGGATTGCTTCGTCCGAGAGAGGAAGATTTCTAATATCTGCTGACCTGACAGTTGATCTCGTTGCTCCTGTGTCTACCAAAAAAGTAACACTCTCCCCATTTATTTTCCCATCTACAAATGGTCCTGCCTGGTCTATTTCTAGAGTTGCACCAACTATGCACTCTTCCTCCTCTCTTCGGCACCGTCAATAGTCCCCTTCAGACTCATTCCCCTCATTCTTTAACCAGTACTGCTGTACCTGGTTTGAACGTCTTGGTTTGTTTACCTGCTCATCATTGTAGAATCCTGAGTCCTGGTTATACTTTTGGGACCCTCTATTCTGCGGCAAGGGCGGTTTCGGTTCTTGGCTCTGCTGTCTGACAACCTTCTGCTGTTGCTGCTGATGATTACACCCCTCGTTCTGCACCTGTTGATTTAAGGGTTTATTTTCATTACTCACTAATGATGGATTGGTACACTCGGATCTCCAATGCCCCAATTGTCCACAGTTGTGACAAGGGAACTTTTTTTTGGCCTCCTCAAGATTCCCCTTTCCTTTTCCTGCATATCTGGGTCTATTTCCTGGATTATTTGCTTGTTCCACCAACTGTGCTTCTTGTCTTTCAGCAACCTTCACTTGTGCCCACATTGCTTTCTCTTTCAGCTTTCTTTGTTTTGCTTCAATCTCATCACTAAAGTATTTTGCATGTCTCAAGATTTCATCAATCTTTTTACTCTGACAATCAACTGTATGCTCTCGTATTCTCTCACTGATTTCAGGTCTCAAGCCATATACAAATCTGTATACAAAATGACTCAAATCCTTGTCACCCAGGTGTTCATCTCCACTGAACTGTTTAAACGCTAGTATCAGCCTTTCGTAAAATGCATGAACTGATTCTTTTGCTTCCTGATGTGTTCGATATATCTTAACCCAATCTGTCTCTTTCGGGGGTACTTTATTTTTCAGGAACACAATAACCTGATCATATTTTTTCATGACCTCTGGGTCTGGAGCTCCCGTTTTCGGATCTCTTGGATACTCCTTAGCAGGCCAATCTACAACTATTTTACAGTCTGCCCACAAGTCTGCTGGAACAATTATATCAAACAGACTATTCAGGTCAATCCACAACACCTTTGACAATTTCACAAACCTGTCTACCTGCCTATACCACTCAACGGGCTTTTCTCTCAGTCGAGGGAAATCATTCGTAAATGACAAAATATCCTGTCTAGTCCATGGGACATGTACATATCCTCCTCCAGGAATCTCTCTCATAGGATAAGCATCCACCGTTTTCTCTTTTTCTCTCACAGGGAAAGCTGAATAAGTCCTATCCACTGAATCTTCCCTTTTCTTGTACCACCTATCCTTCCATTTTTCTACATCACCCCATTTTCGCAATAAGGCAATCATTTCCTTAATCTGCCCTGTTCTGCCAACACCATTTAGATTTTCAATATCCTTGTCAGTGAAATCCACCCTGTAAGGCTTCTGCAAAGCTTTTACCTTATCCATGTCAACTCCTTGTTCACTCGCTATTGCCCTTAACTTGTCATGTGTACTTTTAGCCCTCCAGGTGATACTCTTACACATAAATAACAACTCTCCATCATGATGGTTTTTGAGTATATCTGTAGGAATTGTTCCTGCAATAAGCTCCTCCAATTCTATGTGCAACCTGGCCACATCAATTGCCTGTGAATCTTTATCTTTCTTTTGAAGAACTTTCAACCAATCATTCAAATCTTCAGCTGTTATTTCAGTAGACTTTTTCACTGCACCCACTTGTTCTGTCATCCTCTGTGGTTCCAAAATCGATCCTCCTGAACAACCAGTATTCAATCCTGAATTAGGCTGCACATCTAATCCTCCACTACATGTGTCATGTCTTGACTGCCTCAAATTATTTTCACCAGTCCTCATTCTTGATTCCTCCAAAGTGCAAGAACCAACCAAACCATTTCCAACATAAGGAACTGTCAAACCATTTTCACCCATTCTTTGTTTATCAAAAATAGGCACAACCGGACCTATGGTTACAGGCACCGTAACAGCTTCTAGATTTTTCGTTAGCTCTCTAATTTTCTCAGTCAGCTCAGATGTCGTTCTGGCTAATTCTCTCGTTTTCTCATCACTAACTCGATTCTCTCTTTCTCGATCTCTCTCTCTTTCCCTTTCCATGAAAGAGCTACCACTTTTCAGATCAGGTGTGACAACCTCGGTTTTAACAATTCGCAAAGTATCTCTTATTGGAGTAGCAACTGGCGTGCTCTCTTCTGGTTCTGGTCTATACGGAGGTGGTCTCTTGTAAATCATGTCATCCAAGACCTCATCCTCGTAATCATTAGCCCCATACCTTCTCACTTCTGTATCAGGCACCTTTTCTGTAGCCTTCCTCCCTTCCGCTTCTTCAACTGTTCTCATAGGATATAATCCCTCTGACATACTAGCATCTCGCCATCTTCTCATTCGATCCTGATGAGTCTCACGATCATATTTCCTCCCAAAAAAGTACCTATAGTTGCCTCCACTCCTCTGCTTGCTCATGCACCTCATCTTCCCATTCCACCAACGCCTCGAACTGTGTCGGCCTTGGTCTAGGCTCTAGACACATCATTTTCTCCCGTAAATTTCTCAACACAGCCAAATTAAATGAACCATGTTCCGGGAACGCTAAGACACCATCTTCCTTAGTATACTTAGCCCAGTTATCTAACCATATACAGGTATGATACCCATATTTCGCAACCATGAAGGATGCAGGAGTTCTTGTTGGAGGTAACAATTCACCCTCTCTGGTTATTATGTTCTTATCCTTGTCGAACCACCTTTTTATTTTACCGAACAAGGATTTCTTCTTCTTTTCCTCCGGTTGGTAATACATTTTAACGTTTACCAAAATTCTCTAGTCCCTTCCGCAACTGTACGATCTTTTGTCCAATAACAACGCGACTCACACCAACGCACCAATCCTGGAGCGTCTACGTCACCCTGTACTTCTTCCAATCCCTGCGCGGCTCACACCAACGCACCAATCCTAGCGCGAGCACTGTCCTGATCCACTACCCAATCACAGCGCGGTCTGTATGACCCGACTCTCTGACGTCAACAGTCGCTGCAGACGCTTCTACTCTGTCTCCTGTCACTCGTCTACCCCCCCTTTACAAAAGTCTTCTTGGTAGACTTCGTTTCAAATTCCACAAAATCTATTAGTTACAACATGTAAACACCTCCATTGTCTGCTTCGCTAACCACAGAATAGTAAAGAAAATTCTTACAAAAATCCCGCTTCTCTCTAGAACAGCGCTTACCTCTGCTCTACCACGGAATAATTACTCTCGTTGACACAGTAGCACATCCCTCTACTCTGCCCTTCTAACATGCATCCATTAACTGTTTCCTCTAGGACTGCTCCAAAGAGTCTCACAATCAACTAAATGCTCATACATTCACGCACTTCTATACCAGAAAATGTAGCACATTCACACAGAATCCTGCCTTTCCCGAAAACAGTGAACAGTCTGTCCCACTACAGAATTATAACACACATTAACCAAGCAGCGCTTACCTCTGCCCAGTCCTTCAGACAAGCTCAGAGAATACCTATTACTTCTCCAGCGATAAGCTTTAACGGCAAACCTTACGGGTCCCTGGGACTTAAGACCAGAGTTTCACAGATAACCTTCGCTACCATACACACTCCTTTTATACCGAAAATATGTCCCTAATAGTAACACACGACAATGTCACTTATTCCGAACCCAGACAATGTGACGCGCAACTTCAATTGTTACACGTTTTTCCTGCATACGTAGAGGTAATTCCATCAATCCCGTCTTTCCCGAGAGCAGCACACACTTCCCTCTGCCCTACTACGGAACTGTCATCAGCTCCCAAATTCCAGAAGCACTACATAAAACTCAACACTACGACTTCAACACCTAGTATTAGTACATATACCAATCATCAATCAATAATCAATTAATCAAAAAGCCTATGTACAAGCAATCTAATCAGATCAAGACAATAATCTAACCATCATACTGCTACCAGGAAACTGCTGCAGATCGGCGCATATAAATTCTCCCTACTTCCACGGACAGAGTAAATCTACAGTCACACGCACATACATACATCATACGCTAGGGCCCATCACACTAAATTCACACTATTACTCTATCCACACTGAATATAGGAGAGAAAACCTAAACCAATCTGCATCTAAAATGAGGTCAATGCGACCATAAGGACATTGTCCTGAGTCATGATTTTAAACATAGGTAATACATCTGTAACTCAATAAATGACAAAGAAATGACCACCCGACACCGGAATTCAAACAAATGGTTGTTTATCTAAATTAGTTCAAATGAAAGTCAATCATTAGCAAAATCATTATTCTCATAGTTACCTATTCTAGCTAATTGGGTCAGGACAGGTCTCTCGGTAAAGTCTCTCGAGCTGCCGTCCTCAGCATAGGTTCAGGAAGAAATCCAAAACGCGATGAACCGCAAGGAACACCATGAACGTAATGAACGCGAATGGGACAGCAAAGGAACAGCAAGGGAACACGGACCCTCTCTAGTCTAGCATATGTATAGGGAAAATATCAAAATAAAAAGTTACAAACAAATGTTGAATATCCGTTGAGCCGCTGAGCAGAGCGAGCAGAAAAGGATGTCACTTAGTTACATTTAGAAAACCTCCGCTCAGGAAAAATCACAAAAATAAAAAATACGGAAGAAGGAAACTCGAGTTTGCAAATGTTACTTTCGTATATGCTCTTCCTTGGTATCATAGCAGAGCCACCGCAGACTGGTTATTGTTCATTGTGGCTTTGTCCATTTCCAAGGACATTTGGAATCCTTCCCAGAGCTGCTGTCCTCACGGAAATTTTAAACCCAGGCAGACGCTGTGGTCAGGTGACTCTCGACCATGTTCAGCAAGACCTTCCGCCAAAATTCAATCACTCGAGTGCAGGCTGTAAATGGCAGCATCTTGTTTTAGGCCAAACTGACCATCTTAATTAAAAGAAACACAAAACAACGTTACCACATCATAATGATTATTCAGTGTTATTCCCCACTAATACCCTTATGTGTATGTAATTATCTAGCCTTCCGCAACGCAATAAAGCATTAGCACACGTTATTTTAAAAGCATAAACACGAAACAAATAACACCTTTGCGACACTCATTTAGAAAAAACCGCACATTATTACTAAGCAACATATATGCATCCCACGTGTAGTTTTTCTCATTAGTAATGTTGATTAATTTTGGACTTTTAACAAAACAAACTATTAATTAATGTTTTTAAATTCGTAATTTTAATCATAACATATAGACAAAACTGGAGCTTATAACTCGATAAATCTTCAACAGAAAACTCTGCTCCAGCATCAGTGTCTATATTTAAGTTTTATTTCACTCTCCTGTGGGCATTATTGGCTGTTACTTATCCACCCGCATCTACCATTGAGTCTAAAAGTGATATTGACAAAGAACAAACGTAGACTGCAAATCAAAGAGCCAACCTATAAGATCAGGGATTCCCTACAATCATCTTTGAAGGAATCCTCTTTGAGCACAGGGAAGACTCAAATGCTTTCTATAGTTCACACAAGTGTCTGTTATTGCTCATTTGGCAGAATTCTCACCAAGATTCCAAGCGTTGCTTAGCTGAGCTGATGAGAACTTGAAGATGGCCTTCACGTGGCAAACATGTTAATAGTTTTCGACTGAATAAGCTGATTCACACTTTCACGTCTCAAGTACCAAAACACAGTGTGTCGCAATGTCTCAGACAGAGAGCATCCTGTGGGCAATGCTAGCATGAGCTGAGACATGCAAAGGAGTTTCAAATGTTCACAATGCCAAAGAGGAATAACCATCAAGTGATGTCGCTTTCCTGTTTTGTGACTTCAGTGATACCGGGTCATTTGCAAATTACAGCAGTCTTACACTTCTCCCCTTTATGCCCGAGCCACAGAAATCCTAGGTCTACATGCACACAATAAGACAACATCAGTATGTCCTGTACATGATGAACAGACCGCTTCATAGTCAACGCAGAGCCGCCTACCATAACTCAAAAGACAGACCCATCAACATTGTCATCTATGAATAACTGACATAGCACTGTGCTCTGGGAGAGAAAGCACTTATAACAGAGATGAATTGGCTTTCCAGAAACAATATATTTTCTCAGTCAGCAAGGCTTGAATGGCCTGAAGGTGAGGAAGCTGCGAGGCTCCAACTTGGAATAGATGTCACCAAATAAAGAGGTGATAATGAGTCGGGTGGAATGTAGCAGGAGGAGGAATCAACATACATCTGGTACAGCTCTTAATGATCCTACAAGATGCCACACCCAATCTGTGACCATGAAGGAGCGAGGACAGCTTGGAAGTTCGGCCAACTCTCCCAATGAGAAAGGTTTTGCAATGTTAAATATCACTTTATCACTTCTAAAAAAGCAACCCAGGCTTAGCAAAACATTTTGAAGTCACAGTGGCATCTGACATGAGTTTGCAGTTAGGTCTATTCACAGTCAAATGAGCATCGGGAATCCAAAGGAAAGTAGGGATGCCCTCTAGACAATACAATAGAAAAAACTCTGATAATAAGGACAGAGGCCTAGTTTCAAAAGATGCACATTAGGCCAGATGTTTTGGCTTTTCCAATGGTTGTTCTAAATGTTGTCAACACGTTTTGCTGCATTCTTCAGTTGCAGATTCTGCCTGGCATTATTTGTGAACTCCTCATGCTCCTAAAGTAGGTTTCCACAAACATGCAGCTAAGAGTCTACTTAATGTAAAAAACCTCATAAGTGCGAAGTGGAATGAGAGAGCGAAAGAGAGAGAGAGATTTATATATATTACTTTGCAGTCATTTGTGATTTGCAGTATTGCCATTTATATGTTTGTTAGAAATTATCATCTTTTGTGTGGTATTCCCCCAGATTTTTGCCTCCACTACCCTATTTTTGCTAAACCCGTTTTTGTTGGCAATAGAATTATGTGCACTTTATTCCTGCTAACTAGCGGCAAAGTGCTTGTGCCATTCCTTCTAAACATGTTAAAGTTGGTATACACTAAATTGGCACATTCAATTCACTTATGAGTCACTAGTATATAGTACTACATGTTCATAGGGGGTGTAAATTAAATAATACTAGTGGGCTGCAGCACTTGTTGTGCCACCCACTAATAGCCTTTTAAAACATGTCTTAGTCCTCCCACTGCAGCCAGTAGTACAATTCTAAACTGCCATGTTGACCTAGGAAAATAAACATTTTGCCAGGACTAAGCCTTCCTTTTAAATACTTATACGTCACCCCTAAGGTAGGCCCTAAAATATCATAAAGCTGAATGCATGGTATTTAAAAAGTAAGAAGTGTTCTTGAGTTTTACATTTACTGATGGCGAAATACTCCTAAAATTGATTTTCACTGTAGCTAGCCTGCATCTCCCATAGACTAACACTTGGTTTACCTATTTCCACTTAATATGTGATAACTTCAGTTTGGTTGCAGATAAAGAAATGATTTTTCCAATCATTTGAATAGTACTTTAAAATCCTATTTATGGTAAAGTTGGATTTCAAATCACTATTTTAAAAACGGCACTTTTAGAAAGTTGGTCTTTTCTGCTTAAATTATATGTGCATTTCTGCCAGTATCCATGGTCACATGACTGTTAATGGCTGACCTGTGGTGTGAATTGTATTCCTTCCAGTAAAGGGATAAGAGGACCTTGGGTGTATGGAAGGCTGTTCCTTTACTGAGCGGGATGGGCGGGGGTTTGTACTCAGCCCTTCCTGAGCTTCAGAGGGCAGCCTGAGGGCTGTACCCACCCACTACCTGACTTGAGAAGATGCCTGGCCTGTCACTGGCACATGTAGCTAACACATGGGCTTGCCTGCCCTTTGTCTCTGTAGACAGATTGGAGCTAGGGAAGAACTGACCAAAACCAGTTACGGTTAGACAAAGAGGGTGACCCCCATATACATGCTGGCACTGGGTATAAAAATGGCACCCTTAAAACCTCTCATCAGGAAACTCCTGGGCCTGAGAAGATTCAGAAGGGCTGTCCTGCACTCTGAAGAGTCAGTTGACTGGCCTCCTTTTTCAGATGCAGGGACACAACAAGCTTCCAAAGACTTTCCCAGCAACTGCCCTGCTGACCAGCACCCACTGCAACATCCTGGACCCTGCTGTTGGCCTCCGCTAAAGTGCGTACTGATCTCTAAGAGGTGCCACCCTATGTCCTATACTCTTGAATGGTGTCAGAGTGTACTCCTCCAGCCTGCAAACTGCAAGAACTGGCCTCCAGGTGAAAATCCAGATGTTCTGAGATATTCACATTGAAAAGAAGCATCCCCGGTCTCCTTGCGACCACAAGTGAACTTCCCCGAATCGAACGTACTACCTGCATCCAACTGCCAATGCCACGCTCCCAGCTATAGACTCCAGACTTCACCGGCACAGTGCTCCTAGTGTCATCAACAACCGCCTCTGTTTCCCTCCAATGTGAAGCTCCAACGGGCACCCAGCTCTTTGAGCCAACAGTGACCAAGATACCAAGGCGAAGCTCCTCATGCAAACTGCACACCTTTGCAGTGCCTGAACTTTTGATTTCGACCCGGTCTAGCGTGGCCACATAACTATGATTGGCGCATTCTACTTTTTTGTGCTATTGTTACTGAAAGCTATAAATATTAATTACTCCGGTTCTACTTACTATATTTTTGGTGTTTTGGTGTCATTTTATTTATTAAAATGTACACTACTTTTCTAAATTGGTTTGGGATTTTTCTTGCATTGTGTTTTCGCTTTGTTACTGTTTGCGCACTGCATATATATTTTACACATTGTGTCTCAGTTAATTCAGACTTCTTTTGTGCCAAACTGCTAAAGCGTTAAACACAGGTTTATTTGGTGAGGCTCTGAGCCCTCTCAAGTAATAACCCAATTTCTTACAATGGTTACTGCATTTTTGTTCGTAATATTTAATGTAATGTACTATAATTGCACTGATATAGCATTTACTCTCCCGGACGAGACATTGAAGGGATATATGGTGGGCGCACACTACTCTCCAAAGCAAAGTTAGTGGTTAATCCAAAGGCTGTTAGTTATTGTATATTTGATGATTCTTGGGTTAATGTTGTGCCATGAGGAAACTGTTTTAATTATTATCCTAATCCATCTAATGGTGGATTAGGGTATTAACAGTTAGGTGTGATTGGTGGGTTCTTGCACGTGAAGAAAATGGGATATGTAGAAATGGAGAAGAAAAGATATTGCAAGATTACATGCAGAGGTTACATTGAAGGAGAATATGTGGTTTATGAGAGTGTCATGAACAAACAGGCTGCAAAATATTAGATATTGTATATATGGTCACTTAGAGGGAGACTTTATGATTTGAAAGTCTGATTGGTGTGAGGGGGTAGGTAGAGATAGCAGGAGATGATGGTAGAATGGGATTGATTTAAATGGGAGGATGGACTGGGCAGGTAACAGGTGATATTCATTTGTTAGTTGTGGAAAGGAGGTGTAGGTTAGTAGGAAATTAGTTGAGTAAGACATACATATTACAGAGATTATTTGAGGTAGGAGTGTGAAAGGAGAAATAGTATAGGTGTGATGTCTATAAAGGAGTAGGTGGGAAGATAGGGAGACAGGGTAGAGGTAAGATGTAAGTATGGATACAGGTCTGTTTAAAATAGGGAGATGGGAATCAGAGCGAGATGTTTTGGTATGCTATAGGGTGGTCCAGTGGTTATGATGGTGTAACGGGGAGTGTTCTGTTTAGATAATCCTAGTGATCAACTGACTTGGGCCAATGGCAACCCTTGTCCCCGGAAATAAAAGGGGCCCAAGAACTATCCCTCTAGCCAACAGAAGCCCTAGTTCTGGGAAATGAAGAGTCCAAATCTTAATGCCCTATTGCCGATAGAAACCCTAGATCTATAGTTCAAAGGACCTTAAACTTAAGGGCTGTGCAAGGTAGATTGGAGGTGGAAGGCCAGTTCAGGTGACTCTGGCCGAACCCAATCACTTAGCCGACAACAGGTATGAAGATGGGTCAAGGAGCTGCTGCTCAGCTAAAATAGTTCTTGGTTATATGCTGTCCCAGTGCACTTTTAGGATCCTGCTCAACACTGTAGGGAAGGCTCAGTCTAACCACTGGAAATGCTATCATCCATTTTAGATCCTTCTCTAAACACCCCAAAAACTAGTGCTATGCAGAGTCAGAAACACAATGTAATGCATGCAAAACAGATCAAACAGCCTTTACACACTTACACTAGTTTCTAATCATATTTTATGTCTTGTAACTTTAGTGCAGTTTTTTGTGCTTTCATGGACTGCCCCATCATTTAGGAGCTATAGCACTAACAACCATATACTTGTATACCAAGCTTTGTACTGTACCCCTGCCATAAGAATGATGCATTTAAATGTTGACTACATATGAGAATGTAGCTTCCTACCGCTATCGTTTAATTCCATAAATGACATTTCTTCACGGAGAGGCTGATATACACTTATTTATTTTTTATGTTTTGTTTTATCTATGTCCATGGAATGCCTCAGCATTCAACAAGCAAGACATGAGTGTGTGGTTTATATATAGGTACAACACTTCGTTTTTCATGACTAGCCTTGTGCTATATAAATTCACATGCATACATATACATATTAATTAATACTATATTGTGTATAAGTTTACAGAGACAGGTAAAATATTTAGCAAAATGCTCACCAGGCACAGAAGGAATGGGGGAGATGTGACAGCATTTGCTTGTGCATTTTTGCCTTGCACAGCTACCCTGAAAGCAAAGTGGGTATATCTCCGAGGGGCTAGAGGGTCATCACCTACTCTCAAGTGAATTATTTGAGTCCTTGGATTGCCCATTCACTGCATGGCCTCTTTCTTCTGTACCCTAAGGTGAAAATAAACCCACACAATCCAGTGCTCCTTTCGCTATACGGTTGTGCCCAGCATTCCTCCTTAAACACAGGACTACACCTGGAAGATTTACGCTTTGCTATTGCATAGGGCGCTTTCCCTGAATTCATTTAAGGTGGACCGGCTCTCATGGGGCCTGGTTAGAATGTGCCTTTAACAACAGGCTCCTCTGCCCTGCTCGCAGCCAACAGGGAAAGTCACTGGAAACAGCTTGACTGTAATCAGACAGAGCATGTTGTTCAGATGAAAAACATATCTGACATGAAGAATTTGCAGCTGAGAGCTACAAAGCTGACGTGAGTGTCATGAGAGCGCGAGCGGACATTGCCAAAGGACGTCAGGTCGCTGGCGGGAGTGCGCGCGGATCCGCGGAGAATTCCAGTCAGCAGACATCCGAAATATTGCCAGTAATGGAAGTATCGACTAATTATTGGACCTCCGTTTGACCTCTTGGCACCTTCTCATCCCTCTTCCAGGACACGCATCTTCACGCTGACGGATTCCCTTATTTAACTCGTTATCCAATGCTTGCAAACAATATGTCAGTTTAATGCTGCACTGCGATTTGGTGCCGATATATCAAAAGCCTAAAAGTATATTTGTTACAGGACTTCTCTGATTTTTTTATTTGCCTCTATGCAGTGTTTTCTATTTCAGTTCCTTGTGCATCAACAGCCCCAAACCATCAATCTACAGCCACAGGAAACCCGGGCAGTCCTTGGTGCTGAGTTCAACGTTGCCAGCCTCCATCCAATAAGAGACATAGACAGCCTTCCCTCCTCCTTATCCTCAGTTTTGTAAAAGCACACGAGAGTGGTGACCAAGTCAAAGCCATAATTTATCATGTGTTTATTGGGGGGGGGCAGGGGTGGTTCTGCTATCAAAGGTAGTGGGGATCTTTCTCCTGTCAACAACATAGCCCTTCCCAAAAAAACATAATTTTGAGGAAGTATGGCAAAACAAAATTAACAGGCACAGACTACACATAGTTGAAGTTTTTCTTACTGTACCACCAGGTTCAAGCCTCAGATCGCACTTCAGATATCCAGGTGACAGAAGTTTCAAGCTTAGACCTTAGATGGCAGAGCTATCTTATTGATCTGACAAACTGAGGTCTTGCCCAGCGGGACTCTTCCTCCGATGATACTGCTCCTGTTTCAGGACCAATTAAACATTCCATAGATCAACCAAGCGAGTTGCTCAAAACCACACTGTGTTTACAAAGAGATGGACCTTGGGCATTGAAGGAGAGCTCCTACATAGCTTGTCGTCTGGAAAGACTGCCATACCTGGCCTCTAATGGATGCTTCCTTATTGAAGTTCTAGGAGACAAGGGTACCCCGATATGTGAACCTGGGAAGATAATGAAGAGTTAAGAACAAAGTGGGAGGCAGGGGCTTCAAAGGTTAATGCATTCATCAGCCAGCCCCAGCAGCTGCAGGACGTCCCTGACTGCTCGGCTTCAGTCTCCCATTCACTGCCCTGTCGCCCCTCTAAAGAAAATTATATTCTCCAGGCGGATCTATGTACTGCCAAGCTGCTTGTTTTCAAATCATTAACCTTTGAAGCCCATGCCTCCCACTTTGGAGCCTCTAGGAACTTTACCGGCAGTGTAACTTCAAAATACATGCTCACCACTGTCCTGAAGATGAACCCCAATAATTGGGTTCGAAACGCCGTCGACCACCCCACAACATGAATTCCTTATAACTTGTGAAGATCAATTATGGAATTCAACTACTATATTGTTGTCAATGCGATGTCTTTTTAAAACTACTATCACTATTTCACACCACGCTTTCTTATTATGTGAGCATTCTAAAATTGACTTTGTTTAAATAAATACCTGTTATCTTTTGACCTACATGACCCTTTACGTACTTTGTCTCCTGCTCCCTACGGAATTGATTGTACTTCTCTTAAAAAACAAGTGACCCTGCTTGGGTCACCTTTTCTATTGGACCCGTTTGGGCCATACTTGAACCATTGTTCTTAACTCTTCCTTATTGAAGTTCAGCACTCGGAGTTCCTTTTAGTTATTTTGATTTCTTGCATTTGTTTCTTTTAAGCATGACCTATGGATTACGTTGCACTTAAGCAAAGTCCTCCCTTGATCTGTTTTACTTTTTCTCATTGCTCTCTCTTCTCTTTAATTTCTTTTCCTGTCTTTCATTTTACTCTCCTCTCCCCTCTCTCATTAACCCAAGCTGTAAACATGGTTTCCGTGAAACAAGAAACGTAGATTCACCCATGTGACCTTGGGTTCTTATTCTGCAGGAGATTAAGTTAATTTAGGAACTTGAGATTGACTTTAAAAAAGTTCTCCTTGTTCACTTCTTGGGCACTATAGCAGCAGACAGAAAGACATTAAAGAGAGACATACATTGATAGTTTCCATATTCTCATTAACGTGCATTGGAAACAGGTAATTATTTGGAGAGGTAAGATAACCAAATGCGATCGATTAATTTCTCTTTATTCTAATATAATTGTTGTTGTTGTCATTATTACTAGTATTAGTATTATAAAGTAGATCATTAGCTGCAGTTGATGGTAGTCTGCCACATGAAGTAATGTTACTACTCTTATTAGGCCCAGTAAAGCTTTCAGCAATTTAAACCTAAGCTTGACCCCTGGTAGCTATGGAACAGAGCAAACAAGCTTAACAAAAGAAATGTGTAAAGCATTTAGAAGTACCCAAACAGTTAAAAAGTCGAAAACAGAACAGAATAAAAATCTCACTCTAGGTTCGAAAAATTGAGAATTTATTAATGAATAAAATGATACAAAAACACTCGTGTCTGTTGGCGGCGTGTGGCTGGTGCTGACGCTGCCTCCCAGCTGCATTTCTCTTCGGGTGCCGGGCTTGGTAACGCCCCCTGACCACGCACGGAAGCGCGCCAGGAGGCGCTTAAAGACGGTGTCGGACCCTTCACTGGTGGGTCACTCGTGTCTGTTGGCGGCGTGTGGCTGGTACTGACGCTGCCTCCCAGCTGCATTTCTCTTCGGGTGCCGGGCTTGGTAACGCCCCCTGACCACGCACGGAAGCGCGCCAGGAGGCGCTTAAAGACGGTGTCGGACCCTTCACTGGTGGGTCACTCGTGTCTGTTGGCGGCGTGTGGCTGGTGCTGACGCTGCCTCCCAGCTGCATTTCTCTTCGGGTGCCGGGCTTGGTAACGCCCCCTGACCACGCACGGAAGCGCGCCAGGAGGCGCTTAAAGACGGTGTCGGATCCTCCTCCCGCGAGGACGCGCGCGGGACGCGCCGGGCTGAGCCCGGGCAGAGGGCGGGCCGTCTGTGGCCGTCTGTGGCCGTCAGAGGCCAGAGGAGGCTGGGCTGGGCCACCCCCCTAAGGTGCTGCGACTCTGATACCGGGACTCAGTGTGAAGGTATTGTAACCTATACTAGCGGCAGGTCTGTGGCATCCTGTTGTATGTGGAGGACGGGAGGGGCTCCATCCTCCCTGTGTTATTGAGTGGCACCAACTGGTTTAGGCCACTGTGAACTGAGGGGAAAGTGAACGAAGTGGCAGGGGAAATAACTGTCTACCCTTATTAATCTGTAACAGTGTGGAATTAGAGAACCCCATGTCAAAAACCAAACCCTCCTCAACTAAATCAACCATGGACAATTATTTGGTAAAGATGGTTGATAAAATAAATAAAGAGCGGAGAAAATCATTGGGGCGGGGGGAGGTAATCGACCCTATTCTTGTAGATACCAACCCTATTTCCCACTTAACTGATATAGGCAATGTTAATGCCAACCATGAGCTTAGTGATCATGATCGGATTTATGATGCGGCAGATCTTAGTGTGCCTGCCTCTGCTGATGACACTAACATAGTTGACCCATCTCCTGAGGATTTAACATGTATTGGGGACTCTTTAACTGCTGTCCCAGCGGCTACCACATCACAAAGAACACTACGTTCTAGTCGGTCACATAACAAGGCATACAACAAGACCGTGCATTCTAGGAGGGGGGGGGGGAGAACATTAACATCTACTAAAAGAACTGATCCCTTGGCCGTAAACCCTACCCAAACCCCTCCCGCTGTGATGGATAGTAACCCGGTCGTTATTGAAAGTAGTCAGTTGGATCTTTTAATTAGCATGATCGATGCCAAGTTTGATTTACTAATCAAACCTTTAATGAATAAATTAGACATGGCAATTATCGAGATGGCTAGGCTGGGAGGTTTGTTAGAATCTCATCTCAAAGCAAGTACTGGAGCTGAAGCAATCACCAAAAGCCCAGTAAACAGCCGTGCTTCTCGACAGACCTCTGAGCCAGCTGACCTAGTGGCCAATCCCCCTAAGACGTCACAAAGCATGCAAGTTAATGAAAGTAGAGATTCCACTAATTTTCTGCCGATTCCGGATCAACTAGTATCGTCAAATCTCCCCGGACTTGGTGTAAAAAACTTAGGTACTTCAAGGCCTGATCTGCCCCCAGCCTGCGCCCCGTTTGTGGCGGTCCTTACTAATGTGCCACAAGTCAAAGAAACTGGCCGTAATTTTAGCGAAACACACGTTTCTTTGAAAAATAAAACTGTGGACTGGCTGCGTCGAGAATGCGGCTTTCCAGTAGCCTTGGCCAAGGATATCATAAGTACTAGAAGAGTTGATTGGATCGGGAGCTCGCGTAAGACCTGTGGGGGTGATTGTATTATAGTTAATTTTCGTAACCCGCACCTTGCTTCCACAGCTCTGTTAAGAGCGCAATCCTCTCTCTCATTGGAAAAAGGGATATCCCTTCGGCCTCTAGGATATTTTTACAGGCATCATAACATCCGTCCAAATACCGCACATACTGGGGTGAGGGAAAGAGATAAGTATGTTCTCCCTGGTCCTATCTTTACCACGGTAAATAGATATGAAGCATTGAGTGGATTGGATGGGAACGATTGACTGGGGATAGATTTGTCTGAGTCAACTATTGTGGCTAATATTACTGGAGACAAGGGAGAGACTGAAGCAACGAGGGTCCCAGACCCAGTGAATGTCAGTGGGACTGTTATTGCCGTTGGAAATTTTGCTCACCGTGAAGACGAGAACTGTGTCCCTCTGTTGAATGACCAGCCCTGCAGTCACATCCCTTCTGACCCCACGAGCCATCCTTCCCGCCCTAGATCTTGGAGCCAGAGTGCCTGTCTGATCGCTAGCTGGAACATTGCTGGACATTCCTCCAAGACCACTTGCCCAGGATGGGTTGAATTTATTAACAGTTTTAACATTTTATGTTTCCAGGAAACCTGGTGTGTCGATCCAATCAATTACAATGGTTTTGTCTCTTATAACCTACCAGCTGAGGCCTCAACATCGGGTAGAGCCAAGGGTGGCCTATTGGTTATGGTTGCTGTTGATATACCTGTCAAAGTAAAAAAACATGTGTTGGTTGGAACACATTCTCAGATCTTATGGCTTCAACAGGAGCATGACAGGAATATGCTTTTAATTAATTTTTATAATAATGTCTTTGACAATTCAAGGTACCAGGTTGTACTTGCTTTAGAATCCGCTATGGAAAATATAGTGACTAAGTCTGATATTGTTTTTGATATCATTTGGGTGGGAGACTTCAATACAATGGTGTGTCCTTTTGCCACCCAAAAGGTATGTGGTTTTACTGATTGTTGGGGGGATGGGGTTTCCCATTTCCCTCACAACGCATATGGTAACTCTCTGAACAAAATTTTAATGACATATGATATGGAAATACTGGCTAACCAGACTAATAACTTAGGGGAAATTGTCCCCACTTATACGGGAAGGAACGCCAATACAGTGATTGATTTTTTCTGTCTATCATCTGGAATTGCCCCAAGGTGTTCTACCCCTGTGGTTGTAGACAACCTGATTAGCGATCATAATTGTATCACGGCAGAGTTAGCACTATGGAAGGAAAGACCTGTGTTTGCCCCATGTACTATTACTAATATTGAGCCCCACCGCCCCAATGGCACTCGTATTAGATGGAAAGGCAATAAAGCGGACATTCAGTCTAACGCCATTGTGTCGAGGTGTCTCACAGAAATAGTCACTATTTTAGAACAGGAGGAGGGAAATGCCGAAACCCTGCATACTTTTATTAATCTTAACCGAATTATAAACAGCAACTTCACTGTACCGCATAAGGGTACGAAACACCAGCCCAAGGGATGGTTTGATCACGCCTGTACTATTGCACTAAAAAAACTTAAAACAGCATTGTCAGATAAGAAGAGAGATATGGGAACCATTAGGGAATTACGAGGGATTTATCAGATGGCTACCAAGTCCAGGAAAAATGAACTCAGACTAGAAGCCTGGGAAAAACTAGATTTGGCAGCCTCTACAGCGGATTCCTCTTTATTTTGGGCAACAGTAAACAGCCCTTTTTTAAAGGATGAAAAGCTCCCAGAATTAACAGCCAATGTTAGTTCAGAGAGCTGGGTTACCCATTTCTCACAGATCTTTGACTCGATTAGAACCGGAAATTCCTATGAGGACAGTTGGCCTGTTATACCCTTGAACATCACTATCGCCGAAGTGTGGGATAGTATTAAATCCAGCAAGGGTGGGAAGGCCCAGGGACCTGATGGGGTCCCTATTGACGTATACAAAACTGTACCTGAATTATGGGGCCCACTGCTGACAAAAGTTTTTAATACTGCTGTATGTTATGGGGTCCCACACACCTGGGAAGAATCCATTATCGTACCGATTTTCAAGAAAGGTGACAGGGGGGATGCAAAGAATTACCGCCCAATATCCCTCCTGGACTCCTCGGTGAAAGTCATGAGCCGGGTTCTCATGGTCAGGTTGGAAGAATGGGCCGAGTCCAATAATATCCTTGCGGACTCTCAATACGGTTTCAGGCCAGGCAGAGGAACATTGGAACAATGCCTTAACTTAGATTTAATCATAGGCAAATATACAAAGGCAAAAAAAGGATCGCTCTATCTCTGCTTTGCAGACTTGAGTAGTGCCTTTGACATGGTGGATCATAGTATCCTATGGTCCACGCTATTGGAATTGGGGGCCCCAGAGGCAATTGTCTACTTTTTAGCGAGACTTTATGCCAAACTAAACTCTAGTGTTCGCTACGGCCAGACCGGAGAGTGTACCCCCAAGTTTAGGGTTAGACGGGGAATCAGGCAAGGATGTGTGCTTGCCCCTTTGCTATTTATTCTTTTTATTAATAAGGTGGACTCAGTCTTAAAGGAAATTGTGGCTGACGCTCCAAAAATAAAAGATTTCAGCGTCCCCGTACTTCTTTATGCGGACGACGCTGTTATTTTGTCTAGGACCCCTATTGGCCTACAGCGTTTGATGGATAGGTTCCTGCTGTTTATCAATGACAGGAAACTGTTGATTAACAAAACTAAAACTTTTATAATGGAGTGCGGGGCGGTGTGTAAGAAACCACATGCTTATTTTTTAGAAGGCCATAAGGTGTCTACGGTGGAAACATTTAATTATCTTGGCATTACCTTTTCTAAATCAGGCAGCTGGACTAGTGAGATCAATAATGTCCAGGCTAGGATGGCGAAAAGTTCACATGGAGTGTTCAAATTCGCTACAAACATTGGAGATAAACGGATCAAAGATATGTTGACGATCTTTCAAATGAGATGTCTGTCCGTGGCCCTTTATGGAGCCGGAGTGTGGGGGCATACCAAGGCAGGGAACCTGCAAGTAGAGGAAAACCTCTTCTTAAAAAGGCTGTTGTGTTTACCTAAATCTGCCACAAATGATCTGGTTCATAGAGAACTAGGTATCTCCCACCTCTCAGATTTGTTAGCACTAAGGCCCTTAATGTTGTGGCGTTCTGTATGGTTAAAAGAAGAAACCTCCCTAAGTAGAGCAATTATCGGAGATTGTCTCTCCATTGACAGCCATATGAAAATTCCTTGGATTAAATATGTCATTAATTGCTACTCTGAGATTTATGGTATTAGCCTTATAAATGACTATAACGCCTCCTCCAGTCTGTATAAAAATGTGATGAAACCAATTTTTATGAATTTTGTCCAAAAACAAAGGGAAAGAACTAGCAGAAATTTAAGTACATGTGTTTTTTATAACAGTTTTTGTGAAGATGAGGGTTTTCAGATATATCTGAGTTTAGTCACCCGGCCCTCCCATAGATATGTTATCACCAGATTAAGGTTTGGGACAGTTCATCATTTGGTGGCTTACCCATATATAAAAAAACAGCCGGTAGGCCCTTGCCCTTGCCATAACGTATCAGATCAAAGCACTATGCACTTTCTTTTATCATGTAACCTTTATGATAATTACCGTCGAGCCTACCTTAAACCCATCTTTTTAAAATATGGAGTGAGGAATAGGAAAGATGCTATGAAATTGCTTTTTAAACCCTATCCTGATGTATGCTTTTTTACCGCAACCTACCTCCTGTTAGCTATTAAAGTAAGGCCTGGTATGCTTTTTTAACTATTTATATTCTTAATTCATGTAACCTGTCTACATTTTAACCATGTAATGTTTGATGTATTTGATATGTATTTTGTTTTGCTTTTATGGACTTGTTTTAAGCTCCGAATAAAGCCTTATGAAACTGAACTGATACAAAAACAACAACAATCCGATAAAGAGAACTGGAGATATGAATTAAAAAGATAAATAAAAGTACAGCCAAAAAGCACAAAGCGCCAACCATGGCCAACTGGGCGCACTAGGCTGGAAAAAGGGTCAAGTTCAAGGCCGACCGCAATGGAGGGGGGTCAGATACACAGGCCAGGTTGGTCGCAACCAGAAAACATTTATACTTAGAGAATTATCAAGAGGAAAGAGTCAGGACAAGACTACAGGCTGGAGCCGAACATGGGTTCATTGATGATGGGTTGACGAAGGATGAAGTCTCGGTGAAGGTGGGAAAAACTCTGAATTGAAAAAGTCCAGAGTTTGCAGGCAGAAAGTTGTCAACTTTGATCAGATGCTGCTTGGGGTTTGGTCTGGTGAAGGATTATACCTTCAGACTTAGACTCCTTTCTGAAGTTAGATTTCTTTAGGGAGGCGAGAACGCAGACTGTAATCAAAGAGGGTTCAATGCTGTGTAATGCCAGTCAACATCAGGCCCACTGAATCAGATTTGCTGCTGAGGAGATAAAAGTTCTGGGAGCTATGACAAAGTCAGGCCCACCAGTTAAGACCAAGTAAGCACCTACAAGCTATAACGCAATAACATGCGTATAGGCCACTTAACTGAATTTACCGGATGGTCTGACCCTGACGCCTGACTTTAAAATGGCGGCCGTTTAGCGCTTACCACGATCTAAAAAGCATACTGATCCACCGCTCAACTTTTTCAGCATGCAGAGCTCCAGTCTCCAAATTAAGTAAGGAATCGACTTATTGTTATAACTCTCCTAAATCTGTACAGCAGTACTCCATCGGTTGCCTGACCCGGATGCCTGACCTCAAAATGGCGGAGGCTAGGATGACGTAAATAGTGAATTGCGAAGTAGAGAGGCACGACCTATTGACAAATTGAATACTCACTCACTCAACGCCAAATCGCCGCTAAAAAGCCTGATATCACCAGAATTTGAGGGGAAGTGAAGCCCATGCCTAAAAAAAGCTGAAGATAATACATTTTAAAAGTAATATACATGTAAAATGGCCGTCAACTGACATCACTGAGCTGTCGTGATGAGTGGACCTCCTTAACACTACATGAGATGACCGCCGTTGCTGTCACTCACCGCGGGAAAGCAGACGGTGAGCGAGGGTACTGCTAATGACCCTGGGTCCCCTGATGACCAATACGGGCGGTGGGGGGCTCCGGTGACCTCAGACGTATCTTCAAGAGCACTCTAGGTGAGCCTCGGGATCATCGCCTGACCCCAAAATAGCACCTGTAGCCAGGCATCCCCGGAAGGTTTAGCGGTGCACCCTGGAGGGGCCCCATGCACAATACAGCTCAGTTTGCCTCAGATCTCATCTCCCCCATCGGAGAGCAGGAGCACAGTATGAATAAGTGGGGCGCTTCCAAATTGGACGTAATTCAGCAACACTCTTGGTGAGCTAGTGGGACCAACGCCTGACCCCAAAATGGTGCCCGCAGCCTGCGGACATGGGTGGCCAAACACTACACCCGGTGGTCCACAACTCCAACCACTGCTCAGTTTCATTTCACCTGGCAAGGACTACGCTGCGGAGTTCATGGTGAGTAGCTGATCACCCTCCTGCTGCCCCTCCATTACTTTGCATCGTCTTCCTGTGTAAGAGGAAACACCGCTGCTTCTACCCCACCGTCTGTCAAGATCCAAGTTCCTCAGGAGCAGTACCCTCAAGTAGCCCACCTTCCGGCAGCCTCGACTCTGTACTTGATTGTAACAGAGAATCAAGATGGCCAGACGAGGGGAAGGAATTTAGGGAGGGTACTGCTGGGAAGGAGATCTGTAAAGGAAAGCAATTTAGCGTAGTATGATCACAGAATACAAATTACCTGAATATGTATCAAGTCTAGTTCAAATGGTCTTTTACAGTTTCCTTAAATAACTAATACTCTCAGAACAAATAATGCGGAAAGACAAATAATCTCTGAGTCAGCTTTAATTAATCCTTTCTGGAGAAATATAAAGATATTGTATTTTTGTATCCAGAGTGTCTATGAATACTTTCGTAACACCTAATTCTCTAATGGATGGTAGAACATCAAATGAAATAGTAACGTTAGAAATATTCATTCACCACAAAAACAAGTCATTTCTTGTCATCTGTAATTGTAATTATTTTGAAATCAGAAATGCGCATCTCTCCAAAATTCAATAGTCTCAGATTCAAAGCGCGTGCTACATTAATCTTACATCGATACCAATTGTCTGTTTCTATGCGCGCTTACCTTTCATGCAGGAAGTCTTTGCAAATATATTAAATAGAATGGAGAAAATATCTCCTACCGTAGATTTTCCATGATCTGACACACCAAATATGCCCAAGCAGCAGACGGACACGAAGGAACAACAAATACGCTTGAAGCGGAGCAAGGTCCCAGAAGATGAGATATTCCCCGAGAGTCTTGAAACATCCAGATGCGAGCAGAGAATCGTCAATAATCCGCAGGTGCGTACGGGTGGGGCCGCTATTTATAGTAATGGTGCGTTGTACGGAAGCTGGTTCAGGACAAAAGGCAATGCGTGTGAAATCAAAATAAGCAATGCGCTTGGCAGCCATGTTTCTGGCAGTCACATTAACAATGCGCTTGGCAGCGATGCTTCTGGCAAGAGTCTATGAAAGAAGGCATGTTTAAATAAAACATACAACCAATACACTTAGCAGCAATACTTCTGGCAGTCAAAATAAACAATGCGCTTGGCAGCGATGCTTCTAACAAGAGTCTAATAAGGCAGAATCGAATAAAACATAGATTACATGCTGCATTATGCACTGTAAATACCATGTGCGCTTTGATCCAGCCCTGCAGCATAAATACTAGATTATACATGGCATAACATGGCAGCTACACATAAAAACCAAGATGGTGTAAAGGCAGGATCATGACACCGTCTCAGCAATCGAAATTACATTCAAGGCGTCCGAACGGTCTGTGGCCCACAACGAATCATGGCTTCATTTTTGTTGAGACTGATTAATTTTTATGAGAGAGGGAGAGGGATATAGGAGGCGCCCCGCCTGATCCTAAAATGGCAGCTGTTTCTCCCCCTTGTATCTATATCACGGCAATACTCTCCTCCTCGGGAGGCGAGCAGTCACTGGCTCTGGCCTCTAGCTGCTCCATTCCTCAGCAAACACCCCCCTATGAACGAAAGATAATAATGGGACCGACTGAATGTAACACCAAGGTCAGAATTCCCTTGCCTGACCCCAAGATGGCTGCCACAGTAGTCCCTATCAAGTTGTGCTACTACTCTGGGACAATAACTGGACTTCGACCTGACCTTCATCCTATCCCCCATCATGCTTACCCTTCAGGACATAGACCTTGTTGAACTTTCCTCCGACAGTGGAGACCTAGCTTTCTGGCTGATGCCCTGTGGAGCTACCCGATAGCTAAAGAGGAGATGGGTTGTGGACTTCCCCCTCGGCCGTCAACTACCCAGGCATACTTTGGGCAGACTTTCCTTCGTCTCTCTGTGGTATCTCCCTCCTTCCCCTTCATCCTACTCCTCTACGCTCCAATCATTTCGTCTTCTATGATCTTTAAATGTTTCTCCATGGAGACCTAGCTCTTTGGCTGATGCCCAGTGGAGCTACCTGATAGCTGTTGAGGAGATGGCTGTGGACTTCCCCCTCGGCCGTCACCTACCCAGCCGGACATTGGGCAGACTTTCCTTCGTCTCTCTGCTTTATCTCCCTCCCAGATATCCTTTTACATTACCCCTTACCCTTTGACACGCCATGAACCAACTGATGTAACTTGTAACTAATGTTTCTTCTGTAACAATGTGTAACTTGTAACCTATGTAATTTTCCTCATGTAAAGCGCTCTGATACCTACGGGTCTAGTAAATAAATAAATAAATAATTTATGAACACACGGTGGATCGGCTAATAGGTTGTTGCGGGTCCCATGACAGTTTTCCAAGCAGGAATTTACAAAAAGGTTTTAAATCCCAGGTTTTATGGTTCAGGTAGGAGGAGTACACTCTGACACCATCCTGGGGTTTCCAGGACCTCAGGAACATCACATGGGTGTCAAGAACACTCCAGCAGAAGCTACCAGCAGGGTCCAGCTGAAATTGCTCAGCTGGGCTCTTCCACAGAAGTGGACTTCTAGTAGCTTTAGTGTCCCTGTACCTTAACAGAAGGTTAGCCAACTGACCATTGGAGTCCATGTCTTTGCCCTGAGTACAAGTTGGGAGCCGGTCCAGTCCTTAGGGTTTCCTTCACAGATCTCTACAGCAATTGCAGTCCTTCTTCTGTCTTTCACAGGTCCAATAGCATTTTGAAGAGGGTAGCCAAGAGTGCCACATTTATGCCTGGCCTTAGGTTGTGTGGGCGTGGGTGAGTCCTGGCCCCTCCCTGACCAATAGGGAAAAAGTTCTCAGGGGTAACCCTACACACATTTGCAGCAGTTTCTGTGTGCCCTATTTCAAACAGTCCCACGACACCCCTCTCTACCTAAAACCAAGATGGCAGAAACGTTCTACCTCTGTGCAGAGCTCCTAGATGTGTGGCTAGGGAAATGAGCAACCCCTCCTCTGTGGTCACTCAAAACCAGTTCTAGGGGAAACTACTCACCCCCTGGATTGGTGACTGACCGGCTATCAGGACAAAGGTAGGTGATAGGCCCAGTTGTTAGCGACATCTGCCTGTGACAGGGTTGGCCTCTTTGAAGTCAATTAAGTTCCTGGGTAATGCCCTGCTCCTCATCTTGTTAGAGGTACAAAACATCTCCCCACATCTAAGGCCTTTGTTTCAGCTCTGGGAGCTAGTTCACACCTCAAGGAGCTATTCAGTTCATGTGTGATAGCAAGAAGCTTATGCAAATAGTCTTCCAGAGGCTTTAGGTAAAAATTTACTTTTTAAAAGTACTTTTTGTAAAACATTTGTTACAAATCTGACTTTACCAATGGATTGGGCTTGAAATAATTATATTATAAAAGTCCAAGAATGCACTTTATAGCTGGTTTCTAAATTGATATACTATTATTTCATTTTAATATTATATCCCATTGTTTTCCTATTGAGCAGCTAACCATGCCACACTGAAAATAGCTTTTAGGGTCTTGTCACTGTAAGGACATGTTTAACACCACATTTCTACCTGTCCTGCATCCAAGCACCATGCACCCTGCTTTCTGGGCATTTAAGGACTATTTAGGGGTGATTTAATGATATTTAAAAGGAGGCTTTAGGCCAGTCAAAAGGGTTTATTTTGACTAGTCGAATTTTCAGTTTAAACCTGCACATCCTGGTTACTGGTAGCAGTGCTAAACACATCTTTTGCACTGTCACTCGAGTGTTGGGACAATGTATGATGCATTCAACTAGTGACATCTAACGTACAGGCCCTGGGTACTCTTTGTATAATATAATACGGACTTACAGGCAAGTTAGGAGTATAGCCAATCCCAACATGTTATAGGGGTCAGAGCACAAGCACTGAGGTTTAGTTAGCAGATTCCTAGTGCACAGATAAAAAAAAAAACAGTATTCGGTACAAAATAATGAGGGTGAGCATGCAAAAACTGGCATTTTTCTCCTATTGTTATAGGTATTATTATTGTTGCTATCGCTAATATTATTATTGGTGGTGGCAGTAGTGGGATTATTATTAATATTAATAATATACTGGGCTGTATAGTACTTGATACAAGCATTATTGCAATAACCAAGCAATATATTTAAGAATTAGGATTTTTTATTTTTTTTACCCAACCCCATGGCACTCAATTTGTCAACTTTGATGAAAGACTGAGTTAAATTCAGTGGCACATTGAGCAGGAGTCATGAGAACAATTCATGGTATTGTAATGAGAGTACTTGACAGAACACTTCACTACACACTCAATTATTGTACTTTATAGCACATCAAATGAGAGCATATCAAGGTACACTGAACAAGGGCACTTCATGGTATACTGCATGGCACATCGAATAAGAACACTAATTGACACACTGATTGAGAGCAATTTGTTGCATACTGAATCAGTGCAGTTCACAGCACATTGAAAGAGCACTTAATGGCTCATTGAATGGGAACACATTCTGCCTTGCTTAACCAAATGACTTACGGTCAATTAAAATGATAGGAGCCTCTCTTGGAGGGTGGGAAGCCTCATGGGGCATTGGCTGAGAAACTGGAATGGTAACAAGAGACTGTTTGAGACCCTGACCAAGATCTTTGTATAACTGCCTTAAAGATCTTGCATGTAAACTGATTGATATCTTAACATGACACACTGAATAGAACTCCTCTTAACCCCATAGCTGCTGAGCCCTTTTTCATGTTTGGGACACTTTGCGCTTTACAGTTCATAGCCGTTTTCTCACAATAAGTACTCAGTCCAAATTTGCTTCCTTATATCCACATACTGACTATTCTAAAAGTGTCCAGGATTTATATATTAACATACAGGATACTGAGAAATTTGACATAATATAGAAAAAATTAAGTTTAAAAAAAAATGGGGAAAATGCTGTGCTAGAAAGTGTACAATTTTTAAAAATGGGATGAACAAAAATTGTTTGCTGGGTTAAGATCACAATTTTCAGAGATTCAGGAACAAGGTGAGTAGTAAAAACTATTTTGTCCCACGGTATTGCATTTTTCTTGGTGATAGCCCACTTATGTCATTCTTTTGCTGTTTCAACCAACCAGCAGTTTGTGGTGATAACAGGTGTGAAATCCCCGGGTGAACCCAAAATGCTATATGTTTCTGAAAGCTAGACCAAATTCCCAAATCTGCAACTGGTAATTTGTATAGATCGTTCGTGGCTTGACAAAAGAACATTGAAATCAAATAAAATGACAAATAGAAATAGTTGTTTTCATCTGCAATTTTTTTGCACTAATGAGCAATTTACAAAATGAATATGTCATTACGTCTTTCAGATGCTTCTGATCATAGGTATATATGTTGTTTTTTAATTATACACACATGATACCAATTGAGCTGCAGCTTATGATTTGTCATTGTGTACCGCCTATGCTTCATGTAAGATCTAATGAATAAAAAATAAGTATGAAGAAATCCTATGCATTTTTTAAATATGCCAAGATATTGAGTTTAGGTATAGTGATAATTTGTAGACTTAAATAGGAGCTACCTATACAATCATGTGATTCGGAGGACATTTTGCAACACTTTCTTGCCCACTGGCTTACATTTGGAATCCAAATATGGAGAGAAATTTGATTGATATTACCTATTCTTTGTTCTTATATTTATCCTGAAAAAAAGCTAGCCCGTTTGTGTGGATGGGCCTATTGCCTGAAACAAGAAAGGCTCCACATGCATCGTGGAGAAATCAAATTTTTACCATTAAAATTGACCCATTGTAGTTATCCAGAATTCCCTGAAAATTGTTTTTAGGAGTGCAGTGGGATGGTGAGATGACAAGCAGAAGAGAAAATTACAAAAACTATACTTCTCCTTCCCTACACTATAAAAAAAACAACTTGCAAATATAACATGAAAGTAATATTGATTGGCTGTGACAAAATCTTGGAATTTTCTGGGGAAAAAAAGCACTTGTCAGGGACGTAATTGAGATGGTCTCAAACACTCTTTTTTTAGTCAAACCACATTTCTTCAGTATATACAACACGTGAACTAAAATGTCATCATGTTCATTCCTAGCATTTCTGTATGCTAGAATGTTGTCTTGAAAATGTTGCGTTCTGGATATTGTCAAAACTCTGTTGCATAGCAATCTGAAAAACTGTGGATGCAGAAGCCAGTGCAGAGGACATTCTACAAAATCTATACCTATATCTATATATATTTATAAATAAAACCCAATGGTGTTCACCGCTGGGTAGTTATGATTAGTATTGTGTTTCCATAGGAAAAGCATTTGTTGGTTTCCTTATAACTTTGTGGCAGTATGACAAATCTTCACAAAACTTTGAAAAAAAAGTCTCATCTACCTCAACTCCTTCCTGGAATTGATTGGGGGATCCATCAAGCAGGGGCTGAAAAAGAAGGTGGTCCTAAAACCCGTTTTTCCCATTCATTTTTTTATAGAATAATTGAACAACAATACCACAAAAACTGCTGAATTAAATTACACCAAATTTCGCAGAAAGCTAGATCTTGGTCCAGAAAGTTTTTGTGATTTGGTGCAAATCCATTCAGTAGTTTTTGTGAAATTACGCCTAAAGTAATTTGCATATTTCATGCTGCTGTGGATCCACAGAGCTGACAGAGCTCAATATGCATTCTGATGGGCTGCCACCACATCAATAACAATGTGGAGGCAGCCATCTTATGACAGCCCAGAGTCCTGGAAAACAAGGGTTTTAAAAATATATATATAAAGAAGTGGAGTAGGGATAACCTGAGCCCTAGGCCTGGTGAGGGGATCCCAGAGGAAAACATGTTTTTTCAAAACATTTTCCAATAAATTTTCAATGGATCCTTGAATCAGTGCAAACATGTTAATAGTAGCACACAAATTAATCCCTTGGGGTGGAACAGGGCCTGAGGGGTGTTGTGGTGCATTTGACTATTTAGGGGAGGAGGTTGTATGGTCCCCTCCCCTAACCTCTGGCAGGCCCGGGCCAATATTAAAGGGTGGAGGGACACATGCCACCCCCCACAAATCTCTCTGAGGCCATGAGGATCCTATCCCCCAGGGCAGAAAATATTTAAACGGGGAGAGTGTGTGTAGCAACCCCCTCCCCAAGCCTCAAAAGGGCCCAGGAACCCCATCCCCTGGGCTTGCTATTTTAAAAAGGGGAGGGGAACGTACGGCTTACTTCCCCAAGCCTCAAAAGTCCCCAGGGACCACATCTCCCTAGGTCAGCTCCACTTAGTGTCCTGGGGAGCCCACCCCTGGGACACAGTTTCCCTGCTCGCAAGAGCATGGGCAGGAAAAACTTGGACACTTTCACTTGGTGGGTGCTGCAAAAATGCTTCTGTCAGGAGGAAGAAATTTTTTTTCCCTGCTCGCACTCTTGTTAGCAGGGAAACAGAGAGTGCTTCGCCTGGCACGACCCGAGAAAAACTCTGCCCCCTTTAGGTGGGAGCAAAGCTGGCTCCTGCTGCAACCAGGATGAGTGCATTCAGGGGATGCGGTAGGGACACTGGGCCCTGAGGCTCCATCCGTTGCCCTCAACATTGTGTGTTGTGAGTGCCCCAGGTGTGCACAGAGGCACGCACCTTAGGCCCCAAGGGATGGGGTTTCTCGGGCCAGTAAAGTCTTGGAGAGGTGGGCTGCGTCATTTTAGTGCATGCTGACATTAGTTTTCTGACATAAGTTGCTGTGCATCCTGAAGTCTCTTTGTTGCATTTCCTAGTCACACTCTTCTCTGGACTTTGTAGGAGAATAGGATCTGCTTCTTATAGTTACCCCCACTTTTTGCTGATGTTTCACTGTTTTCGACTTAGATTGACTGGGATCCTGCTATCCAGGACCCCAGTTTAGCTGCTTTCTCCACTAAATTGATTGTATGTACTTTAGGTACACTCCAGATTTGATTCTGGGATACCCTTATCAGTCCCCAATATATGGTATACTATGTACCCAGGGCATAGGTACCCCAGAGGCCTCTCAGGGACTGCAGCATGTATTATGCAACTCCTGGGAGACCATTAAAAATGACACCACAGGCCTGCTACAGCAGCCTGTGTAAGGTGGTGCATGCACCCCTTACTTAGATATAGGTTCACTATATCTATCCCATATCACTGCACATATAAACCTATCAGTCACCCCTATGGCAGGCCTTATCAATCCTGAAGGCAGGGTGATGGGTTTTATGTGAGAGGGTGCACCTGCATGAGCAGAGCCCCTCTGCAGCCTTCAGAACCTATTTTCTGGAGTTGTTTGTGATACAGCCAACCATATTTACTTAAGTGCATTATAACCTGGCGGTAAATGCTAACTTTAAAACTGCTGCATGGAAACATGTCGTGTTTGATGTCAAACACCTTGAAATCATACCTTCCCACCAGTAACTGGTGGGGGAGGTATGATTCCACCCTCCTAGAGGGGCAAATGTGACATACCGGGCTACCCGGTACCAGCATTCTCGACCTGGGCATCACAAAATGGATTCTGCCAGCCACAGACAGAAGTCTGCCCTCCTGCTGATGAGCCAAGCTCGAGCAGGGGAAGGCTTGACAATAGATTTTCTGTCACAGGGAGGTGTGACCACCTCCCAGACAGCAATTAGTGTATTGGGGCTGGGTGGGTGCACTCTGAGAGTGCTTTGATGTCTACACTGGGGGCACATTTGGGGTCCCTGTGCATAGTCCAGCTCAAACCGGTTGCAGGAGCCATTTGCTCCTGCTCTGGCATGAAACTGGACAAAGGACATGGGTGTAGCCACCCCTCTGTCCTGACCCTCCCATAGGTGGGTCCCCAGAGTTTGTCCCACCCCTTCCTTGGGTATAAAGTAGGAACCCCTGACTACAGAACTTTATATTTAACCTGGACTAAACTCTGCTACAGAAACCAAGTACTTCGACGATCTGCAGGACGCTGGATGACTGAAGAATCTCCCTTGGAGTAAAGGAGTTACTCCCCTGCAAGGCAGGCACTTAAAACGCATCTGACCGGTTTGCCTCTCCCAAGCTCCTGAGGACTACGAAGATTTCTGCAACACAGGAGATGGGTTCCCGAGGTCTCTGAGGTTGATCTGTACTCTCAGCAATTCTGAGGCCCGTATCCCTCGTGGGAACCATGCAACCCGAACCCCTGTGCACTGCATACATTTGCAGCAGGATATGCTTTTTGGTGATCCCTAAGGCAGTGCTTTGGGCTACTTGTCGTCCTGACCCCGAGCAGTAATTCCACAGAAGATTTCCGGCCTACACTCCACGAGTGTTCCGTGGGCTGGTATTTTGTGATTCAGCACGAGGTCCCATCGCGATCCCTGGTCTGTTGGCCTGTGGGTCCCTGTGAAGGTAACTTTGACTTTCGGTGGGCTTTCCTGGTTGCTCCAGACGTACCCTGACTCTCCATAGCTAAGAGAGTCCCCAGGACCTTGCTGGTCCTCACCGAAGCATCTTTCCTCTGCCCGCGTGGGTTGCAGTTGCCAGGGCTTATTGGTGTTCAGTCCGGACAGTCCTGACCCCCCCAGCACTCGACATCCTTCGTGGGACAGCTCACCTCCGGACTTTGGTCATCGTCGACGTCTCCTGGTCCCCGTGGCTGCAGAGTCAAGCTTCACCTCTTCTCACCTGAAACACCCGACTTCGGTGGGCATTCGTCTATCGTGCCCCTGGTCACTGTGAAGTGACCTAGACTCTGTCCCCTCTGTTTCAGTTTCTTCTCATCTCCGATCCAGGCTTGGATCACACCAGACACTCTTCATCTTCCTGGCAGCAGCACTTTTTCGCATCACGCCACTGAAAATGACGAAGGTTTCCGACATCACTTAACCCCTATGCACTCGCCTCCTCTGGGATAGGTAACAAGGGTATTTCGTTACTCTCAAGGGTACTGGCCTTAGAACCTTCTATGTTTAACTGGATTTGCTTAAAGTCCTCTCTGAAGTGTCCTTAACCTTTAAAATTCCAACCGCGACTTTCCCATAGAGTTGTACGGAGCTCGCGCCTGTGTTCACACACTGCACCCGTCCTCCGTGGGTCCCCTGTGTCACTACCTTGGGTGGTTCCTTGGGGTCCCAGTGATTCTACGTGCTCTAGGCACTGTGTCTAGTCAAGTTGTGGTTGTTATACCACTTTCTTAGTATATGGTTTGGTCTCCCCCTGGAGCCCACTGTGTATTGTGCTATTTACTGTTGTTCTAGTGATTTAATATTGTGTGCTTTGTTCTCTAATCTCATAAAGAGGTTAGGAGAGAGTGTTAAGTAATAAATACATATATTTTATATATTCCTTGTGTGGTTCTCCTTTTGTTTGGTCATTCAGGAGGGTTCTAATCTGGTAAAACAAGCTGCTTTACATTCCTTCGAGACTTAGCCTGAAGGCTGCTCTCCATAGCTACCACTAGGATAGCTTTCAATAAAGGCTGTCTTTAACCTAATCATCAATAAGGGTTGTTTGGACTGGTACAAGGTGCTCACTTTAACAAGTGGACAGCATATACCAGGCCAACTTCTCACAGACTTGAGCTTAAATTGTCTTGTTCTAGGCTCACGCAGTTACTCACACTACCAGTTCCCCAAGCCTCCTGAGCACCCATATACAAAATGAGTCACCCGTACCTCATGATCCAGTACTTCAGTACACAGTCACTTATATGGAAGAGACTGGTTCCTTGTTTTGTGGATGACATTGGTTGCAGGTATGGGCCTTGGCTAAATAATAAATTGGTAATGCCGCTCCTCACCTCTGTGAAGTTCCCTTTCCTCATGGAACCACCAGGACACTTCAGATAAGTAAAAGGAATGGTTTAGTACCTTCCTTCCAACTGCTTTTATTTCAAGATAAACATTCCAAGCTAGAAGTCTGCAACATTGCAGTTACATCGAGGTGATGTCATTTTAAAGTGTTAGCACATCAGTTATTCACATACTCTACTATACAACTCCATTTCTCACAAAAAAAAATCTTTTTTTTACTTTGACCAGGATACCAACATGAGATCTAGAGGTGTCATTTCACTTGTGTGCACAGATTATTTATACAGGCTTTTAAAAGATATAAGTGTAACTGACCACTAGCCTAACATGGATTTAAACCTGATAGTGGCCTTAGCTCAAAAGTGTTAAATAAGTGCGCTGTGTGAGGTTCAGAAATTTAACCAAATCCAACTACATTCATGCTTTCACACATTTAACACTTATTTCAAAGCCAACCGAACCCCTTCCACAACAACTCAATGCAATCTTTCCACTAAACTAGTCATATTAGGGGCATATAGGGAAGTGCATCTGAGCTTAAAATTAGCTTTTAGAAAACAATCTAGTTAGTGTATGTGATGCGAACTGAAACCCAATGTCAGTGGAAATGGATCTGGGACATCTCTCTTCCGAGAATTCGAAAAATAGTATTCGTGGTGGGATTCCTAATTCATTTGCATTCTGCCTATTTCGAAAATTAATATTCCAGTACTATGGCATAAACTTTCCATTGAGTCCAAATCTCATATGGACCCAATAAATCCATTCCACGTTTAATCCAAGGCCTGTCTGGATGCTCCGAGTGTTGACATTTGACGGGAGACAACTTCAATGTGTTGTCTCAATAATGACTTTGCACACGTCTGCACAAAAGGCGATATCTGACTATTCAAATATGGCTACCAGAATTTAGCCCTAATTTTCCTGTTGGTGTCAGTTCTCTTAATTAACCCAAATGTACATTGGTAATGATTTGATGGTGAATGGATGATAGTGCCACAAAGCAATCCCCGTTCATAATAAAAAATGATTCAAGATAAATCTCATTACACACCATACAAATACCTAAAACCCTGGCACAGGTTATTTCTAGACAAGCCATCTGTCAATCACTTAATTTACATCAGAAATGGCATTTTCAATGTTGATAACACATTCCTCAGGGCCATCCTGTTCATCAGAGATATTATTGAATCTGGGTGGACAATCAGCTCTTCCATCTAATGCTCCCGGAAGAAAGCAAAAGGCATGCAGCTGATGGACGGAATGCAGAACAAATCAAAACTTTCACCCCAAGTCAAGAGCAACAGAAAAGTTATGCATTTTGGAAAAAAGTCTGTCAGGTAGTTTTTTACTTGCACTGAACTAGAATTGAGGCACTAATTTCCTTTAATTCCAAGCTGGACAAACACTATTCTCCATACATCAGTCTGAACATTAAAGAGATGGGTAAAGTAGCACACCCACCCCTGTGGTTATTAGCCTGGTTGCTCAGAACAGTGCAAGTGTTGATGTACTAAGGCCCACAACAGAGTGATGTACAAAATCTCAGGGTAGTCAGTTTCCACTATCCACCCTGAACATGATCAAAACTTGCCCATCAATCTTAATTTGCTAAAACAGGATTATATTATGAAGAAACTATTACGTACTTTGCCCAATAAATTACTCCGTTTATATGTTTGTTCCATAGATGACGCACCGTTAGGTATGGGCTGAGAAAAGTGTGTGAATGAACAGAAAAAATTGTTTGTGTGTCCTTCAATTTCCTAACTCTTCAGGGTGCTCCTTCCTTTGCACACCTGGTAGGAGAGTTCAACACAACAAAAAGTAAGGGGAAGTCAAGGAAGGGCTTTTATGATCAGGTCCAGCATACATGCCCAGAAGACTATATTCAAACACTGAGTATGAAGTTCCTATCGTTAAACGAAAAGAGGAAAGAAATGCTAACTGTGTGGTTGAAACCAATGGGAATTCGGAGAGTGATCTCCTTATTGGAATAAGACCCTCACACACCTGACAAGTAGGTGTCTTGCTTCATCATCGGGTCTGCTCCTACTCGGGCCGGCGCTGCAATGCCCGATCAGGCACCCATTGAGGGGCCTACTTCTCGGAGATCTTTTTTCCAGAGCCGATGGGTGAAGTGCAAGTGAGGATCCTAGTGTCAGTATACGTGAAGGTGTTGTGTGCGTTAAAATAGGGAAAAATAATCCAATTCAAAAGAATTTTTAATGAGTATGGTTACTCCCCTAATTAAAATGAGAATAGCGCGTATCGTCACTACAATGTTGTGTTGTGATACGCTAAAAAGAGGTCGACATGTTTCTTGCCTATTTATCAAAGTAGATGGCAATTCCTCAGGACCTAATGTTATACTACCTCCACATTTTTTGGTGGTGGTCACCCAGAGCGAATAGTGAAGGAGCGGCCACCATTACAGCACCCTAAAAAATGTGTAGGGGTGGTTGGTACCTTGGTGTCAACCGGGGTAAGCAATGCTTAACCCTCGTTCAATCCGTGCCGGGCCATATTGGTACCGGTCTCCGCCAGCACTGCTGTGGTTTTGCAGTTGGATTATATCGTTAACCCTACCCCTGCGGAACGGCCGGTCCGGACTACTTGGACCGGCCGTTCCGCAGGGGTAGGGTTAACGATATAATCCAACTGCAAAACCACAGCAGTGCTGGCGGAGACCGGTACCAATATGGCCCGGCACGGATTGAACGAGGGTTAAGCATTGCTTACCCCGGTTGACACCAAGGTACCAACCACCCCTACACATTTTTTAGGGTGCTGTAATGGTGGCCGCTCCTTCACTATTCGCTCTGGGTGACCACCACCAAAAAATGTGGAGGTAGTATAACATTAGGTCCTGAGGAATTGCCATCTACTTTGATAAATAGGCAAGAAACATGTCGACCTCTTTTTAGCGTATCACAACACAACATTGTAGTGACGATACGCGCTATTCTCATTTTAATTAGGGGAGTAACCATACTCATTAAAAATTCTTTTGAATTGGATTATTTTTCCCTATTTTAACGCACACAACACCTTCACGTATACTGACACTAGGATCCTCACTTGCACTTCACCCATCGGCTCTGGAAAAAAGATCTCCGAGAAGTAGGCCCCTCAATGGGTGCCTGATCGGGCATTGCAGCGCCGGCCCGAGTAGGAGCAGACCCGATGATGAAGCAAGACACCTACTTGTCAGGTGTGTGAGGGTCTTATTCCAATAAGGAGATCACTCTCCGAATTCCCATTGGTTTCAACCACACAGTTAGCATTTCTTTCCTCTTTTCGTTTTACGATAGGAACTTCATACTCAGTGTTTGAAAAGAGGAGAGTTCAACACACAAGATGTTATCTGTATAGCTCTTTTTAAGAGTGTATTATTACATTTTGTGAAGCGTAAAGGGGCCTTTACAGTTGTAAAAATTAATTTGAGCATAGCAAACCTACTGTGGTGACAACCTGCCTAGCCAGTAAAAAGAATCCGCTTGTTTCTGCACATGTACCAAGACTATTTTGGGGTAAAACAGAGTACTCTGAACCGTACCCCCAGGATATGGATACCTGATCGAACCCTATCCTTAGCACCCCTGTCCAGACCTGTAGGTAACAGTACGAATGAAGTCAAACCATTCCAGAACTCGTCCTCCAGAACGCATACCCCCTAAGACATTGGAGAGAATACTGTAATCAACTACACTAAATGCTCTGGAGATCCTGCACCCAACTGAGGGAGCAGCCCCAACAAGACTTGCTGCAGCTGGCCTAGTGTTCTTAGGGGGCTGATACGTGGGGAGATGCAGACCACATCTTTTTTGGGGAGCAAAGCAAGAAAAGTGTGACCAAACAAAGACAACATCAACTTCTAAAAGACTTTCTCAACTGCCATGAAACTATAGTTGACAAACTCCTTGATCTCAGTGAGGAACCACAGGCTTAATGTTCATGTATGCCTTGAATCCCCCATCATGGAGAGTCACAATTGAGATTCAGGGATATTTATGAATCCCTCATTTATAAATGTTGATAATGGTCCCTTCATTCCCTCAAGACAATGTTCTCGAAATGTAGAACAATGGACTGCCATCCAGAATATAAGATCAACATTCTAGGTTGTAGACTGTCAGCTGCTTCCTGAAATCGGCCTTTAAAAGGCACCGAAGTCTGTCGTGTGTGAGGTGATCCAATAGAAACAGCTAGGGAGGACGAGGTGAGATGGTTTGATTATAAACTAATATACAATTTATCTTATTACATTGTCATTAAAGCACTTGGGGGAGGGGGGGGTCACAGGGCTCAATATGGGCATCCCTTTCCTTGCCAACTTCGTCAGAATGTTCATTCCAATCGTTTCCCAGTATTAAAAGAGAATCTGTTGTGCATTGCAGAGAACAGCCCCGCGTCACGTAGTTATTAGAGCGAAATGAAACACTATGCAAAGCAAACTGTGATTTTCAATTCAATGGGAACACATTTCACCTTGCGTGCTAGTACAACATGTCTGCCAAAGGGACAATGCGCAGCACCATTTTACCCTGTCATCTCTAATTATTGTGCTACCTTTCATGTTCTCCCTTAACTATGAGTCTGAATGTGCAGCGAGCGATATAATGTAGGCATAATATAGGGTTCTGTGATAGTTCTCGTGGGAGCCGTTATTAGACTAAAAAAAATGCCATCTGTAAATTTGCAGCAAATTGCCCTTTTCATACATTCAAGTGTTTATGGTGCATGGAAATATTTGTATTACAAGCTTTAATCTATTTGGCTGTGGGGCATTTCCAGAAGGCTGTCACATTTGGTTAAGAGATTGTTCACTATGCTATGCATGAAATTAGTTATGATTTGCATTAATTCCATTTTGAAGACAGCGAATGTGTTCACATTTTGCACAGACATTGTAAGTGGTGGGATAGGGCTACCTTCTTTTATGTTTGAAAGCAATTAATTAAAAACTACTAAGAAATCTTCCTACAGCTACAGTAACTAATTCAATTCCAATCTTTTAAAAAAAAAAACAATATGAATTTAAAACCTCAATGCAGCATAAGATTAATAAAATACATTCTATTAAGCACATGTGTACACTACATATATAAATTGAATCATCATGAACAGGGCAGGCACATTTTCCTGATTCGAAGTTCCGATTTCAGTTTTTGTTTAAAAAACTGTTTCCTGCTCATTTCTGTGCTGTCTTTATGCAACATAACAAGAATGCTTCACAGGTCTAACACCATACTTTTATTATTAAAATAGGTTAGTTCACAGTAACATAGACCCCTCGGTATTGAGACCAAGTAAAGTTGTTTTTTTAGACCTTCCTTATCTCAGTATTCAAATTTTCCAATACTTAATATTGCAAGTTGCATAAGTAATTAACATGTTTCATGTGTATTGTACTTTTTATTCTTGTCTAATTAGTGATTTTTGGTCTCATTTGCAGTCTGTTACCAATGACCTATTGTGTACAATACTAGTTCTTAGAATGTGTTTTGGTTAAACCCACTGTTTGTAAAAGGTTGACTTTCTTGTCGTTCTGGCTTGTTTCCTTCTTATTCAGTATATTTTCTTCTCATAGTGCTTGGCCCTCCTCTCTACCATAGCTTCTTTACTCTCCATTTGATTAAATTACTTGTAACCTTCCACAGTTGACATTCAGTGAACTATTTCCATGGGAGTGTGTTGCAACTCCTGGTAATAGTATTCACACAGGGGATCGAAAGGGATGAGCCCAACCAGGATCGTACTAATACCTTATTCTTGAAAACTCTCAAAGAAGTACATCTGGTATTTTTAACAAGAAAAACAAAGGACAGGTATGTCAAAAAGTGGATATGTGACAGGACTGCTGGGGAAGAGAACCTTTTAGGACAGGAGCCCTCACTCACCCGAGGGAGACATGCTTCATCATCGTGTTCCCTCCTCACACCCGGACCACCAAGTCCATGGTGTGGGCTACAACTCTCCAAACAGGGAGGAGCTGATGTGTTTTATGATGAGGGATAGTTTTTGGGTAAACGAGGGACAGAGAGCAAAAATACAGTGGTGATTAAAACTACCTCCAGGGTACCTAAAAAGTTTATTCCGTGGCCCACTGGTGATAGGGTTAAAAAGTGGATCGGGGTTATGAGAGAAGATATATATACACCGTTTTCAATATTCGACATGTTTCTGCTCGCTGTGGTCCCCAAACGGGGATCCTGGGCTTTCATCAGGACCGAAAATTCTTTATAGTCACTCTGCATATAATGTGATTAACACAAAAAATCTAAATTTATTCTGGCCAATCAGGGTGGCCAGGAAGGCGATGGCCCATGTATATTTGTGTTCCATTATCGTTTTGAAAATAATAATAACAAACATGGAAAAATTAGTGTTGTCACATTTCACAAAAATAATTGTTAGGTTTATAGTACACGCATGTGTGCATAGTGCATAAGGCACAACAACAGGAACAAAAGCACTTTGTATTTCATTATTAGGTTGCTCTTTTCTTATGATGTCCTCTGTCATACCTAATTTAATGGATAATGTTGTCTGCCTTTATGCCACTGGATACATCCAGTAATGCCCAACTACAAAATGGAATGCAAAGCAACACATAGGACCATAGAAGTGTAATGCAGCTTCTCCAATTGTGCATTCATATCAAATGTGAGAATAGCCAGTTAGATACTTCTCTACTGGGCAACAGTCATACATTCTGAATCTAAATGACTTTCTTGTATGATTGCTTTTTCATGTAAAAATGGGCTATTTTTTTAATTTTTAAAAAAGCCAATCAATCAATTTGGGGGACCATGGAGGATTGTGAGACAGGAACCTTGTCAATGATGTCCTGCAGTGTGGTTTGTTGAAAAAAAACTTAGTAATCGCAGTGACTCCTTATGAAAAGTGCTTGGATCGACTAGCCTTCACATTCAGTGGCAGGCATGGTACGGTCCGAGCACAACAAAGCATTGCAGGGTGCCATGACGGTGCCCGTGGGTATGTCGATACACACTTTGCCGATCCCAACTTCACTAACAACCCTAAGCAGAGTGCCATGATGGGGCATGCGAGTATGCCTCAATGGGGATGGCTTACCTAGATGTGTCAGTGCTTTGTGAAAATGGATGTCCCAGCGAAGGTTAAGTCGCCTGCAGCCTAGGTCAAATTTAACAAGCATTTGCAATGCAATAGGTCTCTCATTTACGCGAGTTTGAGCTATTCACATTGCAAACAACAATGCCTTTTATTTTTGTTTTCGTTTTTAAAAACATAGATAAAGGGCATTGTCATTTACAATGCCAATAGCTTAAACTTGAGTAAATGCGAGACCTATTGCATTGCAAATGCTTGTTTAGGACTTGTGCCCTGGGTGAAGTTCTAGAACTTTTCCCGTCACGTCTGAAATTCTCACTGCTATGCGTTTCGATGTAATGAAAACGCTGCGTATAGAAAGAACACCGTATAACGGTAGAAGCCCCGCAGACAATATTGCAAACAGAAGTGCGCGGCTTCCTGTTTGTGTCGGCAACTGCTTACGGACCGTCCAGTTGCACCAAGCACGTGATAACAAATGCAGGGCGGTCAGTTCGGGTGTCTGCCTGGCACGGACAGTAAACAATGTTCTATCCGCATGTCTTTTATATATGAAGAGAGCAAGGCGTGCCTATGTGCAGGTGTATCGGGCATAAAAAACACAGCTTTGGGGTTACAGTCCGTGATTAAACTAAGCACACTCTACAAATCGAGCTTATAACATACAAGAAACCATGGCTGGACGAAATGACAGTCAACACGGGGTATTTCTCAATCCCTTCCACGGAAGTGGACGCCTTCTATGTGCGCAGTGTGTACACCGAATTGTTAAAGCCGCAGTGCGTCAGAGCGCAAGCTGCCCCAGTCCCTCTCCTTGGCAAACTCTCCCAATTAGCATGGGGAGGGACTCACTGGTAGGTAGCGGCACTGAGGCTTGGGGTCCAATGTAGTGGTCACAGGCATCTTTCTTCGGGTCAGCCACAGTGCCATACCGTCCTTCCATTCCTCACTTGAAGTCTTCTTTCAAGTGTAAATACTGAGCGCTTAAAGTGTGAACAGGTCACGCCACGCGGCAGTATGCTGCAGATCACCAGGGTGCGGCGCCGACTCCTCAGCTTACAGCCTTCTCACCACACAGCCACCCACATGTGAGATGTTCCGCTCCCTTTTGCCCACGTCAGGGTTAAATGGATAATTGGAAAGCCATTAGAACATCACATCTCGCGGAAATATATTTCACAAGCATGAACACGGCGTCAAACGGTGTCCGAATTGATAGATATAGTTCAGGAGATTGATCTACTATGACTCACGTTCAGGGTGGCAGTCCCTCGGGGGATACCAGCTCTTGCTCACCCTACCTACATTATGTTAGAAGGAACAACTGCTTGCCCCCAAAGTACACGGCTCATGCTGGTTTGACACACTTAGTACAACTACACAGACAATGACCACCAGCATTATGCGGGAGGGGATGACCAAATGAGACAAGGTAACATTATGAGGCTTAATGCAGCATATTTTGAGATCGTATTTAAAAAAAATTCCATTTCATTTTTACACGCTAGCAATGTCTGGGCAAACGTTCCACTTCGTTAGTAGCAGTTCCACATCCAAATACGCCAATAAGCCACTGAAAGGTGACCAGTCAATCTTTTGAGAAGGACTGTGCAGCAGTTCGTGTTGCTGCGTTTTTAGTAACTTTTGATCCATTTGATCTAGACACATTATGTTAAAATCGGCTGATTATGCTTCAGATGATCGGTTATGTAGCAAATGAAGTGAATTCAAAATTAAGCAGAAAACGCAGTTGCCACAGAATCACAAAGTTGCAGTGGCACTGGCTGTGGCTCAAAATGCCACCACCTTTAACGCCTTCAGCGGCTTGTTGAACCGATGTTGTTACCAGTCTTTTTCAAAGCAGCCGGATAGAACAAGCGCGCACTGAAGCTGACGGAGTGGGAGGGGGGGTGGGGGCGGGCACGCAGGCTGCCAAATGGTGCGATGAATCACGGCTAAAGTGAAAGCAAACAAGTGGTTGCAGGACTCCAAATGGTGCGCGCGCCCGGACGGGTCACATGCACTGTAGTTGGAGGCCTGCAAAGCCACTGTTTGCACTTCCAAAACGCGCTTACTATAAGTCTCGCCAGAGCAGCGCTAAAGCGCTGGTCAGGCGAGACCTAAAAAGGACCGAACATGGTGTGCAGCGCAGACGCGTGCACGTAACTGACGTACATTGAATCATGGAACGTGTAGTTGGTTAAGATGTGGGGTGTATACTCAAAGAATATCCGAAGGAGGTATCTTTGTATTATGAGTATATAGTCATTGTATTTTGATAGTTTGCACCATATAGACACCTTCCCCGGCAGAACGTGTTAGTGTACCATAAAAATGCGTTTGAATATGCCTAAACAGGAAATAATCCAATCAGATTCATATGGTCTGCCTAAATCTGGGTAACCAATTAGTTGCTAGGCTTACCTTGGTGTATTGGCACTATTTGGAATGGACAAGCAAGGCGTGGGTCAACGCAACCGCCGCCTTGGTCGCATATCAAAAGTTACGTGTAGAAGTGATGTGTGCATCATGTGTATTGAATCTAGGGAGTTGTAGTTGGCTTAGACACAGAGGGCAAGCTGACTAGGGGAATAGCCGAGCTTCCTCTGTGTGATGTTTTTTTGTATTTTTTTTAATAATCTTTATTGGCATTTCAAAAAGGAAACACAAGTACATGAATCATTTTGATGAGCAAAGGCCATCTACACCCCTTTACCGCTGGAATGTCCTCCGTTAACCTTTTTACATATTGGTTCACTTTTCAGGTTACAACTTTATATTTTGACATTTCCAATTTTTAAATCCTGTCATTATCAACAGGCGTCCAGCTTATTGCTAGATAATGCCAGCATAACTCCGCAACTCCCCCATCCCCCGTCGGAAAACTGTCGGGCTACTGTATTCCTTGTCGTCTGCATCGTGCGTCATCTGTTCCATTAACCTACGATCATGTGTTTCCTAGAGTCTGTGAGCTGTCTGTCACCGTCTGTGAATTTGCTCCTATAGGGGGTTGCAGCTCGGTTATCATCCCCGACCAAGCCTGGAGGTCATCTGCTAGTTTTTTGTCTCTCCTAACGTATGCCATTCTGACTCTCTCGGCAATTGCCCATTCACTCATGTCTTTCAGCCACCTGTCTAGCATTGGGGATGTCGATTTTTGCCATTCTATTGCAATGCGTCTCTTTGCGATTATTAAGCCCAGATTCACAAATTCCCTGCTCAACCTTTTGTTTTTTGGTGTTGGTAGAAGACCCAGTATTACTGTCCGCACTTCACTGGGGACCTCCCAGCCCGAGGCCACCCTTATTTTTGTAGTACCTCCACCCAGAACGCTGCCACCGGCGGACACGTCCATACCATGTGTAGGCCTGGGCGTAGTTCGCGAAGTAGCACTTCGCGAAGCTACGCAAAGTGAAGTTCGCACTACGCGAGCTACGCGTAGCACTTCGCGAACTGCGTAGTACCTTGTTCGCACTGTGCCAGATGTCGTTTTCAATGATTGCACAGTGCGGACAAGCAACCGGCACTGTGCAATCATTGAAAATGGCATCTTGCACAGTGCGAGCTGTAGTTTTCTGCTGCTCGAGTAGATTTTTACTCGAGCGGCAGCTTTCTCAACGCGAACTGGTAGTTTCTCATCGCGAGCGGTCGCGAGCATACGCGACCCCTCGCAATGAGAAACCTGACCTCCTCGCGTTGGGAATCTCGCCGGGAGGTTTATTTTCCATGCTCGCGATCGCGAACAAGGAAAAAGTCTCGCCAGGATGTCATTTTGCTTGCTCGCGGTCGCCAACTTGACGTTGAGGACCACGAGCAAGCAAAAAATGACCGCAGCACTACGCAACACTACGCTACGCGTGTTCGCACTGTGCTACGTGCAGTTCGCGTAGTGCGAAGTAGCGCGAACTTCGCAAACTACGCGAGCGTAGCGTAGTGCTTCGCCCAGGCCTAACCATGTGTAGGAAGTCGGCCTCCGGAGCTCGGCATCTGGGGCATGCATTGGAGTGCTCTGGGTAAATCTTACAGAGAATTTTCGGAGTAAGATAGGCCTGATGGACATGATTATATTGTATTAATTTAAAGCGGGCGTTGGAGCACCCCTGTTTTACCCCTTCATGAATCCTACCCCAGTCTTTCTCTGTCATGTGTTCGCCTGTCGCTGCTTCCCATCTCGCCTGTATTGGAGGTGGTTTCCAAGGTAGATCCTCGCGGATCGCTTTGTAGAGATGGGTTATCATATGCTGTCCTTTCGCCATATATAGCATCACCTGTAGAGTTCTTGTTACCAGCAGTTCCTCTGGAAATGTTGGCCATATTTCCCTGGCCACCTGCGATCATTTTGCATATTGTAGGTACTGTCCAGTACCTAGTGCAAAGGAGATCTCAGCGTTCTCCCCTATGATAAACTGCCCGTTGTGGTATAAATCACCCATTGACAGACACCCTCCCATTTTCCAGTTTTGGAACGATATTGATTCCGCAATTTTAGCAAACCCTGGGATTGCCCATAAAGGGGCTTCTGGTGCGTTCGGTTCACGTCTTACCACTTTTCTCACCATGTTTTCCCAGACCTCCGCGACCTGCCGAATAAGGTATGGCACTGCTCCGGGAACTCCTCTACCTCTCATTAACAATTCCGGAAGAGAGCCGCCCTCATATGACCCCTCCAACAGTCTCTTTTCCCAGTTTACCTGATCATCCAACCAGTGGATTGAATGCTGTAGGTGTGCAGCCATATAGTAGTATTCCAGACATGGGGCTCCACCCCAAGGCCGCTGTAGCGTTGAGATGTCTAAATCTCTAAAAATGCTGGGCGGAATTGCATATAATGAAGTTTGGAGTACATATAAACATCTTGGTACAATGACCATTTTCGTGATTGCTACCTTTCCCATCAGAGACAGGGGCAAATCTCTCCAAAAATGCACCGAGCCACGAATCCCTTCTATCACTCTGCCCATATTAAGTTCCAAGAACCGCTCCGCCGGCTGTGCCAGTCTGATCCCCAAATATCTAGGGGGGTCTGTTGTCCAGGGCATGCCCCAGTGCTTAATTTGAGCCGGAGCTTTCCGGTGCTGAGCACCGGCACTTAATTGGTTTCCGGTGCTCGGCACCGGGACCTAATTGTCAACACCACACTTAGGGCAGTCTGCCACAAGGTGGTGCTGCTCATGTAATTTAGAGATCAGCAGATTAACAGTTGTTTAGGAAAACAAAATACATAAAAAAATTACTAATACCTGCCTCCCCAGCCATTCCTTTAGCTTTAGGGACCTTGAATAATCTCACCTGTCGCATTTACATGCAAGAGAGATTGTTAGTGGTTGTTTTGGCAGTGATGACAGGGGTCATGGGTGGTGCAAGCAGCAGTGGCCTCCTGGTCAGAGCACTGGCACTTGAAATTTTACAAATTAAGCACTGGCAAGCCCGCTACCGGTAACATGTCTGCCGGCCGGCACGCTAAATCCCCCAGGGGCAGCAGTTTCAATTTCTGTGGGTTCACTCGGAGATGGGACACTCTCCCGAACTCCTGCAGAACAGTCAGTAAGACCGGAATTGAGGTAGTCGCCTGACTACAATACACCAGAGTGTCCTCTGCATACATTGAGACCACATGGCTAGTATTCCCTACTTTAATACCCCATTCAGCTAACCGATTCCTGAGCGTCCACGCCAGAGGCTCCATAACCATAGCGAATATTAGAGGGGAGAGAGGACAACGCTGCCTCGTGCCCCTCTCCAGTTGGAACGCCTTAGAGATTTTACCTCCGGTCTTCACCCTCGCACTGGGCCGAGCATAGAGCAGCTGTACCCAGTTTCTGAACCCCGGGCCCAGTCCCATTTTTTGCAGTACTGCCCAGATAAAGGCCCATGCAACCAAATCAAATGCTTGTTCGATGTCCAGAAGGACTAGGGCATGTTCTACCTATAGTAAATTGGGGTGGCGTCATACATGGGCCAATCGTCTCAAGTTAAGCATAATGTTCCGCCTTGGGATAAATTCTGGTTGATCTGGGTGGATCAAGTGGGACATATGGGGGAGGAGTCTGCTTGCCAAAACACCACTGAGCTCCTTCACATCTATATTGAGAAGCGAGATCAGTCTGTATGAATTGGGTTGTTGTGGGTCTCAGTCTTGTTTTGTGATCATTATCACTAAGGCTTTCCGCATTGAGTCCGGCAACCTCTTAGCTTGCAATGCCTCGTTATACACCTCCACTAAACTGTTCACTAATATTGGTGCAAATTGTTGATAAAATTCAGCCGAGAGACTATTGTTGCCGGGCGATTTCCCAGAATCTCTTCTCTCATGATTGCCCCCCCTAGCGATTCTTCCAACTCCTCTGCCAGTTGGGGCAATTCCACTAATGTAAAAAACTCCTCTATTGCGTTACTCGATGGCTAGGTACCCCCCCCCCCTCTGTGTGATGGATATGTGGTCAATGTTCATATGAATCCTATCACTGTGGTGATTTTATGAGTGGTAGTTCTTAAGTATCACAAAACCTGAACTCACTGGAGTCTAAGCTGATCCTGCCTAAAGTTATATTGTCAAGAACCATAACTGATAAAAAGTCAGGGTCCTAGACTGGTCCATGGTATGTCATCGTTGAGCCCATGTTTATCTCTCTTGAGTCTGAAAACCCAACGTTGTTCCCTTAAGAAGAGGACTGATTCCAAGGAGCTCATGGTTGGTGAATAGTTAGGTTTATCAAGAACCACCCATGTTATGTCATTCTCGGTGTGTGCATGTTCTAGAAAATGTCTAGTAAGTCTCGTATTAGTCTTCTTATACCTTGCTAAGCTTTGATGTTCAATGATTCTAGTTCTAATCTGTCGTGTAGTCAAGGCAAACAGGGGCTTGGATAAGTTCTTTCTTCCAGTGTTCAGAACTGGCCAGTTCCTATTCACTATACTTTTGACTTTGTTAGTGAAGTGGCTATATGTGCTTACACAGACAAGCCCTTCTGTTCGTTGTTCCGGATGTGACTCCAGTAGAGCTTCTCTGTTATTATTTCTGGCTCTTTTTGCCACTCTGTTAATGAGATCGTGACGGTAGGCTCTTTGTGATGGATGAGTGCTGAGTGTAACTGCATGATCTTTACATTTGGCCACTTCAGTGCAGTTCCTTCTGAGCCTCAAAAATTGGTCAACTGGTAGGTTGTTTCTCAGAGTCCATGAATGAAAACTGTTGTAACAGAGAAGAGAGTTCCGGGCCATTGGTTTCTTGTAGGGCTCAGAATAAATACCTCCATTCTTTGGGTATAATAAGAGGCCTAGGAAGGGTACTAAATTCACATGTGAAACGGAGGTGGGGATTTCTATAGTTTAACTAAGCAGAGAAGATGTGTAGAGTTTCCAGGTCACCTTCCCAGGCAACCAGAATGTCATCTATATACCTCTTCCAAACCTTCAGGTTTCCAGTATATGGGCTGTGTAAAGGATACATATGTGTAGACTCAAAATTGTTCATATACAGATTCGCCATACTTGGAGCAAATGTACTCCCCATGGAAGTACCAGCGGTCTGCCAGTATTGCTGGTCTTTGTACTGGAAAAAGTTGTCCTTCATGGCAAGTGTTGTGCACTCCATCACAAAGGAGGTGGGTGTCATAGCTTCACGTGTTTTCAGATTGAGTAATTCTTTAATGGTTCCTAGGGTATCATCTTGCAGGATATAAAGACTCCATGTCATATGATACCAGGAAAGAAAAATAAAAGGAATATCTGTTGGTATACTCAATATATGGTTTGTGTCCTGGAGATAGGAAGGCATCTCCAAAACCATAGGCTGTAAAAACCAATCCACAAACTGTGAGAGTGGTTCTCATAGGGACCTAATTAATGACACAATTGGTCTACCGGGAGGGGGGGTGGAGTCGTGGATATATGGTTTTTGGGGCGAATGCAGAAACAGGGAATCTTGGGGTGGGTGGGTTGTAGAAATTCTGCTTCACTCTTAGTGATCCATCCTGCCTCTCTTCCTCTCTCCACCAGGGTTTATATTGTTTTTTGTAGTTTCTGGGTCAGATCCTTCTGCAATGGTTTGTAGCATTTGTCGTCAGTCAACTGTTGAAGACATTCTCGCTGGTAGTCCACGTGGTCTATGATAACTGTGGCTCCTCCTTTGACCACTGTTTTGAAAACTTTCGTCTGGTTTCTCCCTTGTCCTCTGAGACATTACATTTCTGCTTTAGAGATGTTACAATAGGGATCTTTTGCAAAGGATTTCTGGAATTTAAAATCCCTTGTGACAGCCTTCTCAAAGGTGGCCACTTCTGGGGGGACCAAATGAAGAGGTGGATAGAAGGTGGATTTGGTTCTCAGACCCATGTACACATTCATGTTAGTTTCTCCATCTGTAGTTTTATCAAAGAAACAGAATAATCTGATTTTCCCCAAAAATTGTGACAGTTCCATGTGGGTCGTGAAGTCGTCTCCTAAATGTCTGGGGGCAAAGCCCAAACTCATGCGGAGGACACTGGTTTCCATCGCATGCAGGAGTCTTTGGCTCAGGTTCACGATGAGGTCGATATGTGGCTCGTTGAGGCTGATGGGTCTTTGGTCATGCTCCTCATCACCCGCTGTTCGATGGCTGGATCCTATTGTATATGGGGTCTCTGGGGGTCCAGTCGGTCTCCCTGGGTGCTCCTCCTGGTAAGCCATAGTAACAGCAGGAGTAAGGTTGGTAAGCCTTATTTTATTCAGCATCCATAAATACGTCCAGTTTATTTAAGAGACCTGGGCCAACAGCTATTTTCTAGAATCTTTGTGTACACCTTGGTCGCAAAGGTTTTACATCAAGATTCCAGTTAGAATACTACACATCCCCTTCTGTAGTACAATACATAACAAAAAATTTGCATTAAATTAAAAACTATTTTACATTATAAAATAAAGGGAATGTGCCAAAACAAATACTGAGATATTTCTAAACATACCTATGATAGCTAACATATACATATAAATCAAAACTCCTAGGTAACATAAGGGAAATGCTGCATTAATACAAATTATTCATCACACCGATAGTCCATTTAATACAACTGAAAACCATTGAACTTTGAAGGATGATTGCATTGCTGTCTGACATCATGACGTTTATCTCCATATTTGACCTCTTCAGCTTTAGACAGACTTTCTTTCATAGAAGAATTTTTGCAAGAGCCACACTTTGACACTTTCACAACCTTTCTCAAATTCCAAACAATACCATCTGACAATTCAACCACCTATCTACCAAGTCTCACCACTCTCAATGGTTCAGAAAGTGTAAATGATCCAACGTTGACAAATCTACCCCTTCTTCAGACGCACCCAATCACCCACTTCAACTGCAGATGACTTAATCTCATGCTTCAGGGTTTGCTCCTTTTGACGCATCTCAGGAAACCTTCAGCTCAAACCACTTTTAACATCCTCACATCCAATCTTCTCAATTATATTAAACATCCATTTTTGTTTCAAATTACACATCACAACCCTGCCGTTCATCTTTTCAAAAGGAGGTTTTTCACCTGCCAATCTGGGAGTGGTGCAATATGACCAATTAATTTCTTCAATGGTTTGCTTATATAACTGTAACCCATCTTTTAACACTTTTATCCACCTCTACTCAATGCCATTAGCTTGAGGGTAATACACAGACGTGAAAATGTGTTTGATACTGACAAGACGTTCTTCATCTCCAAAGATATCAACTGCACTCCATTATCGAGAACAATACTTTTGTGAAAACACTCTCTCACAAAAGTCTCTTTCATAAAATCTATGACATTCTTTAATGTGACATGACTCACCACTTTTACTTCATGCCACTGAGACACCTGTTCAACTATAACAATGCAAAAAAGTGTCTTTTCGACAAACATATGGGACCAGCAATATCCACAGAAACTCTTTCCCAAACTCTTCCTGGTCTGGACATTGGTAATTTAACATACCTCAAATTTCCTAAGATTTTTCACTTGTGACACATTCTATACGTGATCTCACTTTGTCCTCCACCTGTCTGTCCACTATTGGCCACCAAAAGTCACTCATGGACCTCCTTTTCATACTACTCATTCCAGGAAGACCATCATAAGCCAGTTCCATCATGGTCAGCTTTAAAACCTCCAGAACCATCCTGATCTGACAACTCAGCAACATGAAAATATGCCAACAATTCTTCCTCAAACTTTTTGTTCCCTGGCCATATAGGCCTAATGTAACCAACACTTTCTGGACTATTTCAACTTTTTCACAGGCCTCCTTCCACTCAGTCTCTATGATGCAACCACTCGATACCTCACAGATATAAATCACTCTTCTTAAATCATCATCTTCAACACATTTGTCATCCATTTCACTGACCGGAATTCACAACAAACAATGTGCTAGAAATTCTAGCACCTGCAACCTATACAAAATGAAATAAAAATGACATTTTTGCAATTTATACTGCCATCTCGCCAGCCTGAGTGTTGTTTTACTACTGCCCTTTGTAGTAAATAACTCTATAAGTTGTCAATGATTGGTTCTGACAACAAAATAATTTCCATGTAAATATTTCCTAAATTATTCTATGCCCCACCAGTATGTCAAAGTTTCTCTTTCCAGTGTGGAATATATGTATGTTCTGCACCTCTCAATGGTCATTAGGTATACGCTATTGTTACCACTTTCCCATTCTGCTTTTGCAACAGCACAGCACCATCACCAATATTTCTGGCTTATGCCATAAAAATCAAATTTCGCCTCAGTATTAAATGGTCTAAGTTCAGAGAAATTAGCAATAGCTCACTTTAAAATTGTTAAATTAATTCTCACTGCTCACATCCAAAACAAAGTTTTGATTTTTTTTCATCAGTCCTCTCATATGTTTTGTTTAAGCCGCAATGGAAGAAATACATTTGGCATAATATTGTGCCAAGCCCAAGAATGATCTCAACTGATCTTTATCTCTTGGTTTTGGGGCATCCTCAGTGGCCTTCACTAGACTTCGTTTTGGAGAGATCCCATCTTTACTTATATTATGGCCTAAGTAATCAGCAGATGTCATTTCAAATTTGCATTTTTCGAACATTAGCATCAACCCATTATCTTCTAAGATTTTTAACACATTAAAAAATGTTTCTGCATGATATTTTTTCATTCTTCCAAAAACCAGGATATCATCTTGAAAATAAACTAAGTTTTGTGCTATGCACACATGAGGTCAGATCCCATCCTTGTTGCCACTGTCGCAACTCCTAATAAGCCATAGTCACCCACAGGAGTAAGGTAGGCCTTATTGTATTCAGCATCCATGCATATGTCTAGTATATTAAAGAGACCAGGCCAAAATGCTGTTCTCTGGAATCTTGGTGTATGCCGTGGTCACAAAGGTTCTACACTAAGATTCAAGTTACACTGCCACAGAGTGCACATGTTTTCTTGCTTTATCTCTCTGTCACTGTCCTGCTGCTGTGATTACACTAGAGAGGTGGCTCCACAACCACAAATCTCCACTCTAATTCTCTCTGTGACATTTCCTCCCTGCCCCAGCTCAATTGTTGCTTCCTCTGATGCACTCGGGTCTTTTTTTCACTTTTTTCAAATACATATGCCCTAGCTCCTCCATTGCATGCTCACCCCTCTTGTTTCTTGTGTTTATTTCCTCCTCTGGGCTGTCCTTGGCTCCTTCATTGCTCCCCCACCCTTCCCCATCATGCTCTTTTTTCCAAAATCATTTTGTTTCTTTTTTGAATGGCCCACCACCTGCAATTTGGTATTGGGCCATTTCTTTCTTAATATATACTTTTTTATTCACTGCTCCAAGATAAGAATCTACCATGTTGGTACATTAAATTAAATACAAGTTCAAAATAGCAAACACACCATGAGTCGCGTGGGCATGCATCATGACTCAACTGCCATTATGACCTTCTTATTTGTGCCAATTTTGAGTAACAGCAGTAAACACTTTTTTTTCTTGTTGACAAAGCTATTCATCATCTGAAACAAGCAATTGTAAAGCCTGAGGTCATCTAATGCTGGTGAAAGGAGACACCGATTTACTTGACCAATGCTTATTTTAAAAGGGACTGATTGAGTGAATAAAAATATAAACATAATTACTGAAGTCACCGATTTTTATATATATATATATATATATATATATATATATATATATATATATATATATATATATATATATATATATATATATATATATATATATCTTGAATTCCATATTAGTCAAGTTAACTCTATTTATATTTTCTGGACACAATTAACATGGGATTTACAGCAATTTCAAGCAGTTTGTTGGCTCAGTAAACCCCCCCATGCAGTATTGCATATCAACCAGTAACAACTCTATAGCAGTACCTGTTCCTTGCTTTCATTTTCCAATATGTCTCCGCTATGTTTCATGAATGTTGCAAACCATCTATCTCCCTGTGAGTTTGCATTGTATTAGGTAAAGGGTAATTTGCTTGTTTCGCAACACTTAGACAATTATTTCTGTTTGTTTAGCATTTAAGTATTCGTTAATACCTGGATTATCACAATAGTTTTTGTGCAGGATTTCCTGAACGTCACCCCTGCTGCACCTAAAGTAGTTTTTCACTGTAGCAAGTCTATCTCTCCCATGGACTAACACTGGGTTACCTTATTACATTTAATAAGTGATAACTTCAGTTTTGGAACAGATAGATAAATTGCTTTTTTCACTTATTTGAATTGTAATTTAAAATCCTCTTTAGTGGTAAACTCTGATTTCAAGTTCCTATTATGAAAATGTCACTTTTAGAAATTTACATTTTTCTGCCTAAACCAAATATGCCTTTCTGCCAGTGTCCAGGGTCACATGACTGTGAATGCCTCTCTTGTGTTGTGTATTTCTCCAGACATGAGGAAAACAGAGCCTAGGTGTAGAGGGAGTGGGTCTTCATGACAGTATGGCTAGGGAGGTGTTATGCCCTGTCTTATTACACTTCAATGAACCCTGCCAGGACCCCTCATCAGGACACTCTTATACCTGTGGAAGATTCAGAAGGATGTCTGCCCTGCTTTCTTAAGAAGGAAGACAGGATCTGATTGCCTTGAACCCAGATTCTTCAGAATTGACACCAAGGATCAGCTGGCCAACCTCCCATTTGAACTACCGGGACACAACAAGCTTTCAGAGGACTTGCTGCAACGGCCCAGCTGACCAGCATCAACTGGCCCTGCCTGAATCCTGCGGCTAGCCTCTGCTGGAGTGAGTCCTGATCCCCAAGTGGTGCCTCCCCCAGGTCCTGGACCCTTGCATGCACCTGCTTCAAATCTACAAAATCTGCACTCAAGGTGAAAATCCAGAGGTTTGGGGCTGTTTCAACAGCGAGCAGGCTTCTCGTATCAGCAACGGTTGATGCATCTCCCCCCAACGTGATGAACCAATGACAACCTGCTCATCACACCAAGAAGCAACAGCTTTTGTCTCCCACCAACGTGAAGCTCCAGCGATACTGCTCCTCTCACTGACCATGATCCCCTCGCAGCTCTCACCAACACATGGAGAGAAGATAACACTCTTTACCAGAACAAACCTGGCCCCTGTATCTGATCCATCACAGTCAGCATCAACTTTTGACTTTGACCCGGACCAGCGGGAACAGATACCTGCGAGTGGCTCTTTGGGCTTTTTGGTACTATTTTACCCTTAAACTTTACAGATTCATAACTCTAGGATTGAATTTTTGTTGTTTTTATGTTATTTCACTTATTAAATTTTACTCTATTTTTCTAAATTGGTTTGTGAGTTTTTTGTGCTGTGTTTTTACTTTATTACCTTTTGAGTGCTGCATAAACAATTTACATATTGGCCCAAAAATAAGCCTGATTGCTTTTGTGCCAAACTACCAGAGCATTGATTTATATTATGACTTGAGGTTCACCCTGACAAGGATTGTGTTTATTATTTGAGTTGGGCTTTCACTCTTCTCAACTAATTACCCAATTTCTTACAGCTTCCCTCTCTTTACAATGCCTCCAGGCTTCTATGTTTAAAAGAAGATAGTAGACAATAAATCGTCTTGCATTTAGTGGTGTTTATTTTGTCCACAGCTTAATTTCTTAATAGCAAAGATACATGATAGCTTCTTTTCTGTTTTTTAACTTCACAAGCATGTGTGTTTTCACAAATATGACAATATCTGTTTCACAACTTTTCATCTCTTCCTTAGGCACTATAATTTTCCATAAAATATGTATTATCCATTTCCACAATGGAGAACATGCATCTTTCCTGGAGATCAAAACCTCCCTTAACCAAAACTGAAATACAGATTTAGATGGTGGATCTTATAAGTCAACTTTGTAACAAAGAGGTTAGTACAGTTATTAATCAGCCTCTTTGTATCCAATATCTACACTCTATTAGTTTTCTCTTCAATGCTTTACCCACTTACAGGATCATTGATTGTATTACTTCTATGGGAATAGCAACTCATGAGCGTAATCTTGGTGGAAAACCTGTAGTAGCTTTTCAATTAGTAATCTTGCACTTTATGTGCCTCATGTTACCTATTTAGTTGACTCTGATCCTTAAAGCCAGCTGAAATCCTATATGTTGCTCAGGTGGAGATTCCCTTGGCTTTTTTGTACTTGTTTCATAAGCTCAATTTTCCTGTCCCTTTTCAATGTCCTTTTAACCCACATATACTTAACATAAAGCTTATGGGTGATTCCATTCTCAAATCCATTGAACTAAAATATCAGTGCATATATACAATCTGCACAGGAAGTGACATTGCTGATTTCCCATCACAACTGCCTTTAAACGTAAAAGCCAAGAAAGGCCATTAATTTCCTATTATCCATCTGCAGATGAAGTGACACCTCTACATTTCCTATCATCCATCTGCACTGGAAGTGACATCACCTCCTGCCTACTGCCCACTTCAATCAACTCTTTGGGGTGTCCCAAGCAAAGGACTCAGACAGGCATGGGTATCATCTGTTTGGGCCAGGGATGGCCTTGAGCCAGAACCCCTGTTTCATTGAAACTTAAAAGGTAAGATATAAAAAAGTTTCACCCATCACCGCATCCTGCCTATTCCAACAATCACACCCAGATGTAGATGACAGATACAATTACATCTCATTCACACAACTCATAAACCCAACCTTATACACATCCCACCAACTACCACACACCATCAAACTACAGAACATACATTCCAACTCATGCTCACCAACGCTCGCTCTTCAGTACTCCGCACAGCAGGCATGGCAGACCTGATCACCTCTCACAAGCTAGATGCCCTCTTCATCTGAGAATCATGGCTCACATCTATATTTCTGCACGTCCTTCTTTCCACAGGCTATAGCATCCATCCTGTGGACCACAGAAATTAGAAGGGAGGAGGCTAAACTGTCATCCATAAGTCCTACTGGTCCTGCGTAATCGTCAAGCAAGTAACACTTAACTTCATGGAGCTGCTGACATGTCAATTCTCTCTCTCTCTCAGCAAATCAGACTGCCACGTTTCATCTCATGTACAGGCTCCCTGGGCAGAAGAAGGACTTCATTGATGAATTTTCAGGCCTCCTCACCACCTCGTCCATCTAAATTGCCTATACTACCCACTTGAGAGGCTTCAACCTCCCAGACAACACAGCTTCAAAACAAACAGGAGACATCCTCTTCGACCTCATCAATACAGTCAACGTGCCACACAACTGACACTCTAAAGGCCACACCTCGACCTTGTCTTCTCAAAATCATTAAAAATTCAGAGTAAACCAACAGCACCACTGGACTGGACAGACCACTTTGCCATCCCTATCTTCATGCTTTTTGTCCTTTAAACAAACCAAGGTCATCACAAAGGAAAAGACTAAACCTTCAGATCATTCAAAGACTTCTCCATACACAACTTAATGCTCAAACTCATCTCTCACCCTGTCAGCTCCTTGTCCGATGCCAACACCCTTCTAAACAACGTACTTTTTTTTGTTTGTAAATCATTTAATTACAACATGCAAGCCAAAGCCTCCAGCATTCTGGTACTCTAAAGACTTTACTGACAATAAACAATCCATCTGCAGACAGGAAAGAAAAGTACTCCAGAGCATCTCCTGATACTGAAGAACCTCAGCTCGACACACAGACAATTTATCGCATCATCTAAAGCAAAGTGCCATACCAACACCTTCAATGACACCACCAATATGCTTTTGGCTGGGGTTGTACTCTAGAAATACCATTATCATATATACAACTCTCAGAAATAAAAGGAATAACCGTGCAGCATCTTGCCAATGATGAATCTGAGTTTTGAAATGCTTAAAAAAACAAAACAAAGATACCCTTGTAAAGGCTATTCAATGTCTTTGAAAAATATAAATGATCGAAACAATGCTATAATGCTCTTCTCTTACTCCTACAGATATCACCTGTGACATTTGGTATGGTTAATGCTCCTTATTGTGTTCGAGCAGTGTGCAACATTTTTTTAAAAAACAGTTCTTTGTATATGGGCAGAAGGAAGGAAGCTACAAAAATTAAATGGATAGTATAACAATACATATTTTTATGATTAGGTACTTGCAATGAAGAATCATAGATTAAGAACCGTACAGTCTTATCTAAGGTGCAGAGAACCATGCGGTGTGAGCTGAAGCTAGAGGAATTGGTCTCATCAATATCAATAATTCATTTGTATCAGAACATTAACCTCTTCCATGCTCATGACGTCTCCCGGCCGTCATGAGTCACGATGGGCGTGTGCGGACGACGGCCGGGAGACGTCATGACCACGCCCGCGATTGGAATGTCAGCACTGCGGGAGCGCTGCGGCGGAATTCGCACCGCAGCGAAGAGGTTAAGGACAGGGTGGGACACAACCTTCCTTTTCTTAAAACAGTCTTAGAATCTCCAATTTCATTGCCTTTCCTGAAGCATATAGAAATGCACCATATCTCAACATGCCTCTATTTTAATTTGAAGTGCTTTCCCATGAGGCACAGGGTCAGACTGATTTGCATATGGCCATATCTGAACTGGGGTGGCAGAGTGGGCTAAAGAACGGTGATGGATCAAACCCAGATCTGTTGACTGGGTGTGAATGCTTGATTGGTTCTGATGCTCCGTCCATCACCACCCCCTTTTGTACCGCTTTGTTCGCCATAAGTTGGCAGGGTATGCTCAGACGTGAGTCCCTTGCTCACTTTGCCACTGGATTCAAGCAAGCCTGGCTGAAGACGGCTGAAATGCCAGAAACCGGTCCTAGGAAGCTTGTTTCCGGTCCAGGGAAGGCATGGCTTGGCAGTTCGGGCTGGACTGTTCCCATGAGGCACAGGGTCAGACTGATTTGCATATGGCCATGTCTGAACTGGGGTGGCAGAGTGGGCTAAAGAACGGTGATGGATCAAACCCAGATCTGTTGACTGGGTGTGAGTGCTTGATTGGTTCTGATGCTCCGTCCATCACCACCCCCTTTTGTACCCCCTGCTAGGATAGCTAGCTTGATTCTGCTCTAATTCAGGAAGTGTCTATGTGAGTCAGGGCTGCAATTTATCAGCGCTTCAACACCATTCTGCTCATGACTGACCCTAAAATGGCACGGATACTGGACACGCATGGAAAAAGACTGAAGTCTGCCCATAGACCTAGCAGTGGGACACCAATAGCAAAAATAAATAAAACAACAATCAAACAAACAACAATACATAATTCCATTCAAGCCTAAAAAATCACAAAAAGTCCCCTGAGCTGTCCCTCACCCCCGGATCCTTTCGTCATTGACCACGGAAAGAGAAAAAGGATTCTCGGATGGCAACCACTATGGTCTGAGTTCATCTCAATCCATCTTAGTAATAGGAACAAGGCCAATGACTCACCCCTAAAGGACCAATTTGCCCTAGATGAAGGTGAAATCGAGGACTCTAATGCGCAATTAACTTCGTCCCCATCGATTCATATAGAACCAGTTCTCTCAGTCGTCAACTATGCGCCCTCTAAACCCCTCCCGGAACCACAAACTCGGGAGTTACGGACCCAACTCATGCTCCATTAACTACCCAGATAATCTGACCAGCAATGCTAAAAAGAACTTCAAGCTCAGTACTTTAAAAAAACACCTGGAAATGCAGTAGACAACTACCACACCGTGACAAACGGCAACACGAAAACTAACTTCATCTTTTACACTAATCCTCCAGCATAGTGGAAAACCACTTTCAGTCTTCACTTTCATGTCACCAAATCAGTAAATATTCCATATGTCAAAAAAATCTACACAACCGGCTCCCCTATCTTAAAAAGGGAACTCACAGTTTCCATTTACAGAACAGGAAACATTCTCATACATGCCACCGACCCGCACCTCACCAGTTTTGATCGTCACTTCCCAACATTACTCTCCTCACTAACTCAACAAAACCACCAAACCCAACCCCACCCATCCCCCTCCTCCCTGACTAACAATACGGAACCAATCCAATCTCCCCTCCCGGACGACCCACTCTACGACTCATGGAAATCCACGATCACCCATTACAATTTTACTACCCCCGTCATCACACTCCACTGTCAAACACCCACTATAAAGACAGCAACTGATCACACCAGCAATCTCACAGTAAATAAACATCGAAAGGCTGATCTCGAACTAGGCAGCCCAGACACAATCTTCTGTCTTCCCGTGACAAAACCCCCTACGGGCACTCCCCTCTCGACCCCTGATGATCCCTATTCCTGCTGCCCAAACCTTCCTTTATCCATCATCACCGATAATCCAGTGGACACCGACCTCCCTCAAACCATTACACACTCTCCTTCCTCTGTCCCACGACCTCACCCTCAATCAGTCTCCACTTCTAAACTCGCGGCCAACCCCCGGGACACTTCCTTACCCTTGCCCACTCTTCCCCCTTGGACATTAGACTCATAACACCACCTCCCAACACCAAGTCTGGAAGCATTAATGGCCCGGCCCCTCACTTTCATCCTATCCCCACTCCTAATCCCAATGATACAGTTCAAGACCATAATCCAGTACCCTCTTGTGAGAAGTTGGCCTGGCATATGCTGGTCACTAGTTATAGTGGCCACCTTGCACCAGTCCAATTCGACTCTTAAGGTAGATAGGTTTAAGACAACCTTTTAAAGAAAGCTATCCTAGTGGTAGCTGTGGAGAGCAGCCTTCAGGCTAAGTCTCTGAGGAATGTAATGCAGCTTGTTTTACCTTATAATCTCTTGAATTACCAAATCAAAGGACACCACACAGGTATATATATCAAATATATATGTATTTATTTCTAGACACACTCTACTAATCTCTTTATGAGATTAGAAGCCAGGAACAGATTCAAATATCAACGTTTCACAAAAAGTTAAGCACAAATATGGCTGGGGCCCTAGGGGCGTACCAGACCATATACTAAAAAAGAGGTTTCGGCAAGTCGACTTGCAGAATGACAAGGCCTAGGGCCTGTAGAATCGCTGGGGCTTCACGACTGCAGTGATAGCAGGTAAGTAACAGACCCACGGGAGACGCGTGCAGTGTGAGAACACAGCCGCGGGTTCCCTATTGATTACAATGGAGCAAGTCGCGGTTTGATTTTTAAAGTTTTAGGGTACTTCGAGGAAGTCTACAAGCAAGCCACTTACAAGGTAAGTAATTTGAGGGCCAACACACACTAGGGCACCGGAGTGCATGAGTTACCTCACCCAGGGAAGCCGGGTGCATAGGTGTCTTTTGGTGTCGGGTCGCGTCGCTGTTTTCTATGGAGACCAAAGCAGACTTGCTGCTTGCGGCGACTGAAGAAGTGTCCGGTGGAATCCAAGGCTGGATTCAAGATGTAGAAGACCTGAAAATTGAAGGGACAGTGTTCACAGTCACTTGCCAGTGACCCGGGGCCAGGAAGATGGATGCCCACGGATGTCGGGTGATTTCAGGTCGTCGATGATGTTTTGACTCTTCGCTCACGAGGTCCAGGAGAGATCGACGAAGACCAGCAGCTGGATTCAGAGTGTCCCACAACGTCTGCAGCTGACTGCGGTGTCCGCAACCGGATTAAAGCCAACAAGCCTTGGCAAAAGCAAGTCTTGTGTAGAGTGAAGAAAGTCGATGGTACAGACCAGCAAGGTCTGAGGGACTCACCCAGCAAGGGTGAGTGAGGGCAGGCCTGGAGCAACCAGGGAAGCCCTTTTAGTCAATAAGAAAGCCTTCGGGGACCCACAATCCAACGGGCAAGGGATCGCAAAGACGCCCTTGAGGAAATGCTTCACAGGAGCCCACGGTCACTCGAGATGGGGTAGGCCTCTGATTTTTACTGCAAAACCTGCTGGAGGCTTGGGCCACAAATGATCCAAAGCACAAGTTCGTTGAACGTCGTGAAGGGGTTGCACTTGACAATAGTGCACGGTTCCCAGGTATTGCAATTCCTCGTCACTTGTGGGGTCGAGACACCACAGCTTCGCTGGGACTCAAAATGGCCGACGGGAGGTCAGGAAATCTGCTTCTGGGGTTGCAGGGACTTTGGACTGCGGCGGGAGCGGGAAAGTTTGCGACCATTGTTTCAAGTTTTGGTGCCTGCCAAGCAGGGGAGTCACTCCTTGACTGCAAGGGAGATTCTTCTGTCTTCCAAAGGTAGAAGAACGGCCAGCGTCGTCCAGGGTTATCTAACTTGCAATTGCAAGGTGTACCTATGTTATAGTAATAGAAAGGGAGGGACTAGCTCTATGACCACTGCTCTAGGAAGGTCAGGGGGGTGGGTGGTTACACCCACTTCCCTTTGTTCAGTTTTGCGCCAGAGCAGGGGCTGGTAGCCCCTGAACCGGTTTGAGCTGGCATATGCACAGAGGAGCCTACTGCTTCCCCAGTGCAGGACTTCAAAGCACTCTAAGAGTGCACCCACCCAGCTCCAATACACTAAATCCTGTCTGGAAGGTGGTGACACCTCCCTGTGACAGGATGCCTATTGTTGGGCTTCCTCCACTGTGAGTTTCAGTCAGCAGCAGGAGGGCAGCCCAGTGTCTGTGCTTTTGGCATCTATTTTGTGATGCCAGGGCTCTTTCAGATTTCTACCGTGTTACCACAGTAGGTACATGTCATCCCCTCTAGAAGGGTGGGTTCATACTCCCACACCAGTTACTGGTGTGGGGGTATGATTCCAAGATGTTTGACACCAAACACGACATGTTTTGATGCAGTCATTCCAAAGTTAGCATTAACCGGGAGGTTATAATGCACTTAAGAGTATGTGGTTTAACCGCATCCACAAACAGCCACAGGGAATAGACCCTGCCAGCTGCAGAGGGGCCCTGCTCAGGCAGAGGCACCCCCTCACATTGTAAACCAAGCACCCTGCCCTCAGGATTGATAGGGCCTGCCATAGGGGTGGCTGATAGGTTTATATGTGTGTGTATGGTGAGATATAGGAACCTATACCTCTGTGAGGAGTGCTAACACTACCTCACCCAGGCTGCAGTAGCAGGCCTGAGGTGTCAGATTTAGTCTGCTTCCCAGGGGTGGCATAATTCATGCTTCAGCCCCTGGTAGGCCTGTAAAGTACCTATGCCCTTGGTACCTAAGGTACCATATACTAGGGGCTCATAAGGCACCACAGTAACCAATCACTAGTGCATCTAATATGCACTCCAGGTCGTTTAGAGAGAACAGGGAGACTAGGGCCCTGATTATCAGGGACCCAGCCTGACTATAGCCAGAAACCAGTGTATACATCAGAAAAAAAGTGGGGGCAACATAAGTGCAGATCCTACTCTCCTACACCTCTCCTTCCACAGACCCTAGTCATTCACGGCTCCTGCCTAAAACAAGAAGCTCTTCTAGCTCTATTACCCAACAACTGACCCGAATGGAGCAGAAAATAGACGCCCTAACTGCCGATATCCTACACCTACAGCAAGACCTTCTTAACCGGTTTAAACCCCCATGCTCACACACTCAGGGTAGCTACGCATCTTCCACCCGCACAGCCTCTCCCATTTCCCTGCTTGGCACCCCACGGCCCTCCATTACTGTGAGGAATCAAGTAAATCGACCCAGCCGAGCTCTCCGGCAAATTTCATCACTGGAAGCAGATGAGATCAATGACTCGTACACAATGGGCCAGAACATGGCTCCTTTCGCTATCCCAGATATAGTCGGCACAAACAGAATCCCTAGAACTGTCCACTTGCCCAGACCTCCGGCTCAATACACTTCTATCCACACAGCACACACCAACATTGAGGCTCCCCGTCCTCTATCTTGCATGCTCCTCAACTGTAGATCAGCAGTTCAACACGCCACAGACATTGCTGAAGTTTACGCGCTCATGAAATAGGCATCGCATTCCTCACAGAATCACTCTGCCCCCATTCTAGACATACACGCCCCCCCAGGTTACGATATCATCAGACACGACAGACCGATCAATATGGGTGGCGGACTAGCCATCATTCACAAAGTAGGAATACAGCTTACCACACTAAAACCTACAGAATACCTGACTCTTGAGTACCTGGGTGTTGAACTCACAGGCAAAGGCACCACGCCTATCAAATTTCACACCATCTACCATCCTCCGGGGGAGCAGGCCCTCTTCGCCGAAGAACTAACCGACCTAATAACACGTTTCTCCCGAACAGACACGAAAGACGTGTTCCTTGGTGACCTCAGTATCCACTGGAATAACCCAGAAGACACCACAGTCCAGACCCTCTCCAATCTGCTTGAAATAACCAACCTCAAACAACTCTGCAATGAACCAACTCACATCAAAGGAGCAACTCTGGATGTGATCATCACCAAAAATTAGCTGATCTCTCTGAAAGTGATGTCTCCCATTGACTGGTCTCACCAACACCTTATACTGTTTAATATTGACTTGCAAGTCAGATACCAACCAATACAATCCGACATACCGAAGCACTGGACCAGGAACATTAAATAAGTCCCTATAGCTGAACTTGAATCCAGGATTCATGCCCTACTACAGCCCCAGCCTTCCACTTTGTCGGCTGAGGACCTCACAGCTCACTTTAATTCAACAATGACGGAGGTATTAGATCAAGTAGCGCCACTCAAACTCAAACAGCTGAGACCAATCAAATCTAAATCTTGGTTCAACGTGGATCTTAATAACGAAAGACAACAACTCAGACAGTCGGAAAGGACTTGGAGACTAAACCCATCAACTTTACACCTAATGCAACTTAGATCTGCGTGGCTGGCCTATAAAAACACATTTTCAGAGAAAAGGCCTCCTACTTCCGCAACCAACTAGACCAGGAGACGAATAAACCTAGAGAACTCTTCAACATTGTTAAAAGTCGAACAAACGGCACAACCTCACACAAAATCAAAGTCACCAAAGATCGTTGCGAAGAAATTGCCTGCTTCTTCACAGATAAAGTAACAACAATTGAACAATCCTTCATCCAAACCTCAAATCCCCCCTCCCTCTTAACCTGCCCCCCTCAAGCACTCTGGACCAAACAGAAAGAGATCATACCAAGGACAACTAGGTCTGCCTCCAACCAAAAAATAATGTTCACTGGTCAGACTTCGAAGTCATTTCCGAAAACGAGGTCTTCAACATAATTTCAAGCTTAAAGCCTTCTTCCCACACTATGGACCCCCTCCCATCCACAATAGTAAAACAACTCAATCACATCATTACCCCTTTCTGGACAAAAATCATCAATTTCTCTCTCACATCAGGCTGTGTCCCAGACTCCCTTCAACTAGGACAAATCACACCCATACTCAAGAAACCAGGAGCTGACCCCAACGATTTCAACAACCTCAGACCTTTCTCCAACCTCCCGTTCCTAGCTAAAACATTGGAGAAGTGCGTTCTCCAACAACTCAACAAACACATTGATGATTTCAACCTCCTCGACACCTTTCAATTGGGATTCAGGAAAGGTTGTAGCACCGAAACAGCGATGCTCAATATTTCTGACGATATCCACAGAGCCTTAGATGAAGGCGAAGCCTGTCTCCTCATCCTTATTGACGTATCTGCAGCATTCAACACAATTTACTTGAGACTTTGAAGAGGCGCTCTGGCATTAATGGCAATAGTACTAAAATGGTTCACTTCCTTCCTTCAGCACCGTTTGCAACAAATAAAAATCAACTCCTGTCTCTCGAGGCCAACACAAGTCACACTTGGGGTCCCGCAAGGATCAATCCTCTCACCATCCCTCTTCAAACTCTTTACGGAACCCCTGACAATCATTCTGAAACAAGCAGGAGTTAACTACCACCTTCATGCAGATGACACTCAAATTTACTAGAAAATCAAATCTCCCAGCGACATATGTCACCTCAATGTCACACTAACCAAGATCCAATCTTGATTCAACGCAAATCACTTAAAGCTGAATCCAGACAAAACAGAACTAATACTGTTCTCTCCAAAAAGTAACCACCTACCAATCCAAGACTGGCTCAAGAATCTTGATGCCCTAAACTGCTCCATCGTCCTATCTGACTCGGTTAAGTCACTAGGCATTACCCTGGACAAGAACTTATCAATGAAAGACCACATCAAAAACTCTGCAAAAGGTGCGCTTTACTCACTAAAACATCTCAAGAAAATTAAACCTTTCATTTCCCAAGATGAGTTCAAGACAATAGTACAATCCCTAGTCCTCTCCAAACTGGACTATGGGAACGCCATCCTAACATGGACACGGAAAGCTCACCTAGCCCCATTAAGGTCAGTCCTCAACATGGCAGCCCGACTCATTACTGGTGTAAAAAGATTTGATCACATCACACCAGCTCTCAACTCCCTCAACTGGCTTCCCATGGAAGGTAGATGTATTTACAAACTGGCCTGCATCACACACAAAAGCCTTCACTCACCTTCCCACAACTACTTTAACAGCAAACTAGTAAAAGCAGGAAAATCCAGTACTCTGAGAAGCTCCAACTCACTTCTTCTCATCCCTCCGAAAGTGAAAAGGAAAACCACTCAGTGTCGATCCTTCTCTGGTAATGTACACAGGATGTGGAACTCACTCCCTAGAGACCTCAGATGCAACTCCTCCTTCTCCTGCTTCAAAAGGGACTTGAAACTCCATCTCCTCAACAAATTCTTTACCGACCAAGGTCAACTAACCTAGACTCTGATAACCTAGTTGACTCTCCCCTCACTTAACCACCAAGGATAGGTGTTTGCTGGACTGTGCCAACCACCTACTTTATTTTGTCTCCCTCCCCCTCACCGTTTGCCTAATTATTATGTTTTTGCTTACATCTATCTTGCTTCCTTAGATCATGCTATGTAATGCAACCGTTATCTCTCACTGTTTTTGCCTAATTATTATGCTTTTACTTATATCTTTTTTGCTTCCTTAGATCATGCTATGTAATGCAACCTTTATCTCCTGTGTATATGTAAAGCGCTCTGATACCCACGGGTCAAGCTAGCTCTATATAAAACTTTTAAAATAAAAATAAATAGTGGACAAGCCCATGGGACCACCGTAGAGTAGAGGGAGAAGTTTGGTTATCCTCTCTGTTTATGACCCAGGTGTCAGGAGGGGAGGAGTAAGACCAGGGAGGCTCATAAGGAGTCACCTCCTAGGGAAGGGCCTCTTTGGCGGTCAGCGTTCACCGTGGACACTATGGACCTGGATCAGTTAGCAGAGAAGGTAGCTGTTTGTCTAGAGGTGAGCCAATGGAGGTGGGTGGGGGAGTCTGCAACTCTGTCAGGCGTGCTGCTGGTCTGATGGTGGCGATGCCAACTTCGGGTAAAGGGCGCGGTGCAGGAACACGCCCAGCGCTTCTCCCATATCGCACCCCCGCCAACCATCTTGAGATACAATTAAAACGATCAACCCCGCACGTGCCCACACCCAATCACAAAACTGATACCTCTGACTGGATTGGCCACAGGATGTCCTCGGTCACAGGGCAGCAGATGATTTTGCTTTTCGCAGCTGCAGTTCGGTGTACTCGTTAACCGAGCTGCCAGAGCACATTCGGCTGTTGCTGGCACCTAGTGGGCAGCTGCTGGTGTTCCGTGCGTGGCGACGATGCCCCTCCCATGGCTATCTCTGCCTCTTAATTGCAGGGTGGGGATGAGGGTGCGCTGTTGGGTAGCATGCTCTCGCTTGCTGAGCATGGTCGGCTCCCATATTCCCGACCACCAAACCCCACCTCTGTTGGCATAGTGGAGCAGCCGCTTGTGTTTCTGCTTCTGGCAGCACAGTCCCCAGTACTAGCCAAACAGCAAGGCTCATCTCCTTTTCCTAGGTTGCCAGCGTGTGTGCACACGTGCATGGGAGAGCCCCTGGTCTTTCGTTTGTGGCGATGACCCCGCTACTCCCCATGCAGTAATCATCACCTCCGTGTGGGTGGGCCTACCAAGGGCTTTGTTTGGAGAGTGTGCTCCCGTATTTGCAGGCACCGGCCATTTTCACAATGCCTGAGTCACAAGGGCGCAGGACGAGAATGTGGGCATGGCTAAAGGTTATAAAATCACATAATCAAGACTGCCGTGGGCCCAAGGACTGACCGATGAAGCCACCATCTTTGTTTAACACAAATATATATATTCATATACATGGGCCTGGAGAAGTGAAAATGATCAATATGTCAACAAGACCATAACATGATTGAGATACATTGACGATTTGCTTATAATATGGTATGGAACCAGGGAAGAATTCGCCGAATATTTTGAAATACTAAATAAATCTGAGTTCAATCTAAACTTCACATACGACATCAGTGATGAACGGGTGGTATTTCTAGACACCGAAATCTATATTGCCAATGATTCAGTTCATACCACCTTGCATTGTAAAGACACGGCCACGAATGCGGTATTACATGCTGAAAGCTTCCACCAAAGTAGTTTGATCAAAAACATCCCATATGGGGAATTCCTCAGAATTAAAGAGGAAGAATGGAAACAACATCGCGGCCTAGCGATACAAAGATTCACTAAAAGAAAATATAACTCTAAAACCATCCATGAAGCACTGCAACGGTCACAAAATGTTCAAAGAACTGATTTAATAAAAGAGAAATCAAACCATGAAGAAGAAAAAGATAATAAAATAAGGCTTATAACAACATACAGCACAGAAAATCAACAACTGATGAAAAAATTGCGCAAGAACTGGCACGTGTTACATATGGACCCCACGGTATCAAAAATAGTGGGAGACCATCCAAACATCACTTACAGGCGAGCGAAGAACCTACGGGATCAATTAGTCCACAGTCATTATCAAGACCAAAAGAAGCCAGAAACATGGCTGAAACCGAAGGGCTTCTTTAAATGCACCAGCTGCAAGGTATGTTTAATCGCTCAGAATAAAAAAGAAGTAATGATGACAAACAACCGGATGTGGAAAATCCAACAGCTGATCAATTGCAAAAGTCAGTTTGCGATATATGTAATTGAGTGCCCCTGCGCAATGAAATACATAGGCAGCACAAAATGTGAATTAAAAAAACGCATCTTAGAACATGTGCGGGCCACAATCAACATGGACAGAAGCAACGCTGTAGCGAAACACATGGAGAAGGAACATGGTGGAGACTGGAAAAAACTAAAATTTTACGCATTGGAAACAGTGGGAATACACCCAAGAGGTGGTGACAGAGAAAGAACTCTGAGACAGAAGGAATCGCGACACATTCTGAACTTTCGAACATTAATGCCGGATGGTTTAAATCAGGATGAGGAGCTTCATTATCATCTATGAACTGTTTGGGATAAGGTTCCACTATCAAACAAATGCTGAATATGTAAAATTGTAGTAGAGCTGAAACTAAAATGCGCCTCATGTATATAGCACAAAAAAACGTTTTTATACAAATTATACTAACACAATTGCTAACAATTTATGATATATGTTCCAGATGATTGGAAAGGCAGAAGCTAGAACGAATATGGTAGACAAACTTAAAACTGACTTAATTCCCTCCCTGTATGAATTTAAATTAACAGAAGTAAACATACCATTATATAAAATCAGATCCAAAGTATCCGATCCAAGTTAAAAACAGGCCCACCAGGGGCAAGATTGTATGAAGGTCGTTACTAATGAATGACGAAATTAACTGCCCACCAGAGGGCTTTATTTTGGTCTTGGGGTTTTTTGCAGAATTGTCAAATCAAGTATTTTTTTACATTTAACACGGGGAATTGGTAGATACGCGTAGTCTACAATTTGTAAAATATGGGTCTAAGAATTAATTTGACATATATGAATTGTGTAAATAATTGTGGGAAGGGTGATGTCAGTGATTGTTATAATGCATTTACGAAAATAACGAAAAAAAACAAAAACAATTTAAAAACTACCATTACCATGATGCTTAGCAGTTCAAACAGGAAATGACGTAATGAGTAATGTGTGTGCTTTATAATTTGAAAAAATGGCAGTTCCTGTGATCAGTCTCGTGAACAAGGTCTCAGTGAAGACCGAAACGCGTAGAGTTAACAGAACTGGCATGCTGAAGAAATAATATGGAATAAAAATCAATTTGCATCACTGCACAACTGTCTCCTGACTCGTGAGTGCGCGGGGAAACCCGTTGTGGGAAAAAGGACGATATATATATATACAAAAGAACTCTCTCATTGGGCTTATCGTATGCACCGCAAAATGATTTTGATTATGCCGCTACGTGCCTAGACCGATATAAAGCAGTACGAAAGATGAAGCTCAAGAAATCCTTTGCACTTCATAACAAACGATGCAATATTGTTGACACTGCACAAGAAACATCACTGCAGGAGGCCATACAGGATCTATGGGATACTGAGGGTACAGGCAGAAACAATGAAGCTAACTCTCGGACTGGTACCAACCTGCTGGGGCTGGTTACCCCGTTCAGGCCCAAATCGACGTATAACCCTATTATGCCACGGGATGCCCTTGATATCTTCAATGAAAATGTAATTGCAGGAATCAAAACACTGCATATGCAAACTCTGAACAGACGACGCCGTTATAATCAGCAAACACAGCAATACCATCAACTTATCTCCAAGCTCAAAGGCAATAAGACGATTGTTGTCCGTCAAAGTGACAAAGGGGGCAATATTGTCTTACTAACTAAGGAGTATTATGATCATGAAGCCTTTGAACAACTCAATGACAGGGTCTGTTATATCCGCCCAACTGCTGCAATCATTCGGGCATCCAACAATGAATTTGGGAGCAAATTGGCGAGCTGGAGGAGGCATAAACTCTTATCTGAAACGGAGAACAATTACCTGAAAAATGACAATCCAGTCATCCCCACCCTTTATTTTATTCCAAAAGTACATAAAGATTCTACCAAACCCCCGGGCAGACCCATCATTTCAGCCCGAAACGGCATGTATGAAAAAACATCACAATATATAGATTTTTTCTTACAGGACTTTGTAAAATCACTGTATTCTTATGTACAAGACACAGGGGATTTCCTGCGCAAGATCAGTAAGGTCAAATGGAAAGATGGTTACTGGATGCTGGCCCTTGATGTGACTTCACTCTACACGAGTATTGGGCATAATGATGGCATTCATGCCATCAAACATTTCTTATCAAGGAAACCCGCCTTATATGAATCTCATAACGAGATGTTGATTGTGATGCTTGAATTTTGTCTGCTGAATAACAATTTCATGTTCAATAGCCTTCTATACCGTCAACTGAGGGGCGTAGCTATGGGGGCTAGCTTTTCCCCAAGCTATGCCTGCCTCCACATGGGTTACTGGGAGGAAATGATACTTCAGAGGGATTATGCCAAATGCCTTGAAGAAAATGTGATTATCTGGTTGCGTTTTATAGACGACCTCTTTGTGATATGGAATGGGTCTTTAGAAGAGGCACACAATTTTATAGAGAATCTTAATGTCAATAACTTAAACCTCCATTTTACAGCAACCTGCAGCCAATCCAGTGTTACCTTCCTAGATACTGAGGTTTATATACAGGCAGGCAAACTTGAAACTAGATTGTTCCGCAAATCAACTGCAGGAAATTCTACCCTTCATGCTACTAGTGCCCACCCGCCCCACCTGATTAGGAGTATACCTTATGGTGAAATGCTGCGGCTCAAACGTATTTGTAGCAATGAAAGGGACCTTAGAGCAGCCCAGTCACTCAGCAGGCAAAGGTTTAGGGAGAGAGGTTACTCTGTAAGCGTTGTTGATAGTGCCATTGCTAGATCCAATGCCCTCAGCTGAGATGAATTACTAACACCCACTATCAGTGTCACCAGCATGACCACAACCCAAACTAATCAGGGGAGGAAGGACAGTAGTTCGCCCGATGCCTTCAGATTCATCTTGGGCTACAGTAAACAGCATATGGAAATACGGAGAATAATTAACAGAAATTGGCCCACTGCTCAGAGTGATCCAATAATTGGCCCTTTGCTCCCTCAACGAGCTTTGATCACCTACAGTAGGGCCCCTCCAATGAGAGAAGCATTGGTTAACACGAATCCTGAAACTATCAATAAAACTTCCTGGCTGCAACTGAATAGTGGATTTTACAAGTGCAAAACCTGTAAAGCATGTATCCATGGCATGAACACAAAAACATACTTGGACCCATTGATGTCATCAGTGATGTCATCAGTGATGTCACTGACCATGTTATGAGTGATGTAATATGTGACATCATCAGCAGTGCATTGTGGGCGCGCAAATTATAGTTAGCTGAACTAACTATAACGGTGGAATTTCAATGGTTTTGTACGAGTGAAATGTCCACCTAACTACAACACCCCTGAAACCTATGTTTTTTGCTGTGAATTTCTAAGGTTTTTTAAATGCCAATTCCTAACTATAACGTGCCTGAAACCTATGGTTTTTTAAGTGAATTTCAAAGCTTTCTTAAATGCTAGTTTCTAACTATGCCTACAGAGGTAGGACATGTGAAGAAAGAAGAAAAAACACACAGAAAGAAGCAGCAGAAGTCCTCAAAGACGAAGAAAAGTGCAGGAAGTAGGAAGACGTGCAGAAAGAAAAAAAGAGGTGCAGAAAGAGTCTTTGTTGCAAAATCATCCTGTACCCTCAACTTTTTCAGATGGGTACTGGTGGTAACTGACTCTGACTAACCAGTCCTAGAGCCAGTGCTATGCTAAAAGACACTTAGAATACAGTTAAAACACCTACATACACTAGGGAACACTATGCGCTGGGATACCCCTGTTTAATAGCATGACCTCCTCTGTAAGCCCCTAGTATATAATAGGGCTGGGGGATTAAAACTAACTCTTAAAACGTGCCACAGGGCGCGTTTGCACACTGGTGAAGGGAGGGGGGGGGCTGAGCTGACGTGTGCAAACACGCTCTGTGGCCGTTTTAATTTGGGGATAAAGTCCCCTTGAATCCTGAGTGTTCCTTGGGTACAACTAGCCCATCAGGTATCTATAGTTAGCACCACCGAGCTGCGTTACAGAAAAAATGGGCACGGCCTGGACCACCTCTTAGCAACGCAGCACAGTGGTGCTTACTGGAAGCACCTGGTGGACTAGTTGGCCCCCATGGGCCCTCATGATTGAAGGGGAATTATTTCCCCAACTTAAAACGCGCCATAGGGCGTGTTTGCACACGTCACCTCAGGCCCCGTCCCCTCCCTTCCCCACTGTGTAAACACGCCCTCTGGCCGTTTTAAGTTTGGAGATTAACTCCCCTTGAATCCTGATGGTCCCTAGGGGCAAATTAGCCCACTAGGTACGTCCAGTAAGCACCATTGCAGAGAGGTGTAAAAAGGGGCACAGCCTGCACCACCTCTCTGCAACGCAGGGCAGTGGGGCTTACTGGATGCACCTGGTGAGCTAGTTGGCCCCCAGGGTCCCTTAGGATTGAAGGGGAATTATTTCCCCAACTTAAAACGTACCACAGGGCGTGTTTGCACACGTCACCTCAGGCCCCGTCCCCTCCCTTCACCACTGTGTAAATGCGCCCTGTGGCCGTTCTAAGTTGAGAGATTAAGTCCCCTTGAATCCTAAAGGTCCCTAGGGTCAAACTAGCTCACTAGGTACCTCCAGTAAGCGCCACAGAGCTGCGTTCCAGAGAGGTGTAAAAAGGGGCGTGGCCTCTGAACACCTGTCTGCAACGCAGCTCCCTGGCGCATAATGGAGATACCTGTTGGGCTAGTTGGCCCTCAGGGACCCACAGTATTAAAAGAGAGTTAATCCTCCAACTTAAAATGCGCCACGGGGCACATTTGCACAGTGGTGAAGGAAGGGGGCGTGGCCTGAAGTGACATGTCTGCAAACACACCCTGTGGTGTGGTTTAAGTTGGGGAATTAATTCCTCCTCAATCCTGAGGGTCTCTGGGGGCCAACTAGCCCACCAGGTACCTCCAGTATGCGCCAGAGAGCTGCACTGCAGAGAGATGTTCAGAGGCCACACCACTGTTTACAACACTCTGCAACGCAGCTCCGTAGCGCTTACTGGAGGTACCTGGTGGGCTAAGCAGGCCTAGGGGGTCAGGGTGTTTCTACCCTGCCCCCTTTTTGCGTGTTGCGCATTTATTTCTGTGCTTTTTTGTGCCTCGGTTCTACCGAGGCACAAGATGGCTGCCAACACTTCCTGATTTGGAGTGTTGACAGCCAATTAGCATACAGCTTGTGATCGTGAGGGTGGGCGGATCCACCGTGCCCATAGATACATACGTGATTTTACTTTTGATTTTCTCAGGAACTACTGAACGGATTTACACCATTTAACCAAAGGGCACGACTCTGAACCAAGGGCTACCTTTTTGCCAAATTTGGTGTAATTCCGTTCAGCAGTTCGGGCTGTAGCTGCGACTAAAGGTTCCTATGAAAAATTGCATGGGTAAAACATGTTTTGGGACCCCCCTTTTTTCTCGACCCCCGCTTGACGAATCACCCCGAGACTTTCAGGATAGAAGCAGACGGGAGCTGGCCAGAAGGTTTGAAAATTTCGTGAAGATTCGTCAACCGGCACCAAAGTTATTGGGAATAGAATGTTGCGGATTTTCTATGGAAAATAGGTCCTCCTAACTATAACTACCTAGCTAAATATATATATATTATCTACTGGCGGTCGCCAGTAGATAGTTATAGTTAGGACCGAGTTCCCATAGGAAATCTGAAAATTCTATTTTGAATAACTTTGGCGCCGGTTGACTTATGTTCGTGAAATTTTCAAAACTAATGGGGCGCTCCGCTCAGCTCCTACCCTGAAAGTCTCGTGGTGATTCGTCAAGCGGGGGCTGAGAAAAAAGGGGGGTCCCAAAATGCGTTTTCCCCATGCATTTTCCCATAGGACGTTTAGTCGAAGGTACAGCCCGAACGGCTGAACAGAATTACATGAAATTTGGCAAAGAGGTAGTCCTCAGGTCAGGCTTGTGCCTTTTGCATATATGGTGTCAATTTGTTCAGTAGTTCCTGAGAAAATCCAAATCACATATATATCTGGGCGGAGCCTAACCTTACATCTCATCATGAGATCTGATTGGCTGTCAGCACTTCATCCAAGAAGTGTTGGCAGCCATCTTGGGACCAATATACTGATAGCACCTCATTAAAAAGCACTGCAGTTAATAGAAGGTTTTAAGACTTTAGTTACATTATAAATCATTTGTTGATGGTACCATACTCATTTTAGGAATTGTGGTGTGTTCTAAGGTGATTTTACCATGTGAAAAAGCCTTTTTCTGTGATATCATGAATCATGTTTGAGAGAAAACCATTTTCTCATGCTTTTCCCACAGAGGTTTGGAAAGTGATCTATAAGCTAAACTGAGAGCATATTTTCTGTAAAGTCACATTATCTTTCTCAGTCATGTGAGAATGAAGTCTGACATTCTCAGTAAAACATGTACATCCAACAAGGGCAGAGACTGTCAGTTGATTCCTTTGTGTTCTACTGCAGCTTCCCAGAGTGTTCTAAAGAACAACTAGAGCGCTAACAGTCCTACTTATGACAAACGTATTGCACACCTGAAGCCATCTTGAATGGAATAAAGTGGTAACTCTTAAAATATTTAATTTAAAAAGGAACACAATGAGGGGGTTCATTTTGCCATAGAAAGTATGATTAGTGCTGCAGAAAGAAAAATTAGGGCATATTTTGAGTGACTTCTCAAATCCTCTTCTATTTCATTAAAAAATTCTGACATGCAAACTGAAACATGCACTTTCAATACCAGCAGCAGACTTCCCTGGTGAGCAGTAGCTTTGCTATAGTGATCTAATAAGCAACTAGAGTGCTAACATTCTGAATTTATGGCAAATGTGTGACACATCTGAATGCCTTCTTGATGGAATCAAAGTAAAAAACTGAAAGTATTTCCTACTGAGGAGACTGTAGTAAGCGAGGAAATTAGGAAACTTCATAACAAATAAGTCTCCCAAAATGGCCACCAGAGACAAAAGAGCCCAAATGTAGCCCAAATATCGCCCAGATGTAGCCCAAGTATAGCCCAAGGACAGAATGTCCCAGAGTGTTCTAACGAACAACTAGAGCGCTAACAGTCTTACTTATGACAAAAGTATGGCACATCTGAAGCCATCTTGATTGGAATAAAGTGGTAACACTTAAAACATTTAATTTACAAAGGAACAAAATGAGGGGGTTCATTTGGCCATAGAAATTATGATTAGTGCTGCAGAAAGAAATATTAGGGCACATTTTGACTTCTCAAATCCTCTTCCATTTCATAAACAAATTCTGACATGCAGACTGAAACATGCACTTTGAGTACCAGCAGCAGACTTCCCTGGTGAGCAGTAGCTTTACTACAGTGATCTAATGAGCAACTAGAGTGCTAACATTCTGAATTTATGGCAAATGTGTGACACATCTGAATGCCTTCTTGATGGAACCAAAATAAAAAACTGAAAGTATTTCCTACTGAGGAGACTGCAGTAAATGAGGAAATTAGGAAACTTCATAACAAATAAATCTCCCAAGATGGCCACCAAAGACAAAAGAGCCCAAATGTAGCCCAAATATTACCCAGATGTAGCCCAAGTATAGCCCAATGACAGAATGTCCCAGAGTGTTCTTAAGAACAACTAGAGCGCTTACTGTCTTGCTTATGACAAAAGTATGGCACACCTGAAGCAATCTTGATTGGAATAATTATCCCTTTTATTGTTCCCCAGACAGCAGCAACAAACAACAGAACACTTTCAGCTTCTAAAACACTGAACATGCATATACATGTAGAACTGGCAGTCATCTTCCTCTTTTGTTGCTGCTCAGTGATCAGATAAGTCACACTTTTAAGTTGTCCCCTTGTATAAGATTAATTAGTTTGTTGTTTAAAGAAATATTGTTTGAATCTTACCAGGAGAGACCTTGGCCTTGAAGCAACCACAGCGATTACCGCTCTGCAGAATCCCCAGCACCCTCAGTCTGTTCCCGCCTCCCGCCGCCGCAGTTACACGCAAAGCGGCCGCGGAGTGGAGGCGGGGACTACATTGCCGAGCAACCCTAGCGGCAGGAGAGCCGCCGACGCCGTATCAGCGCCCGGAGGCGCATAAAAGAACCCTACAACCCCGGCCGAGCGGGCACCTGTTTGAATCTTACCGGGAGAGACCTTGGCCTTGAAGCAACCACAGCGATTACCGCTCTGCAGAATCCCCAGCACCCTCAGTCTGTTCCCGCCTCCCGCCGCCGCAGTTACACGCAAAGCGGCCACGGAGTGGAGGCGGGGACTACATTGCACAGCAACCCTAGCGGCAGGAGAGCCGCCGACGCCGTATCAGCGCCCGGAGGTGCATAAAAGAACCCTCCAACCCCGGCCGAGCGGGCACCTGTTTGAATCTTACCGGGAGAGACCTTGGCCTTGAAGCAACCACAGCAATTACCGCTCTGCAGAATCCCCAGCACCCTCAGTCTGTTCCCGCCTCCCGCCGCCGCAGTTACACGCAAAGCGGCCGCGGAGTGGAGGCGGGGACTACATTGCCCAGCAACCCTAGCGGCAGGAGAGCCGCCGACGCCGTATCAGCGCCCGAAGGCGCATTAAAGAACCCTCCAACCCCCGCGTCGCGGGATCGCGAGCGGGCAGCGCCGGGCTAAGCCTGGGCAAAGGGCGGGCCGTCTGTGGCCGTCCGGGGCCGGTGGAGGCCGGGCTGGGCCACCCCATTACCGTCCTGCCCTAGAAAACCCTGGGAATGGCTATGACCGGTCGGAATATATGAAGGTACTTTGCTTGGGACATTTAAATTTGCTCTTTATATGATCTGACTGTTATAGCTTCGCCCATCTATTTTGTTGCATTAGTCTGTCCAGGACTCCTTTTGATATTCCTATTGGTCCCAAGAATTTGTACTGTATATACTATTGTGGAAAGAAAATGAGTAAATTGGGCAAGATATCAAAGCTTGCTGCGCCCCGCCCTAATACTAGATTACATGCAGCATTGCCCCAGCCTTTACCAACACTCACGGCCATTGATAAAATGTTGCAACAAACAATCGGAGTTGTGGCCATTGCAATAGAAAATACGGAAAGGAGACTATCTATTACTCCTACAGTATGCTTACAAGATTATGGAGGGGATTGCTCAGCAATTACCATTGATCCTACGGTCTCTGATTCTTATCTTGTTCCTACTTATGTTGAGCTGCCATGTTCACAGATGCTTCCCGAATCCTCGAGAGACGAGGAACTAGTGCAGGCCCTAGTGGAGTCTCCTAGTAATGCTGAAGACCCTCATCCTATACTGCCTCCTTCCTCCCCTGTATTGATCGTGAAATCTGGGAAGTTGAGGAAAAATAGTCTCCCTAAAAAAACAAGGAAACTAGGTAAAAAAACGGTGGCCAACCACAATTTGGTGACCCCATCTGACAGTACATTGCATCCCCAATTGGGGGTGCCATGTTGGGTCACCAATATGGTGGCTGATCTTCAGGCATGCTTGGAACAGACTTTTGCCACCCATATCAAACCCCTATTTCAAAACTAGATAGAATTGTTTCCATTCTAAATAATAGGGTGGGGGGAACAGCGAAGTCCATAATTCCTCAGGATAAGATACCATCGTCTGCATCTGGTAGTTTGGGGGTAGCTACAGACGATATCCCAGTAGCACAGAATATAAACCTAGGGGTAACAACAAGTATCCACAAGCGTACAAATTCCGTGCCACCACCCCCTCCTGCTCCAATTGTAGTGGGTCCTACTTCCCAGTCTACAAGGGCTCTATCCGATAATCATAGACCACATTCCAAGGAGGATGCAATTCTGTCAAAAACTGGCACACTTATGTCAAAGAGATCTGAGGAGTCTAGGGCAGTTTTTCCCCAGTTGCCTTCAATAAACCTGCCCCAAGAAGCACAACCTTATGTAGTAGTTTTAGTAGGTGTTCCGGCCTTTAGAGAGGGGAAAAAAGAATATGAGAGTGATCTTAAAAATAAATGTATTCAGTGGTTAAGCATAAACAGACCTCTCCCTCCTAATATTTCAGGGGAACTTTTGGCGGTGAGAAGAATAGAGTGGATAGGAAGGGGTCCCAAAACAGTGGCAGGAGATGCTATAACAATACATTTTAGGGACCGTGCCGCAGTGGACCATATCTGTAGAACCCCTCTTTGGCAGAATTCCCAGATATTTCCCCTGCATCTGTCTTATTTCTACCCTACTTCAAATTTTAATCTGAATTGTATACAGAGGCCCCAATATGACCGGAATCAGTACTTGCCATCTAATGGATCTCGACATTGGAAGTCATCTATGGAATGCCCCTCAAATCCTAATCCGCCCTTTCTGTCCTATGCCCATTGGAACAGGTTTAGTGTCCTAGAGGAGTTTGACTGACTGATTCACACTGAAACCCCTATCTCAGAACCGAATAATAGTGAATATACGGGTGGTTCTGGATTAGTGGAGAATATTTCATCCCTACCCTCTGGTGATGATCCTTGCCCTACTGATACTAGGAGGTTACAAAAGAGAATAGAAGACATTCGAGATCAGGCACCCTTAAAAGAACACGGGAGTGAGCAAGGCTCTGAAAAAATGAAGCAAGGGTGTATAAAGATTCTCTCATGGAACATAGCGGGACTAAAGAATAAATTATTAGTACCGGAGTGGTTCACCTTTATGGCAAAGTATGATATTTGCCTGATGCAAGAGACTTGGGCCCTGGAAGGGAGTGTATATCATGGTTTTGCGACCTTTGATATTCCCGCAGTTTCCAGGGGCAAGGGCCGCCCCTCGGGTGGCCTATCTATCTGGGTAGGAACACATTTGGGTATACAGGCCATTCAGCTTGGAACAAACTCCCTAGATATCCAATGTGTTATACTAATCCTTCCTGATAAGTCACGAGTGGCCATTATAAATATCTATTCTAGGCCCACTACGAATGGAAATGAATCAAGCACTATTACCACACTTGACCTTTTCATTCAGTCTCTTGATCCCTCTATAACGATAATTCTGGGTGGTGATTTTAATTGCCAGTATGAACCTCTGAGTATTCCTGATTATGGCAACCATAATGAAGTCGATTCGCTTGGGTGCATTCCAGCCCCCGCGATTACCCCAGTAAGGGCTTGGACCAAGCTGGTATTGCAAATCAAATCCTTCACACTTGCAATGTCCTTATGGGTGTGCAATGGAAGGTTTGATAATGCTAGCTCTGGTCTACCCACATTTAATAGGTCTAATAGTACATCCATTTTAGACTACATTTTACTGGAAGCTAAACACTGGGATAAGCTTAAAGATTTTAGGGTTGTAATTAGACACGATAGTGACCATAATGCCCTGGGTTTGACGCTTAAGCCAGGTGCTTTTGGCTTATCCAACCCAGATCCAAGTACAAAGCTGGCTGCACCACCTTTTATTATAACTAATAATAGGAGAAGGGTCAAATGGCCAACATGTCTGGAATCACCGACTCGTCTTGCAGCAATTTATCAGATTGCCATTCCACTCATTAGTGAAATGGGGGGTCCTGTCTCTCTTAGGCAGGCTACAGAGATACATAGGAAGTTGACTACGAGTCTAGGTGAGATATTTTATCCAGTTGCCGGGACTCGGCAGTCAACGCCCAGAACACACCCCTGGTATGACCATGCCTGTAAAACTGCAAAGAGAGATATGCTTGCAGCAATTAAATCCAAGGCTACACCTAAAATTAGAGCACTTAGAATACTCTATAAGAAGGAATTGACCAGGGCCAAGAGAGAGTGGGAGGAATCCAGATGGAATGATCTGAGGCAAGCACTCCTCTCCTAGGATTCCAAGACTTTTTGGGCCATTGCCTCTTCAACATTGAGAGGCGACCGGGAGGAAGGGGTCCCTAATATTGTTCCCTTAGTGTGGGAGGCGCATTTTAAAGAACTTCATTCAAGTCCCGAGCTGAGGGCTTTTGTGTGCCAGGAACAGGATAATATACCATCCTAAGGGACTGCTGTATTCTTAGACTCCTCCTTCGATTATAGTCACCCGGGATCAGGGACCAGCTCACAGGATCCTCACGTTGGGAATGAGGCCAATTATTCAGACCCAATTTCTTTTAAAGAAGTGGAATCTGCAATTGAGGGACTGCCCCTAAATAAAGCACCAGGACTTGATAAGCTCCCGGGGGACCTTTTCCGTTCCCAACCTAAAATCTGGGCTCCATACCTGACTGTTCTGTTTAATGCGGTTCTGCAAGGTTCCGCGCTGCCGGACACATGGCTTGGAGCCGAGATTGTTCCAATTTTTAAGAAGGGTTGTCCATTAGCCCCATCCAATTACAGACCCATCAGTTTACTGGACACCACTCAAAAACTGCTGGGCCGAATTCTTCTGAACAGATTATTAGACTGGATGGAGGTGAACAAAATACTGACTCCCTTACAAGCCGGTTTTAGAACGGGTATTTCTACCCTGGACCAGATCTGCCGGCTCCAGGTCCTGTATTGGAAAACTGCAAGAGTGGAGGGTGGCAGCCTCTACCTTGTTTTTGTGGACCTGCGGGCCGCATTTGATCTGGTCCCCAGGGAGAAACTTTGGATGGTGCTGAAGGAACTCGGTCTCCCACCCTACCTACTTGATGTGCTGGTTCGTCTCCATACAGGGAACTTTGCACAGGTGAGGTGTGGGAAGAATGGGGAGCTATCAGCTCGCTTTCCTGTAACTCGGGGGGGACGTCAGGGTTGTGTACTGGCCCCTACATTGTTCAGCCTATATGTAAATGGATTGATTAATGAACTAAATAGTCTCAGGGATATTGATGCCCCGTTTTTGGCTTCTGGTCGGGTGCCCGCTCTGATGTTCGCGGACGACACATTGTTGCTGTCACGGACATCATCGGGCATCCAGCGGGTTCTGGACGGGTTTATGACCTTTTGTGCCTCAAGGGGATTGGAGATCAATCTGGGGAAAACTAAGTTTATGATCTTCAATCCCCCGAGGCACACACGCCCGAACCCTGCACTAGGTGGTGTTCCCCTAGAAAGAGTTAAGACCTTCATATATCTGGGAGTCACGCTGACTGAGCATTTCGTATGGGATGCTCAAGTAGCCAAATCTTCCCTGAGGCTATCCCAGATAACGGGGGGTATCGGAAGATTCCATAGAATCTCTATATTTAAACCTGTCACTCCTGTACTAGAGATCTATAAAACACAGGTGAGGTCAGCAGCCTTGTATGCTGCTGAACTTTGGGGCCACACAAATACATCCAATTTACGGAAGGTAGAACAAGCCTTTATGCGTGGTCTGGTTGGTCTCCCCCAGAGCACGCCTCTTATACCACTGCGTCTGGACATGGATCTGGAATCCGTCAGTGAATTAGCGGCTGCACGACCATTACTTTATTGGAGAAGGCTTTGGTCTGTCCCTGAACTTGCAATTTTCAGAGCGGAATTTAATGCAATCTGGGGACAGTTAAACTACAAGAAAATACCATGGCTACTCCATATAAAGACTTCCCTCTATCAAGTTGGTTTGCCCCATCTTTGGGATTCTCCGGGTACTAGCTGCGTGAGGACTCAAAGGTCCAAGATATTGGCGGCTGTTAGATCTTACAATTCCAAAATTCTATGCTGCTCGACTACCTTGGGTAGGTTGACCTCTGAGTTCTTAATGGTGAAAACTGACTTTAGGCTGGAGGTATTCTTGGATATAGTACAGCCTCCTCTAGCAAGAAAATTATATATTCAGATGAGACATGGTTCTCTCCCAATCGGGGCGCTAACATCCAGATGGGAAAAACTGATGGAGGGCACTTGCCCAGTTTGCAAAACTTGTAATGAAGATATTACCCATATTATGTTTTTCTGTCCAGCTTACAGCATGATTTGAAAATGTTGGTTTATTCCCCTGTGCAAAAATTTGGGGCTCAGACAATGTGCACAAGCTTGCAGAGTCTTGACGTATGACACTGATCCTCTTATTGTTTATGCAGTTTCCCACTTTTTATATGGTATGTGGCGGAGAAGGATGAATTTTATTAAAAGAAATGGCTTCTTTTTAGCTTTTATCTTTTTCTCACTGCTAAATAATCATGATAACCTACTGTTTAATAATTTCTTAAAAACTTTTCTTGTATTTATGGTCTTACTCTTGTACTTGTATATATTTTATTGTACTTTTATGGTCTTATGACCGAAATAAAGTTATTCATGAGGATGATGATTGGAATAAACTGGTAACACTTAAAACATTTAATTTAAAAAGGAACACAATGAGGGGGTTCATTTTGCCATAGAAATTATGATTAGTGCTATAGAAAGAAAAATTAGGGCACATTTTGAGTGACTTCTCAAATCCTCTTCTATTTCATTAAACAATTCTGATATGCAGACTGAAACATGCACTTTTAATACCAGCAGCAGACTTCCGTGGTGAGCAGTAGCTTTACTACAGTGATCTAATGAGCAACTAGAGTGCTAACATTTAGAATTTATGGCAAATGTGTGACGTATCTGAATACCTTCTTGATGTCATCAAAGTAAAAAGCTGAAAGTATTTCCTACTGAGGAGACTGCAGTAAATGAGGAAATTAGGAAACTTCATAACAAATAAATCCCCCAAGATGGCCACCAGAGACAAAAGAGCCCAAATGCAGCACAAATATCACCCAGATGTAGCCCACATGTAGCCCAATGACAGAAGTGTGCAAAACACATTTTTTGTGTATTTGCAGTTTTATATAGTGCAGACTTGTCAGGTATTGGAGTGCTTTACATGAGCATTGGTTACATCACACAAGATCAAATTCATTTTGGTTGTAGACATGGGGAGATTAAGTGATTTGACCAGAATCACAGAATGTTGAGCTGAAGCAGAAACTCCAACCTGATTCCCCAGTTGCAAAGTCTGCAACTCTGGAAGTAACACCACATCATCTACCCTAGGTGCAACATTTAATCAAGTGGTCAACTGGATAAAAAAAATAAAGATTACAAATAATTTAAAAGTTCTTTGTCGCTATTTGAAAACTCAGAAAATATGTCCTCATTTTAGTTTTTTAGAGCACTAACCATAATTTTGATGCAAATAAGACCCTCTCCTATATGTAATTTCTAAAGGAAATGATCTAGGTATTAGAGTTTTGATTACATCAAGATGACGTCAGGCGTTACACACTTTTGTTATAAATATAGAATGTTAGCAATCTAGTTGTTCATTGGGATACTGTTGAGAGGCCGAGGGCAAGGGCACGGACTCTGAAAATTGAAGGCAGGTAGGAGAGTGCAGAGGCAACAATTTGACCACACTGGGCAGGCAGGAAGGGCAGTGGCAGCACAACAAACTATGGAGGGCAGTGGAAAGGGGGGCAGGGGCAACAAACCAACAATACATGCCTGGCAAGAGAGGCTGTGGCAATATAATAGACCATTGTGGGCAGAAGGAAGAGGCAGTGGTAGTACAACCATACATGCCAACAGACCCGTTTCAGCCAGGAAACGTCCAATGTTTTTAAGCTCAAATGGGCTTTATTTGATCAGTCTCCTGTCTACAATCTCCTCTTTTTCAATGTAACTCAAAGGGGTAAATCAATACCCCAGTTTTTTTTCAAAATCTCCCTCTTACCAAGTTCAAAATGTTCGCAAGTATGGTACATTGGATCATGGTAGGCAGGAGGAATTGGGGTAGGGACATGGACTCGGATAACAGAGGGCAGGAGGCACATGGAGAGGTGCACCAAACTGACCCTACAGGGCAGGCATCAGGGTTTGCAGCAGCACAATACACCACACAGGGCATGTGGGACGGGAGTGCAGCACAACAATCCATAGAAAGCAATAGGGAGGGGACAGGACCATGCACATGGACAACAGAGAACAGAGGGGAAAGAGGCAATGGTAGCTAGCTGGCCATAATGGACAGACAGGAGAGAAAGCTGCAGCATAACAGACCATAAAGGGCAGGAGGGACAGATCAGTGGCATTACAATGGAACAGACAAGCCAGGAGGGAGGGAATAGGGGTCTGCACATGGAGACAGAGGGCTGGGGGCAAGGGGGCAGGGCAGGAGCAGCAAGATGACCATGGAGGTCAGGCAGGATGGGCACTAGAAACAAGACACACCATGGAGAGCAACAATGAGACTATGATGGCATACACACAGACCATGGAGGGAAGGTGGGAGGGGTCAGGGGCAGCTAGCTGACCATACAGGGAAGGTGGGAGGGGCCATGGCAGCACAGAAGGCCATGCATGGCAAGCGGGACGGTTAGTGGCAGCACAATGGCTATGATGAGCAAGAAGGAGGGTGCAGGGGCATACACAAAGGACCATGGAGGATAGAAGGGAGGGTCAGGACCTGGACACAGACAAGAGAGTTCAGGGGAAGGGGCCTCACAACAGACAGCGCGGGGCAGGCAGGAGGAGCAGTTGCAGCACAACAGACCAGGGAGGGCAGAAGGGTGTGGCAGTAAAATGGACCATGGAGGACAGGAGGAAGGGGATAGGGGCATGGCATGTGGACAGGCAGGGTGGAAGTGGCAGGGACAGGTTGCAGTCATCTGACAATGCAAGGCAGGTGGGAGGGGAGTGGCAGCTCAACATAACACTCATAGTAGATAGGAGTGGCAGGTCCATGGAAAATGGTGGGCAAAAAGGATGGAGCAGGGGCATGCACAAAGACATCGGAGGGCAGGGGGAAGGAGAATAGGGGCAGCAAGCTAAGCACAGAGGCTAAGCAGGAGGTCAATGATGGGCCATAGAATTGGATAATGGAGGGCAGGAGGAGTGGACTGGTACATCATGCTAAATGGAGGGCAGTGGCAGCACATCAGACCATGCATGGCAGGAGGGAGGAGGCTAGTCCATGGATTCAGACAACAGAGGATAGGGAGGAGGTGGATGGGGCAGCAAGCTAACTGTTCAGAGAAGGTGGCTATTAGGAACTTTATTGTTTTTAAAATGTGTGTCTGTGCGAACTACTTAAAATATGAACAAGTATGCAGCATAATCTCACTTTTATTCAGGAAGAAGAGGACGTTTGTGACTGTGACTCTGGGCTCCATTGGGAGAAACACCCCCTGACCCTCCACCCCCCATCGCAAAATGTAATGCCCGTGAAAAGGGTAGGTGGACGCAGTGTTATATAGAACATAGTCCTGGGAGCTCGATTGAAAATGAAAACAAGATATAGTATATGGTATAAACTATGCACAAAAAAGTGTGATATAAGATGAACCGGGCGTGAAATATAATATGCAATACATTGTGCGCAATGACAGATTAATTGGAGAACGCGAGATAGCACAGGCACTAGCGCGTGCTATGCGTTATGCGCCTTGGAGTGTAATATGCGCAGGGCAGTGTTGTGCAACCTAACTAGTCTCTAAAGTTGTAATATAAAATATGTTCTGGGGAGTGTAACATTGCATATGCACAGTGACAAAGATATGGATCCCAGATTGTAATATGTATGGCATAGCGCTGTCCGTTATAACATAGGCATCGTGGAAGGCACGTTAGATGGGGCAATATAACCCGTGCGAAGGCAAGTGTGGCATGACATATTCACGGGGTGGTGTTAAAGTGCACATGGGCTAGAGAGTGTCATAGCATACGCACTAGCTGGTGGAATACAACACAGAGGTGTGTGGCACTCGGTGGGCACTGGTGGGTGTAACACAGCATTGGGCTCAGCCAGGAGCACGCTGTGACTCTCAAGTGAGGTTTGTCTCCTTTCCAGAGAGTAAAATAAAAAGTATTACACATCCGGCGGTGGATGTGTGCTTTATTAACCGTGAGGGGGGTTTCTTGCATAGTTTGGTCGAATTTTTGTCGAATCCCCTTTGAATGGCTTGGTGTGCGTGTGTATTAAATGTGCCCGTCAATAGCTACCCATCTTTGTATAAATAAACGACAAGGGTGTCTACTTGGAGAGTACCCACCGGCGGGGACGCCGGGATTAGGCAGGGTAGGGCGTCAGACACGTCAGAGCTTCACTAGCAGTGTAAATACATTCCACGTGGATTCATTGTATGCATAGTCGCCTTTTAATGAATATCACGCAAATCGTCATGGTGATAGGTACATACGGTTTGTCCAGCATGTCCTAGGTGTTTATATAAATATATACTTTTTTAAAATAATAAAAAACAAAGGCCGGCCCCGGTGGATGGTGTCCCCGGGGCCATAAGTGGCCTGAGGAGGGGGGCAACGCAGCCCCCCCCCTAAAGAATTTTTTTTTAAAAAAGGCCATGACCCGGGGGTTGGGGTCCCCGGGGCCGATTAAGGCCTTGGGAGGGCCAAATTAATTTTTTTCAACAAAAAAAATTAGGGTGCAGGCCCTGGGGGATGGGGTCCCCAGGGCCAATAAATTAGAAAAAGAAGAGGGGCCACACAGCCCTCCTTCTTAAAGGAATAAAATAAATAATAGACCGGCATCGCGCCGGAAGCCACGCCCCCTCCTTGCAGCACTCTGCAAACGTGCCCCCTGGCCAGTTGTAAGTTGGGGAATTAATTCCCCTTCAATACTGATGGTCCCTGAGGGCCAACTAGCCCAACAGGTATCTCCAGTATGCGCCAGGGAGCTGCGTTGCAGACAGGTGTTCTGAGGCCACGCCCCTTTTTACACCTCTATGCAACGCAGCTCTGTGGCGCTTACTGGAGGTACCTAGTGGGCTAGTTTGACCCCAGGGACCCTTTGGATTCAAGGGGACTTAATCTCTCAACTTAGAACGGCCACAGGGCGCGTTTACACAGTGGTGAAGGGAGGGGACGGGCCTGAGGTGACATGTGCAAACACGCCCTGTGGCGCGTTTTAAGTTGGGGAAATAATTCCCTTTCAATCCTGAGGGACCCTTGGGGCCAACTAGCCCACCAGGTGCTTCCAGTAGGCGCCACTGCTCTGCGTTGCAGAGAGGTGGTGCAGGCCGTGCCCCTTTTTACACCTCTCTGCAATGGCGCTTACTGGACGTACCTAGTGGGCGATTTTGCCCCTAGGGACCCTCAGGATTCAAGGGGACTTAATCTCCCAACTTAAAAAATGGCCACAGGGCGTATTTACACAGTGGGGAAGGGAGGGGACGGGGCCTGAGGTGACGTGTGCAAACACGCCCTACGGCGCGTTTTAAGTTGGGGAAATAATTCCCCTTCAATCCTGAGGGCCCCTGGGGGCTAACTAGTCCACCAGGTGCTTCCAGTAAGCGCCACTAAGCTGCGTTGCAGAGAGATGGTCCAGGCCGTGCCACTTTTTACACCTCTCTGCAACGTAGCTCTGTGGCGCTTACTGGAGGTACCTAGTGGTCTAGTTGGACCCTAGGGATCCTCAGGATTCAAATGAACCTAATCTCCCAACTAAAAGCGGCCACAGGGCGTGTTTACACAGTGGGGAAGGGAAGGGACGGGGCCTGAGGTGACGTGTGCAAACACACCTTGTGGTGCGTTTTAAGAGGTAGTTTTAATCCCCTGCCCTATTATATACTAGGGGCTTACAGAGGAGGTCATGCTAATCACAGGGGGACCCCAACGCATAGTGTTCCCTAGTGTATGTAGATGTTTTCACTGTATTCTGAGTGTCTTTTAACATAGCACTGGCTCTAGGACTGGTTAGTCAGACTCAGTTACCACCAGTATCCGTCTGAAAAAGTTGAGGGTACAGGATGATTTTGCAACAAGGCTTCTTTCTGCTCTTCTGTTTGTTCTTTCAGCACGTTATCCTTCTTCCTGCACTTTTCTTCGTCTTTGAGGACTTCTGTTGCTTCTTTCTGCATTTCTTTTTTTTCTTTCTGTGCGTTTATTCTTCTTTCTTCACATGTCCTATCTCTGTAGGCATAGTTAGAAATTAGCATTTAAAAAACCTTTGAAATTCACTGAAAAAAACATAGGTTTCAGGCACGTTATAGTTAGGAATTAGCACTTAAAAAACCTTAGAAATTCACTGAAAAAACCATAGGTTTCAGGGGCGTTATAGTTAGCTGGACTTTTCACTCGTACAAAACCATTGAAATTCCCCCGTTATAGTTAGTTCAGCTAACTATAACTCGCGCGCCCGCAATGCACTGCTGATGACGTCACATATTACATCACTCATGACATGGTCAGTGACATCACTAATGACATCACTGATGACATCTCAAATGACATCACTGATGACATCATCCTTGTGATAGAGTGGCAGATCTCCTCTCCCCCTAATATAACCTTTGATACACACATTCAAAAATAGAAACTTAAATTTTCAAAACAATGGACATACCAATACCAGTTACAACAACCTATTCAGTAATTCTAAGATCCACATTCACATCCACTCATTCACCAACCGTCCTATACAGTCACTCATACATGTACTCACTCATCATATGTACTCATACACCTATACATCCTGTTACACAACGCCACTCATCCATAGAGTTACTCACACACATAGTCGCTCATGCTAATAAAGAATCAAATATCCATTTACTTGCATATACAGTTATACACACACCACCACACTTACTTCTACAGAAACGTACACATACTTAGTCTTTTAAACAATCACTTATAGAAACACATACTTATTTATACAGGAACTCTTTCAATCTCTCACTCTCACATATACTCACTTATGTACACCAATAGTCACATATACTAGTTTAAAACATATGTAGTTACTCATAAAGACACTATTGAGACAGTCATTCACTCACTAACACACCCATGCACACACTCATCCACCCATACAGTCCTGCACACATGCTGTCTTCAACACATACAAACAGGGAGTCACTCATTCATGCACCTATGCACTACGTAATACCCCCACCAAACCATAAAGACACTCAGACACTCATACTGATACTCAAAAAACCAACTAATAACCTATATAGACACTCATGTAGCTACTCACCAACCCATGCAGCCACTTATACACAAAGTGAGAGACTGATACAGATATTTACATATTTAAACATTACTCACTAAGCCATGTATTCACTAAGATACACTTAATCAGTCAGTTATACAATCAATTTTTCAAAAACAAATCATCCATTTAGACACTTATATACCCATTTATTCTTCCATCGACCTTGAGATATACATATATAAAACATATGTAAATTTCAGAGAAACACACATTCACTGGATGATGTCATCAGCGATGTCATCAGTGATGTCATCAGTGATGTCATGAGTGATGTCACTGACCATGTCATGAGTGATGTAATATGTGACGTCATCAGCAGTGCATTGCGGGCGCGCGAGTTATAGTTAGCTGAACTAACTATAACGGGGGAATTTCAATGGTTTTGTACGAGTGAAAAGTCCAGCTAACTATAACGCCCCTGAAACCTATGGTTTTTTCAGTGAATATATATATATATATATATATATATATATATATATATATATATATATTATCTACTGGCGGTCGCCAGTAGATAGTTATAGTTAGGACCGTGTTTCCATAGGAAATCTCAAAATTCGATTTTGAATAACTTTGGCGCCGGTTGACGAATCTTCGCTAAATTTTCAAAACTAATGGGGCGCTCCGCTCAGCTCCTACCCTGAAAGTCTCGGGGTAATTCGTCAAGCGGGGGCCGAGAAAAAAGGGGGGTCCCAAAACGCGTTTTCCCCATGCATTTTTCCATAGGACCTTTAGTCGAAGGTACAGCCCGAACGACTGAACAGAATTACTTGAAATTTGGCAGAGAGGTAGTCCTCAGGTCAGGGAAGTGCCTTTTGCAGGTCTGGTGTCAATCTGTTCAGTATTTCCTGAGAAAATAGCATTTAAAAGCATATAAATATCTACACGCGCGGACCGTGCGCGCACGTGCGCGGACCGTGCCGTGCACGAGCGAAATTCTGATTGGTTGTTAGATGTCAGTCAACATTCGAATCGGTCGAAATCAGGAAGTGTCGGCCGCCATTTTGTCTCTCGCACTGAAAAGGAAAGGGGGAAAAAAGGGGGAAAACGTGAAAAGGGGGCAGGGAAGAGAGTTCCTGACCCCCTAGCCTTTGTCAGGGGTCATAAAAATCGCAGGGTACGCCCATTGTGCGCGCACGGTGCATGGTGCGTGCAGCGCACTGTTCGCCCACCCAGCGCGCACGGTGCGCGAAGCGCTCCGTGCGCCCAAAGCGCGCATGGTGAAAAACCTTAAAAAAATATATATATTAATAAATACATAACTTAGCATTTAAAAAACCGTACAAGTTCACTTAAAAAACCATAGGTTTCACACACGTTATAGTTAGGAATTAGCATTTAAAAAACCTTGCAAATTCACTTAAAAAACCATAGGTTTCACACAGGTTATAGTTAGGTGGACATTTCACTCATAAAAAACCAATGAAATTCCCCCGTTATAGTTAGTTCAGATAACTATAACTCGCGCGACCGCCACTCTATCACAAGGATGATGTCATCAGTGATGTCATGAGTGATGCCACTGACCATGTCATGAGTGATGTAATATGTGACGTCATGAGCAGTGGATTGCGGGCACGCGAGTTATAGTTATCTGAACTAACTATAACGGGGGAATTTCATTGGTTTTTTATGAGTGAAATGTCCACCTAACTATAACCTGTGTGAAACCTATGGTTTTTTAAGTGAATATATATATATATATTTTCCGTACTCCTTTCTCTCAACGGTCCAACCCCCAGAACCAAGAAAGGCACAGACTCCACTTTTCTCAGTCCAATTTTGAGTTTATTTTTTCAGTGCATGGCCGCCATGACGCGTTTCGAACCTCTAAGGGTTCTTCATCACATGGCCCACCACGTCATTTCTCCCCATTTTTAAAGTGACAAGTGCATATTTTTTTCCACTCTCTCTTTCAAAGTGAAACTAGAAAACAGACTATCCGTGTATTTTCTGCACTGGCTCAAACATCATTCACTTACATTTCCAATAAATTAATATGTTTACATTCCACATAGTTTTGCATAAGTGTAACATATATATATATAAATAAAGTGTTAGAGGAGCATAAAGGGGGAAACACGGTATGGATGAGCTTGGGGATTGGCATATCGGTTCGGTAGCGCAAGCGGTGACTGTCCGTGCAGTTTTGCATCGCTATAATAAAAAAAGAAATTAAAAACACTTAGCTTTTGGCGCCAATTGATGCAAGGGAAACGGCAATCACATGTGCAAAGCGCTTTAATTAATGAAAGGGAAGGAGTTCGATTGCACACTACTGATGTGTGGCTCAGTCAATATGGTGCAGGCTGGGAACCTGTGTTCGAGGGAGCTGGGGGAATGAACAATAAATGTCTTGCTTGCATTTCAGAATATTTCACATGGATGACATGAGGGTCAAGTGGAGGAACTCTGCATTGGCCGATCCATGCTAAGGAGAGACGGCCAGAGGGAGTGGTAGGCAATTGCCATAATGTTTTTCAGTAAAGCATGATATTTCAGGGATGTCGCTTTAAAATAATAACGATCAGCTACGGGTGTGCAGCTGGTTTGGAAAGAAATGCAATTTATTGAATTGTGCGGCAAGTTTGATATCATAACAAGGATTTTCGGCCTACATTAAATTAACATGTTAGTCACGGATCATTTATGCAGGTACTTAGAGTGTGTTCTGCTGGAACTGGTCAGATACCAACCGTGAGTGGAAGCATTTACTGGCACTTTAATGCTAAGGAATGGAATTATTGAATGAGGCTGACAAGTTTCAATGCGGCAGTTTAGCTGCATATGGGGTACATTGGGTAATTAGCAAGAGCCTAATGAGCTGCCGTGATGTTGGCAGTGGCGGGTATTTTCATGTTGGGGTGTAGCATTTGTTGTCAATCAAAATGCTTTCTGGTTAGTGCATATGTTAGAAATGGGGGTCTCTAGTTGGCAGAGGTAGGTACCTTGCTCCAAATAGGGACCCTTGCTTCTAGTTAGAGTAAGGGGTATACACTTCTAAAATAACCCCTGCTCAACCCCTTGGAAGCTTGGCATGAGCAGACAGGCTTATCTCAGAGGCAGTGTGTAAAGCATTTGTGAACACATACAGTAATACAGTGAAAACACAACAAATGGACACCACACCAGTTTAGAAACATAAGTAATCTTTATCTAAATCAAACAAGAACAAATGACAAAAATCCACAATACAGTAATAAAAATATGACTTTCAAATGGTAGAAATAGTTCAGTTCAAAGCAAATTGCAAGATGCAACACTGTTCACCCAAAGTACCTTGGATGCGTCGCGCACACAGACAAAAAGGGTCGCAGGGAAGGTGATGCGTCGGTTCCTTACACTCAGGGAAGGTGATGCATCTGTTTCTCGCTCCGGGGAGGTGATGCGTCAGTTCCTTACTGCTGCGCATGGGAGGTGATGCATCGGTTCCTTACCGAAGAGGAGGTAATGCGTCGGTTTCTTACTGCGTCCCCAAACGATGTGACAGACTTGGTGCCTGGATGCGATGCGATGATCCGTGACGATGCATGGGTTCTTGCAGCTGCACATCAGGCCTTGCGTCGGAATCGGTGTGGTGATCCCAGACTTTGGAGATCGGTGCACTCGATGCAGCGTGCAGCAATTTATCCAGCCACGGGCAGGCGCTGCGACGATTTCTTTGGCGATACGTCAGAAACCGGTGCGGATGCGACACGCTTCTCGAGGTTGCATTACTTTTCCCACCTCCCAGTGGCAAACAGCCTCCAGAGGTCCAAAACAACAGCAGGCACCTCTTAGCATGTCAGAACTTCCAGAAAGGAAGTTCAGGGGAGCTGGTGGTGAAGTCTTTGTGTCCCTGAGACTTCAGAACTGGAGGCAAGCTCGGTTTCAAGCCTGTGGAGATCCTCCTCCAGCAGGGGACACATCAAACAGCAAAGTCCTTTCTCCTTTCCTTGGCAGCAATTAGCCACTGCAGGCCAACCCCAGGTAGCAAACAGCACAGGGACAGTATTCCTCCTCAGCTTCTCCAGCTCTTCTCCTTGGCAAAGGTTCCTTTTGATTCCCAGAAGTGATCTAAAAGTCTGGGGTCTGGGTCCATCTTTTTATACAATAAATCTCTTTGCTCTCTCCTGCCCCAGGGCTCTAATCCAAGTCCAAACCAGTTCTGGGGGCACTTTGCAAGTGCACAACAACCTCCATGGTATATGTGAGCCCTGGCTCCAGCCAGACACACCACAGGAGGGGGAAGCCATCATTGTGGAAGGCAGGCGCAGCCCTATTCAGGTGCAGGTGCTACTCCTACCAGCACTCCAAATGCAGACCAGACCTATTCAGCCTAGCGCTGACTCATCCAGACTCTCTGGAACCACTGCACATCCCCAGCCCCTGTCACTCCAAAGCCAGACAGTCAATAAACATCCTAGCAGTGGCACACTGGATGGCTAAGCAAGAAAATACCTACTTTCTAAAAGTGGTATTTTCAAACACAGAATGTTAAAATCACCCTCACTAAAAGATGCGTTGTAATATACTGAGTTCTGCCATAATAAACTTTATTTTCCTATCTGGTTCCCAAGGGCAGTTATGCTTATAAGTAAACTCTCCATTATATCCTATGGGAACAGACAGCCTTATAATAGTGAAAAACGAAATTGGCAGTATTTCACTATCAGGACATGCCACACACATGAGGGCATGTCCTACCTTTCACATACACTGCATCCTGCCTAAAGGGGTACCTTGGGCATACCTTAGGGGTGACTAACATGTAAGAAAAGGGAAGGTAAGGGCCTGGAAAGTGGGTGCACTTGCCAGGTCGACATGGCAGTTAACAACTGCGCACAGACACTGTAGTGGCAGGTCTGAGTTACCTTTTCAGAGCTACTCATGTGGGTGGCACAATCAGTGCTGCAGGCTCACTAGTAGCATTTGATTTACAGGCCCTGGCACACTTCAGTGCACTTTACTAGGGACTTACCAGTAAATCAAATATGCCACTCATGGAAAGCCAATTGTAACAATTGACACAGAGAGTATATGCACTTTAGCACAGATTAGCAGTGGTGGAGTGCCCAGAGTCCAAAGAGTGGTGTGCAGCGAAATAGCCTAATGCGTGGAAGAAGCATGGGCTTACAAAAACATCACTGTTTTAGGAATGTTCCCTATTGTTTTCTCACTCCATCTATGGCCACAAGTGCTAGGTAACAAAAGAATCACATTCTGGTCAGACAATGTGGCTGTGGTGCAGGCCGTTAACTGCCAATCTGGCAGTTGCCCGGTCTTGGTGGGACTATTGAGGTAATTGGTGAGGGGGTGCTTTTTGGGAAATGTGGAATTTCGTGCAAGACATGTCCAAGGGGTGAAGAATGTAGCCGCTGACGCTCTTTCTCATTTTCAGTGGGTACAATTCCGGGTGTGTTGTTCACAGGCGATGGAAGTGATTACACCCTTCAAGGCAGACAGGTGGCGCATGGTACAGTGGAGCAAAGGACAGTGGCCTTGGGATAATTATCATTAGCCCCTGGGACATGAGTTAGATCCCAGGCGTGTTACAGCACTTGTACGTCAGTGACCCATTCCCTGGATCAGGGGAGGGCCACCACCCTGTCGGAAGAGTGCAGCAATTTGTGCCATGGGCTAAAGACGGCAGGAAATCGCACGCATGGGTTTCAAGACTCCTGGTGGCAATCGGCCACTTTATGAAGCTGAAAGGGGAGGAGGATCTAACTACAGGTTTCCTAGCAAGGGTGGCACTGAAAGGATGGGCTAGGCAAGAAGGAGTGAAGTCACCAGACCAGAAGGCACACATTGACTTGAGCATGCTGAAGGGGTTGGTGGGGGCACTCCTGGTCATCTGTAGTTCATTGTATGAGGTGCTACTATCTCCACCACATTTTCACTAGCCTTTTTTGGGGTCTTCTGGACATCCAAGCTAGTGGCACAGGCAAGGAATGACTCCGCTTATAATGCGGTAAAGTTGGGTGAACTCAGAATGTGTCTAAATAGCTCCTGAGGAAAGGCGCAGTAGTCCATTTGACCAGATTGGGGGACACCAAGTGTTGCCTGATAACACTGCTCGGCGCTTATATGGCGTGTCGTCCCAAACAACCAGGGTACATGCTGCGTCATCAGGAGGGGCAGCCTCTCATCCAATTTCAATACAGAAGCATCCTCAGATGTGTGCTTACAGAGGCGGGGTACCAGAGACAGAGATGGTCAACTCATTCCTTTAGAATTGGGGCTGCCACAATGGCTTTTAAGTAGGGTCTGCCACCTGGGGGATTAAGCGCATTGGAAGGTGGCAGTCAGACAGATATAAGCTGTATGTCCGAACTGGAGTCCATCAGGGGTCCTCGTTGCAACCTCTGCAGTGTCAGAGGACAGTGGCAGTAAATTCCGTCAAACCTACGGTATAACCAAAGGCTACCTCTACCCTAATAAGGGGGCCAGGGTATGCGTACAGTGACCTGTAATGTTGAAGAATCCTTAACTCTGGTGCTAGAGCATTGTTTATGCCTGGCGGGCTCTAGTGCCGAAGCATTTTTTATGCCTTCCCAATTGTATTAGAACATATTGAGTGTGATCACAGATGTTATTAGAGTGTGTAGTAATGAATACCTACTGGTTTTATTTAGGACTTAAAACAGTGTGGGTGATGGATCACTCTTTTGTGGCCAGAGCGGAACAGGGGGCCAGAGAGAGGAGTAGGACCCATGGCCTCAGTAACATTCAATTGTACTGGATGGCAAACCCAGGAATGAGATGGTCTATGCTGGAACCAAAGTTTTGCCAGCATGTGGGGGGAAAATGGGTTAAGCTTGAGATTCTGAAAATCCATCTGGGGGGAATGATCTCACCTCCTGTGGTAGAGGGCCTCTTTTGCAGACCATGCGACAGAGTCTTACCAATATGGATACCCTAATGGGAGGCGGCGAGACAGTTTGGTTGGAGATCATCCCGCACAGGGTGTGGCAGGGAGCTAGATCATCGGCAGCTATTGAGATATCCAGGGGTAGAATTAATCTGTTCCTAGAGAAATGTACTCAGCAGCATGGATTGGGTTTCATCATGCATAGCTTGCTCAGTAGACTTCTGAGTGGTAATTGTGCACCAAATGGGGTACACCTGTCCGATGTGAGTACAGACATTTTCCTGCTGAGCTTTGGGGGTGATATGGAAAGGGCGGGCTGTACTTAAAGGAGATGAGAGGAGAGCACAGGTGGGAGGCCTCGGTTATTGCAAAATGCAATCCCCGAGGCTTGGCGGAGTTACAGGGCAATCCTAAAGCTTTTAACAAATAGAATGCCTCCAGATAGTAGACCTTGGAGCCAAAACCAATTGCCTCAGGTCACTGGGTGTCATTACGGCGGGCCTGGGATGACACAACGGCGCTCTTTAATCCCTCAAGGGACAGTTGAAATCCTGAATAACTGGGAGACTAGCCAGGGTCTCGCTCTGACTTGTCAGGAGCATGACGCGAAGTAAAGACTAGGGTGGCAACCCACTGTAATGAACGAGCGGTAAAAAATCTAACTGAGTTATGCAGAAACACCAACAGGACAGCTCTATCTTTCTCAGGATGGGTGCCGGCCATTCAAGGAACTAACCATCGACACCTGGATCGCCTGTGAGCTAACCCAACCTGTGTAATCAATAAACTTGTGACATAGTTTATCCACAAAGAGTGTCCCTGTCATCTATTATGTTGCACGTAATTTTGATGTTGTAAGTTCAGGGTCCTCACATTCTCAAAAGGCTAGGGGTAGTAACGCTATGCAGCTAGCCATGTCACATGCAGGACAACATAAGGGGGAACAGCATCGTAGTATTGTTCCCGTGCTAGGATAGTCAACAAGCCCGTGGGACCATCGTAGTGGGAGAAGGTTGGTCATCCCCTCTGTTTATGGTCCGAGGTGTCGGGAGGAGAGGAGCAAGACCAGGATGGCTCATTAGGGGTCACCTCCTAGAGCAGGGCCTCTTTGGCGGTCGGCGCTCATCACCCATCCTGCCAGCATCCCATAAGTAAAAGAGAAGAGAATATGGAGATGTTTATGTAAATATGTGTATGTGAATATATGCAATTGTGCACTAAATACTTTCTTTTCTAGGCATGCCTGTATGGTCGTAAGGCAGACTTACAGGGCGATCTCAATGCTTTAAACAGATAGAATGCCTCCAAATAGTGGCTCTTGGAGCCAAAAGCAATTGCCTCAGGTCACTGGGAGTCATTGCGGCAGGGCCTAGGATGACGCAACGGCGCTCCTCAATCACACAAGGGACATTTGAAATCCTGAGCAACTGTGGAAACTGGCCGGGGTCTTGCTCTGACTTGTCAGGAGCATGACGCGAAGTAAAGAGTAGGGTGGCAACCCACTGTAATGAAGGAGCTGTAAAGAATCTAACTGACTTGCTGTTGAAACACTCTAGCTTTCTCAGGATGGGTGTCGGACGTTCAAGGAACTCACTGTCAACACCTGGATCGCTTGTAAGCTAACCCAACCTGTGTAATCCATAAACTTGCAACATAGTTTATCCACAAAGAGTGTCCCTGTCATTTATTATGTTGCAAGCAATTTTATTGTTGTAAGTTCAGGGTCCTCACATTCTCAAAGTGCTAGGGGTAGCACTTCTATGATTGAGGTAAACATATGCCACCAGTTTAAGGTAGGCCCATCATGCATGCTCAGTGTGTGTTTTTTTGGAGTGTGGCTGCACTAGCGCTCTCTAATTGAGCTGGTGCCAAAGATCTCGTCTACCATTCCCCAGAAGCCAGCTATACACCAGTCTGCCAAAGCCATTGGTCGGCTCTCTGCCACTCTCATAGGGTGATTAACAGTGCAGCGTCTGAAACAACCAATCATTGTGCTTCTCAAGCAGCAGGGGGATTGCCTGTGTAAAACATCTTGTGCTGTCACTCATCCATCATAATGTTACAGCATGCACAGGGCGGGAGATGCAGCAGGAAGTGGTTCCGAGCGAAATCGTGTGATCTGTGTACATTTCAGAAGGCAGCCAAGGCACAAAACTTTAAAGGATAACCTAAAAACGGAAATCTTTATTGCTGCTGCACATGCATTTGAATGAGTGTATGCTCATGTGATCTCCTGTAAGTGTGAGAAATGATATGAATGAGAGACGTCCACCCCGCTATCTTGTTGATCGTGGTATATTGGTGTTTCCTCTTGGCATATTGTGGGCATTCATGGCATAAAAGTGCACAGCCACAGTACAGTTCTTTCCAGACACGATAGTAGTAATTCTGGGTATGATGTGGGCACCTATGAAATTGTAATGCCCAGCTCTAGTAGAATGCTGTATAATGGTGTTGCCATTGTATGATGGCCCTACCATAAGAAGGTTAGACACCAGAGATCCGTTTTGAAGTCCGTAATTTAGTGGTTCCTGAAAGGTTTTAGTATTAATGTCGCCATAAATAGTTTACATGCTCCGGGGTTTTTGAAATCGCTATAACAATTCATAGTTTAGCCACTAGGTAGAACGTAGAACCCCTAGGCTGTAGCTAAGGCTATATTGAGATCTTTACTCGTCTGAAGTCGAAGTCCATTTTCATTTATTTTTTTTGATAGGGGATTGTAAGGGGTTAAAGGGAAGATGGCTGCCATGGGAGAAGAACACGTGTGACATGGAGGGGGCTAGCAACTCAAAAGGGAGGCAGTCGTCTCAGGCCAGTGGGAATTATCCCAAACTTCACAACACAGCAGGCGGTGGGGCAGCAAAGCGACAAATTCCCAGTTCCTATCTAAACCACGCAACCACATGTAAGGCAGCAGCACATACACCCATCTAGAAAGACTGGGTTCACGTCGCGCATTACGGGACTAAGGTCGGTGAGACAATCTGACTTTATGAGATGAATACAAACTCTGTATAAAAACCCTACCACGTGCCTAATCAATGCTAATTTGTCCCCAACAATTTTTATTTGTCGTGGCACCTGCCGACCAGCGCTGTCTGACCAATATCACATGTGGCATATGCTATTAATATGGAAGCATATATTAAAATTGCTTCATAAACTACCCCCACCCGCCCACATCGCAAATTTGATAACTTTAGCCACGTTTATGTGGATGATGTGGCTAAAACTACATTGCAATCTACACTCGAAAACACTTGTGGAATTCAGATCTATAAACATACCCAAAACTCAAATTGTCACAGCAAGTAAAGGTAACACAGATGATTCTATGGTATTTCAACCACTATAATTAGATATCAACTGTTTTGAACAAAACTACACCACTTAATCACAATTTGTAAAATCACAGCTAAAATGGTGGAAACACTTGCCTATCTCTCTAGCTGCTCGAATTAGTTTAGTGACAAATTTAGGAGGAATGCTCATCTTTGCTATTTCATTCATGGCCTTTATATGTTCCCAACGCCTGCTTTAAATAGGTATACACTATAATGACTTGCTTTATCTGGCAAAGCAAAACCCTCGCAGAATTCTAAACTGCCACAAGCTTCCTACTGTAAGGGGTGGCTAGGGTTTGCTGATTGGAGATATTATTGGGCCTTTTTCTGTAGGTCGATATGATTCCTGCATTTTGTTAATACAACCAAGGGTTATTGGACAGAATATTGAATAAATCTATGAGAAGCAGGAGTATGCATCTGTGCCCCATCAAGGATCTGGACAATGTTTGGATTTTTTCCTTGGGCTACGACAAAATCTGAACAGCATCCAGCTCCTTCCAGGGCTATAGACATGTATCTCTGTGTCCCAGCAAGGAGAGAAATGCTGTTTGGAATTTGTAAGAAAATATCTAAATAGGGTCTGGCTCCTCATATTGGAGCATACATGTATATCTTTGCCCCAGAAAGGTGTCAGATGCTGTTTGGATTTTTTCTTAGCTTAAAGAAATTAAATGGCCGGACTCCTTGCTGGAGCATAGACACACAGCTCCTTCCCTTCCCAGTGCTTTTGTTGGAATGAGAAGCATTTGGGTGACTAAGGAGCTGTGTGATACTGAATCAGGATATTGGGACTGAAAGAGGAGGGACTACGAACAATCTTAGTTCATTCCCTTTCAATCCCCATCTCCTGGATTGTTTCTTCTGCTGGTGGGGGTAGAGGGATCGTGTGAGGCAGGGTGGCAGAATCTAGGCTACTAATCGCACCCATTCTCCCATCTCACTTCTACTAACTTGGCAGCAGGAGGAACTGGAAACATTAAACGCTGTCCTTAGCTCTTAGCCACTCCCATTGTCCTGTCAAATAGCTCGATCCTTGGATAGACCTGGGAGGAGCTAGGTAGTCCCACTCAGGCCAATACAAACATCGGTGTGACCGCAGTGAAATGGGGGCGGCATGAAAGTGAGCGCCACTTTTTTGGAAGTTTGTCAGTGCTCAGGAAGGATCAGCATCAGCAAACAGCTTCTTCCTACTCCCAGAACAAGGAGGATTTTGCCCCTCATCAAGAAACAAAAAATAAATGTAAAAGACATTCAAGGGGCCTTATGCCATGTTGAGGTATAAATCAAAAACACAAAAGGTCATGGGAAGAATGTTTGGAATAAGTCCAACTTCTGGCAATCGCTGTAGGTAGCATTCCAACCCATCATTCTTTTGCCCATCATGCCACTTCAGTTTGGACCCAGCCACATGCAAATCAATGTTTTGCTCCAATGGGAACAGTCCAGCCCGAACTGCCAGGCCAGGTCCTCTCTGGCCTAGAAACAAGCATCCTGGGGCTGACTGTTTGACTGATTTGCATATGGCTGGGTTCAAACTGGAATGGCATGGGGAGCAAAAAAACGATGGATTTAGGCCCAGATCTCTGTACTGGCGTGAATGTATGACATCAGTCTGCATTCTGCCCATCAATTGTTCTTTTTGCGTTTTTCACCCCGAGTGAGACGGGTGTGCCCAGACGTGGGTCCCGTGGTCTCCATGCCGCTAGAGTCAAGCTATCCTGGCTGATGAGGGCTGAAACCCCAAAACCGGTCTTAGGATGCTCCATTCCAGTCCAGAGAGGACCTGGGCTGGCAGTTCGGGCTGGACCGTTTCCATTGGGCGCATGATCAAGACTGATTTGCATATGGCTGGGTTTAAACTGAAATGGCATGGGGAGCAAAAAACGATGGATTTAGCACAAGATCTCTGTACTGGGGTAAATGTATGACATCATTATGCATTCTGTCCATCAACTGTTCTTTTTGCATTTGTCACCCCGAGTGGGACGGGTATGCCCAGACGTGGGTCCCGTGCTCTCTATGCCATTGGAGTCAAGCTAACTTGGCTGGTGAGGGTGAAACCCTGAAACTGGTCCCAGGATGCTTGTTTCCAGTCCAGAGAGGACCTGGTCTGGCAGTTCGGGCTGGACCGTTTCCATTGGGCGCATGATCAAGACTGATTTGCATATGGCTGGGTTTAAACTGAAATGGCATGGGGAGCAAAACACGATGGATTTAGCACAAGATCTCTGTACTGGGGTAAATGTATGACATCATTATGCATTCTGTCCATCAACTGTTCTTTTTGCATTTGTCACCCCGAGTGGGACGGGTATGCCCAGACGTGGGTCCCGTGCTCTCCATGCCATTGGAGTCAAGCTAACTTGGCTGGTGAGGGTGAAACCCTGAAACTGGTCCCAGGATGCTTGTTTCCAGTCCAGAGAGGACCTGGCCTGGCAGTTCAGGCTGGACTGTTCCCATTGGGCACAGGATCAAGACTGATTTGCATATGGCTGGGTTCAAACTGGAAGGGGGAGCAAAAAAAAACGATGGATTTAGGCCCAGGTCTCTGTACTGGGGTGAATGTATGACATCGTCCTGCATTCTGTCCATCAACTGTTCTTTTTGCGTTTATCACCCCGAGTAAAACGGGTATGCCCAGACATGGGTCCCGTGCTCTCCATGCCACTGGAGTCAAGCTCTCCTGGCTGATGAGGGGTGAACCCATGAAACCAGTCCTAGGATGGTTGTTTCCAGTCCAGAGAGGACCTGGCCTGGCAGTTCGTGCTGGACTGTTCACGTTGGGCTCAGGATCAAGACTGATTTGCATATGGCTGGGTTCAAACTGGAATGGCATTTGGAGCAAAAAAACGATGGATTTAGGCCTAGATCTCTGTACTGGGGTAAATGTATGACATCATTCTGCATTCTGTCCATCAACTGTCCTTTTTGCATAAGTGTATCCCATGACAGTCGCAAGCCCAGTCTGGAAAAAAATAAGTTACATTCTTTCCTTTATTGAAGATAGAGGATATATTGAGTGTAAAAGCCTCTGATATTGCTGCTTTTTGTAAGGTTGAAATGGGGTGTTTTATAGTTGTTTACAATTCTCTCTGCCTCACCTCTCTCTACCCTCTCTCATGAACTCACCTTTCTATATACCATATTCTCCTTCTAACTGTATATCGCTACCTTTCTACCTTTCTACCCTCTACGGCAATTCTGTCTGCCTCTGGCTTTTCTCTACAAGTACCTGCTCTTGTTACATCTCACAACTCTCATGCCTCTCTTACAAGTACTTCACCTCCTTCTCAAGCTTAGCCTCTCCCCTCACTTTAACTTTCTCTCATTTCACTTTACCATACACTATCAATCGTTTAGTCCTCACTGCACTTCACCACTATCTATCTTACCTCTCTCTCACCAGCTCATTACTCTCTATGTAACCTCTCTCTGAGTCTACCCAACCTCTCAATTAACATCACCGTTTGTTTGCCACCTCATTTAATGTCTCTATTACTACCTCTTGTCCCGCTTCCTCAGCTCTTTCACTACCGTATTCCTTTCTCGCTACCACATGTTCTGTACGTAAGCCTCTCTTTCCTCTATAAATACCTTTCCTCTATCTTATCTCTTTGTGCACCCTCTCTATTTCAACTCACTCATTGTACGCCATATTTTTCTACGTCCCTCTCTTTACACACCTACCTATCGCTACCCTGCAACTCTTTCCCTCTAGTTCACACGCCCTCTCTCTACTTATAGCTCAACCTTCCCTCCCCTCTGCTTGTCTCGCCTGTTTCCTACTCACATTTTTAGGTCGAGCCTGTAGGAGCGCGCATTCGCTGCTCTGGCGAGACTTTATGTAAACAGTAAAAGGGCTTTGGAAAGCTGACCACACGCTTGTGCATGTGGCTTGTTTTCGTTCAGAGGCTATTTGCCTTTGTCTTTCTGAAGAAGACAGCACGCAATTGGGCAAAGGCGGGTGCATGTCCCGCCTTTGCTCTGCCCACGGCCTATTGCTTGCGGTTACCCTGTTTTCAATTATAGTGCACAGATGCGTGCGCGATAATTGAAAACAGATCGCTCGCTGTGGTGCGCGCACCACTCGCGGGCTTGTTCTGATGTGAACTTGTGACTCAAGCCCTCTCTAGCATTTCTCTGCAACTGAAAAACATACTGGACCATGTGCAACCCTAGACGGTCTTAAAAGCACTTTTTTGGAAACCCCTTGTCTTTGAGTGTGGAAAACATGATCTTCTAACTGTGCGGGGAATCTCTGGCTGCTAACTGCAAGGAAGGCTGTAAAGGGGATTGTTGATTTAAGGACAATAGGCGCTGGGAAGAGCAGTGATGGACTGAAGGCTGCTTTTCCTCCAGGAAGTGAATTTTTAGTTGCTAATGCGTAATGAAATTGAAGGTCTATTTAAGTGCATGCTAAAACTTACCACCGCCTTTTATTTTTCTACTGTAATGCTCTGATCTTTTTGGCCACCTTTCAGTCCTTGTGGCATGCAGTTATAAATTATTTGCAGCCTGCATGTGTTGTGTTTGCACCCCCTGCTAAATATCGTATCTCTGGCTAAATGAAAAGGGCAGTCCACCCACCGAAAGTAAAAACATTCCCAGTGATGGGCTCTTTGAAGCCTCTAAGCCTGTGCAATTCATCGACCACGCCCCTCGTGCCGGAGTGGTTTGGTTTGTCTGACTTTGGACACATTTCTGATTTGTCATAGATTGAGGCGATCTGATTGCCTTCTTTTGTACCCACCTCTTTGATCTCCCGTCTCCCGTATTGTCTCCCAGATGCCGTCACGTGCCGCTGTCATCTGTGGGTCATATAAACATTCCAGTGCTTGAAAACGTCACACGTTAATCTTCACTGGCGCTCAGTTTGACAGCAGATTTGTGTTCCTGTAGTGTGCGGATTTTCATCTATCCAGTCATTCTTCTATCCTGCCCTCAGTCTTTGCAGGGGAGTGTGGTTTAAAACTTTTACCTCCATTGTGGGTGTGAACTATGTTTCTCACCTGCGATGCACCGCAGTGCTATCCTGGTGTTTTAAGTTCACTTTTTATTTTGTTTCGTTTTTGTTATGCGGTCAGACTCGTAGATCATCGGGTTTTCAGAGCCTTGATTTAGTCTGCCATGTTTTGCTTACTCTCATCCAGTAGAACTGCTGGTGGTAACTAGTTTGCAGACTCTACTTCATTTGTTTGTCTGTGATTGAGCGATCTCACACAGTGCTTCTATGTAGGTTCGTGATTCTTCCCTCTTGAATTTGGATGGCTTTGCCAGTTTTGGTTTATTCTGTGACTTTAAAGAGGTTTGGTTTGGCCGTCTGGTTCCTAGACGTTTGCTTGTCTGTTGGCAGTGCTGTATCATAGGTTGGTGGCAAAGTGAATCATGGCTTATGGTGATTTTGTAGAAGAAGAACATTTTGCTGAGTTCAAAAAAATTCAGCAGTGGAAGGATGCAAGCCAACCAATCAGAACACAGCGGGAAATGCTTCTAGCGGAGCATACACATGGATAGTGAGGAAAAGTGTTACATTGGGAGCAGGGAAGGAGGAAAGACAAAGCAATCCAATCATGAGCAACAGGCTGGCCCAAAGCCCTCGGTTGTGAAAGCAGTAAGGCTTGCCAGCAGGTGGTTAAAGCTGTCTGAGCCAAAACCTAACAAGCATTGGCATAGCCAATAGGTCTCGCTTTTGGGTCTTTATAAGTATTTAGTTATGCAGCACAATATCCTTGGTGCAACAACTGTTGCATGGCTAAACACTTATAAGGTCCCAAAGGCGAGACCTATGTGCTATGCCAATGCTTGTTTCTCTCTACATCTCATCTCTTTCTACCCTCCACTTTCTCTGCCTTTGACTCTGCTCTTTTCATCTGCCAACTCTTTTTACACCTCTCCTCATTATGACTCTCTATACCACAGTATTCTGTCTCAAATTGAATCTCTGTATAGTTCTCGAACTACTTGACTTAATCTCATTGGTGTAACAGACACCTCCGCTTCCACTGTAGTGGGAGGTGGGCTCTATGCCAGTCTCGAAAGGGGCCCCTCAGCACATGTGCGCAATGTATTAATGTAATAGTGTATTTAAACACAGCTGCTATGTTCTCTGTTCTGCATGCCTCGAAGAGAAATTAAAACAAAGTTAGTTTCTCTTTAGTTGGGCGGAACAGAGAAGTCCGGTTTAGAATAATAATCATCTTATACAAGCCTGAAGCGATCATTTCAAGGAGCCAAGGGACACCGTGCTCACTTTGCAGCAAGTTATTGGCCTGGACAGGAGCAAATGAAAGGTAGGGGACTCCTGCGACAGAAAACGTGTAAAAAACAAGCATTTGCAATGCAATCGGTCTCGTCTTTGGGACCTTATATGTATTTAGCTATGCAGCACATTAGCCTGGGTGCTGAAATATCTACTGTTCTTTAACATGGAGGGAAAGTAAGCACCAAACTGCGTGACACGCCAGGGTTGGGAAATATTGCCTTTCAGTGGGAAATGGTGTAGTGTAGTCCAAAGCTCTGTTTTTTATATAAAATCAGGGCTTTCGGTGGTCATATCACTGAAAATGCAAGATTTGAAAAAAATATTATTGTCTACGGGTGCTTGTGGAAGACAATTTCTATGGACTGGAATCTAGAGAATGCTAAAGTGATTCTGGTATTTAACTGACCTCTGCTGGTCGTTTTCTATCAAGACAATTAAATAGAGGCAGTTGAACAGAAAAAAAAGTCCCTAAGCGGAAGCAGACAAGTCCTAGGGTGATCTCCAGAGCCCACAAAGTAAATACACAAGTATATAATAAGTATATACTAAAGTATATCCAAGAGGCCTCGAATGCTCGACCTAATTATAAGGAATTTTACAAAGGTATGATGATGTTTGAATATACTGTCCTGCGAGCCAGGGGGGCAACGCAGGCCTCTGCAGCCCATGTGGTGCAGGGTAGCCCCCCCACCTCCCTTTGGGAGCCCTCAACCCTGTAGCTTGGTCAGTATGATGGGGGGCTGGGGGGTGCAAGCTTCACATTTCCCGATAATCAGGCTGGTACATCTTGTTAAAACACATTATAAAAGGGGGCTTACAAAGCAGTGGAAAGAGAGACCAGTGCAGATTGTTAGGGTGCTTAAAATGCTATATTGTTCACATTAATCCACATTTGTTAAGGCCTTCAATTGATGAGAGAGAGTTTGTGTGTTTTTGTCAGTGTGGGCATGTAAAAATCCCAGGTGAAATCGGACATTTGCCCATACCCGACTGAAAGCACTTGTACCTAACTATTTACTGCAGAATACTTGTTTAAGGGGGGGTGTAACACGCCAAACACCCCCCACGGAGCTACGCCCGTTCAGGGGCACCCCACTGAGCCCAAGACCACCGCATATCTGAGAGACTCAGGGGCCCCACAACACATTCTGCGGGGGTCATCATTTTGTGCTATGTCACTGCTTAATGTATGATACAAGATTGCTCGGCATCACGAAGGCTTTAAATAGACAATGGGTAATAAATTCAAATGTGCTCTATACAGAGGTTTCCAAAATATGTTATGGCCTGTAAGACAACAATCCTTAAGACAGCACTGGAAGGTAACAGGTCTCTTTAAAGTTGTGATCCGGAGGGCATTCATTCAGTCGAGATACCAGGATGTAAGGGCGCTAAGAGGAACTAGGTAGATAATGCCGCCAAGCATGCCCTCATGTGACGAGACCGTTGCCTGGACAGATTAACTAGGAACAGACAACATAGATAAAACCTACATTGTTCTGAAAGGCAATACAGCCATGTCCCGAGGAAACGTTTTTGCTCTTCAAGAACTAAGAGTTTTTTGGCGGAAAACTCGCTATTCTTGAGTTGTGTATTAATTTATTTGTAACCTACCTATGATTGTTTTGTTATACAATCTTACTAGTTTGACTTAGGTATGCGAAGAACTGGCCTGGAAGCTGTCCTAGTTTCTCGATTTATATGAGCTTGAGGAAGGGAGGGTGGCCCCAACACTGCTATTCTTATTGCATGGTACGATGATTCTGACACACTGCGGGTTCGTTCATGCAACAGGCTTTTCGTGAATTGTATACAAAGAGGGAACACATCTTCATAACCTCTCAGGAACAGTATTGAAGGAAGGAATGCCTGCATGCATTGTTGTAATCGGTTTTTTATTCTGAAACAGGAAAAGCACTGCTCGGGACGAAAATCTTGTGAATGTTTATTTATGGACCCATGATGAATAAATAAACTTAAAATAGTTTGAGGTATGCCTGCAGTACTGGAAGACCGTGCAAGGACAGGTTGTGTTTTCATTACCCTTAAAGGTAAAACCTTTATACGCACAGTTGGTTTTTATTCATTCAAGAAAAACAGTAAGGTCAGGAACATGCTTAAAAACTATAGCACACTATACAATGTATTTTGATTTCGCATTTACAGAGGGCCCTTCGCATTACATCCTAGCGAGTAGCAGAGAGTGAGTCCAAATGTGAATGCCATGTCCTTTGCATAGCGATCAACACTGGAGGCTACCGTGACCGTCATTCTAAGTGCCGCCCATTTGGACCGAAAAAGAAGCCACCAAGGAACAGGCAAATGTGCAACGGATCAAACAGTGTATCAAGTTGGTTTGGGAGTACTAGAGCGCAGGTGCCCTGTGTGAACAGCTAACAATGTAGCCCCTTTACCACAACGTCTTGTCCTGAGTGTTTCCCTTCTAAGACTCCTTGTTGTAGTGGCTATCCCAGAGGGTGCGCTGCGCTCCTCCGCAGCACAGACAGCTAATAACTCCTCTTCCAAAGAGCTACTTACTGAAGTCCGAATTAAAGGTCCTTAAGCCTTCAGATGGCTGCATCACAACGCTCCTCTACAACAATAAAGTACAAAACGTAGGCACTGCTGGCACTATAACACTCTACACAAAAGTGCAACAGTATGTCAACAACAATAGTACAAAAGCGAAACACATACACGCTGGAACTCAACTGCAGCACTACTCTTAGGACACAGTTCCTGACAAGTTGCGCATTTGGCAACTCTGAAATGTTCAGGTGTGACCAAAAGAGAGCATTAGCTGCCATATAAACATAGTGCGAGGGGCCGTGGCTCAGCCATCTTTATCCACTGGACTGCCTACATCAAAATCTAGGTTTCGGTTTTGCCCACCACATCTGCCCACAGCATAGAGCAGTATGTCAACCACTGCCATTTTTCCACTGCCAGCCATGGCAGTTTGCATGGTCATATCAGCATAACCGCTATTAATTTTCTTCCATAGAGAAACCCTTTCTCCTATCGCCCATCCCCATCAAAGTCAGGGGTGATTGACTCTACTTCTCACACTGCAAAGTGTTTTGTGCTACCACTGTGCAGGCACTAGCTAGAGTAGAAATTCAACCATCTCCAGGCTGGAAATGAAATATATGACGCTTGTGAATGTCCTCCAACATAGATGTTTGTGGGTGTTCCCAGACTACCAAGGCTATCCATACCTAGGACACCCCGGCACGTCCACATTCCTATCCCTTAAGTGGAATTTACAGGTATGGAGAACACCGCACTCGTGATGGAGATCTCTGCATCAATAAATGTGTTAACACTCGCCAGGAATCGCTTTGTGAATTCCTGGCAGGAGTGTGTAAGGTAAATTTGGTCATCAACTTTCATTTAAAATCAAATTTACCTTTGTGAGTTGGCTCCGATGTCTTCAGGTTACGGTAATTCAATACCAATAGTACATTCTTGTGCACCAAGACAATTTCATACTATTGTGATGTTCAAAAAAACAATATCTGTCCTTGTGTTAAGTAAACATGCTTGATAGGAAGCACCCTTGCTGTAGTATTAAAATTATACATTTCGATTCATTTTTTTAAATGTTAAAATGATTTTAAAATGTTAATGTAAGGTTATCTTAGCATAATTAATCAGTGGCATGTTATTTACTTCTTTTCATTTTTGTGGCCTATGTTTGCAATGAACAACAAAACGAAGTACCCATCACAACAGCTTGCCAAAGCCAGTCAGATTGGCTTTGCCAATGGCTGCTTGCTTTTCTTCTCCGGATGTCTGCTGTGCTTTTGTTTTTGTTTGGTTTACACATCTAATCTCTAGGGCTTCTCACCCCAGCTGCATACAGGGTCTCCTAAAAGGCAAAGGAATGTCAGCCCCCACGTGTCTTTCCACCAATAGTCCTATGGGGCAGCAATTCTTGTCTCCTTGGAGAAAGCCCCGGCTGGTGCCAACTGAGTTTTAGTATTTGGGCTAACCAGCTTCCCTTGAAGACGTTGGCTTCAGTCTGCTCCATGGAAAAGTCCGTGTAGGAAGGTGGAATCTGTCTGCATGGTTGCCCCCACTTTTTTCCTGGTGTTTGAATGGTTTTTGACTAGTCTGGCTGGGATCCTGCTATCCAGGACCCCAGCCTATCTGCTTACTCCCTTAAATGATTGGTGTGCATATTAGATGCACTAGTGATTGGATACTGTGGTACCTTATGAGCCCCTAGTATATGGTACCTTAGGTACCTAGGGCATTGGTACTTCACAGGCCTACCAGGGGCTGCAGCATGTATTATGCCACCCCTGGGAAGCATTCACAATCTGACACCACATGCATGCTACTGCAGCTTGTGTGAGGTAGTGTTAGCACTCCTCACTGAGGTATAGGTTCCTATATCTCACCATACACACACATATAAACCTATCAGTCACCCCTCTTGCAGGCCCTAACAATCCTGAGGGCAGGGTGCTTGGTTTACTATGTGAGGGGGTGCTTCTGCATGAGCAGAACCCCTCTGAAGCTGGCAGAGTCTATTCTCTGCTGCTGTGTGTGGATGCGGTTAAACCATATACTCTTAAGTGCATTATAACCTCGCGGTAAATGCTAACTTTGGAATGACTGCATCAAAACATATCGTGTTTGGTGTCAAACAACTTGGAATCATACCCCCACACCAGTAACTGGTGTGGGAGTATGATCCCACCCATCTACAGGGGACGACATGTACCCCCTGTACTAAACGGTAGAAATCTTCTAGAGCCCTGGCATCACGAAATGGATGCCACCAGCACAGACACTGGGCTGCCCTCCTGCTGCTGACTGAAACTCGCAGTGGAGGAGGCCCAACAATAGGCATCCTGTCACAGGGAGGTGTCACCACCTCCCAGACAGGATTTAGTGTATTGGAGCTGGGTGGGTGCACTCTTAGAGTGCTTTGAAGTCCTGCACTGGGGGAGCAGTAGGCTCCTCTGTGCATATGCCAGCTCAAACCGGTTCAGGGGCTACCTGCCCCTGCTCTGGCGCGAAACTGGACAAAGGGAAGTGGGTGTAACCACCCACTACCCTGACCCTCCTAGAGGAGTGGTCATAGAGCTAGTCCCTCCCCTATCTTCACTATAAGATACCAAGCATTGCCAATGCAATTCAGATTAACCCTGGACGACGCTCTACAAAGAAGAATCCTGGCCCTTCGACGTTACACTATCTCTGGAAGACTGAAGAATCTCCCTTGGAGTCAAGGAGTGACTCCCCTGCTTGGCAGGCACCAGTAACTTTGATCAATGGTTGCAAACCTCACCGCTCCCGCCGGAGTCCGAAGTCCCTGTGTCCCCTGAAGCAGATTTCCTGACCTCTCGACGGCCATTTTGAGTCCCCAGCGAAGCTGTGGTGTCTATACTGCACGAGTGACGAGGAACAGCAATGCCAGGGAAACCGTGCACTGATTTCGAGTGCAAACCCTAAACAATGATCTACGAACTTGTGCTTTGGACCATCTGTAGTACAAGTCCCTAGCAGGTCTGGTACCGAAAATCAGCAGCGTACCCCGTCCTGAGTGACCGTGGGCTCCTGTGGAACTTTTCCTGCAAAGGCATCTTCGCGGTTGCTTGCTCGTTGGCTAGTGACTCACCCGAAGACTTTCTCATCAACTTCAAGGGCTGTCCTAGTTGCTCCGGGTCTGCCCTCACTTACCCTTGCTGGGTAAGTCCATCAGACCCTGCTGGTCTGCATCATCGTCAATATTCACTCCACACGAGACTTGCATTCGCCAAGGTTTGTTGGTGCCAATCTGGTTGCCGACGCTATCATCAGCTGCAGACGTCATGGGACCCTCCGAATCCAGCTGCTGGTCATCGTCGATCTCTCCTGGACCTCATGAGCGAAGAGACAAATCGACGACCTGAAGCGACGCGACATCAGTGGTCATCCATCCTGCTGGCCACCGGTCACTGGCTAGTGACTTTGAACACTGTCCCCTCAATTTTCAGGTCCTCTTCAACTTCAATCCATCTTCGGATTCCAGCGGACACCACTCCAGTCGTCACAAGCAGCAAGTCTTCAGTGATCTCCATTGAAAACAGCGTCTCGACCCGACACCAAAAGACACCTATGCACCCGGCTTCCCTGGGTGAGGTAACTCGTGCACTCTGGTGCCCAAGTGTGTGTTGGCCCTCGAAATACTTACCCTGTAAGTGGCTTGCTTGTTGACTTCTCCAAAGTGCCCTAAAACTTTAAAATACAAACCGCGACTTACGCCATTGAAACCAATAGGAAACCTGCGGCTGTGTTTAGACACTGCACGCGTCTCCCGTGGGCTGATTACTTACCTGCTAACACTGCAGAAGTGAAGCCCCAGCGATTCCCAAGGCCCTAGGCCTTTTCATTTTGCAAGTCGAGTTTGTTAACCCATTTTCTTAGTATATGGTCTGGTACGCCCCTAGGGCTACAGCCATATTTGTGCTTAATTTATTGAGAACTGTTGACATTTGAATGTGTATCTGGGTCCTAATCTCATAAAGAGATTAGTAGAGTGTATCTAGAAATAAATTCATATATATTTGATATATATACCTGTGTGGTGTCCTTTTCATTTGGTAATTTATGAGATTGTAAGGTAAAACAAGCTGCTTTACATTCCTCTGAGACTTAGCCTGAAGGCTGCTCTCCACAGCAACCACTAGGATAGCTTTCTTTATAAGGTTGTTTTAAACCTATCTACCATAAGAGTCGAATTGGACTGGTGCAAGGTGGCCACTATAACTAGTGACCAGCATATGCCAGGCCAACTTCTCACAGTCCGACAGTAGCCTCTTTGTATGTATATATTGTTTATTTCATATACTGTTCACGAACAGTATATGAGGCCCTTACTGACGTATCCCTTTGTCAATATTGAGGTGCCTGAGTTGTGATGAAGAGATCCTGATCATTATCAGTGAACCTGCTTTAGGGTTACTGGTGTGTGATCAATAGCAACCATGTTATTACAATGGAGAATGAGCACAGACCACAGCGGGCAATCCCTCCGGCCACTTCTTCCTGCTCTTCTTTGGTTTCTGGTAATCTGGAGGTAATCGCCTTAGTTTCCTGCCAGATGTGTCCCTGGAGGTTACAATAGTGACCTCTAATCTCAGCCCCTCCGTGTAGGCAGAGGCCCCTGGTATCCCATCATAATGTCTGAGAAGGGAAGCTTGACCCCTGGCAGCCTGGCTGGCACAAGGACCATGGAGAAGAAAGATGGCTTTGTTCATGTATATGGCATTGCTCCCTTCTGTCTGCCCACATTTGTGAATATAAGCTGGAGATGGCCTGCAGCTCCTGAACTTTTCCTGGTCCTCGACTTGCTGAGACCCCCAGGCTGGAGAATCGCATGCGAGCATGGCCCCTGCGTGCTCCCCACTTCATCTTCAGTGGTACTGTGCTGAGACAATCTCAGAGCTCTTCCTGCCAGCCCTGCTGATGCTACTGCCTGTGCCCAGTGTGGAGGCTTCCAGCCAGCTGCAAGGAGCTCAACACTTATAGAGAGCCTGAAACAGCCTACTTCCTGTACTCTTTACCACAAGACTCAGGAGGACTGCTGAGATCTTGGTTTCAAAAACAACAATTGATGGACAGAATGCAGAACAATGGCATACATTCACCCCAGTACAGAGATCTGGGCCTAAATCCATCGTTTTTTTGCTCACCATGCTGTTCCAGTTTGAACCCAGCCATATGCAAATCAGTCTTGACCCTGTGCCTCATGGGAACAGTCCAGCCCGAACTGCCAAGCCAGGTCCTCACTGGACTGGAAACAAGCATCCTAGGACCGGTTTCGGGGTTTCACCCCTCTTCAGCCAGGATAGCTTGATTCCAGTGGCATGGAGAGCAAGGGACCCACGTCTGGGCATACCCTTCCCACTCGGGGTGACAAATGCAAAAACAACAATTGATGGACAGAATGCAGAACAATGGCATACATTCACCCCAGTACAGAGATCTGGGCCTAAATCCATCGTTTTTTTGCTCACCATGCCGTTCCAGTTTGAACCCAGCCATATGCAAATCAGTCTTGACCCTGTGCCTCATGGGAACAGTCCAGCCCGAACTGCCAAGCCAGGTCCTCACTGGACTGGAAACAAGCATCCTAGGACCGGTTTCGGGGTTTCACCCCTCTTCAGCCAGGATAGCTTGATTCCAGTGGCATGGAGAGCAAGGGACCCACGTCTGGGCATACCCTTCCCACTCGGGGTGACAAATGCAAAAACAACAATTGATGGACAGAATGCAGAACAATGGCATACATTCACCCCAGTACAGAGATCTGGGCCTAAATCCATCGTTTTTTTGCTCACCATGCCGTTCCAGTTTGAACCCAGCCATATGCAAATCAGTCTTGACCCTGTGCCTCATGGGAACAGTCCAGCCCGAACTGCCAAGCCAGGTCCTCACTGGACTGGAAACAAGCATCCTAGGACCGGTTTCGGGGTTTCACCCCTCTTCAGCCAGGATAGCTTGATTCCAGTGGCATGGAGAGCAAGGGACCCACGTCTGGGCATACCCTTCCCACTCGGGGTGACAAATGCAAAAAAAATGCAAAAACAACAATTGATGGACAGAATGCAGAACAATGGCATACATTCACCCCAGTACAGAGATCTGGGCCTAAATCCATCGTTTTTTTGCTCACCATGCCGTTCCAGTTTGAACCCAGCCATATGCAAATCAGTCTTGACCCTGTGCCTCATGGGAACAGTCCAGCCCGAACTGCCAAGCCAGGTCCTCACTGGACTGGAAACAAGCATCCTAGGACCGGTTTCGGGGTTTCACCCCTCTTCAGCCAGGATAGCTTGATTCCAGTGGCATGGAGAGCAAGGGACCCACGTCTGGGCATACCCTTCCCACTCGGGGTGACAAATGCAAAAACAACAATTGATGGACAGAATGCAGAACAATGGCATACATTCACCCCAGTACAGAGATCTGGGCCTAAATCCATCGTTTTTTTGCTCACCATGCCGTTCCAGTTTGAACCCAGCCATATGCAAATCAGTCTTGACCCTGTGCCTCATGGGAACAGTCCAGCCCGAACTGCCAAGCCAGGTTCTCACTGGACTGGAAACAAGCATCCTAGGACCGGTTTCGGGGTTTCACCCCTCTTCAGCCAGGATAGCTTGATTCCAGTGGCATGGAGAGCAAGGGACCCACGTCTGGGCATACCCTTCCCACTCGGGGTGACAAATGCAAAAAAAACAACAATTGATGGACAGAATGCAGAACAATGGCATACATTCACCCCAGTACAGAGATCTGGGCCTAAATCCATCGTTTTTTTGCTCACCATGCCGTTCCAGTTTGAACCCAGCCATATGCAAATCAGTCTTGACCCTGTGCCTCATGGGAACAGTCCAGCCCGAACTGCCAAGCCAGGTCCTCACTGGACTGGAAACAAGCATCCTAGGACCGGTTTCGGGGTTTCACCCCTCTTCAGCCAGGATAGCTTGATTCCAGTGGCATGGAGAGCGTGGCACCCATGTCTGGGCATACCCGTTTTACTCGGGGTGATAAACGCAAAAAGAACAGTTGATGGACAGAATGCAGGACGATGTCATACATTCACCCCAGTACAGAGACCTGGGCCTAAATCTATCGTTTTTTTTGCTCCCCCTTCCAGTTTGAACCCAGCCATATGCAAATCAGTCTTGATCCTGCGCCCAGTGGGAACAGTCCAGCCTGAACTGCCAGGACAGGTCCTCTCTGGACTGGAAACAAGCATCCTGGGACCAGTTTCATGGTTTCACCCCTCACCAGCCAAGTTAGCTTGACTCCAATGGCATGGAGAGCACAGGACCCACGTCTGGGCATACCCTTCCCACTCGGGGTGACAAATGCAAAAAGAACAGTTGATGGACCGAATGCAGAACGATGTCATACATTCACCCCAGTACAAAGATCTGGGCCTAAATCCTTCGTTTTTTTACTCCCCATGCCATTACAGTTTGAACCCAGCCGTATCCAAATCAGTTTTGATCCTGCGCCCAATGGGAACAGTCCAGCCCGAACTGCCAGGCAAGGTCCTCTCTAGACTGGAAACAAGCATCCTGGGACCAGTTTCAGGGTTTCACCCTCTTCAGCCAAGTTAGCTTGACTTCAGTGGCATGGAGAGCACAGGACCCATGTCTGGGCATACCCGTCCCACTCGGAGTGACAAGTGCAAAAAGAACAGTTAATGGACAGAATGCATAATGATGTCATACATTTACCCCAGTACAGAGATCTTGTCCTAAATACATCGTTTTTTTGCTCCCCATGCCATTTCAGTTTAAACCCAGCCATATGCAAATCAGTTTTGATCATGCGCCCATGGACGATGGATTTAACCCAGATCTCTTGACTGGGGGAGAATGTCTGCATTGTCAGCATTCCGTCCATCAATTGTTTGTTGTAACGCTTTTCGCCCTAAGTGGGATGGGTATTCCCAGACGTGGGACCCGTGCTCACTACGCCACTGGAGTCAAGCTATCCTGGCTGATGACGGCTGATAGCCAGAAACCGGTCCTAGGATGCTTGATTCCGGTCCAGGGAAGACATGGCTTGGCAGTTCGGGCTGGACTGTTCCCATGAGGCACAGGGTCAAGACTGATTTGCATATGGCCATGTCTAAACTGGGGTGGTGTAGTGGGCAAAAGAACGATGGATTTAACCCAGATCTCTTGACTGGGGGAGAATGTCTGCATTGTCAGCATTCCGTCCATCAATTGTTTGTTGTAACGCTTTTCGCCCTAAGTGGGATGGGTATTCCCAGACGTGGGACCCGTGCTCACTACGCCACTGGAGTCAAGCTATCCTGGCTGATGACGGCTGATAGCCAGAAACCGGTCCTAGGATGCTTGATTCCGGTCCAGGGAAGACATGGCTTGGCAGTTCGGGCTGGACTGTTCCCATGAGGCACAGGGTCAAGACTGATTTGCATATGGCCATGTCTAAACTGGGGTGGTGTAGTGGGCAAAAGAACGATGGATTTAACCCAGATCTCTTGACTGGGGGAGAATGTCTGCATTGTCAGCATTCCGTCCATCAATTGTTTGTTGTAACGCTTTTCGCCCTAAGTGGGATGGGTATTCCCAGACGTGGGACCCGTGCTCACTACGCCACTGGAGTCAAGCTATCCTGGCTGATGACGGCTGATAGCCAGAAACCGGTCCTAGGATGCTTGATTCCGGTCCAGGGAAGACATGGCTTGGCAGTTCGGGCTGGACTGTTCCCATGAGGCACAGGGTCAAGACTGATTTGCATATGGCCATGTCTAAACTGGGGTGGTGTAGTGGGCAAAAGAACGATGGATTTAACCCAGATCTCTTGATTGGGGGAGAATGTCTGCATTGTCAGCATTCCGTCCATCAATTGTTTGTTGTAACGCTTTTCGCCCTAAGTGGGATGGGTATTCCCAGACGTGGGACCCGTGCTCACTACGCCACTGGAGTCAAGCTATCCTGGCAGATGACGGCTGATAGCCAGAAACCGGTCCTAGGATGCTTGATTCCGGTCCAGGGAAGACATGGCTTGGCAGTTCGGGCTGGACTGTTCCCATGAGGCACAGGGTCAAGACTGATTTGCATATGGCCATGTCTAAACTGGGGTGGTGTAGTGGGCAAAAGAACGATGGATTTAACCCAGATCTCTTGACTGGGGGAGAATGTCTGCATTGTCAGCATTCCGTCCATCAATTGTTTGTTGTAACGCTTTTCGCCCTAAGTGGGATGTGTATTCCCAGACGTGGGACCCGTGCTCACTACGCCACTGGAGTCAAGCTATCCTGGCTGATGACGGCTGATAGCCAGAAACCGGTCCTAGGATGCTTGATTCCGGTCCAGGGAAGACATGGCTTGGCAGTTCGGGCTGGACTGTTCCCATGAGGCACAGGGTCAAGACTGATTTGCATATGGCCATGTCTAAACTGGGGTGGTGTAGTGGGCAAAAGAACGATGGATTTAACCCACATCTCTTGACTGGGGGAGAATGTCTGCATTGTCAGCATTCCGTCCATCAATTGTTTGTTGTAACGCGTTTCGCCCTAAGTGGGATGGGTATTCCCAGACCTGGGACCCGTGCTCACTACGCCACTGGAGTCAAGCTATCCTGGCTGATGACGGCTGATAGCCAGAAACCGGTCCTAGGATGCTTGATTCCGGTCCAGGGAAGACATGGCTTGGCAGTTCGGGCTGGACTGTTCCCATGAGGCACAGGGTCAAGACTGATTTGCATATGGCCATGTCTAAACTGGGGTGGTGTAGTGGGCAAAAGAACGATGGATTTAACCCAGATCTCTTGACTGGGGGAGAATGTCTGCATTGTCAGCATTCCGTCCATCAATTGTTTGTTGTAACGCTTTTCGCCCTAAGTGGGATGGGTATTCCCAGACGTGGGACCCGTGCTCACTACGCCACTGGAGTCAAGCTATCCTGGCTGATGACGGCTGATAGCCAGAAACCGGTCCTAGGATGCTTGATTCCGGTCCAGGGAAGACATGGCTTGGCAGTTCGGGCTGGACTGTTCCCATGAGGCACAGGGTCAAGACTGATTTGCATATGGCCATGTCTAAACTGGGGTGGTGTAGTGGGCAAAAGAACGATGGATTTAACCCAGATCACTTGACTGGGGGAGAATGTCTGCATTGTCAGCATTCCGTCCATCAATTGTTTGTTGTAACGCTTTTCGCCCTAAGTGGGATGGGTATTCCCAGACGTGGGACCCGTGCTCACTACGCCACTGGAGTCAAGCTATCCTGGCTGATGACGGCTGATAGCCAGAAACCGGTCCTAGGATGCTTGATTCCGGTCCAGGGAAGACATGGCTTGGCAGTTCGGGCTGGACTGTTCCCATGAGGCACAGGGTCAAGACTGATTTGCAGGCGGAGGAGCCTAGCGCGCAACCAAGATGGCCGCGTAGGTGCGAGGCTCCCGAGGACCTCCGCGACCTCCTACATATATCCTGACAATATCCTGTCCTAGATGAGGGGACTGTGTTGGTGAGCCCAAGCTGAGGTGGCACCCGCTTTCCGCTTCCAAATTGGACCTCGGACTCCGGCGGTAGCACCGATTGAGATTTCCGGCCTTCTCCACGCCGGACCCCGGATTGGAGTTGTGGGGTGATCCGGAGGCAAAGTCAACAACAGCGGCGGGCTGGGCGTGGCAGCTCGCGTACCCCGCACTTTCACTTTCGCTTTTGCACCCTCCTAGCTGTCTCGGCGGGGTTGGGTTGCGGGGCACTGTGAGGTAGTGTGGCCCCGTTGGGGTGCCCTGCCGGCCCGCCGGCTGTGGCTTGCCCCGTGGCCCAGTGGTGACCCCCCCCCGGATCCCGTGAACCGGCTTGCCCGCCCTTTACGACGTGCCTGGCACAGCAGTGGGACTGGAACCATGTCCACAAAGCAAGATGGAGATCGGGCAAAGGTGAAATCGACCCGACGTGGCGCAGTCCACCAGTCTAACAGCATGGACCGCTATACCCTCCAGAAGGGATCTCCCGAGGTGCCGCGTAGGTCCCCTGAGGGTCCGACTGATGCTCCTGCTCTGCCCGCGGACCTGACCCTGCGAGACGTGATGGGCGCCATCGCTGAGATGAAGGCCTCGGTGGACCAGCGCTTTGATACACTGGCGCAGAAAATTGACTCGGTCCTTGTGGATGTTGGCCTGGTAAGGGCCGATTTATCCAAGACTAATGACCGGGCCGATTCGTTGGCCCACACCACATCGGGCCTCACGACGGATGTGGCAGCCCTCCAAAAGGAGGTGCGCCGGCTTGGCCAGGCGAGCGCGCTGATGGATCGTCGCCTGGAGGATTCTGAGGGTCGGGCCCGGAGGAACAATGTCCGTATTCTCGGGGTGCCTGAGGGACGGGATGAGGCGGCGGCGGATCTATTCGTGGAGGACTTGATTCTCACCCACCTCCAGCCCTGGGGACTGAGTAAATTCTTCGCGGTGGAGCGGGCCCACAGGGTTCCCGGGGGAAGGCCCAAGGCCGGAGCCCCCCCGAGGCCTCTCATCGCCCGGATTTTCAACTTTCGGGACAGGGACGCTATCCTGCAATCCTCCAGACTACAGGGGCCGGTCAGACTCGACAATATGGACATAAATTTTTATCCTGACTTCACCCCAGCGGTCCAAAAGCAGAGACTAAGCTTTCTCGGAGTTAAGCGTCGTCTACGGGACCTAAATCTCAAGTATGCTATGCTTTTCCCGGCTAAGCTGCGGGTGGAGTTGGATGGCCATACGCACTTTTTTGATCGTCCCGAAGCAGCCGGGGACTGGTTAGATACCTTGCCTGGGGATCGGGATCGGGGGGGTGGGGGGGGAGCGGTGGGGGGAGAGGGCCCGCCGGATCAGGACTGAGGGACTAATATTATGCCTCGCTCTGGACAAAATTTATGTCACTTTAGACTGTTCGCCTGTTCGAGTAAGTCTCCTCTTGTGGAGGTCGTGTGGGGTCTCTTGGGGGTTCTCCCTCCTCCTCTGGGGGTTTAGTTAGTTTCACCATCTATGGGGCGACAGGCACACTGCACTTTGGGGGGGCTGTTTGGGCTCATGCAGGGGTGCAGGGAGGGGGGAGTTCTGTTGGGGGGGGGGAGTTGGGGTGGGGTGTTGTTGTTCGTTTTTACCACAAGGCAAACCCTTTTCTGTATTGTTTTTAAGGTGCTCTCCGGGGGACGATTGATGGCTCCTGTGTGTGATGGGGGGTAGGGAGTTGACTTTGTTGTCTTGGAACGTTAATGGACTGGGGGATAGGATCAAACGAGGTGTGGTCCTGCAGTATTTGAAACGAATCTCACCCGATGTAGTCTTCCTGCAGGAGACACACCTTATTGGAAACTCTTTTTGTGCCATGAATCGGCGTGGCTATCGTTTGGTGGCCCACTCGGGCTTCACATCGGGTTCACGGGGTGTGGGCATTATGGTGAAGAACTCGCTCCCATTGGAAATTGATGAGGTGTGCCATGATGATAGGGGGCGCTATGCTGTTTTAGTGGGGAGAATGGAAGGCAAAGTAGTGGTTTTTGTATCGGTATACGTCCCACCGGGGTTACAGGCGACCACTTTTGCAGACTTGGGGCGCCTCCTCCTGGGCCTTCCGGGGGGACTCCTAGTGGTTGGGGGGGACTTCAATGCAGTGGTTTCTGGGACTCTGGATCGTCACCCCCCTAGGGACCTCCCCCGGGCCCAGGCGTGGCTATCTGGCCTCTTGGATACACTGGGATTGGTGGACTGCTGGCGCTTAAAACATCCCACGCAGCAGCAGTACACTTTCCACTCGGGGGCACATGGTAGCCTCTCACGGCTTGATCATGTCCTTGTCCCGGCGGCCTATGCTGGGAGTGTGGGGGAGGTGCGCCATCTGGCGCGGGGTATCTCAGATCATTCCCCGCTCCTGTTCCATTTTGATGTCCTTCCGAGGGGTGAGGGCAGGGTAGTTCCCATCAATGCCTGGTACCTGCGCGACCCCACCATTCGCGCTGCTGTGATTAAATCCCTGCAGCGATACTTTGAGGAGAATGTGGGGTCCGTCCCTTCGGCTATCTCCTTGTGGGAAGCCTTCAAGACAGTTCTCAGAGGAGAGGCCCTGTCCCTCATTTCCCATGCCCGGAGGCGCGAGCGGGAGGAGGTTACCCGGGTGGAGGCCGAAATTGCTGAATTGGAGGGTGATTTAGAGGGCGGAGTGACGGATGCTGCACTGCATGTCCTACAACTTAAGCAGGCGGCCTACAGGGCCCTCGTCACGGAGGCGGCCGTGGGGCCTCAGTAGGGAGCAACAGGGGCGACTGTATGATGTGGGTGATAAGGCGGGCAAACTGATAGCGTGGTTGGATAAAAAGGAGAGAGTGAATCGTGTGGTCCCGCTGATTGAGAGGACGGATGGTGTGAGTGTCACCGAGCCAGAAGAAATTGTCTCCTGTTTCGCGGATTATTTCCGCGAGGTGTATTCTCCGGTCTCTCCTTGTTCGGAGGAGGACTCCCATTCCCTGCTTAGGGATATCGCGCTGCCCTCCCTCTCGGAGGAGGACAGGGTGTCGCTGGATGCCGCTCCTACATCCGACGAAATTGCCCTCGCCATACGTTCGGTTGCCTCTGGCAAGGCCATGGGCCCAAATGGCATCCCTATCGAGTTATATAAGTTGCGACCAGATGTACTGGCGCCCCACCTCCGTGCGATGATCCTGGCGGCCCACTCGCTGGGCTCCCTCCCGCCGGACCAGCGTCTGGCTACTATCGTGGTGATCCACAAGGAGGGGAGGCCTCGGGACCGGGTCACATCCTATCGGCCTATCTCGCTTTTAAATGCGGAGCCCAAAATTCTCGCCAAGGTGCTGGCCAATCGGCTGGTCGGCGTGGTGGGCGACCTGGTTCACCAAGACCAGTCCGGCTTTATCCCCCATCGCAATACAGCCCTTAATCTGCGGCGCTTGCACGGGGTGCTCGCACGTGTCCCATTCGTGCGGGAGCCGGCCATTTTGGCGTCCTTAGACGCCACTATGGCGTTTGACACGCTTGAGTGGCCATACATTTGGGCGATGCTGGCGAAGTTTGGATTCGGCCCGGGCTTCATCAGTTGGGTCAAATTGTTGTACTCGGGCCCATTGGCGCAGGTGGTGGTGAATGGAAGAGTTTCGGCCCCATTCGAGCTGGGCCGGGGCACGCGACAGGGCTGCCCCTTGTCGCCGCTCCTGTTTGCGCTGGCCTTGGAGCCCCTGGCGGTGTGGCTGCGGTGGCACCCCTCCATCCGTGGACTCCGTTGGACCCCCGAATATGAGGACCGTGTGTCCCTATACGCTGACGACATCCTTTTGTACCTAGCCTCCCCACGTAAGTCACTCATAGTCCTGGTTGATGTTATACGTTCATTCGGCCGGAACTCAGGCCTTGTCATCAACTGGGCTAAATCATGCGTGTATGTGCTCTCTGGGGAGGCTCCTGTCCTTCCGCGGGGTTGTCCGATTCAGATTGCCTCTCAGGGGTTTCGATACCTGGGTGTCTACATTACTCTGGACCCAGAGGCTCGCTACGAGCGGAACTTGCTTCCCCCTCTCCAGCGCTTGAAGGAGGACGTCGTGCGCTGGCGGCGCCTGCCGCTTTCGCCGCTCGGCCGGGCGGCGTTGTTTAAGATGATGTCGTTGCCACGTTTCTTATACGCTCTCCAGAACACTATGGACCCAGTCCCGGCGCGCTACTTCAGTGAGGTGGAGAGTTTACAGCGCCGACTGTTCTGGGACGGGAGGCCGCGCATTGCCCTGGCGAAGTTGACGCTCCCATGGTATGACGGGGGGATTGCCCTCCCGGACATTAAACGGTATTACTGGGCCTCCCAGCTAGCTGCAATTAACCATGGCCTCTATGGGCCCCCCTTGAATCCGGCGTTTGAGATGGACAAGATGCTACTGCCCGGTGGCGACTACAATCGAGCGCTCTACTCTGGCGCGCCCGACGCTCGCTTGACGGGACCTACGCGTGTCATGGTCAGAGTATGGCATGCGGCTAATGCAGCTATGGGGTGGAAGGACCGTTTGACCCGGGCGTCACCGCTGTATGCGTCTGAGAAGTTGGGCTCTCTCTGGACCTCGAAGGGCTTCGCGAAATGGGACATGATAGGCATCAGTAAAGTGGGGGATCTCTGGTCGAGGGGAGGATTTAAAACATTCGAGATGCTGCAGACGGAGTTTCAGTTGCAGGGCAGTGAATACTTTCGATACCTGCAGATCCGTCATGCACTGGGCTCCGTCTTCCCAGACGTCGCCTCCATCCCGGAGTCTTCCCCCCTGGAGGATAGAGTGCTAGATGGCCACGTCCCAGACAGCACGATCTCCCTTATTTATAAAAAACTGATTAATGATCGATCGGGCTTGCTGATTGGCCTTCGCGAGGCTTGGGTCGCCGACGGTCTGGAATTGGACGATGAGGACTGGACCTCCGCGGTGGCCTCTCCGAAGGAGGTGGCTATACCGGCTCGCCTTCGCTTCGTCCAGCTTAAGATACTCCACCGGGTCTACATGACGGGGCCAAGGCTTCAGCGTATGGGCTATACTGAGGATGGATTGTGTAAGCGTGGTTGTGGTGCCGTGGCGACCTTCCTGCATATCTTATGGGAATGCCCGAAGGCGGAGCGATTCTGGCGCGGTGTGCACGAGGTCTTGCGAGTGGTTACGCGTGTTGCGCTGCTGCCGGAAGCGAGGAGATGCCTGTTGAATGTGTGGGAACCAACTGACTACTCGGCTCCGCAAACGTGGTGGGTGACTCTGGGATATATGATTGCTAAGCGTGACATTGCGCAGCTGTGGGGATCCCAGAACCCCCCGACGGTGTCGGCCTGGAAAGAGCACATGGACTGGTGCATGTTTCGAGAAAAGGTGGTGTATGTGGCGAGGGGTAAGCCTGGGACATGGGTGAAAGTGTGGGGCCCCTGGAACGCCTACCGTGGGAGTATTTGCGCGCCACCATTGCTGCCTGCTGCCTCACCAGCCCCGTCCCCTTAGCTGACCCCTTCCCCTAGCCCCGGGCACAGGGTTCCCCCAGTCCTCGCTCTGTTTCCCTTCCCCTCCTTGGATTCCTCTGATAGTTGGGGTTCCCCATTGGGGAGCACGTGCTGCTACTTTCGACCGTAGGGTAGCCTTGTGGGTGTTGTTTTTTTTTGTTGTTTGTATAAAATGAAACCGCACTGTGACGTATTATGGCTGTGGCCCATGATGTTGATGACTCCTGCTTATGCTCCTTTGTAACGCCAAGTGTTCTATGAACGTATGCCATATGTTTCTGCCATTCCTAGCGGCCGGCCGGAAGGTTGTGGGCCCATATTTGTATATTCTTGAGATTTGTAATAAACGGTTTCAAAAAAAAAAAAAAAAAAAAGACTGATTTGCATATGGCCATGTCTAAACTGGGGTGGTGTAGTGGGCAAAAGAACGATGGATTTAACCCAGATCTCTTGACTGGGGGAGAATGTCTGCATTGTCAGCATTCCGTCCATCAATTGTTTGTTGTAACGCTTTTCGCCCTAAGTGGGATGGGTATTCCCAGACGTGGGAACCGTGCTCACTACGCCACTGGAGTCAAGCTATCCTGGCTGATGACGGCTGATAGCCAGAAACCGGTCCTAGGATGCTTGATTCCGGTCCAGGGAAGACATGGCTTGGCAGTTCGGGCTGGACTGTTCCCATGAGGCACAGGGTCAAGACTGATTTGCATATGGCCATGTCTAAACTGGGGTGGTGTAGTGGGCAAAAGAACGATGGATTTAACCCAGATCTCTTGACTGGGGGAGAATGTCTGCATTGTCAGCATTCCGTCCATCAATTGTTTGTTGTAACGCTTTTCGCCCTAAGTGGGATGGGTATTCCCAGACGTGGGACCCGTGCTCACTACGCCACTGGAGTCAAGCTATCCTGGCTGATGACGGCTGTTAGCCAGAAACCGGTCCTAGGATGCTTGATTCCGGTCCAGGGAAGACATGACTTGGCAGTTCGGGCTGGACTGTTCCCATGAGGCACAGGGTCAAGACTGATTTGCATATGGCCATGTCTAAACTGGGGTGTTGTAGTGGGCAAAAGAACGATGGATTTAACCCAGATCTCTTGACTGGGGGAGAATGTCTGCATTGTCAGCATTCCGTCCATCAATTGTTTGTTTTAACGCTTTTCGCCCTAAGTGGGATGGGTATTCCCAGACGTGGGACCCGTGCTCACTACGCCACTGGAGTCAAGCTATCCTGGCTGATGACGGCTGATAGCCAGAAACCGGTCCTAGGATGCTTGATTCCGGTCCAGGGAAGACATGGCTTGGCAGTTCGGGCTGGACTGTTCCCATGAGGCACAGGGTCAAGACTGATTTGCATATGGCCATGTCTAAACTGGGGTGGTGTAGTGGGCAAAAGAACGATGGATTTAACCCAGATCTCTTGACTGGGGGAGAATGTCTGCATTGTCAGCATTCCGTCCATCAATTGTTTGTTGTAACGCTTTTCGCCCTAAGTGGGATGGGTATTCCCAGACGTGGGACCCGTGCTCACTACGCCACTGGAGTCAAGCTATCCTGGCTGATGACGGCTGATAGCCAGAAACCGGTCCTAGGATGCTTGATTCCGGTCCAGGGAAGACATGGCTTGGCAGTTCGGGCTGGACTGTTCCCATGAGGCACAGGGTCAAGACTGATTTGCATATGGCCATGTCTAAACTGGGGTGGTGTAGTGGGCAAAAGAACGATGGATTTAACCCAGATCTCTTGACTGGGGGAGAATGTCTGCATTGTCAGCATTCCGTCCATCAATTGTTTGTTGTAACGCTTTTCGCCCTAAGTGGGATGGGTATTCCCAGACGTGGGACCCGTGCTCACTACGCCACTGGAGTCAAGCTATCCTGGCTGATGACGGCTGATAGCCAGAAACCGGTCCTAGGATGCTTGATTCCGGTCCAGGGAAGACATGGCTTGGCAGTTCGGGCTGGACTGTTCCCATGAGGCACAGGGTCAAGACTGATTTGCATATGGCCATGTCTAAACTGGGGTGGTGTAGTGGGCAAAAGAACGATGGATTTAACCCAGATCTCTTGACTGGGGGAGAATGTCTGCATTGTCAGCATTCCGTCCATCAATTGTTTGTTGTAACGCTTTTCGCCCTAAGTGGGATGGGTATTCCCAGACGTGGGACCCGTGCTCACTACGCCACTGGAGTCAAGCTATCCTGGCTGATGACGGCTGATAGCCAGAAACCGGTCCTAGGATGCTTGATTCCGGTCCAGGGAAGACATGGCTTGGCAGTTCGGGCTGGACTGTTCCCATGAGGCACAGGGTCAAGACTGATTTGCATATGGCCATGTCTAAACTGGGGTGGTGTAGTGGGCAAAAGAACGATGGATTTAACCCAGATCTCTTGACTGGGGGAGAATGTCTGCATTGTCAGCATTCCGTCCATCAATTGTTTGTTGTAACGCTTTTCGCCCTAAGTGGGATGGGTATTCCCAGACGTGGGACCCGTGCTCACTACGCCACTGGAGTCAAGCTATCCTGGCTGATGACGGCTGATAGCCAGAAACCGGTCCTAGGATGCTTGATTCCGGTCCAGGGAAGACATGGCTTGGCAGTTCGGGCTGGACTGTTCCCATGAGGCACAGGGTCAAGACTGATTTGCATATGGCCATGTCTAAACTGGGGTGGTGTAGTGGGCAAAAGAACGATGGATTTAACCCAGATCTCTTGACTGGGGGAGAATGTCTGCATTGTCAGCATTCCGTCCATCAATTGTTTGTTGTAACGCTTTTCGCCCTAAGTGGGATGGGTATTCCCAGACGTGGGACCCGTGCTCACTACGCCACTGGAGTCAAGCTATCCTGGCTGATGACGGCTGATAGCCAGAAACCGGTCCTAGGATGCTTGATTCCGGTCCAGGGAAGACATGGCTTGGCAGTTCGGGCTGGACTGTTCCCATGAGGCACAGGGTCAAGACTGATTTGCATATGGCCATGTCTAAACTGGGGTGGTGTAGTGGGCAAAAGAACGATGGATTTAACCCAGATCTCTTGACTGGGGGAGAATGTCTGCATTGTCAGCATTCCGTCCATCAATTGTTTGTTGTAACGCTTTTCGCCCTAAGTGGGATGGGTATTCCCAGACGTGGGACCCGTGCTCACTACGCCACTGGAGTCAAGCTATCCTGGCTGATGACGGCTGATAGCCAGAAACCGGTCCTAGGATGCTTGATTCCGGTCCAGGGAAGACATGGCTTGGCAGTTCGGGCTGGACTGTTCCCATGAGGCACAGGGTCAAGACTGATTTGCATATGGCCATGTCTAAACTGGGGTGGTGTAGTGGGCAAAAGAACGATGGATTTAACCCAGATCTCTTGACTGGGGGAGAATGTCTGCATTGTCAGCATTCCGTCCATCAATTGTTTGTTGTAACGAGATCTTGGTTTCATCAGACACTGGTGTTCAGGAACCTCTGGGGAGCCCCAGGAACCTCGCACCAGGGACAGTGATAGGCTTCCTGCAGAATGACCCAGCACGATTGGTGTCCATTTCTTCCTGCTTCCGTGATCCAGTTGAACATTTCAGATAAGCACCTGCCGGGCTAGCCAGCTAGTCAAACCCAAGGGCATTTGTGGCTCATTTTGGACCCAATATGCCTTTGTAATGGTGCTCCTGCATGACAGTTGCACCTCTGAGATTGGCATACATCCACTGTACCCCACGTACGCAATACGAGACATTCTCTCTTTTCCGTGCACATAGCCGTGAAACACCCTTTGCGGCTGCATTCGCTATTTTTTGCATTAACCCAACGTTCAAGAACATTTAGGTTTGCAAACACCTTTGAAAGCCCCCAATGAGATACAATGTGTCCTACTTTGGTGAGTAGATTTTACTACGCTCCATTTTGGTTAACACTATCTGTAGCCGAAGCCTTTGTGCAAAACGGGTATTTGTGCCTTATTCTGTGCTGCATCCATAATGCATTACATTGTCTTTTCTGTTTGTAAAATTCGTCAACATACATTTCTAAGGCTTATGAAAATTGTAGCTACACAGAGTTTTCATCATATTGAAATTGTGCTCTCAAATTGTAATGTCTTTTTCTAGGGGCTGTTCTGTGTTGACTTCAGTTGAGTGCCCAATGACACACTGGACTGAGCTTCTCAAAGCAGGATTACTGTTTGAGAAACATTGACTCATTATGCGATATTGTGTTGCATTTGGTATTGTTTTAAAGACTGTGTAGTACTGTGCAGCCGCGGTCCGTGCAGGTAACAGTGGTGGGGCGTTGGGGCTGTGTAGGGGAGATTTCGAGGGATGATGCTGTGGAAAAATCAATTATTTATTTAATTTTCCCTCTGCATCGTCCCTCGGAATCACCCTTTACTCGGCCCCACCACCCCACCGCTGTTACCTGCACAGACTGCGGCTGGTACTGTGTTTTGTACACGCTCTATTTGATTTAATCTTATTTATGCTATAAATACATTTTACATTCGTATGTTAAAAGTTAGCTTGTTGCATAAACCCAATGCTTCACTGGACATTGATAATTTAATGTTCTTTGGATTAATGTGCTGTGCTGTAGCTAGACTGACCCCCACACACCCTCTCTTGAGTTATGCCAGGAACTGCTCAATTACATCTACCAAGTCAAGGGCGGGGCCATGACCCCCACTTTCTGATGCAGTGCATAGCCTCTGTGCTGATTGATAGGAACCCTGAGATTTATTTTATTTAGAGAGCTCCGTGGCTCCCAGAATCGCCCCCTCTAGAAAAACAAGCCTGACAACTACCACCACAAAAAGCATCTGCCAAACCTTGCTGTCTGGACAAAACTGCACCTCAGAAGTCGTGGCTGGCACGGTTCAAGGGTGGTGCGGCTGATGTAAAATTGTTTTTTAAAATAAAACCACTTACCTTATCACTGCATCCCACGTCTCTCCTACATCAGACTTGGCTGATTGGGAAAGCACTGCCAAGCTCCCCTGACCAATCACAACGCTGCAATGCAGTATTGTGATTGGTAAGCACCCAGGCTCCCCTGACCAATCACAACGCTGCAATACAGCATTATGAATGGTCTGAGCACCGTGGCTCGCAACTCAGACGGGAACTGGGGGCCTGGGTATGTTCTCCACGCAGGCTGTAATGCAGCCCGCATGGAGGACATGCAAAGTGCGCATGATGGTTTGGCTAGCCCGAGACGGACGGTTTGGATTTGGATTTGGATGTGGATTTATAGAGCGCATAGCTACCCTTGGGCATCCCAGCGCTAAGAGGACCTAGTTTATTCCAAGTGGGGTCGGTGCAGGAAAATGTTTAGGGAAAGAGCCAGGTTTTTAATTTTTTTCGGAATGATAGTAAATTCTGCTCACTCCTCATGGGTAGTGGGAGGGAGTTCCATAGCTTAGGCGCGTTATAGGCGAACCTGCGGCCGCCCGATCTTGCCTTTTTTATTCTCGGGATGGATGCCAGTGCAAGTGAATCAGATCTTAGGTGACGGCTAGCTTTGTGAAGTTTCATCAGGAATCTGAGTATTGGGGGGCCTTTATCTTGCAGGATTTTGTGCGCTATGCAGAGCGTTTTGAACGTAATGCGCTCTTTTACTGGGAGCCAGTGTAGGCTCTTGAGGGCAGGTTTCGCCGAGTTCCGTGCTTTGGTTCCCGTGAGGACTCTAGCTGCGGCGTTTTGGGCCACCTGGAGTTTTTGAATGACTGATGCAGGGGCTCCCAAGTATAGGATGTTACCATAATCAAGTCTTGAGTTGACCAGTCCCTGCATCAGTAACTTCCTGGAATGGAAAGGGATCAGGTGGAAGATCTTACGGGCCATACGGATTAGGCCGAAGCAGGTCCCTGATGTTTTCCTGGCCTGGGTTTTGAAATTAAGGTCCTGGTCAAGCCAGATACCTAGACTTTTGACTTCTGTTTTGGGAGTAGGGTAGGTGCCCATGCAGGCTGGCCAGGAAAGGTTTAAGGGTAGTTTGTGTTGATTGCCCAGTAGGAGGATTTCGGATTTATCGCCGTTGAGCTTGAGTCTAGAGTCCGACATCCATTGTGAGATCCCTTCTAGGCAACTGGCGAGGTTTCCTAAGCTAGAGTCAGAGTGGTTAATGGACACCACCAGCTGGGTGTCGTCAGCGTACATCACTGACTTGACACCGAAGGGAGTGATGATGTCTTCGAGGGGGGCCATATAGACATTAAAAAGTGTGGGGCTAAGGGAAGAGCCCTGAGGGACCCCACACTGCATAGGCAGGGGTTTAGACGTGGAAAAGCCGTCTGATACCTGAAATGATCTTCCTTCGAGGAAGGATTTAATCCATGCGAGGGCTGAGTCGGTGATTCCCAGTTGGCTCAGCCGGTGGACCAAGATGGAGTGGTCCACCGTGTCGAAGGCGGCACTTAGATCGAGGAGGATCACTGCCACTGATCCTCCTGCGTCTATGATGGCTCTCGCCTCTTCGACAACTGCGAGCAAGGCGGTGTCGGTGCCTTGGCCCGGTCTGAAGCCGGTCTGGGAGTCGCGTAGTAAGTGATTGGACTCCAAAAAGGAGGATAGCTGTTTGTTAGCTATTCGTTCAGCCACTTTACTAATCCCTGGAAGAAGTGAAATCGGCCTGAAGTTGGAGGGGTCTAGAGGGTCCAGGTGGGCTTTCTTTAGGAGGGCTTTGACCGTAGCCTTTTTCCAGTTGGCTGGCACGGCGCCACTCCTGAAGGAGGCGTTTATTAGATTGGTGAAGGGTTGGGCAATGGTGGGGGCGACCAGTTTCATCTTACTGATGGGAGCAGGGTCCGCTGGTGAGCCACTTTTTACAGCTTTCAGGGTTTCTAAAAAAGTTTCCGTGGAGATCTGATCAAAGGCTCGCAGGCAAGGAGCCTCCGGCTGAAGGGGGGATGCAATAGGATGGAGAGAAGCGGAGGGTGCGGGGAGTGAGGTGAGTATTTTATCAATTTTTGCGGAGAAGAAGTTGGCCATTTGATTGCATCTCACGCCTTCAGGGTCAGGGGGGGGGGAGGGTCCTGGATTTTGGTGAGGAGCCGAACTATGCGGTATGTTTCCTTTGCTGAGTTAGCTGCTGCCGCAATCTTTCCGTCAAAGAAGGTGGCCTGGGTAGATTTAATTGCGGTTTTATAGAGCTTGATAGCGCTTCTGTATTCGTTTTTGGAGGCTGTGGACCAGTTTTTCCTCCAGGCGCGTTCTAGTTTTTTGCAGCTCTTTTTTAGGGAACGGAGTTCCTGGGTGTACCAGGGAGAGTTGGTCGATTTGTTCCTGCTAGGCATTGGTTTGAGTGGCAGAATGGTATCTAAGGATTGATGGATCCAATCCTGTAGCTGAGTTTATGCTATGGACGGGTCTTCGTCCAGGAGGGGGGAGGTGGAGGATAGAGCCTGAGCCCAGGCGCTGTTGTCCAGTTTTTTCCACGGGCGATCCGGGGGATGGGGAGGGGGTTTACCCAGAGGTTCGGTGGATAGCAGTAGCTCGAATGGGACCAAGAAGTGGTCTGACCATGGAATAGGGATAGGGGGCCTAGCTGTGAGACGGGGGAGGTTGGAGAACACGGGATCCAACAGGTGACCTTTGATGTGAGTAGGGAGGTTATTGAGTAATTCGAGGCTGAGTGAACCTAGGTCGGCTTTGAGGTCCATCGCCGGTTTGTTGGAGGGGTCGTGGAGATGGAGATTTAAATCTCCCAGTATCGTAAAATTCGGCGTAGTACAGGCCAGGGAAGAGATAGAGTCAATGAGTGACTCGCAAAAGTGACGAATTGGTCCAGGGGGACGATAAACTAATAGTCCCGAGAGTGTGAGCGATGGTGGGCGACTCACTGAGAAGAGGATGTTTTCGCAGTCCAGTATGGGACTATCTCTGAATTGACATGCGAGGTAGTCTCTGTAAACAACAGCGATTCCTCCGCCAATGCCTACGGGTCTGTTGTGGAATTTAATCAGGTATTCCGGTGGGAGTGACTGAACGATATCTGGCTCTGATCCTGCTGTGAGCCATGTTTCCGTTAGGAATAGGATTTCGATGTCGGAGTCTTTCAGGAGCAGATTAATTTCCGTTTGATGCTTTGGGAGGGATCTGCAGTTAAGCAGGGCCATATTGAGGGTGATGGGTTTCAACTAGGGGTGGGCGGAATTTGCGGAATTAACCTTCGCAAATTATCGCGAGAATGTTTAAAATTATCGCAAACAAGCAGAAATATCGCGAAGATGCGGAAGTTTTTTTCCGGCATGTTCGCGCGATTTTCTGCATGGTTGCGGGTCGCCAACTTACCCATGTGGCTGCTTGCGGGCGCGGCCATCTTGTTTTGAGTTGTTCTCGCGGTGCATGATCGCGAGAAGAAAGACGTGATCGCGCGACGCATGACGTCACTGCGGGCGCGAACTGTCGCGAGACAGCGCAAATGGCTAAAAACAATACAACATCTCATGGAGAACGCGACCGGATCAAGAAAACTTGTCGGCGAACGCAGGGATTCAGGTAAGGCGATCGCGCGCGCGCGAGAATGTATCATTTTACAGCGCGAGCAAGAAACAAATTATCGCCAAGCTGCGGAAACCGGAATTTTTGACATTTTCGCGCTCTCCGCGGAACGCAAAAATGTCAAATTATCGCAATTTCCGCGAACGGAACGAAATTTTTGCCCAGGCCTAGTTTCAACGTTGGCTCTAGGTGGAAACTGTACGAGCATGAACGGCAGCAAGAGTTCCCTTCAGCGAGCGAGATCGAGTTGCTGCAGGGGGGCGGTTAGGGGGATTCGGAGTTCCAGCAAGGTGTCCCTGGAGTAAGTGGTGGCCTGGGAAGGGCGGACCAGGGGTCCGGGCTCTGGGCGCGGTCTGGCGCGGACGGGCGCAGACGGGCTTGCCTTAGGCGGGCCTTCGGCGCGCAGACGGCGCTCCCGCTGCGCTCGTCCGCTGCGCTTCCTGAATAGACACATTTTAGTAGAGTGGGGGGGTGTGGTCAGCGAAGTGGGCGTGGCCTGAGTGCTCGACCAGGTGGCAGCAATTAGGCAATTTTCCCTACGTCAGCGCTAGGGTCCGCTGCGTGGGGGTGCTCAGGGAGATAGGCGAGTGAATTAAAACACACAGTAACAAGTGACTCCAATTTTTAAAAACAAAGCAATCTCCCGGCTTCCGCCTCAGGAGTAAACAGACAGTCTTCGGTCAAAGTGTTATTGCGCACTTAGGAGTGGGCAAACCACTCCTCCCCTGCAAAGCAGATGTAAACAATAAAATGATAATAACATTACGTTATTATAATTTTATTGTTCCTTAGTTACAGTGCTTAAAAGCAGTGGGGCGACGCTTCTCTGCCTTGACGGAGGAGCCGCCACTGCGAAGGAGAACCCTTCTTAGGCTTCTCATTAGAGTCCTAGTCGGCGCCTCTCCACTGGTGGAAGAAAAAGAAAAACCCTAATTTACTCCCATGACCTGTTTAGGTGTCCCAATCACTACTGTGCAGTCTCTTTAGACATAAGGCAGATCAGTGCATAGTGCCCAGCCGTGCTCTGTGCATGTCACAGGGCTCCCTACACACACTCCAGAGTACTTTGGACCCGATTTAAGCTCCTTGAAGACCCACAATAGCTAAATTGCCCACCCTCTCCACCGTAGCCCTGAGCTGTGTGTTTGCGTTGTATTGTCCCACTTGTCAGTCCTTTCTCGATGTATGTGCACTATTGTGGTTCATGTAGTTGCTATGTGCACAATGATGTATGTAATGCAGTCGCATCACGTGTTACTTTTCTGGCTAAAATGCTCTCCACTCGCATCAAAATAAATATGTGTTTCAGGTTGCCCCCCCTGCCCCCCCACCCCTCTCCGATTGGCGGTGCCCTTTTAGGTTTTCAACAGGTAATGTGAGGGGCCGAACTAGGTGGTACCACTGCAGTTCAAACCTTGTAGCACCACTGCACGGGCAGCGTCTCGGCGCTATATTGCATGCATGTCATTATGCTTCTTTCTACAACTTTGCATCCTTAGAGTGCATTCTGTCTCTTGTTCCTAAAAGTCTGCTTGAAAATGTTGGGTTTGAGTTAAAACCTCCACCTGTCACCTGTCCTTTTCTTTCAGAACGACCTTCTGCGTACTTTCCGTCCGCTGCAGGCCCCTCTCCCTCAATACAGCCTACTCTTATCGCGTGCATGGTTGCCTTAATCTCTAGTATTGTATTCTGCGAAGTGTCAGCACCTCCTCTCCAAAAATCCCAACCTGTCATTCTTTGAAAGTCATACTGTTACTGTGCAGCCCAGCGAGGCCTTATGGAGAAGCGTGCTGCCCTGTGAGAAGCGTTTCAACGACGCATCAGTTGTTATAAGCGCTATCTAAATATAATTGCAGTACAATACAGAGCCCTCAGCAAGTCAGGCGACAGAGTCCATTTGAGAGGGAATTATTCTGCGGCGTGGGCCTCAACGTCCCAGAATGCAGTATGTATATGAAGTTCCATTTGTGTCATACATTTTTTTTTTATTAAGTCAAGCTTCCAAGTGCTGAAAGGAGGATTGGTGCAAAAGTCACCTCCAAAGCACCTGGACACGTCAAACCAGTGAATCAATTGTGGAATTATGAAGAGTAGCGGCGCACCTTTCCTTTCGCTCCGGCTGCCTCCTGCCCTACTTACGGCAGCTTTGCCATTGACAGCCAGATACAGTTTGTAATTGGGATTCTCTGGAGAGATGTCTTAAGCCAGATCCGAGCTGGTTGCAGGCACCCTCCCCCCGCGCCTCATCAGACCCTATATTTTCATGATCCCATAACGATCCTTCTCTGGCGCGGCATATGATGAACCCTCCCCAGCTCTACCCCCGTAGACGCAGGCAATCCTTCTTAAAATCAGTTTGCAGCCTGGCTGCCGCTGAAGGCGGCCCACGCTCTCCAGACCTCCAAGCCGCTCCGATGACAGCACTGGCTGAGGCGAGGAGGCAGCCGGGCATCGATAGGGCTTAAAGCGCTCCGGGGCGAGCCGCGAGCCATCCTCGCGAGCGGGAGCACAGTATCGAGCGCCGCGAGCCTTCCTCTAGACCGGATGCTCTGGATCGCGCGCCGCGTTGGGGAGCCAGGGATCTACACACCTCACCGCTGGCCGAGGCTGGACATGGTTCTTCGCCATGAGCGCAGGGGGCAAGCCTGGAAAGATCCAGCTGCAGAATGGAGTTAACTTCAGCACATACATGTTTCAGGTAAGGGCACTGGCGCAGAATCATTAAAGCGCCTAGACTACCCATCCAACACTTAAAATACACCAATGTCATTGACACACTTTAACGCGAACCAAGGGCAAATCTTTTAAATTAACGCATACCATAATTAGTAACTAGGGGAAAAGCAATTCAGCAAAGTGTTTTACTTCTAGTGGCGGGGAGAGGGGGAATTCTTCCTCCTCAATGTTTTTTTTTTTTAAATTGATCCAACCATTCATTTTACAGCACTGTTTTCATAATATATTATCTAAAAAGCAACAAGGGCTCTGTGAAGTTAGAACTGGGAACTCATGAAATAGTTTAGGGCTTACAATTCCAGGAGCATTGTTTCTCTGCAGTACCACGTCCTCCATGAATGAGTCAATGTGAGAAGTGCCCTCAGCTTCCCAGGGCTGCTTTCACGGCTGAATGGGCGGGGAAATCCCCAGTCTATCTCCGTAATCACTTTCCTTTGAGAAGGTGTTTTTTAGTTTCCGAAGGCGTAGACGCTGGATATAATGAGAGATAAGGAAGATTTTGTTTTGAATCTAGGGTTGCATTACATAGTAGTTGCATGCAGAAATGCTCTGATTACTTACCAGTCATCTTCAGTACTCTGAGTCCTCAGGGGAGTAGCTTCATTTGGTGCAGCAGGTGCAGTGCACCGGGGCCCAGAGGCCTGAAGTGGCCCCCTGAACCCTGATTATTGCTCAATTGTATTGTTCAGACAGCAGTCAGAGGGTCTGAAATACCTTTTCAGGGCTATGTATGTGGGTGGCACAATCAGTGCTGCAGGCCCACTAGAAGCATTTGATTTACAGTGCACTTTACTAGGGACTTACCAGTACATCAAATATGCCAATCATGGAGAACCAATTGTAACAACAATTTACACAGAGAGCATATGCACTTTAGCATTGATTAGCAGTGATAAAGTGCCCAGAGTCCTAAAACCAACAACAGGTCAGGAAAAAATAGGAGGAAGAAGCAAAAAGTTTGGGGATAACCCTGCAAAAAGGGCCAAGTCCAACACGGATGGTGTTAATTCAAGACTGTCTATTATGGAGCAAAAGGTTCACTTCCGGTTGGACATTTCCTTTGAATCTCTGTCGGCGGCAGCTGCCGTTTCTGGTTCGATTGTCTCAGCTTTGGCGGCACATAAGAAGAAGGTCATGAAGGCACTTCTTTGTCAGCTGCCTTTTAATGGAGCGAAACTGTTTGGCCCTCTACTAGAGAAATAATTAAAGAAGTCTGTAGAGACAGTAAGATTCTGCTTAGCGGCAAGGGGTCTGGGGGTTTGCTTACTGGTGGGCGTTTGGGAATTCCTCCACAGCTATGAGAGGACATGCTGAGCCCTTTTGTGGAAGGGGAAGAGGCCGTGATAAGTCCTGCAACATCCAGCAGGTGCCACCCATGCCAGTTCAACTCAAAAAGAATGACTGTCAGAGGGTGATAGGCCGAATCAGAGAATTTTTATCCGTTTGGTCAAGAGACATCACCGATGCCTGGGTTCTTTGTGTGGTGGTAGGGGAGAGGATGTGGCCTAATGGCCAGAGCAGTGGACCTCGAAGCTGGGTAACTGGGTTCGAGTCTCAGCAGGGACGCTCAAAATCCTGTGATTCTGGGCAAATCACGTAATCTCCCCGTGCCTAACAAAATGAATGTGTCTGTAATGCAACTGGTGCTCAAGTAAAGCACTATGATACCTTCAGGTCGAGTTCGCACTACATAAAACAAAAAAAAGGCTATTCTATTGACTTTTCTTTCCGGACTTCAGATCTTTTTGTACCAACTCCTCGGAATCCTCTGAAATTCCAGGGTTTACAGAAGAGAATCTTCGAGCTTCTCCAAAAGGGAGCCATCATTCCAGTCCCCGAGTCAGAAATTGGTCAGGGATATTATCCTCTGATGGTCCTGGTACATAAGGCATCAGAGGGTTACTGCCTAGTCTTGAATCTCAAGACACTAAATTCTTATGTTCCCAGCCAAAAATTCAAGATGGTGAGTTTGCAGAAGATATTACCCCCTTTTTATTCTCAGTCATTTCTGGATTCTTTGGACCTTTTAGATGCCTATTTCCATATCCTAATACATCTACTTTCACAGAGATTTTTTAGGTTATTTGATCTGGGGCAGCCATTCCAATTCTGTTTGCTTCCCTGTGCCGTGCTTCAGCCCCTATTGTGTTCATGAAAACCCTGGCCCCGCTGGTGGGTCTTCTACATACCCGGGGATGTTTTTGTTCCCCACCTAGACAATTGGATAATTTCTTCCTCCTATTTCCTTAAGGCCCAGGAAGAAGTGAAGTTGGTGCGAGGTTGCCTGGAGAACCATGGGTTCATTGTGAATCTCAGCAAGTCCCATCTCATCCCATCTCAGGTGCTCCTGTTCATAGGAACACTCTTCGATACGAAGTTGGGAAGGGTGTTTCTTCCACCAGTGCAACCACAGCATTTCCGGTCCCATCTTGGGACTCTCCTAACGGCTCAGTCTGCTTTGTCAAGGGACTGGTTGAGGGGGACATGTCTGTCTCCGCATTTCTGGTTCCTTAGGCTTGCAGGCATCTTTTCCATCTAGTTTATCATCTACTAGCGCACTGGAACACAAGATCCCAGTATTACGATGCCTTGGTGCCAGCCACAATTTCTCGGCAGCTACACTGGTGGTTGCAGCCGGTGAACCTTGCAAAGGGGATGTACTTGGACTCACCAGTACCTTGTTCCCTGACAACCAATGCGAGCACTTGGAGTTGGGTGCTACACTCAGGACTCTTCCTTCTCAGGGATTTTAGTCAACCACAGAGAGCTGGATGACTTCAAATTGGAAAAAGCTGGCAGCAGTTTTCAAAGCTCTTCTGCACTTTGCCCCAGTTCCCAAGGACAAGTGTATTCAGATCAGAACGACAATCAAGTGGCCTGAGCCAATTCAAATAATTTGGTGGAGGAACTCATTCTCCTCTTCTGGTGGATCAGATAGGGGCATCTGACTGCAATTTCTCTTCCGGGGAGTGAGAATGGTCGTGCGGATCAGCAGAGTTGCTTAATCCCTTCCTCAGTGTCTTTGTCCTTGTCGCCTCTTATTTTCCAGGAGATTATGGAGGGGTTTTGGAGACCTTGACTGGGTCTTTTTGCTACGTAGGATGCCCTTCTACTGAGGTTTCACACCCTTCTCCCTTGTGTGGAGGCTTAGAAGGTAGACGTCATGCGTTTCCTCTGGCAGCAGGTCTTATTTTTGTCTTTATTCCCTTTCCTCTTCTCAGTAGAGTTTTGGCAAACATCAGGAGGAAAAGGGAGATGGTCCTGTCAGTAGTCTTGTTTGGAAGTCATTAACTGTGGTAGCCCCTACTGCACAGTTTGGCCATTGCTCCAAATTAGAAATTTCCAATATCCCCTCCTCTGCTCAGTTTTTCTCATTTGTACCACAATTCGATCAGATAGCTGGCATTGGCAGTTTGGAAACTGAAAAGAGAAGGCTAGTCAATTTCAGTTCCTCCTTGAGAGTGACTCTGTCAATTCAGAATTCTAGGACAGTCAGCACTCTTCATGTTTATGAGAGACACTGGAAGAATGTTTCTGTCTGGTGTTCATCAAGGGGGTTTATCCCAGACTCCTTTGAGTGTGGATCTATCCTGGAGTTCTTGCTTGATGAGTTATTGATGGGGCTATCACTTTCTACTTTCTGTAGCCAGTGTGCTGCCTACATGGCTATCAGGGGTATCTCTTTCCTCCCCTTTGAGTCCTTGGCCTCTCGCCTTTTTCGGAGTTTCTACCTCAAGAGACCAGTAGTTTTTTCTCCTGTTCCCCGCGGGATCTCCCTTATATCCCTAATGCCTTACAGAGGCCCAGGATATTGTACTTCCTGCCTTTTTTACTTCCCCCATCTACGGAGGAAGAAGTTCTGTTGCATTCTCTGGATTTGACGAGGGCTCTTGTTATTTATCTGGAGAGAACTGCCTCTATTCCTCAGGAGGATTTTCTTTTTGCCACTTTTGGTGTATCAAGGCGGGTTCATCACTCTAAGTCAGCAACTATTTTTCGTTGGGATAGGTCTGCCATTTCCTTTACCGATCTTCACTCTGGGGTTTCTCTTCCTCCTGTGATTCAGGGGTGTTCGGCAAGGAGGGTTGTTTACTCATGGGCATCCCTTAAGGGCAGAATATCCATGGGTCTATGAGCCTAAAAAGAGCTCCAAAAGCAAATGGCACAAGAAGAGACCTTATGGTGGAATCAGTGGAAATCCTTTTAAAAGGACGGAATCCCATCACTCACCGTAGTGACATGCTTCATCATCTGGGCTCTCCTCATGGTTGCAACCTAGTGCAACCAAGGCCTACAACCCCCGCTCTGAGCGGGTGGAGCTTAGGGATGTTTTCAAGTGAGATGGATATAAGTAGGATTTGCTACAATCCAACAGATGTGAAGAACCGAGATTTCTGAGACTGGTGGGTGCAGTGCAAAAAATGTGAACGGTGATGTGCAAGTTAAAATTGGTTATCAAAGAAAAAAATCTTTATTCATTATCTATTGGTCACCAAGTTAAAAACAGTGCAGATGCAGTTCTGAAATAATAACTGCATAAGCCCAGAATCAAGGTCTACATGTTTCAGCCATTTTGATTGAATTTAATCTTGGCCTTCCTCAGGACCTAAATATAATTATGCTACTGCGTGTGTGAATCGTGAATACAGAGATCATAAAGAATAGGTTGAACCAATTACAACCTACCGACCTGACATCTAGGTTCTCAGTGAATTATGGTGTAGTGATGACACCTAGACAAATGAAAAAAGACAACAACAAAAAAGTAAAAAACAAAAAAGTCAAATACTCGTGCCAAATGCTAAATCTCTGCGAGGGTCCAAATGACCCCTTGTTGCTGTTCGCTGAGTAATATACTCATGAAAGTATGTGTAATTTCATGCTTACCTATAATGCACCAGAGAACTGCCTCGCCTCCCGTGGCTACAGCTCAGGAAAAGAGGCCTGTTCTAAGAAACAAAAAGATGAAGAAACACAAACTAGGTAATGACGAGGCATAGGGCAAACCACAGATTCTCTAAAGCCTATGCTGCCTGTTTGAGTTTAAAAAACCAGACACTCGTACAGTGCTGGGCGTAACAATATTCTGATGTGAAAGTATATAACACAACACTAGGCTTACAGAGTGAGGGCTGTTTCTGTCCATATTGATAAAGCAGATCAATAGAACCACTTAATATCTAGCACATATCGGAGAACAAAGCTATTACATACAAAATAACTTCTTTTCAATGATCAATAAAAGGTTGTTTTATCGTTCATTGTCGTACACATGCAAACATTGAAAATAAGTTATTTTGGGGTATGCTCTGTGTTAAACACAGAGTTCTTCAATCACAGTACAATAGACGGGTGTTCTGTCTATTGAACTATCGCACTACGGAGGTATGTAATACCTTTATACTCCGATATGTGCTAGATATTAAGTGGTTCTATTGATCTGCTTTACCAATATGGACAGAAACAGCCCTCACTCTTGAAGCCTAGTGTTGTGTTATATAATTTCGCATCAGAATATTGTTACGCCCAGCACTGTACGAGTGTCTGGTTTTTTAAACTTAAACAGGCAGCATAGGCTTTAGAGAGTCTGTGGTTTGCCCTATGCCTCGTCATTACCTGTTGGATCTCCATTTTGGTTTGAGATTTTTTACAATGGGTAAATACTGTGCCCCGAACACGGAGGGGCAGATTTACAAGCCCCTTGAGTGACTTTTGCGCTGCAGTTGCGTCACTTTTTTGACCCAACAGCGGCGCAAACAATGCGGCCTATTTACAACGTGATGCATCTAGGGAGATGTGTCACGTTGTAAAGCCCTGCGTCACATTATACCTGCGTCAGGTATAATGTATGCAGGGGGGGCGTTCCCACGCAGGAAGGCCTCGTAAAAGTGACTCAGTGAAATCTACAAGATTTCACTGCGCCACTTTTAGGACGCCACTGCGTCAAAATCTTACGCCTGCTTAAAGTAGGCGTAAGCAGTGACGCAGTGTAGTGGGAATAGGCCTCAACACGTATTGCTGGAGTTGCGTCCTGCTTGCGACACGACTCCAGCAATGCGTGACTTTTCCACCAACAGATGCGTCAGAATTTCTGACGCATGTGTCAATCCTTGTGCCATAGTGCGCCGTATTGTAAATACGGCGCATCTATGGTGGCGCAAGGGTTTCTAAGGGTGGCGCAGGGAAAGTGACGCATCTGTACAGATGCGTCACTTTCTTGTAAATCTGCCCCATAGTGCTCAAAGGTGACTGTGACAAGGAAGACTATGACTGAGTGATAAAGATTACCAGTGAGTAATCTGAGCATAACCTCCTTGTCGCAATCCTTACAAGTGAGCGCATATCCAAGCTAAATGATAACAATTAAACAAGTAGTGACTTGGGTCAGTCCCATCTTTATGGTTCAGGACTAGGAAATATGCCATATTGGGAATAGTGATTCAGATTTCTTTCAATTTTAAGACTGGGAAGGTATGTACCTTTGCCTAAGTGAGGCTCATGTGTAAGGCCTGAGACAAGGAAGCGGTAACGCAGCTCCCGCCATTTAACCCCTTCGCTGCTGCGGACATTCCGCTGCAGCGCTGGGGGGGGCAGGGGGGCAGCGCGGTGGGCCTGTGCTCATGACGGAGCCGCTCCGTCATGAGCCACAGTTGAGCTGTGCTCATGACGGAACGGTTCCGTCATGACTCCGCCCATTTGCGTTGTCGCCCCGCACAGGCGGGGAAACAGCGCCGCGCAGGCGGAGCGGCCGCCAACAGGATTGTCATGACGGAACCGTTCCGTCATGAGCACACGCCAACCGTGGCTCATGACGGAACGGTTCCGTCATGAGCGGGGAAGGGGTTAAATCATTTGAAGGTATTTTCTAAATCATTGTACCTATATTTGTAAATCATTTTAAGGTTTTGCAATATCTGGATCAGTGTGTAAGAGATTTGGATTAACTCTTTGGTTTTCAGACAGATGAACCAAGTCTTTCAGGATCAAGCAGGCCTAGGGTATATGTAAAGAAAATACAAAGAACAGACTTTTGATGTGTGATACTTGTTCACAATTATTCATAGGCACTCTTCAAATCCTCTCCTCATCTGGTAATATTTCCTCCTCTAAGTTTGAGGCACTAGGGTCAGTGGTGAATTTTTCCTTATAATGGGATCATTTCGCATGTTTTCTAGCATTTCATGATAAGCTTGCTAAGTGAAATTCCCTAGATTACTCGTGCTTTCAAGTCTGTTTAGGTAAAAATTCCAAGACAGAAGGCATGGTGGGAACAACGTGACCAAGAGAGCAGCTGCTGTTCGCGGCACCTGTATGCTTTTTTAATTTTTTTTTATTGCATGAAATTCACACTAAAATATAATGCTCACTGCTGGGTTTGCATTTCGTGTATTTTTACCTAATGGTTTTGAAATTTCGGATTATTACACAAAACGAAAGTATGCAGATTTCTCACACCCCATGTCACTGGAAATACAACATTACTTGGAAAGCAGCGCCGATCCAGTGCTAATTTCATTTGTACGTCTCTCAACAAACTTGAAGACGTGGGTGTCAAGAGAAGTTGGCTTCCGTCTAGTGCGGCAGCGCGTCGTGACGCAGGAGTGCGAGCGCCAGCGAGGAGACGTAGGAGTAGAAATAGTTGTAGAGCTGTGATCTGAACAATTACTATTTTTATCCACATATGAAAGAAAGCGGGCCACCTCTGTACGACAGGATGCAGGCTCATTGTGCGTTGGCGAATAAATTACTACTTCTAACAGGACATTTTTCTCTGTAACAATATTTTGTCAGAGAAAGTAAGAATCTTGCACTTCAAGGAATGACTTGGGAAACAGATCCATAATGATATTGAAGGAATTATATTGTATGTTGAGATTTCGTTGCCTATTAAATGTAATGTCTTGTATTTGTCCTGCTTTTGATAATGTGTGAGCAGATTTTTGCTTGTCACCTTGCATAGTTATGGATGCACAGCTCTAAAGAAATATACGTTTTGTGAATTTGGTTCATTTGGGGCTATTTTATAGTGCGGAATTGGAGAGCACAAGGTTTATTAGAATGGCTGGGCCAAGCACCAGAAATCTTGAAAGCCTTCCTGTCAGAACAAGCCAGTAAATAAAACGGGCAGGGATATGAAATGGCTCATGCTTTATGAGATGAGAATTGGTAAGGTAGGGCACTTTGACAATTAAAGTGCCTGGCATTTAATTAAATTCAAGAGATCGTTCATCATGGAGTGCTGACAGAGGCAGACGCGAGCTGTCATCAGAGCACTTTCCAAGTGGCGGCAGCAGCGGCAACGATGCAATCTGGGCCTGCAGTGGCCGGTGCAGTCGCCCCCTTTTTCTCATAGTATAATGTGCAGCTGTCATCTGGGGACACTGCAGAGAAGACAATGTGCTAATTTCGTGGTAGCCCTTAATCAGGGAGATGACATGATTAATAATTACCATTACTAGTCTTTCAGTCCTTTAGCCCACTTCTCTGCCTTTTCTAAGTACCGTTAATAACAGGTGTTACTATTACCCAAGTGATGGTATTCAGTGGACCATCTGACCTTGAGGGCTAGGTCAGACTTGCTGAGATCTGAACTCTTAAACTTCATATCTTATGTGTTATAATGTGGTTAACATTATGCAGCTCTCCTCGTGCTGCTATGAAATCTACATTGTTCTATATCATCCGTGTGAGGTTCTATTGTGTGGCGGTTGGCGAGCGGGATTTCTTGTCTGGCCGGCTGGTTGGGTGACTGAACTGTTTCTCAAGAATAAAGCTTCGTCTTCGAGTAAAAAACCTCAGCCTCCGTTTGTTTACCACATTATCCTACCTCAGTGACAAGTGGTTAATTCAGTGAAACATCCTGACCATTGGGCGGGGTGACTTTCAACTAGGCCTGGTGTTCAGCTGAAACATGAAACTTGCTGGTGTATGATTTTTCACTTTTAACTTTGTTAAGTTTGGTCCAAAAAGTCGCAGCATGCTTAGTGCTGTTGACTGAAAAGCCAAGTTTGAGTCAGTCTGTCACATGACATGTAGCTAGTGTGTCCATTCTATAGTTCAGGTGATCTTCAAACAGCACTTAGATCCCTGTCAGGTGGCCTGCAGCTGATCAACCATGATAGGATGGAAATAAGAAAGGGGAGAGTGTTAAGAGTGGGTTCGAGTGTGTTATGATAGTTATTAATGGCTTCCATTCAACCCTTGTATGTCTTGGTCACTCCTTCATCATACTATAAATATGAAAACTTTGGTCAGAGTCATGACAGTAATGAAGTGGTATTCCCTTTGTTACTTTTCACACTACAGGAGTTTTTGTCATCTCAATACGTTTTTTTCAGTCTGTACTTTGAACCCTGGCAAAACTCCAAACAGTGCATGGTGGGGGTCCAAATTACTGCTAGTTCTGCTAACTATAATTGGTTAATTTTTTTTCTTTGTTTAGTTCAAAATGTTAATGTTGTCACTGATATATTCACCTAGCTATAATGTTACTTTAACCTTTGGTTGTTTCAGTGAATTACTAAGGTTTTTTATTTTAAACAAAGACAGATCTTTTTATCCCACCTAACTATAAAGTTAAGTTAAACGTTGTGTTTTTCAAAGAATACCTAGGTTTTATTTTAGGATGAAGTAATGTTTTATTGCCATGCATAAAGCTAACCCCCCACCAGGTGGAAGAAAATACAGGTCTCCCTGCCCACACCAGTGCGGGCAGGGAAACCGCTATTTCCTGAGGGTGGGCTTCCCAGGACATAGCTAGTGAGCCAGCCATGGGGGTCGGCTCCTTGGGGCCTTTAGAGTATCGGGAAGGGGAAAAGCACGTGGCCCCCTCCTCATTTTGAAAAAGGTTTGACCCTTCGGATGGACTCCCCTCGGTCTCTGAGGCTTCATGGAGGGGGGGTTGCACTTCCTATATTGATAAATATCGGCCCTACGATTGGGTTCCCGGGCCCTGTAAAGGCTAGGGGAGTTGGTGCTACATGCCCCCTCCCATTTAGAAAACAAAGTGGCCCTGCTGACATTGTTTTTTTTTTTTAATCCAGTGGGAGTCCCATTGGATCGCAGCATATTTTGCCGATTCTTTTCATGTTTATTTTTTGCCCAACTTTTTAAGCACTTGTCAGCCTTTATGCCACTGAGTACAGATTACAATTTTGGTTGAACAAGAAGGAGGGGCACCAAAAAGATAAATTTTAGTCCATAGTGATTTCTTCAAACATTTTCTTTATCTTAAATCACAAAAAACAGCCAATGCGTTTCATTCCCAAACATGAAACTGTAGAACTTCATCAGGGCTTAATGAGGTAAAGTTCTAATTCGCCATTTAGAATACATCATAAAAAGTGGAATTTTCGTCTTCTGATAGTGGTATGCGTCAAATATAGGAGTTTGACACCTTGATAAATGCGAAGATTCCCCTCCTGCAGTTCGGTAGAATGTTTGAAAAACATTTCATTTTGTGAGTTGCTAAAATCACAATTTGAGAGTTGCAAACGGAAATGGTCATACATGTTGCTCTTAGTCCCTGAATCCTGTAATGGCTGGCAGCAACATTTTTCACATGTTGGTGGCTGCCAATCCGACCGCTCGCTCCTACGAGAGTATGACTCTCACAATAGCGAATTGGCCCAGGGAAAAAAGAGCTCAGTGGGCCAATCAGAATAATCTATTGTTTTTAACCTTACTATCTCAAAAACTACTGAACGGATTTACTCCAAATCGCAAAAAGCACAATCTGTTTATCAAGAGTTAGCTTCCTGCCAATGTTGGTGTAATTCCATTCAGCAGTTTTTGCTGTATCCCTTTTAAAAGAAGTCTATGGAAAATGCATGGAGATTGTGCATTTAGGCCACCCTTTTTACTCAGCCCGAAACTTTCTATGCACAAACTAGTCAAAAAGTAGCACCATTTTGGAAAGTTTCAGGGAGATTCGTCAAATGGGGCTAAAGGTATTATCAACACAAAAAATGGTTTTCCTATAGATCAGTGGACCAAACTATAAATACCTGGTGGCGACCGTCACTGGGGTATATCTATATCTATCTAGATATATCTGTGTGTGTGTATATATATATATATATATATATATATATATATATATATATATATCACCTTAATACTCTTCTACCATATTTCCTTCCATCTGGATACTGGATGCTGGAGACAAAGAGCACGGACCACAGAATCCTTTTGAAATACCGCTTAGTTTATTTTGCAAAGATTACACCACAGGAGCGGCAGCCATTACGCGTTTCGTCCCTCCCTGGGGACTTGATCACATGACGCGCTTTTGCCAATAGGAAAGCTTTTTATAGGCTATACACTTTTTTTCAGTTTGGTTTTTTTCTTTTACTCTTTTTTGTTTCGTTTTTTTCCCACTATAACTTTATGTGACACAATTGTGCTTTAACTTCATCCTTAACAATTATTCATAGCTAGTAAACGACATCAATCTGCATTGTTTGTTGTCATCACAATTTAACATTAGTTAGAAGGCAGTGTGTGCAAAATTGCAAATATATAAATAAATAAATAAATAAATAAATAAATAATTAAATATTTACTAAAATGCAAACGAAACACAATTTCATGTTTAAAATACATCCGTAAAATATCCATAAAAGCCCAGTTTATATATGGTGATTAAGTGCGTCACATTGCATGCTAAAATAGTTATTATAAATAAATAAATACATGCATCAAAACCTCACATCTCCGGATAAATCCTGGTTTGTTCGATCCGCCTTAAATACTTATTTTATTCATGGAATTAAAAAAAATTTTTCTGCTGAGTATTGGCTGAACTCGATAAATGATTTGCTTTTAATCATTACCATATAATGGGTTACCTTTGCTGGTATTCCACAGGGATATTATTGAACCTATGCGTTGTTAAATTTATATGCCTCGGTCTGGGCCTTTGTTCTAATCAATGTCTAATGTCTTTGTTTACTTGATCAAATCAACTTGGATGATGTTATTGTGTGTTACATAAAAAACCCGTGAGTGTCCGAAAACTAAGTGCTGATAAAAAAGTGCTAAGTGCCTAATATTAATCTAAAAAAGTGGTTAAAAACAGTTCACTATGGGAGGGAATTTTCAGCAGGTCTAGTGGTTAAAAAAGATGTCAGTCACTTTCATATTGTTTCAAATATTTTAGCTGCTGGGGTCACTTATTGAAAATGTTGTTTCATCTTTTGTTTACAATATTGTTTTGTCATTTCATTCAAAAAATGTTCCACGGAGTATATCTGAGGAGCATTTTAAGTTACTTATTTGGTGTCAATGCTGTTGGACCATATTAATTAATCTTACAGACTAGCATGGAGTTCATCAGAGCTATTGAGTCCATTTGGTTGCTTGGTATCTAGATTTAAAATGTAGTTCATTTCCAGGATGCGAAGGGTTTTTTCCCTGTTACCTCCCCGTTTATTTTTAGGGACGGAGTCCAAAAGGAAATATATAAGATCCTTTGGATCTCCGTCATGTTGCTCATGGAAATGACGGGCCACCGGATATGCCTGATCATGATTTTTGATGGCCCTTATGTGTTGCAGAATACGTTTATGTCCTTGTAAGATGGTACTACCAATATATTTTAACTTGCATGGACATTCCAACACATAAATGACAAATTCGGTTTTACAATTTAGGGCCTTGGTGATAAGTTTGTTTGGTCCACCGAAGGGGGTTGCATATTCGGTGGTTGTTACCCCAAACTGACAAGCCTTGCATGTTTTGCATTTGTAAAATCCAGTCCTTTGAGCTAGCCATGATCCCTTGGCTATAGGGCCACAGGGGTCGTTGTCCACCAGAGTATCTTTCATTGAGGTATTTCTTCTGTATGTTATCGATGGTTTTTTGGGGATTGTGTCCCCTATAACTGGATCCTGTTTGATTAGATACCAGTTTTTATTGATAATTTTACGTACTTTTGACTCTTGTTGATTATATTCCAAGATAAATCTGAATTTGTTGTCTAATGTATCCGTTTTGCTCTCTTTGATTTTTTGCTTAAGGAGATTGTCCCTTGTTTTCAGATTGCTTTTATTTAAAGCTTTGGTTAGACATGCTTTGCTATACCCTCGTTCTCTAAATCTGGTTAAACATTCCATTTGTGCTGTTTCTAAATCATTCACGTTACTGCAGATGCGTTTAATTCGCAGTAACTCACCATAGGGAATGCTTTGCACTAGATGTTTTGGATGTGCACTTTTGGCATGGAGAATAGCATTCCCTGCCGTGGGTTTTCTATGGAGTCTGGTGTCTAGTTTATCTTGGTTAACAACAAGCTCGACATCAAGAAACACCACATTGGTTTTGCTAATGTTGGCGGTAAAACTAAGATTTAGATCATTGGTGTTAATAGATTCAATGAATTTTAGTGCTGACTCTTCGGTGCCCTGCCATACCAAAAAGAGGTCGTCTATGAATCTCCACCAACATTTTACGTGGGTTTCTAACGTTTCCATATAGTTGATTTTGAGAACCAGCTCCTCCCACCAGCCCATGTGAAGGCAGGCATAGCTGGGGGAGAAGCTGGCTCCCATGGCTACTCCCTGTAACTGCTGATACATAGCATTCTGAAACATAAACATGTTGTTCAACAAACACATTTCTACCATGTTTACTAGCATTTTGGTATGGTCAGAGTATTGAGTTCCTCTTTTCCACAAAAAGTATTGTAGTGCTCGTAAGCCATCCTTATGCTTGATCGAGGTGTACAGGGATGTCACATCAAGGGTGATCAATAAGTAGTCATTATGCCATGGAAAGTTTGCCATTTTAGCCAAAAAGTCTCCTGTGTCTTTGATGTACGATGCTAGTTTCTGGACATGTTCCTGTAGGAAGAAGTCAATGTAGATTGAGGTGTTCTCAAATATGCTGTTCCTTGCCGATATAATTGGCCTTCCTGGGGGATTTTTTTCATTTTTGTGTACTTTGGGGATAAAGTATAGAATGGGAATAGTGGGATTTGCATTCCATAAATACTTGTATTCATCTGTTGTTAATTGACCAGTGTCACGCCACCCCATCAGTTTCGTTTTGAACATCGTCTGTATTGAATTGAAGATCATTCTGTTGCTATTGCCATAGCACGTTTTATCATTGAGTTGGCGCATTGCTTCTGCCAAATAATCATCTCTTTTCCACAGTACAATGTTACCGCCTTTGTCCGCGTTCCTTATGACCACTTCCTTGTTATTTTTTATCTTAGTCATTAGCTGGTGATATTGGAGCTCTTTTTTATTTTTTACATTTTTATTTCTTTCTTTGATTGTAGTTTTATTCAGTTGTTTTAAGTCTTTGATGACTTGTTCCTGAAAGCTGTCAATTGTGTCCTTTATCATGAGCGGATAGAATTTTGACGGTGGTTTGAAGGGGGTCTTACATAATTTGATGTTGGTTGTCATCGTTTCACCACTGGTGTTGCTGTTCATTTGGTCATTTTCGTGAATCAAGTCATAAATAGTATCCACCAAATTATTGGATTCATTTTGGGCAATCCCTGGGGGAACAGTTTCTGCAAGTTGTTTATCCGTTTCAATTTGTGTTGCAGCAATTTTCTCTTTCTTTCTTGTTTGTGCATGATATTTTAAAAGCTTGAGTTTTCTGACGCTTTTATAAATATCCACACGAGATTTAGCGTAGTTGAATGAGCTCTCGGGACAGAATGACAGACCCAAGGCAAGAAGCTGTTTTTCTGCTGTGTTGAGGACTACGTCAGTTAAATTAATAACAGTTTTGTCACTGGTTGTTAGAGGACCTGCAGCCCCTATTTTTTCCAGAATTTCTTCTGCTGACGTCTTGGTGGTCGTTTGTTTGTTTTTCCGTTGATTTGCTTTTCTTCTCTCTCTTCGTTTAGTGTTTCGCCTCGCTTTGGATTCACTTGTTGCTTTCTTGGTCTGAGTGATTGGAGGCGCTCGCGGCATAAAAAATCCACCTCCTCTGTTATTGAGTGTCTTCGTGTTGCCGCTTGTTTGGCCTTCATATTTGGTTCTGATTCAGATCCACTTTCTACCGCTGAGCTTAACTCTGATGCAGAGGTTAGTTCTGGTTGCATCATGTTATCTTCTGTCCCATGTCTTTGGCTTGCTGCTGTGACAGTTTTATCGGCCTTTAATGCTTCAATAAATATATATATATATAGAGAGAGAGAGAGAGATAGAGAGATTCTATCTATCTGTCTATCTATCTGTCTATCTATCTGTCTATCTATCTATATATCTATATATATATATATTCACAGAAAAAAACATAGGTTTCAGGCACGTTATAGTTAGGAATTAGCATTTAAAAAACCTCAGAAATTCACTGAAAAAAACTGTAGGTTTCAGGGGTGTTATAGTTAGCTGGACTTTTCACTTGTACAAAACCATTGAAATTCCCCCGTTATAGTTAGTTCAGCTAACTATAACTCGCGCGCCCGCAATGCACTGCTGATGATGTCACATATTACATCACTCATGACATGGTCAGTGACATCACTCATGACATCACTGATGACATCTCAAATGACATCACTGATGACATCATCCTTGTGATAGAGTGGCAGACCTCCTCTCACCCTAATATAACCTTTGATACACACATTCAAAAATAGAGACTACAATTTTCAAAACAATGGACATACCAATACCAGTTACAACAACCTCTTCAGTAATTCTAAGATCCACATACACATCCACTCATTCACCAACAGTCCTATACAGTCACTCATACATGTACTCATACACCTATACATCCTGTTACACAATGCCACTCATCCATAGAGTTACTGACTGACTGACTGAGGTATTTATTAAGCGCACTTATGCCGAGGCGTCTTGGCGCTGAGCTGAAGAGAGATGTAGGAAAGAAACTACGGCCTGGTGAATAGCCAAGTTTTCACGGACTTTCTAAACAGGGTCTTACTTGTTGTCAGACGTAATTCGGTTGGTAACCTGTTCCATAGGCTAGCTGCCTGAAAAGAGAAGGCTTTACCACCCCATCGGGCCCTTTTAAATCTAGAGATGCCAACTAGGCCCATGTTCGTGGATCTGAGAGTACGACTGGGAACATAAAGAGGGAATAATGTTTTTATGTCATCAGCACCTCCACCATGGACTGCTTTGTGCACTAGGCATAAGGTCTTGAATTGAATACGGTTACGTACAGGGAGCCAGTGTAGCTTCTTCATACAAGCTGAAGTGGGATGATGCTTTGGGAGGTTCAATAGTACTCTTACAGCCGCATTCTGTAGAGATTGAAGTTTTAGGAGCTGTCGCTCACCTATCCCAGAGTATAGTGCATTGCAATAATCTATGCGAGATAGGACCAGAGCTCCTACTACAGTTTTCCTTAGGGGCAGAGGGATAAAAGGCAGGATTTTGCGAAGGATTTTGATCATCAGGAAGCACGCAGAGGTGACCTGATTGACTTGGTGGGTTAGTGAAAGATCTTTGTCCACCAAGAAGCCTAGATTCTTGACTTTTTGTGCAGGGGCGGGGCAAGCGCCCGCCTCTGGAGGCCACCAGAGGTTATTCCAGATGGATGGTTTTTGGCCGAATTCCAACACCTCCGTCTTTTCGGTGTTTAGTTTGAGAAAGTTTGAGCTCATCCATCTCATTACCCTGGAAAGACAGCTTCTAAATCTCTCCGCAGTAGCTTCAACAGTTTGAGTCAATGACACCACCAGCTGGGTGTCATCAGCGTATGACACTAATTTTAGGCCATTGTTTTTAATTAAGCTAGCCAATGGCGTAACATATAGGTTGAACAACGTAGGGGATAATGCTGATCCCTGGGGAACACCACAGGGGAGAGAGAGTTCAGCAGACTGAAGTCCCTCCCAGTGAATCTGCTGTGATCTTGAATCAAGAAAAGAGCCCAGCAGTGCCAAAGCAGAATCTTTAATACCTATTACGTTCAATCTATCCAGTAACACTTCATGATTAACAGTGTCGAAAGCAGCTGTTAAATCAAGAAGGACCAGGGTGGCCCTGCCTCCACTGTCCATGACTCTACGGATTTCCTCCGTGGCCATAATTAAGGCTGATTTTGTGGAGTGGCGTGATCTAAAACCGTGTTGTGTTACATCCAGTAAGTTATTTGAGTCAATAAATTGCATCAACTCCTGATTAACCATTTTTTCTAAAACTTTGGAAGGAAAAGGGAGACAGGATATGGGGCGATAATGTTTGGTATCCTGTGGGTCAAGTGAAGACTTCTTGAAAATAGGCCTGATACAGGCCTTTTTCCAGCTTGACGGAAAGACACCTGTGCTGGTGATTTTGTTAAACAAGGGAGCCAGTGAGGCACTTATCTCCATGGGGGCCAAATGGTATATGTAGGAGGGGCACGGATCTAGGGGAGAGCCAGACTTTATTTGAAGTAATGCATCATTGACCTGTTTTATGCTGAAGGATGAAAATTTGGACAGACCGTTCAGCGAGGGACATTCCTCTAAGGGTTTGTCTATGTGTTTGTTAGGTTCAGTCTGTAGCTTCTGGAGTTCATTGTAGACATCATGAATTTTACGTTGAAAGAAGATGGCAAGATTGTCAACAAAGTTTTGATCAGGACAAAAGGTAGTGTCATTAGGACTCTTGATTAATGCTGTGACTGTTTTGAAGAGTTCCTTCGAAGAATTTTTTGCCTCTAGGATTTTATTAGTGAAGTAGGTCACTTTGGCTTGTTTAATTAATAATTTGTATTTTTCCAGAGTGAAATTGTATTCCTTCTTTGATATGGGGCTATAGTCTAGTCTCCATATACGTTCTTGCCGCCTACAAATGATTTTAGCTCGCTTGAGCTCAGCTGTATACCAAGGCGATGTGAGTAATCGTTTTTTAGGTTGAAAAGGTTTCTCAGGGGCTAATTTATCTATGGCCTCATAGATCCATGAGTCAAAATTGGTAGCCCCTTCATCACTGTTCTCCACATGGGGAGGGCAATTTGTCAAAATATCGGCCAAATCCTCATTTTTTATATCCTTCCATGGGCGAGTATTGATCAGCCGAGAGCGAATTTTCCGTCCAGTTTTAGCCAAAGGTAGATTCACTTTGAAGTATATTGCTGAGTGGTCTGACCAGGGAACCGGTAATATGTCTTTCACCTCAATCTTATGATTATTTGTGAAGATTCCATCAAGTGTATGCCCCGCTACGTGGGTGGGCCGTGAAATAATTTGCCGCAAGCCATAACCTGCCAAGTTGTCTATTAAATTAGATGAATCAGAGTTATTAGGATCATCTAAATGGAAATTGAAATCGCCCAGGACCGTGATTGTTGCGGTGTCAAAGCAAGATTCTAAGAAGGTCTGACGGGATTTAGTAAAAGGAGCTCTTGCTCCAGGGGGTCTATATACCAGGAGACCGGATAGAAGTTCGTAATTATTGAGTTTCACAATAAATGACATGGCTTCAGCCTGTAATGTGGATTCTTTTTTAGAAACAATTTGTAAATGAGAGCGATAGATAAGCGCGATACCTCCTCCAACCGTCGAGGTCCTGTCTACTTGTGTCAGTGAGTAACCTAGGGGTATTGCTATTTGCCAATCTGGTGCGGAGGAGGAGTTACTCACACACATAGTCACTCATGCTAATGCTAATAAAGAATCAAACATACATTTACTTGCATATACAGTTATACACACACCACCACAATTTACTTCTACGGAAACTTACACATACTTAGTCTTTTAAAAAATCACTTATAGAAACACATACTTATTCATACAGGAACTCTTTCAATATCTCACTCTCACATATACTCACTTATATACACCAATAGTCACATATACTAGTTTAAAACATATGTAGTTACTCATAAAGACACTATTGAGACAGTCATTCACTCACTAACACACCCATACACACACTCATCCACCCATACAGTCCTGCACACATGCTGTCTTCAACACATACAAACAGTGAGTCACTCATTCATGCAACTATACACTACGTAATACCCCCCACCGAACCATGCAGACACTCAGACTGATACTCAAAAAACCAACTAATAACCGATATAGACACCCATGTAGCTACTCACCAACCCATGCAGCCACTTATACACAAAGTGAGAGACTGATACAGATATTTACATATTTAAACATTACTCACTAAGCCATGTATTCACTATGATACACTTAATCCGTCAGTTACACAATCAATTTTTCAAAAACAAATCATCCATTTAGACACTTATATACCCATTTATTCTTCCATCGACCTTGAGATATACATATATAAAACATATTTAATTTTCAGAAAAACACACATTCACTGGATGATGTCATCAGTGATGTCATCAGTGATGTCATTTGAGATGTCATCAGTGATGTCATGAGTGATGTCACTGACCATGTCATGAGTGATGTAATATGTGACGTCATCAGCAGTGCATTGCGGGCGCGCGAGTTATAGTTAGCTGAACTAACTATAACGGGGGAATTTCAATGGTTTTGTACAAGTGAAAAGTCCAGCCAACTATAACACCCCTGAAACCTATAGTTTTTTCAGTGAATTTCTGAGGTTTTTTAAATGCTAATTCCTAACTATAACGTGCCTGAAACCTATGTTTTTTTCTGTGAATATATATATATATATATATATATATATATATTCACTGAAAAAACCATAGGTTTCACACATGTTATAGTTAGCTGGACATTTTACTGATAAAAAACCAATGAAATTCCCCCGTTATAGTTACTGTAGGCAACTATAACTCACGCGACCGCAATCCTCTGCTGATGCTAATACTGTATTTAGACACTTATTTGCCCATATCTTCTTCCATTAAATTTTAGCTATACATATATTACAAATATTTTTTTTTCATAAAGACTCATCTGTCATCAGCAGAGGATTACGGTCGCGTGAGTTATAGTTGCCTACAGTAACTATAACGGGGGAATTTCATTGGTTTTTTATCAGTAAAATGTCCAGCTAACTATAACATGTGTGAAACCTATGGTTTTTTCAGTGAATTAGCAAGGTTTTTTAAATGCTATTTCCTAACTATAACGTGTGTGAAACCTATGGTTTTTTCAGTGAATTTGTACGTTTTTTAAAATGCTAAGTTACTTTACGCCATTTGTGGCGTGCGCGCCCACTTAACGCAGTTCGTTCCGTGCACGGTTTTTATCAACTTTAATAAGCCCTGTACATTTGGTGGCCTTCGGCCACCAAAAGCACAGGGGGTGAGGTCAATGTGGATAGTGTTTTTTTTATTTCGATTTTATAATTTCATGTTGCCAAAATTACGTTTTTTTTCTCTATTAATAAGCCCTGCACATTTGGTGGCCTGCGGCCACCAAAAGCACAGGGGGTGGGGTAGGTGTGGATAGTGTTTTTTTTATTTTCATTTTTTTACCGTAAGCGTACGGTAAGCTTACGGTAAGCGTACGGTAAGCGTACGGTAAGCGTACCCCGCGAAATTGCCGAAAAAAAAATAAAACCGTTTTTGCTCTTGGGGGATGTTTGGGGACTCCCTCAACATGACTATGTGGGAGGGAGTTGTCAAAACAGCCCCGTAACATGTTTTTGGCCATCATGTTTGATAAACAACACTCAGTGCGAGAGACAAAATGGCGGACGCCGCTTCCTGGTTTCGGCCGATTCGAATGTTTACTAAGATCTAAGAGCCAATCAGAATCGCGCTCGCGCACGCCACCGTAAGCTTACGGTAAGCGTACGGTAAGCGTACGGTAAGCGTACCGTAAGCGGGCTCAGATATATATATTGATTTAAAGGCTATTTTCTCAGAATCTACTGAACAGATTTACACCAAACCTACAAAAGGCACTTCCTTGACCTAGGGACTACCTCTCTGCCAAATTTCTAGTAATTCTGTTCAGCCGTTCGGGCTGTAGCTCGTTCTAAAGGTCCTATGGAAAAATGCATGGGAAAAACGCGTTTTGGGACCCCCCTTTTATCTCAGCCCCCGCTTGACGAATCCCCCCGAGACTTTCAGGGTAGGAGCGGAGCGTAGCGCCCCACCTATTTTGAGAAATTCGCGAGGATTCGTCGACCGGCGCCAAAGTTATTCAAAATAGAATGTTGAGGTTTTCCTATGGAAACGTGGTCCTAACTATAACTACCTACTGGCGACCGCCAGTAGGTAATATGTATATGTATATATATATATACTCCTTCTTCTGTATCCCAAAGAATTTGAACGGACTCCACTTAGTAAATGCTTCAATATTTTTTATTTTGTCGTGCTTTCGCCGCCATGACCTACTACTAACTACCTGGTGGCGACCGTATCTATCTATCTATCTATCTATCTATCTATCTATCTATCTATCTATCTATCTATCTATCTATCTATCTATCTATCTATCTATCTATCTATCTATCTATCTATCTATCTATCTATCTATCTATCTATCTATCTATCTATCTATCTATCTATCCTACTGGCGGTCACCCGTAGGTAGTTATAGTTAGGACCTAGTTACAATAGGAAAATTGTAACATTCTTTTCCCAATAACTTTGGCGCCGGATGACGAATCTTCCTAAAATTTTCAAAACTGGTGGGGCGCTCTGGTCAGCTCCTATCCTGAAAGTTTTGGTGTGATTCGTCAAGCCGGGGTTCGAGAAAAAAGGGGGGTCCCAAAACGCGTTTTCTCCATGTTATTTACCATAGGATATTGTGGAACAGTATACAGCCCGAACTGCTGAATGGAATTACACCAAATTTTGCAAAAAGGTAGCCGTTGGCTCAGAAAGAGTCCTTTTTTTAAAAAGGTGTAAATCCGTTCAGTAGTTCCTGAGAAATCAAACAATAGAGTAAAAAAAATCAATTTCCCATAGGGAAGTTTAGACACGGTTATAGCAAAAACTACTGAACGGAATTACACCAAATTTGGCAAAAAGGTACTACTTGGCTCAGAAAGTGACCTTTTTAAAAAAATGGTGTAAATCCGTTCAGTAGTTTTTGAGAAATTAAGAAATAAAGATAGCGATATCTATGGCAGCGGAGGATCTGTGCACCCGATCACAAGCTTCATGCTAATTGGCTGTTAACAATCCAAACCAGGAAGTGTTAGGTGCCACCTTGTGCCTCGGTGGAACAGAGGCACAAGAAAACAGAAAAAAATGCACGAAACAGGAAAAGGGGGCAGGGTAGAAACACCCTGACCCTCTAGGCCTGCTCAGGATTTGCGGATCCGTGCGAAAAATTAAAAAAAACGAAGCGCAGGGTCCCGTGCTTCATTTAATTAAAGCCCAGGGGCATGCGAAAAAAGGTGTGGGGGGCCCCAATCACCCCACACTGCCCCGGGGAATGCCACCCCGGGGCTTTGCATGAATATTTGCGGGGGGAATATGGCCCCCCCGCAGCCCCGGGGACCGCCACCCCCGGGGCTTGTTATAAAAGCTGTGGGGGGGCCTTGGAGGCCCCCACAAGCCCCGGGGACCACCCCCTTTTATTTATTAATTAGGGGGCACACGGCTCCCCGCTGCCCTGTGACCGCCACCCCAGGGCACTAATTATTCAAATTCGGGAGTCTGTAACGGCAACCCGAGCCCTGGGGACCACCACCCCCAGGGCTGTGTAGATGTTGGGAGGGGGGCCACATGGCCCCCCTCCTAGAGCCAATGATGGCCCTGGGGACCACCACCCCCCAAAGCCGGCTCCAGCAGTGTCCCGGGACACTGCAGTTTGCTATGACAGGGCGGGAGCCTCACGGCTCCCGCCCTGTCATAGCAAACTCTGATTTGTTTTTTGGAAGAGAGAGCAGGGAACCTGCTCTCGCTTCCAAAAACCAAACCACATTGCTTTTCCACACGGGGAGCTGCATCTTAGCAGCTTCCCGTGTGGAAAAGGAATGCCGGCTCTTGCAGGAGGCGGGGAGCCGGCGGGACTGTGGAGGAATTGGGGACCCCCCCACAGTCCCCAATGATGTGGCCAGGCCCCGGGGCCAGAAGTGGCCAAGGAGGGGGGCCCCCCTCCCCCATAATTAAAAAAAAAAAAGCAAAAATAAAAAGCATAGACAGGCCCCGGGGGATGGGGGCCCTGGGGCCATAAATGGCCTGAGGAGGGAGGCCAACTAGCCCACCAGGTACCTCCAGCAAGCGCCACAGGGCTGCGTTACAGAGAGGCGGTCCAGGCCATGCCCCTTTTTACACCTCTCTGCAATTCAGCTCTGTGGCGCTTACTGTGGGTCCCTGGGCTAGTTGAACCCCAGGGACCCTCAGGATTGAAGGGGACTTAATCCCACAACTTAAAATGTGCAATTTATATATATATATATATCTATATTTTCACTAAAAAACCCATAGGTTTCAGGGGTGTTATAGTTAGCTAGACATTTCCCTCGTAAAAAAACCATGAAATTTCCCCGTTATAGTTAGTGCAGGCAACTATAACTCACGCAACCGCAATCCTCTGCTGATGATGTCAGATATTACATCACTGATGGCATATGTGTCTTTCTGAAAAATAAATATTTGTAATATATGTATAGCTAAAGATTAATGGAAGAAGACATGGGTAAATAGGTGTCTAAATACAGTGATGTAATATCTGACGTCATCCGCAGAGGATTGCGGTCACGTGAGTTATAGTTGCTCGTATGAGTAATTAAATGTTGTAAATAGCTTGCTGGTTGGACATTTCATGTTACTGTTTGCTTCTTCCCATTTCTTCGGTCGGAGGTTGCATCTCCCTGCATGAATGTGCACTGGCTTCAAAATCACTTTTTGAAACATATATATTTATTAACAATAAATGTGTCTCTCCATACACCTTCTAAACAAATAACATCGTAAATTAGATGGAGCACTGAGGTGACTACTTCACGTCATCAGCAGAGGATTGCGGTCGCGTGAGTTATAGTTGCCTGCACTAACTATAACGGGGGAATATCATTGTTTTTTTACGAGGGAAATGTCCAGCTAGCTATAACATGTGTGAAACCTATGGTTTTGTAAGTGAATATATATATATATATATATATATATATATATATATTATCTACTGGCGGTCGCCAGTAGATAGTTATAGTTAGGACCGTGTTTCCATAGGAAATCCGCAACATTCTATTTGGAATAACTTTGGCGCCGGTTGACGAATCCTCGCGAAATTTTCAAAATAGGTGGGGCGCTCCGCTCCTACCCTGAAAGTCTCGGGGGGATTCGTCAAGCGGGGGCTGAGAAAAAAGGGGGGTCCCAAAATGCGTTTTCCCCATGCAATTTTCCATAGGGACCTTTAGTCCAAGGTACAGCCCGAACGGCTGAACAGAAGTACTTGAAATTTTGCAGAGAGGTAGTCCTCAGGTCAGGGATGTGCCTTTTGCAGGTCTGGTGTCAATCTGTTCAGTAGTTCCTGAGAAAATCAAAAGTAAAATCATATATATATGTGGGCGGAGCCTAACCACACATCTCATCCTGAGATCTGATTGGCTGTCATCACATCATCCAAGAAGTGTTGGCAGCCATCTTGGGACCAATATACATGATAGCACCTCATTAAAAAGCATTGCAGTTAATAGAAGGTTTTAAGACTTTAGTTACATTATAAATCATTTGTTGATGGTACCATACTCATTTTAGGAATTGTGGTATGTTCTAAGGTGATTTCACCATGTGAAAAAGCCTTCTGCTGGGATATCATGATTGAGAGAAAAATATTTTCTCATGCTTTTCCCACAGAGGTTTGGACGGTGATCTATAAGCTAAACTGAGAGCTTATTTTCTGTAAATTCACATTATCTTTCTCAGTCATGTGAGAATGAAGTCTGACATTCTCAGTAAAACATGTACATCCAACAAGGGCAGAGACTGTCAGTTGATTCCTTTGTGTTCTACTGCAGCTTCCCAGAGTGTTCCAAAGAACAACTAGAGCGCTAACAGTCCTACTTATGATAAACGTATGGCACACCTGAAGCCATCTTGCTTGGATTAAAGTGGTAACTCTTAAAACATTTAATTTAAAAAGGAACAAAATGAGGGGGTTCATTTTTCCATAAAAAGTATGATTAGTGCTGCAGAAAGAAAAATTAGGGCACATTTTGAGTGACTTCTCAAATCCTCTTCTATTTTATTAAACAATTCTGACATGCAGACTGAAACATGCACTTTCAATACCAGCAGCAGTTTTCCCTGGTGAGCAGTAGCTTTACTACAGTGATCTAATGAGCAAAAAGAGTGCTAACATTCTGAATTTATGGCAAATGTGTGAAACATCTGAATGCCTTCTGGATGGAATCAAAGTAAAAAACGTATTAATAATAATTAAATGGGGGATATGCGGTCAAACAAAAGTCCACTTTTAAAAGAGCCTATCTTAATTACTGATCCCACCATCCCAGAGACAAACTCACCTAATAATGTTAGCACATCTATTCAAATTATTAGGCAGAAGGCCACCTCACCTAGAAATACTGTTCTGGCCCCTAAGGGAAACCATATTGGAAGGTTATCGCCGCAGAAACTACCTATTGACTTGCCCCCGGAAGTAACCCCATACCTGGTGATTCTGACAGGGGTACCAGAGCTGAGGGAGGACGTAGAGGAACCTATAGGATCTTTGAAAAACAAGGTACAACATTGGCTCAATTTTAGACGGCCATTGCCTCCCAACAGGTCAAGTAAGATCCTAATGGTACGTAGAGTACCATGGGTAGGGCAAGGTAAAAAAACTATCGAGGGGGACTGCATCTTGGTAAATTTTGACAACCCGGATACGGCCGATTATATCTGCTCATGGGACAACCACTTTAACAACGAAGGTATTGTAACCAAGCGTTTGTCCTTTTTCTATCCACCTAGAAACTGCCATGAACCAGCCTTTGACCAAAACAGGGGAATGGTAGGCCCTCAAGATAGAGTAGCAGATAGATGGGTCCGGGGTTGGCACACAACCAGACAAGTACGCCCAATGGATACTTGGAGAGGAATACCGACCGAAAACAGGTTTCGTTCCTTGGAACTGGTCGATTGACTCCCCTCGCCTACTACTTCCGAGGGTACCCCCAGCGGGGATTCTAGCGAGCCAACTATAAGAGGAAACCATTTACCAAATGAAAATCTAGGGATTATTTCCGAGAGACCAGAATCCGAGGTAGAAGTGAGGCATACTACTCCACGTCCTCCCGCAGGAGAGTCATCTTGTGGTGATCTCTCAGGATCCATAAATATTGGCCCCGAATATGTACTGCCTAGCCAACAATCCCGATCATGTCGAGGAAGGGATACAGGAGCTACACCCCTACAGTTAGAATTAGGTGGTGGGATCGATAAACATCCTGTTATGGAGCAGATAAGAGACCCCCAATGTAGCAAACTAACCTTGTTATCATGGAACATTGCGGGTCTATCAAATAAGGTAATGGACCCAATTTTCAGAGACTTCATTGATAGATTCGATGTTATTTGTTTGCAAGAGTCTTGGGAAAATAAAGAGATCCATATCGAAGGGTACCGTACATATTCCACTCCTGCAGTCCAGTCTAGGAGGGGCAGATCCTCGGGAGGCCTCTGTACATATATTTCTAACACCATAAACGCGACCATAAAGCTCCTGACTAATGACGGTCATGTTTTTTATCAGATCCTTTCCCTCCTTTCTGGAGGGAAACGACAAATCATCCTAATACATTTTTATAATAACATTCCAAAGGAAGATTTTAAACGTGCCTTTGAGGATCTAAATAACTTGCTTCATTATGGGACAGACGTGGACCATAAAGACACGTGTATTATTTTTTTAGGTGATTTTAACTGTCATTTATGCCAACATAGTAGTACGGGTGCCTGTGGATTGTTAAATCAATCTGGTGAATGTTGTACTCATTTTGAGCACTCCTCGTTAGGTAATCTATTGAACGTTTTAATCTATGATTGGAACTTGGGATTTGTGAATGAGCTTTGCAACCCACAAATTAATTTTCAACCCACTTTTAATGGCCATGGACTGTGTTCTACAATAGATTTTATACTAACTACTACTAGCCATTGCTGCAACATCCTCACATTTAATACCGAGGATATTGCTATGAGTGATCACTTTCCCATTAGCACTACATTTGATGCGGGGTTGACCAATGGAAAAATACCAAACATAGTAGAAAATCTCTATGGTTATTCTATCCAACTGGCGAAAAGAAACGGATATGCTATAAAATGGAAAATGGTTGATCCTGTTAACTTCCTGCATAGCTTAATTACTGATCAATATCTTAATATATTGACATGTCTGGATGATTCCCCAGACCCCAATGCGGTCATTAGAGCTTTCCTGGAGATCGCTACGCAAATATCTAATAATTTGACCGGAACGCTTAGAGAAGGGGGAGGATCAAAAACAGAGGGCTGGTTTAACTCTGATTGCAGTAAAGCCCACGCAATCTTGAAACAATCCCTAAAAAAAACGCCTAGAAATCAATCAGAGGTCAGAGAAGCCAGATTAGCATATAAACTTACATTACGCAAACGAAAACAAGAGATCAAGGAGAATGCCTGGGCTGCCTTAGTAAAGGCGTCTTGCTTGAGAGATAACACTGCGTTTTGGAAAGCGGTAAATGCTCCCTTTTTCGTGGATAGAAAAGCTGACGTGATAGACCTGGCAATTGAACAATCTGTTTGGGTTGATCACTTCACTGAACTTTATAAGAAGGACGATCTGCCTAATCCACTAACCACTTATCAAAAAGAGTCGAATAATAGCATGTCCACTTCAAATGTTGGCTTCCCTCTAGAGATCTCTTTTTCTGTCACGGAGATGGAATTAGCTTTATCTGAAAGCTCAAAAAACAAAGCCCCGGTACCGGACGGGATCCCCATAGATCTTTTTAAGGAAAATATCCCCCTTTGGGCCCCGCTCCTAACCAACTTATTAAACAGCTATAATAAAAAGGGTTTTCCTACATCTTGGCAGGAAGCGATAATTGTCCCTATCTTCAAAAAGGGAGATCGTAACGATCCTAAATGTTACAGACCTATTTCGCTGCTCGATTCGCTGATGAAAGTAGCAGGTAGACTCATCCTAAACAGATTTCAAATATGGGCTAATGATAGTAACATTCTTTCTAAATTTCAATATGGCTTTAAGGAAGGCTTAGGCACAGTCGAACAAGGACTCAACTTGGCTATCATAACTGCAAAATACACCATAGCTAAAAAGGGCAACCTCTTTATGACCTTTGTCGACTTAAGTTCAGCCTTTGATTGCTTAAGCCATGAGGTTTTATGGGCTACTCTAATCGCACTTGGCATTGATTTGAACATTTTAAATTTTATTAAAGAGTTGTATCGAGGAGCAGGAGCAATGGTCCGTTTTGGTAAAAAAGGGGAACGCACCAATAAATTTCCAATTATGAAAGGTGTACGCCAGGGTTGCATCCTGGCTCCCTTTCTTTTTAATTTATACATTAATGGAGTGGCGGATTTTTTACTAAAGCAGAAAGTAGATTATCCCCAAGTTAATGGCGAGGCCGTTCCTATCTTATTATATGCTGATGATGCGGTTATCATGGCTAGAACCCAATTAGGCCTCCAAAAGGCGTTAACCAGTTTTTCAGCCTTTATGTCATCTAGGGGTCTAAAAATCAACATTGGGAAAACTCTTACCATGAGCTGTACATCAATGGCTAAAGTCCCTTGCAATACTTTTTTAAATCAGTCGAAGATAGAAATAACACATACCTTTTCTTATTTAGGGATTTTATTTAATTATAGGGGCACCTGGACACCAGCTGTTAATACTAGGAATTTAGCATTTGCTCGATCAATTGGTGCTTTGAAACAGTTCGCAAATAAACTGGGAGGTAGACCTGTCCGTATTTTAATAGACATTTATAAGGCTAAATGTGTTTCAATTGCTATTTATGGGGCTGGTATCTGGGGCATTGCAGACTGCCGGGAAATCCAAGTAAGGGAAAATATTTTCCTCCGGTATTTGTTAGCAGTTCCCAAGTCCACTTCTACGTATGTGTGCCACAAGGAATTGGATATAATTTATATATCTGATCTGATCAAAATTAGTCCTTTGCTGCTGTGGTATAAGATATGGACTTCATTAGCTACCACCTTAAATAGAGCTGTTTTATTTGATTGCATTAATCTTGAAAGAGCAAAATATATTCAGTGGCTATCATATATAAAGGTCTTTTTAACAAACATGGGCCTACTAGATTATTTTAATAACCCTACTTCACTTTCTGCGATTTCGAGAAAGGAATTTAAAGGCCGCTGCCTTGCCTTCTTGGAAAATCAACGATGGCTTAAAGAAAGGACTAAAAAATCGGTCTCACAACATCAGTTACTCCTCCAGGGATTTGGACTACAGCTTTATTTATCGCCAGACCAAACTTGTTATGACAGAATGTTATTGGCCCGCTTCAGAACGGACTGTTATTATAGATTAATAACATTCCCTGATATAAACAACTGGTCGTCACAATTAATTAAATGCCCATGTGATGACCTCTCCGTCCAATCAACTATTCATAGTCTCTTGTTTTGTAAATTTTATGCGTGGGGGAGGAAGAGACACTTGATTCCTTTATTAAAAATCTGGGGCTTAAGTCAGTGTAGACCAGCTTTTATAAGACTGCTAATGCTCGAAGATACAATGACTATTAATGCTGTATCTAAGTTTTTAAAATACGTAATTAGATGCAGATCTTCTATGTCCTAGTTCCCTGTAATTTTATGTCTAAACAATCATATTTTATTATGATGTAATTATTTGGACTTATCCGTCTACTTTCTTTAACATGTGAATGTTGTATTTACTGTGCTTTTATGGTTTTAAATATGAAATCGAATAAAGCTATCTTTGAGTAAAAAACTGAAAGTATTTCCTACTGAGGAGACTGCAGTAAATGAGGAAATTAGGAAACTTCATAACAAATAAGTCTCCCAAGATGGCCACCAGAGACAAAAGAGCCCAAATGTAGCCCAAATATCACCCAGATGTAGCCCAAGTATAGCCCAATGACAGAATGTCCCAGAGTGTTCTTAAAAACAACTAGAGCGCTTACTGTCTTCATTATGACAAAAGTATGGCACACCTGAAGCCATCTTGATTGGAATAAACTGATAACACTTAAAACATTTAATTTAAAAAGGAACACAATGAGGGGGTTCATTTTGCCATAGAAATGATGATTAATGCTGAAGAAAGAAAATGAGGGCACATTTTGAGTGACTTCTCAAATCCTCTTCTATTTCATTAAAAAATTTTGACATGCAGACTGAAACATGCACTTTTAATACCAGGAGCAGACTTCCATGGTGAACAGTAGTTTTACTACAGTGATCTAATGAGCAACTAGAGTGCTAACATTCAGAATTTATGGCAAATGTGTGACATATCTGAATACCTTCATGATGGAATCAAAGTAAAAAACTGAAAGCATTTCCTACTGAGGAGACTGCAGTACATGAGGAAATTAGGAAACTTCATAACAAATAAATCTCCCAAAATGGCCACCGGAGACAAAAGAGCCCAAATGTAGCCCAAAATCACCCAGATGTAGCCCAAATATAGCCCAATGACAGAAGTGTGCAAAACACTTATTATTTTGTGTTTTTGCAGTGTTATATAGTGCAGACTTGTCAGGTATTGGAGTGCTTTACATGAGCATTGGTTACATCACACAAGAACAAATTCATTTTGGTTGTAGACATGGGGAGACTAAGTGATTTGACCAGAATCACAGAATGTCGAGCTGAAGCAGAAACTCCAACCTGGTCCCCAGTTGCAAAGTCTGCAGTTCTGGAAGTAACACCACATCCTCTCTCCTAAGTGCAACAGTTAATCAAGTGGTCAACTGGATAAAAAAACATAAAGATAACAAATAATTTAAAAGTGCTTTGTCGCTATTTGAAAACTCAGAAAATATGTCCTTATTTTAGTCTTTTAGAGCACTAATCATAATTTTGATGCCAATAAGACCCTCTCATATATGTAATTTCTAAAGGAAATGCTCTAGGTATTACAGTTTTGATTACATCAAGATGACGTCAGGCGTTCCACACTTTTTTTTTTTTTTTTTTTTTTTTTTTTTAGTCCTCATAAGCCTCTTTATTGGGAAGATAAAGCAAACGATCTTCCTCTTTTGCACATTTCGATGGGTAACTGACGCCTCTGCCCTTTTTATGCTTTTTGCATTACGCAAAACGGGTATGTATGTGTAAAAAAAGAAAGACACATATACCATAATCCCGAATGCTTAGCGAGGCTGGTAGGCATAATCATAGGACCATTTGAAAGAATTATCTCTTATTATTTAAGTTATTACACCATTCAGTAAAGGGGAGCCAAAAATGTACATTTCTTGTGCTCTTTCCATCTAGAGTAACTATATACTTAATAGACTGTAGCAGGTTATCCATATTTGGGGAGAGAGGGGACACCCATAATTTACAGATTTCTCTTCGGGCAAGCAGTGCAATGTAAAAAATAAGTCTCGCCTGATCTTTAGTAGATTTTACTTCAGGCTCCAATTGCCCAAATATGACAAATAAGACGCTTACCTTAACTTGCAGCTTAAGCATTATGGATAACATCTCAGTCACTTCATTCCAATAGGTTTGCAGCTCTACACATTCTAAAAACATGTGGACGTCATCTGCCTTCGTTTTATCACATTTTGGACAAGGAACTTCTCCTCTTCCCCCAAACTTTGACAACTTCAAAGGTGACCAATATGCTCTATGGATGGAAAAGAGATGGTTTCTTCTCAGGTGCGCAGGCTTAACTGATTTAAAAAGCATAGCCATAGATACTTGCCAGTATTTTTCCAGCGATGATTCCGGCAAGTATTTTCCCCACAACTCCATTGGAAGCGTAAAATCTCCATCTTCAGCTTCCACCAGTAACCAGTAGATCAACGCCACCTCCTTTTTTCGACGTAGTTGCAGCTTAAGTTGAAACTCTAACTCATTCTGTTCCCCTATTTTTGTTCGTGGATCAGCGAACCAACTCTGAATTTGCATGTATTTAAATCTGGAGAGACTATAATTTGTAATCTGACTACAACTCTCCCAAGAGATAAGTCTTCCATCCATTATTAGCTGGTCCCATTGTCTAAGACCACCTTGTGATAGGGGCTTGGCCAAGCTATCTTTAGTCCACTCTGGGGAGCCGGGACTGTCCCAAATAGGGGCTAAAAGACTGTAGTAAGGAATTTTCAAGGTTCTTCTCACGTTGTACCAAGTCTCTGCAAGCCCTCTCAAGATCTTCAACCTAACCGTTTTAAAGAATTTGGGGTCGGCATATTTAAAGATGAAACCTTCCTTCCCACCTGGTTCTAGGTTTGCTATGGTATACCACAAACCACCTGCAATTAAGGGATTAGGTACGTTAAAGAGATACTTGCCATTCTTCAAGAGAAAAGCCCAAGAGTAAAAGAGGAGATCTGGTAAAGCAATTCCTCCTTTCTCCAGCCTTCTTCGTAGCTTCTTCCAAGCTATTCTTGGTCCTTTACTTGCCCATATAAAAGAACTTAAGTCTCCTTGTAAATTCTTGAGCCAAAGCGTTTTAAAAGGTAGAGGTATTGCATCAAATAGAAAAGTAAGCTTTGGGAGAATTACCATTTTGATCAAGTTACATCTTCCGAAGATTGTTAATTGAAGGTGGGACCAAGATTTTAAAAGTTTAACAATTTCCTTCCGAACTTTGTCAAAATTAAGCTTTGCTATCTTATCAATGTCTTGTGGTATCATTACTCCCAAATATCTTATCTCGTCCTTCCCATGTGTCTCCTCTATATTCCAGGTCATAACTTCGGATTTTTCTTCATTAACCTCATAACCTGAGGCCATCCCAAAATCCGTTGTTAAGGCCATTAAACGCGGCCAGGTTTCCCTAATGTTTGAAGAGAGGATCACTACATCATCTGCATAAAGCCCCAGTTTTTTCTCCCAACCAGCACACCTAAAAGGCTGAATTTCTAGATCATCTCTGATCTTCCTTGCCAGAGGCTCTATATATAAGTTGAAAAGCAAGGGCGATAGAGGGCACCCCTGCCTCGTTCCTCTTGAGATCTTTAGTGGTTGAGACAAGGAGCCATTAATTAGAATTCGAGCCTGAGGAGCTTGATATAGACCAGCCAAAGCGTTGCTAAAATGTATACCTAAGTTCAGGGATGTAGTCACTTCCATCAGATATATCCAATTTACCCTGTCGAAAGCTTTGGTAGCATCTAAGGCCACCAGGGCTAAAGGCAGATTGTACGTAGATGCTAGGTCGATCGTGGCAATGAGTGAGAAGGTCAAGTCTTTCAAAAACCTCCCCCGAGTAAAGCCTTTTTGATCATCATGAGTTAAATCCACCATCAGCCCGTTTAACCTATCCGCCAGAATCTTCGTATATATCTTATAGTCATTGTTCAATAGGGAGATGGGACGATACGAGTCACATTTTTTTGAACATTTTCCGGGTTTCAATATTAGGGCTATCGTGGCTTCCATCCAGGAGGCTGGCATGACCTTATGTTCAATGTACAGATCATTAAACATTTTAGTTAAGATGGGAGCTAAGGTATCCGCCAAGATTTTATACACCTCTTGTGGGATGCCATCTGGCCCTGGAGCCTTCCCCTTCTTTAAATGTGCCATTATATTCCCCACTTCCTGAACTTTTATTTTACCATTTAGAAGATCCGCTTTTTCCCTTGGCAAGGAATTATCCATACCTGATCTTACCCATTTACTAAGGGTATCTTTAGATGGCTTAAGGTCTTCCTGATATACTTTATTGAAGTGATTATGGAAAGCTTGCTTAATCCCTTCACTGTCCTCAACTAGCCTGCCTGTTTGTACACAAATGATTCCCTCAACCCTATTTCTCAATTGTTCTTTCTTTGCTTTCCAAGCTAGGAGTTTCCCACACCCTTCACTATATTCAAAATGTGCCATTTGACTAGCTTCCCATCTCTTTCTTACCCTTTCTTGAATTATCATGGACACATTAGCCTTCTGTTGTAGCAGTTCTTGGAGCATACTAATTCTCATCTGCTCGTCTATGCCAGGGTTTCTTAATTCTTTTTCTAAAGAACGGATCTTTTTCTCCTGCGTTGTTACTTCTTTATAATAATTTCTCCTTTTCTCAGCCCCCAAGGCCCCTAGCCTCCCCCTCAAAAACGCCTTATAAGCATCCCAAGTAATACCAGGGGCCGCTGATCCCCAGTTGATCTCAAAAAACTCTTCTGTTTCTTTTTTTAAAGTTTAAAAAAAGAAACACACTTTTGTAATAAATATAGAATGTTAGCCATCTAGTTGTTCATTAGGATACTGTTGAGAGGCAGAGGTCAGGGGCACGGACTCTGAAAATTGAAGGCAGGTAGGAGGGTGCAAAGGCAACAATTTAACCACACTGAGCAGGCAGGAAGGGCCGTGGCAGCACAACAGACTATGGAGGGCAGTGGAAAGGGGGGCAGGGGCAACAAACCAACAATACAGGACTTGCAAGAGAGGATGTGGCAATGTAATAGACCATTGTGGGCAGAAGGAAGAGGCAATGGTAGTACAACCATACATGCCAACAGACCCGATTCAGCCAGGAAACGTCCAATGTTTTTAAGCTCAAATGGGCTTTATTTGATCTGTCTCCTGTCTACAATCTCCTCTTTTTCAATGTAACTCAAAGGGGAAAATCAATACCCCAGTTTTTTTTCAAAATCTCCCTCTTACCAAGTTCAAAAGGTTCGCAAGTATGGTACATTGGATCATGGAAGGAAATGGGGTAGGGACATGGACTTGGATAACAGAGGACAGGAGGGACATGGAGAGGTGCACCAAACTGACCCTGCAGGGCAGGCATCAGGGTTTGCAGCAGCACAATACACCACACAGGGCATGCGGGACGGGAGTGCAGCACAACAATCCATAGAAAGCAAGAGCGAGGGGACAGGACCATGCACATGGACAACAGAGGGGCAAGAGGCAATGGTAGCTAGCTGACCATAATGGACAGACAGGAGAGAAAGCTGCAGCATAACAGACCATAAAGGGCAGGAGGGAAGGACAGGGGCATTACAATGGAACAGACAAGCCAGGAGGGAGGGAGTAGGGGTCTGCACATGTAAACAGAGGGCTGGGGACAAGGGGGCAGGGCAGGAGCAGCAAGATAGCCATGGAGGTCAGGCAGGATGGGCACTAGAAGCAAGACACACAATGAAGAGCAACAGTGAGACTGTGATGGCATACACACAGACCATGGAGGGAAGGTGGGAGGGGGTCAGGGGCAGCTAACTGACCACACAGGGAAGGTGGGAGGGGCCATGGCAGCACAGAAGACCATGCATGGCAAGTGGGAGGGTTAGTGGCAGCACAATGGCTATGATGGGCAAGAAGGAGGGTGCAGGGGCATGCACAAAGGACGATGGAGGATAGAAGGGAGGGTCAGGACCTATGCACAGACAAGAAAGTTCAGGGGAAGGGGCCTCACAACAGACCGCACGGGGGAGGCAGGAGGAGCAGTTGCAGCACAACAGACCAGGGAGGGCAGAAGGGTGTGGCAGTACAATGGACCATGTGGACAGGAGGAAGAGGATAGGGGCATGGCATGTGGACAGGCAGGGTGGAGGTGGCAGGGACAGGTTACAGTCATCTGACAATGCTAGGCAGGTGGGAGGGGAGTGGCAGCTCAACAGAACACTCAGAGTAGATAGGAGTGGCAGGTCCATGGAACATGGTGGGCAAAAAGGATGGAGCAGGGGCATACACAAAGACATCGGAGGGCAGGGGGAAGGAGAATAGGGGCAGCAAGCTAAGCACAGAGTTTAAGCAGGAGGTCAATGATGGGGCATAGAATTGGGCAATGGAGGGCAGGAGGAGCGGACTGGTACATCATACTAAATTGAGGGCAGTGGCAGCACATCAGACCATGCATGGCAGGAGGGAGGAGGCTAGTCCATGGATGCACACAACAGAGGATAGGGAGGAGGGGGATGGGGCAGCAAGCTAACTGTTCAGAGAAGGCGGGTATTAGGAACTTTATTGTTTTTAAAACGTGTGTCTGTGCGAACTACTTAAAATATGAACAAGTATGCAGCATAATCTCACATTTATTCAGGAAGAAGAGGACGTTTGTGACTGTGACTCCGGGTTCACTTGGCAGAAACACCCCCTGACCCTCCACCCCCTATCGCAAAATGTAATGCCCGTGAAAAGGGTAGGTGAACACTGTGTTATATAGAACATAGTCCTGAGAGCACGATTGAAAATGAAAACTAGATATAGTGTGTGGTATAAACTATGCACCAAAAAGTGTGATATAAGATGAACCGGGCGTAAAATATAATATGCAATACATTGTGCGCAATGACAGATTCATTGGAGAGCGCGAGATAGCACAGGCACTAGCGCGTGCTATACGATATGCGCCTTGGAGTGTAATATGCACAGGGCAGTGTTGTGTAACCTAACTAGTCTTTAAAGTTGTAATATAAAATATGTGCTGGGGAGTGCAACGTTGCATATGCACTGTGACAAAGATATGGATCCCAGATAGTAATATGTATGGCATAGCACTGTGCGTTATAACATAGGCATCGAGGAAGGCACGTTAGATGGGGCAATATAACCCGTGCGAAGACAAGTGTGGCATGACATATTCACGGGGTGGTGTTACAGTGCACATGGGCTAGAGAGTGTCATAGCATATGCACTAGCTAGTGGAATACAACACAGAGGTGTGTGGCACTCAGCAGGCAATGGTGGGTGTAACACAGCATTGGGCTCTGCCAGGAGCGAGCTGTGACTCTCAAGTGATGTTCGTCCCCTTTCCAGAGAGTAAAATAAAAAGTATTACACATCCGGCAGTGGATGTGTGTTTTATTAACCGTGAGGGGGGTTTCTTGCATAGTTTTGGTCGAATTTTTGTCGAATCCCCTTTGAATGGCTTGGTGTGCATGTGTATTAAATGTGCCCGTCAATAGCTACCCATGTTTGTATAAATAAACGACAAGGGTGTCTACCGGGATTAGGCACGGTAAGGCATCAGACATGTCAGAGCTTCACTAGTGGTGTAAATACATTCCACGTGGATTCATTGTATGCATAGTCGCCTTTTAATGAATATCACGCAAATCGTCATGGTGATAGGTACGTACGGTTTGTCCAGCATGTCCTAGGTGTGTCTATAAATATATATTTTTTTAAAATAATAAAAAACAGTGGCCGGCCCTGGGGATTGGGGTCAAAAAAATATAATTAGGAGACAGGCCCTGGGGGATGGGGACATCAGGGCCAATAAATTAGAATAAGAAGGGGAACCACACAGCCCCCCTTCTTAAAAAATTAAAATAAATAAAAGACTGGCATCGTGCCGGAGGCCACGCCCCCTCCTTGCAGCACTCTGCAAACGCGCCCCCTGGCGAGTTGTAAGTTGGGGAATTAATTCCTGTTCAATACTGAGGGTCCCTGAGGGCCAACTAGCCCAACAGGCATCTCCATAATGCACCAGGGAGCTGCGCTGCAGACAGGTGTTCTGAGGCCAAGCCCCTTTTTACACCTCTCTGCGACGCAGCTCTGTGGCGCTTACTGGAGGTACCTAGTGGTCTAGTTTGACCCTAGGGACCCTTAGGATTCAAGGGGACTTAATCTCTCAACTTAGAACAGCCACAGGGCGCGTTTACACAGTGGTGAAGGGAGGGGACGGGGCCTGAGGTGACGTGTGCAAACACGCACTATGGCACGTTTTAAATTGGGGATATCATTTCCCTTCAATACTGTGGGCCCCTGGGGGCTACCTAGCCCACCAAGTGCTTCTAGTAAGCGCCACTGAGCTGCATTGCAGAGAGGTGGTCCAGGCCGTGCCACTTTTTACACCGCTCTGCAACGCAGCTCTGTGGCACTTACTGGAGGTACCTAGTGGGCTAGTTGGACCCTAGGGACCCTCAGCATTCAAATGAACTTAATCTCCCAACTAAAAACGGACACAGGGCGTGTTTACACAGTGGTGAAGGGAGGGGACGGGGCCTGAGTTAACGTGTGCAAAAGCGCCCTGTGGCCTGTTTTAAGAGGTAGTTTTAATCCCCCTGCCCTATTATATACTAGGGGCTTACAGAGGAGGTCATGCTAATCACAGGGGGACCCCAACGCATAATGTTCCCTAGTGTATGTAGGTGTTTTCACTGTATTCTAAGTGTCTTTTAACATAGCACTGGCTCTAGGACTGGTTAGTCAGACTCAGTTACCACCAGTATCCGTCTGAAAAAGTTGAGGGTACAGGATGATTTTGCAACAAGGCTTCTTTCTGCTCTTCTTTTTGTTCTTTCTGCACGTTATCCTTCTTCCTGCACTTTTCTTCGTCTTTGAGGACTTCTGTTGCTTCTTTCTGCACTTCTTTTTTTTCTTTCTGTGCATTTTTTCTTCTTTCTTCACATGTCCTATCTCTGTAGGCATAGTTAGAAATTAGCATTTAAAAAACCTTTGAAATTCACAGAAAAAACCATAGGTTTCAGGCACGTTATAGTTAGGAATTAGCATTTAAAAAACCTCAGAAATTCACTGAAAAAAACTGTAGGTTTCAGGGGTGTTATAGTTAGCTGGACTTTTCACTTGTACAAAACCATTGAAATTCCCCCGTTATAGTTAGTTCAGCTAACTATAACTCGCGCGCCCGCAATGCACTGCTGATGATGTCACATATTACATCACTCATGACATGGTCAGTGACATCACTCATGACATCACTGATGACATCTCAAATGACATCACTGATGACATCATCCTTGTGATAGAGTGGCAGACCTCCTCTCACCCTAATATAACCTTTGATACACACATTCAAAAATAGAGACTACAATTTTCAAAACAATGGACATACCAATACCAGTTACAACAACCTCTTCAGTAATTCTAAGATCCACATACACATCCACTCATTCACCAACAGTCCTATACAGTCACTCATACATGTACTCATACACCTATACATCCTGTTACACAATGCCACTCATCCATAGAGTTACTGACTGACTGACTGAGGTATTTATTAAGCGCACTTATGCCGAGGCGTCTTGGCGCTGAGCTGAAGAGAGATGTAGGAAAGAAACTACGGCCTGGTGAATAGCCAAGTTTTCACGGACTTTCTAAACAGGGTCTTACTTGTTGTCAGACGTAATTCGGTTGGTAACCTGTTCCATAGGCTAGCTGCCTGAAAAGAGAAGGCTTTACCACCCCATCGGGCCCTTTTAAATCTAGAGATGCCAACTAGGCCCATGTTCGTGGATCTGAGAGTACGACTGGGAACATAAAGAGGGAATAATGTTTTTATGTCATCAGCACCTCCACCATGGACTGCTTTGTGCACTAGGCATAAGGTCTTGAATTGAATACGGTTACGTACAGGGAGCCAGTGTAGCTTCTTCATACAAGCTGAAGTGGGATGAAGCTTTGGGAGGTTCAATAGTACTCTTACAGCCGCATTCTGTAGAGATTGAAGTTTTAGGAGCTGTCGCTCACCTATCCCAGAGTATAGTGCATTGCAATAATCTATGCGAGATAGGACCAGAGCTCCTACTACAGTTTTCCTTAGGGGCAGAGGGATAAAAGGCAGGATTTTGCGAAGGATTTTGATCATCAGGAAGCACGCAGAGGTGACCTGATTGACTTGGTGGGTTAGTGAAAGATCTTTGTCCACCAAGAAGCCTAGATTCTTGACTTTTTGTGCAGGGGCGGGGCAAGCGCCCGCCTCTGGAGGCCACCAGAGGTTATTCCAGATGGATGGTTTTTGGCCGAATTCCAACACCTCCGTCTTTTCGGTGTTTAGTTTGAGAAAGTTTGAGCTCATCCATCTCATTACCCTGGAAAGACAGCTTCTAAATCTCTCCGCAGTAGCTTCAACAGTTTGAGTCAATGACACCACCAGCTGGGTGTCATCAGCGTATGACACTAATTTTAGGCCATTGTTTTTAATTAAGCTAGCCAATGGCGTAACATATAGGTTGAACAACGTAGGGGATAATGCTGATCCCTGGGGAACACCACAGGGGAGAGAGAGTTCAGCAGACTGAAGTCCCTCCCAGTGAATCTGCTGTGATCTTGAATCAAGAAAAGAGCCCAGCAGTGCCAAAGCAGAATCTTTAATACCTATTACGTTCAATCTATCCAGTAACACTTCATGATTAACAGTGTCGAAAGCAGCTGTTAAATCAAGAAGGACCAGGGTGGCCCTGCCTCCACTGTCCATGACTCTACGGATTTCCTCCGTGGCCATAATTAAGGCTGATTTTGTGGAGTGGCGTGATCTAAAACCGTGTTGTGTTACATCCAGTAAGTTATTTGAGTCAATAAATTGCATCAACTCCTGATTAACCATTTTTTCTAAAACTTTGGAAGGAAAAGGGAGACAGGATATGGGGCGATAATGTTTGGTATCCTGTGGGTCAAGTGAAGACTTCTTGAAAATAGGCCTGATACAGGCCTTTTTCCAGCTTGACGGAAAGACACCTGTGCTGGTGATTTTGTTAAACAAGGGAGCCAGTGAGGCACTTATCTCCATGGGGGCCAAATGGTATATGTAGGAGGGGCACGGATCTAGGGGAGAGCCAGACTTTATTTGAAGTAATGCATCATTGACCTGTTTTATGCTGAAGGATGAAAATTTGGACAGACCGTTCAGCGAGGGACATTCCTCTAAGGGTTTGTCTATGTGTTTGTTAGGTTCAGTCTGTAGCTTCTGGAGTTCATTGTAGACATCATGAATTTTACGTTGAAAGAAGATGGCAAGATTGTCAACAAAGTTTTGATCAGGACAAAAGGTAGTGTCATTAGGACTCTTGATTAATGCTGTGACTGTTTTGAAGAGTTCCTTCGAAGAATTTTTTGCCTCTAGGATTTTATTAGTGAAGTAGGTCACTTTGGCTTGTTTAATTAATAATTTGTATTTTTCCAGAGTGAAATTGTATTCCTTCTTTGATATGGGGCTATAGTCTAGTCTCCATATACGTTCTTGCCGCCTACAAATGATTTTAGCTCGCTTGAGCTCAGCTGTATACCAAGGCGATGTGAGTAATCGTTTTTTAGGTTGAAAAGGTTTCTCAGGGGCTAATTTATCTATGGCCTCATAGATCCATGAGTCAAAATTGGTAGCCCCTTCATCACTGTTCTCCACATGGGGAGGGCAATTTGTCAAAATATCGGCCAAATCCTCATTTTTTATATCCTTCCATGGGCGAGTATTGATCAGCCGAGAGCGAATTTTCCGTCCAGTTTTAGCCAAAGGTAGATTCACTTTGAAGTATATTGCTGAGTGGTCTGACCAGGGAACCGGTAATATGTCTTTCACCTCAATCTTATGATTATTTGTGAAGATTCCATCAAGTGTATGCCCCGCTACGTGGGTGGGCCGTGAAATAATTTGCCGCAAGCCATAACCTGCCAAGTTGTCTATTAAATTAGATGAATCAGAGTTATTAGGATCATCTAAATGGAAATTGAAATCGCCCAGGACCGTGATTGTTGCGGTGTCAAAGCAAGATTCTAAGAAGGTCTGACGGGATTTAGTAAAAGGAGCTCTTGCTCCAGGGGGTCTATATACCAGGAGACCGGATAGAAGTTCGTAATTATTGAGTTTCACAATAAATTACATGGCTTCAGCCTCTAATGTGGATTCTTTTTTAGAAACAATTTGTAAATGAGAGCGATAGATAAGCGCGATACCTCCTCCAACCGTCGAGGTCCTGTCTACTTGTGTCAGTGAGTAACCTAGGGGTATTGCTATTTGCCAATCTGGTGCGGAGGAGGAGTTACTCACACACATAGTCACTCATGCTAATGCTAATAAAGAATCAAACATACATTTACTTGCATATACAGTTATACACACACCACCACAATTTACTTCTACGGAAACTTACACATACTTAGTCTTTTAAAAAATCACTTATAGAAACACATACTTATTCATACAGGAACTCTTTCAATATCTCACTCTCACATATACTCACTTATATACACCAATAGTCACATATACTAGTTTAAAACATATGTAGTTACTCATAAAGACACTATTGAGACAGTCATTCACTCACTAACACACCCATACACACACTCATCCACCCATACAGTCCTGCACACATGCTGTCTTCAACACATACAAACAGTGAGTCACTCATTCATGCAACTATACACTACGTAATACCCCCCACCGAACCATGCAGACACTCAGACTGATACTCAAAAAACCAACTAATAACCTATATAGACACCCATGTAGCTACTCACCAACCCATGCAGCCACTTATACACAAAGTGAGAGACTGATACAGATATTTACATATTTAAACATTACTCACTAAGCCATGTATTCACTATGATACACTTAATCCGTCAGTTACACAATCAATTTTTCAAAAACAAATCATCCATTTAGACACTTATATACCCATTTATTCTTCCATCGACCTTGAGATATACATATATAAAACATATTTAATTTTCAGAAAAACACACATTCACTGGATGATGTCATCAGTGATGTCATCAGTGATGTCATTTGAGATGTCATCAGTGATGTCATGAGTGATGTCACTGACCATGTCATGAGTGATGTAATATGTGACGTCATCAGCAGTGCATTGCGGGCGCGCGAGTTATAGTTAGCTGAACTAACTATAACGGGGGAATTTCAATGGTTTTGTACAAGTGAAAAGTCCAGCCAACTATAACACCCCTGAAACCTATAGTTTTTTCAGTGAATTTCTGAGGTTTTTTAAATGCTAATTCCTAACTATAACGTGCCTGAAACCTATGTTTTTTTCTGTGAATATATATATATATATATATATATATATTCACTGAAAAAACCATAGGTTTCACACATGTTATAGTTAGCTGGACATTTTACTGATAAAAAACCAATGAAATTCCCCCGTTATAGTTACTGTAGGCAACTATAACTCACGCGACCGCAATCCTCTGCTGATGCTAATACTGTATTTAGACACTTATTTGCCCATATCTTCTTCCATTAAATTTTAGCTATACATATATTACAAATATTTTTTTTTCATAAAGACACATATGTCATCAGCAGAGGATTACGGTTGCGTGAGTTATAGTTGCCTACAGTAACTATAACGGGGGAATTTCATTGGTTTTTTATCAGTAAAATGTCCAGCTAACTATAACATGTGTGAAACCTATGGTTTTTTCAGTGAATTAGCAAGGTTTTTTAAATGCTATTTCCTAACTATAACGTGTGTGAAACCTATGGTTTTTTCAGTGAATTTGTACGGTTTTTAAATGCTAAGTTACTTTACGCCATTTGTGGCGTGCGCGCCCACTTAACGCAGTTCGTTCCGTGCACGGTTTTTATCAACTTTAATAAGCCCTGTACATTTGGTGGCCTTCGGCCACCAAAAGCACAGGGGGTGAGGTCAATGTGGATAGTGTTTTTTTTATTTCGATTTTATAATTTCATGTTGCCAAAATTACGTTTTTTTTCTCTATTAATAAGCCCTGCACATTTGGTGGCCTGCGGCCACCAAAAGCACAGGGGGTGGGGTAAGTGTGGATAGTGTTTTTTTTATTTTCATTTTTTTACCGTAAGCGTACGGTAAGCTTACGGTAAGCGTACGGTAAGCGTACGGTAAGCGTACCCCGCGAAATTGCCGAAAAAAAAATAAAACCGTTTTTGCTCTTGGGGGATGTTTGGGGACTCCCTCAACATGACTATGTGGGAGGGAGTTGTCAAAACAGCCCCGTAACATGTTTTTGGCCATCATGTTTGATAAACAACACTCAGTGCGAGAGACAAAATGGCGGACGCCGCTTCCTGGTTTCGGCCGATTCGAATGTTTACTAAGATCTAAGAGCCAATCAGAATCGCGCTCGCACACGCCACCGTAAGCTTACGGTAAGCGTACGGTAAGCGTACGGTAAGCGTACCGTAAGCGGGCTCAGATATATATATTGATTTAAAGGCTATTTTCTCAGAATCTACTGAACAGATTTACACCAAACCTACAAAAGGCACTTCCTTGACCTAGGGACTACCTCTCTGCCAAATTTCTAGTAATTCTGTTCAGCCGTTCGGGCTGTAGCTCGTTCTAAAGGTCCTATGGAAAAATGCATGGGAAAAACGCGTTTTGGGACCCCCCTTTTATCTCAGCCCCCGCTTGACGAATCCCCCCGAGACTTTCAGGGTAGGAGCGGAGCGTAGCGCCCCACCTATTTTGAGAAATTCGCGAGGATTCGTCGACCGGCGCCAAAGTTATTCAAAATAGAATGTTGAGGTTTTCCTATGGAAACGTGGTCCTAACTATAACTACCTACTGGCGACCGCCAGTAGGTAATATATATATATATATATATATATATATATATATATATATATATATATATATATATATACATTCCACTGTGCTTTTGCTATTATTTCCACACAAGCAGAGATTTAGATTCATACAATGTTACACTTTACTCTTTTGGCATTTTGTACATCAAAGATCAGTGGCAGATCTAACGGTCTCGAGGGTATAAAAAAAGGAACACTTATATGTTGTCAGAAGTAACCTGACTGCATGTGTAGAAGAACAGGTATATTGATATATTCTCCCTCTCAGTAGAGACAGGCCAGTAGCAGCTCCCTCCATGCAGTTCCATGCAGTGTGAGTTTCCTATTAAAAGTACCCTGACAATTAGTTCTCCCTTGCAGCAGTGCCTTGAAAATGTTATTTCTCTCTAAAGTTCTTGCAAAATATCCACTCCCTCCCAGCAGTACCAAGACAGTGTTGGCCCTTTCCCAGCATGATCTTCTTTTCAACTCGCAGTGGTAGCTCAAACTTTATTCTCAGAAGGGCGCTATCCATGAGATCTACGTCCCAGCTTTAGACAGAAATGGCTCCATCAATCAGAGCCCTTCATTAGGAATTGCTGCTCAGTTGTAGATTGTCCGTAAGGTTTCCTTCTCAGCAGGGTAGTACAGTGTAATGTAATCTCCCTTTTAGCAGTGAAGCAGCAGTTTGCTCTTTTACCAGACATGCACTGTCAGTTGTTAGCTTGCCTGGACTACCTTTTTTTTCTACCAAGCATTTGCCCGGTGGACTGGAGACTTTAGAGACAGTTTTTTAGGGCATGGGATCACTGCTGGCACCTCTGTCACTTTCTCTAGCTTTCTAAGGTAATTAAAGCCGAGAAGGATTACAGGGTGCGGGCTACAGGAGAAGATGAGCAAGATGAGAAAGCAAGTAGAAATGGAGTAGGGCTGCTTTGTACATTTTTGCCAGGGCTGCTTTCGGATCCCAGTCCGGCCCTGTTTGTTTTACGCGCTATCTCCACCTGTTCATCCAAAGAGTCAGCTTGTACCCAATTTCAGGGTGCACCCTTCCTGCCTACAGTGAGCTCACTGCAGTTAGCCATATCCCAGCGGTGTCCTATGGTGAGTTACCTCCAGGGCTTTAGGTGGGCTGGTTCCATCTGAATCTCAGACCTGGAAGTAATTAAAAACAGACCTTTAAATAGGCCCCATAAGTGTCCTTAGCTTTACAGGTAAAAACCTCTGAAAGTGTGAACAATTACTGTACGAAATTGGAGTATTAGTTGAGGGGGTTGAGAGCCCACCTCAATTATTAATCAAAATCCTTGTCAGGGTGACCCCCCCCAAAGTCACTAAACAAACCTATGCATAACCCCCCACACTGCAAGAAGGAGAAGAGTGGGCAAAACCCATCTCAGAGGCTGCTTTTGGTCTCACCAGAGTGTGCCTGGAGGAGGGCAAGCATCTCAGGTCTGTTTCTGCTATGACAACAAACACTTCAATTTAGATAGGGTCTAAGGGAATATTTAGAGACCTAGCGTAAGTAAACTCCCCAAACATGGAAATCAATATACAACGAATATACCTACGGGTCTAAGACAAATAATTTGAACAGTGAGAGTACTGGTGCCATGTGTCTAGCAATCTATCTGGTTGTTGTGGATTATGACCAACAGAGGAGTCCTATTTAAAAGGACGGATTCCCATCACTCACCAATGGTGACATGCTTCATCATCTGGGTCTGAATAGGGGCTACAACCCTTTCATAAGGAAAGGGGAGCTCGCAGATATTTTTATCAAGAGCTACAAATATAGTACTCAATATAGCGCGCTTTTATATTAGACCTACAGATATGACCTACACAGTTATTTGGTTAAAACTGTCCATTGTACTGTTTTTAGTTTGGGCTCTGAGAGATATTAATAAAGGTGTTGTGTCTCTCACAGCTCAATTTTAACTCACTTATTACTCATCATTTTGCACTGCACTTTTTATTCCCACACTACGCTCATATCTGTAGGTCTAATATAAAAGTGCGCTATATCGAGCACTATATTTTTAGCTCTTGATAAAAACATCCGCGAGCTCCCCTTTCCTTATGAAAGGGTTGTAGCCCCTATTGTCACTAGTGTGACACTGGGAGGAGACCCAGATGATGAAGCATGTCACCATTCGTGAGTGATGGGAATCCGTCCTTTTAAATAGGACTCCTCTGTTGGTCATAATCCACGACAATCAGATAGATTGCTAGACACAGGGCACCAGTACTCTCACTGTTCAAATTATTTGTCTTCGACCCGTGTTTCTGCTATGACCTGCCTGAAAATTCTTTCACACATCATTGTTTGTGCTACTTAACACTAAAGCCTAGAGTGAAGGGAGGGGCCGAAGCCACTTCAAGTTATTCATCACACAGACCCACTGTAGGAAAGTGAGTTTTGGTAGCATTACCCACCAACTTTTGCCTGATTCTGATGCATCTTTGACCCAACGTGCACTGGGTTCCTGCTAGCCAGGCGCCCTGTGCCTGTGTTCTTTCCAAAAACTGTACCATTGTTTCCACACTTGGCACACCTGTGGCTCACATATAAGTTCCTTGTAAAAGGTACCAGTGGTACCAAGGGCCCTGTGACCAGAGAAGTTCTCTAAGGGCTGCAGCATGTTTTTGCCAACCTGAGACCTCTCACAAAACACAGGCATACTGCCACTGCAGCCTGTGTGTTTTGGTGCAGATAAAAGTGAAGAGTGGACCTGACACACATCCCTGTGTTACAGGCCTACCAGCACTGCAAGAAGCATAGGTAAGTCACCCCTACAGCAGGCCTGTTACAGCCCTAAGGCAGGGTGCACTATACCTCATGCGAAGGCATAACTGCATGAGCAGATATGCCCGTATAGTGTCTAAGTCCATTCTTAGACATTGTAAGTGCACAGTGAAGCCATACTGAGTACATGCACTGAGAGTTTGTCACCACGAAATCCACAGCTCCATGATGGCTTCACTGAATTCCAAGATTCCAGATGCCAGTGTTGGATTTATTAAGAAATACACCCAGAGGACAACTCAGAGGTGCCCCTGAAATCCTACCAACTTGCTAGTGTGTGCCTGACTAGTCCCAACCAGCCTGCTACCCCTAGACATGTTTCTGACCAGGGCCTCTCCAGCTAGTGGACTTGCCCAGCCCCCCGACCAAGCCCCGTTTTTGGCATCAAGGTTAGCAGGAAAATTAGTAAGTAAAAGAGGAATCCCCTCTCAGCCAGGACCACCCCTAAGGTGCCCTCCTTTGAGAATCCTCCATATAGTTTTTGAGTAATCTAGCCAATAGGGTTAGGGATATGCTCCCTCCCCAGAGGGAGTAGAAATACAAAGGGCATAGGCACACAAAAGATAAGTAGCCCATTGGCTACTACCTTATAACCCCTATAACCCCACTAAAACTAGTATATAGGGGCACCCCTGAACCTTGATACTCAGATTACTGATGACCTACGAAGAAGGGGACAAAGAAGAGCCATGCAGCAGAGAAGACTGAAGACACCAACTGACTTGGCCCCAGCCCTACCAGCCTGTCTGTAGTCCTCAAAGATCCTGCTACAGAAGAGTGACTCATCCCACAGCCCAGCAACCTCCAGAACCCTGCCTTCTAAAAAGACTCCTGATCTCCCGTGGACAGCTGACCTGTCCAGAAGAAAACCAAGTTTAAAGACCAAAGCTCCGCCTGTGGAACCGCAAAGTCAGCGACCTCTGCACCCGACGCCCGACCCGAGTCCAAGAGGCCCACTGGTCCAGAAAAGGTCCGCTAATGATCCTGAGCAAGAGTCCCTCGTGGGTTGACCCCCCCCCTCCCCCCACCGCCCCCACAAACTACACGTTGACTCCGGCAGCTGCTGCGTGACGATCCCCCCCCAAACCTGACTGCAAAGGTAAGCTGACTTCTGATGCCAAAGGACACCCCTGCACCTGGAGCCCCTGAGCCTTGGGAAGATCTACCAATGGTGTCCCAATGCTCAAGTACATGTCAACTTACCTGTTCAGCTGTAGGTTTTTCATCCAGCTTCCTGGCCTGAGCCTGCAACTTTTTTCCAAGTTGGAGAGTCCCCATTGGTTTTTTTGGGCACCCGATGCTTTGTTGCCACTCTGCACTCGGCCGCCTCTATGCCGCTGGAGGTGTAAGTTTGATGCTGCCTTGTGGCCCCCCCTGTACATACCTTAACCCCCGGGGAATGTGTTCCAAAACTATGCAAGTAGTACCACTTCGATTGCCCTCTTCCTCCTTTGGATAACATTGGCACCAGCTCCCGAGTTTGACCTCGGCACCCGGCTGTCCTAGTGCCGCTGCTAGTGCAGTGAGGTCACTTACCTGAACCTTCCCTGGTACTGATTTTTCATCCAAAAGCTCAATATTGTAAATCTTTTACTTACCTGCATATTGCCGATTGTGTTTCGTCCCATAGGATAACATTGTATTGACTGAAAAATGCAGTGTCCACTTTTCACTTTGAAAAACAGTGATATTGCAAAAGGTATTTTACTGCAACAAGGTATGGTCTAAGAATTAAATATACAAAAAGCACTATTTTTAGAAACCCTTGGTCTCAGATTTGCATGCCTGGAGATGGGCAAGCGTCACAGGTATGTCTTTCCTGTGTGAGTACAACAAATGCTTAGCACTACCCTCTGATAAGCCTGACTGCTCAACCACACTACCACAAAAGAGAGTAAGGTATTATCTACTTTAGCCTCTGCTATACCTCTGGGGATGCACTGGACTCTGTGCACACCATACTTTGCTTTGGTATAGTATATACAGAGCCAGCTTCCTGCACCCACAAACCTGCATTCTCCCAACCCAACCAGGGCCATGTTGAGTGATACACTGCAACTACCAACTTGTATTTAGTACCATAGGACAGCAGCATTCTGCATAGAGTGACCATGGTCCAAGTTGAAAGAAGAACCCCACCTAGCGCTTGGCAGCTATTGACTTTAGAATTGGTAATCAAATGAGCATTTCAACTCCGAGGATCAGAGGCATTCACAGTGAATGTTGTGATCGGTTTCTGCAACAGTTGCTCTTGGAAATTTGTTGATATCCAATGTGCTAAATTAGTACAAGTCGGTGACTTGTGAGCGGCAGTGCTTCAGCAAAGCTTTTCTTTTTGCTGAGGAGAAATGTCGAGGGCCCTTCTCCAGAGGGTCATATCTTCCGGGTTTCGATAATGAACTTTACTTAAGCTTGCAGGATGAAAGTTGCTCTCCTTTCCTTTAAAAAATGCAATCCGGCCGCGGATTCGTCAAAACTTTTTAACCCCTTCCCTGCGGGGGTAATTTCCCCACGGTGCGGGGGGAGGGGTCCACGGCGCCGCTGTGCTTGTGACGAGCTCAGCTCATCATGACTCACAGTGGAGCTGTGCTCATGACGAGCTGAGCTCGTCACGACCCCGCCCACAGATTAATTCTCCCGCACAGGCGGGGAATTTATCGCGCGTGGGCGAGCTGCCGCCGTTATGACGAGCTCAGCTCCTCATGAGCACAGCTCCACCGTGACTCATGAGGAGCTGAGCTCGTCATGAGCATGGAAGGAGTTAACAGAGGAATTGCTGACCAATTAACAGCCAGCACACCACAACCTGAACCTGGAGTGTAGCGCACTGTGGACACAATCATTTCGAGGGGAGAGATGGGGTGAAAGGAAAGCATCTTGCATCAGTACAATTAGAAATGTTCATGTAGGGCCCGCTGCAAGCTTCAAATAGGATTGAACAATGAATAATGATCATATTTCTCCTGGAAAAGTAACTGCATTGCCAGATCTAAGAGCTAGGATTTTGGGATTATTGCCCCTCAGTGTGGAGTACGACACACTGGCCCACAAGCCAGCTGCTTCCTGTCAGTAACATACAGTAGCTGATCTGGGGTTGCAGACTTTTAAGTCACCAAAATGTTATAAAATGTCTACCTTGTGCATTAATTGACTGCAGATTTCCATACATTCTGTGTGAAGAACTGTGGATGTACATACACCTTTCTGTTGTAATGAAACTACACGTTACAGAAGCATAGCGATGTATTACAGATGAAGGGTGAGTGTGATAGCACGTGTAAAGGTGTTTTGTATTCAAAGCAATCATGCTACAAATCACACGTGTATACTGTATGAATTTCACATTTCACGCAAACAGTTGACACTCTCACCTCTACCATTGTTTTTTTCTCAATGCTGTAAAAAGTGTCGTGGCATAAAATTGTGGCAAAAGATCGTTTAAAAGTAGTCGAGCGGAGAAAATACACAGAACTAGTAAATGATAAATAACAGCCGACCTGAACACGACAGGGTTAATATTAAGTCTCCGGTTTAAAAACTGCCCCACGGGTCGAATCAGCAACTGCTGTAAACGTTTTGAAATTGTTTATAAATCTGCTTTAAATATATGTTCAACAGTAATGTTTATTGTAATCCATTTCCCGTCTCTTACTCGATTTACCGTTTTGTATATGAGGACCGGGGTGCATGAAATGAATAGTGCTTAAAAAAAACTTTAAATCGAAATTGATGTTTTTCATCAACTTTCAAATACAACTATAATCTTAGTATTATTAATGAGTCAATAATACTTTTCGGCTAGCAAATAAGTGTGAAACAAGTCTAATAAAATGATATTTGAATTGGGAACACACCTGCCATCTGTTAAACAATGAAAAAAGTAATTGTGCCATTTAAAAAAGACTGTGTTGTGAAACTATAGTAGGTGTTATTTTAGGCTTGCTAAGAGTACTTACAAAGAAAAAGTATAATACTAAAGTAAATGTTATGCTGTTGAAACACACAGAAAATTGTAAATCTGTGTTTCTCGCAAACATTTTGCCTGTCCTATCCAACCGTGCAGCATATGTACATTTGAAGTCATTTGACAAACCGATTGGGATATCTGTGCTTCCAGGTGGAACAGGAAGGGAACCTGCACACTTCTAGGAGTACCGCCTGGGATTTTTGTGAAGAAATCTACCTCAAACCCAGGAGAAAACATCTGAGGCTGTTTTCAGACTTCCTGCGAAAGGGCTTTGCAGCTCTGGTCCAGTGTTTTTTAAAGAAAATAATAATCGTTGGCTCATCAATTAGATTGTTGAGCGTGCAAAAGATGTGTGTGAGTAATTCTGCCCCCCCACCCAAGTATGTAACTATACTATACGGTTGTATTGTGTTCTATAAAACACAGTGTTTGTATTTCCTTCCCTTGCATGCATCCGCAGAGCTCCTTTGATTCCTGTCTGCAGAAATCATTGTAAAGCTATTTGTATGCGTTTAGTTTGGAACCCCACTACTCTGAATGGACAGGAGGTACTCTTTGAGTTCACCCTATTTGAACAAAGCCAGATCGCGCAGGTCAACCTGACAGGCGCAATGCCTGAGCAAAGAAATGTTGACCATGGCTTGGCCAGACCTTCACAAACGTGGTAGCCAGTCCATCCATACCTCAAATCCTCTGGCCTGTGCTGCCGGAGAAGCAGGATCAAAGAATAGCCCTTGATTGGCTAGATGTCTCTCTGGTTATAATATACATAGGGTAACATGGGGGTCTGCAATCCCTGTATAAAATCCTATCTCTAGTTTCCTTATTACAGATAACTTTAGACATCTCTAGTCACCTAGAATAAGGGATTAACATCGCTCGTCAACTATAATACACTATTACAGTCCAGTTCTGCCGTCACAATGCCTGCTGGCAGGGTGATAGGTCGGTCGCGGAGCAGAATTATAACTACAGTTGAAACAAGGAAAACAGGAACTGGCTTTTCCTTCTTCTGATATCCTTTTCTAAAAAGAAAGTTATCAGCAGAAAGGGGACATTTACGTCAGTATGTTTATTTTTCTCCAGGCTATAGGTTACTGAAGGAAAGATAGAATCTTTGCATGTTTCTACAAAATCTGAGCCCAGATTTTTTTTACCTGGTTTCTATTAAACTACTGGCATATTTTTTTGTTGCAAAAACTACTAACTGCATTTGTTGTCTTTCAATTCAGAATGCATATCCTTAGGTCTAAGATATGGCCTGGACAAAACACCCATCTTTTTCATTGGTTCCTCTTGCTGTCCTTTCTAAATGCCTGCTTTTCATTGTTTAATATGCTTAGTAGTCCCTCCTTTTCTACTTTTGTAACCTCCCATGAGGACTGCCCCTGTTACTGTTCTGTTACTCTTCATGTTCATTTAAGGGACGTTGAGAGCACTCTTTTCAAATTGTTGGCTTGCATCTGCTTGTGAGTGTTATCTTTACTTCAAGCAGGCTGAAAGGTTCCCGGCAGAATCATTAACCAGTGCTTCAATTCACAGCTGTTGGGCCTTCTGCACAGGCTTCACCCAATGTTATTTCTTGTTTATTGAAACTTTTGCACGCTTCGCGCAGTTACTTTTATTTTTAAAACCTTTTGGGGATGCTCAGAGCACACGCTTCACGGGATGTTATTTTTATTTAATTAAACCTTCACAGGCTTCATGCAATGTTACTTGCATTTCTTTTTTAACAACTCAGTGCAGCACCATATTTATTTGACGATCCAGGCCGGGTGCTTTGAATCTGGTTCTAGCGAGCTGTCTGTGTGATTGAATAGTGTTTGGTGCACAAACATGACTTTAGCCACCTGGACTGTACTGTAGCTTGTAATACGTCATAGTGCCAATATCGGCAACAATACTCAGTTATCATGCAGCAAAATACATCAATAAACCACACGACACCTTGTTAGTGGCGAAAATTGCTGCAGGTTTATTTGCATAACAAATATGTCAACATGGTGGGTTATCTTACGAGCGATCCCAGGGCAGGCCAACCCTTATGCCGCCTGCCCTCCTGATGAGCCAAATTACACTGTGGCCGTCGCCAATCAGTGCTTACCACTTATTGGGAGGGGCCCCCCCTCCCATCAGTGGACCACCAGTCCACTCCCTTACTCTTGCCCCCCAAAAGGTGGGCGGAGCGTTCCAGGCAGCCCCCGGTTGCTCAGACCCACAACCGCCCGTGGGACTAACGGGGCGCCGTAGTTCTTCCAGGGGACAACGCTAAGACATCCCTGGGTATCCTTGGCTTAGCACCCTTGTTGTGCTGCTGCATATAGTACCCTTCTGTACCTTGCAGACTCTGGATCGCCCTGTAACTCCTCCACAGCTCTGCGGGTGGCCATCGTCACAACCAGGGCCCCCCACCAAGGTAGGCATCTTACCTATATCCTGCTGATTCCTTGGACTCTCCCAGGACCAGCCAACACAAGTCCAAGCCCATACTGGACCGGAGGACAGCTGGTGCCTCCATCCTTTCTCAACTCCCTGTGGATTTCAGGCTGATAAAACCACAACCCCTCTCTTCAGGGATGGATGCATAACTTACACCAGTGGGAATTTAATTTTGGCAGCAGGCCCCTCCTACCCTGGAAAGTCATATCCCTGCCTCCCAGCTTTCGACCCCAGTGATGAGAGGGGAGACACACCCACCCCTGCCAGGGCCGCTATTTATACAGAAGCTGTTCCAGTGCCTGCACAATTACATCACCCGTCACCAGGGTGGCTTACGGCCGGCTGTCCCTTAAAATGCCTTGGGATTCCCATCGCCCCTTCTGTTAGCATGTCCTGCTGAGCCTGCAACTCTGAGGGGGACCCAGTATCCATGGTACCCACCTCGCCCAGTGCTTCATGTATATGCGCCCAGGATGACCTAAAACAATTAGCTTGGTGTTGGTTCAATGATAACATTGCCTGGCTGAAGAGCCATACCTCTGACAAGAAGTGCCAATGCGGTGGAAGTAAGAGTAATCAAGCTGCCTTCATTCCTCTCACCCAGCTATTTGTGTATAGCACTTGTCGGAGTATGTCCATCACATTGCGCTAGTCCCCACCCCAGGTGACGCCTTGCCCTCCAAAACTTCTGTTAGACACCAGGGAGCAGACAGGACAGTGTGGACCGAAGCGGAACCAAATGTATAGATACCTGCTCTTTCGCGAAACTGGGAATGCCAAGTGTCCTCCAATACTTTGTAGCCTATTTGTGCTTAAGCGAGACGGGCAGCGGTCAAGAGACTGCCCAGTGGGCGGGGGAAAGTATATGTACCCCTCTCCCCCTCCCACTACTGGAAGTGGCCGGCCGGAAGTCCCCCTGGTCCCACGCCCTGGGAGCCTAGACGGCAGACTCCAGTGCCTCCCTGTGGCACTAAGGCGGCCGCCCTGTTGAGGGTCCCCTACGTGGCCCCCCGGGCAGCCTTGGCATTGCGGGGTTCGTACTTTATGCTGCAGAAAACCCCTCAAATACTTTATACTAGTAGATGGCGGGGTACTAAAACCCCGCATGTTAAGTTTCACTGACTAGATTTCCATCAGCAAACTTTGATGGATCAAGGTTTACGTACATGATGAAGGTTTCTTTTGCCAATGTTTTTATTATTAGTTCTTGTTCCCGGGTGACACACTAAATTTACTGATGATGTAAAAAAGCGTTTGTGCACATGCCCGCCACTTTGCTGGGCAGTGATAATGGTAAATTGCTCAACCATTGCCGTTTATAATGTAATTGCTCATTGTGGTACTAGATTAAAAAAAAAAAGACTTTAAATGGACCTAGATTCTGGTAGCAAAATAGAAACAAGAAAATTCAGAGGAGTTGCTTGTGGTTTGCATTAGGGTTTTCTAGCAGCTCCAGTGTTTGTATTCGTATCTTTAAAAACAAGCATTTGCAATGCAATCGGCCTCGTCTTTGGAACCTTATATGTATTTAGCTATGCAGCGCATTAGCCTGGGTGCTGAAACATAAAGCCCTGTATACATGCCAACATTTATTGTGTAATGTAACTGTTAGCATGCACGGTGATAAAGTGACATGATCAATCAAGCCCCCTTTCGTACCACTTGTAAAAATCAGCTTTTGTGAAAGCATGTGTTGATGCCACCAAGCCAGGCTATTGTCTTTGTCAAGTGCTCCCTTTTATTAGCAAGTGTCCCAGTTATACACATTATCCCCATGATATGAGTATTTATCCAAATGCAATAGGTTTCAGGTTCTCAAGCAAAACCCCACACTAATCAATCAGGGCCCTTCTTCCAATGACGCCTCAACTTCAGGGACAAAACACATACGCTGGCAAGACTGTTGAACTTTTAATTTAAAGAATTGTATAAAAATGCATTTTTTGTAGCACTCTATGCCGCTCCTCTCCAATTTCAAAGCACTGTAAATAGCAGATTTGAAGGCTGAGTCTTCCCTGCCATCATGACAATTTGTAAGCTACAGATCACTAAATGTCAGAAGGAAGCATGACACTTTGATCATTCTCTCTGGCATCGTATTTATTATCAATATACAAAACCTCTAATGTTGCCCATTTGTACTATCAGCACATAAAAAAAAAAACAGGTATTCATCAAAAGTTTCTTCTCTGGTGCAATACTAAAACCAATGACAACACATTATGTAATTACTACAAGTTATTGGTACATAAATGTTCAGTTAGCCAAAGCAGAAATACAAACTCACACATGCAAACACAGACATACCGACTTGCAAACACAGACATACACACTCCCCCGACCAGGTACACAGACATACGATTTCCTGCTTGCTGTGCCCCCCCCCCCCTCCCTGCAGTCTGTCCCTCTCACACCATTTAACCAGGAGACAGGGTGGTATTGGAAGACATTAGGCTGAACCTGGCTAAGGCTCTACTGGCTTCGAAGCTTAGAGTGCGCATAGGGTAGCGACACAAACAGTGCCAGGCTAGATGCAGCAATGCTAGCACGCCCTATTAGAGGGATGAACCGGGGCCTGTAAGAGAGTATTGCATGTTATCAGGTCTCTGGTGATATGAGCCAGCCTACAGGTTCGTGATTGAAAGCCAATAGAAAAGGTACCCATCTGCGCTCTAGATTTTCAATTTTCCTTTTAACATCCCAATATGAGCAAACAGGACTGGATGTGCTTCTCAAACCTGACACAAAAGAAGTAGATATCTCTATTGGGATACACAAGTTCTAATATAAATCTCGATGTGCATCTGTTTAGAACTAACTTTTTATGGTTGACCATAAATAAGTGTCAGAGCCTCAAAAAGAAAAAACGTCAATCTGTCTCAACATAACATCAGTTTTTGTATGACAAGTGTGAGCAGTTAATGTATTTCACTCGTGTACTGAATTTTGGTACTTAAATAGTTTCAATATTTTTAACACAAAGCTACATGCCCTTGAATGGTCAAAATGTCACAAACTAGGCGTAGAAATGCACATCAGGGGCTTACCAAAAAGTAGAAATGTCACAACGCTACATACAGAAAACATAACGGGTATGGATGGACTCATGGTCACCAGGCTCACCTGCAGCTGTACAGTGGCCATTCAAAGTACCAGCGTCCACCATGCTGTAGGGAAGAGCCAGACAAACTATACAACGGAGCACACTCTGCTTAGTGATGGTTCATATATAGAAAACTTTCATAATTGTGCTGCTTACACTCTGGAAATACACGTATGCGTGTCAGTGTTTCCTTCCTCATCGAGCCGACTGACATTGCTGGATTTAAACATTTCTTCTCCAAGTTTAGCACTGCACGGGAAAGACTGCATTGTACTTTAGTATTTACAGACACCCTCAGTTTCTCACCTGCACTCCGTTATGGCGGACACACTGGAAGGATCCAGCCGAACTGGAAGTGTAGGTTATCAAATCGCTAGGACTTGAAAACAAAGAAAGGACTTCAGCCATGAATATTGTGGTGGCATCTTGTGTTGGTATCTCTGAAAGATCGAGTATGAGCCGCCAGCCCACCGCACTTAAGTTCTGAAGATAATGTCACCACGTAGAACTAATAATTTCCCTAAAACAAGTATTTGCAATGCAGAAGGCATCGAACTGCAGGGGGGTGGGTGGGGCGCACGGGAAGAAAGTGCACGTACGGGAGTGCGGGTGGGAGGGGCCGAGAAGGACGGACTGCGGGAGGGAGAGGGGGTAGAGGTAGGGGAACAAAATAGTGCCTCAAGTAAAGGGGCCAGTAGCCGTGGCAGGATAGCCTGCATTTAGGAAATAAGCCAATTAGAAATATGGGCGGAGAGTGGGCGGAGCTTCCACAAAGCTTCCCCACTAAAGTGTATACTGCATGCCTCGCAAAGCGAGCAGCGCAAGCGCTGCAATGCTAGCCGAGGCCTAAAAATCTAAAGTTATGACGAAATTCGCTATTGATTGCAGGTACCATAGCACGCTCATACTGCAGCCCTTGCAAAAGACGTGTTACAGAATGGGCTCGGTGGTGGCCTATGACTTCGATAATTATTCATGCTCCTTCAATGATTCATTTGTAGAGTTTTGCCTTGAGCACCCACCAATGAAAATTAACACTAACGTTTTCTAAAATGGAGATGAATCTTCCCTTTTCTGGTTTCCCTCAGGGGTACACATCACTCATGCACTGCCGCAGTGCCGCCCCCACGAAGGGACTGTACACACTTGTCATATGTTTATGTTAGGAACTCTTTTGAAGCCAATAGAAGCTGACTTCTGTTCTGACAACAAATGTAGCTTTCTACATCAGCATGTGCTTTCCATTTAAAAGTGTGGCTCGCTCAGGGGTTTAGGCCTAAAGAGACCAAAACTAGAGACATGTCCAGTGAAATGTTGGATGCAAATTTCTTATGCAAACTTAAGACCTATCCAGAGTAAAGTAGGGCTGGATGGCTCGCATTGGATTCATGTGTTTCACATACTTTAAAAGCCGTGCAGTCATACTTCGAGTTCTTTGTTTTTGACAGACAACCCTATGCCTATTCTTGCTATCTCCTGGCAATCAAGTTCAAGGCTGCCTGCGTGTCAAGGGTGTTTCCTAGTAAAATGAAGTGAGCCATGTTGTGCAAGTTAACTTGCATTGCTGTAAGTGTTACATGAAATATCAATTTCTGCTGAGGCTCCTGGGTATCTCCAGTAATCAGCACCTTGCTTACAATTTATGAAATATTGAAATAGCCAAAGATAATGCACATTTTTAAAAGTGGACGTTGTAAATGTAAAGGTATTTATATAGCGCCGATGACCACTACGGGTATCTTAGCGCTGTACTCATACCGCTGAAGGAACCCTTCCTGGCTTTCCGTGTGAAGTGTCCACTCCTGGGCACCCCCATGATGAGGCCAGGCATCCCAGCGCTGTTGGGGCCATTGTGGAGATTAAGCAAGCTATTGCCCAGAGTTGCAGCGTGGGACCCAAGATTAGAATAGGCACTGAGGCGAGAATATCCGGTCCGCGGAATTTATAGCCCGAGACCCTGCCACGACAGGAATCGAACCCTGGTCCCGGACCAGTGCTCTGCATCGAGGTCTGCCGCTCTAACCATTGAGCCACACTTCTCCATGTTCCAGGGAATGTAGACCGTTTCCAGCTGTTCTCCTACCAAGGGACTTTTCTTCTGTGGAGGCCATAGCACTACATGTACCAGTTGGCGAAACTGGATTTGATTAGTTTAGCGTTGTGGTTTGCTGTATAAGAACTGCTTGTGGTTTCTAAAAAAGAAATAGTGACTTTTCACTAACTGCTGAAGACCTCACGTACTGGCGTTTCTGTACACTTTTGAGAATATTTAAAATTTGTCAAATGTATTCTGAAGCTCTGCCAGTTCAAACTGAGTTGTTGAAGACCTTTTCCCCTGTTTCTGGTGCACGCAGTGTAGTGAGTTCTCTCTGAATACGTACAGGCATTGTTAAGTTAGCATAACCACGTTAGATGTTAGAAAGCCATCTTTTTGCTTTTGCACACGGCACTGCGTTTACATGTTATTTCTTAAAACAAACTGCTGACTCGAGACTTGCTTCACACAAGCGCGATCTGTTGTTACTATCCCAAGCTCTACGCAGCGACCTTGGTCTGTACATGGTGTGACAAACAGTCTGGGTTATTACACAATGCATGTTTTTCACTCTAGGTTGATCGGCCCACTATTTAGCCATAACACACGCGCAGCTGCAACTGCCTGAAAATTAGTGCTTTTAATATCACAGACATCATGTTTATTATTCAGACCGAAGACGAGCCTTCCTGCGAGAAGACTCCTGATGCTCCTGTGATGTGATTTCACTAAGCTGATCTTTGAGGTATGGGGTCCCCTATTCAAGCCTAAGAGACCTTCTATTAGCATAATAATAATATTAGCTTCTTAGTAAAGGGAAGGTGGTAGTATCCACTGTCATTATAATATGATCACCCCTTTTATATTCTATGGTATTGTAACTATGTTGCTGGTTTTGATATTAATCATTTGTCTGCTTGTATTAGCCAAAGTACTGCATCTTAGGACACGTGGTCTATAAAAATAAATCCCTTTTATTTACAACGTGTCTCTGTTGATTATTGTTGTGGACTGATGTGAGAATAATATACGAACAGGCATTTCCGATTCCCACCATTCCTGAGTATGTACTGAGTCGCTTGTTCTGGGTTGTCTACACATTGGGACCGCCGAGCTAAATCTCGGATAACGAATGGGACACTTATGCTAGCCGGATACTGGGTTCTGGGTTCTGAGGTGAGTTTCTGGTACACCACAATTCACTGAGGTCCTGGGGTTCTTCGCATAGTTCTGTGTATCAGCAGAATCCCTGCAACATGGCGCACCTAACGTTTGGTCTATGAGTTGAAACGCCTTAGTAGTGCTTACATTTAGTCCACAGCACCATCATTCTTGTTTCCGGATAACAAGTCTGACGGATTTAAACCTACCTAGTTCTATTGATATAGGTTCCTTCAAGCTTGATCATTAAAAAGGTTATTGAACCCTTGTGCTACTGAATACTTGAAGTATAGCTTGTCCTTATGGCAATTAATATTGCGGCGCATAGCCGTGCGGCCCTGAAACGTCACTTGACGCAGTATGGGGTGCCGGACGCGGGCATGGACGTCATCTTTGTGGTGGGAGCCGATGCGGCTCACCCCTTTGAGTTGTTCTACTCTTGGGTGACGATTCCGGCAGTCAGTGGTAATGATAATACATTTCATTCTTACACTGCCACTGCCGTGCCTGCCGCCTATGCGCCTTATAGGACACAGGAGATACCAATATCTGCTTGGCAACATCAGATTTGGTTTAATGGCGCCCTCCCCCATGTGGTTATACCGCCGAGAATGGGCCCTTTATCAATTGCGGGGGCCACTTGGCCGGTACTAGCCGGATTTACGCCTCATCCCCGTTACCTCACGGTGACGGTGGATGAATTGCGTGTACTACACACTACCCTTATAACGGTATATAGGGCGTTAGTGCAGTATGTGTCGCGCACTGTACAGGCGGGGGCGCCTGTTAGTGCGGGACAACCTAGTGATCGTCACGCGGTGGTCATTAGTCCTGTTATGGTCAATTCTGTTGTGGGCAAGCGCCCCCTCACAAGGGATGATTATCCTTTTTGGCTTGCTGAAAAATTTGACCAAATAGAGGCGGTTTATCCGCATACAACTCCTGTGGAAAAACACAGGATCCTCACCATTAGTTTGCCTAAAGACTTAGTTCCCCATATAGATGACTGTGTATCCTGGGGTAAGATTTTTGCTGCGACGTACGCGCAGTGCTTCGGCACTCCGTCTATGTTACAGCTGCCCTCCATCATTAAACAGGTTCAAGAGGACCATGGAGCGGAGTCTGCGATAGAATTGGGGATGCGGCTCCTCGGAGATTTTGGCCTGGTGGCTACCATGATAATGGGAAACCTTAAGGGTGATGCGTTGCACTTTCAGGTTCGTAATGAACTGAAGAAAGTTGCTGAAGAGGACAAGCCGCAGGAATTTGCTAAAATAATTGCAGAAGCATATCGTGATTTGGGTCGTAGCTCTTTAGGAGTTAAGCCTGTGATCAAAAATCCCAATTCTAAGCAGCAGGGTAAGGCAGAAACTTTTGGTAAGGATGGTCGGCCAATTTTTCCAAAACAACCTTGGCGGACTAAACAACAGGGGAAGCAGCAGCAGAAACAGGGCTCTCGGCCTGCCTCTCCCGTTCAGTCAAGTAGTGAACGCACTTATGATCTGCGAGATCGTGCTACTATTAAGTCTCCTGATAGATTTCAGGTTTCTGAACCGCGCTCTCCTCGTTCTTCACAGGACACATCGGCTACACAGTCTGGTGGCGGAGGCGGTGGCAAAGGTCGGGGTGCTCCACAACAGCGTGACCAACCCCGACAGACTGAGGGTAAAGGCAAGCAGGACGAGTTTGCTCGACAAAGACCCCCGTTTCAGAAGAAGAAAGTGGCGGCTCTGACGGCAAAATATGCCTCAGATAGTGCGGACACAGCTTCAGAACCGGACATGGGCGCTGACGCTACTGGACAGCGCGGCAGAAATTACCATAGTCCGTCAAGCACTGCGTCCATTTCTGGCGGCGACAGCAACTGATGTGTTGGTTACTGTTGAAACAGCTGACACCAGAGTGGCTCCCCCTGATAGACTTTTTGAAATAGTCTTATTAATAGAGGGTGACATACAACGTACTATAAAAGGGATTTTTTGGGATAATCTGACCACCACCTATGATATCCTCCTAGCGGAGGCAGATTGGCCCCCGGCCTTCATTTTGGAAGCTCCTAGAGGGGAGGAGAAAATCCTCCCGTCCTTTGCGCACACGGTGCCTAAGGACCAAGCTGAAATGTACGCTGGTGAGTGGGCGCTGGCACTTGCGCCAGCGGTGTATCGTACTCAGGTGGGTTGGGACCGGTTGTCCCCCTGCCATGAGATTCCATTGCGGTCTATGCCCCAGCCACAGCCCCAATATCCCATGCGTCGTGAAGCTAGACCTCACGTCGCGGCGATCCTTGAACAATTGGAATATCAGGGTGTAATTGAAACATGTGTGTCCCCTATGAATAACCCTTTATTCACTGTAACGAAGCCTGACGGCTCGTACCGTTTAGTTTTGGATTACCGGCACCTAAACTCTCATTGCCGGACCTGCGCGGTACAAAATACACATAGCTCGGCTCTAGTCGACAGTCTCGTGCGTAAACGGTTTAAAACGACACTTGACATTTCCAATGGCTTTTTTAGCCATAACCTGTCCACACTGAGTAGCCAGTGGACAGCGTTTACTTCGGGCGGTAAACAAAAACAGTTTACGAGATTAGCCATGGGCTACAAAAATAGCCCTGGCGTCTTTTCCGCTCGCGTGGTTTCTCTCTTAGAAAGAATAGACCCCGAGGCATACTCCTATGTTGACGATATCTACCTCACGGATGACGAGCTGTTGCCGCATCTGTCTCGAGTCGACAATATTGTAGTGAGTTTTGCTGACTATGGCTACAAATTCAATTTTGCGAAGTCTCACATCGCGGAATATACAGTGTTGTTTTTGGGCTACGAGCTCAATAATGAAGGAAAGGGGTTAGCTCCCCACTTTCTGGAGAAGTGCGCATGCTTGAGTGCGCCAACGACACTAAAGAAATTACAATCTCTGCTGGGCTTTCTGAATTTCGGCCGTACCTACATTCCTGATTATGCCCAGCGTATCAAGCCGCTTTACGCCTTGATACAACCCACATTTTCGAAGTCTAGCTGGCAGCTGGAACATTCTAAAATTTTACAGTCTTTACAGGCTGACCTTCTTGCTTCACAATATTTGCTGACACGTGATAACCGCACCAACCTGGTAATAAGAATAGTGCCAGGCGCCGTGGGTTTCACGTATTTGACGTTTAATGAGGGCGATACAGTCCCCATTGCGTACAAATCCCACTTGTACACCTCTGCTGAATTACGTTTTTCCGCGGTCGAAAAAGTTCTGACTGCTGTACAGATGGCGATCCTTAAAGAACGCGCACTGTCACATGGGAAACAGATTCTGGTTGTAACACCCTATCCCGCCTTAGAAGCGGTGACAAAGGCAAGTGTACCAAATTCTAAAGCTTTGCATCCCCGGTGGATACAATGGGCCACAACACTGACGTCGCCAGACGTCACCTACATCTTTGATGCCTCATTACAGACTCAAGAGTTCTTGCAGTATGAATTCGTTCATCCGGCTCCTCTGTCTTTGCGCCCGCTCGAAGAATACCATTGTGTCATATACACTGACGGGTCTGCGCAGCCCGCAATTGGATCAAAGCACGCCTACTCAGCGGCTTGCGCAATTGTCGTAGGTACTTTCGTAAATGGTGAATTCCAATCTGATGCGGTGCATACGCAGTCATTGGGCGATTGTACCGCGCAATTGGCGGAGCTTCGGGCTCTAGTGCTTGCACTGGAGTTTGCTGATCCCCGAGTCACTACTCTGATAGTGAGTGATTCTTTTTACTGTGTCCAATCCTATAATGACAATTTACACTTCTGGTCTCAGAATGATTATCGAGACACAAAAGGTGGCACAATTAAGCATAAAACGCTTTGGGTTCGAGTGGCGGACTTTAAAGAACGTCTCCCACTCGTGAATGTAATTCACACTCTTGGTCACCAACGACTTGGTGTCCATGCTGTCGGCAACAGCTTGGCTGACGAGGCAGCAAAAACAGCAGTGGCTACATACTTAGTGGCAGCAGTAACCAGATCAAAGAGTAAGATTGATGATGACATCTTGGCAGCTATTGCTGCTACAGAAAAGGGAGGCGATTACCCGAAGGGTTTTCCTTCTCGTTACATTTACCATTTAAGTCCTGATAATGTCCCATTAGTGAGGATAAACGACGTTGGTGACAGAATTATTCCCAACGCGGACTGCAGACCCGCACTGATTCTGGCTGCTCATGAGGGGTTGGCGTCAGCCCACGCCGGAGTGTCAGCCACTATATCTCTGCTACAACAACGTTACTGGTGGTTCGGTTTATATAAACAAGCGCGCGCTTATGTTCTCGATTGTGACATTTGCCAACAGATTAAACCTTCTACTGTTGCGCGCCCATCACAAACGCAGTTGTACATATCCAATAAACCATTTGGTTGTGTTTATTTGGATCACTGCGGTCCTTTTTCTTCTGATACTGCGTACAAGTACATCTTGGTTGCAGTGGATTCGTGCACACGTTTTCTGTGGGTATGGCCACAAAGGAGTGCTGACTCGCGGACTGTCATCAGAGATTTGCGTGTCTTTGTGGGAACTTTTGCGTGTGGTACCTTCCATTCTGATCAGGGCCCTGCGTTTGCCTCTAAGGCTTACAAGGAGGCTATGAGAAATTTGGGGGTCCTAGTCAAATTTTCGTCCCCCTACCGACCTGAGGGTAATAGTGTGGTGGAGCGAATGAACCGTGACTTAAAGCAATCATTGACAGCCCGTGTTTTAGGCACAGGCCGAAACTGGCTAGCCCATTTGTATAACGTCCAACGTGCACTTAATAATCTCCCTAGAAGGTCTCTGGGTGGGCGGACCCCGTACATGATGCTCTTCGGAATCAGAATGTTTGTACCAGACCTTGATGGTCTAGACATGGCGGCGTCGACCGCACCCTTTGACGTAGATGATCACTGTGCTGTTTTACAGACTCTACAAGAAGCCAGAGACACTCTATCGAAGGAACACTTGCCCTCCACATCTGAAGTTGAAGTTCAGGTTCCGGTAGTCGGCTGGCTACCCCGAGTTGGAGATCTGGTCCGTGAGAAGGTGGAGAACAAGAAGGAGTTCGGCCCCTCTTATCGTGCACCAGTTCCAGTGCTTGGAGTGCAGGGTACAAGAACAGTCATTTTACCTCCACTTCCTGGTCGCAAAGAAAACAGGTACATCTCTATTGACAATGTCAAACTTCAGCGAGTGGCCGATACTTCTTAGCATGACTCCAGCAGTTTCATGCCAGACGATGCAAAGAAATTCAATGTTGACTCTTGCTTCTAACACCTTGCCTGATGTTGCCATCGAGATGCAAACGGTTACTGATCCCTTGTTGATGCCATCGGCAGGTGGTTTGCCCGAAGAAACTGAGTATGCTTATCCTACACGTGGTCCCTCGCCTGTTTTACAATCTACGGCACTTGGCCAGTCCCGTTTCTCCTTTGACACTAACTCATTGTCCTCAAGCACCCCATCGAACATTGCAGTTTTTTTCAGCTGGTTTAAGAGACATTTTTTGATTGCCCCTTGGACATACATTTGGCTGTTGCTTTTCAGTGTTTTTTTGTTTATGTCCATTGGATTTGTGATAGTTTTTTTCCGTCTTGTGGATGGCCACTATCTGAGTGAGAGATCGACAATTAGACTTATCAATGGAACTTTGGCCCCCCACTCCTCGTCCCACATCATGAAGAGGGACCAGACTTTTGTGAATATTACTGCCTGGCCCGTCTTGGATGGAATCGCATGGGATGCTGTTAAATTCCAAATTCATGGGCCTACAGAGGTCATTAATGTACCTAATGTATTTCGTGTTTCTATGGGTGATGTGGTTAGGCAGAACATACGTTCTGATGATTGGGATGTACACGCCATTGAATCACTGTTTTCTGATTTAAAATATTATGCCGCTTTTGATGCTGAAGATTTATATGAAAATGCGGCTAATTATGCGGAACAGTATTGTTTTCAACATTATGGCAATCATTTCCTGCATAAAGCTAATACATTTAGAAATTTTGTAAATTATACCCAATGGGAACACTGTCCTACTCCCGAATTCGGAAGTTCACAAACACTAATTAACAAGTATTCATATTTTACCGATTTCAGTGTTTCCAACCCGGCAGCGTTTTATTTTAAGGTGCTGCCTGAGTCTGCCGCAAAGGTTAGACTGACACACACGAAGCTACTTTATTCTAAGTCCTTTATGGACGAGTTGTCAATCAAAGGTTATGATGTATGGAAGGCTACTATTGATCTAAAGTCGGTTTGGGGTTCCAAGCCGTGGCAGGTACAGGGTACAGAGGCTTTACATCGTGCCTGTCTTATACCAAATCATATTTTATTTTTAAATTCATCCATCTTCCAAACCACCTGTTTTGGATTGGCTACTTCTAAACAATTAAAGTCACCTTCTGTGCCAGATCTGGGCGCTTATCCCAATTGGGATAACCACACAGATCTGTCCCTTGCTGCTTTGCACTCCTTAGTTTCAAATACATCTTTCAATATTTCGAAAGTTAATAGTGAGGGTTGGTTAATTTGGCAAAGCAGTTCAGATATCTGTCAACGACGTTTTCTGGGGCTGACACCGGGGTATACTCAGGAACGCGTAGACCCTCGGTTTGAGTCGTCACATACTGTAACTACATACTCTGTGGGCAAGTTATGTCAATCTTGGCTGCAACATTCCACTTTGGCGTCTGTCAAAGTTCATTTATCACAGTTACATGACAAAATAGATTTGAATGATTTTGTTAAGGGTCCTGTGGGTGGCAGAACCAAGAGGTGGGCGTATGCTATTTACAACGAAGTCTGGAAGTTGTCACAGATTGAGGCGGCTTCCAGATTGCGAGCTATTGACCAAGCAAACATGGAGAAGGTTTTGGCCGTTATAGATAATAGCATTAGCACTCTCTCTTCTAGGATTTATACATTAGATAATATTGTTTCATCAGTTGTTGATATTGTGCATGATGATATGTCTGTGTTATATCATGGTCAAAACCAGTTGCGTTCTGTTATGCAGTTTGCATGGACATTGCAGACTTTAAAGGCAGGGAGAGTCCCTTGGGACTATCTTAACACTACATCGTTATTCCTTCCCTTTAACCTTACTGACAAGCAGCGATTTATGTCCATGAAGGATGCTACATTTTCATTGTTACATATTGAAAAATTAGAACCATTGCCTTTTTCTGTAGCGGAGATCAATTCAGCTACGTGGTTAATCCACGGATTGATAACTCTCCCGTTTGCACTTTTTAAGTTTACGTCTTGTATGAAACATTATGCTTTGGGTAGATATGAACCGCTGGGCACCGCTTTCATACATGAGGTTTGGTCCCTCCCCTTTACGTATAGATGTACTAGGGACGGGACTGAGGTTTATTTGAAGGGCGAGGAATGTACCACGTCACCTGACCATTCCTTGGTATGTAGGCACATTCAATTACACGGCGCATGCAATGTACAAGCACCGAACTTAGCATGCATCTTACGGGGTGTCCCAGTGCCTGTGATTACGCCTTCTTTCACACTGCTTGCTAACGGTAGTTATTTGATTTTGAATAGTGAAGCTTGCTGTGGGATGTTAGTGGGAATCCCGTATATTGTAACTGTCTCGCAGAAAGTGGTCTGCTGCAATAATGTTCTCTTTCCACCCCCGCATGGGCGGCTGGATGCTTCCATCTGGCCTTCGATTCCAACCTTGAAAGCAGAGTTCAACGAGTTGAGCAGAATAAGAGCCCTATTGTCCCAAAAAGAGGTGTCTTTGACTTCATCACGTGAAACATTCGACCTTCACGTTGCTAAGACGCGCACTGAGGTACAGGCGCTTCTGAATACTGACCTCCCCCTGCATTTCGGCTCTTTGATCCAAACTATTTTCAATGCCTCGTCCACGACCGGCCTGGCTCATTTTTTTAAACTTGTGGGCTCGGGTCTCGTGACCTCTTTCCAAACTATTTTTGGTGTGGTTCCGGGCTTTTTTCATTCACTTTTCTCGAGCATCTTTGGAGGTGTTCCGCTGCTTCTGGCACTAGTGGCGGGTGTGCTGCTTTTCCTTTTCATACTACGGAATGGCTGCTCCTTCTGTGCCACACGTGCACCTGTCCCGCCTGCATCTTCTTCGGGATAGGATGCTTGACTTTTATGGAACTCTGCCATTGGCGACGTTAAGCCTGGCATATGGATTATCTTTCCGGTATTGCTACTTCACCTGCGTACAGCCTGTGCTTCACTGCCTGGATTGTCCCTTTGAATGGCCTTTGGATTTGTGCTTGACCAGCCTGGTGTCTCCGGTGCCGGATTTCGATCGACTAATGAGGCCCTTAGTGTCTCACGAGTTGACCTGTTCTGGTGTCCGGATAATGGCTTGCGGAGCGGCACATGGGATCCTGGGTAATTGGGACATCTCTACAGCTGCCTACAACTTCTTGGCTATGAGCTATTTGGAGGAACATTCCGGATGCCCTCTGGTCGTGCTGGAAGCTCCGCTGTTTGACGAACACGTGTGTTCCTTCTCGTTGATGGATTGGATGGCTGAGACTTTCGCTGGCCCTGCGACTGATTTTTTGTTGGAAGCGGTTGCCACATATGCTGCCTATACATTCATGGATTGACTGCACTATCGTCCTTGGCGCCTGTCGCTCCTGGACAGCACCCTGCCGAGGCATTTACATTTTTCTTTTTGCTCTCTCCCTGATGGTTGTTTTGAGTTTTTTTTTTTTTTTTATTGATTATATTTTTTTTCCGGACACCACAGTTTCCCCTTTTTGCTTTTCAATTTTTTCGTTTGGATTGGTTACGCCTTGTTCTGCTCTGACGAAACTGAACTCTGCGTTCTCTCTTTTCTTGCCTACTAAATAGTGCTTCGATCAAGGGGGCGTGTAGTGAGTTCTCTCTGAATACGTACAGGCATTGTTAAGTTAGCATAACCACGTTAGATGTTAGAAAGCCATCTTTTTGCTTTTGCACACGGCACTGCGTTTACATGTTATTTCTTAAAACAAACTGCTGACTCGAGACTTGCTTCACACAAGCGCGATCTGTTGTTACTATCCCAAGCTCTACGCAGCGACCTTGGTCTGTACATGGTGTGACAAACAGTCTGGGTTATTACACAATGCATGTTTTTCACTCTAGGTTGATCGGCCCACTATTTAGCCATAACACACGCGCAGCTGCAACTGCCTGAAAATTAGTGCTTTTAATATCACAGACATCATGTTTATTATTCAGACCGAAGACGAGCCTTCCTGCGAGAAGACTCCTGATGCTCCTGTGATGTGATTTCACTAAGCTGATCTTTGAGGTATGGGGTCCCCTATTCAAGCCTAAGAGACCTTCTATTAGCATAATAATAATATTAGCTTCTTAGTAAAGGGAAGGTGGTAGTATCCACTGTCATTATAATATGATCACCCCTTTTATATTCTATGGTATTGTAACTATGTTGCTGGTTTTGATATTAATCATTTGTCTGCTTGTATTAGCCAAAGTACTGCATCTTAGGACACGTGGTCTATAAAAATAAATCCCTTTTATTTACAACGTGTCTCTGTTGATTATTGTTGTGGACTGATGTGAGAATAATATACGAACAGGCATTTCCGATTCCCACCATTCCTGAGTATGTACTGAGTCGCTTGTTCTGGGTTGTCTACACATTGGGACCGCCGAGCTAAATCTCGGATAACGAATGGGACACTTATGCTAGCCGGATACTGGGTTCTGGGTTCTGAGGTGAGTTTCTGGTACACCACAATTCACTGAGGTCCTGGGGTTCTTCGCATAGTTCTGTGTATCAGCAGAATCCCTGCAACAGCAGATGCTCCCATGACTGAAACATACCAACTTCCTGCTTACATCGAAGCCTTCTGAATGTACTGAGGATTGTGGTAGGAAGTGAAGACTGTTGCGCGAAGGAGGTTGAACTGATGAATGGGCGGCTGGGGAGTTTTCCATTAATGCCTTGAAACCTCAGCGCTGTGCCATTGCTACAAAAGTCAATAATTAAAAAAAACAAAGGCAGGCGGATGCCGCATTTCTTTTCCATTTGTAAAGCCAATAGCTTCCCATTTAACTAATGAGAGACCTATTGCATTGCAAATGCTTGTTGTTCTTCTTGTCAGCAACGGACATGAAAGAGCTAGACACCAAGGATTTAAGTAGTTTGTGGGAAGGTTATTAGTAGGAGCATATATTATATATATATATATATATATATATATATATATATATATATATATAGTTAGGACCGAGTTCCCATAGGAAATCTGAAAATTCTATTTTGAATAACTTTGGCGCCGGTTGACGAATCGTCGCAAAATTTTCAAAACTAATGGGGCGCTCCGCTCAGTTCCTACCCTGAAAGTCTTGGGGTGATTCGTCAAGTGGGGGCTGGGAAAAAAGGGGTCCCAAAACGCGTTTTCCCCATGCATTTTCCCATAGGACCTTTAGTCGAAGGTACAGCCCGAACGGCGGAACAGAATTACTTGAAATTTGGCAAAGAGGTAGTCCCCAGGTCAGGGATGTGCCTTTTGCATATATGGTGTCAATCTGTTCAGTAGTTTCTGAGAAAATTGCAGTTAAAAGTACATAAATATCCATAGGCGCGCACCGTGGGCGCACGTTGCCGTGCGCGAGCGTAATTCTGATTGGTGGTTAGATGTCAGTCAACATTCGAATCGGTCGAAATCAGGAAGTGTCGGATGCCATTTTGTGTGTGGCAGTGAAAAACAAAGGTGGAGAACGTGAAAAGGGGGCAGGGTAGAGATTTCCTGACCCCCTAGCCTTTGTCAGGGGGTCCCTGAAGGGACCCGAAGGGTGAAAAAAACATTTTATTTCTTTTTCAAAAAATCGCGGGGTGCGTGCACTGTGAAAAAGCCTTAAAAAAAACAACAAAAAAAATTTAAACGAGCCATTCGACATTACAGGATACAGTCAATCTATAACTATATACATAGGTAGTTTATTGTAAAATAAATATATAAAAAATATAATACATACATAAATTAGCATTTAAAAAACCTTACAAATTCACTAAAAAAACATAGGTTTCACACACGTTATAGTTAGAAATTAGCATTTAAAAAACCTTGCAAATTCACTTAAAAAACCATAGGTTTCACACACGTTATAGTTAGGAATTAGCATTTTAAAAACCTTGCAAATTCACTGAAAAAACCATAGGTTTCACACATGTTATAGTTAGCTGGACATTTCACTCGTAGAAAACCATTGAAATTCCCCCGTTCTAGTTAGTTCAGCTAAATATAACTTGCGCGACCGCAATCCACTGCTGATGATGCCACATATTACATCACTGTATTCACTAAGATAATGTTAATAAGTCAGTTATACAATTAATTTTACAAAAAAACCCATCCATTTAGACACTTATTTACCCATTTATTCTTCCATTAACCTTTAGATATACATATATAAAAAATATTTATTTTTCAGAAAGACACATATTCACTGGATGATGTCATCAGTGATGTCATCAGTGATGTCATTTGAGATGTCATCAGTGATGTCATGAGTGATGTCACTGACCATGTCATGAGTGATGTAATATGTGACGTCATCAGCAGTGGATTGCGGTCGCGCGAGTTATATTTAGCTGAACTAACTATAATGGGGGAATTTCAATGGTTTTCTATGAGTGAAATGTCCAGCTAACTATAACATGTGTGAAACCTATGGTTTTTTCAGTGAATATATATATATATATATATATATATATATATATATATATATATATATATATATATATATATATATATAATATGGAATAATGTATCTTGACATATATTATAAGGATATTGCAAGTCCTCTCAACATTCCATGACCTTAAGTAGCTCTGCATTTGGCTTCCTTTCTCCATATGGTCACAGAACTCCTCTGCGACTTACAATAGCCTTAATAATGTATGGAAGGGGGTACTTTATCCTATATATATAATGGACATTATGAGATGCCTGTTATCCCTAAGGAAACCACAGTGAGCATGCGTCCCCAGTAGCTGTTTGCTGTGGAACTGTACAATACCTACCGGATGATGCACTTTTTAATTATTCCTTCCCTCAAAAACATTGATGCCAACATTGAATCTGAGCATTCAGCTGATCTGCCCATTGTTATGCATATAGGTGGAGACTATGTATTCCTTTTTATTTGCAATAGCTTTGTGCCCCTTTGCAGTGAACGACTGAGACCAGCTGTAAGATAGCATGACTGTCACCCCTAATGGAGTAGGTTATACACTCCAGGAATAAGGGAAACCCCATGGTCCTGCAGCAGCGTAAAGAGGTGAAGGACATTTATTGCCTAGTTTGAAATGAACTGCTATATTCCAGAACACCACAGTCCAAAGTAAACCTTGGAGTACTTGTCAGTTCAGTAAGTGTGCAATAGTTCTATGCTTCTCTATTTCAGGGACAGTAGCAAAACTGCCTGGTTGCCATTGAGTTACAAATGCTCCAGAGAACTAGCTGGGAAGTGCCCCCCATCATGTCCTCTGTCTGTGTATGTCTGCTTCTCCTGTGATCTAATTTCCAGTCTCTAATCTTATTCGGAGTCTTAATATCAAGATAGCTCAGTGTTGGAACTGGCACTATCTGGTTGGCTGATGTGAGGCCCCAACCAGGCAAAACCTACCACTCCCCTCATGGGTGGGTAATTACACACACTATATAAACTGTGCTCACCCTTGGGTAGCTTGGCACTGAGCAATCAGGCTTACCACAGAGGCAATGTGTAAAGCATTGGCACAGCACTCAGTCACGAGAAATACCTTGAACGTCACAAAAGAGACTTCACATGAGCGTCACAAAAGAGACTTCACATGTTATGTGAAGTAAACACAAATGGGTAAATTGTAGATTCCAGGATAGGTTTATTAGATGTAGAGAAGACAGTTTAAACAACCACTCCTAGACGGTTCCGACCAGAGATGCCCAAACCGCCAGCAATGGAACATAGAATCCAAGAAGACCAATAACATTCTATACTAATGTGTTACGGTACATAATATAAACACTACATTATGTATGTAAATAAAGTTTGTATTCAACACATAAAATAATCAACACAACATGAACATCATGTATTTCTGGCATAAATCCCATTCGGAATTATTACTAGCAGTACTAGGCCCAGCCGTGTTCAAATGACATCAGTAATATGCACAATTGGAAAGATCCTAATCTACATCCCCCCAGCACCCTTATGCGGTGCAACTCGTTGTCCACCTCAGGTCCTCCCTAGCAATTCTTATAATGCAATACCATGTAGTTACAGGGTGCACCCCGGGTCACATCGATATCAGAAATATGTACATACAGCAACTTATAACTCTTTTTAGCAGAAGAAATTCATGTATTTGGCAAACCGCCATCCTCACTGTCACTCCCACACACACACCCAAGTATCGGACAAGTCTGCACGGGAGCACTCGCACACATACACACTCAGCACCCTAATGCGGTGCAAATGATACCCAGTAGGTCAATTGTTTACACGCAGACCCCATGGCCCCATGCCTCCCTCTGCCCTCCAGGTCACCCGGACTATTCTACACCCACAGATGGAAGACCCCCAGTCCTTCCCCTGGGCACAAGGCTGCAAACATCCAAAGTCACTCTTAGTCAGGGTCCCAGGAAGCAGATGGCGGTAGGCAGCAAGGTCAATTAGGAGGCAGTCTGCAAAAGGGGCTTGACAGCCACTCAAAATTCACCCACAGGATGCAGAGCAGACACAGCCCAGGGCAATAAAAGGTCACACCAAAGGGTTCCCCAAGGCCTTTCAGCACCAGCCAAGTTCTGCGAAGCACATAGGGCTGGGGGTGGGGTTCATGCAGTCTCCTGATCCGCTGCCGATCATTCTTGGAAGTGTTTAGTCACTCTCACCACCAAGGCCCTAGCTGGGCAATACTTCCTGGCAACACGGTGTCATTGGGGCAGGGTGGGTGAGGACAGGGCAGTTGGTCTGTCATGCTGAGAGCCAAGTAAGGGAACATTAAGAAGAACAGAGAATAAAGCAAGAGAGGCATCTCGGAGAGAGGAGGACCCCATCTGGTGCACGCTGATCAGAGTCGCACTCAGACAATACGGGCACAATGTCAGGTGTGCTGTGATACGGGTCACACCAGACTGTTCTGGTTACACACACAAAAAAGAGTTGTACAATCCATACCTCCCTTGAAATGAGGCTAACGTCCAGTGTATGTGAATTTTGGCTGCAACAGAAATCTCCGGTCACTCACACGATCGAAGAGTTGAAAATGTCATACCTCCCCGGAAATGAGGCACAGCATCTGGTGCACATAGATATTGGTCACACCAGACAGTTCCGGTTACACACACAGGCTCAAGTTAAGCAGGGCCTCACGAGATAGAGTAAGGCACTACTACGGTCACAGCTCCCACCTCCAAGGGTCGCAATCTGTGATTCGGACACAGCACTCAATTAGCATGCAGTTGGCGTGTCACATGCAAGAGATGCAGCACGACCGATGAAGCTGGCCACTCTGGGTTCACAATAGGTGAATCCGCCTCACCACCAACTAGACCTTATGCATGCCAATGTCCTCACTATGCGGGGGCCACACACCTTGGAGTTTGTTCAGACTTTTGGGGCTCCACACAAGGTGATCCATTCTCCAGGAATCATTCTTGGTTCCACGCAGCACTACCAGCTAATCAAGCAGGCGATGTGGGCACTTGAGAGGGCACTGTGCTTCAGGTGTCACAGGTAAATTGTGTGGGTCCCTCGTTGGAGATCTTTGATATCCCTCAGACCTCCAAGAGAATAAGGGGCAAGTTGAAGCCATTGGAGAGCACACTCTTGGGTACCACACATCAGCAGGTAGTCGGTCCAGATCAGCCACTATTAAGGAAGTGCACGCGGCCCCTTTCAATGGTAATAAGCCTCCTTGTGCACAACAGAGTCGTCTGGCAATGTGAATCATGCAGTTTCAGGTTTTTTGGTCCCTTGTCACCACAAGCGTATCTCACCCTTTGCTGCAGGATGGCATCAGTAGTTATACTGTAGTGTGCCTTTGTAGTGGGGGTGGTTCAACGGATCTCACTTTGAACCACAGATGTCTCCCCTGATTTTCAGTCCTGTCTGCCATGAGGCTGTGGAATGCAGAGCTTAATCTTTAGTGAGGCCACAATCTGGCTCCGGAGGCCAAGTGTCAAAACCTCCTCCTACAATCTCTGCAGCCAGGTGCGCAAATGTCAGAGGTCGGTAGTTCCAGTTGAATGCCCAGTGTTTTATAGCTGTTGCCGGGGAAGGCTTAGATGTGCTCCTCCAATCTCCAGTGTGGACTGGAGCCAAGCACCAAGGCAGATAAAGAGTTTTAGAGCATAGAAATGCCCAAGTTCTAGTGGCATTTCTACGCATATTTCTAAGCAAATCAGGACAAAGCCACCTTGACCACTGGCAAAGGGTTGTCACTGGAAATCCAATGATATGAAACATCATGATACTGCTCCACTGCAATCCACTATTGCAGCATGAGGTAATATCAACCATTTCCCCATGATAGCTTATGGAAAGGTCAATCATCATAGGTTGCGAAAACACACATGGTTATTTCTCACTACCCGGGGCAGGAGACACAACTGTTTACTTGCCCTGTCTTTCACCTACCACTCACTTCACCCCTTAGGATGTACCCACAGGGGAATGGGGTGGAAGGGAGAGGTCTTCTCAGGCTGGCCAGTGACTTAACAGGCCAGTCTGAGTGAACGCATAATTGCAAGTTTCAGTCTGAATTGGCAGACTGCACATGAACACATATTTTAGAACACCATCCATGCAAAGAACACACCAGCCTGCAACGGCAGGCTGGACAAGCATTTAGGAGCACTATTGGTGCAAGTGTGCACACCAGCCTGCAATGGCAGGTCAGACACAACTTTATGAGCACCATCGGTTCTAGTGCGCACACCAGCCTGCAATGGCAGGCCAGCCACGAATTCAGGAACACCATCAATGTGAGTGTGCACACCAGCCTGCAATGGCTGGCTGGAACTAGGTCTTCAAACGAGCTAGGTGCGATGGCGCACCCACTGGCAGGCCATGACAGCCCTGATGTTTTAGAAACCTCAGGTGAGCACCCCTTCCTAACATGTGCAGGAAAGGTGCTCACACTTTAGCACTGCACTTACAGTGGAAAAATGCCCCAGGCCTTAACCAGAGACTCGGTCAGACCCAGGAAGTGTCCCATGGTGAGAGCCAACCCCGTACATAGGGAAGACCCACATGGGGGTTCATTTCTACCCAGACAGTACACACCCAGATGCACCTACCTGGCCACTCACCTAACCCGGTTTGGTAGTAGGCAGCGGCCCCTCAGGGTTAGCTACGGAGTGAAACTTGCCTACCTGAGTATGAGACATCTTTGACAGGCTATTCAGGTGGGTGACACAATCAGTGTGGTGTCCCCCTATTAGCCAAGGGCACTCACAGGTACCCAGTCAAGTAAGCACGCTCTCCTGACATGTGCAGGAAGGGCGAGCAAGATTTCCTGCTGCACTGTTCCGCTGCAGTACAGCGGAAAAGTGCCCAGAGTCCTAAGGTCAGGAAAAGAGAGTTGGCAAAAAACCAGGAGGACAAAAAGCAAAACATTTTAGGGGAATCCCCCCTAAGAAGGGCCATGTCCAACACTCAGAATATATAGAATATTTATTTACGTGCTGTCAGCACCTTACCTTTTGCACCAATCAAACGATGCAGGCAAAATGCACATACAGTTCAAAGCAGTTAAAACACATTAAAGCACCTAACATTTTAGGTAAATAAAATATTCAATGTTACTATACAATTAATGCATGATGTGTCAGATTCTTTATCTCCTAATATAGTATGCAGTGTGCCTATTTTGTTCTTACATTTGTTTTCCTTATTAGGCAACTCTCCTACAGGAATTGAGCTACCTGTCTGGTTCTGACATAATGCAAAGTACATAAAACAACCACCTCCCACTCCTTTTCGAGTGCCTCCTTCACAATGATTTGCACAATTGACTTTGACCTTGTTCTGGGGTAGAGCGGACTGGACAGTACAAAGTGTGACTTGTATTCATTCTGCCAGCATACACAAGTTTCTGAACTGGGCAGATTTCTCTTTTTAAGCTAAGTTCCAACAAGAAATTGGCCACGTCTGGCCAATGTGAACTATCTCCTTTCAAAGGAGTTTTTCAAATTTGTCAAATAAAGCTGTTGCAGTTTCAAGACATCATCTATGACAATCTGATCCTCTCCAAAGTATCTTTCTAAAGCCTGTCGTCTGATTCTTGACTCTGAGTCATGAAGTTGTTCTGAGCCACAAGGTGCAAACTTCTCAAATGAGTAAATGTGAGAGCTGGCAACTATAATGCATACAGTTGTAAAATTACAAATATGCACAAAATGACAGTTGACAAAACAACATAGAGCCCTGTCACATAGGGCCTAACAAGAAACATCACAGTGACATTTTGCTCCCTGGGTTTGTCAGAGTGGGTGCCGAACACCAAACCCTTGACAACGTTTGTAACCAAATACTGTTGTACTGAGTGTAACAAAAAGTAGCAACAATCTGCTGCTATGGCCCTATCAGGGGTACCATATGCTGAAACAAAAATAGGCCAGGCCTACAACCTTTGTAATAACTTCCCATAATGCTCAGGCCAGACCTATGGTATCTGGCATAACATTTTTCCTGCACACCAATCAAGCCTATTGCTGTTATTATTGACTTGTCATCATAAATACCTCCGGCCTACCGTACTGAGAAATAGCTTTCTATAAGGCAAACATCCGGGACACAGTCACATAAAAGTGGAAATGTAAACGAAATTACAGGTGGGAAAGCAAAATGCTATATCTCCAAAGAGAGCCTAAACAGGATTATTTTAGTGCTCATCTTCTACCCCCACAGTTTTTCAGGTGAGTCACCAAAACTCTTTGCAAGAACGGTAATCTGTGAAATTCCATGTAACAAAATACCTGCCTACAGACTTTAGTACAATGTAATACCAACCCATCCTTATATGCCTGTTTTCACAATTAATAGTTCAGGCCTTCTGGCTTTGTTTCATAATAAACTGATCAAACCTATGTAATCTGCTATGAATTTTCACAGTTAACCGATTAAGCCTATACCATAGGCTTAAACCTTACCTAACATTGGCATATTCAAGTGCACATAAACTGACAACCATAGAGCTTACGGTTCAAGAATCACAAATATGTAGAAAAATGCAAAACAATATATACGACCCTCTCACCAGGGTATAACAAGAATCATACTTGTTAAAGCCCTCAGGGTTTACCAGATAGGGTGGCCAATGCCAAAACCCTTGCCTACTAGGGTAATAAGTAAGATTGCATGTGACAAAATAACCGGCCACACAATGTGCTAACACCCAACTGTAATAGCCTTATTAGCTTTAATGCTCTCAGAATGAACAAGTCAGACCAACTGCGTTTGTCATAACGTTACATAATAAGCCGACCGGACATACGTCATCAGACATACCATTTCCAAGTGCACTAATCAGACCTATAGCTTGTCACCATAACCAACTCAGGGCTACAGATTGATGAATAAGCATTTCCACAAGGCAACCGTCAGCCACAGTCATAACATTAGAAAGGAATACAAAATTAGAGTTGGTTAAGCAAACTTTTATCTCTGTTCTGACAGCCTAACAAAGATTGTCAAAGAGCAAGCCTTCTAAATCCATGGTTTGTCACACTGGGTAACCAACACCAAAGCCACTGCCTACTATCGTAATCTGGAGACTCCATGTAACAAAATAACTACTGGTAAGCTTTAGTTTGAATAATAATAATCAAAACTTCAATGCCTATTGACTTTAACATAAGCATTTCACTATAAAGATGTCATGCCTAGCGCCTTTATCATAACATTTTATGAAAATCTCAGGCCTGTAACCTTATTACTGACTTGCCACCATAACTAACTTAGTCCTGTATGAAGTATAAGCTTTACCACATGCCAAAAAAGTGCAATGCAAGCAGTTTTTTTAATGAAAGCACACACATTCAACTCTTAAAATCCTGTACTCCGGGGAACCAACATGTGTATGGAGTCTAAGCCCCATCTTCAGTAGTACTCTGAAAGTTATTTTTTGTTGATCACATACGTTGAGGTGACAGTTGCACTGTCAAGCCAGACCTTAAATTCCATGTAGATTAGTGTATCTCTGGGTATCTTTTTCTCCTCCCCATCACGAGTCTGCACTTTGAACTCTAAAGTTAGTGATGGAAGTGAATGGTGCTGGCCACATGACTACCCTCCTCCCATCTGGGCTGCTGTCACAGAAAGAAAAACACCATAAATGATCTAGTTATCTAAGACACTTTTCTAGCATTACAATGTCATGTGTGCCCATGAAAGTTCAAGCTCAGGTGGGGAGATAAATTAACAACATGATTACAGCTATGTGGAGGGCAGGCACTTTTTGTAGAAACTCATAAGGTCTGTCTAATCAAAACCAATACTTCTGGCTACAAACGTGGGAGGAGCCACATACCCTCTCTAGTGATACTCACATAATTGTCTGGGGACAGCTGTGCTGTCAAGCCAGACCATAAAAATATTGAAATGTTGTTAAAATAGTATTTCTCTCCGGTATTGTACAGCCTGAAGTTCAAGGCCTTTTACACGTGTTCACTTAAATATAGAAAGATACAGAAGAACACAGCAGGAGATCCAAGCTTCCTCCAGTTGCCAGCGGGTGGTAAAAAGAGTTTACTATTTTTACAAGCGTTTAGGATGTCAGAGGCACTTGAAGCTCATTTGAATTTAGAATCCATGTGTGACGTCAAAAACCAGTGAATATGTTTTTATAAAAGTATGACATAATATGTATATTTGCAAATCGCATGGTCACCCCCAACAGGCATCTTGGCACTGAATAACAGATGTTTATTGTTACCCAACTCAATGGTACTATCGACCTCCGAAACGATCAGAGGCTGAGTGGACCTGCCGGGATTTGAACCTGTGACCATGAGGTCAAACACAGGCCCCTGCAGTGAATGCATTAGTCCACTACGCCACCAGACCCGGCCAGAACATCACCTTACATTTTAATGTTTGGGCCTCGCTCTCTGTAGATGTTATAGTGTCTTCTTATCACAGTATTCATAACATATTGTACCTTAGGAGGTTCAAAGGAACCGTGAAAAATAAAAGCATTGGCAATCATTATTAAAAGTATATACAATGCTATGCGTATCTTAAGACGTTGACAGAAGCTGTGTGAAGCAGTAAAGGCACGTTCTGAAACAGTGGAATACTTGAAGATGCTATTCGAGGTGGGATCTGTATATTTAGTCGAAATATCAATCCTACCTATGTAATACAACAATTTGTGATATACATGTACTGTGATGTTGTTAAACAACAACCGGGGAACAATAAACTGTGGATGAAATATTGCAATAGTTGGAGATTAATGAATGAATTAGCATAGATTTTACTTTTCAACAGTAGTTTTGTGTCGTTGTCATAGTTCCTAGTGAACATATTTTAAGTTAAGTGTATGGAATCCAGGTGAGCTGCTCAGGCTTTTTATTAACACCTGCGACATTTCACAGGATTTCTCTGGTGGGACATTTTTGCCCTTTTTGTCATTGGAAGACTGGTTGAGGCAGACAATGTCTCGATGCAACAGTAAAAACCAGTCTCACAGGTGCCGCTCATGCCCCGGCAATCAGTTTTTAATGCAAGATATCAACAATCATATTTCACAAAATGTTGTTTAATTCCAAATAATTTTTCATGATTTTTCACACCTGTGCATATAAACACTTTTCGCGAAGCACAATATTTGCCAGATTGTCCTCCTCTTGCCACTGAGTGGGAGAAGGTGGGGGGATTCCATTGATCTTGGTAGAGGTGGAGGGGGCAGGATGATGGTGGATGAGGGTGGAGAGGTTGGATGCGTGAGGTGAATGGGAACTCGAATTGGTGTTTCAGGCCTTATGAAGCAAGGGGAAGAAGCAGATGTTGGGCTCTGCAGGGGTGGCTTCTGTGTGGCTCGAGGATGGGACAGGGTGTCATATTAAATGCCTGTTTCTTAAATGTTTTTGACTTTCTACTTGTTAGGTATAGATAAAGTGTTACTGTAGCGCTGCGATGCCATGTCATTGGCAGACTCTGAGCTAGCAAAGATAAAGTAAAGAAGCAAGTGCTATATGACGAAAGTAGCTGGTTGACAATGACATCACCTAATAAGTCTTTGCAGTGCTCATAGTCGAGGTGAATTAAAATGTTGACAAAGCAAGTGAAAACAAAGCCGTATGTTACAATTCTGATATGCTGCTGCGAGGCGCGAGGCGTGAGGCATCGGTTTTTGGTTGCAACCCTTGGAGTGATTTTAGTTGACTGCTCGTTCGCTTTGCATGCACGTGCCTGTCCTTCTCTAAATCACTCGGGCGTGCTGGCATCTCCAACTGCAATGTGCAAGCCTTTTCCTGTGAAAGCATTTCAAACCTTATATGCCAGGGGCACGGGAACAGATACTGTCAGAAACAAATGAGTGATTCCTAATCGGTCGCTCATTTAACAATGTGAGATTGTTTCCAGCTGAAATGCTATCCGTATAATATTTTACCCTTAATCTGGGACACATTTTTGTTATTTATTCTGTGAAAAGGAATCATACTGACAGCCTAAAATGTCAATTTACCCAGAAATAATTAGATTATTGTTAAACATAACAATGAATAATAGGCAGTAAATGGGCATCACACATATAAAAAGATTCATACACAATTTTTAGGTTTTAATAGTTATTTGGCACAGTAAGAAAACCAGCAAGTTACAAGTACATAACATTTCTTTAATCATAAAGAATTGATTAAGAATAATAGCCAGTTAACAAGTTACAGCTAAATAGCTCAGATGTAACATCCCAAAATGTAAGATCTCTAAATGCAAACAATTGCCAAGAGTTTCACCCAGGAAAAGCTAGAAGAGGGTCTGCAGCAGGAATACAATGTATAACAAAACAGTGAAACGCGAATGATATTTATGTATCAGCAATAAGAAGTAATACATCTGTAACTATATGCTTCAAAGAACAGTAAAAGACAGCTGTGCTCAAGATGACACAAAGCACTGGTTTGGAGGCCTTCTTTTACATCTCTGTTTAGTGACTTGTAATTAAACCGCTGCCGAGTGCTGAGAGGGCGGAGTGAAGTTAACCACTTCTGGCGTTTCTATTGCTGTCGTTCAAGCTAGCATTTATAGGTGTTTTCTGAACTGCAGTGAGTTGTCGGTTGCCTAACCCGAGTCATAGATGTAGCCTAAAGGAAACCAGGCACTCACCTTCTGCCTGCCCTGGGGGTCACATGCGGGACACCTGGCGAATAGAGGATGGCCAATCCACAGCCATTTCTTTGACTTTAAACACTGATCACTTATTACAGAAAATACCCATCTCTGTGGCCGGGAAATTCAATGGCAGATGTCTTCAGTTAACTACCAGTTGTCAAACAAGTGTGCAATTTCGCTGCAATCGTTTTGTCACCTCTGCGTCTTGCACTGCGGGCTGCGATGATACACCGCACCTCAGCACCGAGATGCGCATTTCCCAACACAGTGACACCTTCATCCATTTGGCGACAGATGGTACTCTTTTCATCCCATAGGAAGGACTTTCAAATGACAGTGTCCAAACCTGTCTTTAAATTTAGGTGCAAGAAATAGATTTCACCCTTGAAACCTCTTGTGGGATTGTGGTTGTACCACACAGTGCAGACATCCTGCAGAAGTCCAAATATCAGTGTAGGACATCCGTCTGCTTGTGGACTATTAGTGGATGAAGGACAGTAACTGCGAGGGCCATGCATGGATGGAGTGGGAACACCTGCCAATGGTGTGGCAGGACCACCTGCCAAATTATGACGCCATTTAAGGGGTATACGTGGTCATCCCTATTAATACAACATGTTCACAGTTTAAGGGCGTTTATAATTGTAATGGGCACACATGCTCGTTGTGCCTCAGCATTATTTCTGCCACGTAGAATCAATGCTGTTAAATTGGAAACCCGCGATTAGTGTGATGGTATGTGTGTAGCCCTTAAGCATGCGATTTTGTTGACATTTTACAATGACAACTTTTCTAGGAGTTCTGCTCTGCTGGTGTGGGGTATTACTCCCTGTTGCACCCTCACATCTCATTGTTCTCAACCCTCATGCTTCTAGGATGATCTCCCATTTGAGCTCAAATGAAGGAAGCTGTGAACAGCTAATTGCACTACCTGTTCCATAGTTTGCTCATAATCCCCAGTCAATTTGATGTAACATATTTCATTTAAGGGTTTGGAAAATGTGCATAACAGAATTAAGCAAAATGCACATCTGTGACTTCAGAATATATCTTAGCATGAAATGAGTTCTCTCTTCAATTTTTGGCAGGAGACTGCATTTAAACAGAACAAGGTGAACAACAGCCCCTCGTGTTCTGCTGTTCATGTGCGTACTCCGCAAATGGCACATTTCGCAGTATAAATTTAGCTCGAGTGGCATGTAATTACAAGTTTCGAGAATTTTTTGCAACAAACATAAGGTGCAAGACTTGAAATTACACAAATTACGGTAGCCTCATTTAACTTTCACCCTGGCTTAATCTAATGTTCCCCTAATTTGGTTGGTCAACGGGAGAACATGGCGGCAGACGGCTGATCTGCCGTGGTGCTCCGTGAGTTCGGGCTCCCGTTTCCTCGCTTCCCCCGGCTCCCTTGATTTCCCCGCTTGTGTTATCGATGACTGCTGATGGCGGACACTAATTTAGCGTTTTGAATTTCTTACCGGTGCATTGTGCCTGTGTCTGTCCCCCAGGTTTGGCAGTTTTTTTTTCTCGGAGCCTTGCTGGTTTTCCTCTGTGTGCTACGTGCGGTGGCCGCGGTCTGCTGACTGCCTGCCGCCTGATTTCCGCTGGGTCCTAATTCCTCCCTTTGGTGCGGATCTGTCTTCTCTCTATGCCTTGCTGCTCTGGTAACAAAATACCGGCTGGTGACGCCTTTGATACTTTTGGAGGTGCAGCTGGTACTCCTGGTTGCCGCGGATCTTCCTCTTACATCGGCTGTTCACTGGTCCGGTGGTCGTGGTCCTCAGCCGCCCTGGAGCTGCGGCGCGGCAGGAGAGCGCGCAGTTTGGTGCGTGCTGTGTGTGTTGGAGACAGCCTTGTTTACCATTTGGAAGACTCTTCTCAGGTAACAGCTGAGAATACTGAAGCGGTTACGACGGCAGCAGATGGTTACAGCGATACAAGCACACAGGAATCAGCCTCAGTCTTACCTCAGTGTGGGCTATCAAAAGATTCTGAAGGTTTGCACCAACACTATCACACGTCCAGAGGTAAGGGGAGAGGTGGGAAATCTGGTCGAGGACGAGGTAAGGAGCAGGCTAGAGTGCCTACGAGGGGTGTTGTTACCGGCTCTAATTCGTCTGGTGCCGTATTTCCACCCCAACTTGGTAAGAGAACCTCCTCCTATCTATCCAAGGAGGTGAAATCAAAGGGCACCAGAGGGAAAGTAACACGTAATCCTGTTGCTGGAGTCGAGGCTACATCTAAAATTACACCATCTCTTCGGTCATACTTCAAAGTTGTTCCACAGGTCTTGCACCTTGTGGAATCCAAGACAATGACCTCACCAAATGATTCAGCTCAAATGTTTTCCCCTACTTTAACTCCATCATCTCTCTCAACCCCCGCCCCTTTAGTTGTTGTGCCAACCCTTTCGGTTCCTGGTGACTCTGTGATGACTGTGACGGAGGTAGCGCCAGCTGTCTCAGTTGCTCCTATAGTTCCCGTACCTTCCCCACCTATTAGTATATCCAAGAGTGGAGTTTTGTCTTGTGAAATGGTGGGAGGCCAGGCAACACCTATTAGTTCTAACATGAGGGGCGACGTTGCAGCCGCTAGTGAAGGTGGTCTTACCCACTCCGATTCCGGGGGGGCTACTGTATTGGAGCCGTCTCGCAAGCTATCTTTGGCAACATCTGTCCCTGTTCTTGCACCTTCCATTCGACCTTGTCAAGAAGCAACACCAGAAAACATCTCGGCAGCCACTTTATTTACGATGCTCACTACCTTGTCTCAGGACATAAAAAAGGGGTTTGAGCAATCCTCAGTTATGCAGAAGGAGATTCGCGATTATTGTCAATCATTGGATAATAAGATCGATGGGCTGTCAACAAGGACAGAAGTCTTGGAGGAAAAACTAGCTATAATGTCGGTACATCTAGTTAAGACAGAAGAGGACATTACTAAACTTAAAAGAGATGATCAGGCCTTGCTGGACAGGATGGAGGTTTTAGAAAATAACGCAAGAAGATGTAACATTCGTATTCTTAATGTTCCGGAGGGGTCTGAGGGGGCAGATATCAAGCAGTTTATTGTTTGCCTTTTGAAGGAAGGTTTATGTCTGGGTCAATCCCTGGAGCAGCTAGCAACCGACATTCAGAGGGTCCATAGGGAACCATTCAAACAGAACCCACAAAGGCAAAAGCTGCGTAAAATCCTTGTTAATTTCCTTACATATACTCTCAAAGAGCAGATACTGAATGCAGCTCTTAAACAGAAGTCCCTACCCGGTAAGGGGTTTACTTTTCTCATCAGATCTGATCTTTCTAGGGTCACACTTGAGAAGCAATGGGAGTTTGGAAGGCGGCTGGAGTCCTTTAGGAAGTTGGGCGCTTCTGCTCAATTGGTGTTCCCGGCCTCTCTGAAGGTCATGTATAATAATAAAATGGTAAACATCAGGTCAATGGAAGCTGCCGATGAATTCCTTTTGGATATAGGCAATAAGTCATCCGGTAATAGCACTTAACTCGTTTTTTTTGTTTTTTTTTTGAGTTTAGGTTTAGGTCCGTTTACTGCCTTATGGTCGCTCACAGGCATTGAAGCATATAAAAGAGAAGGGAAAAAAAAAGAAAAAAAAAAAAATCTATTTCTCTTCTCGTATTTTCAGGGAAGGAAAGGAGTAGGAAGAAAGGGGAAAAGAAGATGAAGAGGGGAGAGAGAGAGAAGGGGAAAAAAAAATACATATAATAATATATAAAAAAAAAAAAAGAGAGTACACTGTCTTAAGTGGGATCACTTCTTTTTCTTTACCCTTTAGCTGTGAGTTCGGGGGGGGGGGGGTGTAACGGGAGCCTGAGGTAGGGGTGCCATCTACTGTACTTGATCCGGTTAGATACACCACGGGTTCTCCATGGGGAGGGTGAAGGGCGGGTGGGGGGGGTTCACGGGCAAAATTTAAAAATTCCTCATCAGCCATCTTTTCTATTTTCTGTAGGTTTTTTAAAGTTTCTCATGTTGTACTGCGAGTTTTCTTTTGGAGGTGGGTCGGTATATATCTGGTATATATCTGGTCGCATTATAAAGGCAAGACTGGTTGTGCTCTGGTTCAGTGGTGATGGCTAGTTTAAAGATTATGTCTTGGAATGTCAATGGGCTCCGTACTAATCCTAGGGCTAGAATATTGATGCAGTATCTCCGGGACTCTGATGCCCAGGTCATCATCCTTCAAGAGACACATTTGATCCAGTCTGAAATTGATACCTTGGCTAAAAAGAATAAATGGATTGATTTTATGATATCAACTTCACAATCTATGACTTCCCGAGGTGTGTCACTGATTTTCAGAAAGCAGCTTAGGGCCAGGGTATTAGAGTTTAAAGTCGACCCTGCGGGAAGATGGGTTATTGCTTCTGTGGTAATTATGGGTGCCTGTTTTACTATTGTTGGATATTATGGTCCCAATCTTGATGACCCTACATCTTTGGAAGTGATTTTTTCTCACCTTTTGTCCTTCCCGGAACCAGTTATATTAGCTGGCGACTTCAATATTGTTTTAGATCCCGTCCTGGATAAATCTCATAACAGTAGATCCCGTGTCCCTTCAAAATCAAGATCTTTCTTGTTGAATGAGATGAAACAATACGGATATATCGATATCTGGAGGTTAAGAGCCGGGCAGCAGCAGGGTGTCTCTTTTAGAAACTATAAATATAATCACCAGTCCAGGATAGATTTTATATTAATTAACCATAGTCTATCCGACGCAGTTAAGGACATTTGTTATTTCCCGTCACATTTATCTGACCACTCTGCAGTTTTCCTGGAACCTATGGTACCTACCTCTGACGTAGTAAGGACTTGGTCTTTTGACCGTTCTCTACTTTCTCACCCTGAAGATGTCACTTTTTTAAAATCTGAAGTGAGGTCTTTCTTAGAGATGAATGTGGGTTCTGCTGGACCTGGTGTGGTCTGGGACTCACTTAAAGCCTCTTTGAGGGGTCTTATTACAAGTAAGATGTCATATAGAAGGAGGGAATATAGAGAGGCTATTGCCTCAGTTGAGGCGGACCTGACTAGTGCACAGGCCGACATTGATGCCAACTTAGCTTCCACAGAATCTGTTTTGGCAACTTTGCGGGTTAAACTATTGACCCTAAGAGGCCAACTTACCTCGATCCTTAACCGGCGGCTTCAGGAAAGATGGGAGGCCAGTAAAATCGCACATTTTCAGTATGGGGAGTGTGCTGGTAAATTATTGGCATGGAAAGTAAAAACTGATCAGGTTCGTAACAACATCAACCAGATCTATGTCAATAATGTCCCTCTTTCTTCTGATGCAGATATTAGAGCAGCATTTAAAGATTTCTATCAAGATATTTATCATGAAGATAAGAAATTGGATACTGATATGATTAATGAATGGCTTGGGAAAATAGATCTACCAAAACTCTCTGTTGATCAGTCAGCAATGCTAGATAGTAAAATCTCGGAAGAGGAGGTAAGGGAAGCCATTCGGGATGCCAGGAAAGGCAGGGCCTCTGGGCCTGACGGGCTGCCTGCTGAAATATATAAATCTTTGGAGCAGGAACTTGTTCCTTTCCTGGTTACATTGTTCAATCAGATACTGCTAGATGGAGTACGACCACCTGTGTCATGGGAAAACGCATCCATAACTGTTATTTTGAAACCAGGGAAGTCTCCAACCGCCTGTGGCGCCTACAGGCCAATCTCTGTTTTGAATGGAGACTATAAGATCTTTGCCTCCATTCTTGCAAATAGATTGGCCTTGGTTGCTCCCTCCATTTTACATGTCGATCAGAAGGGATTTATTAAGGGGCGACAGCTTTTTGAACTAACTTTTGATTTGATTGGGTCAATAGATATGGCATGTTTGAAGTCTTTGCCCTTGGCGGTTCTTACGCTGGACGCCACCAAGGCCTTCGACAGAGTTAATTGGTTGTATCTGTCGGAGGCCTTGGCAAAGTTTGGCGTGGGGGGTAGATTTCGTCAGGCGATTAGTCTTCTTTATAGTAACCCTAGTGCCCGTGTCTTGGTTAATGGTATACTCTCTGACTCATTTGACATCTCGAGGGGTACTAGGCAGGGATGTCCTCTCTCCCCACTCCTGTTCGATTTATATGCTGAACCCTTTGCCCAGATTTTGAGGGATAGTGTTAACATCAAGGCATTTGCGTACAGGGGCTGGGAGAGAAAGGTGGCACTTTACGCCGACGATATTCTCATTTTTACCTCTGACCCGCATGAGGCCCTCCCAGCAATATTCAGGCTGGCATCGGAGTTTGGGATGGTCTCTGGATATGAGATTAATGCTCTAAAGACTGAGATGATGACCTGGAACATCGATCAAAGTACCTTTGATTCTGAAATCCGGCTGGCGAGTCGGATGAGATACTTAGGTTTGGATATTGTATCTGACCTCGATCAGATTACTATTATTAATTTTTTTTAAATTGCAAAGGATTGTCGTAGGTTGCTCCAGTCCTGGGCCCATCTTCCACTCTCCCTACTGGGCAGGGTCAACCTTGTCAAAATGTCCATCCTGCCTAAGGTTTCTTTTTTGTTTAATGCGATACCTTTATGTTTTGATCCCGCCTCTATCAGGAAATTACAGTCGGATATCAGCACCTTTATTTGGAATAAACATCTGCCAAGAATCTCCTGGAAAAAAATTAGGAGACGTAGGGAAAAAGGAGGGCTTGCTGCTCCTGATCTCCAGGCCTATGCCTGGGCTTTCCAGCTTTCACATGCCAGGATTCTATTAAAAAGACCAGTAGGGGTTGGAGTGGGTTCCCTCTATTCAATGTTATTGGATGTAGAAGGTGTAAGTCAGTCAGGGTTTCTTTTTAAATTTGGAAACCCCAAGTTTTTCAAAAAAATTAAATTGAAAATTTTAAGGGGTATGGCAAGAATGTGGGCCCAGATGTCTAAAGCAATTAAAGTTGGTTACTATGGAAGTAGGACACCTTTGTGGGGCCTTCCTGATGGTCCAGCATGGTTAGGGGATGTACTAGCTACACCTATGAGAGAGGCAGGGCTGGAGGAGTGGGGTAACCTATTTGTTGACGGGGACTTGTTACCCTGGGATTATCTTTGTACAAAAATTGGTCCACACTTCTCCAGGCTTAAATATCTTCAGATGTTGAGCTGGTCTCGTGCATACTCTGCTCAACCTCCACATGGTGTTAAATATCCCTTGGGCGCATATAGCTATCTTATAACGCTTTTGGCAGATAAGCCACCTGCCAAGAAGGAAATTTCACTGTGGTATAATTTAATCTTGGAGGAAATGGACGGAACTTTTTCACTGCCAGAGGATCTTTGGTCTCAACACGTCATCAATTCCGATTTACAACATCTTTGGAATTCGTCTTGTAAGATGTTGTGGGATATTGTCAAGCCTGCATGGTTACGCAGGAACCATCTTTTCACCATTCATCGAGCATACTACTCACCCCTTCGTCTTTCTAAATTCTCTGAGGGGAGTAGTGTGGCCTGTGCGAGGTGTGGTTTGGTGGCTGCTTCTGACATTCATATGTTTTTTGATTGCCCACATTTGTCCCATTTTGGGATGCCATTAGTAAGACTCTTTCACTTTCTGTTGGAGTTAACATTACCCTAGATTTAACATCAGTAATTTTTGGTTGCTACCAAGGGGTCCCCTCCTCGGCAAAAAAGCTTATTTTTTATGCTATCCTGCTAGCCAGGAGGGAGATGAGCAGAAAATGGAAGGATTCTTCATCTCCTTCTATTAATGACTGGTATGCTTCTACTTTGCTGGTCTCTAAGCGAGACCTGGCTAGATCTGGTAATCCAGATACAAGATCTTTCTGGCACCTCCTAAATTGGGTTCATTGAACATCTGGGTTTTTTTTTTTTTTTTTTTTCCCCAGGTCCAATGATTATGCCATCAACCTCATTCCGGGGGTTGCTTGTTTCATGGTGCTAAGTTTAGTACCTTGGCTGGACTTTAGCAATTGCTTGTCTGGTAGCAAATTAGTGATCATTGTAGGTTGAAACATGTTGCTGAGGGGTGAGCTTTCCGTTCTATTACTGCCCCAACCAGTCTTGGCTACTGAGGCAGCACAATGTGTGTAAACCTACAAGATTGCATATTGAAACTTGCTTGGCAGATGAGGACAAAAAAAAAAAAAAAAAAAAAATGTTCCCCTAATTTACAGGCTCCCTGCTTTGGAGGGATGATTACACCAACTCTGAGAACCAAAATCAATATTGTGAGGTGGCTCCAGTAAATCTCCTGACCTATTGGCCATGCCAGCACTGATTGTGCTCCTGTTTTTATTTGACTCGTTTATCTGTGAACCATCATAGCAAGAATAGGGGCACTTGCTCCCATCTTCACTAGTTTGTCTTGATAATATACTCCGCAACAATGAGCTCAAATATACCATGGGTTATGTGCTACTACAATGGTTGGTATTTTTCGTTGACACTCGCATAGCTCACAATTGGCCATTAGCATGACATCGAAATGCATCCTGGGATGGCTTTCTAAACAACCCTGAAGTTTCTATGGAAGGCGGAAGTCTGAGTGGGTGTGTGAGGCTGTGGTGCCAGTAGTGTAAGGGATGGGCCTTCAATAAGTAAATGTGACTCACTGGCAGCCATCAGTGCTTGCAGGGCTGAAAGTCCATCTTTCTCCATAGATACACCCTCTGGCCCATGAGCGTCACACTAGGAGTGCTGGCCAAACAAAATATAATTTCAAAGCCAAGCAAAATGGTCCAGGAACTTGAAGTGCAATTACCATAGCAAGGTGAGTACGTATTGAGGTCCCTTCAAGATCCTGATGGCATTTGGAAAAGAAAGTCATGTTCCACTAAGAACTTACTTAAAGAACTTCACCAAAGAAAAAAATAATGTTATGTTGTATTTTTGTGTGCATTTCACGATGGGCTGTTTGTTGCCATATATTTTATGTTGTCTGCTATACAACACGAATACTTCTGTTGCAGTAACATGCATACTCACCAAGTATAAATACATGTCACCAAGATAAAGAAAGGAAAAAAAAGACGTTTAACCAGCACTGAAGTCAGGGTGAACAAGTGGCAAAGTTTATATATTTCAAAACAAATAAATGCGGCTGCCCTGGCGCCCGCAGGGTGCCCTAGAAGGGCGGGCCTCTAGTGCCAGCAAGGCAGCAGCCCACCCCCCTTCTACTAGGGGACCCCTCGGGGAGGAGTCCCCCCTCTCTGCAGCCAGTGGCTGCGGCACGCAGGGCGCGTCACTTCCGGGGCGCGAGGAATGGGGGGGGGGGGGTACATAGGCCTACCCCACTCTCTGACCTTCCTCTTTTCGTGCCTTGGACATGCCGTCTCCGCAGCCTTGCTGGACACGTCTTAAGGGTTGTCCGATTGCCGCCTTCCGGTCGTGCCCGCGGGAGCCGCTTAACATCGATTGCTCGGTGAGTGCACTCCATGACCCCCCCCAGCCCGATCTTCCCATGTGTGGTTGGTTTCGTGGCTGGACGGCCCGGCGAAGGTTGTGTGCCGCCTGAGAAGGGGGGGGGGGGAGTGGTTGGGTCGGCTCCATCATGGGAACGGGCGTCCCAGCCCGGCACGTTGCCTTTGGTAGGTGGCGGGTTGCTACTGCCCTGGTACCATTAGGCTTCCCCCGGGGTGGCATGCGAGGTCAGGCCGTTAACCACTGCCCCCCCGCCCTGTTCAATGCACGCCGGCGATGGCCCGCATGCGACCAACTTTAGATGGTTGACCCAGGGTGTGGTGGTGTGCCCATGAGCAGGGGTCGGGGAGAGATGCAGGGTAGGGGGTGGTTTTCACGCTTCCTGGTCCCAGACCAGGAGTTAGCGATCCTCGTGCCTCCATCTAAGCTCGGCTCCTTCCGGCACCCGCCAGGCCTCATTGGCCACCCAGAACAGGGCAAGAGGCAGACGGTGGGCTGTGAGGCTGCTTAGTCCCGCACCTCCTCCCGCCTCAAAACTGACGGTGAGTTGCCGGGTCAGGTACATCCCGCCTGCGCTCCCATGCATCGCCGGCGTTAAGGGGAACAGCCGCTTGCCCCCCCCTTTTCCGATTGGCACCCGCGAGGCCTCATTGGCCATCCAGCACTGGGCAGCAGGCGGGCGTTGGGCCATATTGTGAGCGGGGCACAGTGCCGCACCTATTCACGAGCCCGGCGGTGAGTGTCGGGAACCTCCCGCCAGCAGTTCCACGCATCTGAGGTGACAAGGGGAACATCCGCTTGCCCCCCCCTCCTTCCCAGCACGGCCTATATGCCCCTTCCAACTCCCCACCCCCTCCTACTGCTCCCGCGCAAGCTTCGGTTTTGGTAGGTGTTGCGGGAGTTGGGGGCAGGCCGGGGCCAGCCCCCGCCACACCGGGAACTATGCTAGACTACTACGACGTTATGGGCTAGTGCGGAGATTCACTACAGGGTCCTACACCCCACAAATACCTGACACAAAGCTTCCACCCCCTGGAAGCCTCTCAAAACCTCTCTATGCCGACTCAGTAGGAGTAGTTGTGTGTTTTTAGATAATACTAGAGGACACTGGTGGATAGAGAAGGGGGAGGTGATTGTGCAGGTCCTTTGCTGTTTCCGCGTTGCACTGTATTGAATTGCAATTTTATAGCCCTTACCACCCCTGGCGAGGCCTCAAGGCGCTTTTGGGGCAAATAGCACGCTACTCTGAACCCATAAAGGATTAGGTAGAATTAGTATAGTGAAATAGTAAAGTAATTTGAGCGGTGGATGGGTAGAAGAGGGAATAAAGGTTTGCAGTTATATAGCGCCTTTTTTCTCTGATGGGGGTGAAGCGTTCTTTTTGCATTGGCAGAAATTTAAATTTATAAACTAAAATTCCGGGGAGAGGAGTTGGCCTAACGGCTAGGGCGCTCAACCTCGGACGTAGGGAACTGGGTTCGAGCTTCGGTAATTACGCGGAACATCATGTGGAAGAAGATGATGTGCCATATTTTCAAGAATAGCCCAGGTATTTCGGGTAGAATAACAAACGAGCTGAAACCCTCCCTTGAGGGTCCAGCAGACACAGCAGATATTACAATCCCCATCTCTGTGTTTTGCAGCTCCGGACCAGAGTTCCTTGTAGCTCCTTTCTGGAAGGCAGGAAAGACAACGACCCCAATTTTAGCTCTGTTAGGACCGTTCCCTTCCTCTGAGTAAACACCCATTGAGTCTCCGAGTGTTTTCATGCAGCTTGAAATAGGCATTAGGAAGTGTATTAAATCATTTTCGTGCTGAAATAAAAGGCGGAAGTGCAGCACGGAACGGACTGACATCTAGAGTGAACTAAGAGTCTCCTCGCTGTAGGCGGTAGGTAAACAGGATGAAATAATCTGCAACTTTACTCCCTCAGCCATGATAACGGTAAAATAATTAAAGGGGACGGTACGTTCACGTGATGGGAAGCCCTCACAGGCAACTTTTCACAGCACACGTGGTCTTCTGATTTAGCATTCGTTCCCGTTGAATATAATGTCTGCCGACACAGCGCACCTGCTATCAACAGTGATGTACATTCTGCCAGTGTATCTGAGAAGGGTGGAAAACCGGGACATGAGTGGGTTGGTAGTTTTCGACTCCTGTACAAACGATCTCTTTGTGCGCAGGGATTGACATCCAGAGTCTTGCAGTATTTATCATCTTTTTAATTACTGAGAGTGTTCATAATCTCACCTTTTATCAAATTTGGGCACATCAAACTTACCACGATTTAATAAGGAAATGGATGCAGTATTTACTGTAACTTGCCGAACTGTGCTGTTGGGCATACTGACTCCGGTGCCCGATTGTGCAATGTAATGTGGTCACGCACGTTAGCGCGCCAATACCGTTGGTGCTCTGGGCAAATCCCTTATCTCCCGTGCCTAGGTGCTATGCAATGCGGTGGGCAAGATAAGTGTGCAGGTTCAGTCCCTGCAATCATTGTGTTAGATAAGTGTGCAGTTAATGCCAAGCGTTTAGGTGAAGTTTCAGGGTCCTGCACCTATGTTGTGAATTGTCAGTGACTGCCACTACTGGGTAGCATAGGCGTGTGTGGCCAAAACAAGGATTCACTGCACGGCCCACCTATGTTATACCCAGCAGCAAGTTTACCTGGTTACAACTTGAAGGGGGGGGTCCAGTTGTGGGCACTGCACCGGTTTCCCTCCAAAGGTACCCGGACTGCCTGCCTCTAGGGCGCTATCCATTGTAGAGCTGTCCACACCAACAGGCATCGATCATCTAAGTATGCATTGATTTCCGTTGCCTGCTGCACAAGCCACGCTCACAGTGCCATGGGCCTGGCATAGTCGGGATGTCCACTTGCACATGCTCAGGCTCAACAGCAGGGATGCCACTCTGCTTGGCTGTACAGCAGGAGCTAGGCGTGGGGCAAACGGAAGTGGCCGCCTGAGGTGTGTGCAGGCATATAGTTGCACACCTGGCTGCAGCGGGCCGACAGGGGGCTAGTTAAGTTCCCGGGAGGGTCTCTGCCTTCAAAGGCCAAGGCGATGCTCCAAGGATGACAGGACAGAATACTTACATTGTTTGGGGCTAAAATCTAGCACACAATTTGTAGTCTAGGCAACGATGCTCAACATCCTGGAATTCTGGGAATATCACTTAACCTCCCCGTGCCTTACAACCTGTGGGTCCTCAGGTTTCAGAACTGGTGCTCATGTCAAGCGCTCGGATACCCCACGTCTCGGGTCGTAGATCGCGCTATATAAAAACTCTACAAAGAATCAAATAATAAATATTCTTAGTCCAGCCCTGATGACGTGCTAGGATCCAGTGACCAAGCTGCCCACATGAAAGGCAGAGCTAGCACAGAGTGGATACATGCTACGGACAAAATGCAGGGTTTTTTATTGTTCCAGCCAGGGACCTTAAGGTATGCTGAAGCTTTGCACTGGCCATTCGCCAAAGTGCTAAGAAAGACTAAAGGCAGTTACTTGGGCAATATATGGGGAAGAAAAAGAAAGAAAAAAAAACTTGTGTCTTTGGCTTTGGCGCGTTTAACACGGCATTTTGAAGGTTTGAGGTCAGGTATGCCTACTCGTGCACAACAGCACATGCGATAGTATTAGCAGCCGCCCTTGGTAGACACTTAATTGAGGGCCCCTGTTTGGAACAGCGTTGGATTTGATTCAGTCCAGCTCTTTTATGCCCACTGTGGGATAGTTACTGACAGTGCACGGGCACACTCTTCCAATTTCTAAATGAGTTTGCATACAATATTCAGGGATGGTGGCGTGTTTTCATCACTGTTACACAGCAGCAGCTCACTATTATTACTGAAATAATAGGTGACCCTACCATGTAGCATATCGGGGGCTCTGTTTTATAGAGTAACCTTTAGTGATGTTGTAAGGGTGGAATACATGGCCCAAGCAGCGCATGGTGAAGCTCTGCAGGTATGTGTTCCGGGGTCAGTAATCGGAGCGCTGTGGGTCGGTAGTGCGACCATTGATGTTAGTTTTGCTCCCACAGGTTGCGAGGACTAAAAAGGCCTAGTTCTTGGTGGGCACCAATTTGATACGGGACTGTGTTCTTTGCAAGCACATGGAGTTGGCTAACCGGTTGGTTGCCTAACATACACTCAACGGACCATTCACAAATGTGGGCAATTCCAAATGTGGTCTAAGCAGCCTTATGCATCATAGGTTTAAAGCATTCAAGAAGGATATTAAGGGATCATTTTGAACATGCTCTGGGTACCTAAAGGTGTCGATTGTCTCATGACTTCAGCTTTGCGAGTTTAAACTCCTATGGAGTTGCCTCAGTTCACTGGTCTTCAGTTAATTATCTCTCATGGCTGCAGTTCCAGAGTTTTCATTTCCGTTCGGTTCAGGGATAGCTCGCCACCAGCCTAGGTCACATGACCGCAGATTATGAGTAGGCAAGTGAAGAAAGCACCTTATTGGAGGTTCCCTCTTATAGCAAGAGCAATTGCAACGCGGGGAGCTGTTACAGTGTTATGCCTCTTAAGTCACCTGGCTGTTAATGATTATCGAGTCTCAGATGGAAGGAACAGGTTGTCTAGTATCTGATACGTCTCTACAATGCTCCAAATAAACTGCTTACATGGTTTCGTCTGGCCATGGCTGGGTTTCACACACACTTTACCTGTTTGGCAAGGGGGTATGGTTGATTTCCGTTGACGGGTGGTGTTGCTTAGTGTAATCGTCCCACTTGCGCTTGGCTTGCTATTCATTGGAGGCGCTGTTCAAGGGTGGATCCTTCAGCGGTGCCTTGGTGAGTGACTTGTGCAGGGGGTTGGGTTTGTGGTGCCTTTCCTATGGAGTCGGGATGTTCGGTGTAACCTTGGTGTCCTGTTTGGCGCCTGGGTGGCGTGCGCCGTGGAAATGTGTGTTTCGTATTAGTACATTGAGCGCAGATCTCGCTGCTTGGCCAACAAGGTCCTTTGGCCACCTGAAGATATACATGTGGCCCTTATCAATCTCCTATTGATGTATGTGCTACTGTTGACAAAGGGTAAAATGGTTGTCGGTTTTGGCCGGGGCTTGGCAAGTATGGTTTCATCTTTCTCACCTAACACTTGTGTATCGGCCTAGAACCCAAGTATACTTCTCGGGGCTCTGCTCACACCAATGTGGGCCTAGATCACACAAAGCACAGGGGGAGAGTGCGGTGTCAGCCGTACATGGGAATTAGGAGAAATATGCCAGAGGTAGCGTATTGACATCACAGACTTGGTCAGTGATATTATCATGGTTCATCCTTTGTCCCAATATAGACAAAAGTTTCGGACAGGCTCTGTTTTGGCAAAGAATAGTTATGTTATCTCCGCATGTGCCTCTCTCGCAGTACAACGTGGTCAATGTTGTCTCCAACGTGGGGATTGGGCGCCACGATTCGGTTTCCAAAGGGCTCCTGCATTCCACTTTCGGCACCTAGATTATGTGCAGGTGACCTGTCTGGCGGTTGCGGAAGTTGATTAGTGTAAGGGTCACATTTGCGGTCGAGCTTGCTATTCATCGAAGGGAGGCATTTAATGAATGTTCAACACGTTAAGGTGACAGTCCCACCAGTTCAGAATGGAAGCATTCTGAATATGCTACGCAGGGAAGCCAGAATTTTGGCTCCAGTTGTCTTATACAACTAACAAGCATTGTTAAATCCAAGGGTACTGGCGTGTAGTAAGGTACTGTGGTTTGTAGTATATATCCGGAGGCAATGTCAGAGCCGCAAAATAACAGTCTGCCTTTGCCGCCGGTTAACAGCCCAATGGTGGGAAAGTATAACTTTACACTTACTCAATTAATTTCAACGCATAGAGAGGCACTGCGAAATTCTGGGACTGCATTGCGCAATTGTGCTAAGAGGGCCTCCATGGGTAACACCTGCGGGCACCATATAGAATCCGGTACCATGTACACTGGGTGGGCATTCCCCTACAGCCAAGGGCTGGTATCAGGTAGCTTCAGTAAGACATATTCACCCGTGCTTTAACCAGGGCAGCAGGAGGGTGGTGGTAGTTGTCAGCTAACAAGGGTGCTGTGGCGTGGAAACGTTTGGTAAACACTGCACTAGTGCCAAATGGCCAGGGTATTTTCGCCCTTTTAGCGTCCCAAAACTCATGAAAGGGCAGGTATTTGCACATAAATTTTCCCCCTGGTTCCGCAGACTTGTCTGCCCCCCCTGGGTTATCCTTCTGCGGGATAGAACCAGACAATAGAAGGGGCATCTTTTGGGATTGGGGTCCCTAACACATTGATAGTCAAGCGCTGGGGAAGATGTACCATGTAACGCATGGTTACCACTGAGGTTGCCCCAAGCTCTGGGGTCTAAGTGGGTTGGAGCATTAAGTCTTCAGTCCTGGGGTAGCATCCAGCAACCCTTCAATCCAAGTAAGGGCAGTTAGGATAGATAAGTATCAGCGAGTGGGTAACATACACTGGCTAGCAGCGTCATCGTGCCCCGGGGGCATGCGCGCTTTACAAATACACAAAGCTGCATCCAGAAGGGTGCCAAGTGGCATAACGAGTAAAGATGTTTAAGAGGTGTGTCTTTGGCGTTACAGCTGGGTGGAGCCAGTCCCACTTAGAGGTACGCCCGGGGGATAATGGTGTGCTCCTTTAGATCCCCATGACCTGGTTGGTGTGTGGCATCTCCCACATCAAAGGTTAGGCACTAGATTACAGACAGTGCGCCCTGTATCGAATCAGCAGATTCTGTAAGCGGGTATGCCTAGGGGGCTTCCCAGAGGGAGCTGAGCAGCCAAAATTCCTATAAAGAATATGGGATGCAGGGCAAGCGCTGGGGTGCAGCTGTGCCCAATGTTCATATGCCGTTATGGACATCCATGTGCGCATTGATTTAGCAAGGATAGGGACGGTGCCAAGGTTAAGTATAATCCTACCCGCCCTATTAGCCTAATTGGCTAGCGGGGGTAGTAACGGTCTCCTAACAAGTGAGCTGCTGTCCCAGAGATCGGAGACACATGTGTCCAGTCACACACGGTGCCAGAAGGGCGGCATCCAGTGTGATCAGCAAATAGGTGGGGCATCGTTAGCCAGGGTGTCTGAAACTGTCCCGCCCTGGTGTGGGACGGGGCTGAGTCATGTGACGCAGTGAACTTTGGGGCGTGAGGTGATTAGTGCTTGGCACAACTTCAGAGGCATAGGGCGTTTGTTTCATCAGACACTAGCTGATCCAAGCTAACGTCTAGGGCTATTGGGCTATAGATGGGGCATCGATAACCAGTAGGGATGTTCTTTCATCTAGATTTGCAGGAGGCTCTAGACAGTAGATTTAGCGGGCAAGACTATAGCTATTTTGGTGGGGGGCTCTGGCGGCGACGGTGGCCGCCTCCAGAGCTGTGGCGGAGTTACAGGGCGATCTGGAAGCAAATGGGTACCGAAGGGTACCTCTGCGTGGCACCATAGGGGGTGCCAGAGCCAGAGCCCAGGAGCCTCATGGGAGGTTCCTGGAAAACCATGTCGGCGCCCCGTTAGTCCTTCGGGCGGTTGTGGGCCTGAACAACCGGGGGCTTGCCTTGCTACGCTCCGAAGGGGCAGCACAGACTGGGTTCGCCCCAGTGCTGCTTGGCTCATCAGGCGGGCAGGCAGCCCAGTTGGTTGTCTGCCCCTGGATCGCCTATAAGATAACCCACCATATTGCATAACGGTGTATGTAATAAACCTGCAGCAGTTTCTTACCCAAACAAAAAACTTGTGTGGTGTGTTTTATTTATGTGTAAGAACATGCATGCTATTGTGGGGGGGGGGGGGACTGTTGCCTCCTGCTGGCGCTATGATGGATTCACCCTCCCCAGAGGGCTGGAGCACAACCCAGAATTCACGTGGAGAGCACTGGACATCCTCCTCTCACCTGACTCACATCCATCATTCAGGCTTGTCTGCGCTGAAAGCTCCTTCCGCAGTCGTGCTTGGAGCCTGTCCCCTTGGCCAGGATCCGCACGGATAAGAGGCGTGCTTGGAGCCTGTCCCCTCAGCCAGAGTCCGCACGGATGGGAGCCGTGCTTGGAGCCTGTCCCCTCGGCCACGATCCACACGGATGGGAGCCGTGCTTGAAGCCTGTGCCCTCGGCCACAATCCGCACGGATGGGAGCCGTGCTTGAAGCCTGTCCCCTCGGCCAGGATCCGCATGGATGGGAGCCGTGCTTGGAGACTGTCCCCTGGGCCAGGATCCGCGCGGATGGGAGCCGTGCTTGGAGACTGTCCCCTGGGCCAGGATCCGCGCGGATGGGAGCCGTGCTTGGAGACTGTCCCCTGGGCCAGGATCCGCGCGGATGGGAGCTGTGCTTGGAGCCTGTCCCCTCGGCCAGGATCCGCACGCTTGTGAAGAAAACTGCTCTGCTTCAGAACAACCCCAGAAAACCTCTGGATCAGTGGGTGTTCTAAAGGCACCGGGATTCGCACTAGGCAGGAAGATATCTCCTACAACCTAGAAATGGAAGCCATAACTTTAGCTGACCTTGGGGGTTGTGGGACCATATGCCAGGGTCTAAATGGCCCCATCAGTTTCGGTTGAAAAGCTTTTTTTAAATTCATTTTTTTTATAGTTTTGGTGTCATTTTATGAATATACATTAAACTTTCCAAAACAAAGTAAGTAAATAAAATTTGACAAAACAAGTTTAGTGCAGCTGCATTCAGTGGGAAAATAATGTGGAGGTCACAAAAGTTGCGTTTTCCGTGTTAACTTGGGTAGGAAAATGTGCTTGCAGCCTAAACCACTGAACAGAATTACATCAGAGATGTCATTAAACTAGAACTTTACTCCGAGGACTACATTTGTTTAATTTGATGTAAATCTGTTCAGTAGTTTCTTGCAAATGTATGTTACAAAAAGCTTTCAAACAAACTTTAAAGCATTCACGAGAAAAGTGCATTTGTATACTTAACCCATTAACAAATGCATCTGATTGGAGGAGGGGGCATTTTTAATTTCGTCCAATCTGTGACTAACACTTCATCAGAGGATTCAAGGAACAAAGCAATCTTACTGGCTGGCAGAAGCTGAAACTTTCTGTTACAGTATCTGTTAGACCTGTCAGCCCTAGGGTGGTCTTTCCCTGTGTTTTTGCCCTTGCCTCATTTTTTCCACCCTCTTTTTCGTTGGCCTTAGGTCTCTGAGCGCCTTTCCATTGCTAATCAGTGTTAAGGTGCAGGTGCTCTCTTCCCCCAATATGGCTGCCACAGGCCCCTGCTACTGCGGAGTGGCCTTTTTAGTAGCACCCTAGTTGCCAGGAGCTGGCTGGGACCCCACAACATTGTTGCGACACCAGCCCGCCTTTTTGTCCTATAGCTAGAGTGGGGAAGCTCCTGGAACTTGCTGGAACCTTCTAGAAGAAGGCTGGGGTTTACATTTGCCGCCTTAGAGGGTGGTCACCTGACCTAGGGATACTTAAGGAAAGGAGGGAACATTTTCAGTCAGTTGGGGCGACGCAGACCTGGGGGAACCTACGCAGGAGTTTTAGGCGGTAGGGCCTAGTCAGGGACCTATGCCACTGAAAGTGACAGGGCTTAGGTGCTGCCTTTTAAGTTGAGTGAGGGATCCTGAGCTAGCCCACTGATCTGGCCCAGCGGGAGGGGAATCCTGGGCCAACCTTCCAAGCCTGACTGAGAACTCCCTTCAGTCACCAACTCATGGTTCCCGCAAACGCGCCCCCGCAGGCTGCGCTGCCATTGGAGGCTGCGGGTGCACCCCACGAGGCCTGCAGAGTTCCGCCGCTTTCTCCTGAAGCCCCTCGGCCCGGACATCGCCGGGTGACCTACGTGGCTGGCGGGAGGGTCTCCGTGGAGAGTGAGCCCCCGCCCGGCCGCGGAGCTGCACAAGGGCCCGGTGAGGCCGAAGACCGAGGTAACCCCTGGGGAGGAGAGCGGAAGGCCGGGGAGAAGCCTGAGACCCGCCCCTCCCCCGGGGATGGTACTTATTTAGCCCGGTGGGCCCCCATCGCCCAAAAAGGAGGGGGAAATTAAAGCAGCCTTGGGCCCTCCTCGACCCTCGCCCGGTGAAGGGCTCCGCGAGCACCTCAAAGGAGAGGGTGATTCGAGACATAAGGAGAGCCTCGAGTAACGGTCTCCACGGCCCAGATAGATCCCTGAAGGAGGGGACCCGTTAAGGCCCTCCTGGAACACCCTGATCGAATGCCATGTGTCAGGCTTCAATGTACTGCCATGTGTGGAAGCGCTATTGATTTGCTATGTGCAGCGCTATGCTTAAATGTCATGTTTTGAAGCGCTATTGATTTGCTATGTGCAGCGCTATGCTTAAATGTCATGTTTTGAAGCGCTATTGATTTGCTATGTGCAGCGCTATGCTTAAATGTCATGCTTTGAAGCGCTATTGAATTGCTATGTGCAGCGCTTTGCGTAAATGCTGTGTTTGACGCTCCCAGGATCGCCAGGTGCCGCGCTTTGATTCCATGCCAGGTTTTGATGTGTTAATGAACTGCCCAATCTATTCCTAATGAAATGCTTTTGATCCTAATGTTGATCTAGATAAAACTGATTGGCTTTATTCAACCTACTGGTGTGGTGTCGATTATTACGTGCGTTTCCTGTCTCAGTGGATGTGTGTGCTGTATGGTCACTTTACACGTAAGCCTTTGGGTGCCTACCTGCTCGTGCCACGCTACCCCCATAGGGCCTGGTGACCCCTGGTCCTACAGTATCCATTACTTAATACCAGAATTCTCCAAATGAAAGTGTTACTTCTACTTATGTCCAACCCCAGCGTGCTGTCCACCTTAATTCCCAGCCCGGTTATTATTTCATAAATCTTCTTTTTATAAGTGTGTGAAAAGTTGCATGATAGGATGAAAAATATTTGAAGTGCCACTGCTGAGCATTGTGAGAATGTGACATGTGAATGTCCCATGCAAGTGCACATAGTGTAGTGTATGTACACTGGTGCCCTATTGTCCGCAAATGCACTTTCGGGCATTCTTAAACGTTAACATGTGCATCGGATACTCATATTTTGCCTTATGTCACTAAAACTGCTAAACACATTTTCACTAAGCAAAGAAATGCCACTAAATGACTGAAATGCTGCAGTCTGCAAAACCTTGGTGACATCTAATCCGGCATTTCAGCGTTCCATGTACACTCAGATTTGATTGGGAAATTCAGTTTGAATGTGGTGAAAACATTGCCTCCCACCTTTGCAACTTTTGAACTGTTTGACTGATCTGCTCCAAATTTGACTTCACATAAGATATCCCCTATCCATTTTTAGGCCTCACCTACGCAGCACATGCGCTGTGCTGTGAGACATTTTGTTTACAATTCAGTGGGTTTACAACCCACCCACAGCAGGCCTTTAGCTGTTTTTGTTGTCTCTCTCATTTGCAATCTCTTTTGATTGCTTAGCTCCCGTAGGCTTTCCTACCATCCTTGTGTTAGCTCCTCCTGGGCCATAGACCAAGTACATGTGTTCTTCCTTATCTTTTTGTAACACACCATTTATTTTATTTTTTAAGCATTTCAGTATTATTCCATGATGTGCAACTCTCCTCTCCTCTATGCCACTGCACTCTGTTCCTCTTTACATCACTCCACTCTATCCTATGCCACTCTACTCTATACCACTCTACTCTATGCCACTCTACTCTACGCCACTACATATCACCCTATGCCACTGCTTCACACCATTCTACTCTACTCCACCCAACTCAACACCACAACACTTCACTCTATGCTACTTTACATCACCCCACTCCACTGTACTCTACACCACTCAACACCACTTTCCTCTCCTCTATGCCACTCTAATCCATGCCTCTTTACTCCAGTCCATCCCACTTTACTCTATGCCACTGTACTCGATCACACTCCACTTTAGGGCACCCTTCTCTATGCTACTCCACTCTATGCCACTCCATTCTCTGCTACGCCACTCTACTTCACTCTAGGCCACTCTACTCTACTCTACGCTACTCCACTCCACACAATACCACTCTGACACTCCACTCTACAACACTCCATGCCACTCTACTCTATGCACTGCCACTCGACTCCACACTATGCAAATCTACTCCACTCTACTCCACTCTACGCCATGCCTCTCCGCACCACTCCACTCTACTTCACAGCACTCTACTCCACCCCACTCTATGCCACTCTACTCGACACCATTCTAGTCTATACCACTCTACGCTACTGCATTTCCACCTCTCAATACGACCCTGCACAATACCACTCTACTACACTCCACACCACTCCACTCTATACCAGTGTAATCCATGCCACTCTACACTACTCCAGTCTATGCCACTCTACTCTACTTTACACCAGTGCATTCCACTCCACCCAGTGCCACTCAACAGCATCTACTCCTCTGTATACCATTGTAATTTATGCCACCGTACTCTATGCCACTTTATTCCACTAAACATCACTCCAATCTGTGCCACTCCACTGTTTTCCATTGCATGCCATTCCACTCCATTCCACACAATACCACTCTACACAATACCGCTCTGTGGCACTCAACTCTATGCCACTTCACTCCACTCAATTCCACTGTATACCACTCCACTCTATCCAACTGTTATGCAGCACTTTTAATCTACACCACTCCAGTCTATGCTACTTTACTCCATGCCACTTTACTCTATAGCACTCTACTCTATGCCACTCTACTGTATGCCACTCCACACCACTCTTCCGTATGCTACTCCACTCTACGCCACCCCACGCCACTCTACTCTTCAGCAATTTACTCTTTACTACACCACTAATGTTTAGCATGCTGAACAGCAGCCTCGCTGCTGTACAGTATGGTTAAAAGACATTGCATAGGCAAAATGTCTCACTTAGGTGAGACCTATTGGCTTTGCCAAAGCGGTTAAGGATACATAAGTTAGACTTCCTGTGGGGTATGGTGTCAACCTAAACTACAAAGCCAAAACAATACCTCTGTAATATATGTGTATGTTCCAGAATGTAGGCTTCTAGTTGAAGAGTAGGATACAGATAGCTTCAGTGGTAATTTCATTATGCAAAGGGTATCTGGAGACTGGATGAGTCGTGAGTCACAGCAGTTATTTAGTTGAAGTTTTTGTTTCAGTGATGTACATTTGGTGTTTATGGCCGGATACATTCTAACCTGGGCCATATGGAGTGTGTTTGGCATGACATGAAGTGAAAAGATAATTTGACTTTATTCAGTAATGTTTCAATTGGCGAGAACCATTTCATTTCTTGTTTTTCAAGGGATTAGGCGTGTGAATGGTGGTGGGAGCCATGAAATCAAGAGTGGAGGTTACTTACCATTTCAAGTAAAAGAGTGCAAAGAAAGCAAAAACAGTGTTGTAGCAAGGATTTCTGGACATGGTTGGTTGGGCAACAAACATATATTATTTCAGCTAAGAAGGATGAGCCTCTTGCTTTACCATCCACATGAGCATCCTCAGTAAGCCAACCCCTTTCCCCCAGGCATTTGAAGGGAGATTCATTTATTTTTATGTTTCCAATTAAGTGTTCTTTCTGTAGGGCCGCACTAAAGGAAATGTCAACAACTAAGTGAACAACTGCAAAAGATGATCCTATGTTATTGGAAGCATGGGCGGGCCCTGTTGCTTCTGTACCAAGGGTGCCATGTACAGTTCAAGTCATTGTCACACAGATGGTGGAAGTCCATGTCATACAGACAGCACAGCTCTCCATATCTCTGCTTGGGTATTCCAGTGGCACATCAAGGACATGACGTCTCAGTGACGAAGTTTGGTTCTTCTTGGATCGCAGATAGGGCTGGCTATTTCATTCAGTTTTTCAGACTCCAGAACTGACTGTATGTGGTAGAGTTAATAACTGGCTTGACATCCAGTTCTCTTAGAGGGCAAAACTGTTCAAGGGTTAAAAAAAAGTCTAAGAATAAAACAGCATGCCAAATCAGGAGAAGAAGAGACAGGCTGGAAGAAAATTTGCAGAAACAGAACTAAAGAACAATTCAGAGCAAGCAACTGCCTGGAACAAGCATTTTTTTATCCCTGCCTTTATTTTATAGAAATGGACTACAGTAACCTGAAAAGAGAAAACATCTGACAAAAAGAACTATTGTTCCATTTTGTCTTGAGTATTTCAATAAGATGAACATTATTAGAAAAAAACACATCCCAACCGAAATGCAATCTTGGAATAGATTACATACCATTTCTGAGGGATGGGGTCATATTATACATTGTGCCCTTGGGGCCCAATGGGCGTGTGTGCCCACTTTGTACATCCCTAGGTCAATTTGGTATTACAGAATGGGATGCAGATGCTTGTGCAGCCCCTTTTGTATTATTCATAGCGCTGGCGGACATGTAGCGCCAGAGTTATCGTGAGAGGATGTTCCTTCATTTGCATGGGAGTGGCCATCCTTAAACCTTTTGTCTTAGCCCTCCACTTTTTGCTGAATTTGTTTTTGTTGTCCTTCGAACTCTGCACACGTTACCACTGTGAACTAGTACTAAAGAGCTTGTATTCATTCCTTAAAACATGTTAGATTGGCTTACACCCAATTGGGCTACTTAATTTACTTGTACATCATTGTAAAGTGGTGTTACCTTTGCCCAGGGCCTCTAAATTAAATGCTACTAGTGGGCCTGCTTCACAGATTGTGCCACCCACTTAAGTAGGACATCAAACGTGTTGCATGCCTGCCACTGCAGCCTGTGTTTGTGCAGTTTTAAACTGTCATGTCAGCCTTGAAAATTAAACCCCTTGCCTGGCCCAAACCTTCCTTTTTAATACATATAAGTCACCCCTAGGGTAGGCCCTGGACAACTCAGAGGACCGAATGCAATGTATTTAAAAAGTAGGGCAATCACCTTTAAGTTTTACTTGTGCTGGTAGTGAAAAACTCTTACATTTGTTTTAATCTACTGCAAGGCCTACCTCTCCCATAGCATAACATTGAAGTTACCTTATTACATTTTATAAGTGTGATTTCCAAATGGGAACAGGAACGTAGTTCATGTTTGGTGTCTCTTGAATCATGATGAAAAATTCAAAATGATGGTGAAGTTGGATTTTAAATTAGAATTCTGAAAAAGCCACTTTCAGAAAGATGGCGTTTTCCTGCCTTACCCATTTGGTGCCTGCAGCCTGTCTCTGGGTCACATGACTGTGTGTAGTTGACATTTGGGTTTTGTATTTTCCCCTCAGACAGCCACACACAATGGGGAGGTTAGGTATGACTGGATGGGCCACCATTGGCAGGACGGGAGTTAGGAGCTGGGTCCAGCCCCACTTACTCTTGAAAAGGCTGTGTCCTGTCTCTACACAAATGGCTGCCTACCCCCTGTAGCCAGGGCCAGGAAGGCAGAGCACCTGTGTACTACAAAGGCATGCCTATATAAGATTCTCCCCACTTCAAGGGCCCAACAGGGTATAAATACTAGACCCTCAGACACCAACTCTTCAGTACACATCTGAACCTGTGGATACTCTGCCAAGAAGAAAGACTGCTATGCTGAGGAAAGGACTGACACTCTGCTGGACTGCTGCTCTGAAGGAACCACTGCCCTGCTTTGCTGACCTGCTGCCCTCTTGCCTGGAGAGGAAGACCTGGACCTGCATTTTCATCTTCATCTCCGTTCCCAAAGTGACTGCAGGGGCTAGTCTGCTGGCCTCCTGATCTGAGCCTCAGGGACCTAAACGGCTCCCCAGCATCCATCACCAGTCTCTGGATCCAGCTGATGTGAGTTCCTGAGCTCCAAATGGTACCCTTCAGGTCCTAGACCTTTGGTGTGGCTCAGCGAGTTGAAATCAAGCTTTTGGGCTCTTTGCAACCAGAAAAAGGCCCATTCGCACCAAGACCTCACCGCTTGCACCATGATTCAGCACAAAGCTCCGTCAGCCCAACTCTTCACACTGCAGCATTGACCTCTCATGAAGACCACCAACAGAAAGCTCTCGCAGCACCCCTCTCTGATCCCTGGCCTGCTGTTCATGCTATGCCGTTAGCTTCCCGCGATGCTCTCCGCACTCCTTGAGGCCCCCTCCACCGTGAACGGGACTCTTGGCACAGATTTAAGAAGGTAAACTTCAGCGGGCCTAACTTGGTGACTGTATCCAACCTGCGCTCCAACGCGGTTGGCTTAAAAGTGTGAAATTGACCCGGACCGGTGCGATCAGATATCCACAGTTGACGCTGTGTGCTTTTTGACGCTATATTCACTTTAATCTTTAAAAATGCATAACTCCCGTTCTACTGATTGGAATTTTGATGTTTTGTTTTAATTATTAAATTATGCTCTGTTTGTCTAACTTGATTTGGGATCCTTTTGTGTAGTGTTTTCACTGTTTTACTGTTTGAAGTGCTGAAAAAATACTTTACACATTGCCTTTAAGTTACACCTGAATGCTCAGTGCCAAGCTACCAGGGGATTGAGCACAGGTTAATTTGGGGTTTGCTTGTGCCTTACCATGACAAGGATTGTGGTTGGTGCTTGATCAGAACTCACACCACAGTCGGCCAGTAACCCAATTTCTCACAAGAGGTAAAACGGGGTACCATGGACCCCCACCCAGACATCCCCCTGCAGGCAGGTGCAGTCATTTACTGCACCTGCCTGCAGGGGGTTCTCTAACCCCTCTTTAAAGTGCAGACAGGTTGCTGCCAGCACGGTGAAACATGGTGCAGCTTTTAAACAGCAGCTCCGTATTTCAGTTGAACATGCTGCCCTGAAGGCAGTGTGAGTTCCGGGCTGGCCTGAGGGCAGTACATTCATCACAATACAGTGCATTTTCTCTGTGTGCGCCCAGCGTACCTGCTTGAAAGGTGCGCTTTGGCGCAAACCGGAAAAATGTGTCCTTATGGTAATATAGTCACTGGATTCCTCAATGCAGTTTTCCTCATCGCTCACTCGATGGCACTAAGTCTGAGTCATGCGCCACCTCTGTTTCCAGCATCCCAATCACTAGTGGACAACAGCATCATTGATGAAGCTGACTGTTTCCTGAATAGAGTGATACTATAGCAGGGAATCCCAGAAATAACCTGTGAGTCCAAAACATAAGGGAATGACATCAGGCTGAAAGTGCAAACTACAGATAAGTTACCCAACACCAACACAGTCCAGATGCTGCAGCCACTCATTTCCTCACTCACTTCTGTTTAGATGTCAGAGAGGGTGTCTGTGCAACCTAAAGAAGTAGATTATCCCTCCCTTCATGTCAGATGGGAGACCTACGTGCCCAAATCTAGATGGTTGTGCAGCTCTGTTCCCTGCTCATCCCATTTTTGAGGTGCTTGTCATTTGATCTATGATTGTAACACTGGCGTCTTTTGGTCCTGGAAGCTTGCATGGCCAATCCTTTTATTTTTCCAATCCTGCTTTGATTATCTCTGCTTTACCAATACAAGACAATATTAATCAATGGGGATACCTAGTACTGTGCAGAACCTGGGCACAATTGCATTAAACGAACAGTGGTTCTGCCACAACACACTTTTTTTTAGCACAAATCTTTCCAACTTGTTATCCCCTTCTAAGGTGGGATATCTGTAAATTTTACATCTGTTTGTCTAAACACATTTTTGTAATAAATAGCACATACTAATCGTGTTATTCAGTCATTTATTCAAAGTTTTCAATGTAGTATCAAAAAGAGGAAATCATATATCAACACAAAAACAGGTCATATACACAAACTTGTCTCGTGCGGAAGTGAGACAGAGTGGAATACAGTGTGTATTCGTACATAGAACACATCCATTACATTGGGTACAAAAGACTGAAAACATAAACAACATTAACATTCAAACATAGAGTAAAAATGTTGCTATTCCCAAGATGACCAAGAATCAATCATGTGTATTTTATAATGGTCAACTTGGATTCTCATGCTTCAAGTTAACCGTCGACGTTTTGACCCCTGTATATTGTGCTACTATAAGCATCAAATACGGGTCTTCTTCAGGACATAGAACACAAGATAAGCCATAGTATAGCCTCTTATCCAATCTGGGATGTAAAGCCGTACATCCTCCTGGAGCTCATATGATGCTCGTGGTTGGACAATCAATCAGGAATGGGCACAGCGTGCTACCATACCATCTTGTGGCATAAACGCTCACTGCCCGCTAATGATGTGGGAAAAAGCAGCGGCAGTTCGCTGCGTGTCGAGGGATAAGTCCGTGTAGGGATGACCTTCGATCTAATCTCCAGAAAGCTGCCCTTAGTGTCTTTAGTATAAACTGGTGGCCTCCGTTTATAGAAAACAGACTGTAGTGGTCCAGGGACACTATAGTTGCCGTGGACTCTTAATCTGGCTCGCTGTCAGCATCGCCGTAAAGTCTGTGTGGGTGGTGACCTCTGCACTCACCACATTGAAAATATATAGACCGCAATGGTCCCAGAAAGGTTGATTAGCCGTGGACCCTTAAGCCAGCTCGCAGTGAACATCGCTGTGGCAGCGTCTCTCCCGTGAGTTACTAATACAAGATGGCTTCCCATGGATTTCCTCAGTTATCACTTCTTTTATGAATCGTATACAAGGGAGTCCGTGTTAGAGGTGGATTTGTCGCAATGCATTCAAAGTCTAATTTTTTATCACATTGATCGGTCCCTTTGTAATAATTATTGTCACCTAATTTTTCCGCCATTTCAACTGCAAGATTCTGTTGAACTCCACGATTCCAGTATCCCTGCTGGCTCTTTTCTGTGCCCACATTAGGGTGGGTTTGTTGGCTTACTAATTCCTGAGTTACTTTCTGGTTTCCAAACAAGAGTGACAAGATTCCTTAGGAAGTTATTTCTGTCTTTTGCATTTTCCTCCTTTTTGACCAATTCTAGAAGGCCTTGTCACTTTTCATGTACTGGACTGTGCGGGGTGTCTTTGTGACTACTGGAAAGGGTTGCTCCTTCAGGTAAACGAGGAAGGAGCAATTACTTCATCTAGCACTTGACAACCTGATGAGAAATAGTAATTTTTTGTAACTGTCACTAGCTATTGACAAGTGGACTAACAGCCCACCTCCACTTTTCAAACCCATAGCCCCCTCATTACTCATGGACTGTATCTTTGTCCTTGACTCAGTACAGAGCTGCCTTTTGGCTAGTTTCACTCAATACAAGTAACACATGCATACACATATATTTAGGCTTTCCTGTTTTCAGTTTGTATTTATTGTAAATTCCAGAGGGGTTTTCATTTTTTTCAAGAATTCTAAAAATTATTGGTTATCACTGCTAATTCCTTTGTGCTGTGTAAAAAGTTACAGAGCTACTGTTTTTCCAGTGCATATAAATAATTTTTCTTCCTTCTCCCATTCATTCCTAATGTCAATTCTATCACATTCCTCATTCCCCTCTTTATACTCTTTCTTTCACTTTGATCTTTCAAATAATGTTTCCCCAAATTCTGATTTTATTTCCTAGCACTCAAATCCTCTTTCCAGCAATCCAGTCTAACCCCATGTGAAATATGTGCATCGTTGGCGATATTTTTACATTTTATTAAGATTTGATTGCAGCAGATAAAAGGATAATGGTGGGCATTTAGCACATGTTCTTTCTAATCGGTTCGTCAGACAAATGACAAAGATTGGCTGAATAAATATTTTCTACTTAGGATGTGGAAAAAATATATATAGTGGGCTGCTCATGCTCTGTTATTTTAAGTCACACTGTTCTTGTTCTTAAAATACCACGAATGAATGTGGCTATATATGTATTATTACTGATTGATATGGACCTATCTCTGTTTACCCTGTAAAAGGGGGGACGCCTGATAAGAAATTGCTGTTTCCTATAGATCCTTGGGTGAAATAAACGGTGCTGCTGCATGAAATCGCAGAGGAGGTAGTAAAGAAACCTCATAACCTGTCTGCCTTGGATCATTTGCTTGTGTAGTTCACATCGTGAACGAATGTTGTATTATATTGTTGGCCTGTGCCTATGGGATTTTGTTCTTATTTGAAGCCAATGCGAGGGCTGCTAATCATTGATTTTTAGCACACATGTGGACCTTTGTTTATTTAATGGCATTGAAGTTATTGTGCCTCTGCTGGGACTTGCATAAGTCACTCTATCTTTGTGCTATGAGAAGCCTGTATTGTTCTACTGCATTCTCCTTTTTTATGTTTTCAGGACAGAATGAACACCGCTCAATATGTTTCAATTAAATCCAGATACACTGCTTTGAACTTGGTGATGCTGGGGCTGAATTAGGAACTCGTTCTCTTGAGTGCACAGGCTTAGAACAGGCCCATGTCCATATTCTCGCTGAAATGTAACTTTATGAAGCATAGTGTTTGCCTATTCAGGTTTCTGAGCTGTATTCTGTACAGCTCATACCCTAACTCGTAGATGTTTGGAGGTACTGTTTGCAATGTAGGCATCGCTTGCAGCCAAGCCATCACTTGAACCCCTCCTGTGCTTGTGCATGGACACTGCCTATGTTCATGGTACCACCCCTGATCCTTTTGTGAGAGGGGATGTGGCTTCTATAGGCAGGCTTTTCAGACCATCGGGACATAAAAAGAAGAATAAGAATGATTGGTGGGCCGCTTTTTGTAGAAGGGCATTGATTCAGGAGGCACCTTTATGCATCATGATCTACGTCACACGTGATCACAATCCTGTTACCTGGGTTTTGAAAACGCAAACCTCGCCCTGCTCACAGTGATACTCTGAGTAGGGTCCTGCTTACCCTTGACCCTACTCAGAGTATGCCGCTGCACACCTCCTGACCACTACAGCAGCTATAGTATAAAAATAGTGAGTTGAAGCCATATGAGGTGAGCCATGATATCAAAACTGAAACTTGGGGACCGAGGGACCTTGTAGATGGTCACAAAAGCATATTAAGTGGCTTATACTGGCTAGAGTAGATTATTGCGGAAAAAAACACAGGCAAATAAAGGTGCTTAGAGGTACTGGTTGCACTTGTACTATGTTGACACCAGAGGGCATCAAAGAAGTAGAAGAGCAGCAAACCCCATGTTTTACAGTTTCTATTGAAAAGCAGATATCCTTGTTAGTGGTGTAGTAGCATCTGGTTTAACCGAAGACTGGAAATCCTAAACATAATTACTTATTATTATTATTTTCAAGGCAATTCTAAGATTCTTGTTCTACAACTTATCCTAAAACATTTGCTACAATGTATATTATGAGTCCTGCTTCACTTGATAGTGTGCAACACTTTCTGCCAGTCCTAGCTTTTATCTAATGGCACTTTGCATCCTGGGACATTTAGGCGCAGAGATATAATGGGTAAATGTGAAACAAGTGCTAAAAGGCAAAGTGTTCTTGGCAGTCAAGATCACACATAATAGGGGGTTATGAGATTACTTGCAGTTTGTGCAGTCTGGCTTAGATGAATAAAGCACAGGTCTTTTTATACCCATTTCACAATTCAAAATGCATATTTTCATCATCATTGGCTGACTCATTCAAATACATTTTAGTATAATAACTAAACATTATTTTTGTTATATATTATGCTTTCTACAGTTTTCATTAAAAAAGCGTTAGAAATTCACTGAAAAAAACAAAGGTAAAAAAACGTTATAGAGAGGTAAATTTGTCAGTGAATATTAACCTTTACAACAAAAATAAAACACAGAAATTCATCAGTTATAGTTAGCAGAGCTAACTATATCTTGCGCCCCAACCATGCCCCGATTATGACCTCATTTATGATATCACTGATGACATCTCAAATCAGGTTTGTTTACTTCAAAATGTGTTTTTTTTATCTTTAAAATGTTAATGTTGTCACTGACATATTCACCTAATTATAATGTTACTTTTACCTTTGTTTCATTCAGTGAATTTCTAGTTTTATTTTTGTAAGTAAATTAATTTTTGGGGAGTGTATGTATGGCAGAATTACTTTATAATATATGTAATGTTCTGAGATTATTTTAGTAAAATAATGTTTTTTAATTGTAACAAAAAAGGATATTGTTCACTTTGCAAAATCTTTGTAAAATGTGTGTGAGTATTAAACAGATAAATATTCAATAGAAATTGTTTATTTGCTCAGTTAGTGTTACTCTGAAATAAAGACGTCACCAACAATCTTGTTTTGAGGTGTCATTACTCTTGCGTGTGTCATCAGTGATGTCACTGAGCATGTCATGAGTGGTGTATTATGTGACGTTATCAGCAGTGCATTGAGGGGGCGCGAGTTATAGTTAGCTCAACTAACTATAAAGGCCGAATTTCTCTGGTTTTGTACGAGTGAAATGTCAGCATGTCCGCCGTCAGCCTAACTATAAAGTCCCTGAAACCTGTGTTTTTTTCAGTGAAAATATGTATGTATATATATATATATATATATATATTCACTGAAAAAACCATAGGTTTCAGGCACGTTATAGCTAGGAATTAGCATTTAAAAAACCTTAGAAATTCACTGAAAAAACCATATGTTTCAGGGGCGATATAGTTAGCTGGACTTTTCACTCGTACAAAACCATAGAAATTCCCCCGTTATAGTTAGTTCAGCTAACTATAACTCGCGCGCCCGCAATGCACTGCTGATGACGTCACATATTACATCACTCATGACATGGTCAGTGACATCACTCATGACATCACTGATGACATCTCAAATGACATCACTGATGACATCATCCAGTGAAATTGTGTTTTTCTGAAAATTATATATGTTTTATATATGTATATCTCAAGGTAGATGGAAGAATAAATGGGTATATAAATGTCTAAATGGATGATTTGTTTTTGAAAAATTGATTGTATTACTGACTAATTAAGTGTATCTTAGTGAGTAATGATTAAATATGTAAATATCTGTATCAGTCTCTCACTTTGTGTATAAGTGGCTGCATGGGTTGGTGAGTACTACATGAGTGTCTATATAGGTTATTAGTTGATTTTTTGAGTATCAGTATGAGTGTCTGATGTCTGTATGGTTCGGTGGGGGGTATTACGTAGTGCATAGGTGCATGAATGAGTGACTCACTGTTTGTATGTGTTGAAGATAGCATGTGTGCAGGACTGTATGGGTGGATGAGTGTGTGCATGGGTGTGTTAGTGAGTGAATGACTGTCTCAATAGTGTCTCTATGAGTAACTACATACGTTTTAAACTAGTATATGTGACTATTGGTGTATATAAGTGAGTATATGTGAGAGTGAGAGATTGAAAGAGTTCCTGTATGAATAAGTATGTGTTTCTATAAGTGATTGTTTAAAAGACTAAGTATGTGTAAGTTTCTGTAGAAGTAAGTGTGGTGCTGTGTGTATAACTGAATATGCAGGTAAACGGATGTTTGATTCTTTATTAGCATGAGTGACTACGTGTGTGAGTAACTTTGTGGATGAGTGGCGTTGTGTAACAGCATGTATAGGTGTGTGAATACATATGATGAGTGAGTGCATGTATGAGTGACTGTATAGGACTGTTGGTGAATGAGTGGATGTGTATGTGGATCTTACAATTACTGAATAGGTTGTTGTAACTGGTATTGGTATGTCCATTGTTTTGAAAATTTTAATTTCTATTTTTGAATGTGTGTATGAAAGGTTATATTAGGGGGAGAGGAGGTCTGCCACTCTATCACAAGGATGATGTCATCAGTGATGTCATGAGTGATGTCACTGACCATGTCATGAGTGATGTAATATGTGACGTCATCAGCAGTGCATTGCGGGCGCGCGAGTTATAGTTAGCTGAACTAACTATAACGGGGGAATTTCTATGGTTTTGTACGAGTGAAAAGTCCAGCTAACTATATCGCCCCTGAAACATATGGTTTTTTCAGTGAATTTCTAAGGTTTTTTAAATGCTAATTCCTAGCTATAACGTGCCTGAAACCTATGGTTTTTTCAGTGAATTTCAAAGGTTTTTTAAATACTAATTTCTAACTATGCCTACAGAGATAGGACATGTGAAGAAAGAAGGAAAAACGCACAGAAAGAAAAAAAAGAAATGCAGAAAGAAGCAACAGAAGTCCTCAAAGACGAAGAAAAGTGCAGGAAGAAATATAACGTGCAGAAAGAACAAACAGAAGAGCAGAAAGAAGCCTTGTTGCAAAATCATCCTGTACCCTCAACTTTTTCAGACGGATACTGGTAGTAACTGAGTCTGCCTAAGCAGTCCTAGAGCCAGTGCTATGTTAAAAGACACTCCGAATACAGGGAAAACACCTACATACACCCCCCTATTCCCTCCTTCCTGGCTTGTCGGTTCCATTGTAATGCCCCTGATCCGTCCCTCCTGCCCTTTATGGTCTGTTATGCTGCAGCTTTCTCTCCTGTCTGTCCATTATGGTCAGCTAGCTACCATTGCCTCTTTCCCCTCTGTTGTCTGTTGTCCATGTGCATGGTCCTGTCCCCTCCCTATTGCTTTCTATGGATTGTTGTGCTGCACTCCCGTCCCGCATGCCCTGTGTGGTGTATTGTGCTGCTGCAAACCCTGATGCTTGCCCTGTAGGGTCAGTTTGGTGCACCTCTCAATGTCCCTCCTGTCCTCTGTTATCCGAGTCCATGTCCCTACCCCAATTCCTCCTGCCTACCATGATCCAATGTAGCATACTTGCGAACATTTTGAACTTGGTAAGAGGGAGATTTTGAAATAAAACTGGGGTATTGATTTTCCCCTTTGAGTTACATTGAAAAAGAGAAGATTGTAGACAGGAACCAGATCAAGTAAAGCCCATTTGAGCTTAAAAACATTGGACGTTTCCTGGCTGAAACGGGTCTGTTGGCATGTATGGTTGTATGACCACTGCCTCTTCTTTCTGCCCACAATGGTCTATTACATCACCACAGCCTCTCTTGCCAGTCCTGTATTGTTGGTTTGTAGCCCCTGCCCCCCTTTCCACTGCCCTCCATAGTCTGTTGTGCTGCCACTGCCCTTCCTGCCTGCCTAGTGTGGTCAAATTGTTGCCTCTGCACTCTCCTACCTGCCTTCAATTTTCAGAGTCCGTGCCCCTGTCCTCTGCCTCTCAACAGTATCCCAATGAACAACTAGTTTGCTAACATTCTATATTTATTACAAAAGTGTGGAACGCCTGACGTCATCTTGATGTAATCAAAACTGTAATGCCTAGAGCATTTCCTTTAGAAATGACATATATGAGATGGTCTTATTTGCATCAAAATTATGGTTAGTGCTCTAAAAAACTAAAATGAGGACATATTTTCTGAGTTTTCAAATAGCGACAAAGAACTTTTAAATTATTTGTAATCTTAGTTTTTTTATCCAGTTGACCACTTGATTAAATGTTGCATCCAAGGGGAGAGGGTGTGGTGTTACTTCCAGAGCTGCAGACTTTGCAACTGGGGAACCAGGTTGGAGTTTCTGCTTCAGCACAACAATCTGTGTTTCTGGTCAAATCACTTAATCTCCCCATGTCTACAACCAAAATGAATTTGATCTTGTGTGATGTAACCAATGCTCATGTAAAGCACTCCAATACCTGACAAGTCTGCACTATATAAAACTGCAAATACACAAAAAATAAGTGTTTTGCACACTTCTGTCATTGGGCAACATTTGGGCTACATTTGGGCTCTTTTGTCTCTGGTGGCCATTTTAGGAGATTTATTTGTTATGAAGTTTCCTAATTTCTTCATTTACTGCAGTCTCCTCAGTAGGAAATACTTTCAGTTTTTTACTTTGATTCCATCAAGAAGGCATTCAGATGTGTCACACATTTTCCATAAATTCTGAATGTTAGCACTCTAGTTGCTCATTAGATCACTGTAGTAAAGCTACTGCTCACCAGGCAAATCTGCTGCTGGTATTGAAAGTGCATGTTTCAGTCTGCATGTCAGAATTTTTTTATGAAATAAAAGAGGATTTCAGAAGTCAAAATGTGTTTTTCTTTCTGCAGCACTAATCATAATTTATATGGCAAAATTAACCCCCTCATTTTGTTCCTTTGTAAATTAAATGTTTTAAGTGTTGCCACTTTATTCTAATCAAGATGGCTTCAGGTGTGCCATACTTTTGTCATAAGTAAGACTGTTAGCGCTCTAGTTGTTCTTTAGAACACTCTGGGAAGCTGCAGTAGAACACAAAGGAATCAACTGACCGTCTCTGCCCTTGTTGGATGTACATGTTTTACTGAGAATGTCAGACTTCATTCTCACATGACTGAGAAAGATAATGTGAATTTACAGAAAATATGCTCTCAGTTTAGCTTATAGATCACCTTCCAACCCTCTGTGGGAAAAGCATGAGAAAATAGTTTTCTCTAAAACATGGTTCATGATATCACAGCAGAAGGCTTTTTCACATGGTAAAATCACCTTAGAACACACCACAATTCCTTAAATGAGTATGGTACCATCAACAAATGATTTATAATGTAACTAACGTCTTAAAACCTTCTATTAACTGCAATGCTTTTTAATGAGGTGCTATCATGTATATTGGTCCCAAGATGGCTGCCAACACTTCTTGGATGAAGTGCTGACAGCCAATCAGATCTCAGGATGAGATGTGTGGTTAGGCTCCGCCCAGATATATATATGATTTTACTTTTGATTTTCTCAGGAACTACTGAACAGATTGACTCCATATATGCAAAAGGCACATCCCTGAGCTGAGGACTACCTCTTTGCCAAATTTCAAGTAATTCTGTTCAGCCGTTCGGGCTGTACTTTGGACTAAAGGTCCCTATGGAAAATTACATGGGGAAAACGCGTTTTGGGACCCCCCTTTTTTCTCAGCCCCCGCTTAACGAATCCCCCCGAGACTTTCAGGGTAGGAGCGGAGCGGAGCGCCCCACCTATTTTGAAAATTTCGCGAGGATTCGTCAACCGGCGCCAAAGTTATTCCAAATAGAATGTTGCGGATTTCCTATGGAGACACGGTCCTAACTATAACTATCTACTGGCGACCGCCAGTAGATAAACAGCTTTCCTGCACTGTTATCTCGTTTAACAGGGTCTTCTGGCACGGACCTCTTCAGATCTCCACATAACATCCAGACGACCACAAAGATGTTGCTGTGAGCAGTGCAAAATGTACTATCTGAATTCGATTACATCCAGGAATGATCAGGCTTAGTGCCCGCCATGACGCGCTCTAGAATAGGGAACAATAAATACAAAAAAGTGCACTAATGACTATAGAAAGTGCATAATCCTGTGAATAAAGCTAGTGAACAGACTGTAGGAAACGCAGTTCTTAAAAAGCACTACATAATCATTCAAAATACACAATATATAAAATGGAGAAATGATAAATCACTATTTAGAGATTCAACTGCCTGCATGACCCAATGTAAAATAGAAACATTTTAAAACTCGGTATGTCAATTAGTTCTCACTCAGAGAATAAGTACAAGTGTATATTCATATTTGACAGTTATATAAAAGGCACTACAGTGAAAAATTGGTTCTAAAAAATACCTTATGGCTCATATAGATATTGATACATGTTCCACATGGTCCTAGACGATTCTAAATTCAGCATTCAAATGCAAGCGCATGAACACATCGTATGTAGATAAAATAAATACGTTTCAGCAATAACAGTAAAGTGCAAGTGCAAAATCCATACAGTTGCCTGATGACATCAATGTCACTAATTGCTTTCTACGTATAAATACCAAAGAATTCGTACATAAAATCACTATATGTGGGCAAATTGATAAAACCAAATTAATACCATATTTAAAACCAATGCAATAAGGTGCAAGTGCACAATATCGAAGAACACTGAGTGACAAATTAGTATAATGATACTGTCAGATCTGTTATTATCTCACAATTATATAAACCATAGTTCAGTAGAATCATAATACTTGATTGGTCACACCGGGCCTAAAATCTGAATACTCCATTGTAAAATACCAGTCTGCCAAAGTGCTGTGCAATGTGCAAAAATGCTTGAATAAATATAAAAAAGTGCAAATAGTTTTTTTGTTATCTTTGATAAAAAATACAGAATGTAGCAGCAGATACTCTAAGCCTGAACAAAGGCAAAGTGCAAATACTGATAGTGTCTGATATCAAAAAATTCATAAGATCATTACAGAACAGTGGAAGTTCATTTATAGGATACAGGGTCAATATAAATATAATATGTTGTGAATACTTCCTTTGAAAGATAAGAATGTAGTTAATTTAAAGGAAATTATGCATGTCTTCACTATTGTTGAGGCCATTCGACATCTTGGTATTGAGTGCCAAGATGAAGTGTGTCTCCAGTTGGCGAAGGCTTTTTTCACAGTTCCCACCCTGTCTGGAAATGGGAACAGCCCCCAACACTGTGTATTCCAACTCATTGAGTTTGTTGTTATGGACCAACTTAAAATGTCTGTCCACTGGGTAATTTGGGTCAGAATTAACAATGGCCCTCACATGTTGCAGAATGCGCTTATGAACAGGGAGCTTTGTACTGCCAATGTAATCTAGGCCACATGTACATCGTAGCTTTTAAACAGCAAATTCTGTACGGCATGTAAGGTGTTCTTTGATGGGAATCTTTTTATCGCTAAAAGCAGTTGAATATTCAGTGGCATTCATAGCAAAAGTACATGCACGACATGAATTACACTTAAAAAATCCCTTTCTAAGTAGCCATGGGCTTTTAGGTGTTATTTCAGGACTCGATTTAAGAAGGGCATCCCTCATAGAGGGTGCCCTCCTGAATGTGATGGCAGGTGTAGCAGGTAATATGGATATTATATATATATATATATATATATATTATCTACTGGCGGTCGCCAGTAGATAGTTATAGTTAGGACCGTGTTTCCATAGGAAATCCACAACATTCTATTTTGAATAACTTTGGCGCCGATTGACGAATCCTCGCGAAATTCTCAAAATAGGTGGGGCGCTCCGCTCCGCTCCTTCTCTGAAAGTCTCGGGGGGATTCGTCAAGCGGGGGCTGAGAAAAAGGGGGGGTCCCAAAATGCGTTTTCCCCATGCATTTTTCCATAGGACCTTTAGTCCGAGCTACAGCCCGAACGGCTGAACAGAATTACTTGAAATTTGGCAGAGAGGTAGCCCTCAGCTCAGGGATGTGCCTTTTGAAGGTCTCGTGTAAATCTGTTCAGTATTTCCTGAGAAAATAGCATTTAAATCAATATATATATCTATAGGCGCGCTCCGAGCGCGTACCGTAAGCTTACCGTACGCGCACGCCGCCGTGCGCGAGCTCGATTCTGATTGGTTGTTAGATCTTAGTAAACATTCGAATCGGTCGAAACCAGGAAGTGTCGGCCGCCATTTTGTCTCTCGCAGTCTGAGGGGGTGAAAAACAAAGGTGGATAACTTGTAAAGCGGGCAGGCTGGACAGTTCCTGACCCCCTAGCCTTGGTCAGGGGGTCCCAGAAGGACCCCCAAGGGCAAAAATGTATTTTAAATTTTTTATGAAAAATCGCGTACGCGCACGGTAGAAACGGAAAAATTCCTACGTAACGTGGGCGTTCGGTGCGCGAAGCGCACCGAACGCCCACAGCGCGCGCACGGTGCGTGAAGCGCACCGTGCGTGCACGGTACGCGCACGGTGAAAAACCTTCAAAATAAATAAATAAATACATAACTTAGCATTTAAAAAACCGTACAAATTCACTGAAAAAACCATAGGTTTCACACACGTTATAGTTAGGAATTAGCATTTAAAAAACCTTGCAAATTCACTTAAAAAACCATAGGTTTCACACATGTTATAGTTAGCTGGGCATTTCACTTGTGAAAAACCAATGAAATTCCCCCGTTATAGTTAGTGCAGGCAACTATAACTCACGCGACCGCAATCCCCGGCTGATGACGTCAGATATTACATCACTGATGACATATGTGTTTTTCTGAAAAAAAAATATTTGTAATATATGTATAGCTAAAAATTAATGGAAGAAGACATGGGTAAATAAGTGTCTAAATACAGTGATGTAATATCTGACGTCATCAGCAGAGGATTGCGGTCGCGTGAGTTATAGTTGCCTGCACTAACTATAACGGGGGAATTTCATTGGTTTTTCACGAGTGAAATGCCCAGCTAACTATAACATGTGTGAAACCTATGGTTTTTTAAGTGAATATATATATATATATATATATATATATTACCTTTATTGCTGGCAAGTGTGAGGGAGGCCGAAGTTGTCACACGATATATATATATATATATGTGCTCTGCAGGAAGCCTTTCATTTGAATTATGGAAGTGTTTGCAGCCGGGCACAGCTTAAGGCACATGCCAAGCAGTGGATCTCTGGGACTTCAGCACTGACCTCCAGCGCTAGTATTACAACGTAAAGTTCTAGCAGCCTTAACAGTGGAAATAAGGTTAGTGCTTCAGAGTAGCATTGTGAACTATGGATCAAAAATATTTTTACATAGCTTTAGTGTAAGTTGCTGGCAGTTAAAAGGACATTGGCTATGTACTTACCAGCACATTTTGAAAAACATAATGTGAAAGGCAGCTGTTGGACTTGACCCTTTTTGCAGGGTCATCCCTAAACTTTTTGCCTTCCTCCTAGCCTTTTTGCAGACATGGTGTTGGTGGTTTTAGGACTCTGGGCACTTTAGCACTACTGTCCAGTGTAAAGTGCGTGTGCTCTCTTTGGTAAACATGGTCAGATTGGTCTACAGCTGTTTGGCGTATTTAATTTACCTGTCAGTCCCTTGTAAAGTGGTATCTCATATATCCGGTGCTGGTAAATTAAATGCTAATGGTGGGCTTGCAGCGCTGATTGCGTCACCCACCAAAGTAGCCTTTCAAACCAGTCTCAAGCCTCTGCCATTGCAGGGCCTGTGCCCGCAGTGTTACTGCCGCTGAGATGTGGCACCTAAAGTGTGTGCCATGTCTGTGACCCCCCTTTTTGCTGCATGTCAGTCACCCCTAAGGTAGGCCCTAGCTAGCCCTATGGGCAGGGTGCATTGTAGGTAAAAGCTAGGACATGTACCTTAAATGTGACATGTCCTGGTAGTGACAAACAGCCATTTTGTTTTCTCACTGCTGGAAGGCTTCTGCAGTCACTTGAAGTCGTGTGTTTGGTGAGCCGCGCACAGCATACCTCTGACGAAGGGCGTTGCCCGAAACGCGTAAGGTGGCGCGGTGACTGCAGAAGCCTTCCCTGAACTACGTGTGCCTCCTGTGAGTGCTTCTCATAACGGGGGCACCCTTTTCTTCTCATAGATATATATATATATATATATATATATATATATATATATATATATATATATATATATATATATATATATATATATATATATATATATATATATATATATATATATATAATCTAATCTACTGGCGGTCGCCAGTAGATAGTTATAGTTAGGACCGAGTTCCCATAGGAAATCTGAAAATTCTATTTTGAATAACTTTGGCGCCGGTTGACTTATCTTCGTGAAATTTTCAAAACTAATGGGGCGCTCCGCTCAGCTCCTACCTGAAAGTCTCGGGGTGATTCGTCAAGCGGGGGCTGAGAAAAAAGGGGGGTCCCAAAACGCTTTTTCCCCATGCATTTTCCCATAGGACCTTTAGTCGAAGGTACAGCCCGAACGGCTGAACAGAATTACTTGAAATTTGGCAAAGAGGTAGTCCTCGGGTCAGGCATGTGCCTTTTGCATATATGGTGTCAATCTGTTCAGTAGTTCCTGAGAAAATTGCAGTTAAAAGTACATAAATATCTATATGCGCGCACGGTGCTCGCACGGGGCGCGCACCAAATATCCGCGAGCGTAATTCTGATTGGTGGTTAGATGTCAGTCAACATTCTAATCGGTCGAAATCAGAAAGTGTCGGACGCCATTTTGTGTGTGACAGTGAAAAAGAAAGGTGGAGAACATGAAAAGGGGGCAGGGTAGAGAGTTCCTGACCCCCTAGCCTTTGTCAGGGGGTCCCTGAAGGACCCCGAAGGGTGAAAAAATAATTATTTTTTTTTCAAAAAATCGCGGGGTGCGCGCACGGTGCGCGCACGGTGAAAAACCCTTAAAAAAAAAAACATTTTAAACTGTTTATAAGTTTATAGAAGATATTGACTATGCTGTTCAACTTTATCCAAATTCAAAAAAAAAGAGCTGAGCCATTCCATATTACAGGATACAGTCAATCTATAACTATATACATAGGTAGTTTATTGTAAAATAAATATATAAAAAATATAATAATACATACATAAATTAGCATTTAAAAAACCTTACAAATTCACTTAAAAAACCATAGGTTTCACACACGTTATAGTTCGGAATTAGCATTTCAAAAACCTTGCAAATTCACTGAAAAAACCATAGGTTTCACACATGTTATAGTTAGCTGGACATTTCACTCGTAAAAAACCATTGAAATTCCCCCGTTATAGTTAGTTCAGCTATCCACTGCTGATGATGTCACATATTACATCACTCATGACATGGTCAGTGACATCACTGATGACATCACTGATGACATCTCAAATGACATCACTGATGAAATCACTGATTACATCATCCAGTGAATATGTGTCTTTCTGAAAAATAAATATTTTTTATATATGTAGATCTAAAGGTTAATGGAAGAATAAATGGGTAAATAAGTGTCTAAATGGATGGTTTTTTTTGTAAAATTACTTGTATAACTGACTTATTAACAGTATCTTAGTGAATACAGTGATGTAATATGTGACGTCATCAGCAGTGGATTGCGGTCGCTCGAGTTATAGTAAGCTGAACTAACTATAACGGGGGAATTTCAATGGTTTTTTACGAGTGAAATGTCCAGCTAACTATAACATGTGTGAAACCTATGGTTTTTTCAGTGAATATAGATATAGATAGATAGATAGACAAAACATTATATACTATAATTAATATAATAGGATTTTATTTAGTGCTGCTTGATGGTGTACGGGATGTACTCCATGCCAGAATGTTTTTATCTAGCATGGCTCAATTGTATAGGGCAAAGTCTGATGATAATACTCGGAAAAAGGAACCAAGCTGAGCTCAGACAATAAATACATTCTTTGCTGATTATTCTCTGTCTAATTCTTCTGAGAGAGGGATTCCACCGGTGGTGCAGCTCGCGTTCAGATAAAAATCAATTTTAATCTCAATTCTGGAAGCCTCTAATTTCATTTCAGAAGTCCAAAATGCTCTTGTCAAATTCTGATTAGAGAAGATTGGGTCGGGATTACCCTGGGTGCTCGTGAGACTGAACGGAGCCCAAGAGCCCGTGAAGTGTGCCAGTTGATGCATGCAGCCCACGCACACCCCGGGGACAATGTGGGAACTGCAAAATAGAATGTGGATTTGAGAGGGAGCGCACACATTCGTGTCGACGTGCAGTGTTGTTTCCAAGTGCATTTTTGCATATTTAATTAAGTCATTTGCACAGATTACTTGTTACAGAATGCAGAAATATGCAGGCAGCAGGCTACCCATTTCAACGACGACTTAACTAGGAAATCCTTAATGATAGAAATAATTCTGTCTACGAAAAGTGCTTTCATTCGATTATTCAAATGCAATTACAATACAAATACCATCTAGAACCCACGCTAATTTTAATAGTATATAACGCTCAGTGACTGAGCAGTCGATTGTAGTTAATAGAGAATGAATGAAAATGAGGCGGCTCAACATTATTGTTTCTTGCCGCCACTGCGGGGAATGCTCTCCCCTTTCATCTATGGGCCATGAAGGATGAAGGTCTTTTTCAACATAGCCTTAAAACCAGGTTATTTGATATGGCATATCAGTACCTTCCTAGCACAGGTGGCCAATGAGCCTTATGCGCCCGAACACTCTTTGAGTAGCCGGGCTCTTTATAAAACCTTGATTGATGCAAAATAATTCCCTGTTACTGCTGCACACAAAACTGCTTGAGGCTATGTCCATCAGACAGTATGGTGCTAATCCACAGCAAATAACACCCCCCATCACCAACCAAACAGGCATGGAACTACTGAAGAGATCCGCTACTTGCCACTGGCTAGCCGAGGATTTTAATTTGATCCACCACTGCCGGCTCCAACTAGCTGCGTACTAAAGTCAATTCCCAACATCTCACACTGGCAATCAGATATGGGATGAAACGTACATCCCAGCAGATCTCTTAGCCATTTCCTCCTTGTTGGAGGTATACAGCCATAGTGTGCTCTTCCCCCAAACATTTTGCTTACTCCCCTCCTGTTTCTTGAAATTAGTTTTTGTTGGCTTTAGAACTCTCTGCACTTTACCACTACTAAAGTGATTGTGCTCACTTCTTAAAACATGGTCAAATTGACCTACACCTGATTGGCACATCCATTTTACTTAGTCCCTAGTAAAGTATTATCCCACATACCCTTTTAATTTAGTTTAAAACTGCACAAACAGGCTGCAGTGGAAGTCCAAAGACATGTTGAAAGGGTTACTTAAGTGGGTGGCACAGTCAGTGCTGCAGGCCCAGTAGCGGCATTCAATTTATCCGCCTAGGTATATGTAGTATCACTTTACTAGGGACTTTTAAGTAAACTAAATGAGCCAGTTGTGTGTAAAATATTCCAGTAAGGAGGGAGTGAGAAGTGATGCACAGTTTGCTCACCTTCCCAGACATCTACTCATTCAAAAACAACATGAGGAAACCCCTCCCATGCTTACTCTATCTCCCTGTACTCCCCCCACGCGTTTCACCCTATAGTGTTCAAAGGACTCTCACCCACTGGGGTCCCAAGTGGCATGCTTCATCATAGAGTTCTCATCCAGATACCTAGTGTGTCTGGACGGGCTCAAACTTGGTAGCCAAGTGAGCTCTTTTGTCATTGGGTGGGATCCTAGATTTAAAATAGTCTACGGTGTCCTGCGGGTTAATTTACAATTAATCACCCTTTTAACATCATAGGTACAGAGAGATAGACTAAGCACAGTATGGTTCCCTACTGTTTCAATTGGGTAGCCAATTTCACCATATTTAAGGGATAGAGCACAAGCACTTCAGCACCGGTTAGCAGTGTAAAGTGCGCAGAGTCCTAAAAGCCAACAGAAATGGGTTCAGAGAACAGGAGAGTGAAGGCAGCAAGATTGGCGATGACCCTGCCGGGAGAGCCAAGTCCAACAAAACTTCTCTCTACCTCTACTTTTTATCCAATTCACCCAACTAGCAAGCCCAAATATCCACTAATCCCAATAGCCACTTACAACTTATCTTTTCTAACCCACTGCCAATATTCCATACCTACTTAAAATACAACTAAATGCATGAGGGCTCAAGAGGAAAAATGTAAGAAATCCCGTAAACAATCCACAAGGAAAATAAATCACATATTACTAATCTACTATTTAACTATAATCTTGGCTTCCAGAGTAGTGTGCTACTCCCCGCAAAGCGCTTTAATTCCCATCAAGGTTAGTCAGCGCTATAGAAATACTATTTACAAATACATATCTAAAAGCACATTATTATTAGAGTTTTAAAATTACTTACAAACCGTGTTGTCAAATCATTTAAGAGTCTTGTACAGCGCACCTAAGTTTTGTGGAAATAAGTTTAAAAAGGCACCACTATCCTGCAATGTCATGCTGCTGTAAACTTTTTCCTCAATGCAGCTTGTACGCTGTTTCTCCGCAAGAAGGCATATACACGGTAGCAATATTTTCTATTAATCCCAGTGTCTTTTTAAAAGCGCCAATCTCTTTGGAAACGTGCCTTCACCACTGTTTTCTGCATGTTAATGCCCATTCTCCTAGATTATGATTTTGTGTCTCTAATCCTTGCATTGTGGCTCCTCCCCACCAATATCAATGTGACCTATTCACCTTCCCTTCTACTGTACGCGCCCCTATTATTACTCAGGACCAATAGTCTCATGATGTGTTTTCTTCCTCTCTTTTTTTCATTTCCCTATCAATGCATCCATCCCTCCTCTTCTCATTCCGCTATCCTATCACATTCCTGGCTTCGTCCAATTCAGCGTCACTGTAGTCTACTCAAACATTCATCGAGGTGTCCCTTTTCTCTCTCCCACTATTGTGTCATTGTCCAGTCCCCTCCTTCACATTGTGTCCCTCCTACAATCTCTATCTCACCACCCTCCGCTGCCTGTGCTTCTTTGGTGGTTCTGGAGCGGATTTGGACAGCTTTTGCTTATCCTTCCACCTTGGACCGTATTGGCGTCATACAGTCAAAAAGGGAATTACCATGCAATCAACAAATTAACATTTGTTCAAACAATTTGGCTGCACAAAGAAGACTTAGAGTCGGAGGATAAAGTTTAGTAGATTAATTACAAATTTGCAGTTAGTCCAGTATTTTTGATAGTCACGATAAAATCAATGAGATACAGAATTACAACAGGTAAAATCAAATTTTGAAATAAGTTCAGCCTCTGAAGTAGAAGGAATGAAACAAAAGCAGTGACAAAGATACAGATGGTTGCAATTAAAATTTGGTGTTCCTTAAGAAAACTCTGATTCTCCTCATTAAGCATGAATAAGCTATAAAGCCCAGTTAGAATTTAAGCAGTTGAAATCATCTACTCTAAGCTCTCATTAGGATAAGGACGGTTCTACGCATGGGTCTCTAAAGAATCTGGAAAATGCAGAAAGGGTAGGGAAGTTAGGAAGGTTGGGAAGGTGTCAGCATTGCAGAACACTTCTGTCGAGGTTTTATGAAAAGGCAATAAGTGTTAGTATAAAGCCACACTCCGGAAAGAATAAAGAAAGCTGAGAAGCCTGTACCTCTCAAAGTCCAAAGGGAATCTGTTCTACAGTAAACTGTATGTACACCAGGATATAGGAAAAACAAGAGATTCAGATGCTGTTATCTCAATCACACCACCAAATACCATTGAAAAAACAGTGCTCAGGTGCTTTGCAACATGTCTCCTAATTCCCAGCATATCAGCCTGGAACAGCGTTCTCAGCCTTGAACAAATTGCCACTCCTGGTACAGACTGCATAGTATGCTCTCTCGCTACATATCAGACCATCACATTCTTGCCAAGATTTCTTTCCCAGCCTTGCCAACACTTATACATTGTCCTCCTAACTCTTACTAGTGAAGTCACAAGAAGGCACCTGCAGGGGAAAAAGTTATTGCAAGTGGGAACTTTATGCGTGGTTTCCTGTGCCTTTTTGCTTCTGACCTTCTGTTTTTAATTTTGTGCTGTATTTAGTTTTTTGCTGGTTTCAGGACCCTGGGCACTTTACCACTGTTGATCAGTGCTAAGGCGCATGTACTCTACGTCTAAAATATTATAGTAATCGGTTTCTCTGTGATTGGAATATTTGGTTTACTAGTATTTCCCTAAGATTTTGCTAGGGGTGCCCAGGGCCTGTAAATCAAATGCTTCTAGTCGGCCTGCAGCACTGATGGTGCCACCCAACCAGTTGCTCTTTAAACATGGCTCATGCCTGCCACTGTGGTATCTGTGTGTGCAGTTTAAACTGCCAATTTGACCTGGCATGTTTACTTACTTGCAGGCCCAAATCGTCCCTCTTATTACATATAATTTATTATATTATATTACATATAAGGCACCCCTAATGTAGGAGGCCCCATGAGAAGGGTGCAGTGTACTTAAAAGGTAGGACATGCACTGGTGAGTTTTACTTGTCCTGGTAGTGAAAAATTGCTAAATTGTTTTTCACTACAGCAAGCCCTATCTCGCCCAGAGGTTCACATTAGAGTTGCTTGTAACATCTTCCAATTGGGAACATATAGAAAATTGGAGCTTGTTGTATCTGGACTAACAATTTATAAACACACCTTTTAGTGAAGTTGGTTGTTAAATTGCAGGTTTGAAAATTCTACTTTGAAAAAGATGCTGCTGCAACAGTGGGATGGGTATGCAGTGGGATGGGTATGGCCAGACGTGGGTCCTTTGCTCGCTGTGCCACTGGGTTCAAGCTAGCCTGGCTGGTGAGGGGTGATGCCCTGAAACCGGTCCCAGGATGGATGTTTCTGGTCCAGGGAGGCCCCGTCTTGGCGGTTTGGGCTGGACTGTTACCATGAGGAGCAGTGTCAAGACTGATTTGCATATGGCTGGTTCCAAACTGGGGTGGGGTAGTGGGCAAAAAGAAGAATGGACACCTCAACTCTGTTGTGCAACGCTCCATTTTGAGCACCGATGTGCCAACAACCTGCACCAACAGTAAGGAACTGACGCCACACCGGCCTCCACAATGCCTCACCTCTCCAGCGCCTCACATCTTTGTTTTTGTCATCATTTCAGAGGTATTGTAACCGGGGTCTGTGCAACACTATAGCCAGCCCACTCTCATTTGCGGTTGTCCCCGAACTCTGAGATTTAACTTCAACAAGCACGTGCTATAGCCCTAGATGGAGCCATTGTGCTTCTAAGTGCTCTAATTGCAAAGAAAACCAGATCTGTTAACTTTCAGGTAAGGCCTCCAAACGTGTCTTTTCACCCAATAACTCTTATCCTTTTCTTCTTCTGTCAGCGGTCCCCCTTCTCTGAGATCAGCGCCCCGGCTTTAGCGCTGGTGGAGCCCGGTGCGACAATGTTTGTTGGCGCCCCCCAATGAACTCCTTCTACACAGATTCCCTCACTAACAGACTTTAACAGTGCCTCTCAAGTCTCCATAACCACTCCCTCTCATGCGTTTCCTTTGTTTTATAGCGCCACTCATGCCACAGTAAGATGTCAGAGCACTTTACATCACAGGTTTTGGGGGCTATTCTGAAAGCTGGCAGATGTTTTTCTTTTCAGTTTCAAGGGGAGAGATTTCTAAAGTCTGGTAGTGCCCATGACAATCCTTTTGCTTTTTGCAAAGAATTTATAAAGCCCTTGTAAAGCAGAGTCCCGTTGCGGCCAACTTCTGCATTTGCAGCACTGGAGGCGCACATTGAGAAGATGCGCTAAACTCAAGAGGCAGGATTTGCTGATGTGAATTGACCACTTCACTAGCACGGAAAGCACCCCCCCCCCCCCCCCCCATTGAGATCTGCCGGATTGATGACATTGTAGTACATTTTCTCATTTACTTAGCTGTAGTTTGCAAAGAAGAATTCGTGTATCGCATTTTGATATAAACCGAATACTGGAGGGCATAAATGGAGAGCCTTTCTTGGAAACGGAATACAAAATAGAGCACTTCCATGAGCCAGATAGTTCTGAGGTTGTTAAAAGGTGAACATACCGTGGGCAAGCCCCTGCGGCCTGGAACTAGTATTTCTCTGAAACAGAGCCGTAGGGAGGCGTCCTTGGGCCAGGTGCCCCTAATGGACTGCAGCTTTTATTCTTAATTTATATCTGCTTAATACGTACCTGTAAGTCATTGTCCTGACCATTTACTGATGCCTTTGGAACAAGACCTAACTAGCCGATGACATATAAAAGCTAGATATACTTTTTCCACATTTCGGGGACAACATTGACACATTTTACTTTGGTGTACGTCATTATAAAGTGCCCAAAATGTGCTGTTTGTGCCCGAATCTGGCTCACAGGTTTTATGATAATTATCGCCCATCCGCAATGTACCCTTTAGAGGAGGCACTGTGAAAGAGAAAAATAACGAAAAGAGGCCAAACATGAGGTAAACTGGGGAGGAGAGAGTTTGGTGACATGAGTCCGCGAGGGCGCGTTTGAGTCGTGTGGGGTCCTCCCTTCAGGCCCCCATCTTTACTTCATCATGGGGCAAGGATTCAGTCAGGGCACCTATCGGACGCAGAGACCGACGATCTCCGCTGCTGCAGCGAAGAGGAAGGCTCCGACCATATCGCATGGCTTCAGATGAGGTGACGGGGACGAGGAAAGATGCTCCAGCCATGGTTAGCCCCGAGGAAGAGTAACAGCCGCTCAGCTTAAGCAAGCGGCAGCCATTGGGTCATCTGCAGAGACAGAGAGAGATGGAGGCTGTCACCAGGGGAACACCATAGGCACAGGGGAGATCAACAGTTACGCGGAGAATTATAAAAGGGTCAGTTGAGAAGGGGAAGGATGTCCGAGGGGAGACACCAGGACCAAATGAAGTAGTTTAAAGATACAAGTACTGGGTAGCTGCACATAGGTAGAATGACGGGTGGCTGTGAGAAGGCCCACGTGTGCTAGAAGGACGGAAGGAAAACTGCAAAAGGATGGTATTGCCTCCGAGAGCAAGCACGCTTTTAACTAACTTGTGTAAGGTTTTTACACCCTCTTTGCCGCTTACATGATATGTAGTAGTTCAGACGAAGCCTGAGCTGTATTAAATCAGGGGTGCATATATTAACAGTGCAGCAGGTGCACTGGCACCAGAGCCCATGTGCAGGCAGGGTCTGGCTGTGTTACACTATCCAACCTCTGATCAGGGAGGGCCCATTTTCCTTGCTTGCAGGTGGGCCTGCAGCATCCTTGCTGCTCCACTGTAGGAAACAAGGGACATGTTGGTTTTACACTATTTTGGATTCTGTTCTATCTTGGAGCATGGAGGCCAGGTCCATGTTCCATTGCGTGTGCGAGGGAGTCCACCATCCCTGCTATGCCACTGTTTAAAATATTGCTCGCAGAACAAGAGGGGTGCCATTGTACATTGATTTTGATTTCTTGATGGATTGAGATGAGTTCATTCCCTCCACTTTTCACATATGGAAAAAACTGAAACCTTCAGTCAGAGTAGCATAACTGAGAAAAGAGGAGAATGTTATATTTCTCAAATGAATTGTAGAGATCAAAGAAGAATTGAAAGTATTTGCCCGTCACTCTAATTCCCTTTCGGTGAGGTAAGGATGTCAGTGCCTACGAATAGAATGTGAACTGTATGTATATTGCTTCAAAGTTGCTGGATCTGGTTCTAGAGATGTCTTTCTATTCAAAGGTTTACTGTGTTAAGAGAGGATTGTCCACACATCTCCACACAGTAGAAGGGGAGTATACTATTAGTCCATGATGAAGTTAAGTTGAGAGTGGCCTTTATCTTCTAATATTCTAATATTGGCACCCATTCTCTGTCAAATATGTCCGTAGCACTCAGTAGGTGGTCTTTAAATGATACTCTACTAAGAGGCCAACCTGAAAAGATCCATCGGCCATTCGTCACGTGTTGGTGGATTTCCAATTGCGGCGAAGACATATCTTAGCCACTGCCCCAGATGTCAGCACCCATCAACACTATGAGGAGGGTGCTTCTAGGATGGCAGAAATGTCATGTATAAGGAATGGTTTTATGGACGGATGAAAGGATAGGGTACTGGAGTCATGTAGCATGTCCTAGATCTCTTGTCAATAACGACGTATTTTAGGACATGACCATAATATATGACAGAGAATACCATATTCCCGTTTACATTGCAGCAGGTAGAATCTTGACCCAACCCAGTGTTAACAAGCCAGGATGGTGTCCAATACCACTTCTGCAGTATTTTATGGTTTGTGTATTTAAGACATGATTCTCTTGGACCTTTGCTATTTCTCAAGCACAGATGTCTAGTCATTGTTAGTGTCGTACGTTGATAGGTATAACTTGCGTTAGCACTGGTTACAAGGTACATTCCAAGAAGTGTGCCATCTAGGAATGAGGTATAGCATGATATAGAACTGTCAACAAAGGGGGTGACTACCCAGTCCAAGGAGTAAGCCATCACAGAATGATGTATAACACGCGGTAGCACTGCTACCAAAAGGCTTGACATACACATTCCAGGAAGTGAGAAGTCTCAGAATGAGGTATAACATTTTATAACACTGGTAACAAAGGGGGCAACATGCACATTCCAAGACGTGCCCCATCTCAGAATGAGGTATAACATCCGGTAGCAGTAAAAATAAAGGCCTAACCTGAAGAGCGATAAGAATGAATTATCCGTATGATAAGACACTGTGACTGTCTATACATGTATGCACCACGATTGTCAGCATAGGGTCATATTGTGTACAGAAGATCCAATTTTACCTGCTAGAGCCTTGTGCCCCAGTGCCAAGCACCCGACCCAAGGTCTGGCAGGGGCACGAAGCTCCGACACCTGCGTGGTTGGGAATCATCATCCCAGGCGGCACGCAGAAGTGGAGTGAGTGACAGGGAGGAGCCCTCTGCACCGGTGATGATAGGCATCAGAATCAGACTGGCACTGCCAGGCCGCGACCCGACAAAGGAAATAATTGGGGGGTGTTCCACCCCAAACACCCCCCATTGAAGCTATGCCCCTGGGTGTGCGGAAACTGAGAGCAAGACTTGATGAAGTAAAAGTACCAGAATCTGATATACAAGTACAGGGTGTGAAATGTGGGCACTGGTCTGGGGAGAGAGGCAAAGCCAGGAGCTTCTTTCACAAATTAAATATACGCCAGTGGGGCACAAGCCTGGCACATCGTCAGCTGAGCATCATCACGAACCGGATGGAGGAGGGGGCTGCAACATAGGAGAAGGAGAGAGGGCACAGAGGAGGGGCAAGGCCAGGAGGCGGAGAAGTGATTAAAAACAGGTGAAAAGAATGCTGAAAAATTAAAAAATACCCGCTGCGGTGCATAAAATAAAAAAAAATGGGCTGCTTTGGGTATAAAATGCATGCATGAGATAATGAAATGATTGTGATATAAAAAGAGATGCTGTTATTTAGATGTGAAATAGTCCTCACGCATGCCAATGAAAGCACTCCAAGGACCCTCAATGTACCAGTGGGAAGAGGCAACTCATCCAGCCAGAAGATCGGAGACTGAAATGCTCCTGGGCGGCCCACACAAAAATATAAATGAAAAACATCAACTCAGACTGCCAACGTCGCCTGTCTTCGACAAATAGAATATTGGGGACACTGGCATATTTATGACATATTACCAATCATCCTACAAATTAAAATACTGGGAAAACAAAGGGACAGTGGCCAATTTATCTCTGATAAACACTCTTTTTACACAATTAAAATACATTATAAGTAATGGAGAGACATTTTCAAGTTTTCTAATCTGCCATCTCGATTTTTTCTAAAGCACATAGTCCCTATAGTATTAATTTTTGTAGCAGACCAAACATCATGTAATATTTGTCCCCCTCTCCCCTCTCTTTGCCTCTCTCTCCTCTCAAACGCCCAATCAGGGCCCTGGTTCACAGCCCTTGTTTATATTCTCCCTGGATTTAGCTTTAAGGTTTCCTGCTGCACCTTCTGACACCTGACAGCAATTGCTGTTGACATTAGATATAAATATAGCGGGGCATTTCGGAATCCATGTGCTTTCTGATTTTGCTTGTGGCATGGAAACATACCATTTTTGTGACAGTGTTTTTTTCCATTTTTAATGTGGCTTTTTCTGTTTGTGTGAGTCACCATACAATTTGACATTCATCTTAAACTAACGAAACAAGCAGACAAACCTCTTTCCCATCTTCTCATTTTACGTTTATTATTGAATGTTATACAAAAGTGAAACAAAGTAAACTGTAATAATACATGAAAGACTGTAAATTCTGTATAAGTAGCTGGAGATTAGTTTGCCCTTATTGTGCATTTATTTATATGTCCAAATAGAATGCAGTAAGATGAAATATGTATTGTAAGAATTATTTACTTTTCAGTTTAAAACATTGATTGATATGAACAAAATACTAGGCTTTGGATAAGTCGAGAATGTTTTTGTGTAGGACAAATTGTTCACATTACCAATTGTCAGGCACACAATTACTAATGCACCTTGTAACAAACCTGAACTTCTCGCGATTGTACAAGACTATGGTTGAATTTCCTTGTTTTTGACATCTGATGCCAGCTGAACAATATCCTGCATTATATGCTGAATGAGTCTGTGTTGGGGCAGGAATGTCCCCTGACTAGTGAATTCGTGTTTTCCCATTGTGAGGTCCAAACCTTATATGAAACTGGTATCTTGACTTTTATTTTGGCCCTGGCAGCACACTAACCCAGCATGGGGCCTAGGCTTGTCCTTGTCAATGCGACCCTGAGGACACACCAAGCGGGTGTACCAAGTAGAGTCACATAGAAGACAATGGACCACAGTCCCTGTCCTGTGTAAGGCGCATACAGTGATGGGGGCAGTGTACATTGTTTTGTGAATCTTTTGTGTGACCACGCCCTATTCCTTGTCAGCGAATGGGGCCTACAGACCTCTCTTGTGGAAAGTTTTGATGTTGCTGTATTGAGAAGACCAGAACATTGCACTGACATCTGATGTGTATGTCGTCCGCATGTGTAGTATGTTTATATCGTACCGTGTGGTGGTAGAACTCTGCATGTGTGTTTGAGTACTGAAGCCAGTGGGGTCAATGTATGATGTTCCCTGATGTTGCATGGCACAGGATAGTGGATGGGGACAGCTTCTGGAGACAGTGGCAATGTATTGCCTACATTACTGTGACTGGAGGGTGCATGACCAGGCATTGAAGTGGGGAGGGTGGAAACAGGGCTGCCATTAGAAACTAGCTGAAGACATTGTTAGCAAGAGTCTGCTTCTTAGTTCTTCCTGAGCACTGCTGTGCAGGTAGATGGTAGGGGTGAAAGACAGGACTGCAGTGTCTGTTGGACAAGATAAGGAGCTTCTAGGACAGGCTTGCTATTTGTTCTGCCCCTGGTGCTGCTTCACAAAGACTGATGACAGCCAGATGCAAAAATCGCACACTTCATTGTGCCCATGTTGTGGGTGCTCCTGCTTGGAGACCGCCCCAGTGCTACCAGCTTTTGAGAAACATTGGTTTATACAAAGGCTGTGTCTGGAGACTATCCTGAGAATGGTACATGAAAGCGAACCACTCCGAATCAGTTCTGCAGCTTGAGACCGTAGAACCACATCCCCTGTCTGCTAAATGTATACAAAACCACCCCACTTTGCTGCAGTCCCAGATTTTTATAACCAAGGAAGGAAGATCTCTGCAGACTACTAGAAGAGCTGCTGTGCAATCGGGGATACTGTCTCCCCGACAGCCAGTATTCAGGTGGTGTAGGTACATCATCTGATATGAAGGTTTTCTGCTGGAGGAATTATGGTTCTGCTTGAAGTGCCTAGAAACAGGTCTGTCTGCTGAGAGAGGGTAGGAGTGTGCCTAGCGCTACAGGAGAAGAGACTGTCCAGGACCAAAGGCCTATGTGTTCCCAGAGAAGAGAACTCCAGAGGAAGCTACTGATCCAGATAGAGTGCACCTGGAGAGACCGGTGTTTTGAGAGGCCCCATCTGGGCTCTCTGTAGACTTTATGGAGTTAACTGTACCATGGTGTGCATGAAACATATAGTCCTGGTAATCAGCTATAGATGTAATCATCAATGGCTGCTGCTGCTGACACGGAACAAAGGAACTGCATGACTTCTGGACAGAGAGCCTGATCTGCCTGGTGGCTGCCACTGTCTGAAATCATCACTGTGACTGTGAGAAGATTGAGCCATTACAAACTCTGACTAAGTGCTGACCAGCAACTAGCCGAGAAGGCAGCTGAGTGCCGATGTGAAGATCTGGCTGCCCGAAACCTTCTAGCCGCATATCAGGATATGCTGTAGCCCTGCAGCATGGCGTCCGTGCTGTGAGGGAGGAGGATGCGACTGCATCCACTGTCTGCCTCGGACTGCATAAAGTGACATGCATGTAAACTGCGGGGTTTAGACTGCTCCCCGGACCAAGAGACACAAATGCATGAGCTGGACTACTGCATCTGCTGAGACTGTTAAATTACGACTAATGAATGATAAACTATTGAACTTAGTTGCATATTAAAAACAGTGAGAACATTTGGGAGAACCTCACCGATACTAATCCTACCTAATCCTACTGACAGTAGGAGCAGCAGTAGGGGAAACCATAACATTAGTGGAGAGAAGGGAGATTACTAGGAAGGGAAATGGTGAAAAGCGCCCGTTGAATTCTGCAGCCCTGTTTATGTACAAATTGAACTGTACAATACTTACTTTTGATTCCTATGGCAAAATAGTTATTTCTTTTACTTCATTGCATTTGTTGGTTAATTGTTTAGTTCTGAGCTTGTGCCCCCATCCCCCCCACACTGTACCTCCCTGAAAAGCCTGTGACCGCTCACTACACTAACAGTCAAGTGCATAAAGGGTAGCACTTGGCTCAGCTTGCACAGCCATAGCAGGAGGGGCCTCAGGACACAACTTCAATAACCACGGCTTGGGCCCAGTGGCCATTGACTGTCCTGTGGCCACGAAGAGGGTTGGATACCGGTATTTAAGGTGGTCAGTGCCTTCAATAGTTGTTTTGTTTTTGTCAGCCTCCTTCAACCATTGCTTATTTGAATTATACTTTATGTTTGTTTATTGTCAGACCATGAGTTCCTGTGCATATTTACATTTTGCATTTATATTTTTGCATTGGTGATTGGCAAACAAATCCTTCTCAATGATTGCGGCGGCTTCTCGCATATCTATTTAGTTTGCCAATGATTGAAAGTGAGATTCCCTTCTATTTCAAGAAGCCTCTATTGCATGGGACTTACCTTGATCTTTGGCAGGTCGCACTCTATAGATTGAAAGTAGAAAATATTAGTTAACATTGCACAATAAATTAATGAGCTGAAGGGCAAAGTGCTACCCGATCTGTTCATATGTGTATTTGTGTTGTGAAGCAAGGGAATATGTAACTTTTTCTCCTATTGTCTGATATAGTGTTAGTTGGGAATTTGCCAAGAATGTGTAGCTTGTGACAATGAAGCATCTGTGCGTATTTTAAAAGATAATAGCCAACTGTCTCCTAAATTGTGTAACCAATTATTTTTGATTTTATTGGAGCATTATGGATTTGTGTTCACACCTTCCAAATCTGAAGACAATTAGACTATCTAATTTAGAAGAAACTTTAAGAACCTGTAAATTATTATAAATATATCCAGTCAGTGACTAATTTAGACTAAAGTAAATTACACAAGGGACTGGGAGAGAAAACTAATAACTGAGCGGGTATGGGGATTAATGTTAACAGGAGCAAGGCCAGAGAAGGAAAGCTCCCAAAAATGAGGTGTGAAGTAGTCTTTTACACATTTCCTGTTGTCCACTGAAGGCCTTCCTGCATACAGTGGCTCCTCAAACTCTGGGGGATTTTTTTTCCTCCTAAATGTATGCTGGGTCTTGTAGTATAGTTCAGAACGAATTTGTGCGCTACCATAGACATCTTTGCTTTCATTGAATGGGATGTATAACCCATGCGATAACTTTGACCAAATGTCTAGTCTCATGCTTCCTTCTTCACATTGCATTGCAGTTAAGGGGGTGGCACAGACTGGGCACTGCTAATGATTACAATGATAATCCAGCTTGACCACTTTATTATGTCAAGTTACATCTATTTTCCTTTAGACAAGCCTTTGGGACAGAAGCAGAATATTTCTCCTTCCCCTGACGAAGAAATACAAGAAGAGTTGTCCTGATAGACAAATAACAGGTAACCTGGCATAGAAACCTGGAGTGATAAGATGGTGGAGAAATCTCAGTTTTAATTTGAGCTCTCAGTGAGTGATACTAAGCTGCACAACATTTCTCTGAGAACTCTTGGGATTACTCTTCGTAGCCGCGGCTTGAACTGCAGATTTCCCTCAGAGAAGAGGCATGAAAATCATTTAGACAGCACCAAAACAACATCAAAGGTAAGAAATAAATTAGACAAAATTCCCAAGCCACTGTAGTAGAAAGAGAAAAAAGCATTAACAATGCCAATAAGTCTGACTTTCCAGGAATTGTGTATGGTAAAACATTACAGGTAAATAGCATTGAAATCCATATGTATTTGTGTGGAACAATGAACTGTAGAATAATATCGGTAGGTTTTAAAAAGTCAGGGGACAGTTGCTCTGTCAAACCAGCATTACAGTTTCAAGTGTGTGCCCCTGAAAGTTTAAGCTCAGGCTGCTTGATACATAAATGATAGAATCACAATTGTTTTGTGGAAGCACAAAACTTCTGATCAATCAAAACATATACTCCCAGATCCCAGCATGTGGACAGAGCCAAAGCCCCTCTCTAGTGATGCCTCATGATTGTCTGGCAACAGCTGCGCTATCAAGCTGAAGCGTAAAAACATAATGACAAAAAGATCATAAAGACAACACAAATAATAAATGCACTTGGAAAGAATGGTAAAAAGCATTCATAGAAACAAATGGAGAGGTGAAACCATAATCTGAATAGCCATGAATGTGTGCAGGGTGAGTTAAACCTAGAGCATGGCCATGGGCTCTACAATTTTGAAAATGTTGAATCGTGTAGTCTTGACGTTTGCTGCTCAAAGCAGAAGATATTTCAAAATTGTAGCCACTGTGAGGTGCTTCCCATTGGTTTCACTTGCTGGTTTTCCCTGCTCTTCTTATGTAATTTGGGAGTTGGTTACATTTTTGGAGTATGACATCCATCAGCAGGACAAGTATAGGAGCAGCGAAGAAGTTCTGTGGTATTGCAGGACATTTTGTGCAAAGAGCTTTGAATAGGGCAAACCAGGAAACATTGTAGAGAGTGCGCCTGTGTAAGGTAGCGCCTGCAGTGGTCCTCCAGGAGTAGAAAAAATCCATCACAATACCACAAAAAGCTGAAGATCTTTTTCCTGCTCATGCCTGCAGTTCTCAGACTGGAACACTTCCCAGATCGCAGTGTGGGATTGGAGTACATGCTTCTGAACCATGAACTATCATCAGCAATGGCTCCTGCAAATTCCATTCCCATGGATCTTCTGGTCCTTCTTCTAAGATGCCCTTATTCCTTTATCGCCCTGTGGATTTTTAGACGTCCAGCTTTCCTGACTCTTCAGACTATATCTCAGCACTGGAGAATTAGGAAGCAACAGAATGGCCATCAGTCTTTTCCCAAGAGGCATGAGTATGCCTCACAAAGCCCCTTCTGTTCACGCAGCATTTTGATTTCCAGGTAATGGACAGCCTTCTTTCTAGAGTATCTCTGTAGTGTTTGGTGGTGAAACTTTAGCATATCTCTTTGCCACACTTTTCCCATCTCTATCTTTCTGATCTTCCTTGCTTTATTGCTAAAAGTAGCCCAGAAAACAATGTTCCGTGACATTTAAGAAAAGGCTCTGGCCTGCTCTACTCCCTAGGTTCTTTATGGTGTCACAATCTCCCCATCAAAGAGAAGCCCCCATAAACTGGTCACCTTATCTATTGCATTTGGTGGCAAACAGCCAGTGGGTCTTTGGAAAATCCAGTATCAAAAGCTCTGCCCGATTTTGTTGGGTCTTTTGTGAATTTGGATGCCAGGTGGCCTTGCTTGCACTTGAATAGGATTGCCACCCCCAATTTCCCTTCTCTCTCCATCAACTATCTGATAAGTGCAAGGCTAGGCTTTCCTGCCTCTGAGAGCTTGTATAATCATGTTTTCCTTGTCTTGGTGATAGTGTGCCTACTGCATGCAATCTTGGACCATAAATTACATTGTCCGCCTAGCAGCGCACTTGGGGCCCAATTATGAGTTTAGAGTTGTGGGAGTTGACCGCCACACCACTGCCCCACTCCCACACCACCAAACAGGACCTGGCCCACCCACCGGATTATGAGTAATTCTGTGGTCTGGCGGGCGGGCAGCGTGGCAGTCTCGCAGCAGTGCAGTATAAAGGCTCATATGTGAGCCTTAGAGCTGAACCGCTGTTGGACCACCAATGCACATTCCTTAACGGCATAGAGTGTGCAGTCCATGCGTGCAGTAACAGGGGTGCAGTCACACAGGGCACAAGATATTCCCCCTGCATCCACCCCCATGCACAGCGGCAAGAGCGGACCCTGTAGGGCTCCCTTTGTTTCATCACCGCCAGCAGTTTCATTGGGTGAGAACAGCCATGAGACCGCTTGCAGTGAGGAAACTCATAATATGCTTGGCGGTACCGCGACAACACCACCAAGCATATTGCACTCTCAAGACTGCTATGCCACCACCAGGAATCGTGGATCTCTGGCGGTTGCAGCGGTTCTCTGGGTGTCCAACTGCCGTATTCGTAATGGGGTGGTCGGACCGGCGGTGTGGCGGTCCCTGACAGCCTCCGCACCTCCACTGTGAGTTAGCTACAGTTCATGAGTTAAAAGGGACCAACAATTCTATAAATCACTTTATGACATTTGCACCAAAAACCCAAGCTTGGCAATTATATAACATTTCACTCATAAGTCAGATGTTGTAAAGATAAATCATATTGTTTGTTTGGTCATTATTACTACAAAAATGAGTATGTTAGAAAAACGTACTTGTTTTGCTTTTAAGGATTTTTGAACTGTACCTTTCGAGCTTTAGGGCACGCTTTAAATTGTACTTAGTTAATTTAAGTGAGACACAAACATATGAAATGGTTTAGTCGGACAGTTTGGCAGTGGAGCCTTGCTACCTGTGCTTGCCAGCTCATCTGTCGTTGTGCGTTTTAAATTCCACATATGGATTGTCACATCCTGCCCCATGTTGAGCCTTTGACATTTGTGCAATGTGCATATTGTTTGCAGTTTTACTGTGGACTTACCTTAAAGTCAAATTTGCCAATTGGTTTCTGCCAATTATTCATGATGCTGGACAGTCTATTACTGTCCTGAATTCAGAACAAAAGACAGCTATCCAGTCACATAAATCCGGGGGAAATGCACTTTATTCACAGTGGCTAAAGAATGCCTGCCTCCTAATCTCTGGTTTGCTGAGCTGCAGGCAAGCTGCAAGCCTGCTTTCTGATTTTGGAGTGCCTTTATCCTAAAAATCCCTAAAACGGAGGAAATCTGGAGCCTGTTAGAAAGGATTATTCTTGTTTTTATTCATGGAGGACTGGAAAGACTTTAAAGCTAGTGGAGCATCTTGTGGTGGTCACAAGGAAGCGGGGACCTGGTGTATTGAGTTTGACAGACTCAGTCATGAAGATTCCCTCATTTGTTAGCATGGCAGCATAACTCGGATGAAACCTAGAAATGTAACTGCAGGCGAACAGTGTGCATCTTCACGCTCATCTGTTTCAGCCCAGTTCCAACAGACTATGAAAACCCATGGGACGGAGGCCTTCCAATATTTTTATGTTGCTGCCTCCTAGCAAACCTTTTTTATAAGATTAATTTAAAATGTGGTTTTCTATTATTCACAGTCAACGAGTGAGTGATTACTTCATACAACTATGGGTTTGCATAGGTTTGAAATTGAGCTCCATGCAACTTGTTTTTTCTTAAACGTTGTAATGTGCAAAATGTGGGAATTTTAAACATAAAAACTGAAAAAGATAGCACAGCATGAGTGGCAAATTATTCTGGTCTATGGGTGGTCCGTCATTACTTGACATCCACAAACCAAGCATTCCTCAAAGCTAGATCTCTCCCTGCCAGGGGAACTCCAGGAGCAGAACCAGGATATGTATGCCATTATCATATTTACCTGCTGACACCCGGGGCCAAATGTAGTTGTTGTGTAGCTATTATGGAAGATTAAATAGTCAGAAAGCACACCCTACATGTGGGAGAATTCTACCTGATGGGAATCAGGGGCCAGATGACATCTATCTTCACCTCAGGCAAAGTTTTATCAACCCTTAAAAAAGTGGAGGAGATGCATGTTGAAGCAGGGGTGTCTATAGATGTGAAGAAATAGAGAAAGTAGTAAATACGGGTGTAGGTGTACAGCAAGGTGAGGAGATCAGTGTAGTAGTAAGTGTATTGTTAGGTGTAGTAGATTGCTTTAACAGTAGGCATAGAGGAAGAAGGGAAGTATGTGTAGGTGTAGAGTAGAAGTAGGTGTAGAGGTAGGTTTAGTAATAGAGGTAATTTTGGAGTTACGGTGAAGGTTTAGGGTTGTTGGACCTGGCCCTCTCTGCAGGGTCACCTCCAGATGTTTTACATTTACCCTCCTCTTTTTGCTGAGTTAGTTTTAGCTGGCGTTAGGACTCTGTGCACTTTTCCATTGCTAACCAGTGCTAAAGTGCTTGTGCTCACTCCTTAAAACATGGAAACATTGGCTTATCCCCAATTGGTCTATTTCATTTACATATAAGTCACTAGTAAAGTGGTACTATATAAACCCAGGGCCTGTAACTTAAATCCTTCAAGTGGGCCTGCAGCATGTATTGTCCTACCCACTTAAGCAGCTCTTTAAACATGTCTCAGGCCTGCCATTGCCGACTGTTTATGCAGTTTTTAAACTGCCATTTCTACCCAGTAACATTCACCTTTTCCCAGACCCAAACCTTCCTTTTTAATACATCTAAGTCACTGCTAGGAACAGTCCTGGACAGCCAGAGGGCAGGGTGCAGTTTATTTATGTACTTTTAAGTTTTAAATATCCTAGAGGTGGAAAACTCTTAAATGTATTTTTCACTACTGCAAGGCATGTCCCTTCTGTAGGATAACATTGGAGTTACCTTATTGCATTTAATAAGCTGTAATTTCCAAATAGGAACAAGTAACCAGTTTATGTTTGATGTCTTTTGAATTGCAATGAACAATCCTAACTTATAGTGAACTGGGATTTTAAAGTACAATTTTGAAAATGCCACTTTTAGAAAGTAATAGGAATAATAGTGAATGCACACCTTCCTTTAAATGCTTTTAGAAAGTTGGCATTTTTCGGCATTAGCCATTTGGCCTGCAGCCTGTCTCTGGGTCACATGACTGGGTAGAGTTGAGCTTTGTGTATTCATCCTAGACAGGCACATAACACAGGTAGCTTAGGTGCACCAAGATGGACCATCACTGGCAGTATGGGAGGGTGGCCACCCAGCTGGACTTCTGCCCTGCTGGACTACTTCCTTGCTGACCTGCTAACCACGGCCCTCTTGCCTAGGAGAGAAGGACTGGACCTGCATCTATTGAATCCAGGGCCAACTTGAAGGGCTAGTTGGATAGTCTCCTGACTACAGCGTTGGTGAAAGAAGGTTCCAACAACTTGGAAACCAGCACCTGGACTTTATTATCTGTGAGTCTACCCTGCCAGGTGATGCCATCCCAGTCATGGATCCTTGGAAGTAGGCTTAAGGTGCTCTGCCAGCCTCTGTGGATCCAGCCGAACTAATGCATCTCCTCTGCTGTGCAGCACTACCTCGAGCAGAACCAACACATCGCCGCTGCTATGTGCATTGGACCAGTCGCAAAGATCCAGATCGCATCCGCAGCCTCTGTTGAACCACCGCTGAGTGACATAATCTCAGTGAAGTCCCTTGAATCTCTCATCGACAGCCGCCTCGGTGACAATGCCAGACTTCGCATCGCATCTTCGCAGCTCCCCGGAACCGAGGCATCACCCTGACTGTGCAACGCATCTCCAACACCGGATTTTGCATCGCAAGCCCTCATCGACGCGATCCTCAAATATGACGCATGTCCTTGCATCACAGCCTCACCGCATCTCAGAACAGACGCATCGCTTCAGGTGCATGACACATTTTCGACACAGGTCCTTGCAGACCTAACTGGGTCCCTGTAGCCAGCCCACACTCCAATGCAGTCGGCCTGAACTTGTGACTTGGTCCCGTTCTGGCACAGCCACATATCCACAGTTGGCGCTTTGTGACTTTTGGCGCTATTTTCATCGAAATCTTTAAATCTGCATATCTCAGGTTCTACTGATTGGAGTTCACTGTGTTACTGTTTGAAGTGTTGCACAAATACTTTATACATTGCCTCTGAGTTAAGCCTGACGGCTTTGTACCAAGCTACCAGGGCATTGAGCACAGGTTAATTTAGGGTTTACATGTGACTTCACTCTGAGAAGAAATGTGGTTGTTGCTTGAGAAGGTCCCCTCCGCAGCCAGTGACACAATTAATCTCTTACATGGGCTTCTACCATAGTTTTAAAAATATGACATGTGTGTTTTTCATTATTTACCATCCTAACATGTGAGTAAGCAGACTGATGCTATAAAGAGCAATTTTTTGGAGGACTTTGTGATATCATTAATTGTCTGAAAGGCAATATGCTATTTAAAGTTTTGAGTGTGATGCTATTGTTTCTGAAGCAACCTATGTTTATATGTATTAAAGAATGCTGAAATTATATACTATGTCAATAAATAAACTCAGTGACATTGGAAATGGCATCAACAGTAATGTCTCTAAGACATCATGGGGCCGATTCACAAACTTCATACTGTAGTAGTACTACAAAAAGCTATTTACAAATCTACATTTGAGGGGCACCTCTACCTCTTCTATCTTTTTCTGTATATGGTTCTCTGTTAGTACTGCTGAAAAGGCCCCCAAACAGCCACGATTGCACTCCAGTTAAAAGCTAGAGTAAGTGAAGCGCCAACCACCATCACATAGAAAATAGTGGAGGTAGAATTGAAAATAAAATCCCATAAGAAATAATGTTAAATTAAATTACTTATTTGAACTTTTTTAAAATATAAATACATTTAATATTTAAACTTTAATTTTACTTTATGTGAGATTTTCTTTTTATAATTTAAACTAGAGAAAAATAATTTGATTATATTAAAAATACATTGTAATGCAACTTATTACTGCTTTAATATGTTTATATTGTTTTATAATTTAAATAAATAAACATTATTATTTAACATTAATATTTTACTTTCAAATATGTTTCTATTTTTTTTATAGTTTAAAAAATGTTTACACTTGTCTTAGGGTTTTACCATAGGGAGATCTCAGCCCTGGTGTCAGAGTACATGTGCAAATTATTAGTAGTAACTTTAAACTGTTAATTAATTTTTTTAATAATTACTATGTCAATTTACATATTTATTGAATTAAATAAATATAATTTTTTAAGCTGTATTCGAAATCCTAAGGTAAAATGTGTGTATTTACTTATCTGATATTACATTGCAAATTACAAAAAGCAAAGCATAGAATTAATTGAAATATCAATTGAATGTTTTATTAAACAGTTACATGTATTTCTAAAACAGAAAAGTAAGTTAAATATTTTATCATCAATTATTTTGTAAATATAAATATATATAATTTTGTTAACATTCAATTTAATGCATTTATATCTTTAAAAAGTATGAATACTTTTTTTTATTTGACATTACTTTTTGCGGGATTCAATTTTAAGTACCTGCCTCCATTATTTTAAATTGGACGGTATTGCAGTCACAGCGCTTGGTCATGTGAAGTGCTTGACTTATTATTGCTCCTTTTTGCCTGTTGTAACTTTACTTTCAAACATTTGGCTCCCCCTCCTGTTTTAGGTAAACAGGTAAATCTACACTTTTGAGGAGTTTTACACTTGTAAATGGTGAACAGTCAAGAGAAGAAAAAATATTCAAAATTAAGAGTAAACCTACACTTGTAGGGTGACCAGGGGCAGTTTCTCCACTAGGGCTATGGGGCTGCACCCCTCTGAAATTCCTACACATTTACATAACAACATATTAAATAGATCTATTTATTTTGAGATATGATCGCATCTCTAAGTAAATCGATGTATTTAAGTCTGGGCTGGGCTATGTGTTTCAGACTGCCTGCCCCGCCTCGCTCTGAAACAGAAGACGGAAGCCAGGCAGTAAATCAAGTTTCGGAACTGTGATACAGGACGCAGGGCTTTCTGTTTTAAAGCCCCTCATTGCCATTGGTTCTATGGTTGCATGCACTCTGTGGGCCAGTGATGCAATTAGCGTCATGGTGTCAGGCGTGGGAGACTTCTTCCCTGCGTGACTTCAGACAACCGTCATACAAAGGCGTAGATCCCACCCTTTCGTTATACGTGAGAGTGGATGCAAGCACATCTGATCCGGGGCCTTGTTCTCACTAATGGTAAGTGTTTGCAAGCAAAAATTGTGTTATGTATATTTTGCTGAGACGCCTCATCACGCTAACCTCCCCCACTGTGACACCCCAGGCCCGGGCTGCACGTAGCTGGCCCCGTTAGAAGTGGAGCTGCAACATTTATTCCACAGTGAAATGGATCCAAATAACTAGCAGGGTTCGTTCTTGTTCACTTGCGAAGTTGATCCAAATATCCGAGTCAACCAAGGCAGGAAATATGTGCTTACAGTGGACAGTTCTCTGATGTGTGACATTAAAACTGCCCGTGGCTTCATGCCCCTAAGTTAACACTGATGCCAAAAATAAAGATTGAATGTTAAAAACGTTGAGGCAATACATTTCAGTGATTTAGTTCCTCTCTTATTTCTCATACTTTACTTAATCTTGCATTCCCCAAGAGTTAGCTATTTTATAAGGTTGTTCTTTATCTATATTTGTTTCTGTGCATACTTTTAGGCTTGAGCCATGCCAGGTGTTTATGAGGGGCTTTGATTGAGCGTGAGGCGCTAAGGCTGAAGCCAAACAAAGTGCGTGTCATTGGGTTGGCCCCTCTCCAGAGCACATAGATCAATAGCTAGTAGTCCATTTGCAGATGAAATTCTGTGGAGGTGTGTGTAAAGGGGAACACAGATGTCAAAATATTTGAAAGGCACAAATAAGAGAAAATAAAGTGCTTAAATTTGAGGGAGTGCAGTTTATGCTTGAGGGCAGTGAAGAAACAAGAATGCAAGGACGTGCATTCAGGGAAAGAGTGAAGAGAGGATGTTGAAGAGGAAAGAGAGGTGGTTTAAGATGTGCAGATGGACAAGATATGCAGAGAAAAAGAGGATACATATCTAACATGGAACTCGCATAACTGAAGGCCAAAACTCCTTCCACAGGCCTCAATTATATTTAATTCACAAACTCACTATTTCAGAATTGAAACTTTCTAATGTTAATTATTTATAACAAATCATTGTTGTTACTCATTTATTTTAAACAGCTAACACCCATTGACAAAGCCAATCGTAGTGAAAGGTTTTAGGTGTAGATCAGTTGTTATGTCATTTATCTGGATACAATTACCTCTCAGAGAGAAACCAGTAAACCAAAATACTGGTCGGTTGGCACCACACTATAGGAATCACAGAAATGTATTGGACATGTCTTTAAGAGAGAGCCCCTACTTTTTTGATCCCACTTAAAGACCTGTCTGCACATATTTCTTATATGACTGGTTGCAGCCAGCAGCTGTGGGTGCTTACCGAAGCCTGGTGGTTAGAGCATTTGTTTCCAAAGTTAATGCTGCATGAAGTGCAAGACATTGGGCAAGCATACATTTTAAAGTGCAAAAGTTGTCACGCTGTACAAGTTACACATTACATTAACTGCCCAACATATTAATGCAGTAAGATATGGGGCAGTTTTGAATGTTTTTAATATTTCAAGACTATACTTTCGCACTGCTTTATAAGCCTTGCTTTATCGCTACATTCATTTGCTTTGAAATGTACCATTTGGCAATCTTTTTTTTCATTTCTTTCTCGGGAGAGGGACCCACCCTCGTTCCCAGGTTTGTCCACCAAACCTGTTCACGTCGCTCGCTGTATAAAAGTCATGTCCAATGTTTACGCCCTCACCACTTTCAAATATCACCAGCTGCTACTGAGGTTGACTCGTGTAAGTGTAGCTTGTGAATAGGCCCGATAGTGTTAGGTCACTAGCAATGCTTTGTTGAAATTATGACTGCATAGCTCAATGTAAATGGTGGCCTAATTGGGTTTTACATGTTGCATCATAACCAGAAAGGCCTTTCAACTGAACTGTTTAAGGTTGCTTTTACAATACTTTGAAGTTGCCAATGCTAGTATTTAGTTATTATTTCAATTTTCAATTTTTCTGTGCTTTTTGGTATTTGTATTTGTAATGTTATATTATATCAAAAACCCTCATTTTTAAAACACCCTCACCTAGTTCCTGCTGTGGTGATTTAAGGACCTGGTATTAGCCCTTGCCCTGCACCCATTCCAGCTACCTCAAGAACCAGTAGGATACTCTTTGGCCATGGTCAGCAGAAAGCGTGACCTTTCTCAATGCCATGTACTAGGTCTATCTGCTCTCAGAGCCCACAAGTCATATGTCAAAAATCTGGGAAGAGGGTCTCAGGGCTATCAGAAGGTACCTGGCCCTAGTTGTAACAACTGGGGTCTATTGCCCTTAATATCCTAAGTCCCTAGTACTGTGGCCCCCAAACTAGGCACCAATTAGCCATTTTAGCGCCCAATTCTCTGGGTAGCTAGGCAGAGCAACTCAAAGCTTACTCAGGGAGGAGTCTTGGGCTTTAGACTCAGAGCTCAGCATTGCAACAGACATCACTTAGGGCATTATTACGAGTTTGGTGGTCTTCCACAATGATCGCCACAACGACAGTCTCAGGAAGACCCCCAAGCCTGAGGTGAGCCCACCTGACAGATTGCGGCTTGAATCCATGACGGGCAGTGCAGCGGCAGTGTCACAGTGGCAATCTGTTAGGCTCCTAGGAGAGCCTAACAAGCAAACCACTGCCTTGAGAGCGCCTACTGCATGTTCAGAATGCGAAGTGGGTCGCACACCGCTCGTCATACTAGCAAATAGCCCCATAGGATTCTGGAGAATGTAGTGACAGCGGCGGGTACACCTATGCCACGAGTAAAAAGTTTAAAATGCCATCCCTGGACACGTGTTTTGAGGTAATTGCCTCTCGTCAGCAGGGAGCAGGTACGTATGCAGGGTGCTGTAGACTGCCAAAAATTATCAGGTATAGTACCTCTCACGGCGCGCGGGTGCGGGATCCGGGCTCGTCAACCCATAGCTCAGGGAGCTTTAAATACAAAATGCGAAGTGGGTCGCACACCGCTCGTCATACTAGCAAATAGCCCCATAGGATTCTGGAGAATGTAGTGACAGCGGCGGGTACACCTATGCCACGAGTAAAAAGTTTAAAATGCCATCCCTGGACACGTGTTTCGAGGTAATTGCCTCTCGTCAGCAGGGAGCAGGTACGTATGCGGGGTGCTGTAGACTGCCAAAAATTATCAGGTATAGTACCTCTAACGGCGCGCGGGTGCGGGATCCGGGCTCGTCAACCCATAGCTCAGGGAGCTTTAAATACAAAATGCGAAGTGGGTCGCACACCGCTCGTCATACTAGCAAATAGCCCCATAGGATTCTGGAGAATGTAGTGACAGCGGCGGGTACACCTATGCCACGAGTAAAAAGTTTAAAATGCCATCCCTGGACACGTGTTTCGAGGTAATTGCCTCTCGTCAGCAGGGAGCAGGTACGTATGCGGGGTGCTGTAGACTGCCAAAAATTATCAGGTATAGTACCTCTCACGGCGCGCGGGTGCGGGATCCGGGCTCGTCAACCCATAGCTCAGGGAGCTTTAAATACAAAATGCGAAGTGGGTCGCACACCGCTCGTCATACTAGCAAATAGCCCCATAGGATTCTGGAGAATGTAGTGACAGCGGCGGGTACACCTATGCCACGAGTAAAAAGTTTAAAATGCCATCCCTGGACACGTGTTTCGAGGTAATTGCCTCTCGTCAGCAGGGAGCAGGTACGTATGCGGGGTGCTGTAGACTGCCAAAAATTATCAGGTATAGTACCTCTCACGGCGCGCGGGTGCGGGATCCGGGCTCGTCAACCCATAGCTCAGGGAGCTTTAAATACAAAATGCGAAGTGGGTCGCACACCGCTCGTCATACTAGCAAATAGCCCCATAGGATTCTGGAGAATGTAGTGACAGCGGCGGGTACACCTATGCCACGAGTAAAAAGTTTAAAATGCCATCCCTGGACACGTGTTTCGAGGTAATTGCCTCTCGTCAGCAGGGAGCAGGTACGTATGCGGCCCACCTCGCATTTTGTATTTAAGCTCCCTGAGCCATGGGTTGACGAGCCCGGATCCCGCACCCGCGCGCCGTGAGAGGTACTATACCTGATAATTTTTTGGCAGTCTACTTGGCACCCCGCATACTTACCTGCTCCCTGCTGACGAGAGGCAATTACCTCGAAACACGTGTCCAGGGATGGCATTTTAACTATATACTCGTGGCATAGGTGTACCCGCCGCTGTCACTACATCCTCCAGAATCCTATGGGGCTATTTGCTAGTATGACGAGCGGTGTGCGACCCACCTCGCATACTGCATGTTCAGGCATGGTGTGGCATGCACCATGCCATGCATGCCACACCATGTAAGAATGAGGGTTTCATTTCAGGGGGGCACAACATGTGCACCCCGCACGCACCCCCAGGCCCAGAATTGGCAACGGGCCCTGTTAGGGTCCCCTTATCTGCGTGTCCGCCACCCTTTTTTATGGCAGGGTTCCTGCCATGAAAAGGGCAGTGGATATGCAGGTCGTAATATGCTCGGTGGTGCCTACATCAGCATCGCCTGCATATTCAAGCCATTTCATTTGCAGACTGCAGCCGAGACTGCCGCACCCAGTGGAGGCGGCAGTCTCGTGTTGGTCCCACAGCCACACTCCTAATACGGCGGGCAGACCTGCCGTGGGGGTTGGACCGCCACCGTAAATATGTTGGTGTCAGGACCGCCATACCTGTAATAGGCCCCTTAATAAATTGCTGTCCATGCAGTGCTTTTTCATTTTAAAATGAAATAAATACTATGGATAAATTAATAAGTATATAAAGAAAGGCAGGTAGAATTGGGACCACCCTCCAAAAAGCCTGATAACCACAAGTTGTGCAGAGGAAAGAAAGGATACTGATGTCTAGTAACCCCTAAATGTACCTTAGTTGCCCTATGCTGGTCCACACACCAGCAGGCCTTAACTTTTAGAAACACAGTGTTCTCCATAAGCACTGAACACATAATAAAAGGGTGCCTTAATAAAAACTGTGGTGCATTTGTCTATCATCATGATAGCCAAATGCATAATAAAAGTCCTCTAAACGCAGTGAAGGTAACACATGCACTGAATGTCATTTTTCAAAAATAGGTGGTGATTTTCACTTTTAACTTTCATGTTGCATATATGCATAATAAAAAATATTTAAGTATCAGAGCCCTATTTATTGGTTTACATGGTTACCTAGCATCCACATGCACCTGAGTGCCTCTGGGTAAAAGCCTCCGCTTCAAGAGTGCTTGATTGGAACACACTCCCTCAGCCCTGAGCACATAATAAAAGGGTGCCTTAATAAAAACTGCGGTGTACTGGCTTGTCAGTCTGTCATTGTGATAGCCAAATGCATAACAAAAGTCCTCCAAACGCAGTTGAAGTCAACATTATCCAACCTTTCAGATATTTCTAAGGATATGCACTGAATGGCATTTTTCAAGAATAGGTGCTGCTTTTACCTTTTAACTTTCATGGTGCATTCATGCATAATAAAAAATATTTCGGTATCAGAGTCTTTTTTCATGGTTTACATGGTTTCCTAGCATCCACATGCACCTGAGTGCCTCTGGGTAAAAGCCTTCGCTTTAAGAGTGCTTGATTGTAACGAACTCCTTTCCCGGGGTCACTCTTTTTATGACCGAGGAGATGTTGCGGGATGTTCCTACTCCTGGGCGGCTCAATTGCACTGCGGCGGAGAGGAGGGGCAGGGGGGGGGGGGAGGCGGAGGGGCGGTAGAGTGCTTCCATCAGCTCTTATGGCCTATCGCACTCTTTTTCTTTTGCTCTATTTGCAGTTCAGTGCAAAAGACATTCTTTCTCTGTTTGACACATTACATTTCTATTTTATTCAATACAAATGTATCATCATATCAGGATTTTAGGTTGCAAATTCCTTTTCTTTTTTATATTCTAGCATTCATAATGCAGAATTAAACATTTGTCTCTAGATTTTAATATATAGATCAGGTGAAATTTACAGTCACATGACCTCACACAAGCTAGTACTTAGTCCCTTCCCCAAGGGAGTCCAGTGCAGGTGTGCATAGAAAGGCCAGAATGATTAAGGATCCCCTTTCAGTGGCATCTTCCCTAATGGGGCCAGAATCGCCGCCCCTGCACCCATGCTACAATCCTAATTATTGACGCTATTAAACTCAAGGATAGATCCTTAATAAAATCAAGCAAGGTCCAGTATCGAGATAGTATCAAGCTAGCCAAGAAGAACTGGGGGCTTGAAAGGTGGGACGACATCAAAGCAGCACTCTTTAATAGGGACATGAAGAAGTTTTGGTCTCTAGTCAGCATAGACGGCAGTATAGAGAACTCAGCGTTCGAGCCAAACATCGCTGCAGCCGCATGGAAGTTGCACTTCTCAGCTCTCTATTCTACTGAGGAACCCATAGAGCCCAAAGATGAAATGTCTCTAGCGACTATAGATAATCGTAATGAAAACCCCCAATGGATCACTCTAAAATAAGTTTTAAACGCAATTGGGAAGCTCCCCCTAGGTAAGGCCCCTGGGCTAGACAAGATCCCTGGGGACTTATTTAGGGAAGAACCTAATATTTGGGGACCCTATCTCTGGGTAATATTCAACGCCATTCTGTTAGGCATGAAGATCCCGGATACGTGGCTAGGGGCCGAAATCTTCCCAGTCTTTAAGAAAGGTTCACCCCTCTTGCCCACCAACTATAGGCCAATCAGCCTGATAGATGTCACCCAGAAATTGTTCGCCAGGACCCTCCTTGAGCGACTCCACTCCTGATGGAAGAGCGGGAGTGTGTATCAGGCCGGGTTTCGGAAGAATACTTCCACCATTGACCAGCTCTTCAGGCTCCAACTATTATACTGGAAGACGGTGTCAATAGAGAATGGCAGCCTCTATTTGATATTCGTCGACCTTAAATCGGCCTTCGATCTGGTCCCCGGAGCCAAACTCTGGGAGGTTTCTTGGGCAGCTGTGTATCCCGCCCTACCTTACCTGTTGTCACTGATTATGCAATTGCATACAGGCAACTTTGCCCAAGTCAGGTATGGGAAATACGGAGAATTGACCCCCCGCTTCCCAGTTAACAGAGAAGTGAGACAGGGGTGTGTGCTGGCCCCTACCCTGTTTTGCCTTTTTATCAACGCCCTGGTGGCCCAACTAAACAAAGTGGCGGACAATGACGCCCTGAAGCTGGCGCAAGGCAGGGTGCCAGCAATGATGTTTGCGGACGACACTTTGTTGTTGTCTAAGTCACCTATGCTATGCAATGAACAGGTGACAATGTGGAAAGAAAGAGAAGAAGGGAAAATGACAACACAAATGCTAAGGGAATTAGCATTTGACAGAGAGTGCTAAGGCACGAATAATGAGAATGTGATCCAGCAATACAATGGCGAAATTACAGTATTTCAAATGAGGTTTGTCCAGTCCTCACTGCGATTCAGGCCCTGCCTGATGCTGTTGGTGCGAATGATCATTCTGAGTTCTTCTTTGTTCGGGATTTTAGCAATGTCTCCACCTCTCGGCGGTTGTTTGATGGTTTTGATCACTGTCCATTTGATGTCGTCCTCTTTGTGCCCCATTTCAATGAAATGTTCGACAAGTGGGGCATTAGGGGTTTTACACCCCACTCTGCTTCTGTGTTGGCCGATGCGCAATTTAACTTTTTGTGTTGTCTGGCTGATGTAGATTTTGTTGCATGGGCATGAGATTAAATAAATAACATTGCTTGTGTTGCAATTGGAAAAGGAATTCAGGGTAATAGAAACATTGTTGAAAACAAAATCTTTACCTTCCATGGTAGTGCTACAAACATTGCAATTACCACATTTGGCATGTCCAGTAAGAGGTTCTAACCCCCAGTGGGCATCAAGAGTCAGCGCTGGTCTAGAGGAAGTTAAGGCAGCCCTTACTAGATGGTCTTTTAGGTTCCGGTTCTTCCGGAAGGCAAACATGGGCCGCTCTATTGTGAGGTTGCCCGCATTCACAACAGGCCAATGTTGCAAAATGGATTTGCGAATTTGGTTCGAGGCAGGGGAGAAAGTGGTGACACAAACTATACGGTTGGTGTTGGTTTTACATTTGGTTGAAAGAAAGACTTCCCTAGGGCAATACCAAGCTCGTTTCTGTGCATTCCGTACTAGTCTTTTGGGGTAACCACGGGCTCTGAGTATTTTGAAACACTCGTTGGATCGTCAACCTGTTGGACTCTTTCATTGATCCCCCTCCACATTAGGTAATATGTTTCCCCATTAGCGTTGATTCACCCTCTTCCCCACCATTGATCTACTTAACGCGTAACTTTTTTATCTCCAGTGGACTGTCACGCCATCGTAGTATCGTACTTCCTCGATACTACCGCCGGACCGTTATCCAGCACGAATCTAGCGCGTAATTTTACCTCAGTAAGGTGAGATGCTCATCTTAGTCACTTTTTACTGTTGCCGTCACACGCACTCAGCCAATTCAATCAGCGCGAGTTATTTATTCTTTCCTCTTGCCAGTTTTCTCCTATTCCCGTGACTCACCCCCACCCTCCGTGGACACTGAAATCTCACCCCTTCACTACCCTACCAAGGTGAGCGCCGCCTCCCTTCCCCCTTGACTCGAATCACCCATGGTGCCTGAGCACGCGGTACCCTGGCTCTCGGTTGTTATCAATTGTCGATCGTTCTTGAATCACACTTTGAGCGTAATTGACACCCTTTATTTTTGACATTAATAGCACCCCCAGCACGTCCATGCAACATCTCGACCCATCTCTTCGCCTTTTTCGATCCGTTCTCATGAATTATGAGCTCGACGCATGCCCACACACTTGCATGCTTCTTGGTTACCACACCTGCAATCTATGTGTCATTTTTGTGACAAATTCACCACGCCACCATTGGATCTTCTCTTTCTATACCCTCTTTACCCACCGCTTACCCCTCACCTTTGTTTTCTCACAGGCAATTTCTGTTATAATCAGGCATGGACTCATCAATGTCCTGGTGATGATCCTACTACCCTAGTAACAGGATCGAAACGTCGTCGACCCCAACAAAACAGCGTGCACATTAATCCATTGTGTAAAAAAGTGCATTTACTGTTTTTCAAAAGCTTGAGACATCTGATAATGTACAAAGCTCCTACTGTCTTGCCTGAAATGCCCTTGTGTGTTTTGTAATGTTGTTGTTTTCACGGGATACAGGACTGTGTCCCACATGAATTTTGTTCCTATATATGTTCATTGTTTTATTATAATATTAAACCATTTGTCCGGCTGGACATCCAGAATATAGTATCGATTCCGAACTATATTTATTTGAACATTATTCTATTTGTTTGAGGACCATTGTTTTTGTACTTAACTACTACCCAAGGTCCTTGATTACCCTCTGGGTTCCCTTGTCTCTTATAAACACTTTTAGAAAGTGGGCATTTCTCTGTGCTTGTATCTGTTTGTGCTTTGTAGCCTGTCTTGGCCACCCCGCTCCCGCCTCCCGCTGACCCTCCCTCCCGGCTCCCTATTTATGACGCCCCCTCAGCGACCGCGCAGCGGACGCGCGCAGCGGGAGCGCCGACTGAGCGCCGAAGGTGCGCCAAAGGTAAGCCCGTCTGCGCCCGTCCGCGCCTGGACCGCGCCCAGCGCCAGACCCCCTGGTCCCCGCGCCCGCCAGCCCCCCCGCAGGACCTACGACTTCGCTACGCTCATCGCACTCAAAACCGCCCGAGCCCCCGGTTGCTACCGAGCGTCCCCGCGACGCACCCATGGACCCTTCGCCTGCCGATCCTGCAACTTCTCTTGCCTCCAAACAAGCACCACGCCCACCAAGACGGACAACAGCAACCACCTCAAGTGCATCCTGCTCAACACCCGCTCCGTCCACAGACACGCCGTGGAACTCTGGAACCTCCTCGACACTGCATCTCCAGACGTCGCCTTCCTCACGGAAACCTGGATGAACGACTCTTCAGCCCCCGACATCGCCATAGCCATCCCGGACGGCTACAAGATCATCAGGAAGGATCGCGTCAACCAGACCGGAGGAGGCATCGCCATCGTACACAAGAGCACCATTTGCATCTCGACTGACTCCATCGACGTATTCAACGCCGCCGAATACCTGCACTTCCAGATCCACACCGACCCCAAGACTACCCTCAGAGGCACCCTCATCTACAGACCCCCGGGACCACGCGCACAGTTCTGCGAAGACATCGCGGACTTCATCAGCCCTCACGCCCTCCCCTCCGCTGACTACATCCTCCTCGGGGACCTCAACTTCCACCTGGAGAGCAACAATGACCGCAACACCACCGCCCTGCTGGATAACCTCGCCAACCTCGGACTTCAGCAACTGGTCAACACCCCCACCCACTTCGCCGGCCACACGCTCGACCCACTCTTCTCGTCCAGCAAGCACGTCACCTTCAGCCACTCCACCGGACTTCACTGGACCGACCACAGCAGCGTCCATTTCAGCTTCAGAAAGAACACGGTCCACCATCACCCGAAGCAGGCTCCCCACAGAAACTGGAGCAAGATCACCGCCGACCAGCTCGCCACCTCCCTCAGCCAGAGCCCACCTGTCAGGACCACGGACCCTAACACAGCTGCCCTCGACCTCACGCAGTGGCTGACCTCCTGTGCCGACGACCTCGCGCCACTGAAGAACCCCCTCACCAGGCCCAGAAGCAAGAAGGCCCCCTGGTTCACCGACGAACTTAAGGACTCCAAGAAGGCCTGCCGCACCCTTGAGAAGGCCTGGCTCCTCAACAAGACCGCCGACAACAGAACAGCACTGAAACTCGCCACTCGCAGACATCACCAGCTCATCCGCACCACCAAGAAGAAATCTCTGCGGGAACGACTGGACAAGAACGCCCATGACAGCAAGGAGCTCTTCAACATCGTCAAGGAGTTCTCCAACCCCAGCACCGGCAACAACGACATCACTCCCTCACAGGACCTCTGCGACTCCCTCGCCTCGTACTTCCACCGCAAGATCGCCAACATCCACAACAGCTTCGACATTTCACCCCCGCACCCATCGGTCGTACCTTCGCACCCCGCCGCCACCCTCCAGACATGGACCGAGGTGACCCCCGAAGACACGTCACGCATGATGAACACCATCCACTCCGGATCTCCGACCGACCCGTGCCCCCATCATGTTTTCAACAAGGCAGCCTCTACCATCGCACCCCACCTCCGAGACATCATCAACACCTCCTTCAACACAGCAACTTTCCCGGCGAGCTGGAAGCACGCCGAACTCAGCGCTCTGCTGAAGAAACCAACAGCGGACCCGACCGACCTCAAGAACTTCCGCCCCATCTCGCTCCTTCCTTTCCCCGCCAAAGTCATCGAGAAGGTCGTTAACAAGCAACTGGCAGCCTTCCTCGAGACGAACGGATCCCTCGACCCATCACAGTCCGGATTCAGAGCCAACCACAGCACCGAGACCGCCCTCATCGCAGCCACCGACGACATCCGAGCCCTGCTCGACAACGGCGAAACAGCGGCACTCATCCTCCTAGACCTCTCCGCAGCATTTGACACTGTCTGCCACCGCACACTAGTCCAACGCCTCAACGACACCGGCATCCAAGGGAAGGCTCTGGAATGGATCATCTCATACCTCTCCGGCAGAACACAGAGAGTACGCCTCCCTCCGTTCCGCTCCGAGGCCACCGAAGTCATCTGCGGCGTCCCGCAAGGATCGTCGCTCAGCCCCACTCTCTTCAACATCTACATGAAACCCCTCGCTGCCATCGCACGCCAACACAACCTCAACATCATTTCCTACGCCGATGACACCCAGCTAATTCTCTCCCTCACCAGAGACCCCGACACCGCCAAAGCCAGCCTGCACGAAGGGATGACAGACGTCGCTGAATGGATGAACATCAGCCGCCTGAAACTGAACACGGACAAGACAGAAGTCCTCATCCTGGGACCATCACCCTCCGCATGGGACGACTCCTGGTGGCCCCCGGCACTAGGCACCGCACCTGAACCGACGGACCACGCACGCAACTTGGGCGTCATACTGGACTCCTCCCTATCGATGACCAGACAAGTCAACGCCGTCTCCTCAGCTTGCTTCCACAACCTCCGCATGCTCCGAAAGATCTTCCGATGGATCCCAACTGAGACCAGGAAGACGGTCACCCACGCTCTCGTCACCAGCAGACTAGACTACGGAAACACCCTCTACGCCGGTACTACGGCCAAGCTTCAGAAAAGACTTCAGCGTATCCAGAACGCCTCCGCCCGACTCATCCTGGACGTCCCCCGACGCAGCCACATCTCGTGCCACCTGAGAGACCTGCACTGGCTCCCTGTCAACAAGAGGATCACGTTCAGACTCCTCACCCACGCACACAAGTCCCTCCACGACCAAGGCCCAGGGTACCTCAACAGCCGCCTCACCTTCTACACGCCCACCCGCCAGCTACGTTCCGCTAACCTCGCCCTCGCCGTCGTCCCTCGCATCCAGAGAGCCACCGCCGGAGGAAGGTCTTTCTCCTACCTGACAGCTAAGACTTGGAACTCCCTACCCGTCCACCTGCGGAGGACCCAGGACCACCAGGCCTTCAGGAAGCAGCTCAAGACCTGGCTGTTCGAGCAGTAGCAGCCCCCCTTCCCCAAGCGCCTTGAGACCCTTACGGGTGAGTAGTGCGCGATATAAGTTCCATGATTGATTGATTGAACCATGGCAAAGGCTCACATTACATTAATACATAAAGAGAGTAAACCTCCATACCTTTGTGAAGCATCTTGGCCCATTACCCTTCTAACCCCAGATGCTAAGATTTGCACTACTGCTCTAGTGGACCACCTGATGACCCACATGCGATATCTACTCTAATCCAACCAGTCAGGCTTTGATCCTAATCGACAGGGATAAGACAATATCCGTCGAGTTTTCCATCTCCTTAAGGAAGTATCCTGTAGAAAAGATCCCTAAAGAAAAGATTAAATATCTGGGTCTTACGTCTAAATTGTGGAATCTCTATTCTGCTAACTACCCAAGGCTGTTCAAAGAAGTCATTACCAACATAGCCATGTGGCGAAACTTGTATATTTCATGGTGTGGCAGTGTAGCCGGAATTAAAATGAACATCTTGCCTAACTGAACAAAAGTGTGCTCCCAGCCACAAGGAGCATTTTTAAAGCTCCTGCTGGCTGGGAGCAGACTTAATGTTTGCTCCCGTTTGTCGGGAAATTTGAAAATGTTCCTGCTATTGACTGGAGCAAACACATTTTCCCATACCCGCGGTAGTGCAGACATGAAACTGCTGTGTCCCGGAGATGGGATCAAAATATAGACCCAGTAAGTGAGCCAGCTCCAGGGATGGGGCCCCCAGGACCATTAAAGGCTCAGGACAGAGGGTCGGGTTGCCCCACTCCCCTTATGAAATACATTGCTCCCAGGGATGGGGGTCCCCTGGCCCCTAAATGGGTAACGTCCAAACCATTCACGAATTGGGACCCTGCTGAAGCACCTGCTCCCTGCCAAGATCACTGTCGGTGTTTGAGAACCCCCACTTCCCCCGGAGGCTCCTCCTGCAGGGAGGCCACTGAGAAGACATTCCCCAAAGCCTGGCACAGTTGCTGCTCACTCACGGCAGCCCCTGCCTGACCGGGGAGAAGTAAGAGGCTGCTCCAGCTGCACTGCACAATCGTGGGCAGCCGATCCCTGAAGGAGTGCAGCAGGGGGACCCGAGGGAGGTCTCCCACTTTCCTTATGCCCCGGGGTCTCCCTCGACTTTGTGATGGCTGGCCGGTGCTGGATTTTGGCAGCTGCTCCATACATTCGTGGGCAGCTGTTGTTGGCGTCTTTTCTTTTGGTTTCCGTGGTACTATGAGGAAGACAACCGTCACCAGGATCTTAGGGACAGCACGGAGGCTGTTGGCAGCTACATTGCACGTTCATGGGCATCTGCCTTTGTCTATGCTGACTTCGGCCATGTGTGTGCCCCCCCACCATTGCAGCATACCTTGGAGGGGCAGTTGTTTGTTGATTGCATTGCAGGGGAAGTCCTAGACAGAGTTCTTCCCGATCCGTACTTGCCACATTCAAAAATTCAGAATTACTGGATAACACGTAGGGGGGCACAGGTGTTCTTGAACCCTACATATTCTGCATAAACACTCTTGTCTACCGTAATACTACTGGTGGGAGTGCAGAGGCGCTGGGTTAGATGTTTTGTGGATTGTATGTGGGTGCCTCTGACTCAGACTGCATTGCTTGCAAAGTATTTATGGTGAATAGGGTGATTTAGGTGTTTTCCTTTTGCACTCGTGCAATGATTCAGGTTTTTTTCTTATTTCATTATCTATTGCATTACTGTCCCTAATATATTGATGTATGTTGTTTTTGCCTTGCCTTGTCGAGGATAACGAGTACTATAATTGGTGATTGCACAGTATGCGCAGTAATATTGTTTCATGATGCTGGCAACATATAAGTCTTTTTCTTCTTACACTCATTGTGATGTTCAACGAATGCCTAGTTGGCAAGGTCCTTATGGTTCATGTTGTTTTTGGTCTATGTTCTATATGCAATATACACTATATATGTTTATAATCCTATTTGGAGTCACTTGTGTGGTGTATTTATTGTGTTATTGGTGTGAGTGTGTTGAGCAAACGCTTTACACATTGTCTCTGGGAAGAAGCCTGACTGATCTGTGCCAAGCTACCAGGGGGTGAGCATAGGTTATCTTTGGTGTGTAATTCACACTTGCCCAGAAGGGAGTGGTGGGTTCTGCTTGGCTTAGGTGAAGACCCTAGCCCACCTGAAACCCCATTTCTAACATTCACTATGGAAATTTAACATCATTATCTATACCAAGTTGATATCACATGCTTAGTGTTTTCTTTTAAATTAAGAACACTTTATGCGACACAGGCTGCTTTAAAAAAATAAAATGCTGATGTGCTGGGAATGGGAATGCTGTCACAGGCGTCTGCTGATCTACACAGAACACACGAACGATAATGTAGGGAATGCTTTCAATTTGTTTACCACTGGCAAACTCTCGGGGTAGCATTCCAACCCAAAGTACTTTTGACCTCCATGTCACATCAGGATAGACTGATTCATATGCAATTTAATCTTGGTCCAGCCAGTGGCTGAGATAAGTTCAAGCATTCCATCCATCCCTTTTTAGAACTGGAGTTAGCCAAAACCTTTTGATTTTATTAAAATTATACCTATAATATACTTTTACAAAGGGGCTTTCAGCCACCTCTCTTCATCCATTGGTCTGCTTTTGTGTCATTCTTTTTTTGCTTCCACCCACTTCAGCATACATCATGGGGCAATAGGTCAACCTACTTCAGCCTCTGGTGAGCTTCACTTTGAATGACTGTATTTAGCCCTTTCACAAGGAGAATAGCCCCACACAAGGTAGTTCCCTTCGGTGCCACTTTTTTGTTTTTACTTTCTCATTACTTTAGTGCTGCCTCTGTGTGTAGAACCTGATGTGATAGCAGGACGTTTTTTTTTACCAGATGAGAGCACAGTGCTTATTCCTGTTTTATCAGTTCCTATCTCCTGTCAATGCTTTAGTAAATATTTCTTGTGAAGAGGCCTTTGTTTCTTTTACTCCTGCTTTTTCACACCATACCAGCAGCTCACATGAACTCTTAATATAAGGTAATTTGGGTGTTCTATCTTTGCAACCCTAATTGTCTGTCTGACATTTATTTTCTTTCTTATTACTTCTTTTTTTCTCTCCCTTGTCTTTGTTGTATTCCCCATTCTTTCCTTCTTCCTCTGTTATTGATTCTTTCTCTCCCTCCACTTTCCTTTTTCCTCTTTCTTTCTTTATTTCCTGTTCTTTTCTTTCCTCTTTCTCTCCTTTTCCCTTCTTTTTGTTGCCTCTTTCTTTCTTTAATTCTTGCCTTCCTCTTTCTTTCTGGCCTTCCCCATTCTTTCTTGCCTTCCTCTTTTCCCTACCTGTAGGATGGCGGAATCTGACTGCATGGTTACCCCCACTTTTTCCTGGTGTTTTGCTGGTTTTTGACTAGACTGGCTGGGACCCTGCTAATCAGGACCCCGGTTTATCTGCTCTATCCCTAAATTGTTTGTCAATGTACTTTAGGTACACTCCAGATTGGATACTGGGGTACCCTTATCAGTCCCTAGTATATGGTACACCATGTACCCAGGGCATAGGTACCCCAGAGGCCTCTCAGGGGCTGCAGAATGTATTATGCCACCTTTGAGAGCCCATTCAAACTGACACCACAGGTCTGCTACTGCAGCCTGTGTAAGGTGGTGCATGCACCCCTTACTTAGATAGAGGCTCACTATATCTATTCTAAATCACTGCACATAAAAACCTATCAGTCACCCCTATGGCAGGCCTTATCAATCCTGAAGGCAGGGTGCTGAGTTTTATGTGAGAGGGTGCCCCTGCATGAGCAGAGCCCCTCTGCAGCCTTCGGAACCTATTTTCTGGGGTTGTTTGTGATGCAGCCAAGCATATATATTTAAGTGCAGTATAACCTTGCGGTAAATGCTAACTTTAAAACAACTGCTTAGAAACATGTTGTGTTTGGTGTCAAACACCTTGGAATCATACCTCCCACACCAGTAACTGGTGTATGAGATATGATTCCTCCCTTCTAGAACCACTACTGTAGGTCACTGGGCTACCCGGTACCAGCTTTCTCGATCTGGGCATCACAAAATGGATGCTATCAGCCACAGACACGAAACTGCCCTCCTGCTGCTGAGCCAAGCTCGAGCAGGGGAAGGCTTGACAATAGGTTTCCTATCACAGGGAGGTGTGACCACCTCCCAGACAGGATTTAGTGTATTGGGGCTGGGTAGGTGCACTCTGAGAGCATTTGAAGTCTGCACTGGGGGCACATTTGGTGTCTCTGTGCATAGTCCAGTTCAAACCGGTTGCAGGAGCCATTTGCTCCTGCTCTGGCGTGCAACTGGACAAAGGACATGGGTGTAGCCACCCCTCTGTCCTGACCCTCTCATAGGTGGGTCCCCAGAGTTTGTCCCACCCCTTCCTGGGGTATAAAGCAGGAACCCTGACTATAGGACTTTAGATTTTACCTGGACTAAACTCTGCTACAGAAACCAAGTACTTCGACGATCTACACTATGCTGGATGACTGAAGAATCTCCCTTGGAGTGAAGGAGTTACTCCCCTGCAAGGCAGGCACCTTTAATGCATCTGACTGGTTTGCATCTCCCAAGCTCCTGAGGACTCTGAAGATTTCTGCAACACAGGAGGTGGGTTCCCGAGCGTCCCTGAGGTTGATCAGTTCTTTCAGCAATCCTGAGATTCGTATCCCTCGTGGGGACCGTGCAACCCGAACCCCTGTGCACCGTGTACTTTTGCAGCAGCATATGCTTTTTGGCAATCCCTGAAGCTGTGCTTTGGGCTACTTATAGTCCTGAACCCGAGCAGTATTTCCACTGAAGATTTCTGGCCTACACTCCACGAGTGTTCCGTGGGCTGGTATTTCAGGATTCAGCTTGAGGTTACTTCGCGATCCCTGGTCCGTTGGCCTGTCGGTCTCTGTTTAAGTAACTTTGACTTTCCTTGGGCTTTCCTGGTTGCTCCTAATGTACCCTGACTCTCCATAGCTTGGAGAGTCCACAGGACCTTGCTGTCCCTCATCAAAGCTCTGTCCTTGTGGGTTGCGGATGACAAGGCTTGTTGATGTTCGATCCAGACCCCCCAGCACTCGACATCCTTCATGGGACAGCTCACCTCCAGACTTTGGTCATCCTTGACGTCTCCTGGTCCCCATGGCTGCAGAGTCAAGCATCCAATCTTCACACATGAAGCACCCGACATCTGTGGGCATTCTTCTATCGTGCCCCTTGTCACCCAGAAGTGACCCAGACTCTGTCCCCTTTGCTTTCAGGTTCTTCTCATCTCGGATCCAGGCTTGGATCCCCCAGACACTTTTCATCTTCCCGGCAGCAGCACTTTCTTGCATCACGCCATGAAAACGATGAGGGTTTCCGACACCACTTGACCCCTATGTACCCGGCTCCTCTGGGATAGGTAATACGGGTACCTCAGTACTGACAAGGGTGTTGGCTTTAGAACCTTCTATGTTCCAAAGGGTTTGCTTGAAGTGCTCTCCGAAGTGTCCTTAAACTGTAATATTCCAACGCGACTTTCCCATAAGATTGTACGGAGCTCGCACCTGTGTTTACACACTGCACCTGTCCACCGTGGGTCCGCTGTGTCACTACTTTGGGTAGTTCCTTCTGGTCTCAGCGAATCTATGTGCTCTAGGCACTGTGTCTGGTTAAGTCGTGGTTGTTATACCACTTTAGTAGTATATGGTTTGGTCTCCCTCTGGAGCCCGCTGTGTATTGTGCTCTTTACTGTCGTTCTAGTGATTTAATGTTGTGTGCTTTGTGCTCTAATCTCATAAAGAGGTTAGTAGAGAGTGTTAAGTAATAAATACATATATTTTATATATCTCTTGTGTGGTTCTCCTTTCATTTGGTCATTCAGGAGGTTCTGATCTGGTAAAACAAGCTGCTTTACATTCATTCGACACTTAGCCTGAAGGCTGCTCTCCATAGCTACCACTAGGATAGCTTTCTATAAAGGTTGTCTTTAACCTAATCATCAATAAGGGTTGTTTGGACTTGTACAAGGTGCCCACTTTAATTAGTGGACAGCATATACCAGGCCAACTTCTCACACTGCCTTCCTCTTTTCCCTGCCTTCCTCTTTTTCCTGCCTTCTTGCTGCATCTTTCTTACTTTCGTTCTTTCTTGCATTCCCACAAGGCAAGAGGCTGTTAGCCAACTGGTTTTTTAAAGTCTGTGTTAGCAAAAACCTTTTTTATTTTTCTCTAAAATTATGTATATAATGTAGTTACCTATACGAGTTTTCAGCCAGGCTGCGTCTATTAGACTATGGTCCTGTCATTCACATTTTTCTTCCAACCTGTTCCAGCATGCATCAAGGAGCAATGTGTCAACCCACATCAGGCACTGGCTGACTTCCCTAGGAGTTACTACTTGCTGCCCTTTCATAAAGGAGCACATCAACACGCAAAGCAGTTACCTTCACTGTCAGGGAGTACTATGGTAATGTGTGTTTTTCGAGACCAAAATAACATTTTTGCCTGTAGCCAATGTTTTTGTGTAGATTAATAAAGGTCTGGCAGCATACCGAACAATAAAGTTTGGCAAAATCTATGACTAAACAGAAAGAGAAATGCGAAAAGACTGGCGGCCAGCTCCAGACCTATTGGTTTTGCCAATGGTTGTTGGTATATTTCAGTCCCTCACAGAACGCCAGCCTGGTGTTCTGACTTTTTTTTAGCGGGTCACAACATATAACAAACCTTATTAATATTCATGAGGCAGGAGGTTTTGTGACCCTTGACGAGCATACATTTCGTGACCCACCTGATTAGGTACTTCAGTTACATTGAGAAATGCTGGGCAGGTCTTCAAAGGCGGTGTGGATTTGCACCTACTATGTGCATGCAATGTGGCCCACAATACAACGCGCCCATCGCATCCTAGGTGCCGACGTGGATGAAAATGTCAATCACAGAACCTCTCTAACCCTTGTGTGCAGACAGCCTGTGAGCTCCATTTTGGACGCAGCGCTTTGTTTCCCAGAGCGTTGCCGAGGGCTTCATTACAGCGATACTATCCGGGTTGATTGCATTGTTGTGAGATCTCTCTATCTTCAAAGCTGCTCACGCGTAGTTCAGCTGTGTCAGGAATTAAAAAAAAAAAATATCCACCAGGGGCACAGTCTCGGCGTTTTTTTTAGAACACATAGTTTCAGTGAATGACTTTCCCATTGTAAATGCCTTGTGTTCATTTATTTTCGGCGCTCGTGACGTATGAAACAGCGGGGGTGCCTTAAATTTGCAGCAGGCAGGATGAGACTGCACTACCAAAGGTTCCTTTTTGCGGAAAATGTGGTTCCTCAAGGAGACCACCCACGGAATGGTGACGTGGTTGAACAAGAAACTAACTCGCTGTAACCATGATCTATAATCATAATAACTTGTTTTTATGGCGCTCTACCTCCCATTAGCAAATATAGGATGGCCACGTTACGTACCTCAGTGAAACTCCTCAAGTTATTGACCTCGGATGGGGTGACCGTGAGCCCGGCGGACATGTTATGTCACGGTCACAGGTATTTACTAGGCCTGGGCCAAAATTCCGTTACGATAATTTGGCTTTTTCGCGTTCCGCGCAAAGCGCGAAAATGTCAAAATTTTCGCATTCCGCAGCTTAGCGATAATTTGTTTCTGGCTCGCGCGGTAAAATAATACATTCTCGCATGCGCGCGATCGCCTTACCTGAATCCCCGCGTTCGCCGACAAGTTTTCCCGATCCGTTCGCGTTCTCCACGAGATGTTGGATTGTTGGTAGCCATTTGCGCTGTCTCGCGACAGTTCGCGCCCGCAGTAACGTCATGCGTCGCGCGATCATGCACCGCGAGACAAGTGAAAACAAGATGGCCGCGCCAGCGAGTAACCGCATGGGTAAGTTGGCGAGCCGCGACCACGCGATATTTCTGCGGGTTTGCGGAGATTTTTAACATTTTCGTGATAATTTGCGAAAGTGAATTTCGCAAATTCCGCCCAGCCCCAGTACTTACATAACCATCCCGTGCCCATCACAGGGGCTACAGCGCATGCTCGTGTCACAGTTGGACAATGATCCCCTGCACTTCACGAGCGTGCAGTTCACATCTGCGTTTCCCTTGGGGCCGAGAGTGGAATGGCCTGATCCACAGTGGGAAAAGCCCTCCTACTAGTTACGCAGTACTGTTATTGTTACTCAGATGCTAAGGCAATCTTCTCAGAGGTGCTAGGAAACCCCATCTTTAAACAACACTCCGAAATGAGCGGTATCGTAGGACTATAGTAATACCATGGGCACTGCAGATCAATATTTAGGGATCCGAGGGTAATTCCTTAATTCTGTTTGGTGCCACGTATTTCATCAGCCTCTTGTTGATTAAATGTCTGGAGGGACACATTTTGGGTGCAGCTTGCCTACTTTTTAGGTCTCGCCTAGCTATTGCATTTCAAAGTGCTCCCAAAAGTGGAGTGCATGGCGAGCACGCGCACAATCACGTGCATCGTGCCGCCATGCAATCCGTTGGGGGAAGCGCTTCAGCCCACTGGCCAAGCGCGCGCGCCACACTCCGCCGCGTCTCGCCGTAATTGTAAACATATGACAAATTTGCTTTTACTTTCGCACGGCAGGCGCTTGCGTCCGGACTACTTTAGAAGCCGGGCTTGTTCTAGTAACAGTGCAAGGATTTTCAGCAATGTGGGCGCAACAGAAATTCACCTTAAAAAGCCGGGCATGTTTGGCATTTTTCCGAAATTTTGTGCCGCTACTAGGTGTTGCCCCGTATCTACTGCTTTTATGTTCTTTTATGCAGGTGCAGTTATCCGAGAACTGGCTCAGCCTTAGACCGGCCTTTTCGCTTCTTTCATTCATAAGAGGGGCGCAGCACGCCTGGATCTAGCCCTTTGTAAACATGAGTCACGACATATTCACTTGTGCCAGGAGGTTCATTCATTTGTTTCCAGTAAAATAACACATTCATTTGAACTAATGATGGATTGGCTCCAGTCTGCCCCGCATACTTTTCAAAGAAGTCCATTATGCACTGTCCTGCCTCTTCTGAGTTTACAGATGTACTTCCCTCTTGCTCAGTCTTGGTTTTAGGACATACACACGCAACTTGCGTGCATACATTACGTGCAGACACACTTTATGACTCTGACGCACAAACAAGTAGATAGCCATGTCGTCAGACTTAAAATGTCCCGATGCGCACAGACCAACAGACACGCAGGCATCACCCGTACACACATACCAACCAACAGGCATACAGCCACAATATGCACAGGCCGACAGAAACACACAAGCCAAGTACGCATTCATGTCCACAGACGTATTGGTATCCATGCACACAGGCCGTCATTGTCATACATAAAAGCACGTCTGCAGACTAACAGACATACAGGACTCTAGAATGGACTCACAAATGAACTGAGGGATGTACAGAGGAACTGATGGATGCCAGACACGCAGATAGAGGCATCATTTTTTCAGATGTTTTATGTAAATTGCAATGATTTTAATTAATCTGCAGGAATAAACATTACTTAGCATCATTAGGTCTTGCCTGAGCCAGCGCTTTAGCGCTGCTCTGGCGAGAGCTATAGAAAACGGGGATTTGGAAGTGCAAACGAGTGCTTTTCAGGCCCCCAACTACAGTGCATGTGCGCCGGGCGCGCGCACCATTTGGCAGCCTGCGCGTACATTTCGCGGGCGCTTTGATGTGCTCAGTGAGCCGCGCGGCCACTGCAAACATCAAAGCGCCCGCGAAATAATTACTTTCACTTTAGCGGTAACGTTCGCACCTACTTGGCAGACTGGTTCTCTGTTGCTCTTTCCTCCTCTGGTCTCTCTCCTCAGAGTCCGTCCCTCCCCCTGTTGCAGCAGCTGGCATCACACGGGGGAGGGTGGCTCTTCGTGCCTACCCAAAAACAAGCATTGGCATAGCCAATAGGTCTCGCTTTTGGGACCTTATAAGTATTTAGTTATGCAACTGTTGCATAGTTAAACACTTATAAGGTCCCAAAAGCGAGACCTATTGGCTATGCCAATGCTTGTTTTTTCGGATGAGATGCAGGCATGATCTTGAGCCCATAGGCGTAGGGAAGTTTGTATGAGTGAGAGAAAGCAATAGAGTGTCCGTGCCCATTTAATCTTTGGCCTCTCTTTGGGAAAAAAAACACTTTTAGTGAGTAATGAACTACTTCACTATCCATGCCCATCCAATGTTTGCCCTCTTTGGAATGATCACCTTTGTTAAAAACTAAACAAAGCCCTTTTTCTTCCTAGATACATTTTCTTCCCCCGAAAGTAGAAATGCACCCCCTGCTAATCCTAACACACACCACCTAAATGCCAAACAGAGTATGTAAGCCTCCGACTCCTGAACTTACGTATCACTGAGAGAGTGTAGTCAGTTGTGTGCTGATTGTCTCTCTCTGCCTGCACCCTGCAAGCCCTCCATCAGTGTCTTACGCAGGAGGGCATAGAAATGCCTCTGTGGTGACGGTATACACATGGTCCAGAAAGCTGCTTTGCTGGTCTCTGGGGCACTCGTGGTGCTTGTAAGTCTCTCTGGGGATTTAAAGCTTCTGTGCTGCTGGTAGGTTGTGACATAGAGCCTGGACCCTGGAAGGCTTCAGTGCTGCTTGGAGGCTGTCCTGAGTGCAGCTTGTAGGCTACACTGAACTATGGAAGGTTTCTGTTGTGCTTGGAGGCCGCCCTGGCTGTTCAACTCTTCTCGGCTGCTTGTTGGCTGAACCAGGCCATCAAGGCTTATGTGCTGCTTGAATGAGCTATGGGCCTGCAGGGCTGCAGGGTTTCTTGTTGTTGAGTTCAGTCCTTAGGACAGGCTCTCAGGTCATAACAGACCCCTTGTTGGGAGAATCCTCAGGGTATGAAAGGATGTCTTCACTGCCTTCTGTGTTGACTGTAGAAGGACATTTTTATCAAGTGGACAAATACAGTTTGGAAGAACTAAACAGCAATAAATAGGGTGACTCACATAAGAATAGGACACCGAAGTTTGTCATGTCATGTGTGCTGCTTACGCTCACATACCTACATACTAATTAGGGTTTTATGTAAGAGTGTCCTAGACTTCCAGCTTTGGCCTTTGATTCCTAATGCTGTAACGAACAGGCTTTATTACCCAACTGAAAGGCACTCATTGTTTTGCCACCGAGAGGGTGAGCCAGGCCTCTGGAATGTGGCAGGCTGGGCACATTCCCTAAGCTGTCTAGCCACACACACTCCATGTCCTTTGAGATAGGTTCCTAGTCTGGGCTCTGGAAGCGGTGTTGGCTCATACTCTCAGTCGGGGGCATCGTCCTTTTCCCTTAGAAATATTGTTTATTATCAGCTCGCTTCCCTGGTAGGTGGACGCCTACTATGTACCCTATATTGGACCAATTTGTGCCCAGCATTGCCAGGTTACATTGACGTTTTTAACTTTGATGTGTATGTGATATGGGTCCAGGCAAACTATTAATTGTCCTGATGATGATCCCTCATTGATAGTGGATCGAAACCTCGTCGACTGAATCACTCTGACCCGCCTGTCTATGTTTCATCGGTTCCTTGGGTGCAGTAGCAATGTTGGAATATTCAGTGTGACACTGCTATTTTATGTATTCTCTTTTGTCACAAATTTGTTCCCTTTATTAAAAAAGACCTGTTGCTGCCATCCTCACAAACAAGGGTATTGTTACCCCCAAACTTGTTTATATCTTCTGTTTGAATAAGCTACTGATTGCGTACTACTGTTCCTGGGCATTAATTGTTTACACTGAGGATAATTTTTTCTATAGCACTCAGGGACTGCTGTTCTTTATACCCTCTGACTACCCTTGGTCCTTAGGCATCTGAGGGTTTCCCTTGTTTTCTTTGAAATACATTTCCTAAGCAGGCACTAAGTCCATATGGCCAATAAGTTTTTAAGCTATGTGATCACGCAGATTACGTACATTGTGACCTCTCACCTTCATGCCATGGTCTGTACTGGGATTGTGTGTGCATGTGTTTGTGTGTTTGGCGCCGCCTTCAGCGTTAGGTTTGGGCTGAGAGGCAATGGAGGGTCAAAAGTCAGGCTGACTGTTTTCAGCTTATAGTCAGCAGCCATTGGTCGACACAACAGCCTTGAACCTTTTGCTCCTACAGAATGTATGGACATTTCATAGATGGAGCTGTGAAATCTACCCGCTAAGGAGTGCTTCCATTGCACGGCATGGACGGTAAAGCATCCATGCATTGCAGTGGGGAGCACATTAATAGCCCTAAATTTCCTCTGCTATATGATGTCAACTCTTGCATGTGTGACACATCTAGCCTTGGTTATGAGAGGGCTGGAGAGGCAATCTTAAATGTATCACCTACAGTGTATGAAATGTTTGTTGAAATCCTTAACATTTACTTGCTGAACTGATTAAATCAATTTGATCCATTGTAAGGCATAATTACTTTTCTCTTTGCGATGACCTTGAAAACAAGCATTTGCAATGCAATAGGTCTCGTATTTACGCGAGTTTGAGCTATTGACATTGCAAATAACATTGCCTTTTATTTTTGTTTTTGTTTTAAAGACATACATAAAAGGCATTGTCATCTACAATGCCAATAGCTTGAACTCGTGTAACTGCGAGACCTATTGCATTGCAAATGCTTGTTACTAAGTCTGGGCGGTGAACTCCGCTCATGGAGTTTACAGAGTTTTCTGCACTCTGCATTACGTGGAGCTCGCGAAGTTCCAAAACGTGGAGCAGAGTTTTTTTCCTCGCTCGGGTTCATCAACGTCAAGTTGGTGAGCGCGAGTGAAGAAAATCCACCTCCCAGCGAGTTTTCCCAACGCGGGCGGTCAGATTTCTCATTGCGAGTGGTCGCGTATGCTCGCGACCGCATGTATTGAGAAACTGTCCATTCACGTTGAGAAAGCTGCTGCTCAAGTGAAAATCTACTCGAGCGCCAGAAAGGAAGCAGCTCCCGCTTGCGCTGTGCATGATTCCGTTCGCTATGATTGCACAGTGCGGAGAAGCATCTGACACCGAAAATTATCGTGAACAGCATTTATCTAATGCAATCCACCGCTTGCGGAGCTCCGCGTAGCGCGGTGAAGGTTTTTTTGCACTTCGTGGAATTCCGCTTAGTGGAACTCCGCGAACTCCGCCCAGGCTTATTTTTTACCATGTTACTCGTAAACCTGGTTTATGAGCTAAAGGGAGTTACTGAACCAGTTGTGATTTACTACCAAGTCAGACCGAGGGACTACTTATTTGTTTTTGTAGCAGACTAAAACTACTACTAATAATAATAATAAAAAAAAATCACTTTTATGTTATTATAGCTCGATTTATTCTTGCCTCAAGCTGTAATAGGCATTGGCAAAGCCAATAAGTCTGGCCATTTCAAAACTGAAAGTGTCTTTGGAGAGTTTGTGTATATTTTTACATCAGTGAATATGAGAATGCATTAACAGTGGAAGAGTGAGCACATGCATGGGTGGCTTAATGGATAATTAATAGGTACACAAGTTAATTTATGGAAATATGGATGCAGGCAGGTTACACCAATCTTGCATTCTGACCCTTTCATCATCCCTTCAATTTGACTCAAAACAATCCAGGAGTGGTCTTCCCCCTCTCTCTATAGCTGTCTGCCAGTTCTTACAAGGGAAATATGGTATCCTTTGAATGAAGTGGCCACTTTCACATGCCCAAAGCTGCCCACTCTGCCAACAGGGGGCACCTGCACGAGAATAGTGTGGAGAAATTCAGATAGAATAGCAAACCAAACTGGAAAGCCTAAACCTGAATCTTCCCGCTCAATCACTGTAATCGCCAAACAGTAGATCATTGCCAGTTGTCCTCTCCCTAGGAGGCTTATCTGATCAAATTTATCCTGTACACACCTTCAAGGTCTGCATTTCTGTCCAACTTACAATCACGGTTATTGTTGGACCTGGCACCATTGGCGTGGGTCTCCCTTCCGTTTTTGCTGTTGCCTCTGATGTTTTTGATGGTTTTAGATGCTTTGGGCACTGTGCCACTGCTATTCAGTGCCACAGTGCAAGTGCTCCCTATGATAAATTGATGTATGGATTAGTGACTTCATGATTGGGTTATTTGATGTACTGGTCAGACCCTCGTTCAGTGCACCGTGGGTGCCCAGGGCTTGTAAATCAAATGCTGCTGGTGGGCTTGCAGAACTGGTTGTGCCACCCACAGAAGCAGCCTGTAAAGTATGTCTCAGGCCTGCCATTGCAGAGCCTATGTGCAGTCTGGTACTGCCATATTGACTGGCCAAGTGCACCCAATTGCCAGTCCCTAAACCTTCCCTTTTCTTCATATCAGACACCCCTAAGGTAGGCCCAAGGGCAGGGTGAATTGTAAGTATAAGGTAGGACATGCCCCGGTGTGTGTGCCATGTTTTGATAGTGAATTACAGCCATTTTCGTTTTTCACTGTTGCAAGGCTACCTGTTCCCCATAAGCCAGAATGGGCAGTTTGATTATAACATCTTATAATCCTAACTGACCCATGGAACATGGTAGAAATTTGAGTTTAGTATGCCTGAACTCAGAATGATAAAATACATCTTTTAGTGAAGTTGGTTTTAACATTCTGTGTTTGAAAATACAACTTTTAGAAAGTAGGTATTTTCTTGCCTAACTATCCATGCCTGCCTCTGCTAGGTTGTGTATTCCATGTCTGGAGTTTGAGTGACAGGGGCTGGGGGATTCCAGGAGACATGGTGAGTCAGCACAAGGCTGAATAGAGAGATCTATATGGAGAGCCGTGGGAGGAGTTGCACCTGGGTCTGAATAGGGCTGGGCCTTCCCTCCACAATGCTGGCTCCACCTCCTGTGGTGCGTCTGATGTCCCTGGCCCACACTGTCAAAGGAAAGAAGGAGTCATGTAAACAAAGTGCTCCAGGACTGACCAGAACTGGTTTGGACTAGGCAAAGGCCTCTCTACCTTCAGAGAACAAAGAGAACATGAGTATTAAAGGGGGGACCCAGACCCCAGAACTTTAGATCACTTTTGGGAAACAAGAAGAACCTTTGCTGAGGAGAGGAACCAGAGAGAGAGACTGCAGGAGGAGACTTTCCCTGTGCTGTGTGCTGTTTGGAGGATTGGCCTGCAGTGGTTGCCCGGCTGCCAAAGAAAGGAGAAAGGAACTTTGTGGTATTTTCATCAACTTGTAAAGGATCTCCAAGGGCTTGAAGATTGAGCTTGCCTCCTGCTGAAGTCTCAGGGACAAAAGACTTCACCAACCAGCTCCCCTGCATTCCCTTGCTGGGAATTGAAGTGCCTGCTGTTGAGCTGGGCCTTCTGAGAGACTGTGTGTCGCTGGGAGCTGGAAGCACGACTGAAGACGAAGAAGCATGTCGCCACCGCAGCAGTTGTTGTTACATCGCCGAGAAAGCTGCTGTCACCATCGCATCCCCAAAGCACCTTGCATCACCGGAGAAGAGTGTTGCCGTCGCAGCAGACGCCGTCGCATCGCTGAGGAAGTGTGCCACCGCTGCCGTTGTCGCATCGCATCACCGAGGTGCCCCGCATCATTGGAGAAGAGCTTCGCCGTCACAGCAGATGCCGTCGCATCACCAGAGAAGCGTGTCGCAGGGCCTGTCGCGGCTCAAGAAGATTCACCGAGTCGCTGCACGGCCGTCGGGCGTGCACGCATCACCCCTTCGTTGTCGCAGCATCAAGAAGATGCCATTTTGTTTCATTGCACCGGATCTTCATCGCATCACGGCGTTGCCAGTTACATTACCACAGAAGCTCAGTAAGAAAGTGACGCATCACCTCCCCACACGGAGAAGAACTGACCCATCACCTCCCCTCTGGTAAGGAACCGACGCATCCCCGTCCCCTACGCAGCAGTAGGGAACTGAAGCATCACCTGCCCCGGAGTAAGGAACCGACGAATCCCCATTCTTGCATGTAAGGAACGACGCATCACCTTCCCGGCAACTCTTTTGTTTGTATAGCGTTACGCATCCAAAGGTACATTGAACATAAGTGTCACATTTACCATCTAAAGAGAACTAAGCTACTTTTACCATTTTTGAGCAGAGTATTGTGGAATTTTGTCATTTCTGGTCTTGTGATAAGTCTATATAAAGAATACTTATTTTTTATACTACAACCTGTGTGGTGTCCCTTTGTAGTGTTGTCACTATATTACTGTATGTGTTCACAAATGCTTTACACACTGCCTCTGAGATAAGCCTGTCTGCTCGTGCCAAGCTACCAAGGGGGTGAGCAGGGGTTATTTTAGGAGTGCACCCCCTTACCCTGACTTGACGCAAGGGTCCCTATTTGGTCGAAGGTACCTACCTCTGCCAACTAGAGACCCCCAGTGCTAACAGTTATGTTTTATTTTACGCCCACCCTCCGCCAGAGATGTTTCTCTTCTTACTCTGCGCCAGCCTAGTGATCCAGTACTGATATCATTAGCTCATTTTATCTGTCGTGCCTTATTGCACTTGACATACATGCTTTTTGAAGCATCTGATAGACTCGCCTGTATAATGTACTGCCTGTACTTTTACTGAACCCCTGAGAATGAACAATGAATTAGATAAGATATACTTTATATCATGCCTGACCGTTTTTAAAGGTATTTGTTTTTTTCTCTCCAAGTTCCAGTGAACCACAATTTTTAAGGTGGTCTTTAGATTTTGTTGTTTTCTTTAATTGAAGTAGCTGAGAATACTAAGTTGCATCCTTGGACCCAGCAGCTGCTACACCCCTCACATATGGTTACGATGGGGTTCAGTGACGTGGCAATATTCTGACTAACCCGGTGTTGCAAATGTGTTCCACCTAACGGAGGCTCCACTGTTTAGGCAGACCAGTGACACCCCAGTCCTCTCGGAGCAGTGCAAAAAGGAAAAAGGAAAAAGGAAATAATAATAGCACAATGTTATTATCATTTTATTTTTAGTAGAGCTGGTCTAGGGCAAGGCAATGCTGTCTGATGGAGCAGAAACGAGGAGTGATGGGCACCATATGTGCGCATGTCGGTTTTGCCAGCCGTCTTAGGACGGCCAAATCGACATACGCACTAATCATTTCTCCACCCTGCTGTTTTGCACAGCCAGGTGGAGAACAGTTCCAGGCACTGTCTGAGCAGCAAACCAGGCCACTCGGACCAATCACTAATTGGCTTAGGGGAGCCTGGGAGCCTGTGTGCTTCCAAGAGTTGAGGACAGAAGAGAGGTGGCGGCCAGCAAGTACGTCTTTTTTTTTCTCCGTCCCCACCCACCACTGCTGTTCCCTAGCAGCCACCACTGATTCCACCCATTTAATCCACCAGGATTTTTTGCTTTTGATCACTTGATTTTTGAACCTGTATTGTAGGTTAGTACCTGAGTCTCACTTACAGTAAAATACATGGTAATTGTACTGAGGATGTTTACCACCAGAGTTTGCCTTTTAACATAAGGCTGCTGCAGTTCAGCTAGAATAAGGAACACCCGGCAGCTTACATGTGTGCACACGTGTGTGCACTGCACGTGAGAGACTACCATCGTGAGCAGCCTGGTAGCTTCACAAAGGTAACATGCCTGTGGCAGTTTTACACTGCAATGTCGACCTGACAAAATAACCCCTTTTGACAGGCCTAAACCTTCCTTTTAAACACTAAGTCACTCCAAGTAGGCCTAATTGCCTATAAAGGCAGGGTGTATGGTATGTAAAGGTAGGACATGTAAAAGGTAATATTAAAGATGCTCTTGCCAACAGAAGCAAAATGAGCCCAAGTTCAAGGAAACACAACAGTGCCTGAATTATGCACTGTTGAAAATTGGCCACTTAAACATACCTTGAAATGGATAGAGTGCGTGGGGCTCTGCCAATACACTCTAACTTACCCCCGGGGTGGGCCAGTGTCCACGGGTAGACACAGGTGTAATGGTTTAATTGCCCCAGGGACCCATCCCCTGGAGCCCAGAGCAACATAGATTGGAGTTCAGGACCCCATCTCTGGTCTCCCATGCCCCCAATGGCAGTGTTATGCCCCAACTTGGCTTGCCCATACCAAGGGGGGTCAGCGGGTTGGCCACCGCTACATCCACACCTGAATGGAGCATGAATGAGGATGCTGGTTTCCATGCCTGCAACCAACAGTGCCGGCAGGGTGAGGAGCTGGCTGAGAAGCCAGGCGTGGGCTCCCTACTCTGTCCACATCAAGGGTCAAACCTGTGGGTGACTTGGGTGGGACAGGGGAACCCCCAGTAAAACAAAAGGAAATAGGAAAGACGCATGGAACAAAGTAATCATCATTTATTCATGGATCCACGATTGGAGAGCCCCTTAATGGGTCTTGAGAGACTAATTTGTATATTTTCAAACTTTTGTGGTTCCCCAGGAGGTGCAGTCACCCCTCCCCGATTGATTGTACCTAGTGATCCAAGGTTTCAGGGGTCATTGAAAACATGGCCCGAGGAGAGGGTTTTGTTGTTTTGAAAGAATCCTGGGCTGGAGCTTTTGCTCTACAGATTGGAAGTGCAGAGGCACCTATTGGTAGATCCTAAGGCTGTAATTTGTGCCTTGAATGTGTAAATTAGAGACTCTAACACAAAAAGTTGATTGTCAATGGTTTATTGAAAGTATATACCTGCCAGTGATTCTTGGTGAACATCATTATGCACATATTTTAAATTACTGCATTTTTAAATGTGATTTTTATGGGGTCTATTATTTTACGGGTGATTATTGGTGATATTGTAATGTAGTGAACCCTTGACTAAGCACATTGGCTTGCCTTGTATATTGCGGTGCCTTTACCCCTTGACAAAGCCAATTGACCTGTATATAATGACACCCCCTTATATTGTGATGCATCTGGTATAATTGGGGGTATTGTTATTGTGGGGGTCATGACCCACTATGGGTCAAATGTCATATAAGGGTGTAACTAAAGGTGTTTAAATCTGCCTGATGTAGATATTTGTAAATTAATGCGTAGTATTTATTAGAGTGTGTGTTGGTGAGATAAATGTACTTTTCCTTTTTTAAAGAAAAAGCACTGATTAGATAATGATTTATTGATTGTTGTTGATGCGTGCAAGCAGAAAGAGATTACTAGCCCACACAGCCTCACCTGAGTAGGCCTTGGACTGCTCTGCTTCGCTGCCCCGAGTAGTCAAGCACTACAATGGGGTACTTTGTTCCCAGTAAGCAGACATATGAGGATATATTCCTTGCTCGGGACACATCCTGTACAACTAATAACTCAATTTCTTACACCCAGCCACTGTTCCCCTCCCCTCTCACAGGGTGGCTGCATGTGGGTACTTTGACACCTTCCACTTCTCCATTCTTTGGAGTTGCCACCTCCTTACACTGCTGGGAAAAAGTGCCATCACCAGCATGCCCCTCACAAACATGGCAGCCAGGAGGAAAGATAGGCAGTTCTACCTCTTGTCTGGCTTCATGAGGAAAGAATGAGTTAAGATGGGTGTGCAGTGGATGGTAGTAAAAAATACAGGCGCTGGGCTAAATGCATGAATTATTCTTAGCCATTAGTAAATACTCTATGTTGCATGTCAGTCCATTGTTTTTTGTCCCCTGTTCCACTATAGACTAGCAGCAACCTTATGCAAATCAGAATTCATACTGCTCGCTCCAATAGGAACGTCTAGAAAGAATAGGAAGACCATATTCCCTCGGAATACTAGACAGGGTTTGACCTTGTTGGGATGCATCAGTTAAATGCCTCTTGATCTCATGGTACCGTGACGATGGAACCCACCACTGGGCAGATCATCACACTTAAGCCATCTCACTTACAAAACAATTATTTGGTGGGTGGAATGCTTCAGTTAACCCCAGCCACTAGTAATTAATATGAGCTACACTCCAGTTCATGGATTGTTTGCTCACTGTACCGCCACAAACAAGACTCAGTCTTATACCGAGAATACTTGGTCCTGCTGCAGTAGAAATAGTTTAATCTGAACTTCCAGGCCACATCCATCGAGCAACACAAGAGAGTTTACGGCTACGTTGAGCCTCATCAGAGAAGTGTAGCTCTGGTTCCATGGTATGGTGCGCACAGAATCCAAATCTAGGCATGCCAATTACACCTGGAGCATCAACAAAAAAGTGATGTATGAAATAATTAAAGTATTCTCACCCCATAGTAATTATTATGGGCTTCATTACAGTCCAATGCTCCCTGTGCTTATCATACCATATTCAGAACAGATGACGCTAGACCCAGGCTCAGGGTATGGGTACAAGTGACCTCCAGTATGAGCTGTATCTTCTGGGTGAATGAGGGTAGGCTGAGCGTAAGCATAAATGATAACAGTTCATCTCCTTTGCTGTGCATGGACACTTCTCCTTCTATGCACTACAATGGACGCATTCCTTATTAAGACTCTGCCAAATGCTGGTCAAACAAATGCTGCGTTTCCGCAAAGAGACTAGAGTTTGCAAGCATGACTGACGCTTCCAGCTCAGCTCCTATTTGTATTGTAGCTGCTATAGCCTGAACTGAGGAAAACAGCTAAAGATTGTCTATCCTGACCTGGAAATGACTTTGTTATATAAGTATGGCATTTGTCTGGAATCAATCGTGCACTTTGTATTTGCATCTGAAAATCTAAATGAATTGAGGAGACTATGAACATATCTAATCATTTAAATATTTATTTAGGGTTGCTTCTAAAGTCCAAAGCCAGCGTCAAAAGTCCTCTTAGAACTTTACAACTGTGTGAGAGGAATCTAGAAGAATATATAGGAGCCTTCAGATAGCTAAGCACGGTAAAACAATAAGAAATCACAGCATCATTACGAACGGGCATCTGGGGAGTCTATCAGTAGCTATTGTAGAGCTAGAAAGGTTACATTTTACCCACAATCCTTGTCCACTGCTTTCAGTAAAATATGTGGTTCTGAGGAAAACAGGGGATCAGCCATACATGTAAATGTTTGTGTGGCTTGCAAGTATGTAATGTGATAACTGCCCTGACTTAGTTTTAAGGTGGAGCTTAGCGTTGCAGTGCATGCGCTGTTCGCTTTGCGAGGCATGCAGTATTCAGTATAGCGTGGAAGCTTTGTGGAAGCTCCGCCCACTCTCTGCCCATCTTTTTCAATGGCTTAGGTCCTAAAGGCTGCCTTCCGATTGGTTTTAGGCTTGTTAGTCCCTCCTCATGACGACCATGTCCTCATTTGTATCCTTCCATGGCTACTGACCCCTTTACTCCGAACACTATTTTCTTCCCGTCAAAGTCTGACATCTCGGGCACTCCTTCCCCCGTGCGCTCCCATTTGTGCCTTCTTGGCCGCCCGCACTCCCCCCCCTCACTCCCGTTTCCAATGCAATAGGTCTCATGTAAATGCGAGTCCTATTGCATCGCAAATGCTTGTTTGATCTGTTTAGAGACTGCTTCAGCAGTTTTATAGAGATAAAGCAATCTATAGAGAAGCAAAATGTATTTCTTCACCCATTGTTTGTTGTGTCTCTCACATATTGATTGGTCCACATTAATTTGTCATTGGTTGATTGTAACTTGCATTCCTGACATGTGAAGGTTTGTCATTGACTAGCCATGTACGTTTTATTGCCGAGCAATGAAAACAGTCCACATATTGAGGCATGCTGTTTTATTGAGTACAATGATGAATCCCATCTTCCCCATCTCATTTAAAGACGTCATTCCTAAAATAAACACTTTTAACCCCTTCAGCGCTGCGCGGATTCCCCCGCGGTGCTGAAGGGTTCTAGCGCGGGCGTGGTCATGACGGAACGGTTCCGTCATGAGCACAGCTCAACCGATGCTCATGACGGAACCGTTCCGTCATGAGCATCGAAGGGGTTAATATCCCTTCAATTTTAATGCTTCCAAAGCATGATTACAGGGGCCTGGAGGCTATCATCTGAACATTTGTGACCTCCTGTAAGAGCATACTTAAATTATGAGCAGGCAAGCCAAATTACAGCACCCAGCCATTATGTATAATGCTGGGTACCAGATGTTCATCTTGCGATGGGGGAAAACCTATCCATCTTCCTGGCTAAATGATAATTCACTACATGGACACGCAGACAGCTGTCAGAGTACACCACAAACACTCACCTCACATTCAGAGTAGCACCGTTGGTCCTCTGCCTGACAAGGTCAAGTAATATTATTCTGTTTTACTTCACCCACCCTGGGAGTGGGGGGATATCACCTTTTTTTCCAGTCCCCGGGGTTCTCTCTCCTTCCAATATCTTGTGGCCAGCTTAAATTGGTCTACAGATCTCTTGCTTGGCCAAAGAGGAGGACCTCTGTTTTGTCCGTATTACATTGACAAAGGTTTTTCTGCTTCCAAACCTAAATATCCTTCAAGCAAACAGTGAAGATAGAAGTTTGCAGGGAGAGGAATGATCATAAGTAAGCAGCAGATCAGTGTTGCCTGCTTACGAAATGGAAGTCACTCCATGTGATTCAGCGAGGAATGCCACTGGAGCCAGATAAATATTGAGTAGTACTCCAAATACGTGACTTTTCTTCAAGGAGACTTGTGGGGCCATCCATATATCTTGAGATCTTCCTTCGAGGAAAGACTTGAGCCAATGTCGCACCTGGACTCGTATGCCAATATCTGTCAACCGCTGTAGCAGGACTTCATGGGAGATGGTATTAAGCACCGTAGATAGATCCAACAGGAGCAGAGCTGCACTTTGCCCCTCATCGAGTGTGAATTTGATAGTTTCCGTCAATTCCAAAAGAGTAGAGTCCTTGTTGTGTTGAGGATGGAAGCCTGACTGATTATAATGAAGGAGATTATTGGTTTAAAAATAGTTAGAAAGTTGAATATTTCTTTCTTTCTTCAATATTTTCATGGTCATGGGTAGGAGCGAAATAAGTTGATAATTGGATAAACAGAACGGATCAGCGGAAGGTTTCTTCAAGAGTTGAATTAATTTGGCATTTTTCCAACATACCAGGGGATTTAGGCTGCCACCAAAGAGAGGTTTAGAAGCTCAGCAAACACATCGGCAAATGGGGTGGCAAACTGTCTAAAAATCGAAGGAGGAATAAGGTCTGACTGAGCGCCATAATGGAAAAGCACTAAAGCTCAAAGAATCTCTCCTTGAGGAATAAGATGGTAATTTTTCAAGAAGGAGGATTCAGTAGGTATAAATGCTGAGACAGCAGTAGTCAGAAGCTCACTGGCTTCATTGGTGGTGGCAAATCCAGCAGAGATACGCAGTATTTTGTCCTCAAAAAAGAAGGATAATTACTCACACCTCTCAACAAAGAGTTTAATGGGCAAGGTTAAAGATAGGAGAAAAACTACATTGGAAATCATTGTAGATAACAACTGCAAAGCCTCCACAAATTTTCACAGTCGTGTCATTATGGAATAAAGTAAATCCAGGAGGAATAGCTCTACACATGTCAGGGCCAGGTTCTGGCTGCAACCACATCTCGGTGAGGAAGAGGGTGTCTAAGTTAGAATCAGTAATTAGCTGCTCAATAGAGAGCACATGTTTACGAATTGACCGAACATTTACCAGGCCAGCATTAACACTAAAATGATACGCCTGCTTGATGCTAGGAGTGTTGAGGAGGCACATATTGGAACAGACCGAAGAAAAAACAAAGAGTTCCTGCATACACCTAGGATTGAACGCCAGGAAATTTCATCTAGAAAAAATATAGTGTGTGGCGGGGGAGGACTAAAACTGGCATAGTGGCTGGTGCTGGACGTGGATCAGACACGGGTAGGCCAGACGGGCTTGCTCTTCTCGCATCCACTGTGTGTCTGCAGTCTTCATTTTATAGGGTCAAAGAAGAGCAGGCACAAACAACTAGAGTGCTCCTTCACCAAAGTGACAGCTCAAGAAGTCCTGTGCAGCCTATAGGAAACAGTCAGCTCCCTCTGCAGAAACGAGTAGCAGATCAGGGAGCAGAGCCAAAGCGAGTGTAGAACTAGATAAGACATACTAACAGAGCCTTAAAAGTCACTTAAAAGCCTTAAAAGTCCCAATAAGAAGCAGATGCAAAACAATATTCTCTGAGCACCGCATTAGCCCCAAAATAAAAAAAAACTAATTAAACCACCTAAAAATAAACCTAAAATGCGAGGGGAAAAAACTACAGTTTTAAATGGTATGGGTAAAAGACAATATGCCAACCAATATGCCAACTTCAAATAGAACTCCCCAACATAAAGTTCTAAAAGTCTCAAACTTGATAATTTTTAAATACTGTATCTTGGACTCCAGCTGCAGAGCCACCATACCATAATTATTGGTAGTCATCAATAAGATTGGGCAAAAATAGGCAGGTTGATAACATAATTCAAATTCTAGCAAGGAACTCCATCTCCTGAAGTTCACACAATTCCCATTTTGCAAATCACCAGCTCCTACCAGCACAGGTAAAGAACCATGAGCTGATTCAGTTTAACAAAAAAGGGGAGGTCCTGAAGTGAAAACTATGCCTACTGGGGCAGGGTTATCACCTTAAACAGGTTTATACAGCTGACCATAGATAGTTGTATATGTTGCCAGATACACAAATCTGAATCAATCTTAGATAAGGGTATATTGTTGATGTTTGTCCCTTATTTAAAATGCAAGATAGTGAATTTCACCCTGTTACCCTATTTATAGTTTCAACATTTACAGTCTGAGTAGTTGCTTTAAAAATATCTATTTTGATTTAGGTTTCTGTACCCCATAACCAGATAGTCTTAAAAAAAAATATTATTTACCTTTAGGATTGCACCTAGATTCTGTTTTTCAGGATTATAAAGAATAGAATGTCACCTAATAAATTAAATAATATCTTGATAGCCCCTGAAATGTTTGGGTTAACTTTGATCTGCTCTTCTTTGAAGATAAACTTGAATTATGTTTAATAAATAATGCAAATGTGAAGAGCAGACCTGCTCGGCACTCTGTTCAATCTGCCTCCTACTCTACTCTACTTTTATACATCCTTCGTAATATTCTTTTTGACTGGCATAGAAACTAAGTATGACTCAAAAACGTCACTCAATACTCTCAGTTGGTCAGATCAGATGTTTTCTCCGCATTGAGATACCATACAGTAAGTGACACCTTTTCTAGTTCTGTATAGCCAGTTGTGTCCCATAAATAACAAATGCTTGTGGTTATTAGTGTCCCCAGATGAAAGATGTCTGATTAGGCATAATCAACTTGTGGATCATACCAGCTAATGAAACTAAAGCATTTTCATTAAAATCCTGTAATCCCAAATGAGAAGTGTAATTGGGCGGTATGTCCCACAAATCTCCAGAACATTGCCAGATTTAGGAATAATCACCAACTTTCAGTTTGTGGAAGCAACTTTCCCTAATAAAGGGTATACATGTCTGAGGCATGACAATCTTCTCTTGGCAATTTTGTGGTTTGTAGGCCCATAATTACATTAATAGTCTCTCTTTCAGGGCAAGACTGAGTTAACTTCAATTGGTCTACCTTTGCAAGTCTGTGGCTTGAAGAAAGTCTACTAAATCACTGGTGCGTGAGATCAAATTCTCTTGTATAAATCATAATAATACTTTTTGAAGATTTGCAAGATTGGTCAGGCTCTTCTTCAAGCACACCTGTATGGTTATCTTTTCTTCTCATTTTAGATTACCTGATGCATTATGACTAAAACCAAATTTGAACACAAATAGGACAAAGTAACCATCCACGAAATGCTTTGCCCTTGATTGGTTGACCATATAAGCAAGGCAGAACCATGAAAAACACATGAAAGCCACTGGCCAACATGAGCTGACCACAAACCCAACCTCTCTTCCTCTCTGCACTACTACTTCTTGCACGTTTTTGGAATAATTGATGACCTAAGGTCAACCACACAGATAAAGCTATCTGTAGCCAGATCTTTAAAGGGACAGATTGACTTTCCCTTCATAGTTCCCTGCTGCTCCGGGAAAAGGGTCGCCAGCCAGCTCTCAGCAGCTGTCCTTGTATCATGCTCAGGGCCCCTACACACCAGCTTCATCTCCTATTGGACACCTGAGACACTGCCTCACCAGCAAAGGTTCCTTCATGGTGCCAGAGCAGCACAAGCCTCAATACTGGGCCTCAATAATATGGTGTTGTATCCCAGAGGCCTGCGGGCTCCTCTGAACCCTGATTATTGATGTATTTTACAACCCCAACAGAAGTCAGCACACCCGTCTTCCTTGTTTGCGCTATGGCCTCTGGCACATTTATGTCACTCCCCATACCCTCCACAATCTCCCTTGCTCTGGACTCCTCCCAAGCTGACCCAAGCAGCACCTTCTGCCTGGTGACATAGTGAATCTGGTTGGGTTTTTACACTCAACATGAACTGTCCTTCATGAACAGAACATTCTTTGGGGAGAAACCATTACTGTTAGTGGACCAGGGAAGGTTATATTTCACCTTGGGCAAGGGAATCTCCCGACTTAGCCGGTGATGTCTAATACTTCATCCACCCCTTGTTCAGACAGTGGGAAAATGTATTTTTTATCTGAATGAGAACTCTTGTTACCTTTGATACCGTACTGTAGTATTTGTTTCTTTGCCGTATGACAAATAAAATACGAATGTCAACTTATATTTCTGCACAGGCTCTTTCCGAGATGTGTTCCGCGATCGAAACAGGCCTGTTTGTAGATCTCGCCGCAGATTGTGAGAGCCAGTGTGGCTAAAATGTGCTGGCGCGATGTACACCTTTGTGAAGCACAATGTAGATGATGTCTATACAAATTGATTGGGCAGGTTTCTAAAGGTCGTTGAGTTAAAATTTTAAGCGAGTTCCCTCCAAATCCTGGTGGACACACGAATTTGCTGTATATTTAATTGTGTGTCTTAATTGTTTGGGCAATGTTTGAGATTTTAATTATTTTATAAATCCCCTGTAACTCTTCTGGCCCTTTATTTACCTCACTAAACACTGCACGGGATTAGGGAGTTGGATGTGAAGAGTGCAGGAGATGAGGAGCGATCCCGCCAGATCCTGGTTACGGCAGCTATTTCTGAGCTGGATCTGAGATCTGGTGACCTAGTGTAATATGCTGAATTTGTCCTGGTCCATTTTCAGACAACACACATTCCAGCACTGCCCATTGTCTGCTTATGGTTTGAGCAACAACCTGCAAAGGGTCTTTCTAATGTTCCCTTCTAGCTGGGCCTAAAACTAAGGTCTCATGTAAAGAGTCATTAGCCCTCCCCTTGTTGGAGTATCATTGTGGCTGGGAGCTATCTGGAGTCTAACACCTTGATGCCAATGGAATGAAAAGAAGCACTTCTTGTTATGGCTTTATAAGTACTTAAAAGAAACAGCGATTTAGAGGCAGGTTTTCAACTTGGACGTCATTGTTAACCTAAGAGATGTTCTGGCACTCAGACTGCCAGTTGCGTGTATCGGTAATAACACAAATAATTATTTAAATGTCACGTGCTAATTTAATTTTTTAATTCGTTTATAGTGATACTCATCGTAGGGTGTCAGGGTACTTTGCATCACATACAGCGAGACAATAAATCCTGCAAGTGTGTAAATCAATATACAGGTAACCTTACACGAGACAATGAGGGTTTTGAGGTGTAGGAGTCCCATATTGTTCATACTTGTGGACATTACATGTTAAATGCATTATCAGGTAAAACACAAAATCAGGATTTAAAGGTAGACGAGTGGGTGGGGTTGTCTGTACTAACAAGACTTCATTACTACCCAGTAGATCCCTTCTTTTCAAACTTTGAATAATAACAGATGGCGAAAATAAAGAATCTAAATCCATGACCCATTTGCATGCAGTTCCTTGATGCTGGTTCATAGCACACTGTGTGATATTAGAAGGATTTCAGTTTATGAACTGGAAGTAACAAAATAATCTCTGTATCAAAAGCAGGGCCACTGGAATTATGAGATTGTTCAGACTGCATTTTTTTCGCAAAATTATAGATTTGGGCATTTGCCACTTAATCCATCTTTTGCTGCATAATCTGCAGATTTTAAGGATAAATGTGTTTTTGTAGCTCAAACAGTTTCAAACTTACTAAAAATATAGCAGCATGTGTAGCAACGCAGTGGGCAGCCATTTGCAAAGGTTGACAGGCCACCTTTCTGTTACTTTACTTATTGCTATATTTGGGTGTTAAAACTGGTACAAATGAGGTACAACCAATGCACAGATTGTGTTAACAAGTGTATACAAATGACAAAATAACAAAGCAATACTATCACAAAATGTGCCTGCACTATGCCACATAATTTGCCTTGTCTTGCTGCATAATTTTCTCAGCCCTGCCACATAATGTTGTCCTGCCGCATAATTCCAGTGGCCCTGGTCAAAAGCAGTAACCGATTTACATATCTACATCACATTTGTAATCTGCATGTAACACGATGTGCAGCAGGCACATTAAGCCTGTATGGTGCTTTACAGGTCAGAAATTTGACTGGACAAAGCTCAGTTATCTTATCATTAGTATTGTCCACTAAAACTTACTAGGCACACAAAGATCTCTGCAGAAGATGCCTTATCCCATCATATATTTTGAAATGCAGCCTCTTGGTGACCAATTATTTAAGCAGAACACATTTACTGTCACATTTGTCCTTGTTGACAATTTCTATGCACGTATTAAAAAAAATGTATAAGCTGTTGAACTCTACTTTTCATGATTCTGCCCTTCATGACTTCACCCCCTTTCCTCTGCCACACCTTGACCTTCAATTTCCGGATTACCTGAATATTTCTTTTTGCAATTGGATGTGAATAAGTATTCTATTGTTGACATCTGCACTGCCAGTATCGTCCCTGAGTTACGTTGAACGCTACGAGAGGCGCTTGAAAGCGCATTTGTAATTGTGGCCTGCTAACATCATCAGCGCTGATTGATAGTTTGGAGATTGGACTTTTGTCTTTGGATGTCTTGGTGCAAATATATTTTATGTCTAGAAATGATCAAGGTCGATGAACAGGCAACGTTATTTGGTAATGTGTGATTTAAGATGGAAACCGTTTCGTAAGCAATTGAGTGCCCAGTATGGACAGTGCTACTCCAGTATGAAGCATCGCTCTGTTCACCGCGCTGCATGACTGCGGTATTCCTTCTCCACTAATGGGTTTATTTGTACAACGAGGTAGGTCGTGTCCCCGATGATGGATCTCCGGCCCTGTAGAAACACATGGTGGCAGGTTAGTGGGGGGCGCTTCTTTATTCATCTTTCCAGGACCCGGCCGCCAGGGTGCTAACCAGTCCTTCCTCTTCCTGTGCCCTGCAAGGAAATATGTTTGTGTGTTTCCTGCTCCTCCCTCCCAGATGTTGTGTCCAGTTTTCCAGTGCGTGCAGGTCCTAATGCCTTGCCACTTCACCAGCACTGTGGCATATCCCACCTTTCTGTGGAAGAGAGGGAGAGACGGAGAGAAAATGGAAGGCATATAAGATAAGAAATGAAAGGAAGAGAGAGAGATAGAGCTCGAGATCGGCCAAATGTAAGACTCAGTCCTTCTGGTCTTGGGTTACATTTCTTCGATCAGTCTCTTGGGCTTTCGAATCAATCGTGATGACCGTGAGCTTCCTTGGTTCAGGGGCTGGTAGAGATCATGTCTGACTTGCATTTGTGCATGCCTGCTCCCTTCAACCTCATCGTCTGCTAGCAGCAGGAACTCCCTGAAATGAGAGCTGTTCCTGGTGCGGAGTAGGGTCCTGCCACTGTGGTGATTGTTAACTCTTTGATGTTCATGACAGTGGGTTGTATGAGATTGGAGTGTTTGACGTCCATGTTTGCCATTGGCATCCAGTACAAGGTCTCCGGGCTTGAACCTGCATTCAGCCACTTGACGTCAAGTGTCTGCTTGTTTCTTCATCTTTGCCTTGGCTTTCTGGTCAGGAGTGACTATGGCTCTGTGGCCTGGTGGGGCTGTATTCTTCAGTTGTGGCAGTCGTGTCCTACTCTTTCTACCTAGTACGAGTTCCACCGGGCATTGCCCAGTGGAGTTGTGTAGGGTGTTGCGACAATCCCACAGATCTGGACATAGGGCTTGCCCAACCGAGATTGGTGTGAGCTTGGCTCTTTGGACTGCGCTCTCTATGTTGCCCTTAAACCGCTCAGCCGTGCCATTCACTGGCAGCCACAACAGCGCTTTCTTCTGATGGTGTATGCCTAGGTAGTTCATGAATTTATGAAATTCCTTCCCTGAGAACGGAGGTCCGTTGTCAGTCTTGAGAGTTAGTGGGATGCCTCATACTGAGAAGATTTAGTTTAGGATGGGTAAAATGGTCGCTGCTGACATGGATGCCATCTAGTGCAGGAGGGGGAAATGAGAGAATTCATCAATTAATACAGTCGGTATTGCCTTGTGCATATTGGCCCATAGAAGTCTGTGGCTAGTGTCAACCACATGGCATCACAGAGGTCAGGCATTCGTAGTTACTCTGGCTATGGGGCCCTCCCCATGGCCTGCCAGAGGTGGCACGTCAGGATCACTTCTTTGGTGTAGACACAGGAACCATATTCTTTCTCTCAACATTTTCTTGTTTGCAACCATCCCCCTGTGACTCTCGTGAGTGAGATTGATTGTTCGTCGGCAAATGGTTTGGTGGTATGACTATGCTGGTGCCTCGAAAGACTATTCTGTGCTCCATCTCAGACAATACTTCCTGCACATGTTTGTGAGGATCTCCTCTTTATTGACCTCTTTGTCAAGCTGACTGTTGTTGTGTGCGTGCCTCCACCATTGCAGCTTCATGATGCTTTTCACTGCTTTCAGTGTGACATCTGCCTCAGATTCCTGTATGAGTTCCTCCACAGTATTCCGAGCTCGGGTGTTTGTCTGAGCTCAAAGTTCATGTATTTCTCTGCCAAGGAAGGTGATGGTTGGGATACTTGACAGAGGTTGTCTTAATACTTAGTCGGCACTGTTGTGTTCTTTCCCTAGCTTGTGTATTATATTTAAATCATAGCCCATCAGCCGTATTCCCCACCTCTCAATGCGCAGTGGATTTTTGGTGTTCGGGTTGCTGTAGATAATGACCAGTGCTTGGTGGTCTTTTATTATTGTGAACGGTTTTCCATCCAGGAACATTTAATGGTGTTCACAAGCCCACACAACTGCCAGGCTTTCTTTTTCAGGCGGCGAGAATGCCTTTTCCACTTCGGTCAGGCTCTTGTTCGCATATGCTACAATTCTCCTTTGAGAGCCATGCTCACCTTATGTTGAGCCAGGGTTGCCCCATGTCCGACAGGGCTGGGGTCTACTCTAAGTTCAGTACACCTGGTGTCTACTGTGCGTTCAGTGCACAGTGACAAGTCAAAGTAGGCAAGGTGGCCCACTGATTTGACAGCCCTCTTGATATTTGTGAATGCCATTTCACCCTCTGTGGTCCATGTGAATAGCTGTCCTTGTTTGGTGAGCTCTCTGAGTGGAGTGCTTACTGTTGCAAAGTCCTTGATGTGGCGGGAGCAGTAGCTTGCTAAACCCAGGAATAACCTTATGTCTGCTACAGCAGCTGGGGCTCTGGTTTTTGTAAGTGTCTCCACCTTGTTCAGATCTGGCTGCATTTATTACAGTGAGAAGATGCGCCCAAAATAGATAAGTTCCGTCTTCTCTTGTCCTCATTGAGCATTAGACCAGCTTCTTCAGATGACTGTGCACTTCCCTTAGAGCTTTGTTATGTACTTATTTTGTGTGAATGAACACCAGGATGTCATTGCTGTAGTTCAGACATTTTCTTACGGGCCTTATAACTCTCCTCACCATTTCCTGAAAGATTTCACCCACGGATGACACACAAAAGCTTAGCCGTTTGTAGTGCAACATTCCTAGATGTGTGGAGAATATTCGGATGTATCGTGACTGGGGTCGAGTTCTAGCTGATGGAAGCCTTTGAAGAGAACTAGCTTGGAAAATATGCAGGTTCCATTTAGACAGCTGATCATCTCATTCAGGTCTGGACCAGGGTGTTGTGTTTGTGGCTGTGTTTGGTAGACGCATGTCTATGCAGATGTGTATTTTGTGTGTATTCTTCTTTGGTGCAGGGACGATGGGAGCCACCCACGGAGCTGGTCTATCTGCCGGCACGATGATGTATTGTTCAAGCAGGCTCTTGAGTTCTTTCTCCACTTGTGGTTGAAGATGCACTGGAACTCCGCTGTGGTTCTGCACCATCGGTTTGGTCTCTTTAGTGATATGAAGGGTGACCTACGTTTCTCTTGGCTTCCCAAGCCCTTTGAAAAGTGCTGTATATTCCTACTGGATGCTTTGATGTGTTGAGACATTGTACGTCATGGCTAGGAGCCCCTTGAGTTGTGCCGGTATGTTGCTTAGGAGGCACGGCGCTGGGACGTCTCCTCTTAGAACCTGTATTTCGTCTTGCAGTGACATTTCATTGTACGTGAGCGTCGTCGAGTACTTGCCTAGGGTCATCACTGGACACACTGGGAGAAATCCACGTTGGATGGTTACAGGTTGGGTTTTGGTTCCATTTTGCCATCGTCTGCCACGCACATGATGGTGCATGTGGCTCCACTGTCTAGTACAAACAGAGCTGTGTGGTGTAAAACACTGTGTGGGATGATATAACCCGTGTAGTATTGGCGCTCACTAAAACCGGTATACAATTATTACGTAATGCCTATTTTAGGTGCTCAAGGGAGGAGGAATTATCCACTCCTCTAAGTTTATGACCCCAGGGGATCTACCTAATACTTAAACGCAAGCCAGAGCTCACATACAATATTTGTAATTTGTTAAATCAAGACCAGTACAATGCATGGAAAAATTCAAAAGGGTTTCTTGTGTTTTAATTTTCTTTTCTTTGGTTGCTCCAGCCAACACGTGTTTCGTCGTCTGGGATTAACCCACGACTTCCTCAGGGCTGTATTAATGCAACGCAGTCGGTAAGCCTCTGTACCGGTTATAAATCCGTCCCGGCCAGGGAGGCAGGGAAAAGTAAAGATGATCCGACTTTCTATTTCTTTGCTCCTCAACGGAATCTAAAATCCGACAAGGCACGTATGATAGCGTGTTGTCAACGATAGAGTGGATGAGCGTAGAGTACACGCTCGATGAAGCTCTTTGATGCATGCATGTATTGTGGCGTCCAACATTGGCTCCCAGTATGGCTATACTGGGAGCCGGTGTTGGATGCCCCAATACGTGCATCTTTACTTTTCCCTGCCTCCCTGGCCAGGACGGATTTAAAACTGGTATAGAGGTTTACCGATTGCGTTGTATTAATACAGGTCTGAGGAAGTCGTGGGTTAATCCCGGACGACAAAACACGTGTTGGCTGGAGCAACTAAATAAAAGAAAATGAAAACACAAGAAACCCTTCTGAATTTTTCTATGGATTGTACTGGTCTTGACTTAACAAATGACAAATATTGTATGTGTGCTGGGGCTATCGTTTAAGTTTTAGAGCTGTGTGGTGTCCCACAATGAGATCTACTGTGGCAGTCTTTTTTATCTCTTTTCTTTCGAGTAGTTGTAAAGGTTTTGACTGCTTTTCCGGGGCCGCCACTTCTGTCATGAGGTCTAGACGCTCACCAGTCACATGTGGAGATCCGTGAATGTCATTGTGCCCTCTACAGACCATATGTCCCCCACTTTCGAGATCCCCAGCAAGTTCCACTTCCTATTGTCCTCCGCCATCTGTAACCTGGCCAGTGTCTCTGCGTCCCACAGGGGGGCTTCCTGTGTGATTTTGCCATCCCAATCCATCGTTTTGTTTGCTTCCTTCCAAGCCTTAATCACCATCGCTGTCAAGGGTGGTATTGGGTCCAGTCTTCCCCTCCCATAAAGCAGTTGGATATACCCCTGTGGGTCAATGGGCCACCAGTCAGCCAGCGGTACAAAATGGGGTGGTGATGGATGGAGCATCAGAACCAATCAAACACTCACACCCAGTCAACAGATCTGGGTTTGATCCATCACCGTTCTTTAGCCCACTCTGCCACCCCAGTTCAGACATGGCCATATGCAAATCAGTCTGACCCTGTGCCTCATGGGAACAGTCCAGCCCGAACTGCCAAGCCATGCCTTCCCTGGACCGGAAACAAGCTTCCTAGGACCGGTTTCTGGCATTTCAGCCGTCTTCAGCCAGGCTTGCTTGAATCCAGTGGCAAAGTGAGCAAGGGACTCAACGTCTGAGCATACCCTGCCAACTTATGGCGAACAAAGCGGTACAAAAGGGGGTGGTGATGGACAGAGCATCAGAACCAATCAAACACTCAGTCAGCCAGCAGCATGGGCTCACGTTGTTCTGTGAAGGACCAATCATTTATTACTACCAGTTGGGTCCCTAGTAATAGAATCGTAAGTTCAGTGTTGCAATGCCCCCATCAAAGGATGTCCGTATGAGTGTTGTCAGTGCTATCTGTGTAGCATCTTAGTTAAATCAATGAGGACATTGTTCCCTGTTGGCGGTGAAACAAAAATAGCGATCACCTGTTCAACATGAAAAGGGATAGAGGAAAGAGTGTAGAGGGGGGAGGGAGGGTAGAGGGGAGATGAAAAGAGGCAGAGAGAAATTTCCCCAGTCTCAAGGATCCAATCCCGAAGGGGAGGACTCTATGTAGCCTCTAGTTTGCCCTCACACACCCCGAAGGATGTCTTGCTTCATCATTGGGCTTGTTGTTGCTCCTCGTCGGGCCGGCGCTGCAATGCCCGACGGTCCCCCGAAGGGTCTCTTTTTCGGAGGTCTTTTAAAGAGAAAAGCCGTAAGGTGAATGCGGGTGTGTGGGCCAAAAAACAGTAAGGAGGATCCGAGAGATAAGTGATGGCGTGCGTGCGAGGTGTGTGAAAAATAAAATGCCTAGGGGTGTCCAAACAGTGAATTTTAATATAATGGAGCCCCGGGCAAGGTAAAAAGACCAAAAGGTCGCAAGGTCACTAATAAGCGCAAGGTGCTAACGTGACTTCAGTGAAAGGTCGACATGTTTCACGCCTAAAATGCCCGAACGGGTCAGTGGCGTTTCATCAGGACCAGAGCAGTGTGAGAGGTTGTGCACGGTGAAGACGGGGGTGCCAAGGATTGGAGGGGTAACCCACGTCTTAAAAGAGGTTAAAAGAGGTACGGGGCTGCGGGATATAGTGACCTAGTCAGCAGGAAAGGAAGAGCGTACCAAGCTAATGTAACCTGTAGGGGAAATAAACGGGAGGGGGAAGGGGAGGAGAAGAGGGGGATAGGGATGGGGAAAGGGGGGGAGTAGGGGGAGGAGGGAGGAGGGAGGGGTGACAGACACACATGAATGGTTTAGATAGTACTGGTACGTATAATCAGTCACAGTTTAATGAGAGAGCACAGCGAGGGACTGTCTGTGACCCCAAATACCATTCGCATAGTGATAGTGCGGTCACCCCGGTGACCATGTCAACAGGAACAAAACACAGGTGACGTGTCGGGCGTCCACCATCGGTATCAGACATACTGAACTAATGCAATGATGGAGTGTTGCCCCTAAGTTAAAGGGCAGTGCAGGGCGGATACCACACATTCTTAAATAAATATAAACATGTCTCTCAACATACATGCTGGGATCGAGGAGAACATAGGTGAAAAAGCAGTAGTGGCGCCGGAAGGGCCGGTATGAAGTGCGTGAGCAAGACACGGATTTTTAAAGTCTAAAAACACAGCATCTTAGTATAGTGGTAAAACAGTCCAAATACCCCACAGAGCAAAATAACAGACCCTCTGAACTCGAGGGAGACGGGTCAGGGAAAGTCCTGACAAATCTGTTAACAAGTGAACACTCTCTGTTCAAGTATCAAATGGTAAATGAGGATCGACATGCGAAAATATATACAAACATATATTCTACCGGTATAACGGAAAAGAGGGTTTTCCTCATCCTTACCCTCGTGTATATGAACGGGGCCTCCTAGGTCTAGCCGAGGCTGCCAGCGCCCTATTTGCTGGAAGAACCAAACATAGTACAGGTAGATTAAGGGAGGGGACCCTACGTGAGGGTGGGCTGTACACACAGGAGTGTCAGGCATCAGAGGATCCTGCCTGAGAGTACTTACGGTTGCGTCGGGGGCCAGCTCAATCAGCACCTACCCTCTGCCAGCGGCTGCCTGGAGATAATGCCGGTAGCTCGCAAGTTTCCATTTAAGGCGTAGGAAAAGGGGAGTGAACCACTTCCTGCTCGGGGCCCGTCAGATGAGCGCGCGTAGTTAGTGGCGCATGCGTGGGCGAATGTGTCCTGGGGTGTGTGCATGCGCAGAGTGAAAACTGGAAATAGAGGTAGTGCGCATGCGATACTGATTCCACATAGTGCCCTACTCATAGGTGGTCTGCGCAAGTGTGACTTAAACGGATTTGTGAGCCCTGATGGTGCCCCGGGCTTAGGCCACTGTTTGATGGAATGGCGTGTTAGGATCAAACTGGGCAGGTCGTGTCCTGGGGTGTTGTGCATAGTACACTCTAGGTGCCCACATCCTGGTCTGAATCGCGGACTGAATCGCGGATAGGAGAGGAGGGTGAGGGGCGGGTGAGGAAAAGAATGTACACATAATAAGGGGAGGACAAGGGCTCCTCCTCCTAAACTGCTCATTAGAACAGAGCCAGAGAAAATCATATAGGTACACAGGTGTTGGGAGTTGTGCCCACGCGGGCCATAAGTATGTAAAAGTTGTTAATTACAGTTCCACCCAGGGTATCTCCTCTCTTTCTCGAGTGTAGAGAACTGTGCCCACCGTAGCGATGGTATGTGTCAATAGTAAATTACAGTTCCACCCAGGGAATCTCATCGTTGAGTCCTTGCGTGTGAGTGCGGAGACGGAACACCCAACGTTGTTCCTGGCGCAGTAAGGCTTGGGCATTCCAGTGGGGTCTGGACTCTAATATTGTCCATGTTAGTTGTTCGCTGCTGTGCCCACGGTCAAGAAAGTGGTTGGTGAGCTTCGTGGCTGTCCGTCCCCGACGGATGGTACTCTTGTGTTCGCTAATGCGTACTTTAATGGGACGTGAGGTCATGCCGACATACCTTAGACCACAAGGACATGTGATAAGGTAGATGCAGTTCTTGGTGTTGCAATTGGAGTGTCCTCATTGTTCCCATATAAAGTTCTCCAGAGTGAGTTGCTTACTGTGCGTAGTCGTGGAACACGCATGGCAGTTCCCACATGGATAGTGGCCTGACACAGGGGCCAGGTTCCACAATGTGGTGTTGGGTGGGTCCTGTCTACGTTGTAGTGGTCGTGTGTTGACCAGTCTGTCACGTAGGTTAGTTGTTCTTTTAAATGCGAAACGTGGTGGTTCTAGATCCAATGTGTCAGTATTCAGAATCTTCCAATTCCGTTTAATGATTTGTTTGATTTTGTTGGACTGGGGTGTGAAGGTGGTTACGCATGTGATGGACTCACTGGGTGTCTTTGTTCTGGTTTCCAAAAGTGTGTCCCTGTGGTTATTGCGGGCTCTTTTTCTTGAGTATCTGACTACCCTCTTGGGGTAGTGTCTGTCCAGGAGGTTTTTCTCAAGGTGGTTTGCTTCGTTCTCATAATCCTGATTGGTTGAGCAGTTCCGTCGTATACGCAGGAATTGTCCGTACGGGAGATTCTCCCGGAGGGCCTTGGGATGGTGACTGTTAAAGTCTAAAAGACTGTTACAGTCCGTCGGTTTTTTGTGCAGTGTGGTCCTAAGGGTGCCGTCCTCTAGGATAATCAAGAGATCCAGGAAGGGGATAGAGGTGTCACTCATAGTCCCCGTGAATCGAAGGTGTGGGTTCAGTCCATTCACCCATTCCAGGAAGGTCTCGCAGGATGCTCTGGTACCCTTCCAGAAGATCAAGACGTCATCTATGTACCGCTTCCATGTGATGATGTTATGCTTGTATGGGTTCATGTCTGGAAAGATGTGGTTATCCTCGAAGGCGGCCATATACAGACCCGCCAGACTCGGCGCGAAGGTACTCCCCATGCTGGTACCTTGTACCTGATGGAAGATTGAGGTTTTATACATAAAGAAATTCTCTTTCAAGGCTAGTGTGATTAGTTCCATGATAAAGGCCACTGGTGTGTTGGTAAGGGGTTCCATCCTTTGGAGTAGGTCGTTGACGACCTCGATGGTGGCGTCTTGAGGGATGTTGGTATATACCGCCTCTACGTCCATGGTTAGGAGGAGGTCAATAGGTTCCATATTTTCTTGGTTGATGTTCTCTATGAGATTTAGGACGTCTCGTGTGTCCTTGAGGTACGCAGTGGTGTTCTGCACCAGTGGACGAAGGAAAAAGTCGCTGAATTGGCTCAGTGGTTCCAGGAGGGAGTTGATGCCCGAGACGATGGGTCTGCCAGGAGGCGGGATGACCCCCTTGTGTATTTTGGGGAGGATGTAGAAGTATGGGGTTCTGGGGTCATCGTTGATCAAAAAAGCCGCTTCCTGGGGAGAGATCCACCCCTCCGTGCTCGCCTCGTTGACCAATATCTTGATCTTCTTAGACAGATCCTCTGTGGGGTCTTTGTTCAGTCTGCAATAGTATTTGGTGTTCCTGAGTTGTTTCTCACATTCAGCTTCATAGTCAGTGATGTCCAAGAGGACTGTCGCACCCCCTTTGTCTGCCGGCTTTATGATGATCGTCTCATCTCTTCTGAGTGACTCCAAAGCCTGTCGATTCTTGTTAGGAAGGTTGTTATACGTTGGCCCTTTAATCAGTTGAGTCGTCTCTTTTAATACGGCCTTCTCGAAGGTAAGGACCTCTGGTGGAACCATGGAGGAGGTAGGTGTAAATTTAGATGGGGGTCTAAGACCGGTGTCCTCTTTGTCCTGAGGTGGTTTACCCCGAAAGTAGGCCTGCAGTCGGATTTTTCTGAATAGATGGTGTAGTTCCTGGTTCGTCCTGAAGTCGTCTTCCTTTGGGGTAGGAACGAAACCCAGTCCTAGTTCGAGAGTCGTGGTTTCCTCTGCATTTAGCTGTCTCTTGGAGAGGTTGACAATCAGGGTCTTTGATTTGTCATGCTCCTGGTCTGTCTCTGCTGTTGCTGATGTTGGATTTGTCCGGCGTCTTGCCACTGAACCTGCTTCTGACCTCTTCTTCTCCCTCTGCCTCGCCCCCTGCCTCTGTACTGAAAAGGAGGTAGTGGGTCACTAATAAGCGCAAGGTGCTAACGTGACTTCAGTGAAAGGTCGACATGTTTCACGCCTAAAATGCCCGAACGGGTCAGTGGCGTTTCATCAGGACCAGAGCAGTGTGAGAGGTTGTGCACGGTGAAGACGGGGGTGCCAAGGATTGGAGGGGTAACCCACGTCTTAAAAGAGGTTAAAAGAGGTACGGGGCTGCGGGGTATAGTGACCTAGTCAGCAGGAAAGGAAGAGCGTACCAAGCTAATGTAACCTGTAGGGGAAATAAACGGGAGGGGGAAGGGGAGGAGAAGAGGGGGATAGGGATGGGGAAAGGGGGGGAGTAGGGGGAGGAGGGAGGAGGGAGGGGTGACAGACACACATGAATGGTTTAGATAGTACTGGTACGTATAATCAGTCACAGTTTAATGAGAGAGCACAGCGAGGGACTGTCTGTGACCCCAAATACCATTCGCATAGTGATAGTGCGGTCACCCCGGTGACCATGTCAACAGGAACAAAACACAGGTGACGTGTCGGGCGTCCACCATCGGTATCAGACATACTGAACTAATGCAATGATGGAGTGTTGCCCCTAAGTTAAAGGGCAGTGCAGGGCGGATACCACACATTCTTAAATAAATATAAACATGTCTCTCAACATACATGCTGGGATCGAGGAGAACATAGGTGAAAAAGCAGTAGTGGCGCCGGAAGGGCCGGTATGAAGTGCGTGAGCAAGACACGGATTTTTAAAGTCTAAAAACACAGCATCTTAGTATAGTGGTAAAACAGTCCAAATACCCCACAGAGCAAAATAACGGACCCTCTGAACTCGAGGGAGACGGGTCAGGGAAAGTCCTGACAAATCTGTTAACAAGTGAACACTCTCTGTTTAGCATCACCATATCACAGTTGGAGTCTGGCGGTGGCATCAGCCTGCCTGAAAAACCACCCTGGGACCAGAAACAGAGTTTTGAAGTGTGTATAGCAATTTCAGGAAATGTATCATTTTGTACAGAGCTGCATGGCCCAGCAAAGATATAGGCAGCCTGCGCTAGTGGTCCACGTCTCACTCCTCTAGGATTCTGACTAGATTGTTCTCAGAGCTGCGGATCCCTAGTGATGTAGGTCCAGGTATTGGAATCCATTTCCTCAACAGGTATCAGGCACCTCCATCCTTCCCTTGACCCCCATCCGATCCCACCAGGGGAAAAGACATGATCTCTCCCTCACCAGTCAATACCCCAATTTCTTATTTTGGTGGCAGTGGTGGCATTCATTACTTGTGTCTGTGCAGTGCCACTTTGTGATTTGTGTAAAACTAAAAAATCCCTTATAAATAATCTGACATCAGATTCAATGTGTTATATATTGTGGGGGGCAACAATACAATATCATCATGTGGAAAAATGCAGCTTCTTCCTTGTATCATCACAGTGATATTTAAATGTATTGAACAGACTTTTTAGTGATGTCTTGTATTGCATCATTTTCAGTCTTCTATGCAAGCATATGCACTCAACTCTTGTTCACTTAGGATCTTAGAGTAGGATCGCTATCAATTGGTTGCACTCCCTTGTGCAAACTCGTGAGTGCCCCTTTTTTAGGTCTCGCCTGGCGTTAGCAGCGCGCATGCGCTGCCCTCGCAACGAGAGGGCCTCTTGGAATCAATCCGGTTTCCGAAGGGGACTTGAAGCCCCGCCTCTTCTTTCCATTGGCTTGCGTCATAGCTTATGCTAAACGCAGCCTTTCTATTGTGAAGGAGGCTTTTTAATCCCTCCTTCTTGCCGCTCTGTCTGGTTTTAGCTCCGCCCACCTGGACTGGATGATTTACTCGCGGCGTTAGACTGTCTTCTTTAATTAGTCGGGACGTACTTTTTTGTTCTCATTTAGCTATGACAAAGGCCGCAGCGTGTTTATTTTTGCATTGCACTTTCACTTAAAGTGAAAGCGCGATGCAATTATAAACAAGCGGCTCCCTTTGCGAGATGCCGAGAGCTTGTTTGTGTATGTCATTCCCATACTTCACATAACATTTGCACCTCTTCCAATGGTGATTTATAGAACCAGTATGATTTTGTTCACGAAGAATACGTTCTTTTGTATGTCACACACTAATGGCAAGTCTAGGTGCCTGGGTGACCTTAGTACTTCGGAAAGGAGCTGGACTCCAACTACAGAGTCCAGTAAGGACCCCTCCGCCCCCTCTTCCATGGCCCTTTAAGCTTCTAAAAGTTCAGCTAGAGGGCGCGACGAGCTCATTGTTCATGCTCATTCAGTCCTTGAGGTCTCTGCTGAGACTGCTTTTAGAAGTTCCAAAACTACCCAAGGATCACAAGGGCGACAAGTAGTCCTCCTGTACTTCATGCAGCATCACTGTCCAGATTGGGGCAGTGAGATGCATGCATGTATGTTCCGGGAGTGAGTCCCGCCAGGCTTAGTGCTGCTGACTGGAAAGATAGGGCTAGCCTGGAGCCTTTCTTCTGACATGGAGCCAGGTGGCAGCTATGCTGTTTGTTTGAAGTGTAAATCAGCGTGTTGTGCACACTAGTGCGGTAAAGAAAGCGGTTGGATGGCTGACAAACTTGACACACAAGGGGAGGAGACGATACTGACACATTCAGGGGCTGTCCGCATATATTCGATAGAAAAGCCACATCCGTTGTGTAGAGTGCTGCGCTGCCCCGTCCCCGCAGCTTTTAGGTGCTTTAATGAACAGAAAATAAAACTAGCGGTTGCACAGCAAATTCCCGGAATTTTGAGGGGGTACTTCAATTCGCCGTTCAGTAAAACACGCGAGAGAGCGGAAATCACTAAGCGAGAACCGCGGTTACCTGTTGAAAGTTAACGAGCAGACTTGCACTTTCCCTTCGCTAGTGTTGTGGCTCCTCCTTACTCCAGTGCATCCACCCCACCCACCCCCACATCCAGCCCGTACATTCAGGTACGGTGTCCGGTGCAGCCTACGACAGCGCACTTCTTCCCTCGCTATGCGCGTGACTTAGCATGTTTCTTCTGGGTGTAGCATGTCCAAACAAGCACCATTTGCCTCTCTACAAGCCCGACTTGGTTAAAACAATTACTTTCATCCAATTATGTGACCGATTTAGACCACACCCATGAAGAAACTGCTGTAAACATCGCCACAGCACCCAGCATGTCGTGTGCTTCTAGCAACACTGCGTCCAGCGCACCGCCACAGTCTGAACCGCTTCAAGGTGCAAGGTGGAGCGGTATTAAAAACAAGCATTAAAAATGCAATAGGTTTCACCTTTCATTGGGTTAAAGCCATTTGCTTTGCTATACAATACCATTAGCAAAGCAAATGGCTTTAACTTAATCAAAGGCGAGACCTATTGCATTTTCAATGCTTGTTTTGATGAGGTAGGGAAAGTGATATGTTTACACCGGAAGAGCCTATTCTAGTATAAACATTTGATCCAGCAGCCCTTCCACCAAACAGCCATCACATCACAATGACGGCGGGCAGGGAAATTGTAGAATTACCCCTACACATAAGAAGAAAGGAAATATATCGCTGTTTTGGGAGTTTACTTTCTCAATACAAAAACCCTTACTGTGCTGGTGTTTTAAATATGATGGTCGCAAGGGAAAACCTTCAATGCTGGCACAATGCGTCATATTATATTGAATTATCAAAATAACACTAACTTAAAAACAATGAATCTATAGAAATGAAATATTTCATTGTATATAGTTACTTTAAAATATTCTGCTCCAATGAAACTGACAAATTGCTAAAATATAAAATAATTATTACAATTTAATTTCTTGGTATAAAATAAAAAAAATGCCCCAATATACTTTTTCTTTTTAAATTAATTTCTAAACTGAGGTTCATTAAATGTCTTTTTAAATATACTGTAAACATAGCATACTTCAAAATGCAGTTTCTTAACATTTTAGAAAGTACGTGTAAAATCCCAGGTTGTAGAAGTATTATCCCAGTCGATGTGGACTACAATCAATGTGATGGTGTGGGGATATAGTGATTAGTGAATATGATGTGATATGTATATGTCACAGAGGTTGAGTTTATGGGGGATGACCATTTCTACTGGGTCCAAGCAATCCTAGCTACTGCTACTTCTAAAATGTCATTTTAGATCTCAGGAAAAGGTGAGATGTCTATTAAAACATTGGCTGGCCCTGAATCCATTATCTACTTGTGAGATGGTGGTAATATTTCACTCAATGTCTCTCTTAAGAACGCACAGGCCAATTCAGACATTCCCCAGAGGCTGTTTCAGTTTTCATAGTCACAGAAGTTCAAAGTAGTTCGGCCTCCAAGACTGAAATATACCCCCATCTGAGTAATTCTATTTCTATTTATTTGCTTATAGAGCGCCCGAATCACCCCATAAGGGTATCTCTGCGCTAGGACCGCCTGAATGAGCTGATGAGGGATGATCAGAACAGCGAGGTTTTCAACAGTTTTCTGAATGCCAGGTAATCCGTGCATTGACGCAGGTGAAAGGAGAGTTCGTTCCAGTAGTGTGGGGCCAGATGGAAGAAGGCCTTAACACCTTGGCGGGTTTATTTAAAGCGCTGGACTTGGAGCAGGGCTTTGGCTCCGGAGCGGAGGGGTCTGGAGGGAACATAGTTCACGATTTTATCATTTAGGTAGCTGGGGCCTAGTCTGTTTACGGCTGTGTATGCCATACGGCAGATCTTAAATTTGATCCTTTTCCATATTGGTAACCAATGTAATTTTTGAAGCAAAAGGAAGGGAAGCGGTTCTTGGGGGGGCATTGGTCACTAGCCGGGCCGCGGTGTTCTGAACCACTTGGAGTCTGTTTATGGCACTTTCATTGGCTTAAATCAGCAGCACATTGCAGTAATCCAGGCGTTTTAAGATTAGTGCCTGGATCAATGTTTTCCTGGTTGATAGTGGCAGGAAGGGGAAGACTTTTCTGAGCATGCTGAGGCTATGGAAGCAGGCTCCAACGGTGGAAGAAGCATGGTCTCCCAGCATGAGTTTGTGGTCCAATCGAACTCCAAGGTTTTTTACCACCTGTTTGGGACATGGGGTAGGACCTAATTCCTAATTCTGCAATGCATTTAATACTAATGTAGTACAACCTACCAACTTGTCTAAATATATATTAGTAGGGCGATAGTCTGATTATCGTGAACAACGTCAGTCACTTTGCTCTCCTTTTGTAAAAACATTGTGTGATAACAACTTGCTAACGTTTTTTTTCTTTTCTTTTAGGAATTTGCAACATTGACCAGGGAATTAAATGTTTGCAGGGAACAGCTCCTGGAGAAAGAAGAGGAGATTTCAGAATTGAAGGCTGAACGGAATAATACACGGGTAAGCATGCAAAACAAGTTTTCACAACATGACTGGTGTTGTTATGATAACACACAGTAAAGCCAATCGGTCTGGAGTTGTCTGCCAAACTTTAGGCTTTGTCAATGTTTGTTTTGTTTGCTCCTTTGTTATTATTAAGGGATCAGCTGGGCTGTGGACAATATAAAAAAGTTGACAAAGAAATTTACAATATTATTTGGTCTCAAAAAGTGCACACTGCCATTGTTAGTCCCTGCACAGAAGGGAAATAGTTTCCGTGCAGGTGCACCTCTTGTGAAAGAGCAGAGCACCTTCACTCACAGTGAGGGTAGCCAATGGCTGAAATGGGCTGACCCATTGCACAGTGTTGTTTGATGTAGTGGGTGAAATGAAATTCTGAATGACACACCAACAGACCAATGCTTAAAGATTGCTTGCCACTGTTAGTATATTATATAATTAAAAAACAAAGATACTTAACAACAAAGAGGCAGTAGGGGTAGGGTAATGTACAGGCGTTTCCAGTTCAAATATTCCAACAAGTGTAAGTGCTCAAGGCTATCGTACAACGACCACCCCACGCTGTAAAAATTGTAGACCTAGGTCCACATGTGATACAATAGTTAGCAATCGACAACCTGAGCAAAAACACTGAAGTAAAGCACATATAAAGTACAAATCTCAGTCCTTAGTGATTTCTTCTTGCTTTTATTCCGAAGTCTTTAAGCATACATCCATGTTTCAATCTTCATAACAACTGTCCAAGCCACAAAACATGCCACACAAAGTTCCCTCACTGATTGTACAGTAACTCCTTCAACCCTTGGATCACTTTCCCAAGTGAACATGCAAGATGACATACAGCATAAGGATGTCTTAAGTCAGACCAACAGAGGCATGGGATTTATTAAGAGACATCTTGTATGTTCACTTGGGATGGTGATCCAAGGGTTGAAGGAGATACGGTACAATCAGTGTAAGAACTTTGTGTTACTTGTTGTAATGTAGCTGCTCTGCTTTTGTTCTAGCCCTGATGAAGTCTATCGCTTACAGCCTTATAGACGAAACACGTGTTGGCATGTTTTGTGGCTTGGACAGTTGTTATGAAGATTGAAATACGGATGTATGCACAAAGACCTCGGAATAAAAGCAAGAAGAAATCACTAAGGACTGAGATTTGGAATTTATATGTGCTTTACTTCAGTCTTTTTGCTCAGGTTGTCGATTGCTAACTTAAAAACAAAGATCTTGGCTAATGCCAGACCTAAAATAAAATTGGTTTTGCTGTAGAAATTGTTTTGTAGGTTAGAGTAATGCATTTGCATAGTGAAAAGTGATCGACCTCTTGCTGAAAGTACAAGTTGGTAAAGACCAGGTCAGTAAGGGTAGGTCCGAAAAGGTTGAGGTATTTACCACATGCATAGTAAATAGCGTTTTTTTCTCAACAAAATGAAGAACAACACATGGAATCTGTAATTACAGACTAAATTTTAAATTCTGCAAATTTTGGACTTTTTCCCAATAGATTTCTGCAGGTTTGACCTGCCAAAATCTTTCATTGGCAAACAGCGAGGTGTGATAATTAGTGCAAAATTGATCACTCTGAACTAGGTGCAAATTCATATTTGCACAGGGGTTAAAATTATCGAACTCCGAATTAGGGCCCCAGAATGTTCTTTTCCTCAAAACGTCTGACTATTTATATTTTGGGGGGAGTTCTTCTTCCCAGGTGCTCCCTAGTAAATTTACATTTCATGCACTTTTCCTTAATTATGCTATTATGTGAAGTATTTCAATGAACTTTTCTTTAAAGGGAGTTGTCATTTTTGTACCCTCTACTCTGAGTGCAATTGTGGGAAGCGGAGCGTGGATTCCGTTATTCAGGAAGCAGACTCCAGGCTGCGCTGCAGCACAACCATACACTTCCACACTACCACCAACTGCTAGGTTTTCCCTTCCAATTCAATTCCTAAAATTCCTGATAAGTACACAAGACCCAACATTCTGTAAAGAAGCATCCCTAAAGGTACAACTGGCACATTTCTCCTTTCCTACTTGTATTTGTCCAGTAACTTCATCATGTGCTCCCTTACCACATCTGGGTTTCATCCCACCATCCTACCTCTCTTCATCCTCCTGAATTGCTCTTCAGGTACGGTACCCATCCATGCAAGATTGTCAATACACTTTCACCAGTAATCTCCTCATTCATCACCCTATATCCCCAAAACATCCTTCTCAAATCAATCCTATATTCACAGGATTGCACCTTTCTACTGCTTGGTTACCCTCAGGGTGATGCACGGGTGCTATTTTTTGCTTAATACCAGAACAATCTATATATTCCAGCAACTTTCCAGATCTGAATTGCACACCAGTAACTGTCTAAAGGCTGGCTTGTATTCCATCTCTAACAAATTATTAATCAAGAAAGGGAATCCCAATATTCATGTTTACTTTATCAACTAAGTTCAACTCAACCTGTTTCGAAAACAGATCAATCAATACAACAATGTACTTGTTGGAACCATCACTCAGCAGTACCAGTCCCAGCCTGAGCGCTATTTATCTAGTGCTATACTCTCCAACTGTAGTTTTAATGTTTTCTGTGTTTCATCAGCTCTTTCAGAAACCACGTACTTCCTTTTTGACTTCCAAGTCAATACTGCGCCACCGATGCACATCTCTAATCTTCGGAGTCCTGGGTATTACCATAGGACCTTCATAGCTTAATAAAAATATTTGTTCTCTCAATCCAGCAGTGGACACAATTTTATCACCATTCAATAGAAAATGTACGCAAACTTCATTACGTATTGTAGTTTAGTAATGGCTTCCTCACTTGGCATCCTTCTCTGATATATTCTCTAGCCACCTTCAATTCTTTATCATCTGCATTGGCACTTAGACATTCGCTCTTCGTTATGGCTTCCGTTCCCTATATCTCACTCGCATGATACTGTCAAACTGTATTTTTCCCATTCATCATTGCTTTTGCACTTGGAAATTGACATTGTACTTAGAAATCTGCAGTTTATCCCTAATATATACTTCACCTCATAAATGAAGTCTTGTAACTTCATTGACAAGCGGGCAATTCTAGTATAAGCATTCAACAACCCCTCTGTAGTTTGGTGAGGGGTTAGTGATCACTTCACAGCAAAGGTTTTTTCTCCAAATTAATTTGCTGAAATGTTCTATCTAGACCCTCTTGCATGACAAATGTTTTTGAAAAACTATCTGCAGCAAGAGAAAGTGACTTGAAAATATATGCAACAACAGCTTCCTTTCCAGATTGCTCCATTTATGAACGTACCTGAACTAAGCCCATTTTGCTGGTACTGGTGGTTATAATGGCATTCCCACAGAAATCATAACCTTAAAAATGAGAAGCTTTATGAAGAACGTGCATGATGATGTTGAAATCCATTGCGCCAAAGGCAAGCCCGTCTGCGCCCGTCCACGCCAGACCGGGACCCGGGACCAGAACCCCTGCTGGTTTGGAGCACCAGGATATAATTAAATATTATGGGGAGGATCTAATCAGACTAGATAAACATGTTTCATCAAAATGCAAAAACAGTATGAATGCTGATATAAAGGCATCAAAATGTGCACACTGCAATTATAATCTAGCAAGTGGGAACCACCCCAGAAAACAAGAGAGGAACTTGTGTCTCATGCTACTAAATTGTCGTTCTACGGGCAAACATAAATTTGAGATGCGTGACATTTTAAAAGATAAAAATCCTGACACTGTTTTTCTAACAGAGACCTGGCTTAATGATAGCTCTGATCCGGATATCATAGATGCTCACCCAGAGGGCTATGAGATTCTAAGGCAAGATAGGGAGCAAAGAGGGGGAGGAATTGCAATTATTCATAAAGCATCCTTGAAATGTAGTATTAGGGAAGCAAATATAGAACACTGTGAAGCACTCCTTTTTAAACTTTCAGTGATGGATGATATGACCATAGCAGGCTTTCCAATATACAGTCCACCAGGCCCAGCTGCCCAATTTATAGCAAGCTTAGGAGAAAGAACCGTCCAACCTGCCTTACGCTATAAAAACTTCTATATACTAGGGGATTTGAACTTGCACTTTGATCATAATGGGAACAAGGAAGTGCAATCTCTATGCAGTGATTTGATGGCAATGAACCTTATCCAACAGGTGAAATCAGCAATGCACCAAAAGGGCCATATTCTTGACCCTATTTTCCCTAACCAAAAGGAAATAGAGGTGGAAGCACTGTGGCCTATCCCTTGGACAGACCATTATCTAATCCCATTCTCAATACATGTGAGTAGTTTAAGGATAGAAGGACTGGGAGCAAAGGCCACATATAGGAAATGGGCCGGCTTTAATCCCAGTTCCTTTTCACAGGCATTGGCAAAAATAAACTGACATTAGGAATGGATATAATACGGCGAATGACCAATTTGGGGAATGGATAACAAAGCCATAGATGAGATAGCCCCCTGGACCACTAGGAGTCCTAGGAGACAGACGGCATGAGCTCCTTGGTATAATGAAATTCTCACCAAATCTAAGAAACAGTGCAAGAAATTGGAGCGGATTTGGCGTAAAAACTTTTGTGGCAAGGCCAAAGATCAATATAAAAGTGAAATAAAAAAATATCATGCATTAATTAAGAAAATAAGGTGCGAATTCTGTACGGAGAAAATAGAAAAAGCAAGGAGTTCATCCAAAGAAATGTTCACTATACTAAAGTCGCTCAAATCCTATGATAACCAAAAGGAAGAAGGAACTGCCTCAGTGGAAAACTGCAATAAAATTGCTGAATTCTTTGCAGAGAAGGTGGCGAAAATATATAATGCCTTCCCAGTAAAAGTATGCCAGGGGAAGAGCTCTGAAACTAAGGAGAGGAATCCCACAGGGGACAGGTTCAATGAATTTAAAATGCCAGAACTAGAGGAATTAAAAATAATAGCCAAAGTAATTAAATCTGGCTCCCCCCGAGATCCGGCCTGCCCAGAACAACTACTGATGGGAGCAAATCTTATAATGCCTTACGTTTATGAGCTCATTACTACCTCCTTCCAGAAGGGAGAACTCCCCACTAGCTGGAAACAAGCAATAGTACGTCCACTGAAAAAAAATTCGTCAGTAGACCAAGCAGTCTTAGAAAATCTGCGCTCAATTTCGTTGCTTCCATTCGTCGCAAAGATTGCAGAAAAAGTAGCCAATAAACAGCTTACCAATTTTATCCAGGAAAATGATCTTCTACACCCCTCCCAGTCTGGCTTCAGAGCAGCCCACTCGACAGAATCAGCTCTGCTCCTGGCCACGGGCACAATGTGAAGGTGTGCGGATGAGGGGCAGACAACGGCAATGATTTTGCTGGACTTAAGTGTGGCGTTCAATACCGTCTCACATGGGCTGCTTCTGCATAGACTAGAGGAATGTGGTATAGATGGTACTGTTTTACGCTGGATGACATCCTTCCTATCGTTACGCAGTTTCCAAGTTTTACAGCAGTCACAGCTTTCTAAGAGTATCATGTTGTCCCAGGGAGTCCCACAAGGATCAATTTTGAGTCCCACGCTATTTAATCTGTATGTGGGACCACTAGCAGAGTTAGTGGAAAAACATCATGTTACCATCATATCGTACGCTGATGATACTCAGCTAATTGTGACATTATCAGGAAATAATGAACAGAAAGCGCTCAATTTCACTAGGTGCTTAGAAGCGATAGCAGGATGGATGTCCGATCATTGTCTGAAATTGAACAGCAGTAAAACAGAGGTAAGGATAGTGGGCAATGCACCCAACATATGGTCCTCTGCATGGTGGCCGGAAACATTGGGACAAGTTCCTACTCCCAAAATTGAAGTTAAAAATTTGGGAGTTTGGTTCGATTCTAAATTGTCTTTCGAGGCCCAAATACGGAAAGTAGTGGGTAAATGTTTTGGAATCCTAAATATCCTGAGGAAAATGTTGGACCTTCTACCACCTAACACAAGGAAAACCATAGTGCATGCCCTGGTGACAGCACAACTGGATTATGGAAATGTACTGTATTTGGGAGCACCTAAAAGGGGGCTAGCCAAATTATAGGCGGTGCAAAATGCGGCTGCACAGCTTATTTTGAGTCTCCCTAGAAGAGCTTCCACAAGGAAAGCCCTGAAAGATTTGCATTGGTTGCCGGTGGAGGAAAGGGTCCTTTTTAAGTCAATGTGCTACTGCCATAAAAATACTTGCAAAAAAAGGACCACGCTACCTGCATCCTCTAATCTCTCAATACATCCCAGGCTGCAATCTGCGATCAAAAGGAAGGTCGCTAGTGAAGGTTCCTAGAGCTCAGAGTGCAAGAATGGGGGCAAGGTCCTTCAGTTATCTTGCGGCAAAATATTGGAACGGGCTCCCGAAAACTTTAAGTATGGAATCATGCGAAGGTAAACTTAGGAAGAAGCTAAAAACATGGCTATTTTCCTCTGCTTACTAAAGTAAAGTAGAGCCACAGGAAGGTATTAGTTGGTAAATTTGTTATGAGGTGTCTAGAGTCATCTCCAATTAGTGAGTCTGCTTCAGAAATGTTAAAATAAAATAAATAAATAAACTAGACCATATACACCTAGAATTAGAATTCACCCGCACATTGTCCTGAAAATAGATCACCTCGCTCATGTTTCCGAACAATCCCTTCATAAGCCTCTGGAATACTACGGCAGCAAAAGCCAATTCCAAATTTTCATGCAATGGAACTGAAAACAGCTAAAAGGTGTAGTAAATTGTGTGAGTGCTCTACTGGCAAAATGCAGGCTCACTTGGTGATAGGCAGCAGATAAATCCAATGTGGTAAACCCTTTTATACCTTTCACAACTGCCAACATTTTGCTGATTGTGGGCAGGGAAGTTGGGCCTACTTTTGGCGCATACAGTTTACAAATTACTTTTCTTAAAATCTAATACTATAGTTCTGTATTCTAACCAGTAAATGCTATCTACAGTACAACTGCTTGGATTATTATCCACCGGTTTAGTTTGTCTCCGGGACTGTATACAAATGTTGCATACAATTAGAAACAAAACTAGTAACAGGCAAAAATTATATAGAGACCAAGGCCTCAAAAAAACTACGCAGGACCTATGCCAATTTCAAACGAGGGCAAAGGCGTAAAGCAAACAGAAAACGCCGGCAACAAAAGGAGGGGCCGAGGTTACTGGAAACGAAGAGAACGGAAAATGATAGAATTAACACCACCGTCATCAATCTTTCCAAAACAGATCTCAGCCCCGAGGAAAGGTCAATACTAAGTTTGGGTCTGTCTTTCTGCCCAACAAAGAACTTTGATTATGCATCCACGAGAATGGATATTTATAAGGGAGTCAGAAAACTGAAACTCAAAAAGTTTCACATTTTAAAAAGGTCGGAAGAGATAAGTAATATCCAAACATCAACCAGTGGACTAATGACTCACGATAACCCCAACAGATCGGACCTATCCCTTACTCAGGGACTACAAGACCTTTGGGACGGAAACTATACCCTTAATCCAGCACAAGAACCTTATAATCAGATGACAAATACACCTGCCACAAAAAATGCACTTACTCCTTTTAAATTGAAATCCAACTTTACTCCCATAGCATTATATGATTCAATTGATGCATTCCATGAAGCAGTCACCATCAAAATAAAAAAACTAAACAAAGCTACAATGATGGCCAAAAAACGTTATCGGAGAAATGAAATCATGTACAACAACCTTATGGTCAAATTGAAACATAACAAAGAGGTGGTTATCCGCAATAGCGACAAAGGAGGTAACATTGTTCTATGGTCGCAGGAGGATTATAAGACTGAAGCATTCAAACAACTGAATGATAAAGACTGTTATAGCCGCACCAACACGGCTTACCTGAAGTCAACTTATCAGGACTATTATAAAAAATTATCAGTTTGGAACAGAAAAAATTTGATCAGTGAAGACGAATACAAATTCCTGAAAAAAGACAATCCTACAACACCGACAATTTATTTTATTCCAAAAATCCACAAAAACATCTCTAACCCGCCGGGACGTCCAATAATATCAGCAAAAGAAGGGCTCCTAGAGAATACATCTATCGATGTTGACTTTTTTTTACAGGACTTTGTCAAAAAACTACCATCATATGTACGAGATACAAGCGACTTCATCAGAAAAAGTCAGGGCTTTAAGTGGCAAAAAGACTATTTATTGTTGGCCCTTGATGTATCAGCGCTTTATACTAGCATTCGACACTCTGACGGTATTAAGGCCATCAGACATTTCTTGTCACAACGACCTGTGGAATTCAAGTCACATAACGAAATGCTTATATCCATGATTGAATACTGCCTTATGAACAACATTTTCATGTTTAACAATCTCCTTTTCCAGCAGATGAGGGGAGTAGCCATGGGGGCCAGCTTCTCTCCCAGCTACGCATGTCTTCACATGGGCTGGTGGGAGGAGCTGGTCCTCAACATTGATTACCATAATGTAGTTGAGAGCAACATTAAGGTTTGGCTCCGCTACATTGACGATTTATTTTTGGTTTGGCAGGGAAGCATTGAAGAAGCACAACAATTTGTGAATGATATCAACTGTAATTTTTTGAATCTTCATTTTACCGCCACCATTAGCGACAATACAGTCAACTTTTTGGATACACAAGTATATGTACGGGAAAACACACTAGAAAACGCATATTCCGCAAAGAAACAGCGGGAAACTCGATATTGCATGCTGATAGCTCCCATCCACAGCATCTCATAAACAGCATACCGTATGGTGAAATGCTATGCCTAAAGCGGATATGTAGTACCACAACGGATCTGAAAGTTGCTCAAGAAGCTAGCAAAAATAGATTCTTAGAGAGAGGATACTCTCTAAAAATCATTGAAAAGGCTATTTCCAAAACAATGGCAGTCGATAGGGAGACTCTATTACTAGATAAACAAATAACAAGCATCCCCAAAAAAACCATAGAAAATGTGAACACCAAAACAAAGGAAGAGGTCCATCTTATCATGAGCTTCAGCAGACAACATAAGGCGATCCACAAAATTATTCAATCATGCTGGCCACTTGTTCTATGTGACCCGGTTATAGGACCCCTGCTACCGCAGAGGGTGTCCATTACCTATAGTAAGGCAACGTCCATGAGAGACTGCTTGGTATCTACAAACCCTGAAATCTTGGAGAAGAGCTCATGGTTACAAACACATAAAGGCTTCTTTAAATGTAAGGTATGCAAAGCCTATACCTATGGAACTAATACCTTGACATACACCACTCCTTTTTCCAATACCAAGTACAAAATATCTAAACTACTCACTTGCAAAACGGAATTTGCTATTTACGTTTTGACATGCCCATGCGATTTAAAATACATTGGCAGTACAAAACTGCAAGTGCATAAACGCATTTTACAACATCTTCGCGCAATCACCAATGAAGATAGTACATATCCGGTGGCTAGGCACTTCAAGAAATTCCATCATTCTAGCAACAAAGATCTTAGATATTTTGTCATAGATGCGGTACCCCCGAGCAGAAGAGGTGGTGACCGTGAAAACAAACTTAGGAGATTGGAACCAAGATACATAATACAACTAGATACCAAACACCCCAATGGCCTTAATATTACAGAAGATATGTACACATGCTTGTAAACTTTACATGTACATTTCGTCCTCTCTGTGTGCCCTAAAAGACGAACAGGACTACCAAAATATTCAGCAACTTATATGGTATTTTACCTTTAATTACTAAACATTTTTGATATGTAGTTTTTATCCAGTTCTTACAATGTAATATATGTATATACATATTTATATATTTATTTATTTATTCATTTGTATATACACATTGGTTTGAGAACATAAAGGTGCATTTACTGGCACCTCTACCTAACTAGGTTTATCACTTAATTAAGTAACCAACCAGTTTCTATCAGGTAGGATTTAAACTGTTTTACAGCTTTATTATTCAAGCCAATATCTGTATAATGTCAACCTTACTTTGTAATTATAAGTTGCTTTCATCTTTTCAATATGGCACAAAACACCTGTATACCATAGGACGATCTGCAACAAGCAATCAACACAACCAGCATATATCTGTAGGGTCCATTGACTAGGTCATTCACTTGGTATTTTACCAATATTATGACATTGTGAAAATCTGCGCAACTCAAAACAAATGAAATATGTATATCATATAGGGTTTCTGATCACAATCCAAATGTACTCATCCTCTATTTTTTACTCATATTTTTACTTTAAATATTAACGAATGAAATACAATTTTAACTTCACAGTTTGCACTTTTTGCACATATCAGAACTTTCCCCAATATGACGTGATTTGTATGAGTAATATGTTTTTTTATATATATTTTATATATATGTAACATAATGAAAAAGTATTATAACTTCATGGAACTCTTAGAAAACATTGTGATTTGGTATTTGTCCATGAATGTAGAAGTATTTTATTGCAATGCTAAAGCATGATAGGGATCCAATTGCTTTATGTAACAGTAGTATTTTGTTCATGTCTACTTGCTCTCCGATCACGTGGGGTCAAACAATTTTGCACGGTCACTTTAAATTCACCAAAAATGTGTATCCAAGTTGAGTGAACAAGGCTCGCCTAGAGCTGAAACGCGTATCGACGATTTGGGAGAAATAAACATCTTAGAAGCACTTACTTTGGGTCTGTGTCCACATTTGATTCCCCACCCATCCGGAATCCTGCTGGAATACATATATATATATATATATCTCCTACTGGCGGTCGCCAGTAGGTAGATATAGTTAGGACCTATTTTCCATAGGAAGTCTGCAACATTCTATTTGGAATAACTCTGGCGCCGATTGACGATTCTTCATGAAAGTTTCCAAACTTGTGGCCAGTTCCGGTCTGCTCCTATCCTGAAAATTTCACGGTGATTCGTCAAGCGCGGGCCGAGAAAAAAGGGGGGTCCCAAAACGCGTTTTCCTCATGCATTTTCCCATAGTACCTGTTGACGCAGCTACAGCCCGAACTGCTGAACAGAATGACACCAAATTTGGCAAAGAGGTAGTCCTCAGTTCAGACTCGTGCCACTCCAGATCAGGAAGTGTTGGCAGCCATCTTGTGCCTCGGTAGGACCGAGGCACAAGAAACCTAAAAAACAAACGCGACAAACACAAAAAGGGGGCAGGGTAGAAACACCCTGACCCCCTAGGCATGCTCATGGGGTTCCACAAGGACCCCCAGGGCCAAAAAAAGAATTTAAAAAAAAAAAAAAAGAAAGTCGGCGAGATTCGCGCACCTAGCGCGAATTTCGGGCGAAAAGAAAAAAAGCATTCAGCACGGGCTCCCGCGCTAAATATTCTAATTTGCCCCAGGGGGCCAAATCCCAGGGGCATAACTAAAAAAAAAGTGGGCAGGGGTCCCGGGAGAGGGGCCACGCGGCCCCCCTCCCCATTAAATAAAAAATAAAAAAAACAACGGCCGGCCCCGGGGGATGGGGTCCCCGGGGCAAATTATGGCCTTGGGAGGGGGCCTTCCCGATTTTTTTTTTTCATATATAAAAATTGGGGTCATGCTCTGGGGGATGGGATCCCCAGGGTCAAAAAAATAGAAAAAGAAGGGGGGCTACTACCGCCTACCACCAACCGCCTTCAAAGGTAGGGGGCGGGGCTTGAGGTGATACTGTAAACACGCCCTGTGGCGTGTTTTAAGTTGGGGAATTCATTCCTCTTCAATTGAGAGGTCCCCTAGGGGCCAACTAGCCCACCAGGTACCTCCAGAGTGTTGTAAAAAGGGGCGTGGCCTCTGAACACCTCTCTGCAACGCAGCTCCCTGATGCATTATGGAAGTACCTGGTGGGCTAGTTGGCCCCCAGGGGACCGCAGGATTGAAAAGGAATTAATTCCCCAACTTAAAACGCGCCACAGGGCGTGTTTGAACACGTCACCTCAGGCCCCGCCCCCTTCCTTTACCATTGTACAAATATTCCTCTAAAATCAGCCGAACTACGAATTATGATTTACTCACCTGTTATCAGGAGAGAACCCAGGGCTGCATCTTTTAGCCCAGCACTGACCCTGAAAAGTTATTGTAAGCGTGCTTACCAGTAACTTGTATTTCCTTCCATAGGAATCCATTGTGTGGTTTTCAGCAGAAAAGTGTCTAAGTGTCCATTTTTGAAACTTACAAATGTTCCTCTAAAATCAGCCGAGCTACGAATTCCGATGTACTCACCCGTTCTCAGGAAAGAACCCAGTGCTGCATGTTTTAGACCAGCACTGACCCTGAAAAGTAATTTTAAGCGTACTTAACAGTAACTTGTATTTCCTTCCATAGGAATCCATTGTGTGCTTTTAAGTAGAAAAGATTCAAAGTGTCTATTTTCAAAAACTAAAAATATTCCTAAAAAATCGTCTGTATGACAAACACATCCTTTCAACTGTTTACAGGAGATTCACCTGTGCTGGATCCAGGATCCACCACTGAGTAAGAAAAAGTAACGATAACACTACTTACCTGCTAAGTGAATTTTCTGCCATAGGATAACATTGGTGATCCTATGTGAAACTTTTTCTGTGTCAACTTTTAAAATACAATAATAATCCTTAAACATCAATACTGTAACCAAAGCGCATTTACTCAACTGTTTACAGGAGATGTCCAAGGACTGAATCTAGCATCCAGTCCTGTGGTTAGAAAAGTAATCCATAAAGTAACTAATTGCATTTGACTAGAAATTCACATTGAGCTCAATGTTGCTTTGTGTTTGAAATTGTGTTGCCCATTGCAACAACTGTAACTACTGTACTTAAAAGTCTATTGCCTATTTGCAAAGTATTTAAACTAAAGTAATTCATTCTGAGAAAGTATATTTTGTATTGTAATGTATAATGTAATTAAAAAAATTAAATATCCAAAAATACACAGTTTAAACAATGTAGTAAATCAGTATCAAAAAAATCAGTATAACAATTAATACATTAAAAATTGTCATTTACAAAACCTTTGAAATTCACTGAAAAAACCATAGGTTTCAGGCCTGATATAGTTATGAATTAGCATTTAAAAAACCTTAGAAATTCACTGAAAAAACAGTAGGTTTTAGGGGTGTTATAGTTAGCTGGACATTTCACTCGAACAAAACCATTGAAATTCCTCCGATATAGTTAGTTGTACTAACTACATCTCGCGCGCCCGCAATCCACTGCTGATGATGTCACATATTACATCATTCATGACATGGTCAGTGACATCACTGATGACATCTCAAATGACATCACATTCCTATATATATATATCTATAACAACAGTCCTGATCTTCCAAATGCAAGGAGGAAGAAAACAGCAGATCCGGACCTCAAACAGGCAACCACTTCAACAAAAAATCCAGATAGGTGGGTTTATGGACACAAGGTAAGATTTATTTCTCTATAAATTATGCAGACAAGTGTCCGCCCCAGACGCGTTTCGATCGCCTCTGCGATCTTGTTTATGTATATATATATCCAAAACACAACTGCAACTTGACTCGGAACAACAGCAATCCTGATGAAAAATCACAGCGCTGGCACTCTCATATGATGAAAAGCGTATGTTTATTCACCCACGGTAGCAATAATCCCAACGCGTTTCAGAGTTAAAAGCACTCCTTGATCACAGGTTAGGCTTTCACGTGCAGTCTGTTCTATTTAAAGAAACAGGTAGTGTATTGTGTCAAACAATATAGAAAAGATACTTTGTTTCATATTGGCATTATTATACGAGCATTTCATAGAGGGAAACAAGCATTTCAATACAATGAAAAGAGGCATTGATATTGATATTCATTTCAAGACATGACTACATGAAACATGAAATGTTATTATGCAATCAAAAACTGTCAAAAACCTCATCTTGGTTAAAAGATTTCTGAATATACGGTAATAAACATTGTTTGTTAATCAGCCCAAGTGGGCATATTTAAACAAACTTGCAAATAGAATTCAAACAGTTATTTACTGTAATTGAGCCAACACTGTAATTAGTGGTCGCCTGACTGGTGAGATTTCTAGCCACAGTGGGCTTTTTATATACACACAGAAAAAATATTCTAATTCATCTGTGACAAGTGGCATCGACTGAGATTCCGCCCCAGTGGGCATACTTAAGTAAGCGATAACCTATAAGAACTGGTACCACTCCATATCATGTAATAACTTAATGCCATTCTGCAACACCATATCTTTATAGGCCCAATCAATTCAATGATGAGGATAACAATATATTTGCGCAATTATACCCTAACATTGTTCATACTAAGAAATCATACGTCAAAAAATGCTATGAATTTTGCCATGATTCGGCAATGTCCACACCAAAAATCTAAGTAGGACTTGAAAGTCAATGACAGATTTGGATGTACTCCAGCCAGATAATATCAAACCGTTTCTCCACTCTTTTAAACATCTCCATCGAAATATATATATAGGGCGCTAGACCTCGGACCTGCGGGAACTGGGTTCGAGTCTCGTTAATCACGCTAAACATCCTGTGATTATGGGCAAATCACTTAATCTCCCCGTGCCTAACAAAAAAATTAACGTGTGTCCTCATGTAACGTAACTGGTGCTGTGTAAAGCGCTCTGATACCTGATTGGATTCGGGTCAAGTTCGCGCTATATAAAACTCTGCAAAAAAAAACAACAAAAAAACGTGCAATCACTTACTCAAGAAGATACGGACGACTTTGTTTTGCTTAGTGCCCAGTGTTGCACTTTATTTTTCAGTTTGGTGCGAGTCGCTCATGACGCGTTTTGGCCAACGCAGTGGCCTTGGTCACGTGATCGCCTTACGTGATAGTAGTTTATTTATTGGATGCCCAAAAGTCATGTGACACCGTGACTACAACACTATGGAAATAGACAAAATACTTTGGCATAGGTAATGGAAAATACAAGATATACATAGTATTCAATCTTCTAAATAGTATACCAATGACTACTTTGTCTATAATGTCAAACTGTATTGTATATGGATCTGCACATAGATAATTTACAGGTAAATACACCATAAAAGCATATATCAAATAAAACGCACAAATACAGTTATTTCATATGCTAAAATTATTGATAAAAAAACCTTACTCGATATGCTGTGTGCAATACCATAAAAACAGACTAAAGAATTTGTATCCAATTACCTTGTTGCCACATTAAAATACAATAAATATGTCAATAAATAAGTCAATAAATTAACCTGTGCAAATACTGCTATGTAAACATATTTTGATGGACCTAGTATGTTAACCTTATTGACTTAAAAGATAATATTTTAATCTTGTAAACATCTATTCCAAAGTGCGGTGCTAATGTGCAAAATTTGAGTGCAAAATTGTGCTTGTGTTAAAAGGGTCTGAAGTGCAATGCTAAAAAAATCAATACTAATGACATAAGAAGAAAGAAAAACAGATATACAATCCCAAAGTACTTGTGTTGGTACACTATATGTTAAAGCTCATATAAAGAATTGTAAGGGAGCCCCCTTACAAAATAGTACGTTCGTACTGAACCCAATAGTGGTGAATGCCATCATTGGTTGTATACTAAGGCATAAAGATGATGCTTAGGAAGCAGGCAAAAGGTTGTTAAAGTAAATTCGCTATTGAATGAAGACAGGTGGCATGATACAAGACTACAGGTAATTATGTAAATCTTCACCTAAGTTAAGACCCTGCGGGGACTTGGTATTGAGTTTGACAATGCATCTTGATTCCAATTGTCTGAACTTTTTCTCTCGATTACCTCCTCTCTTGTTGGCTGGTGCCGTGTCGATCACGAAATATTGGAGACAATTTAAATTGCTGTTATGTTCCAATTTAAAGTGTCGAGCCACTGGGTACGCTGGGTCTGAGCTCACTATGGCGCGAAGATGTTGCAATATATATATATATATATATACACACACACACACATACTTGTGAGTCGCTTGTGCTGAAACACGTGACCCAAGGGAAGTGGCAAGCCAGCTGGCGGAGCATACTGGTAATTATATGTTGCAAAGTTTTAAAGTAAAGCTCACGCAGTGGATCTGGAGCAGTGAAGTAGATCTATTGACTTCATAAATCCGTCACGCGTTTTGACTGACCAGCAGTCTTGATCACACAACAGTACATACAAAATGGGCGTCATTACATAGCTTCAAACAACATAGTGATATGACATGTCAATGCATATAGTGTCAGCATGGTTCCATGGAATATGGTATAAACAAGAGGAAAAGTATGCAAACATCACTGTGAGATATACAGAGAGGACATAATACAGTCCTAACCACTGTAGTAACCAATATGAATATAAATTAGAATATGTTTGCGACATCCATTCGAGAATTCATAGTATGAATGGATCAATTACAAAGTGCTCATGTAACTGTCATTGCATGGGGCATTAATAATGCAGTACCAATGTGCGATAATGGCGAGTGCCATGATGTAAGTGCATGATTGTTACGCCTACCCATAAGATGGTAGGCCCAGATGCAAGAGTATACCTGGAAAACCGCATGGCAGAAACCCCCGGTGACAAAAAAACACAATATGTGGCCCCAGTTAGAACCGCAACCAGGAAGATTTAGCAAAAAGCAAAACCTCCAAAGTAACAGGCAAGTGTCGGCTGATAGATCAATAAGATGGAATCTTCTGGAGCCCAAGTGGGTTGTAATGGTAACTATATGCATAGAATAAACATGCATTGTGTAAGGACAACAGTGTCCAAGATATATAGGACACAAATCAAATAAATTGTAAAGAAAACTTGACAAAATGAATAATGATAAAATAATAAAAGTGAAAATAGACATCTTTTCTCGTGCAGGTGGAGCATCAAATGGATACTTCATGAAGAAAACGGTAGGGTGCCCGGTTGGTGGTCAATGACTCGTACTGGTGGACCCCTTACTTTCCTGATGTAAAAGAGACAATATGTACAGCATTAGTTAAAATAAAGATACAATCGTTCTCATCATAATTCTTTACTAAAAGAGCAAGAACAGGAAGTGCATAAGGTAAGGAGAAGAGTAGCAATGCAGTGAGTGAAGAGAAAAAGGCGGGAGAACAGAGGGAAAAGCCAGGTAAGAGAGTCATTCTGCAGTAGCAATTAAAAAGGCCATCAGATGAAGGCAGATAAGAGTTTCATTTGACGCATGCTCTACTCCTCCTGCAGATGTATACCAATTTCTTCACCCATATTGTGCCCACCCGGATATCTCTTTGCGAGATCGATGATGTATTTAGATTCTCTCTTCCTGAGGTTGAGTGTCCTACTACCTCCTCCAGAGTCAGGGTAAATTTGCTTAATGGCAAAATACCTCTGTTTAGAAGTTTACAGAGAAGTGGTGGGTTTCAAAGTGTCTAGCTATCAGATAATGGTAGTCTTTGTTGGTAATGGCCCTCATGTGTTCATTAATCCATTTCTTTAACATGAAGGTGGTACTGCCCACGTATCTCAAATCAGAAGGACATTCTAAGATGTATATAACAAAGGATGTACTACAAGTCAAGAACTGCAGAATACTTCTGTTAATGTTGCCCTTCGGGGTAGAGCAGCTGCGGCCCGTGCAGGTAAGAATGGTGGGGCAGTGAGGCCGGGTGTGGGGGGGGGGGGGTTCCGATGGATGATAATGAGGGAAATTAATTATTTATTGAATTTTCCCTCGTCATCAGCCAATGAAATCCCCCCCCCCCACCGCCCCACCACTCTTACCTGCACGGACCGCGGCCGGGGTAGAGTATTCTTTCCTCATGTGGCTGCTGTGACATGCTTTGCAGTGGCCGCATGGGAAGAAATCTTGGAGATTATATCCTCTGGTTTGTTCAACAGTGGTTATATCGCCATGTACCAGGATGTTCCTGAAACTGCGTCCCTTCCTGTAGGTGACTCTGGGTCTTCTCGATATGGATTGCCCAATCACTGGGTCATTCATTGGGATGTTCCAGTTTTTGTAAGGTTCTTCTGTATGTCATTAGAATTACTGTTATAAGTGAGAATGACCCTGGTCATATCCTCACTCATAGCAATAGTGTAAGTGTCTTTGTCAATTAGGGTGGTTACCCTATTCACTAGGCTGACTTTTTCCAAATCCTTATTGAGGGCACAAGTGGGGTAACCTTGTTCAGTATATCTCTTAATCATGGTTTCCCTAAAAGAGGTAATTGGTGCTTTGAGCTAAATAGCCCCTGCTAAAGCCCCTGGGTTAGACAAATTACCTGGGGATCTTTACCGCAGCGAACCTACCATTTGGGCTCCATATCTATGGATTCTATTTAATGCAATATTACAAGGCATGGATATCCCCGCAACCTGGGCCGGTGCGGAAATTATTCCTGTCTTTAAAAAAGGCACTCCACTGTTCCCTTCCAATTATAGGCCAATCAGCCTTATTGATATCAGTCCAAGAAAATTTGCACCAGTGCTGCTTGGCCGCCTTCAAAGTTGGATGAAGGAGCATAATGTCTTGAGCCCGCTACAAGCAGGGTTTAGGGAAATAATGTCTGCCCTGGATCAGATCCTCAGGCTACAACTATTACAATGGAAGAGCGTGTGTATCGAGGGTGGCAGCCTCTACTTAATATTTGTAGACCTGAGATCTGCATTCGACTTGGTACCGAGAGATAAATTGTGGGGTATACTTTATGAGTTAGGAGTTCCGATATACCTGTGCCAAATGTTGAGGCGGTTACATAAGGGAAACTCTGCCCAAATACTGTTCAGTAAAAATGGGGAACTCACCACTCCTCTCCCAGTAGCAAAAGGAGTTCGACAGGGATGTGTCCTAGCCCCAACACTGTTCTGTCGTCTTATAAATGGGTTAATTGAATTTTTACATTCAGAGCAAGATTTAGATGCACCCAAACTGGTGACTCGTAAAATTCCGGCAATGATGTTTGCCGATGACACCTTGCTAATCTCTAAATCCCCCATGGGCATACAGAGGATTCTCAATCAATTTGTCCTTTTCTGTATGGAAAGGGGTCTTGAGATTAATTCACAAAAGATGAAGTACATGGTGTTCAACCCAGGAAAATGTACCCGACCAAATCCATGCTTGGATGGCACCCCATTACAAAGGGTACCGGTTTTTGAGTACCTCACCTTAACGATCACCGATAAAATGGACTGGGGGGCACAAATCAAAACCTCTAGTCTGAAACTAGCCCAGACAGCAGGGGGTTTGACCAAATATTTTGAAACTCTATGCACAAACCAGTTGGCCCAGTTTTGGAAATATATAAGACCCAAGCTAGAGGAGCATCTGTCTACGGGGCGGAACTCTGGGTGTACGGTTATTCCAACAGTCTTACTCAGGCTGAAAATCCTTTTGTAAGACAACTATTCGGTCTCCCCTGTAGTTTCCCCCTAATTCCACTCAGATTAGATTTGGGGGTCAGACCAATTGCAGAGGTTGTTGCCCTTAGACCCCTTCTATTCTGGTGTCGTCTTTGGGCTATCCCAGAACTGGCTAGCTTTAGGCAAGAACTAAAGGAGGTGATCAGTCTACCCGGTGCAGGAAAAATACCATGGTTATCCTCCATATAAACATGCTTGTATCCATGGGAGTGGGTAATATGTGGTCTAGTCCAAAAACAAGTTGCTCTACTGTGTCAAAGAAGATGTTAAAGGATCTTTACTGGGAGCATAAATTGTCCATGATACAGGGAAGTTGCACAACTGGCAGACTCACCATAGCGTTCCTAGAAATTAAAGACCAGTATAGATTAGAGCCGGCTCTGGATGACATCAAGCCGGCAGCGGCTAGGAAACTATACTTGCAATTCAGGCACGTGGTACTTCCCTTGCGTGCCTTTACGTCTAAATGGGCTGGTTCAGAATGCGCTGTCTGCCTAGCATGTAATGATGGATTTGAAACAGAACAACACATATTATTCTCATGCCCTGGGTATAAGAAAGCTAGAAAATGATGGCTCACACAGATTTGCAGAAATCTTGGAACCAGGCAATGTGTAGAGGCTTACAGGATTCTGAAATACAATGCCAGCCTACATATAGTTTTTTCAGTCGCAGGATTCTTGTTTTCCATGTGGTGCACACGAAGAGTTTACTTAAGATGTCCCCCACTGCATTGTGATAATTAACGGTCAAATTTTAATGAGCAATAGGTTATACAGCATAAGGATGTGCAGGTTAGCCTACACGTTGATTCTTTTTTGCTCAACACACGATAACTCGGCTAGCATGGGTGTAGGCCAATGTTTACAGTTAATGATATAGTTTTGCACTTTTGCTTTAAATATCCTGATGGCTGCTATTCATTAATCATTATGGCCCTGCTTTAACTCTAGTTGCTCATGCACAAAGCACTTTAATACAAGTTAAGAGTCTTATGCACTGTATTAATTTTATTTGCTGATAGATCATCAATGAACGTGGTTGACAAAAATCTCTTTTTAGTGTTTTTATCTGGAAATGAAACTACACAATAGACTGTGATACATGTCCACATTTATGTTTCAAGCAGTGTGAGAAGTTGGCCTGGCATATGCTGTCCTCTAGTTATAGGGGACACCTTGTACCAGTCCAATTCGACTCTTATGGTGATAGGTTAAAGACAACCTTTAAAGAAAGCTATCCTAGTGGTAGCTGTGGAGAGCAGCCTTCAGGCTAAGTCTTGAAGGAGTGTTAAGCTTATTGTTTTACCATAGATAACCTCTTGAATAACCAAATGAAAGAGTAGTCCACACAGGTATATATATAAAATATATGTATTTATTCTAGGAATAACCCCACTAGTCTCTTTATGAGGCTAGAGGTGAAGACACAATTCAAACAAGCATTTATAGTTACAATAAATAGCACTGGAATCACAGGGCCCCGGGGGGGGCCAAACCATATATCAAAAAAGTGGTATAAGAACCACGACAATTCTACAGACAATGCCTAGGGCATTTAGGGTCACTGGCCCCTTGTGGAACCACCCAAGGTAGTGAGGAAGGGGACCCACGGGAGAAGCGTGCAGTGGCTAAAGCTACTGTCGGGATCTCTATTAAAGCCTATGGAGAATGTCGCGGTTGAATTTTACAAGATTAAAAACACTTCTAGCAGGAGTTCAAGTTCAATACTTTAGAGTTAAGCTTTTGAAGGGCCCACACCCACGAGAGTACCGAGGTACCACTGTTACCTGCCCCAGGGATGCCGGGTGCATAGGTCGTTTTCGATGTCGGGTCGCGGGCTGATTTTCAATGGCAAAACGTGAAGAACTTCTGCTAGCAAGAAGCGTCGTCGTTGTCGTGAAGAATGAAAATGTAGATCTTGAAGAGAAGGACCTGAAAGCGGGACAGAGTCTGGGTCACGGCAATGTGACCAGGGGGCTCAAGAGAAGGAGCCCTTCAATGTCGGGTGCTTCCAGGTGGAAGAGGTGTTGCTTGGATCGTCAGCCACGGGGTCCAGGAGGTGTCAAGGAAGGCCAGCTTCTGAAGGGCGACTGTTCCACAAAGGATGAGGGTCGCTGCGGTGCTAGTGTCCGGATTGGATCCACTAAGCCTTGGCAACTGCAACCCATGTAAGAAACACAAAACTGCTACTGGTGCAGACCCACGAGGTCTGAGCGAGGTCTCCAGTGAGGAGACTGAAGAGCAGGCCTGGAGCAACCAGGGGAACTCTTGGAATCGAAGATTGACCTCCGCTAGGGCCCACAAGTCGAGAGACAAGGGACCGCAGGAGGCAGCAATTTGGCGTGCGTAAAGATGCGCTCACGGGTCACTGGAGCGGGCTAGGGCGTCGATCTTTGGCACAGATGATGCTGAGAGGTTGGCTCAATAATGGGCCAAAGCACAACTTCCCCCCTTGTCGGGGTCGGGTGCTGTGCAAGAGGTGGCCGTGTCCTGGGGTATTGGGGATCTCGGCACCCACGGGGTCACGGTACTGAGCTTTGCTGTGCACACTCACTGGCCTCTGGGATGCTTGGAAACCCACCTCAAGGTAGGAACGAGTTGTCGATGTCTGTAGGAGCAGCGAGGTTCCAACCGGGTCATTTGCAGTGTTTCAGGTGCCTGCCAAGCAGGGGGGTAACTGCTTTACCCCAAGGGAGATTTCTTCATTCAGCTGTGCGGCAGCAAGTCGAAGTTCAAGTCTGTGAAGTTCATGAATAATCTGAGGTTCTAGGGACCCTGTATTCACCTTTATCCAAAGATTAGGGGAGTGTCCAGATCAGAGCCCACCAATGAGAGTTCAGGAGGGAAAGGGTGGCTACACCCTCTCCCCTTTGTGTGGTTTCCCGCCTGGGCAGGGGACAGGATGCCCCTGAACCGGTTTGAGGCAGTGTATGCAGAAGTAGGCACTGGAGAAGCCTACGTGCAACTCTGAAAGACATCCTATGGTGCACCCACCCAGTTCCAATCCACATAGTCTGTCTGGGGAGGTGGGAGCACCTCCCTGCAACAAGATCCCTATTGTCCAGCTGCCGTGGCTGGAGTTCTGCCCAGCAACAGGCAGCCAGAGTCGTGTGGGTGGCGGGTAGCATCCATTTTGTACTACGTGTGCACTTTTAAATTGGTGTCTAAATTCTGCCGCTTTTCCCATATCGCCCCTCTAGCAGGGGGGAATCATGCCCTCAGTCCCATGGCTGGATTGGGGGTATGATTCCTACATGTTTGACACCAAACACAATATGGTTCTGTGTAGCCATTCTCAAGTTATCACGCTATCGCGATTTACTTATAATGCGGTTAAGAGTATATGGTATGGCTACACTACAAACAACCCAGCAATGGTTTTACGAAGGTTGCAGAGGGGCCCTACTCAGGTAGGGGTCCCCCCTCACACATATCTCAGCACCCTGCCTTGTAGGATTAGCAAGGCCTGCTTTAGGGGTGACCTATGAGGATATATGTGTTGTATTAAGTGGGATACAGGATACCTATATCCCTGTAAGGAGTGCAAGCACCACCTTACCCAGACTACAGTAGTGGTATGGTGGTGTCATTTGGTATGGCTGTCCCAGGGGTGGCACAATAAGTGCTGCGGCCCCTGGTAGGCCTCTGAGGGACCCATGCCCTGGGTACCTAGGGTACCATCTACAAGGGGCTGACAGGGTGTCCTCAGTATCCAATTGGTATGTACCTAGGGTACTCACATCAGTTTTAGGGAGGAAGCAGATAGGCTGGTGTCCTGGATAGCAGGATCCCAGCCAGACTAGTCAAAAACCATCCAAATACCAGGTAAAAAGTTGGGGGCAACCATATAGTCAGATTCCACCTTCCTACAAGCAGTCTAGTTGCCCTAGGAGATTGATGGACTTGGACAGACATAAAATGATTTTAGTTGTTTTTATATAATGTTTTAAACATGGTCATATCTGTATTTCAGGACTTGTATAATTGCTTTTATTGCCATTCTGTCGAAATAAGTTTTATTAAAGTAAAGCATAGCGAGTTGACATCTAGGGTAATCAATATGTAGTTACTTTGCCATTCGATGTCTTTGATTTTGCCAAAAAATCTTTCAGGTCTCTGACATATGATGGGTGGATCATCAGCTGATCTCTGAGAAAGTGATCCATATATCTAGAGATGGTTTCCAGAACACTGCCTCTGGAAGAGACAATGGGTCAGTCTGGAGGGTTGTTACTGTCTTTGTGAACCTTGAGGAGAAGGTACAGAATGGCCAATTTGGGGTAGGCACATTTGAGGAAGCAATATTCATTCCACTCAAGAATGCCTTTGTCCCTCCAGTCATATAGTAGATTGGGTGGTTTAGTACCCCCTGTTCAATCTTAATCATTCCCCCCGACATGGAACTTTGACTGGAAAGATTCAGATTGAACAGGTGGTACTAAACCACCCAATCTACTACCTGGAACTTTCATTGGACATTGGTTTATTTCATATTTCTGCATTCCGTGCAGTATTAGAAATTGAGCAATAACCCAACCCTGATGAAGTCTGCAAGGACTAAACATGTTGGCTTGGCTGATGGGCAGTTGTTATAATGAATAAAACTTCAATAAAGTGGATTGAAACCGATGCACAAGACTCCTGAGGAAATTGATTGGCTATTCAATTGTAAATGTTTGAGGACAGAATATCACATGGAATTTGTTGTAATGTTGATAATTGAGCAAAATTAATCATACCATTTTATGCTCCTTCTCATTTCTGTGGATCTTTCAATGTTTGTGATTGCTTAGCAGTGGGGTCATGTGGAGTTGAGCATATTTTATATATATATGAATACTAGTATACACTAGTGCAATGTTCTATGGCCCACACTGCTCTTGTATCTTATTTTTAGATTTCTTGATGAAGTTTTCCAGATGAAACTATCTCTCAAGAAAACTGGGCCAACATTATGTTATGCCTTGAACGCTATGCATAATGATTTGAACATGATTCTTTTTACAATTAGAAGCTAATGCAATCCTTGGGTCACTGATTGATATTTCGGTATGCCTAGAAAAAGTCATGCAGACGCATTTTGAAGTATCTGTGGTTTCTGGAGAAATATATTTTTTTTGTATGTTTAGAAATAAAGTATTCCCATAACCCAGTCTGGATAGGGTGGGTGGATTAAATGGACAGATCTTCCTGATCCTTTTTAGCATGAAAAAAAACTGAAGAGGCCAGGGCGTTGGCCTGGTCTTTGAAAATGAGTTTGTCATCAAAGACAATGTCAAGCTTTCTCTTTTCTGGATGGGAAAAAGTAATGCTCCCATTTCCTGAGGGCACCAACTGGGTGACCAGAAAGAGATGTCACTGCCCAGGAGAAAAACCTCTGTCTTTCGAGAATTTAGTTTTAGTCAGTTAACCTTTATCCAGCTGTCAATCTGACCCATGCAAGTTTTGCAACTAGGGGTGGGCGGAATTTTCGTAGTCGCGCTAAGCAAAGATCAGCGAAACGGTAAAACATCTCCGCGAACGTGCAGAAATTCCGCGAACATGCGGAATTGCTTGTTCGCGATGCTTCTTTCCTGTTCACGATCGCTGTTTGCGTGCTCTGGGGGAAATATCTCGTGAACACATTTTGAGAACGCGAACAAGCAAAAAATTCCACGAAGCCGCGGAACGCAGAATTTTGGGCAATTCCGCGTTCTCTGTGGAATGTGAAATTATCCAAATTCCGCAAATTCCGTGAGCGGAACGGAATTTACCCCCCAGGCCTAGTTGCAACGCCCAGCTTTTCCTTCTATGTTACTGGATACCAAAACTATTATTTTAGTATCCTCAGCATAGGAGACGACCGAAAAGCCAAAAGATCAAATAAGCCTTGCCAATGGTGTAATAGTAGATTGCAGATAGCTGCAATAGTACATTGCAGTGGAGCAGCATCATAATGTTTCCTACTATTGGATTCACAACGACAAACCCTCTCCTGTGGTAAAGGTAGTTTGTCATTAATAGCTTAGAAATACCACTTCTAGAAAGTGGGCATTTCTCTGCTCTTAAACTCTTTGCATTTTAGTTTGACTCCATCCCACACTAGAGGCTGGTGGAGCACATCTGAACATTCTCCTGCGACAGCTATAAACAATGGGCATGCAACTGGACAGAGATCTGCCATTTGAGGTTCTAGCTGGATAGATTGGAGGGAGAGGTTTTGACACTTGGCCTCTGGGAAGTCATATCATGGCCTCACTAAAGATAAATAGATCTGCATTCCACGGCTTCATGGCAGACAGGACTGAAATTTAGAGGAGACATCTGTGGTTCAAGGAGAAACCCTCTGAACTACCCCTAACATCAAAGGCACAGTACAGTATAACTACTAGTGCCATACTTCAGCAGGGAAGGGATGCACTTGTTGGGATGTGGGACCAGAGAACCTGGAACTATATGGTGCACACTGCCAGATGAATCTGTTGTGCACAAGGAGAATTACTGATATTGGAAGGAACCATGTGCCCTTCCTGAATAGGGGCTGGCCTGGGCTGACTTCCTGCTGCTGTGTGGCACCCTGAAGTGTGCTCTCCAAGGGATTGTTTGCTTGCCCCTATTCTCTTGTGGAGGTCTCAGGGAAATCAATGACCTGCCGCAAGGGATCCACACCATCTACTTGAGATACCTGGAGAGAGGTGCCCTCCAAAGTGGCCACAGCGTCTGCTGGATCCCAACTGGTAGTGCGACATGAGCGCGGACCTAAGAATTGTGCATGGAGACAGGATTGTCTTGTGCAGAGCCCCAAAAGTATTTCCCACATCTAAGGAGTGGGGCCTCTGCATCGTGGGGAACTCAACACGCATAAGCGTCTTGTTGGTGGTGAGCAGATTCACCAGTTGTAGGATCCAGCGTGGCCCGCTTCGTCGATTGCACCGCATCCCTCTCGTACGACACGCAGGCTGCATGCTCATTACATGCTGTGTTTAATTCACGAGGTTCGACCCTCAGAGGTGAGTTTGTACTAATTGTGGTGCCTCATTCTACCTTGTGTGGCACTGATGAACTTGCGCCTGTGTATGTGACCGGAATTGCCTGGTTCAACCTGGATCAACGCGCACCAGGTATAGTGCCTCATGTCTAGGGAGGTACAGAATTTGTAACTCTTTGTGTGTTACCGGTATTGTTTGGTGTGACCCATATTAATGTGCACTTGACATTGTGCCTCATTTCCAGGGAGGTGTGAAATTTGCAACTCTTTGTTGTGTGTGACCGGAACTGTCTGGTGTGACTCAGTCACACGCACCAGATGTTGTTCCTCATTTCCAGGACGGTACTAAGCTTGCAACTCTTCATTGTGAGAGAGAGGAATTGTCCAGTGCAGCTCATATCACTGTGCACCAGACGCTGTGCCTGGATTGCCTGGGTACTACTCTGATTTGTGCCAGACAGGATGCCTCTTTCTTCTGAGAGTCTCCCCTGCTATATATTCCATTCATAGATTGTTCGCTCTGGGCCTTCAGTGTGGCGGACCAACTGCCCTCTCCTTACCTGGGCCTGATGACATTGTGTTGCAAGGAATTATTGCCCGGATCAGGCCTGGGTATTGAGAGTGACTGACAGGGTTGTAGGAACGCTTCTGAGAATGCTCAGTAGTCGGTCAAAAGACTGCTCGATCCCCGTGCTTCGCAGAACTGGCTGGTGCCCGCTTCTGCTCTGCTTCCAGAGTGGTGGCCAAACCCCCATTTGACGACTGCCTCCTAGTTAGTCCTGCTACCTACCCCCACCTTCTTCCTTGGGACCCTAACTAAGTGGGACTTCGGTGGCATGCAGCCTAATAACCGAGGGAAGTCTGGTTATCTCCAATCCGTGGGCTTAGGGGAGTCGGGTGATTTGAAGGGTGGAGGGAGACTTGGGCCACAGGGTCTGCAGTGTGCTATCAATTGGCCTGCCGATATCAGTTGCACCGCATTATGGTGCTGTGTGGTTATGTGAGCGAGCGTGTTCCATACGGACCTGCCTGATATCCGTTGCACCATGTATTGGTGCTGAGTGAGTGTGTGTGTGTGTGGGAGTGACAGTCTGTGGAGCGCCTGTGATTAACGACACTGGCCGGCGCTATTGCTTTAAATGTTGATTTCTTGGCAGAGGAACACTGCATTGACATTGGTTTTACCCGTGCAGCCACAGCTTGCGGTGCTGCTTAAATGTGCTATAATTATTTGAATGTAGATATTTCTGATATCTTTGTGACCTGGGGTGCACCCTGTAACTGTGTGGTATTGAATTATGAGAATTGCCAGGGTGGGACTAGGTTTTACAACGTGTTGCACTGTATAAGAGTACAGGGGGAGATGTAAAATAGGATCTTTTCCAGGTATTTTTTTATTTTTTATTTTACGGCGATTTATATAGCGCGAACTTGACCCGAAGATATCTGGTATCGGAGCGCTTTACACGAGCACTAGTTGCGTTACATGAGGACACATAAAAATCTTTTTGTTAGGCACGGGGAGATTAAGTGATTTTCCCGGAATCACAGGATGTTGCGTGTCCTTGCCGAGACTCAAACCAGGTTCCCCAGATTTGAGGTCGACCGCCCTAGTCATTAGGCCAACTCCTCTCCCCCAAGTGTGCATTCTACCGATGTCATTTTAACACGGTTAAGCCTAGTACTGATAGTGATCATTCCAAGTGTGTTTTATGCCCAGAAATACATGATGTTCACGTTGTGTTGATTATTGTGAGTGTTGAATTCAAAAGTTATTTACATACATCATGTGTGAAGTCTCTTTTGTGATGCTCAGTGTAGTTATTTTGAGTGAGTGCTGTGCCAATGCTTTACTCATTGCCTCTGTGATATGCCTGACTGCTCAGTGCCAAGCTACCCAAGGGTGAGCGTAAGTTATACAGTGAGTGTAATCACCCACCCTTGATACATATATATATATATATATATATATATATATATATATATATATATATATATATATATATATATATATATATATATATATATATATATATATATATATATTCACTTAAAAAACCATAGGTTTCACACATGTTATAGTTAGGTGGATATTTCACTCGTAAAAAACCAATGAAATTCCCCCATTATAGTTAGTTGAGATAACTATAACTCGCGCTCCCGCAATCCACTGCTGATGACGTCACATATTACATCACTCATGACATGGTCAGTGGCATCACTCATGACATCACTGATGACATCATCCTTGTGATAGAGTGGTGGTCGCGCGAGTTATAGTTATCTCAACTAACTATAACGGGGGAATTTCATTGGTTTTTTACGAGTGAAATATCCACCTAACTATAACATGTGTGAAACCTATGGTTTTTTAAGTGAATTTGCAAGGTTTTTTAAATGCTAATTCCTAACTATAACGTGTGTGAAACCTATGGTTTTTTCAGTGAATTTGTATGGTTTTTTAAATGCTAAGTTATGTATGTCTTATTATTTTTTTTATATATTTATTTTTCAATAAAGTACGTATTAAATGTTTTTTTTTTTTATGGTTTTGCGCGCACCCCCGCGATTTTTTTAAAAAAAATGTAAATTATTTTTTCTGCCTTCGGGGTCCTTCAGGGACCCCCTGACCAAGGCTAGGGGGTCAGGAACTCTCTACCCTGCCCTGCCCCCTTTTCACGTTCACCACCTTCCTTTTCCACTCTCGCACTGAAAACAAACAAAATGGCGGCCGACACTTCCTGATTTCGACCGATTCGAACGTTGACTGACATGTAACAACCAATCAGAATTACGCTCGCGCACGTTAGGGTGTGCGCACGGTGCGCGGCTATAGATATGTATGTGCTTTTAAATGCAATTTTCTCAGGAACTACTGAACAGATTGACTCCATATATGCAAAAGGCACTTCCCTGACCTGAGGACTACTTCTCTGCCAAATTTCAAGTAATTCTGTTCAGCCGTTCGGGCTGTACCTTCGACTAACGGTCCTATGGGAAAATGCATGGGGAAAACGCGTTTTGGGACCCCCCTTTTTTCTCGGCCCCCGCTTGACGAATCACCCCGAGACTTTCAGGGTAGGAGCTGAGCAGAGCGCCCCATTCGTTTTGAAAATTTCGCGAAGATTCGTCAACCGGCGCCAAAGTTATTCAAAATAGAATTTTGAGATTTCCTATGGAAACACGGTCCTAACTATAACTATCTACTGGCGACCGCCAGTAGATAATATATATATATATATATATACATATATATATATATATATATATATATATATACACACACACACACACACATTTTTTACACTGAAAAAACAAAGGTTAAAGCGATGTCATAATTGGGTATTGAAATGAGATAAGAATTAACACTTAATAACTGCAAAACCAATGAAATTTGCCAGTTATAGTTTAGTGAACTAACTATAACATGTTCTCTGTCAGGCAGTGCTTATGACTATACTTATTGCATCACTCATGAAATGTTAAATGACATCTCTGATAACATCATCCAAGGATTGTGACAGTGTGGTATATGGTTTTAGGACTGGGAGTAATTCAGCAAGCTTCACCTGTGCCCACTTTTCTGCCACCAGTCAACATACAATGAATTTTCATTTTTCTCTAAATATGAGATCTTATCTAATTTCAACACCTAATGTTAATGCCACTTTTAACCTTTTTCTTAATTATTTTTTCTAATGTTAAAGATCTTATTCCAATACCTAAATATGTCCCTATAATCTTTGTTTTTTTCATCAATTTTCTGTAGTTTGTTGATCATATTATAAGTTGAGAATACGCCCAACCCACTCTAGCAACCTGTGCCCAGCTGCCCCCATGGGTGGCCAACTCTCACGCGGCATATGGTCTTTCGTAAGTCCTGGCCCAACACTCCATGGGTGGTCAACCCCTCACTGCCTGTGGATTTTGGCTGTGCTCAGCAGGGGAATTTGCCATGGGGCCTGACCTCTGTGTAGGCCCTGCGCCCAACCACCATGGGTGAGCTGCAAGCAACCTCTCAGCTGCGCACAGCCTTCAGCTCAACAAGGGGTTGGCCACGCACCCAACCTGCCATAGGCAGTAAACCCCTAACTTCGTATGGCTTTGGCATTGTGAAGCATGGGTTTGGCCACAGGCCCTGTGTCCAACCCCAGAAGCAACTTGCGAGCAAGCACTCCAATGCGCATGGCCTTAGACTGGGCAACTGACTCCTTGCTGTGCACAACCATCAGCCTTGGGCCAGGCCCTATTCCCAACTCTGCCACAGATTGCCGCTGTGCATGGCCTTTGACAGTGTGCAGCAAGGGGTTGCAGCAGGTGAGTCCAGGCCCTGCGCCTAACACTCCCATGGGCCTAATACAACCCTGCTGCCCACAGATTTTGGCCATGCTCAGTGGAAGATTTACCATGAACCTGGCCTCTGGCTAGGTCATGGGTTTTACAGCCCAAGTTGGTGACCTGTACCCATACTCCCGCGGACAGCCAAACCTTCTCTGCGCAGCTAGCAGTTATTTACCCTGTGTCCAGCCCCTGCTCCACATTGCAGAATGGTATTTTTCATAGATCATTCTAGAGTTATTTAAAATTATTTTTGGTACCGGATTGGACCCGTGGTACCACACAGGAGCCTCATTGTGTACCGCAGATCCTGCACCTTAAACTGCAGTACCAGCATCAATTTATTTTTATTTTTTTTAACTTAAGGGATGTTTCTTTTCAGACCTTCCACGTGTGCCTGGGTGTCAAAGTGTGCTCACTCTGTACCCTTAAAAGTCCTATTTAAACTTTTCTTGGATATCAATTCCCCAGGTCCGGTAACGTCAGACGCAACACCTTCTCTCAGCCAATCAGATACTGGTTTGTATGTGTGATATGTTGCTCTAAATGTCTGAGAGCATTTCATGCTAATTTGTAGCCATGGTGTATTGTTTCTCATGCATCTCTTGTTGGATTGCCTTCGTGCCATACTGATTGGCATGTACCATGCACTTGTAAATACATATGATTACTTGGTTCCCACGAATACCACATTGGTTGTCAAGCACAATATATTTATGTATAAGGTGTATATTATTTTCTAAAGACCACCCACTGATTTGTGTGGATAATAGGCGGGTGCATTTTTTTGGTATTCCATTGCATCCTATTAGTTTTTATCCCAGTCACACTGGCTAAGGAACCTTGGTTGGAGTGGGTTTTATAATGAAGCCTCTTCATGCTTTGATTTACTTGCACCACACTATGGTTTGACTCAGCAGATTTGAGGGGGAGGAGACAACATGTGTGACAAGTTCACAAAAAGCTAGAGACCCAGTTTACTTACGTCCTGGGAGAAGCCACTTCCTGTGAAGCCGCGAAGCACTTTTATTGCCTCATCCCACTCAAATCTGCTGAGCCAGTCCATAGTGTAGTGGAAGCTTAAGGCACGGGCATCATTATAAATCCCATTCAAACCCAGGAGTTTGCTGGTCCTTAAGCAGTATGAGTGGGAGAAAAAAACAAACGCTTTGTACGATGTGAACCCTATATATTAACTTTTCATTGTCCACAGAAACTAGTAAGTGCTGATTACAAAACGTTATATTACTTATACAAACACATATTATGTTTGGTAATCAATGTGTTATTCATCGGAAGCAAACAACTATGTACGTCTAACAGTACATTATACATGCAAACCAGAATGTTAACATGCAAGCTAGCCGGTGATTGCAGATGAAACAGCACATTGTGCATTCAAATCAGCATGAAATGCTCTCAAACCAACAGGCTGTACATTTTAATCCTTATATTACATAGACTAGCCAGTAGATTACAAGATATGAGCACTTTTTTAGCTGTACAATTAAGACAAACAATTGAGCCCTACATTTTAGTCAACCAGTACATAATTCATGCCAGTCAATGCACTATTCATGCAGCAGGCTATGCATGTGAAACAAGACATCCTGTATTCAAATCAGCACGTCTTGCTGCCAAACCAAAAGCTACACTTTACAACCAATATTTTTCATTTACAAACTTGTTCATTACAAGACTGAACCAATATATTATGTATCCGCTGGCACATTATTAAAGCAAGGCGACATATGCAATATTTTGAAACCAATAGGTTACATATTTCAAGAAATGTTTTGCACGCTCAAACTTTTAGTTGACAAGAGCGAGCCAATACAGTACGTACATGAGGCAGTCCATTACAAATTTGCACCCATCTGTTACTCTTCCAAATCTGTAATATATATATATGTAATTCAGTATGCTTGGCATACAACCAGTCCATACAGAGGGCAAACAAATATGCTATGCATCTCAGCCAATATGTTACGTCTGGACCAGTGTGTTATGAGTGCACAGCGGTATGCTATAAGCACAAACCACAATGTTATGCAGATGAACCAATTCATTATGAGGGCAAACCAGTAGAGTATGTGTTGTAATCGCTACTTGGTACATTCCTCTCCCCCCCCTCCTTCCCCTCCCTTGGTTCCTCCCTCTCCCTGACACCAACATTCTATTGCACCCTTCGAGCTGTCTGCTGGATTCTGTGGTGGTGAATGGATGAATAAAGAAGACTTACCCTTCACCTGACTTCACGTCTTCATTATAACACTGGCGACGAGAGTGGGATGCGAGTTGTTTTAGCGTTCTGGACTTATCCTCTGCCTATCACCAGGTGGAGCTTCATCCCAACTCACGGCATCTCACCTCCTTTGTGACACCCCTGGGAGCATTCCAATTCCGTAGGATGCCCTTCGGGTTGGCTTCTGCGGCGGCTGCCTTCCAGAGGATCATGCAGCATGTCTTGAAAGATCTTCCCAGAACTCTCTGTTTTCAAGACGACATACTAATCTATGGGAAGGACTTAGCCGAGCATAATGCCACCCTTAGGATGGTCTTGACCAACTTGGAAAAATCTGGGCTCACCCTTAAAAAAGAGAAGTGTCGCATTGGAGTGGGATCGGTTGAGTACCTAGGGCACACCATATCCCAAGATGGTATCAAACCTAAAATAGACCTGGTTAAGGCGATCAGGGACACCGTGGCCCCCAAAAACGTTCAAGACCTTAAATCATTTTTGGGCCTTTCTGAATATTATTCAAAATTTGTGAAGAACTATTCCTCAATAGTAGAACCCTTACGTACTTTACTCAAATCCAGGACTTCGTTTGTGTGGTCCGAAGCCTGTCAGAAGGCCTTTGATCTGGTCAAAGAAAGCATAATTTCTGCTCCATCGCTGGGTAGGTTTGACCCCAACAAAACCACAATCCTTTACACTGATGCAAGCAATAAAGGGTTGGGGGCCAGCCTCACCCAGATGGGGGAGGGTAAGGAGCACATCGTGGCCTTTGCATCTCGTGCTCTTAAAGGTGCTGAAATCAACTACTCGGTGGTGGAAAAGGAAGCACTCGCTTGTTTCTGGGCTATTAAACACTTCCGCTTCTTTTTGTGGGGTATTCCCTTTGTCGTGAAGACGGACCACAAACCACTGATGTTTGCTTTCACCACCAAAGGAGCTAACAAAACCACCCCCAGAATTGCTAGATGGATTTTGGGACTGGAAGGCTACAATTTTTGTGTGAAATACATGCCAGGTTACCAGAACACGGTTGCTGACTTTCTATCACGGTCTCCATCAGAGGGAGAGAGTGCCACGGTTAGTTGTGAATGTGATGATGTGGTACTGCAACTGACCTGCTTAAAAAAGGAAGAATGGAATGACAGTATGCAAACTGATGCTGAAATGTGTTCGATCAAAGAGTTCATCAGGAATGGTTGGCCTGAAAACAAAAGTGACATTCCGACCAACTTAGGTAAATTCTGGGATGTCAGAGTAGAACTCAATATACAAGGAAATGTGGTTTGCAGAGGGGAGAAAGTTATTCCACCAGAGAACCTTAGAGAGAAAATTGTTGGACTAGCACATGTAGGACACTTAGGGCGAAGTCTAACCAAGAATAAAATCAGACTGGAATATTGGTGGCCAGGAATGGATACCATGACGGAACAAGCGGTGAGAAATTGTGTTGACTGTAGCCGAAGTGACAAAACTCACCAGACCCGCAAGCCTCCTCTCTCTCCCGTTGAAGTTCCTGTTCGACCATGGTCAAAGTTAGCCTTGGACATCATTGGTCCCCTCAACTTAAAAACATTGAAGGAACGCTTCATCCTGGTGCTGGTGGACTATCACTCAAGGTGGTTGGTCTACAAATGCGTCCATCAGATCGACACAAGAGTCCTCATACAATTCTTAGAAAGTGTGTTTTTTGAGGAGGGGTTACCTGATACCCTTATAACAGACAATGGAGTGCAGTTCACTTCGGACAATATGAGAGAGTTCTTGTATCACCGGGGCATCACTCACCTCAAATCTGCATTGTATTGTCCCCGGGCTAATGGTCTAGTGGAAAGGATCAACCGGTTGTTCAAAGAGTGTTTGCAGAGGGCAGAAGTAATGGGGACACCAGCTAATTCAGCGTTAGTGGAGACTGTATAGGCTTATCGCACGTCTCCAAACAGTGTCACTGGGGTTTCCCCGTTCACCTCTCTCAAAGGAAGGATCCCGAAGACTAAACTTACTCCACCTGTAGGGTCAAGAAAGGTCACCGGTGTAGTAAACAGAGATGAGATCTCAAGGAAAGTGGAAGAACACCAAGCTAAATACAAAATCAGATACGACCAGACCAAACATGTGAAAAAACAAATGTTCAAAGAGGGGGATTGGGTCCGTGTGGATTTACCCAAAGCACGCAGGAAAGAAGCGTCTAGATTTTCAGATCCGTGCAAAATTTCTAGTGTCGGAAAGAATGTAGTCCATCTTGACAATGGCCAAACATGGAGCATGGACAGAATCATTCCTAATGGCCAACGGGGTGGTGTTGACAACGAGAGCAATCCAGAGACAGAGTCTCCAACTCTCAGTCCCAGAAGGTCTCTGAGAACAAGGAGCTCACCTATCTGGACCAGAGACTACTGTGTTAAATGAGTGTTAATTTATAATGTTCCTTGGGGTTTCTTCCCAAGCCTTGCTGTCCTACTGCTTACATTGTTACTGCAGTGACCTGTCGCTGCCTGTTGTTACTGCCTCATCCCCTGCCTCTTCCTTCCTCTCATCCTATCTCTCTCTATTCTCCCTATGTAAGGAGATGTGTTGTAATCGCTACTTGGTACATTCCTCTCCCCCCCCTCCTTCCCCTCCCTTGGTTCCTCCCTCTCCCTGACACCAACATTCTATTGCACCCTTCGAGCTGTCTGCTGGATTCTGTGGTGGTGAATGGATGAATAAAGAAGACTTACCCTTCACCTGACTTCACGTCTTCATTATAACAGTATGCTTTAAAATCACTACACTGTTCAGATACATCATTGTGTTTTGGATACACCAATGCACTTAACAAGAAATAGTAGTGTGCTGCTGCTATAAACAAGATATTGGGATCATACACCGATGTGTTGTGTTTATAAACCACGCACTATAAAACTGTAAGACTTTCTCATGTAACCATTGTGCTTGGTTGATGCACCAATAGTTTACCTCTGCTTTATCCACTATATTGATATGTCAAATAAAAGTTGCTCTATACAAACCAGTAGGGTACATGCAGACCAATCGAACTTGAAAGAAACAGTGCAGTATGCACGAAACCGCAAGAATATAATTCATGTTTAAACCAATATAGTTGCAATGTGAGCTACTATGACTTTTATAAACCAGTATGAGTCACATGTGAGGTAATTCAATGTTGGCCTTTTTGACACCCATACAAAAGGCTAATGTTGGCATACCATTGTATGATGGTTTGAAAGTCTTGGTTTTTAGGTCTCGCCTCGCGACGCAGTGCATGCGCTGCTCGCGTAGCGAGATCTATTGTCGTGGCTTTTGCTTGCGAAGGGGGACAAGAGATGTGCTCGCGTACGGCGCTGCTTCCCACATTGGTGTCCAGACATGCACGCTGGCCGGAGGTGCGCTCGCTGTTTGAGGACAAGAGATGCGCACGTGTACGGCGTGTCTTTTGCTGCTCACAGCGGCGCTGCTTCGCACATCGGTGTCCAGACACACACGCTGGCCGGAGGTACGCTTGCTGTTTTATTATTAGCGAAGTTAGCAGCACCTAATAAACACTCCCTGCAGCTCATCCATGGCTTCCCGGTTGTAAGAGGTGGCGAAGCGGTCTGGCATCCCTTTGCGGACAAGTTTGTCACACATACAAAGGAGATGCGGTCCCTGTTTTATTATTAGCGAAGTTGGCAGCACCTAATAAACACCCCCTGCAGCTCAGCCATGGCTTCCCGGTTGTAAGAGGCGACGAAGTGGGCTGGCATCCCTTTGCGAACAAGTTTCTCACACATTCAAATGAGGTCGTGTCACCAAATTCGAGGGTCTAAGGCTCAAGATCCAGGAGACCTTCAACGTAAGTGCAAACCGGCAGAGATTCTTCAACCGGAGGAAGCAGGTAAACAATGCCCGCCGAAGCAAAAAAAATTAAAATTCATGCAGGATCTCGGAAGCGTGTCCTGGATCGAACAAAAAACATAAGGTTACAAATACAAAAACTGATCAGATTGGTTTTATTCACAACCAAACACGCCGGCGCCACTTTACACAATTTGCCAGTGAAGCTTTACTTTCGTTTTCTCTTCTGTCTTTAAACAAGTCAGTGTTCATTTCTCCTACGCTTCCCCTCCCCCTCTCGATTTCTTCGTCTCGCTCCTTCTCACTTTTGTTTTTCACATTACATACTAAGTAATGAACGCCCCTCCCACCTCCCAAACAGCATCGTGCTGCGAACCCCATGGCCATTTATTTATTTAATACATTTTCACAGCGAGTTACTTGCCAAAAATGTTCATGGCTGGTCTCTTGCAGGACTCTTAGAGCAAAACCAGACCCTTGCCGTGGCTCTGGCTCAACGGTCATTGTTATTCCCTTCTGCTCCAACCCCCTTCCACTCCTCACCCTCTCCTTGTGGCTGTGGGAAACAACTCAAGGAATGGAGGATCCTAGCTTTTGCAGTCTCATAGCACCACCCCTGAGGTAAAATGCACAAAAAACCTCCAGCTCCAGGCCAGTCATCTAACAGCTGAGCACGTCCTTGTGCTTTTTCATGTTTCCACGCCATGCCTTTGTCTTTCCAGTTCGTGACTTTAAAACTTTCTTGCCTCCCTACGACTCTCCACCCACACCCACAACCTAAAATAATTTGTGGAAAATGGCAACACGGAATATATAGGCTTGGGTCTGAGACAACAGAACAAGAGCACAGATTACATAGGACAACAGGCTCTGGTTTTAGACAGCAGAGCAATCCCTCCAGATCCCTACAGTCAGACATCGTACAGCAGAGCTACCCGCAATGTGACAAACACCTTACAGGCACTGGCCTCCCACAGCCGAGACATGCCTTAAATCTCACCCATCTTACAGGCGTTAACCTATAAACAACATAGCAAGGCCCCGGGAAGCCTAGAATGTACAGTAAGGCATCTCACAGCAGAGCTACCTCCAAAGTAACAGAAACCATAAAACCACAGGCTTCAGAAAGCAGGGCATTCCTCGAATTTCACAACTCTCACTGGCGTTAGCCTGTACAGAGCAGAGCAAAGTCTCGGGGAGCCTAGATTGTAAAGAGTTAGGCACCGCACAGCAGAGCTACTCCCAAAGTGACAACAACTTTATAGGCACAGGACTCTCACAGCAGAGATATTCCTCGGAATTTACACCTTTTACAGGCGCTAACCTGTAGCAAGAGAGCAACGCCTCAGGAACCTAGAATGCACAGAGACAAGCACCCGCACAGAAGAGACATCTCTCAGATTTATGCACTTCACCCCTCCTTCCAGTATTGTGCCACCCACAGCAGGGCTCCATAAGAAGTCCTGCAATTACTGTCAGATCAAGAGAAACATATCTCTCAAATCAGCACTGTCACCAGAGGCCTGTGAGAAAACAGAACATCACCAGCTTTCAGTGTGGATTTTTATTTGGGAAAACCGAGGACGCTGTGAAGAGACAGGAACGTGAAAGTGGTGTGTGCTAAAACTAGGGATTATTCTGCAATCATGTGCCATCAAAGTGGTCTCAGTGGTCATTGCTGCATTGTCAATGGAAAAAGTCCAGGTTATGCTACTAAAGGCAAAGTGAGAAAATGGTATAGATTGCTCTGTGTAAATAAGCATTTGCAATGCAATAGGTCTTGCATTTGCGAAATTTTAAGCTATTGGCATTGTAAATCACAATGACTTTTATGTATCTGTTTTCAAAACCAACACATAAATAAAAGGTTTGTTATTTACAATGCTGGTAGCTTAAAGTTTCGCAAATGCTTGTTTAGCACTCTCTCCATTTTTTCTTGGACCTGTCCCACATTCTCTATTGCAGTAATCTCATCTGATGTGTGGTGTCCTCAACCGTTGTCTTTGAGAATGAGACCTGTTTGGTCATCATGGCGTGTTTATGGATGAGTGCTGCAAATGTAGGACATATATAATATCAATTGATGACCACCATCAAATCCCAAAAACATTTTCCACAATTATATGTTTTTTTCTGAACATCAAAGCCAGCCTATTCTAGCCTCTAATCATGACAGTGGCTAAACATAAGCAGATAGGTTGCAGGTGTATGGCATTAGAATGAAAGGAAACTTGCTGCTTATTGATCTTTTGAACTGAATCTGAACTTGCCCAAAGGTGAGCCAGACTCCCCTTTGCAGCTCTACAATAATCTAGAAGTCATTGTTCTCGTGTGGTTGTAGCATCCTAGACTACATTGTAATTCATATACTTTTCATTTCGCTAATTTGTGGCAAAACCGTTGTGTAGTAAGGTCCACAGCCTTTGATTGCTACTGAGAAGCATTCTGCCTGGTGACCTTCTTCAGTCTTTGTGAGCAGAGACAGGAGGGTATGATTGTGCACCGTGTCTTCAGTTTCAGAGTTCCTCAGCTTTAACCGTGCTGAGAGGCGTGGATATTATCTATCCTGTGCTGTGCTTTTGAGCAAGGCCATCAATCTCATCACCATTGCGGTTTAACCAATTTAGCATAGAAAGGGCGTTTTCACTTTCATTCCTGCACTTATTCCTACATTGCACATTTGGTTAGCTGGGTATTTCACTAGCTGCACAGAGCTATGTGTAACAAGCAAGCCTGTGTTTAAAACTTGGCAGGGATTACTCAGCCTTTCACCCTTTAGACGTAGAAAAAAAGGGATGGATGGATTGCTTTAATTAATCTCAGCCACTGGTATTTACTCAGGGCCACTGTCCAGTCCATTGTTACTTTGCACACCACACAAACTCAGTTTGGACCCAGCCATATGCAAATCAGTCTTGACCCTGCTCCAATGGACTTGTCAGGCCCCATCTGCCAGGTCCTCCCTGAACCAGACAACAATTATGCGAGGACCAGTTTTGTCCTTATTAGGGCTCATCAGCTAGGTATTGCTTGGTTCCAGTGGTACAGTGGGCATAGGCGCCACGTCTGAGCATAGCTGTCCCACTTAGGGCATCACACAGAGGTATAAAAACAAGTGATGGATAGAATGTGTAAACATGAGAAGAACATTGTATAGTTTCATTTCTGTGTTCCAAGTATAGTTTCATTTCCATGTTCCAAGTTTATTTGCTCCAACAAGTCACCTCCAGCTTCTCTTCTCTGGTTCTGCTGTTACCCTCTCTTCATTCATATGAACACATTTCATCCCCAACTTCCAAGTTCTTCACTACATAGTTAACATTCTATCAACTCTACACATCTTCCCCTGATATACGAATATTGAATATAATCTACCACTTAGAAAAAGGCACTATACCAATAGGCAGTGTGAATGCTCAAATCCATTTATATAGCAAAATTTATGGATTTGAACATTCACCCTGCTTGGCTCTGAAAGTGTGTGTTAAGGGAAGCAGACATTGTTTACTGAAACTGCCAGTGTGCTCCACCGGCATACGCATCACTTCCCCACAGGTGCGCTGGATCCAGAAGGAGTGCTATATATATATATGCGCAACACAGCAATAACAGAGATAATTTCATGCATATACCTATGGTACATTAATTAAATATTTTGCTAGGAGCGCCTAATGGACATTTATCCAGGCTTTACGAGTCACCTATAGCACTGCTTGGACATTTACACACATTCCCCAAGCTCCATACAGACCCATCCTCCAGAATCTCTACACTCCATTTTACCTCTTCTACTTTGATTGGTTAAGAAAAATTGCTTTCACCTTTCCCGACATTCCCACTTTTCTTTACTGCAACCCAATCACATTTCCTTATGTTTATTCTCTTAGCACCTTTGATGACATCATAATATGCTCCTCCATGCTAATCCAATGTAAGAAGCCCTGTCGTACCGAACATACCGTCTGGTGCCAGTCATTAGCCTTACATGGAACGCACACATGCCCTACTTTTTCCCAAGACCGCACCCTGTCACCAGGAACAATTCTGATATTGCAAGAGACATTCAGAACCTTGGCACATAGCTTTTTAAATGCCAAGCCGAGTAACAGTAACATGTGCACACAGGCCCCACCAGGACAAACCTGTGGCACAATCGATGAGCTACCTCCTTGGATGGCACAACCAGTGCAGCAGTCCCACAGAGGAGTATTTAAGGTAATGCTCTGGGTTTATGCCTTACACCGAAACAAGGGACTTACAGCTAACTCGAATCAGCCAATCATGTTTACACTAATCCTCAGTATGTATATGATGAGCACAGCGCTTTGGCACTGAATGGCAGTGTCAAGCGTTCTCAAAGTCCTAAGCCAGCAAAACAAGGTCGAAAACATGAGGATGGCAGCCAAACATGTCAGAGGAGACCACACCAAAAGATGCCAGTCTTACACTCATGTAGGTCAATCTGATGATATGTGGTGGACATGTCCGCCTCACATTGCTATTAACATCTCAGAAATATATGGCAGAGGCTGCCTGTCCACACATATATTTTTATTCAGATCACGTAAGTCATTGCATAGCCAAATCTTTCCTCCCTTCTTTGGCATCACCACAACTGTCGCCAAACACTCAGAGGATTCAATAGGCTCTATTGTCTCTTGTTCCCGCAACTTGTTTAATTCTTTCTGTAAAGGCTCTCTCATCAAGTGTGAAACATTCCTTACTTTGTGGATAACAGGAGTTGCATTTTCTTCAATATTATTCTTTGAGAGAAGCCTTCAAGTTTATCCAGTTTCTCCGTAAACACTTCGAGAAATCTCTCCGATTTCTTGCCGTTTTGATGTTCTGTACGTCAATGATCACAACAGGTTTTCCAGCATCTGAGTTTAGAACTATGTTCAGATCCTTCTAATGCCGCCAGCCCAATAGGTTCTAGTCCTGCTCGGTTATTTCCACATGGCCTGAAACCACTTTCCCTTCAAACTCAATTGCCATCCATTTTATCCCTTTGATCTTTATTTTGTTTTACTCCGTACTCCACAGCTTTGATGTCAAATTCATTCCATTTAGTATCGTCCTTATTCCAGTTTTTGTAATAAGTGTCTTTGGACAGTAATGTGTGCAAACTTCCAGAATCGGCTAACATTCTCACTTCTTGGTTATCAAGATTCATGTTGCAATGAGGTTTCTCTAACTTGTCCGTGCTTTCTTTTTGTATTTTCTTCCCTTGGTAGATTACACCCACAGGCTGTTCATCTTCAATTAGTATCTCTACAGTAGGCACCAGTCCCTGTATACTTTCACACGCCATCTATTTCCTTCACTTTCGCTATTGGGGTTTTTGTTTTACAGACTTTATTGAAGTGTCCCCTTCTCCCACAATTGGGACATATGGCAATATTTGCCACACACTTGGTGCTGGAGCTGATATGGCCAGGTGCACCACAGCGATAACATTTTATCATTCTTGGATTTGTTCCTTGAGATAGGGATTGAGTCTGTACCCTCTCATTCCACGTGCCTTGAGATTGAGTTTTCTCATTAAGCTTGATTTCCTAATTTCTTCCACCGGAAAATTCACTTCTGATACTTTGCTTCCTTGATGTTCTTCTACTAATTCACTTACATTGTTCTTGTCCATTTCTTTTATCCACATTTCTGTGGGTTCTAAACCCTTAGCAATGTGTATGGCCTCTTCAACCTTAGGATCTGTTTCACTCTTTTATTATTTGTGAATCTCACAAGTTGATACCTTATGAGAGAATCACTTAAGTTGCCAAACTCCATGTTAAAAATAAACCCCTCAATGCTGCCACATAAGATGCTATATCCTTGTCCAAACTCTGTCATCAGGAAAATAATTTATATTGCTCCAATACTACATTTACTTTTGCTATGAAATGTGAAACCAACATCTGGAAAGGCATTTTGTATACATTGCTTTGTTGCCCATATTCCATACATAAAGAAATATCTGGAAGATCGTCACACAACCTACGCCCTTCAATACCTAAGTGGTGGAGTAAAATTGCTTGTCTCCGTACAGGGCCATATTTGTCTGCTACAGTTACCAGCATGTACTTGCCAACTAATTTTTTCCATTCTTTCTATGGCATTTGTGGGTCACTTGGAGTAGCAAGAAATGTGGAAGGTGGGGCAAAACCTTGATCAGCCATACTTTTTGTGTATGTACGTACCTGTAAAGAAATGTAGACGGTTAGTAAACATAACAAGCTAACTTTACTGGCCAAAATAAAAAGTTACCATAATAAACACACACGGTGCCATTGCTAAGGTACTTCCTTTAGAAGTTGCAGAGACTGTGTAAAAACACCTCCTTTGTCTCCGATCACAAACCAAACCAATGCAGCGACACTCCCTTTGTCTCTTCTGCTGGTGCCAAGGTGCTTTCCTTTAACAGATGCAGTAATAATCATAGAGAAACTCCCTTTGTCTCTCAATCTGTAGGTCTTGGACCTCCTGAAACAGAATCCAGTCTTTGTGAGTGCAATAAAGGCTTCTGTGACAACACACTAGCGTTTTAAGATGGTTAGTGACGGCTAAGGCATGGCATTCTGAGTCAAGGCCAAGCATACACACAATTGCTTACAATAATGCCGGGGGCACCAGCTAGTGATTACTTAGATCACGCTCCTTGCTGCACTAGCAATGAAGCATTTACTCACCTCTAGGGTACACTTTCCAGTTCTTTCCTAGTTCCTTTTTTGTTCCAGGTTTCTAGTTTTATATTTTTTCCATGGTGGGAGATACTTCAGTGTCATGCCCCGCACAGACTTCAGCTCGTCCCCAGTACGTAAAGATGAGTAGGTCATCGTATATTTTACTGCCATGTACAAGTGTATTTCGTCCAACAAGTCACCTCCAGCTTTTCCCTTGTTCTGCTGTTACCCTCTCTTCATTCATATGAACACATTCCAGTCCCAACTTTCAAGTTCTTTACTACATAGTTAACATTATTTTAACTCTGCACTTATTGGACCCTGCTCCAATAGTAACAGTCCAGCCCCAACTGCCAGGCCAGGTGCTCCCTGAACCAGACATCTTTCGGATGTCTGGTGCGGGCATGTTTTGTGGAAGATGGGAGCAGCTGACAGTGGACTTTCTGCAGAGGCGGACTGAGGTGCAACGTCAGCTTCTCTGCATTGCCTGACACCCCATGCTCTTTAAGATATCTTTACAAACATTCCCAGTGTGTTGGTTCATTGTTTCATCCCACTACGTTGTATTGTAGTGGATAGGCACATATGTAGCACTTCCTATCCCCGGCGAGGCGCTATACTATAACATCTGTCTCTGCATTATCTGTTTCTGTCTTCCTTTCTAGCACAAAAACATGCGTTTCCTCCTCAAAATGAAGCAATTGTTCTTCGACATATCTAGCCACATCCTCCCTGGACTTTCCCTCTCAGTTATATTTTTAGCATAAAATGGATTCACACCCTCCCAACCTCTAAAACCGTCCCAGCTCGTCTGCTTTTTTCTGCCGCTCTAATTCAGAGTCCCCGTCTTACCTGTCTATATCTCCCCTTGTCCCTCTTGCCTTTTTCCCTGCCCCTGGCACTTCTTTGGAGGTGTGTTTCTGTTCACTGATGCTGCTCCTAAAACCCCTCTTGTTAAGAGATCATCCTTTCGCCTTGCTCATCCTGATAGCTATTATTCTATTTCTGGATTCCCCTCGCCGTCAGAACATCTTGACAGTGGTTTCCTGTCTACCACAGTGTTTCCTTCATATGTCCTTTTTGTTCAGCCCATTCGACTGAAACACTACTGCTTGTTAACAGTGCTCTGTACTACTGCAGGCCATGTGAAATGCTCTCTAATCCCAGTTTATCTAGGGTTTGACACAATTGACCACTTTATTCCTTTGAACTCAGTTGCTCTCCCCCCCTCTGTCTCCGGCCTCTCCTTCTCTATCTCTCTCCTTTCTCTTTAGTCTCTCTTTCTCTCTCAATCTTTTTTTAATGTGTTTCTCTCTCGTTCCCCTGTTTCTCTCTATTCCTTCTGTCCTCCTTATCTGTTCTTCTGCCTTTTTCTTCCCTTTCTATCTTTCTATCCTTTCTATTGCCTATCATATTTGCACACTATTCCTTCCTTCTCTGCATCTATTTTGCTCTCTACCAAACTATTTGTTTCACTTGCTCTTTCGCTTTCTTAACATAATTTTCTTTCACCTTTTCGCCTGATAGATGTGAGCAAAGCGACCGTTGCGATAATGCATAGTGCAATAATGTGCCTATTAGTGTCACAGCTTCCATGTTAAAGAATACTAGAAGTTGCAGCACCCAGAATAATGTGCAGCATGTCAAAATACTTATAAGGTTCCAAAGGTGAGATCTATTGCATTGCAAATGCTTCTTTTACTATCCATATCAACAGGGCCGGACTGGCCGTAGCGGGCACCGGGCAATCCCCCGGTGCGCCGCAAGGGTGGGGGCCGGTTTTGGGCTCCTGGGGGCCGCTTTTGTTACGTTTGATATGTATGTGCTTTTAAATGCAATTTTCTCAGGAACTACTGAACAGATTGACTCCATATATGCAAAAGGCACTTCCCTGACCTGAGGACTACTTCTCTGCCAAATTTCAAGTAATTCTGTTCAGCCGTTCGGGCTGTACCTTCGACTAACGGTCCTATGGGAAAATGCATGGGGAAAACGCGTTTTGGGACCCCCCTTTTTTCTCGGCCCCCGCTTGACGAATCACCCCGAGACTTTCAGGGTAGGAGCTGAGCAGAGCGCCCCATTCGTTTTGAAAATTTCGCGAAGATTCGTCAACCGGCGCCAAAGTTATTCAAAATAGAATTTTGAGATTTCCTATGGAAACACGGTCCTAACTATAACTATCTACTGGCGACCGCCAGTAGATAATATATATATATATATATATACATATATATATATATATATATATATATATACACACACACACACACACATTTTTTACACTGAAAAAACAAAGGTTAAAGCGATGTCATAATTGGGTATTGAAATGAGATAAGAATTAACACTTAATAACTGCAAAACCAATGAAATTTGCCAGTTATAGTTTAGTGAACTAACTATAACATGTTCTCTGTCAGGCAGTGCTTATGACTATACTTATTGCATCACTCATGAAATGTTAAATGACATCTCTGATAACATCATCCAAGGATTGTGACAGTGTGGTATATGGTTTTAGGACTGGGAGTAATTCAGCAAGCTTCACCTGTGCCCACTTTTCTGCCACCAGTCAACATACAATGAATTTTCATTTTTCTCTAAATATGAGATCTTATCTAATTTCAACACCTAATGTTAATGCCACTTTTAACCTTTTTCTTAATTATTTTTTCTAATGTTAAAGATCTTATTCCAATACCTAAATATGTCCCTATAATCTTTGTTTTTTTCATCAATTTTCTGTAGTTTGTTGATCATATTATAAGTTGAGAATACGCCCAACCCACTCTAGCAACCTGTGCCCAGCTGCCCCCATGGGTGGCCAACTCTCACGCGGCATATGGTCTTTCGTAAGTCCTGGCCCAACACTCCATGGGTGGTCAACCCCTCACTGCCTGTGGATTTTGGCTGTGCTCAGCAGGGGAATTTGCCATGGGGCCTGACCTCTGTGTAGGCCCTGCGCCCAACCACCATGGGTGAGCTGCAAGCAACCTCTCAGCTGCGCACAGCCTTCAGCTCAACAAGGGGTTGGCCACGCACCCAACCTGCCATAGGCAGTAAACCCCTAACTTCGTATGGCTTTGGCATTGTGAAGCATGGGTTTGGCCACAGGCCCTGTGTCCAACCCCAGAAGCAACTTGCGAGCAAGCACTCCAATGCGCATGGCCTTAGACTGGGCAACTGACTCCTTGCTGTGCACAACCATCAGCCTTGGGCCAGGCCCTATTCCCAACTCTGCCACAGATTGCCGCTGTGCATGGCCTTTGACAGTGTGCAGCAAGGGGTTGCAGCAGGTGAGTCCAGGCCCTGCGCCTAACACTCCCATGGGCCTAATACAACCCTGCTGCCCACAGATTTTGGCCATGCTCAGTGGAAGATTTACCATGAACCTGGCCTCTGGCTAGGTCATGGGTTTTACAGCCCAAGTTGGTGACCTGTACCCATACTCCCGCGGACAGCCAAACCTTCTCTGCGCAGCTAGCAGTTATTTACCCTGTGTCCAGCCCCTGCTCCACATTGCAGAATGGTATTTTTCATAGATCATTCTAGAGTTATTTAAAATTATTTTTGGTACCGGATTGGACCCGTGGTACCACACAGGAGCCTCATTGTGTACCGCAGATCCTGCACCTTAAACTGCAGTACCAGCATCAATTTATTTTTATTTTTTTTAACTTAAGGGATGTTTCTTTTCAGACCTTCCACGTGTGCCTGGGTGTCAAAGTGTGCTCACTCTGTACCCTTAAAAGTCCTATTTAAACTTTTCTTGGATATCAATTCCCCAGGTCCGGTAACGTCAGACGCAACACCTTCTCTCAGCCAATCAGATACTGGTTTGTATGTGTGATATGTTGCTCTAAATGTCTGAGAGCATTTCATGCTAATTTGTAGCCATGGTGTATTGTTTCTCATGCATCTCTTGTTGGATTGCCTTCGTGCCATACTGATTGGCATGTACCATGCACTTGTAAATACATATGATTACTTGGTTCCCACGAATACCACATTGGTTGTCAAGCACAATATATTTATGTATAAGGTGTATATTATTTTCTAAAGACCACCCACTGATTTGTGTGGATAATAGGCGGGTGCATTTTTTTGGTATTCCATTGCATCCTATTAGTTTTTATCCCAGTCACACTGGCTAAGGAACCTTGGTTGGAGTGGGTTTTATAATGAAGCCTCTTCATGCTTTGATTTACTTGCACCACACTATGGTTTGACTCAGCAGATTTGAGGGGGAGGAGACAACATGTGTGACAAGTTCACAAAAAGCTAGAGACCCAGTTTACTTACGTCCTGGGAGAAGCCACTTCCTGTGAAGCCGCGAAGCACTTTTATTGCCTCATCCCACTCAAATCTGCTGAGCCAGTCCATAGTGTAGTGGAAGCTTAAGGCACGGGCATCATTATAAATCCCATTCAAACCCAGGAGTTTGCTGGTCCTTAAGCAGTATGAGTGGGAGAAAAAAACAAACGCTTTGTACGATGTGAACCCTATATATTAACTTTTCATTGTCCACAGAAACTAGTAAGTGCTGATTACAAAACGTTATATTACTTATACAAACACATATTATGTTTGGTAATCAATGTGTTATTCATCGGAAGCAAACAACTATGTACGTCTAACAGTACATTATACATGCAAACCAGAATGTTAACATGCAAGCTAGCCGGTGATTGCAGATGAAACAGCACATTGTGCATTCAAATCAGCATGAAATGCTCTCAAACCAACAGGCTGTACATTTTAATCCTTATATTACATAGACTAGCCAGTAGATTACAAGATATGAGCACTTTTTTAGCTGTACAATTAAGACAAACAATTGAGCCCTACATTTTAGTCAACCAGTACATAATTCATGCCAGTCAATGCACTATTCATGCAGCAGGCTATGCATGTGAAACAAGACATCCTGTATTCAAATCAGCACGTCTTGCTGCCAAACCAAAAGCTACACTTTACAACCAATATTTTTCATTTACAAACTTGTTCATTACAAGACTGAACCAATATATTATGTATCCGCTGGCACATTATTAAAGCAAGGCGACATATGCAATATTTTGAAACCAATAGGTTACATATTTCAAGAAATGTTTTGCACGCTCAAACTTTTAGTTGACAAGAGCGAGCCAATACAGTACGTACATGAGGCAGTCCATTACAAATTTGCACCCATCTGTTACTCTTCCAAATCTGTAATATATATATATGTAATTCAGTATGCTTGGCATACAACCAGTCCATACAGAGGGCAAACAAATATGCTATGCATCTCAGCCAATATGTTACGTCTGGACCAGTGTGTTATGAGTGCACAGCGGTATGCTATAAGCACAAACCACAATGTTATGCAGATGAACCAATTCATTATGAGGGCAAACCAGTAGAGTATGTGTTGTAATCGCTACTTGGTACATTCCTCTCCCCCCCCTCCTTCCCCTCCCTTGGTTCCTCCCTCTCCCTGACACCAACATTCTATTGCACCCTTCGAGCTGTCTGCTGGATTCTGTGGTGGTGAATGGATGAATAAAGAAGACTTACCCTTCACCTGACTTCACGTCTTCATTATAACACTGGCGACGAGAGTGGGATGCGAGTTGTTTTAGCGTTCTGGACTTATCCTCTGCCTATCACCAGGTGGAGCTTCATCCCAACTCACGGCATCTCACCTCCTTTGTGACACCCCTGGGAGCATTCCAATTCCGTAGGATGCCCTTCGGGTTGGCTTCTGCGGCGGCTGCCTTCCAGAGGATCATGCAGCATGTCTTGAAAGATCTTCCCAGAACTCTCTGTTTTCAAGACGACATACTAATCTATGGGAAGGACTTAGCCGAGCATAATGCCACCCTTAGGATGGTCTTGACCAACTTGGAAAAATCTGGGCTCACCCTTAAAAAAGAGAAGTGTCGCATTGGAGTGGGATCGGTTGAGTACCTAGGGCACACCATATCCCAAGATGGTATCAAACCTAAAATAGACCTGGTTAAGGCGATCAGGGACACCGTGGCCCCCAAAAACGTTCAAGACCTTAAATCATTTTTGGGCCTTTCTGAATATTATTCAAAATTTGTGAAGAACTATTCCTCAATAGTAGAACCCTTACGTACTTTACTCAAATCCAGGACTTCGTTTGTGTGGTCCGAAGCCTGTCAGAAGGCCTTTGATCTGGTCAAAGAAAGCATAATTTCTGCTCCATCGCTGGGTAGGTTTGACCCCAACAAAACCACAATCCTTTACACTGATGCAAGCAATAAAGGGTTGGGGGCCAGCCTCACCCAGATGGGGGAGGGTAAGGAGCACATCGTGGCCTTTGCATCTCGTGCTCTTAAAGGTGCTGAAATCAACTACTCGGTGGTGGAAAAGGAAGCACTCGCTTGTTTCTGGGCTATTAAACACTTCCGCTTCTTTTTGTGGGGTATTCCCTTTGTCGTGAAGACGGACCACAAACCACTGATGTTTGCTTTCACCACCAAAGGAGCTAACAAAACCACCCCCAGAATTGCTAGATGGATTTTGGGACTGGAAGGCTACAATTTTTGTGTGAAATACATGCCAGGTTACCAGAACACGGTTGCTGACTTTCTATCACGGTCTCCATCAGAGGGAGAGAGTGCCACGGTTAGTTGTGAATGTGATGATGTGGTACTGCAACTGACCTGCTTAAAAAAGGAAGAATGGAATGACAGTATGCAAACTGATGCTGAAATGTGTTCGATCAAAGAGTTCATCAGGAATGGTTGGCCTGAAAACAAAAGTGACATTCCGACCAACTTAGGTAAATTCTGGGATGTCAGAGTAGAACTCAATATACAAGGAAATGTGGTTTGCAGAGGGGAGAAAGTTATTCCACCAGAGAACCTTAGAGAGAAAATTGTTGGACTAGCACATGTAGGACACTTAGGGCGAAGTCTAACCAAGAATAAAATCAGACTGGAATATTGGTGGCCAGGAATGGATACCATGACGGAACAAGCGGTGAGAAATTGTGTTGACTGTAGCCGAAGTGACAAAACTCACCAGACCCGCAAGCCTCCTCTCTCTCCCGTTGAAGTTCCTGTTCGACCATGGTCAAAGTTAGCCTTGGACATCATTGGTCCCCTCAACTTAAAAACATTGAAGGAACGCTTCATCCTGGTGCTGGTGGACTATCACTCAAGGTGGTTGGTCTACAAATGCGTCCATCAGATCGACACAAGAGTCCTCATACAATTCTTAGAAAGTGTGTTTTTTGAGGAGGGGTTACCTGATACCCTTATAACAGACAATGGAGTGCAGTTCACTTCGGACAATATGAGAGAGTTCTTGTATCACCGGGGCATCACTCACCTCAAATCTGCATTGTATTGTCCCCGGGCTAATGGTCTAGTGGAAAGGATCAACCGGTTGTTCAAAGAGTGTTTGCAGAGGGCAGAAGTAATGGGGACACCAGCTAATTCAGCGTTAGTGGAGACTGTATAGGCTTATCGCACGTCTCCAAACAGTGTCACTGGGGTTTCCCCGTTCACCTCTCTCAAAGGAAGGATCCCGAAGACTAAACTTACTCCACCTGTAGGGTCAAGAAAGGTCACCGGTGTAGTAAACAGAGATGAGATCTCAAGGAAAGTGGAAGAACACCAAGCTAAATACAAAATCAGATACGACCAGACCAAACATGTGAAAAAACAAATGTTCAAAGAGGGGGATTGGGTCCGTGTGGATTTACCCAAAGCACGCAGGAAAGAAGCGTCTAGATTTTCAGATCCGTGCAAAATTTCTAGTGTCGGAAAGAATGTAGTCCATCTTGACAATGGCCAAACATGGAGCATGGACAGAATCATTCCTAATGGCCAACGGGGTGGTGTTGACAACGAGAGCAATCCAGAGACAGAGTCTCCAACTCTCAGTCCCAGAAGGTCTCTGAGAACAAGGAGCTCACCTATCTGGACCAGAGACTACTGTGTTAAATGAGTGTTAATTTATAATGTTCCTTGGGGTTTCTTCCCAAGCCTTGCTGTCCTACTGCTTACATTGTTACTGCAGTGACCTGTCGCTGCCTGTTGTTACTGCCTCATCCCCTGCCTCTTCCTTCCTCTCATCCTATCTCTCTCTATTCTCCCTATGTAAGGAGATGTGTTGTAATCGCTACTTGGTACATTCCTCTCCCCCCCCTCCTTCCCCTCCCTTGGTTCCTCCCTCTCCCTGACACCAACATTCTATTGCACCCTTCGAGCTGTCTGCTGGATTCTGTGGTGGTGAATGGATGAATAAAGAAGACTTACCCTTCACCTGACTTCACGTCTTCATTATAACAGTATGCTTTAAAATCACTACACTGTTCAGATACATCATTGTGTTTTGGATACACCAATGCACTTAACAAGAAATAGTAGTGTGCTGCTGCTATAAACAAGATATTGGGATCATACACCGATGTGTTGTGTTTATAAACCACGCACTATAAAACTGTAAGACTTTCTCATGTAACCATTGTGCTTGGTTGATGCACCAATAGTTTACCTCTGCTTTATCCACTATATTGATATGTCAAATAAAAGTTGCTCTATACAAACCAGTAGGGTACATGCAGACCAATCGAACTTGAAAGAAACAGTGCAGTATGCACGAAACCGCAAGAATATAATTCATGTTTAAACCAATATAGTTGCAATGTGAGCTACTATGACTTTTATAAACCAGTATGAGTCACATGTGAGGTAATTCAATGTTGGCCTTTTTGACACCCATACAAAAGGCTAATGTTGGCATACCATTGTATGATGGTTTGAAAGTCTTGGTTTTTAGGTCTCGCCTCGCGACGCAGTGCATGCGCTGCTCACGTAGCGAGATCTATTGTCGTGGCTTTTGCTTGCGAAGGGGGACAAGAGATGTGCTCGCGTACGGCGCTGCTTCCCACATTGGTGTCCAGACATGCACGCTGGCCGGAGGTGCGCTCGCTGTTTGAGGACAAGAGATGCGCACGTGTACGGCGTGTCTTTTGCTGCTCACAGCGGCGCTGCTTCGCACATCGGTGTCCAGACACACACGCTGGCCGGAGGTACGCTTGCTGTTTTATTATTAGCGAAGTTAGCAGCACCTAATAAACACTCCCTGCAGCTCATCCATGGCTTCCCGGTTGTAAGAGGTGGCGAAGCGGTCTGGCATCCCTTTGCGGACAAGTTTGTCACACATACAAAGGAGATGCGGTCCCTGTTTTATTATTAGCGAAGTTGGCAGCACCTAATAAACACCCCCTGCAGCTCAGCCATGGCTTCCCGGTTGTAAGAGGCGACGAAGTGGGCTGGCATCCCTTTGCGAACAAGTTTCTCACACATTCAAATGAGGTCGTGTCACCAAATTCGAGGGTCTAAGGCTCAAGATCCAGGAGACCTTCAACGTAAGTGCAAACCGGCAGAGATTCTTCAACCGGAGGAAGCAGGTAAACAATGCCCGCCGAAGCAAAAAAAATTAAAATTCATGCAGGATCTCGGAAGCGTGTCCTGGATCGAACAAAAAACATAAGGTTACAAATACAAAAACTGATCAGATTGGTTTTATTCACAACCAAACACGCCGGCGCCACTTTACACAATTTGCCAGTGAAGCTTTACTTTCGTTTTCTCTTCTGTCTTTAAACAAGTCAGTGTTCATTTCTCCTACGCTTCCCCTCCCCCTCTCGATTTCTTCGTCTCGCTCCTTCTCACTTTTGTTTTTCACATTACATACTAAGTAATGAACGCCCCTCCCACCTCCCAAACAGCATCGTGCTGCGAACCCCATGGCCATTTATTTATTTAATACATTTTCACAGCGAGTTACTTGCCAAAAATGTTCATGGCTGGTCTCTTGCAGGACTCTTAGAGCAAAACCAGACCCTTGCCGTGGCTCTGGCTCAACGGTCATTGTTATTCCCTTCTGCTCCAACCCCCTTCCACTCCTCACCCTCTCCTTGTGGCTGTGGGAAACAACTCAAGGAATGGAGGATCCTAGCTTTTGCAGTCTCATAGCACCACCCCTGAGGTAAAATGCACAAAAAACCTCCAGCTCCAGGCCAGTCATCTAACAGCTGAGCACGTCCTTGTGCTTTTTCATGTTTCCACGCCATGCCTTTGTCTTTCCAGTTCGTGACTTTAAAACTTTCTTGCCTCCCTACGACTCTCCACCCACACCCACAACCTAAAATAATTTGTGGAAAATGGCAACACGGAATATATAGGCTTGGGTCTGAGACAACAGAACAAGAGCACAGATTACATAGGACAACAGGCTCTGGTTTTAGACAGCAGAGCAATCCCTCCAGATCCCTACAGTCAGACATCGTACAGCAGAGCTACCCGCAATGTGACAAACACCTTACAGGCACTGGCCTCCCACAGCCGAGACATGCCTTAAATCTCACCCATCTTACAGGCGTTAACCTATAAACAACATAGCAAGGCCCCGGGAAGCCTAGAATGTACAGTAAGGCATCTCACAGCAGAGCTACCTCCAAAGTAACAGAAACCATAAAACCACAGGCTTCAGAAAGCAGGGCATTCCTCGAATTTCACAACTCTCACTGGCGTTAGCCTGTACAGAGCAGAGCAAAGTCTCGGGGAGCCTAGATTGTAAAGAGTTAGGCACCGCACAGCAGAGCTACTCCCAAAGTGACAACAACTTTATAGGCACAGGACTCTCACAGCAGAGATATTCCTCGGAATTTACACCTTTTACAGGCGCTAACCTGTAGCAAGAGAGCAACGCCTCAGGAACCTAGAATGCACAGAGACAAGCACCCGCACAGAAGAGACATCTCTCAGATTTATGCACTTCACCCCTCCTTCCAGTATTGTGCCACCCACAGCAGGGCTCCATAAGAAGTCCTGCAATTACTGTCAGATCAAGAGAAACATATCTCTCAAATCAGCACTGTCACCAGAGGCCTGTGAGAAAACAGAACATCACCAGCTTTCAGTGTGGATTTTTATTTGGGAAAACCGAGGACGCTGTGAAGAGACAGGAACGTGAAAGTGGTGTGTGCTAAAACTAGGGATTATTCTGCAATCATGTGCCATCAAAGTGGTCTCAGTGGTCATTGCTGCATTGTCAATGGAAAAAGTCCAGGTTATGCTACTAAAGGCAAAGTGAGAAAATGGTATAGATTGCTCTGTGTAAATAAGCATTTGCAATGCAATAGGTCTTGCATTTGCGAAATTTTAAGCTATTGGCATTGTAAATCACAATGACTTTTATGTATCTGTTTTCAAAACCAACACATAAATAAAAGGTTTGTTATTTACAATGCTGGTAGCTTAAAGTTTCGCAAATGCTTGTTTAGCACTCTCTCCATTTTTTCTTGGACCTGTCCCACATTCTCTATTGCAGTAATCTCATCTGATGTGTGGTGTCCTCAACCGTTGTCTTTGAGAATGAGACCTGTTTGGTCATCATGGCGTGTTTATGGATGAGTGCTGCAAATGTAGGACATATATAATATCAATTGATGACCACCATCAAATCCCAAAAACATTTTCCACAATTATATGTTTTTTTCTGAACATCAAAGCCAGCCTATTCTAGCCTCTAATCATGACAGTGGCTAAACATAAGCAGATAGGTTGCAGGTGTATGGCATTAGAATGAAAGGAAACTTGCTGCTTATTGATCTTTTGAACTGAATCTGAACTTGCCCAAAGGTGAGCCAGACTCCCCTTTGCAGCTCTACAATAATCTAGAAGTCATTGTTCTCGTGTGGTTGTAGCATCCTAGACTACATTGTAATTCATATACTTTTCATTTCGCTAATTTGTGGCAAAACCGTTGTGTAGTAAGGTCCACAG